>NW_027130204.1:1565000-2899166 GCF_026122565.2 Emydura macquarii macquarii
GAAGAGATGCAAGAGCCCCGCTGCGATATTGTGAACCTTGTTTAACTGTGTAATTGCGAAAGTGTACTTGTGTTCTAAAACTGGAAGTGTGTAAGAAGGGATAAATCATGCATGCAAAACGTGCATTAAAATCGTGAAATGAGCTACAAATGCAATAAAAATAAGGCATTCAGAAGTTTAACAAATGGGAGGGGAAGGCCGAAGAAGCTCCTCGCCTGGGGTGCCATTTGGTCTAGGGCTGGCCCTGTCTGCTGGACATAGTGAGAGTTGTTCCCAAGAGGCTAAACAAGGAAGCTGAGACCTGGTCTACACTTAAAACTAAAGTCAACTAAGCTACATTACTCAGGGCCGAGGAAATTTCACCCCCTGTGCAACATAGTGAGGTCGACCTAGCCACCACTGTAGACACAGCTAGGTCAACTGAAGAATTCTTCTGTCGACTGGCTACCACCTGTCAGAGAGGTGGAAAAACGACTTGGACAAAAAAAAAACCCTTCCATCGATGTAGGAAGCATGTACACTACAGCTGCAGCTCCGTAGCTATACTGCTATGGCCGCGGTAGTGTAGACGTACCGCTGTGTTGGGAATGCTCCTTTCATTCAATTAAGGTGGTGAACACTGGGGAGTAATGTGGGGAATCAACATGGGTCTGAATTCTTTATTTCTTCCAGGTGTTTTTTTTTTCAGGTCAGGCATGGGGGGTTCATGAGTGATTCAGTAGAAAAGAAAGCTCTCATGGGAGTAGGCATGGAGACAGATGTCCTTCTTCTGTTCCAAGAGAAGTGTCCCTTCCAGGCCAGGCTTTGTGGCAACGGGTCTGTGGAGTTTGTGAGTTTTACACATGGTGTCAAGCAACTTAGCACAGCTGTGAGGAGGGTTTTCTGGGTGCCGTCAATGTAATTAGCTGCCAGGCCACGGGTGCTAACAGTGCGGGGACTGACTTAATTACGGCAACCCAATCTCTCACCGTCCATTGAAATGCGAACCCACCTTCATGTGCCCCCCCTTAACAGAGCGTCGCCTAGCAGGCATCTAAACAAACAAGTGGGTAAGACAGAAAGGAGCTTGTTTCCCAGGGATGTGTCTGCGAGGGAGGAGTGGCAATAACTGCAGGAGGGACTGAGGTGAAACCCAACATCAAAGGCAAGAGGCTGTCAGCACATTTAACTTTAGAGAAACCCTTCTCCTAATAAAAAAGGAATGACCTCGTTACTACGGACACTAACAGTTCCCAGGGGAATCCCAGAAGGCTGCTGCCTGCACTTTTAATATTCGCTTTACAAACAAATGGCAAACCTTGGAATTAGTGCGGTGTTGTTCTTGGCAAGTTGTTACAATGTTGTGTCCTTATAAAAAAATCATTTAAGAATTTATGTAGTGTGAGTTTACTTTTCATCTGCCTCTTTTCTTTCCTATCAATCCCCCTCGCCTGCCGGGAAGTCTGAGTCATTGCAGGAAGGAATGGCATGCGGGGCTGAAGGGGTGCTCACAGCTGCTGCAGTCCAGCAGGAGGCGCCGTAGGGACTGGTTTCTTGGCACAGGATGGGAGGATTCATCACTACTATAGTCCCAGCTTCTCCTGGCAGGAGCTACTGCAGCAGTGATGTCAGAAACGCTAGCAGTGAGTGAATTTGCAGCTACTCCAGTTCCATAAGAAAGTCCAAGGGAAAAAGGGGTGGAGGTTGCTGCTAGTAGAAAGAGGACCTGAAAAGTAGGAGCGCAGAACAATTCTATATAGTCAGCTAAATAATTCTAAATGATACTAGCCTTCCCTTCTCACCAGTGAAGCCTTTCCCACAAATGACCATGTTTTGAGTCCCACAGAAATCTTCGGCATGCTGTCTTGGTGTTAAATGCTCAGTGTGGTACATGTGGAGTCATAGACACAGGTTCATTTCTGGCTGGCAGTCTATGCCCTCCACTGAAAGCACACCCTGGGATCAAGTAGCTTGGTCACTTGAACTGTGGCCCACAATCCTGCGTGCACTTTCCCATGCATGCATGGCTGAAGACATGCGTGGGTGCACCCAGACACATATAGATACACCCCTCCCCCCATATACACACACACCCATATATACAGACACAACACCTCGCTGCCTACTTGTGCTGATCTGCATGAGCGCACAGTCCTATGGATGTGCCTCCATGCGTGCATATGAGTACATATGTCCTCGATCACAGACCCAGGTTCATGCACAGTTTGTGCACACTGCACTCTACTGATGGTGGAATCACAGACTCCAAGTCGGGGCTCAAGCCAACCTGGTGCTCTGCCTGGGCAGTGTCACTGCACAGGACATTCAACTAAGAGGCTGAAATACTGAGTTCTGGGCCCAACTCTGCTGTTAACTTGCTGTGTGACTGGGAACAAGTCACGTAACTTATCTGTGCCTCACTTCCCTTTCTTCTGTAATGCTCCTCCAACTTTGGATGAAAAGCTCCATACAGTATAAAGTGCCACGTATATTTTTTCACCTGTATTGTTACATATTCAGCCACTCTTCAGCTCTGGTGTGGTCCACAGGACTTTTGACTTTTCGTTTGAGGGCTCAGTGAGGGCAAGTGAGGCAGAGGTGGGAGAGAGGAGAGGATGGGGGTTGGGACTGGGCCATGTGTATGGTTGAACAGCTGGGCTGAGTCTACTGGACTTCTGATTGCTGGGGTTTGTCAGATGATGATGCTGGACATGTTTGAGACATTCCTAACGAAATAAATAGCTGCCACGAGTGAGGCTTGGCAGCCAGACACACTCTAGTGCATGAACCTGGAGACCCAGCCATGAGCTGGGGTTTGCACCAGTGAGCTAGACAGGAGGCTTGGGCCAAAGGGAGCCTTTTCACTCCCTTTCCCTCCTCCTTGTATGTGACCAGAGCAAGAGCTTCTACTGAGAAGGCCTGAAGTGCATGCCAGCTGGGTCAGGCCTAAGGCCCCATCAAGCCCCAACCCACTAGCACACAAGATGCAACCAAAGAAACTGCAAGGAGGACACAAGACCACATTCCTGCTCCCCACATCCAATCCACCCCGAGCCACCCTTCCTTGTGCCAGCAGGTTGGCTCCAGTGCCAGCTGTATAACTGGTACCATGTTCCTGTCTGCGTTCCCGTCTCCTCTACATAGTCACATCAGGGCAGAACTTCACTCACAGACTGGAGAGCTCAAGTCAGAAGCAGGCTGGTCACATGACTTCGTGGTAACGTTGTGCGCTCCTGTGCCATCAGCTGGGGGTCGCGCTTTCAGGAGAAGGTGGGTTTTGTTTCATGGTGCTAGCACCCCCGACTGGTGAGTCAAGGCTTCGAGCCGAGGGGCTCTCCGTGGGCTTTGATGGAGGCATCCCAGCCACAGGACAGTAGCAGGGAAGTGATCCACAGCATTTAAACAAAAGGAAGAGGAGCAAAGGGTAAGCTGCAGTTCAAATTAGCCTTCTGTGAAGGTGCAAAAGAGGCATTGAGGCTTAGGCCTGGGTTTCTGCTTGTTCCCAAATAGCTGAACACAGACCCTGTGGCCAGAGGTGATCTCAGATGATCCAAAGAGGGGTTTTCAGAGGATGAAGAAACCTTACACTGGGCTGTCTGAGAGCAAACGCTGTTTTATATCAGTCCACTAAGTGTGTCACTGGGGCCACTTAGCTCATTCCTAGAACACACGCCTGACGAACACAGAACACACCCGCGGACTATACATATAATCTGCCTGCCCATGCACTACACATCCAGACCTGATGGGGAACTCACAGACAGACACAAACAATGGGTCCGATTCTCACTTCTGCTAAGACCCTTTTATGCTTCTCTTGCAGGGATAAGGGGTCCAAAAAGGAGAGAAATGGCCTCTGGAGAAGCCCTCTGCACCAGTAGAGACAGGCATTTAGGGGCTCTGCTGCCAGCCACGGCCATAGGGGAGTGCCACGAGCAGGTTGGTGGCAGGAAGGTGGCAAGAGAGGCTGTGGCCAGCAGGCACTGCACTATGGGCATGCTCTGCCGACTGGGGCCCACAGACGCATTTTGAAATGTCACCGTTGCCTTCATTTCCCAGGGTTGGCAAGGACCCGGCTGTCATTTTGCACATCCTTTCCCAATTTTGACAGAAATATTTATCCACATTTTTCACATACCAAAAAAAAAAAAAAAAAACCCTGCTTTTCTTTTTGTTTAAAAAAACAAACAAACCCACCTAAGCTGCTGGGAAATGTGGTTTAAAACCAAGCGTGTGGAAAATGCTGCCACCTGTTTGGTGAAAGGTGGCGCTTTTGAAAAAAGGTGCTTTTTTTTAAACACACACCAACAAAAACCATTGAGCACAAAAAAACCCCATGCCCAGCTGGAGTGCTGCGAGAGCCCCGGGAGCTGCGGCAAATCTTGTAGGGTTGGACTCACAGGGCGCTAATAAAATAGGGGCTGATTTTGCAGCCTTGACTTCGTGGGAGTTTCGTCACTGATTTCAGGACTGAGCTCTCAGTTAGGGAGCTCGATCCTACCGGTCCATAAACTGGCTCTGATCCATACAGGCAGAATCTAGGACCCACACAGAGCCCCTCTGCATGACCTTTATGTCTGGGCCTCAGTTTTGCCCATATGTAAAATGGGGCTAATGATTTTACCTCCTTTGGAAAGTGCTCTGAGATCTATGGATGCAGAGTGCTCAATTACAGCACACTGGACTGGGGCCAGATTTCTCTCTCCTGTACCAATACAAGGTCAACCTTTGAAGGTGGCTGGTTCACTGGGGTAGTGTAACTTCGCAGTCTCTTGGCCCTTGCACTGGTGTTCCAGCCCTGAGCCGGCAGAGCTAGGCCCCACAATTTGGCGGGAGCCCAGCTGGTGGAAGTTACGGTTGTAGTGTAAGGGCAGGCATGGGACTGAGTGCAGAGTGTGCCTTTTATCCATTGTTCAGCCACTGAAATGCCTGGCACTGAATCTGCTCCTGGTCGGTGTACCAAATAAGCACTTTTATGAAGGTGAATATATGCACTTGTCACGGCTGTTGTGGCACTTTCATTTACACTGGCCTTCTGTCGTGGCTGGTTGCATATAACCCGACTGCATGGCGCACATGTGCCGATACTGCGCTACTCCTGTGTCACCACACTACAGAACTTTCAGTGCATGGTAGCAAGGTCCCCACGGCTGGTTAGTGTGCGGCTCGCTAGTGCACTGTCAATTTACACCCCAGCTTGCCGTGCACCAGCTCTCTGTCTAGACAAGCCCTCAGATGCACGCCGTGTACACAAACGCACAACGATTCTCAAGCGAATGCAGGAGCAGAAGCAGTCCCGTGACCTCATTCAGACTCTCAATTGTGAGGAGTGAAAATGTGGAGGTTCTTTTTGCCAGCCCTCAACCTCCAAATATTCATATTTTGTCACGGGCCAACTTGCAGCTCAGAATGTTGCTTGAGTTTGGGCTGAACAAAATTTTCCATTTTCAAATGTGACATTTGGAAATGCGGGGGGCAGAGCATTCATACATCCTGACACACACAGACACAGGACTGCGTGGGCAAACCTAGCCATTTCCTAGGGGTTAGCTCTGACAACTGACGACAAAGGTGTGCTCAGTCTTCATGGCAGAGCAGAATCATTTAAGTGACAGGACAGACATTGGGCTCACGTGTGGGGAACTCGCGAGATCGGGCCCTTTATTAGACGCTTGGGGCCTGAGGGCCTGTCATTAGCATGTGACTTCAAAATCTCATGGCACGTGCAGTGGTGGCCCGGCTGCCAACCTGCGGAGCTAGGCCTCGTCATTCAGGATCCCCCATTCCCCCACCTCTGCCAGGCTGGTGGCCATTACTGCTGTGGCATGAGGGGAGGCCTGGGAGAGGGGAGAAGGGAGGAGAAGTCAGCAGGAGGCAAGGAGAGCAGCGAGGGAGGAAGGGGTGACGCCGTGCTGGTCCTTGGAGTGGAGGCTGAAGAGGCCGGGAGCCTTGATTTCCGCATTTCAGAGGGTGGGGCCCTGGATCCAGGTGCAATCTGGACAAGCCTGGCACATTTCCAGAGCATGGCCTCTTTAACCGCAGCCCTGGCTCCGTGCTCCCCCGCTGCTGTACCAGTCCCACCTGCATTAAACAAGCTCTTCGTGACTCCTCTGCCGCTCAGCACGGACTGGGCCTTCCCTCTCCACCCGCTGCCTGCCTCCCCCTCCTCATCCCTCTCCCCTGAAACCCCCTGCTTGTGGGCTCCTTGATATTTTCCAGTCCTTCCCTAATGAGCACTGCAGAATTACAGCTAATTAAGGATGTAAATGATGCTGGAGAGCGAGGGGACAGGAAGGGAGGGGGGATGCTACTCGCTGTGTGCAACTCTGCAGTAAAGTGCCTCCTACCTCAGCAGAAAAGTTATCACGGGAGACAATGTCAACTTTCGGGAGGGGTGGGGGCCTCTCGCCAGCTCTAGCCCTGCCTGCAATCGCTGCTGCCTCGCTTTTATGTGTCAGCTCTGCAGATGCTGATGCCCTGCCTCCCAAATGCTGCTTCGTCAGCTGGCATTTCTGCAGAGCCGTGGGTCTCTGGCGCTTTCCTGGCCGCTCTCCTCAACTTGCATTCTGGGTAGAGAGGGGCTCACAGATCCACAGCCGGCTCTAAAGATACGTGAGCCTCGGTGGGGCTGGGATGTGGGGCTTGGGCCCGCTCGGTATAATGACAGGGGCCATCTGTGGGATTCCGATCTGATCCAAATGCCTCTGGCTGGTCGCAGGGGCTGGAGCGGGATATCTCTGCTCAGGAAGGGGCCAGCATCGGCCATAGCGCTGCCAGGAGCCAGGAAGCCCACCAGGCAGGTTGGAGGGAGGCTGGCACTGCGTCTGACTTTCGCGCTGCGCTGGCCCTGCCCACAGCGTGCCCTCAAGGGACAAGGGCTGACTCTGTTCCCTTGGCAGAGAAAGGCAGTGGCTTCGCTCCACGTGGCCTGAAGATACATAAATAAAAGGGCTGAGCACCCTGGGCCCAACCTTTGCTCCTCTGTCTGTGCGTCTCTGTCACCGGCGGGGCGGTTGGGTGGGCCAAGGAATGGGAAAGCCGACCCTTTAAGGTGACAGTTGTCCCTGAAAGCTGGACCAGACAACAAAGGGTGGGGAGACAATTCCCCTAGCATCTCACTTAGGCTCTGGTCAACACCCTCAGGCAGCTCCACACCAGAGGCCAAATTCATCCCTGGCCTAATCCCACCAACTTGGCCCCCTGGTGCCAGTGAGGGCCACCGGGAGTTCAGAGCCCTTTCGCCTAAGGATGCTGTGCCCCTCTTCATTCCCATGGGCAGCATTCTCCTCCAGGCCCCTTTGTTTAGGCGCTAGACAACCTAGGGGCTGGTGTGTGGGATCCTACTTTTCCTATGACGGGCGTGAGCATGCGCCAGGCCTGGTACGGTGGCCTGTGGATCCCACAGCATTCAGGGACTAGGAGGGACTTGTGCAGTCTGCTGCTATGCAGGCTGAGAGCCCTGCGGCCACGAGCCCCCTGGCACGCGGTTTCTTCATGCATGCCGAGACTGGGAGCTGGCATCCTGGCCGCAGCGCACGGGGACGTGGATCCTGCTGCACTGAGCAGCTGTTTGAATCCATTCCAGTCTCACTGGGGCCTCCTGCCTTGCATTTCAAAGTGCTCGGTGTATTTCGCCGCACGTGGCCCAGACAAATGACTTGTGAAGGCGTGTTTGTCCCGGCACTGAGTTCCGTCTGTCTGTCCTAGCGCGAGCTGGGCCGTGCCCCCCGCCCTGACAGTGGAGCTGGGAAGCTCTCTGGTTGTTGTTGTGGGTTTCGTCGTTGTTGTTGTTTCCCCAGATCGCTGTGCAATATATTCCGGTTTTTTTTCTTGTCATTAAGCTAGTGCCTCGGAGATGATGATGCAGTCCCTATGTGGGCCGCAGAAAGCACTTTGAGCCGTGGTGGAGTCGTGCTGGGTGGCTCTGATAGCAGAGCTAATGGGAGCGAATGGAATGCAACGAGCTGTTCTAATGACACCAGCCAGGGAAGAGACAACAGTAAGAATAAATAAATGTTAACTATTTTCCTCTTCCAGACATTTGCATCTATTGCCATTAAGTTCATTTAAATAAGAGAGAGAGGGAGAGAAAAGGGGAAACTTACTACCACTCTTAATAACGAGTATCTAAAAATAAATTAGGGTGCTGAGATGCACTTAAGGCATTTTAAAAATAAGTCAGATTTTTTTCCCCTTCTTTTTTTTTTTTTAAAGTGTTGGAGGGTTTTAATTTGGGCCGAGTAATTTTGGTGCAAACGCTTGGGCGCCTTTCACTGGGAAATTGGGAGGAATGCAAACAAGATTTCACTTCATTAAACAGGGGCAAACAGTAGAGAAATTGCACTTACTTATGGAAATGACTTTTAAACATGAACAGCATTTACTTGCATTGCCTTGCGCTGAATTTTTTTTTTTCCAAAAGATTATACATGTGAATAATTCACTGCGGGCCAATTAGATGATGGCTTCATTTTAAACCTCTCACTTTCTTTCCACCACCCTGGCGATCTCCCTCATTGCAATTTCCACCCGCTTCCTGCCACTAAATAAAGAAATAAAGATCAAATATTACATACTCACAGAGCTCCCCGAGAAATAAACACAAAGAATGTGTGAGGGAACAAAGGTCAGGGATTGAATCCAGAGATGCTGATGTAAAATAGGAGTGATGCCATTGGGTTTATTCCAGATTTACACTGGGGTTACTGACCAGAATCTGACCCACAAGCATGAGATGGAAGGAAAGAAAGATGGAATGAAATGAAAGGGAAAAGGAGTGAGAGGGGAGAGACATTCATGCTAATAGCTGGCAAGATCAGGCTTTGGACTTAGACAAAGTGGTTAGAATTTATCCCTGGTTTATTCCATTGGCTTCCGTAGAGTCACAGATCAGGGATGCTGGGGAAGAAAAACTGAGAATCATGCAATGCAAACCCTGCTGAAGTCAGTGGCCGTGGCACATGCATATGCAGAGGGCAGGATCTGAACCAGAGGAGTGTAGAATAGAAGATGAAAGGAAGAGAGAGAACATCAGAGGGGTGTGAGGTGACACCTGAGCCTTTGACATGGTGCTCTTGGTGAATGTGCTCACTAGCAAGAAGGTTCACGTGTACAGACAGTTCTCCAGGGGGTTCCCTGTATTTCCCCCTCTAAAAGATTATATGAAAAATAACCTGTTCTGCACTCAGCTCAGTGCCAGGGGCTTTTCCTGACTGGACGTGGAGAGCCGACATGCAGTGTTTGGTGCCATCAGCACATGCTGAATCTTACAGGGTGTTTAGAGGATTGGATCTTCATTTCCATCTTTGTCAGGGTGAGAGCAGCCACCCCGAATCTGCCACTGGTGCATGCTTTTCATCAGTCACTTGCCAGGTTAAAATTAGCATCGGGGGAATCCAGGAATACAAATCCCAGTCACTTTCTTTCACAGTCCTTGAAGAGTCATCTTCAAAGTGCTTTACAAATGTCGATGGACTGAGTTAGTGCCTAGCCATTACTCTAGATATCTGCAATAACTAAAATATGCAATGCAAAGAATAAAATCCTCCAAAAGCACAGTAACAAAGTGCATATTGAACTCTCCGTACAATATCTATCTATCTATCTAGTTTCTTACATGGCATTTATATAGGATTTCCAGTACTACATTAACGTGCTCTAGGGAACTTTTAGTGCACACCATAAGGGTCTACACGGGCCAGTTGGTGTGCAACAAATTGGTGTGCATTAGGATTCACTCCCCACTGGTATGCATTACGGGCCCATGTAGACAAGCCCTTATAGAGCAGTTATATATGGTTTCAATGTATCACAATAATACCTGCCCAACATAGTAATCGCAACAACCCTAAGATTCCTACACTTGACCACATATCCGTCAACCTACCTGTTCTAAATGCCTAGAAGAAAGGCTGAATTACGCAGCTTGTCTAGGAGAATTACACCTCTATGCTGTCAGACCATAGGGATCTCTGAGTTCCAAAGTTCCCTTCTTAGAAAGTCCCTGACAGCACCCTTTGCCATTTCTAAGCAGGTGGCGGCCAACCAATCCCAGCACCTGCACGGAGCCCAGCTGAAGGGGTAGCGCCTGAAATTAGCTCAGCTGGAAATGGTGCCCGATTGATGCTCATGACACCGCTACAAACCGAGTGACAGTCTCATCATCTACATGTTACAGATAGAGAAGTGGCATGGAGAGGTGAAAGCCAACATTTTCCAAAGCATCCATTTCTTTTGTGCGCATCCATTTTGGGGTGCCCGACTTGAATCACCTACGGCAGCTCAAGGTGAGCATACGAAAATAGTGGGATGCCTTTTGAAAACCTGTGCCTCCATGACTCAGCTAACATCAGAAGGCAAGTTGAAGCTAAGTCGGAGCTGGCACAAGATTTGGTGGGACCAGGGCAGGTGCTCAGCTCATTAGACCACAGCTCTCTCAAGTCACCCCAGCTTGATAAGCCTTCTTCTTCATGTCAAATCTCAGTAAAAAAAATTCCCAGGTGGGTCCCATCTTTTTTAAAGACAATGTGGCAATCAGAGATGTTGCAGGTCTGAGCATCTCTTAAAAGATTAAACCAGCTGAGTTTGGCATCACAGAGATCCATAGACTCCCAAGTCAGCCAGGACCATTGTGATCATCAAGTCTGACCTCCTATGGCCATAGGACTTCCCTCAAAATAATTCCTGGACAACATCTTAATTAATGACTCTGCCAGGGACAGATTATGGGGAACGGGTTGTTGTGCCTGACCTGGAATGGGGTTTGCATGCTGGTTTTCCTTCTTGTCCAGAAAAGATGAAGAAGGGGTGGGTGTGTGTTGTGAGAGTAAAGACAGCAGAAAGGTCAGTAAAAATGAAAACCTGAGACTTCTCTTCATCATGGTCTAGATCCTGCAAAAGGATCTGCATGGGCATATCCATGTGAATCCATTGGCAGGGTCTAGCCACCAAATTCCACTTGGCAAGCTCCTCCATCCATCTCACCCTTTCCTCAGGCCTGGTCCAGGCTCATCTGAGAGGATACCATTTGTCCAGGTGGCTTATTGCTCTGTTAGCTCATTCCCAGTAGGATGGGTGAATAGGAGGCAATTAAAGGAAGCTCAAACCAAACCTCTCCGGAAGCTCAGGAGAGTCTTATTATATGGCTCTCTTGCTCCCTGTACACACCCATCTATTGATCTTTCTGTCTGTCCATCACCCAGGTATGTGAGTGCCTCTGTGGCCCCTGAGCTCTGCACTGAGGCCTGTCTGTCTGGAAATAGATGGGATGAAACATCACAAGTGAGGCTGCTCTTGTGGATACAGGCAGCATGGTCTAGGGAAGTGGTTGTTAACCTGTGGCCCGTGGATCCCGAGGGGTCTGAAAACTATGTCTAAGGAGTCCACAAAAGAACCATAGAACCATAGAACAGTGGTTGTCCACCTGTGGTCCATGGACCCCTGGGGGTCCGCAGACTAGATGTAAGATTTCCCGAGGGGTCCACACTTCTTTTTGAAATGTCATGGAGGTCCGCAAATGAAAAAAGGTTATAAACCACTGATCATCAGGCCAAGCTCCTGAGTCCTATCGCTGGCCCTGCCACTGACTCACTGTCTTCGTCTTCTTCTTTAACGCTTAGCTGAATGGTTGCCCATAGTGATCATTCGCCATTTGGTCCAGGCCTGTGTGGCCGCAAGGGCTCAATGGGTCACAAGTCCAATGTTGGAACAGAGTTGATGCACCCAGGTAATAGAGAGACTGCTTCTGGGCCGCCTCCACTCCTTGATTGGTGAAATTTTATCCCAGATGTTACAAGCCACCCGGAGAATGTCATTTGCTGGAACATCTTGCGGCATTCTAGCGACATGTCCAAAAACCGTAAGATGCTGTCTGCAGACAATGGCTCTAGTAATCTGTAGACCAGAGTGATCATAAACATCTGCATTATGAATGAAGTTGTTTCACTTTATGCCCAATATTTGATGTTGGCATTTTGTGTGGAAAGCCTCCAGCTTTGCCCAGTCTGAGTGGCATAGTGTCCATGTTTCAAACAGCACAGAGAGGGTACCGCTCAAATAGATCCTGAACTTGGTTGTTGTGCCGAGATGATGTTGATTCCATGGTACTTGTAGATGTCCCATGGCAGATGCTGCAATGCCAGTCCGGTGGAGAACTTCCATGTCAGAGTTGGAGGAACTTATGCGTATAGCACCTAAATAGCAAAAAATGGAGACTGCTTTGACAGTGTCATTGTTCAAATGATCCTAGATCCTGATCCTAGATTTTGCAGCTTTGTTTTTGACCACTAAATGTGGAGGCCAACCTTAGCCAACTCCTCCTCCAACTGCTGCCTTGCAAAACCTGCCAGGCCTCTGTACTAGAACAACATCATCTGCATAGTCAAGGTCTGAAAATGAGAGATTACCGATCTTAATACCTATGGACCTGACAGAAAGCTGCATTATGAAATCCATTGTCCAACAAAAGAGCGCAGGAGTCAAGACACAGCCCTGTCTGACACTAGATACTGATCTCAAAGGTGCCAACATCTGATTCCCCAGACATGCAAGGGCAGTGGTTCCATTATGCAGCTTGCTAATTAAGTCCAGCAGAGTGGTTGGAGCACCTACGCTCCTTAAGCCCTTCCATAGCATGGCTCAGCCAGCTGACTAGAACACAGCCTTAATATCAATATACGCTATGTACCGGGCTTCTTGAACTCACTATCTCCTACAACAAGCAGAGGGCCAAAATGGCGTCTCATAAAGCCTGACTCCTGGGGGCGATGCTTCCGATGTAGCAGGAGCTCCAAACATGTCAGCAGAACATGCGTAAACATGTTCCCTGGCACGGACAATAAGGTGATCAGCCGGTCGCTCTTACATTTGCTGCATGATCCCTTGCCCTTATACAGTGAGATCACACCACCGTCCTTCCAAGTGGCTGGCAAGATTCCAGCTCTCCATACCAGGTGAAAGGTGGCCAGAAGTGATTCCACCAGAGGCTCAATAGAGCATTTTAGCAGATCCTGGGGGGATGTCAGCAATGCTGGCTGTGCATCTGTTTTTCAGTTTTCAGATGGCCACGTCATTTCATCCAACAATGGTGCGTCAGTGCAAGTGTCCGGGTCCAAAACCACAGTGGCTGCCAAATCATCTAGCCCTGAGCAAGCGGTGGCTGGAGAGTGGTTCAGGGCACTATGATAATGGTCCACCCAGCATGAGAGGCTGTTGTCATCTGATTTACATGGATGGCCTTTCAGGATGCCATTCGTAGCGACTACCTCTTCACCTCTGAAGCTGTGGATTGCATGGAATGTCAGCTTTAAGTCTCCCCTGCCTAAGCCAAGTTTGACTTAATACATCACTTGGTTATCATATGCCTCATGATCAGGAAGTGCCAGGGTGTTGAACTTTCATTTCAGCTGAATATGAGACTGCTTATTGTCACACCGGCGGGCTGTGGCCTTCAATTTAATTGTCTGGAAGGCTTCCTCCGTTAGCCATGCCCGACGTGCTGGGTGACTATTGCTGATCATCTGCTCAGCGGATTGGCAGAGGATGGAGGTGAACAGAGATCAGGTGACCTCGACGTCGTCTGGCAGGTCAGCTAGAGCCAAGAATCCACTGTTGACGTTGATATAAAACCTGTTGGCTAAACCTGGTGTGTGAAGAAGTGCATCGATGTCAAACTTCATCGTCTGAGGGATTACTTGCTCATCAAAGCATCAACACCATGCAGGCTACCACCAGTTGGTGATCCGTGTTTGTGGCACATTCCACACCACAATATACTCTGCAGAAGGAGAAGATGATGTCATGTGTGATGTCACACTGTCACGTGTGATGATGTGGTCCAACTCCTTCTCAGTGATGCCATCGTGAGAGATCCAGGATACCTGATGTATGCGTCATCGCTTGATCCATGACCTGAGAATGGAGAGATTTGAAGAGGCGCAGAATGTGAGCAAGCAGCAGAAGTTATTGTTGGATATACCTGAACCGTAATGGCCAATGACTTGTTCAAGCCCTAGTTGCAGGGAGCCAGTAACTGCATTTAAATTGCCTAGGACCGCTAGATTAGCATGTGGAGGGACAGTGCAAACTAGAGATTCCAACTGATCGTAGAAATGATCTTTGACAAAATCAGTTGATTCCTCTGGTGGTGCACAGACTACTATAACAGCGAGGTGACCGTGCCACTATTTAAGATGTGCAATAAGTAGTCGAGAAGAACCGGGCATCCACGTTATCAAGGAGGGCTTGACCTCGCCTCGCAGTGGTAATGCTACCCCATGTAAATGGTTGGGACCACCAGAATACAGAAGTAACAAATCTTCCACCTCATGGCGTCCATGATCTATCAGCCTTGTTTTCGTTAGGCCAGTGATTAATATACCAAGATGGTCCGTTTTGCGTGAGACAGTGACCTGATGACCATGCCTGTAAAGAGTTGCAACATTCCAGGTTGCAATTCTGATGGATTGGCGGAGATCCCAGGTATGATTGAATACATTGTTATGATGTACTGCAGACATCCCTGCCGACATCAGAGGATGCGCATTCCTAAGGGGGCTTTGGCACGAGCCCGTCACATTTGCACCAGGGGAAGATGGCACCGGCAGGGCATCTGCAGCTGAGAGTAGAGCAGGGGCCTTAATCCTGGTGCTGAGCACTAAGTTATTCATGCTGATCAAAAGCAGGAACGAACGATGGTCCCAATGAGATGGATGTTCAGTAACACAAACCTTTTCTTGGTTGGCCAGTACTGGCTTCATGCTGGGCGACATAAGCCATTGAGTCGTTCTCGGTGGTTTCCTTCACCTCAGGTTGCTAAGTGCAGCTGCTGCCCTACGTCTTTGCCGCCTTTGTTCACCATCATTTTCAGGGCTCTCGTTGGACCTGTCCACCTCGCATCATGCCCAAGGCGATATTTCGGACCAGTCTTTATTGCCAACGGCATAGCTCCAACAAGCAATCCCCTACTTCAGATGTTACCCCCTCCACCACAATGAGGTACATCGGTCTCTGGAGGGGGCTCAACTTGGATAAAGTCACTTCCTCACTCTGGGTCTCCATGTTCCCGTCTGTGACATGGGATAATGACTCTTCCCCCACCCAGAGGTGTGTGGTAATGGCTAGAGGCCACCCTGCTCCCAACGAAGTCAACAGCAAAACTCCTGGGAGCAGTTGTCATCTCTCCCGCGCTTTCACAATACAAAGCACCATCTTGCTACTGAGTGTCATTGCTCTTGGAGTGGTTGCAGGAGGGGGAATTGGAAGGTCACAGGCAGGCCTGTGCTGAGAGGCTTCCAGACCCATTTTGCAGAAGTGGGAGGTTCAGATTCATAGAGTTCTTAGGCTAAATTCTCCATTTTGAATTTTTTTTATCAGTTGTTGCTCATCCTCCATGTTGGCCCCTCTTCTTGTTGACCCGTTGGTGCTTTTTCCTGAAAACTGCCTAGCAACTGGGCAGTGACGCAAGAAGGGTCTTTTGACCCTAGCGAAATCTGCCTAGCAACCCTAGGTTATAAAAAGGCTCTGAGCCCCGCGCAGTGTGCTGTCCGCCCCAGTGGCAGCCATGCTCGCGTGTCAGATCCATCTGGAGAGAGCAAGAGAAGCAAGAAAGATCCTACCTCTTCTTGTGCCTGATACCTACCTACCCTGCTTCCATGATCACCATCATCTTCGTTGTCGCCCCCTTCGTGGTTCCTGCGCCGGTCCTGATCCAGTTAAGCAACCCTTGACTCTGCTTGGGCGTCCCTGGTTCTGTGGAGAATGGTGAAGTAGCTGTTTACTTGCCATTGTCTTTTGATCCAAGGGAAATGACCTGGGGAAAGGGGTCCTTATAAAGGTTACTTCCCACCTTTGCCACATATTTTGGTAACACGGCATCCATCCCAAGCCTCTCTTGGGCTGGTCCAGTGGATGCAAAGAAGAGGCCGGGGAATGTGAACTCCTTTCTGGTTGCTAAAGAGATCCCTTCCCTTGCTGCTAGGAATAGAATCACAGAACGTTTCCACTAACTCCTTGCCTGCACTATGGTTTCTGCTATGTTACGGGACCCAGTTATTGCAACACAGTTATCACCTGACGTGCTTAAAACACACATCAGTGCTGCTGTGTCGATGGGACTGGCCCGTATCTGAAGCATGCTCCTGAACTGTGCCACTGTCTTACAAAAATCAAAGGGACAACTTCAGAGTGGAAGGAAGCCTTAGCTCATGGACCTTACACCTTTCCGGCTCCTCCACTCCCACATCACCTCATGATTGACCCCTATGGCTATAGCACAGCCCAGGGACACTGTGTGCTCCCACCGCATTGCAAGAATTAATCATAATCCAGCCACACTGGGGGGGGGGGGTGATTATATTGTAACCAGGTCCCCCCATATAATAGATGAGACCTCCCAAGCACCATTCACCAATGTGCCAATTCTGCCACGCCTCTGCAGTCTCCGTGCTATTTACATGCCGTCCCATCACAGTGTCACTGGTGGGGTTTAGTGCCAGACCCCACAGCATAAAGTATATTGTTTAAATGAGGGGAAAGGGCCAGGGAAGAGTCCTGCTTTTCCTGATTGCTTGATTCGCTTCCTCTGGGAGCTCCCCCCACGGCTAGCTTCCCAGAGTACTCGCTCTGAGCTCTTTCCCAGGGTATTTCATGGTCATTTTGCCAAAATGTTTCCTTTCTCATTATATTAGTCAACCCACCTCCTGGCCTTTCACAGCTCCAATCCTTCCTTGGTGCTTTTACAGCCGCCTAACTGATTACACTTTTATTGGGTCACAAGTGATGACCTGAGCTTTTCAGGGATGGAAGGAACAAGAAAACTCCTGCTGGGAGCAGCCCATTTTAGAGCCACCATGTCAATTACGGTCTCAAATGGCACCTTGCCTCTTTATTTATTTACCCTAGAGGACCCCTGGTATGCCCTCTCCAGCTTCCACTCCAGACTGATTGACGGTCCTAGCAAGTTTCTCAAGAACCTTCTATAAATACATTTGAAACCACATCAGATCCAGGAGCCCCACCCCACTGAAAATCCAAGCCTTATAAAAAAGGCTTCCTAGCCAAGCAGAAAATGAAGTATTTAGGCCGTGCATCTGAGGCTGCTCTAAGTTACACTGGGAGTACAGCAGCCTCCCTCCCCCAACTGTGGCCAGAATCCAAGAGGCGCTAAGATGCACTGAGCCCAGTGTGGCTGGAACAGAGGACGCGGCTGAGTGGCATTAGGCCAGATTGACATCAGTGCATATGAGACCAAAGTTTGCACCCACGAATGGTGCTAATGGAGTCAGGGACAGGGAATCAACCTGAACTGTTCAACCAGCATGAGCTCTTTCATCTGTGGGACGTTTGGGAAGACATGGTGTGTATTGTCTGGGGCTCAACCAGGTGCTGGTTCTGGGGACTTACACACTTCTCTGAAGAACACTCCAGGATAGAGAGGTGGAAACAGTCTGGGCTCCTTGCTTTGGAACATAACAGAAAGGCAAGAACAAGGGAGCATTCAGTGGAACTGAAGGGTGGCCGATTCCAAACTGGTTAACAGAAGGCACAGTTAGCCTGTGGAACTCATTGCCACAGGATATCACTGAGGCCAAGAACTCAGTAGGATTTAGAACAGGATTAGACATGTATATGGATAACGAGAACAGCCAGAGTTATAATGATAAAGACAACTGGAGTTTGGGCGGGACCTAAGCCCTCCTGCTTCAGAGCAGGAGCTGCCCTCTAACTACTGGGGACAGGTTATCCATAACTGCCCCCTGCAGAGGTTCTTGCACTTTCCTCTGAAGCAGCTGTGCTGGCCACTGTCAGTGGTAAGAAACTGGAATAAATGGGCATGCGGTCTGATTGAGTCTGGCAATGCCTATGTTCCTAGGACGTAGGGCAGAGAATGGTGTTTGTAAAAAGTCATCAGGAAAATATGCAATTAAAACAGGATAAGCAGATGTTTGTGTATTCTCCAGCCGTGTATTAACTGCATTAAGGCGAGGGGCAGAAAGAACGAGGGACTGCAGAAAGGCGCAGAGGTAGGTCATTATAAACTCAATCTCATGCTATACCTCCTGACACTTTAGCAACAGAAACGGACCTAAGGGCATCACTGAACAGTGGAATCACATCAGATCTGAGAGGTTGCCCCACTGCAATGTCACAGTGGGCTGCAGTCACAGTTCTGAGCCTCTGCCTCCGCCCTGTGCCCCACAACCTGCTGCACTCACAGATGCATCTGCCCCACTGCACCCCATAGTCTGCTGCACAGGTTCAGATCTGAGGTTCTTCTGCATTGTCCCTCAAGCTGCTTTGCTGCAGTGTCAGCATTCTGAGCTTCTTCTTCCCCCACTGGTCTTCCTTCTATAAGCAAATCCTGATAGCACCCAAGTGATGCCTCAGTTTGCCTACCGTTTATCAACAGCATGTTGTGTGTCTCGATATCACACTATAGGAGACACTCTCATCCCTACGCATGCCCTTGATATGGCAGCTGGATGTTATGGACCACGTTCCTAATGCTATCGACTTTACAGGGCTTATGCCTGGGCAAGGTCAGCCCTGCCTGTTTACTAGAAGTTTATTCTACATTGCAACAGGGAGGGTTGTTATTGATGTATCTGACGCCAAAATGAGCCCCATTCTTTTCTGCATCCGCCTAATGACAGACATTGTCTCTAGGCCGCGAAGCCACAACCCGCTTGTATTGACATTTCCACTGACTTCATTCCACAAGGTATCGCAGCGCTCAGGGCTGCAGACTGCTGCAGGGGGCAGCGCTGTTTAGTTATCAGTGCACGGGATGGAGGACTGCAAAGCTACTGGAGTCAAGTGGTAGGACTGCCAGCAAAGTTCCTCATGCTTCCCTTTTTTTTAATGGGCGTCAGCACTGCTTGCATGACATGTCTGTGACACCGAACACCTTCATTGCCTTCTAGCTGGCTTCCCACTGGAGCGGACCTGGCATGGGTGCGGACGCTGGAAAGACATTGCTTGGGTTGGCTGATGCTGATGGGGCATTCCACAAGGAAGATCATGCGACTAGGAACTCAGCCAGCATCCGCAGGGGGTGTTACTGCTTCTCCAGCATTAGTGTGAGCACAACACTGCTACTTCCGCTGTCCCTCCCCGCACACTCCCCCCGCTGACACCAGCCAGGCACGGTCACTAGAGCCGCTCAAAAACTGACTGATTTTCCACAGGGAATGTCCCCCCATTTTTTTATGTGGGAAGTTGCTTTCTGTCAACACGGGCTGGAAAATATTTCATTTAAAAAAAAAATCACCCCCAAATGTTTGACTTTCAAAAGCCATTTTCAGTTTAAAAAATATTTTGTGTTTTGAACGACAAAAATGTCAATTTTCAACATTTTTGGTTTGGGCCCAAACCCAGTTGTTTTCGGAAATGTCTTTCAGTTGTCTGGTTTGTGGGTCCAAAAATGGGACGATTTTGATCAAAATGAAAAAGTCCATGCTGGTGGAGAACTTGTATTTTGTCCAAAAACAAAGGTTTCAGGGGGAATAAATGTGACCAGCTCTAGCGAGCACAGATACTGCTGTTCAACATACCTTTAATGCAGCAGGGTGCACATGTTAAATGTGTTTCCCCAATGCAAAGGGAAAATGCTGTGCTCTGTGGTGACTGCCGTGCTCTCCATTTCCACCGTTTTCTTTGGGATCAGGGAAAGACTTTCTCCTTCCTTCTGCCCTCTGGGTGACCCGCTCACTCGTTATCGCCATGGCCAGGCCATGAAGGCAGTTTGTGCTTACACTGGAAGATGGCGTGAGTCTTTACAAACGTGAATGACTTTTGCCTCCTAACCCCCAGGCTCCATTTTTATCCCCATTTTACAGATGGGGAAACTGAGGCACAGGGCAAAGATGTGCCTTGCCAGGATCACAGATCAAGTCATTGTGAAAGCAAAGCCTGGAAGCCAAGGACCAGCTCCCGAGCTGGTGTGAATGGGCATCGTTCTATGGCACCAGATGAGGATTTCGTCTTCCCCCCAGTGGCACTTCCAGTTCTGTGCCTCCACCATGACACCGTCCTTCAGAGCCACTCTCCTCTCTCCAAATTCCCCCAGTGTCTCCTCTCCAACCTGCCAGAGAAAAGCGTGGAGAGGCAGGAAGAACCCAATCCTCTCCCTGCCCCTCCATCGGCCTGTGGCACGGTCAGTGAAGTCCATCTCTTGCTGGTCAGGAGCCCACAGACCAGACAACAAAGGATGAATTCAGTGGTTATGCTATTGCTTTGGGACTGAGGGTGAGGGGGCCCCGGCTAGCAAGGCGGCGGATCCCCAAGAACATGGGGTGGCTGGGAAATGACTGAGAATCCTGCCCATCCAGGCTCCTCCAGGTTGTTTTTCCCACACACCCCTCCTAGGAATTTAGGGAGAAGCAGCTATGGAGAGTGAGGCAGTGATGGAGATGGGGCTGGGAGGGCAGTAATTTCGAGGCTTACAGTATTATCGCCTGCAAAGCTATTCATGCGAAATGACCCCCCCGCCACCCCTCCCGGCTTTCTCCGCTCTGCAATAACAATAACAGAAATGCCTCCAGGAGCCTTTTCTGCTCAGAACAGGGGCAGGGGGCTGCAAAAGAGCTGCTCTCCTCACACCTCCTCTGCCTTCGTTCTCTGCACTGTCCGTCCGCCCGCACCCACCCACCCCCCGCCACACCAGCCCAGCCACCACCCTCCCTCCCCAGCCACAGGATTACCCAAAAAAATAATAATAATAAAAATAATAAGAGGGGTAATAAGAGAGGAGGTAATGGAACGTTCTCCAACTGGGCACATGTCAGAAGCCATTATATGTGGTGCAGATTTGCATAATTCAAGAAGCATCAAATTAAATTTGCATAATTCCTTTGATTACACTTGTTATTAAATGTAAGTGACATTGATTTACAAAATGGCCCAATATAAGGTTAATAGCAAATGTCACCTTCCAGGAGGGTGAAGAGGGTGTGTGGGGAGGGAGGGGGGTAGGGAGCAAGGAGACCAGGCAATTGATTCCTCTCCTCTCTTTGCTTAAAGGGCTCAAGCCTCCTTTTTGAGGCGCCCTCAGCTTTCGCCAGGCTGCTCTTCGGTTTCATGTGGACAAGATGTAATTAGGATCGCCTGCCAAGTGGAGTTAATGCCATGATTCTATTACCTCCCCTCGACGGTGCTAAGCCGCAGCAGACCCTGCGGAGCTGGCTCCGGGCTCTGGCAGGCAGAGCTCCTGCAGGGGATCGGGAGACAGTGGGGTGGGGTGGGGAGGAAAGCGGCCTTGCTAGCTATGCCACAGTCCCAAAGCTCTTCCCGGAGGCGAGCAAGGCTGAACATGTGCCCCGGGCCAGAAGCATGGCTCTTGCTGAATCCGCCACAGAAACCTCTCACGGAGGCATTTAAAAAAACACATACACGAGCTAGACCTGAGCAGTTACCAGTACCAGGGGTCAGATGTGCTGTGTGCATCTGCCAGGACGATATGCAGCGAGACTGAGCATGGCCCAGAGAAACCCTGGGCCACTAGTGACAGGGGTACCTGTGGTACCTTAAAACCTGTGACATGAAAGAGCCTATGGAGTACATATAGATCCACAGTGACTCTGGGGTACGTATAGATCCACTGGTAATTACAATAGGGTGTATGGGGAACATATAGAGCCATAAGTGACCATGACAGGGCTGAAAGGGTACATATAGAGCCATAGTTGAGAATGAAAAGGCCTATGGGCTTCATACAGATCCACAGTGGTTATGACAGGCCGGTGTGGTACATGGAGATCCTAGGATAACACTAACTGAGCCCCATTTTGCCAAGATGTGCCCAAGCACCACCTTGAACCCTGCCTTGTGTGCGGGACTTCCTTCCCCCCATCTCTGTCTGTCCGTCTGTCCTTCTATTGCAGGTTTCTTAGGGCAGGGACCAGGCTTTCTTGTACAGAAAGTGACTAGCAATTTGTGTGCATGACCATAAAACGATGGTGATACAACGAATAAGAATGATGACGCATGAACTCACTACCTGTTAGAGCCAATTTGTATGGATGGGTAGACAGAGGTGCCCAGGAACATACAGCAAGCCAGTGTTCTAACCACTAGACAATGATGCCGTGTTTAATGGCAGAACCTATATAGAGATCCTGGGACATTCTATGCAGAGCTCGGGCGCGAGGGTCTGATGAGACCTGATGTGGCCAATGGTCCTGGCCAATGGTACAGTTGAGGTATTTACAAAACTAGGTGATAATGACCGAGCCTGCAAGCTAGATGCACGACCCGGACCCGATCCAAAACCTAGTGATCTCGGTGGAGAGATTCACACTGACTTCAGTGAGCTTTGCCTCTGGCCTCCAGAGCTGATAAAGGCAGGACTCTATGGTATTAATGACAGTGGCTTTGGAGTCTGTACAGCCTCTGGTATCATGTGAGTCTTCCCCGCTCTGGGCCTCTGGTTTTCCACCCATCCTTTGCTTGACTTGTCTATTTTGACTGTACATTCTTTTTGGTAGGGACTTTTGGCTTTAGTCTTACACCTGGATGTTTTCTTTAGTCTTACACCTGGGTATTTATGAGTGCTCTCAGCTAGCCACACCCACCAACCATAGGCAGTCCCAAATCACAAGTCCGCCCCACACCCAAACGGTGAGACTGGCTTGAAAGCCAGGAGATTTTATTGGGTTCATTTCCTTTCTCTGTTTCCCAGCTTTGCTCCACAGCCATGCCAGGGGAACAGGTCACGTGTGTCCACTCCTCTGCCCCCCCGATGCCAGTCGGGCTGCCTTGTGGTTGGGACAATGGGGATCTAGCGCCCCAAAGTGCTGGTGGAGTGCAGTTCCTGGACGGCTGGGTAATTAGGCACAGAAGAGGTTCTTATTAAGGGTAAAACCTGGTGCTGGCTGACAATTGCTGACATCGGCGTATTTAGCACCCGCATGCAGTGAGCTGGGTGAGCCGAGCTCAGCAACGGCAAATTAATCGTCTCTTCATTACTGCTCGGTGCCTTTCATCCTGACAGCAGCCTTTCAAACGCAGGTATAATTGGAAGAGCCCATGTGGCAGGAATTTGGTGAGGGCTGGGAGTGGGGAGCTGGAGTCTCTCTCTCTCTCTCTCTCTCTGGTGCTTGGTGTCTAGCTCTGGGAAGAAACGGCAAGGCCTGGACTGGCATGTGGAAGAAATAAATCTCTCTGGCCCCTGTCTCAGGCCCCTGCCAGCCTTACTGACTTACATAGAGGTCCTAGTGCCAAGATATCTGTTCACATTCTGCAAGGAACTTCCCTTGAGTCATCATTGCCCTCAGCTTACAAATAAAATGTATAGAATAATAGAGCTTTCTGTAATACTTTCAGGCATTTATTATTATTATTAATTATTATTATTGTCACACTGCCTAGGAGCCCCAGTCATGGACCTTTGTGCTAGGTGCTGTACAAACACAGAACAAAAAGATGGTGGCATGTTACCTGAAAGAAGGATGATTCTGTGGTTGCAAAGGTACAAGCCAGGGATTAGAATCCAAGGGGTGTGAGATACAAAGGACTCCCAAAATCCTGTGATGGAGAATCAGAGCCCTGGTTATTATGCCTGACTCGCTATATGATCATGGGGAAAACCACTCTGTCCCTCACTTTCCCCTTAGGTAAAGTTGCCTACTCTACCCCGTGAGGAACTGGGAGGCTAAATTAATGAATACTTGTGTAGTGCAGTGAGCGCCTAGGGTGTGGTAGTGCTGTACGACGGCAAAGTAGAATTAGCTCCCACAGTGTGGTAGGTCTGAAAGAACATAGATACATAGTTTATAACGTTGGAAGGAAATACTGTGAGCACCTAGTCTGACCTCCTGTGTAACACAGGCCCTGGGACTTGCCTGAATTAATTCTTGTTTGATCTAGAGCATACGTTTTAGAAAAACATCCACTTTTGATTTAAAAATTGCCAGGGATGGAGAATCCATCACAGCCCTTGGTAAGTTAGTCCAGTGGTTAATTACCCTCTCTGTTAGAAATGTGCACCAACTAGAACCGACTCGTCTTTTTGGGGAGGGCAGGGGGTTGAAAAATAGTCTCTTTTATAAAAACTAAATAAAAAATCCTTGCCACAGCTGAACTGTTCTGTTTTTCGCCATATTTTTCTGGGCATTTTCCCAACAAAAACATTATAGACATTTTCCATTTCTCCAAAATCTGGCTGGGCAGGAAGAAAACGGGTTTTTTGATCAACAGAAAATTAAAAAAATAATTTTGATAACAAAAAAAAAAGTCACAACAAACAGGTCTGTTTTGAGCCCAGCTAAATGGAAACAACTTTTGAATTTTTCGCAAAAATCATTCTCCTGTCTCTGGCCCAGCACTAGTCATCACCGATGGCCATTGTGCTTCCTTCTTTCTCTAGCTTAGCAACGTCCAGGAACCAACCTCACACCCCATCTTGTCACATCGGGCCCGTCCTCGGAAGTCTAGCTCTGTGTGGGAGTCGGGCTCAGATACAGCACATCGGTGCCACAGATTACGTCTTCTCCACTGTGTGGTTTTAATCAGTGGCCATTGCTAGACACCAACATGGAGGCCTGCGGTGTATATTTTTCTCCTGGCCTGCTACTCGTTTTCAAGCAGTTGGCCTGCCATGAGGATGGGAAGGGTTACGCGTTTTCCACAACCTGTTTTGCTGCTTCCTGAGATGTGTTAATTTGTTTCCTTGAATGGCCTGAAGGATGTGGCCTCCATGCATCTTACTGAGGCAGAGGGAGCCGGACGCTGTGGATATTCCCCCTCCCCATCCCCCCTCTCCTCCTGTGTAAAAGTTATTGTCGTATTCCGTGGAGGCTCAGGTAGGCAGATGAATGGGAAATGTTCCTCTCCATTACTAGCTGCACTTGACTGGAGTCTCATTACATTACTATGGCGCTTTAGCAGGCGAATGGGCCTTGCGTCTGGGTTCCGAGCACCCCTCATACCTCCCTGATAACGTAAATTACCCTCCGCCTCATTGCCTCAAATGATCAAACATCAAATTGCTAGTAAAAAAAAAAAAAGAAAGAAAAGGGAGAGAGAGGGGGGAAAGGAGAAAAGCTGAGCAGAACCGTGGGTTGAATCGAGATGGTTTGTCAGCAACAGAGACGAGTCAGTGACTGTTAAGCACTCGCTAAAGATGAATCCATTGAAGGCTCCGAGCACAGTAATTTCACTGGCATTAGAGTGCACCTGAAAAACCCAAACAATGCTCCATAACTCCAGATTACACCCGTCAGGGCTTGGTTCTTCCAAGTGCACTTCTTTCTTTTGTTGGGGGCGGGGGATGCATCCATGGCCGATCTTTCTCCATCGTCAGACTTTGGCACAGCCACTTGAGACAAATGGTGTCGATTTTTGTTGTTGTCATTGAACAACATGGTGGCTGCTGCTCCCCAGATGAAAAATCCTTCAGATGTGCAGAATCCTTCTAAGCCAAACAAAGCAGGAGAGATCCGGGGGCTGGGGAGGGGGGGGGGGCGAGGTTTCACATGTGTGTGGAGGGACAGTCAACCCATGTAGAGAAATATGGATCATGGGAGGGTAACGAGGCGCAGTGAAAAGACGAGGCTGTATGTCTTTTCTCAGTATTTAAACGTGTGCTTAATGTGATGCTCAGTGGAATGGTTAATCTGATAATGCTGGCTGTGTTTGCTGTAGTACTCAGAGAAATGTTTACTGCAGTATTTCATGGGGATTGTGTTCTGGATGGCACAAAAGGAGGAATCACTGTAGCGTACAGGGAAATGTTCATTGCAAAATATACTGGAATATTAAGAGGTTTATTTAGTGGCGTACTTAGTATAATATGAAATGAGTTAAGTACAGGGTGTTTTATTAATATTTTTGGGGTGGGGATGAGGTTTAATGCTCAGGAAGGTTATGGATAAGTAATTCCGGCTAGAGATGGTCATATTCATAGATTTATAGATTTTAAAGCCATAAGGGATAATTATGATAATCTAATCTGACCTCTTACATCACACCACTATATACAGATTGTAGCATGGTTGCTGATTCAGCAAAGCGCTTAAGCACATGCTTAATTTTAAGCACATGAGCATCGCCATTGAAGTCATTGGGGCTACTCACGCACTCAAAGTTAAGGATGTGCTTAAGTGTTTACTGAATTGGGACCATAGTTGGGTAATGGAGTCAGGTGAATAATTCATACTAAAACATTTATCCAATAGCTTTTGCCTCCTTTTCTGCTGGTGGGTTCTTCCTGAGCTGATTGCCTTTTTCTCAAATGTAGTCATTCTTTGAAATCATTCACTGAATAATTTCAGTGAAAAGTTCTTCGTCTGTAAATCGTTTGCGGGCAACTCACTGTGAATATTAGACAGACAGGGCTAGATCCTCAGCTGTTGGAAGGAGGTGTAACTCCACTGATGTCAATGGAACTGTGCTGAGTTGCTGATTTCCGCAAGTTGAGAATCTGGCCTTCCAACCTGAAGTTGTATTACTTTTGCTTTGATTGGCCCTGTCAGTCACATGGTATTGTTTCTGTTCCCTGATTGAGCAAATGTAATTCCTATAATCAAGTTTCCAATGCAAATATTTGCATTTAGGATTTCAAAATTTTCTTTCTGAGCTCCAATATTCATTTAAAATTGTAATTTTGGTGCAATTCTTGCCAGTCAAGTGATTTTTCTAGAATATTCACAAGAGGTAAAATGAAATGAGGTGCGGAAGCAGCCAAGATGAATTTAATGCAGCATCACAATGGATCATCCCCATTGTCTGTATTTTTTTTAAATTAGCAAGTTGTTCATGAACCAATTCTGATTAGGGATTTGTCCAAATAGCTGGAATGAAAACATTCCAGACTAGACTGTGGGTTGCTTGCAAACAGTTCATGCTGTGTGATTGGTCATCTAAGTCACATGGCACTGTTTGTAAGCATGAAAATAACAAATATATGGAATTACATTGCAAACTCTTCATGGGAGGGATTCTACCTGCATAGTGCCCAATTCGCGTAGGCCCCGATCCTGTTAGGGAATCTGGGCGTTAGCGCAACATGCACAATAACATAGTAATAGGGGTCTTCTAGTACAAATTTTCAGTTGCTAAAATTTGTGAAAATTGTAGGATCCACTAGTATTTTCACAATACCCAGCAGGCAATAAGAAGTACGATGAGCCTTTGGAATTAATGACCTTCCATTCACAAAAATGCTTTCACATCTTTTTTTGCTTTTTTACTCTGATCAGCCCTAGACGGAGGTGTGTTTAATGGAACTCTGGGAGTGTGTTTTCTACAGTCTCAGAACAGGGATGTTTCACATAGCAGTGGTAGGATCTTTAGTGCAACATAAGATGAGTTCAGATTTTCAGATGACCAGTAATTATGGGTGTCATGATTTCTGGGTGCTCAAACTGCACGTTAAAGTGCCTTCCTTCTCGGACAGTGGGTGCTCAGCACACTCTTTTTGGTGTCCCCATTAGGCCGCTAACAATGGAGGCAACCAAAATCACTAGTCACCTTTGAAAATTGCACCCGCTCTGCTTAGGTCAGCATTGAAGCAATTTTTAGCCCCACAGGAATGATTTCCTCAATGTGATGTTGGAGATGTAGTTCACCTATTGAGAATGGGAGGGTGGGTAGAAGGGTCAAGAGGGTAGAGTGGCATCTAAAGAGCTGCATGGTGTCTGGCTGATGATCAGGCTGGCTTCTCAAGCCAGGAGGGCGTTGTCCGATATTGCTGATGCAGTGTCACAGGACATTTGTGTGCAGCTGTTTTGGAGCAAGTTTTGTTGCTACAGTTGATTGTTACCATGTCAAAAGAGGTTTGGCTGAGGCAAGTGCAACCCACTGCTGAGTGTGTGTGAAGGGTCCCCTCTGTGCTGATCTGCAGAGCACAGGAGTGGCTACAGTCCCTAGCTACACCGCCGTCTGGCTCTACCTGTAGCAGCGTATGCCTGTAGCTCTGGAAGTCCCAGTTAAATTGTTGGCGTGTCGGCAGAGATGGTGGCCAGCAATGGTGGAGGCAGGTTGGTTTAGAGAAGGGTTGCTTGATTTGGAATCAGAGAGCTCTTCAAGGAGAGTGTGTGTCTTCCCTGAGCTTGCACTGCACCTAGACCAATGTGGGCCTCATTATAATAACAAGGAGGATTGGCTCTCAAGCCACCAGCAATGTGGTATATGACACAAATGTGTCTATGCCACAGCACAGATTTATTCACACGTTGTATTCAGACCCCTGTCGGTTCAGCTGCCATTGTAATGGAAAATTTTACTATCTGCACATGCAAAAGAATTATGTCTTGACACTCTATTTGCCAGTGTAGGCCCACTAGTTATTCCGATTAAGTGTCTTTTCAGGCCCATCTAGAATGGGTTACAATTTTTCCATCTAAAATTATTTTGAATGAAAAATGGCCTTTTTTCAAAGCAAAAATTTCCAGTAGAAAGTTGTCTTGTGCTCAAAATGACCCATTGTTGCTGTGAAAAACCAAAACCTGGAAAATCTGTGATTTCTTGCAAACCAAAACCTGAAATTTTTATTGAAAACTGAACATTTCTTTTTTATTTTCCATAGAAAAATATGGAAACGTCATGCAGGAAACCTGTTTTCATTTCTTTTTTAATTTTTCAGAGGAAAAAAACTTTACAATTTCCCACCAAGTTGTAGGCCTCCCTTTGAGCAGATACTGGCATATTTGGGGTGCGGTTTGGATGTTCTTCCTTATAAACATCCCTTTGTAATCTCATTTTGGATGAAATGCAAAATCAGGTCCTGCAAGATGTGGTCATTAAGGATTCTGTGGCATGTTTCAAAACAGTAGGGCTGTTAGTCTCAGTGTCTTGGCCATAGTCCAGCTCGGGTAATTACATTCTGCTGGCCTGTATTCCACCCTGCAGTTCAAATGGAAAAATTATTCTTCAAGTCCCTTCCTAAAAGCACGGCTGCATAGCGGGTTGCAGAATGGCTGACACTTTTCCACACCAGAGGTAGCTGCATTTCAGTGATGGAGGAAGCATCGCCGGTGTGCGTTAACATTGGTCATGCAGTTTGGATGAAAGACACTATGGCAGTGTACCTGATATTAATACTGGGTCAGATCCTTAGCTGGTGTCAGTCAGCAGAGCTCTCACTGACTGCAAAGGAGCCGGGCCCATTTTCACCAGCTAAGGATCTGGCCCTTGATCCAGTTATGAACTCACTTCAGCATGTAAAGTTTTCGGTCCTGTAAAGAGTTGCTGGGTCCAGTGCTGCCGTAACAAATGCAGGCATGGCTTGAAGCACCTTTATTTTTTCAGCAGCGTGAGTGCCATTGTGGGAGGAAGGAGCAAGTGGGGAGGGTGAGGGTGTGGGCTCCGTGTAGGCTGGCACCGACGGTGAGAGGGAGGACTTGCTGGCAGGCTTGACCTGTGCATGTAATTTGTAAAGAGCATTTTTTACTCCAGATCGATGCTTTCCTCAGCACTTTAATGCACCCCATTGGTGTCCTTAAACTCTAATGATGCAGTCTGTGAGAAGCTGCCATTTATTTCCCACAGATGGGGTGATAATTATTGACAAGATTGTAACTAATAATTAAACCCATTTGCTCCTTTAAACAAGGTGGTGTGAATTATTTCCACGGGATCTTTCTCAGGGCTGTGGTGACCGCCTCTCGGGGCTGGAATTCTAACGCTGCCCAGAGCCAGGCCCGGGAAAGCAGCGGGGGGGAAGGGCACTCTTCAGCCAGCGCCTAGCAAAGCAGCAGTGTGATTGCCAGGCCCTTTGCCAGGCCTTGCACCTGCTCCCCCAGCCATGGGAACCCCCATTGGCCCCATTCCTGGGGCCGGTTTCCACCCTTCTGTCCTGTCACTATGCACTTCCATTGCCCAAAGCCTCGAGGGCCAGGTGTCGCCCTTCTAATCTCAGGGCTGAATCTGGCCCTGTCTGACTCAGGTCAAAAGGCCATCCATGCGGCTCCCAAATTCAATTTATGCTGCACCCTCATCCCCCTGCACTACAATTTTTGCTGCTCTCTCCCCCGCCATGCAAAATAATTCACGCTTCAAGACAGTGTTGCCTAGTGGATAGGGCACTGGATGGGACTTAGGAGACCTGGTCTCAGCGTGGTCACTGGGTGATCTTGGGCAAGTTGCTTTAACCTCCCTGTGCCTCAGTTTCCCCAGGTGGAAAATGGGGATAATGATATTGCCCTCGTTTGTAAAGTGCTTTGAGATCTAGTGTGGCAAAGTGCTCTGTATTATTATTATACCTCTGCCCCCAACACAATTAAGACCTTGGACTTACCAGGAACAGCCCAGGGAGTGAATTGTGACTCAGAGAATCACAGCCTGGTCCCAGGTTCCCCTTGCTCCAGAGGGAAGTAACTTAACTTTGGGCAGCTCACCTCCCACTCTGAGGCACGGGGAGTGCAGGGAGACAGTCTGCCACACCTCACTCCTTCCCTCCCGTCCCTTGTTCACCAGCTCCCCCTACTATGCACAGCCAAGCGGTAGGGGGAGCCGATACAAGGGAGCTAGGGGTTCTTTATGCACCTGTGCTCTCCTGTGCAAGCTTACCAGGCAGCTCATGATTGTCACCTTTTGCATATATATCAAATGTGCATCTATGACTTGTGGTATATGACAGGGGCCACTTTCCTATCAGCTCCCATGCGAATCAGTGTATGACCTCACACAAGTGCAGTGTTGGAAACACGCTCCAGTATTTATTCCGGTCTTCCTTCTTGGGCCCATTAGGGCGATGGGCTGCGGGTAGATCTCTAATCTTAAGCAAAACCTCTCTTAGGCCAATATGGAAAGAGCTTTGTAGGTGAAAAGCACCTCTCACTGCTACATGTCATTATGTCGTGTCCCCACCCCCAGTTGTCACTTAGCTGAGCAGTACATAAACTGTTTTCCTCATAGGTGCAGCTAGTCAAAAGATTCCAAAATTTGGTTTGGGGCCAAAAATTTCTGTTGACGTTTTACATTTTGAGAGAGAGGAGGGGAAAAAACCCACAGAAAACTATTGAAGAATTTTTCATAGTTTTGTGTCTGTGCATTTTGTCCATCAAAAGAGCAGTTCAAAATGTTTTGAATTGCGACGTGATGAAAATTTGTCAAAATTTTGCTCGAAATAATGAAAAAAATAGTTTTTTCAACTAAATGAATTTATTCCCATGACAGGAATGAATTTTTCTTCCTCCTCTCTGTATTCACTCCACTTCATTGACATTTTCCAGGCTATGCCGCAGCGAGAGATAAACACAGGTATTTGCACCAGTACACAAACAATGCCTGTTCCTCCCTGCTCTTTGAGGGACTGTGATCCAGAATGATGCTGCTCTTCTGCTGTACTGTCACGTCACAAAGTCACGTCTTACCTCTAAGTCCCTTTCAAAAAGAGCCTGTTTCACAGGTCACCCAAGCAACGCAAACTCCCACACCAGAACTATTACCTGAGCTGAAACAGAAGGATGGTCCAGAGGTCAGAGCACCGTCAGCTTTACCACCAGCTTCCTGCATGACTGGGGCAAATCATTTTGTCTCTCGGTGTCTGTTTTCCCATCTGTAAAATGGGAGGGAGGGTTAGCAGTTCCCTATGCTGAGCAGTGTTGTGAAGAGAAATACATTAAAGATTGCCAGGTGCTCAACTACTACAGGAAGGGGGGCTATCGACACACCATAGACAGATGGCATCTGTCCGATTTTTTCCCATGCAGAAGATAGTGTTCATTCACTCTTCTGGAGCTGGGCCTCTAAGGAGACAGCTGCCAGCACATGTTTATCTGGGACCCAAGCTGAAAAGTTTTGGTCTAGGTCTGAACTCCCCCAGAGCTTGGGGCTGTTCAGAGAGGGGGCTTGGTTCCAGCCACTCCCTAGTCAGTACACAGCTGTTTGCTAATGGAAAGAACTCAGCACAAACCTCTTGAGTTTGGATGATCCCTGGCTGTGGGATACCCAGCGTGTTTCATGCCTTCACCATGGGCAGCCCCACGAGTGATTAGCCAGGGTGCCTGGAAGACTGGCACAGGGTATGTCTAGATGAGCTGCAATCCTAGCCTGGGCTTGCCCTAAGACAAATCCCCAGCCACAGAGGCACCCCGCTGTCCCGCACTCCCCACCCATGAAACGCTCTCAGGATGTGTAGAGCACTGCCTGCAGCGGCCTTCAAAGGGATACGGTGACATTCCTGTCAATGAGGCATGCTCCCAGCAGGGAAGGCGGCATGGTGCATTCCCGCGGAGACCTGCCTCAGTCACCCAGGGGAGGGAGGGCCATAAAGCCCCCTCCCTTCCCTGGCTCGGCCGTGCTCGGTGAGTAACGTTGGCCACCAGGTGGCTTGCCTGATGCCTTCCATGCAAACGAGTGGGGCTGGGAGGAAGTGATGCCCTGGCTCCACATCGCCCATTTGCCAGCTTGAGTAGCCAGGGGTGAATGAGCTACTCCATGGAAAGGGTGAAATACCCTCTCCTGGACCCCAGCGCTAGAAGGATGGGCAGGGAGGGGTGCATATTCCTGTGTGGGTCAGTGTTACGTGATGGTCTCATCTGGTGCCTATTGGCATTGGCGAGGGCTCGCTGGGTGGGGAGTATATCCTGGGGGGAGGTCAATACTGAGGGTCTGTGCTCTCATCAGACAGGGGGCTAGACATGCAGCGCGTGGCAGGGGTGCCAGTCTGCACACTGTCAGCAAAGAGCTCTGGGCAGAGCTCGCAGCACCTTGGCCCTTCCTGCTGTAGGACTGCAGAGCAGGGTGCCCCGCAGGGGCAGCAGCGAGGAGCAGTGGTTGCAACACAGGGACGTTAGGAGGCCTGGCTGGGGGAGCTCCCTTTGCCTGGCGTATGCTTCCAGGGAGGACGTAAATCTAATCTCAATGCTAGGGACCATTAGCGATGGAGGGGAGTACTGGCAATGCACTCCTTCCCCTCCCCCCCGCCCTGGATGACAGAGTACACCCCTCAGCTGTCCACCGCACTGCACAAAGGAGGCTGTATGTGCATTCTGCTGCGTCAGCGTATGATGATCTCGTAAGTCAAGGGGCCCGGCCGCCGCAATATTGCGAGGGGATTTTTACAGTAATAAACACGCCACGCATGCATCGAATTATTAGCGGCTCTTTCAGGGCGTGTCTACATGGCAGCCCACGGTGCCCCAGCACTAGCTTGAATGGAGCTAGAGTGACTAACAACAGCAACGGAGATGTGGCGCGTGGGCTGGAGCACGGACTGCCCAGGATCCTGCCTACGTAACTGCATTGCTGGCCTGCCCCGGGGTCTGTGCACCTACATTGTTGCTGCTATTTTTAACCATGCTAGCAAGATTGAAAGCCGCACCTGAGCGGCAATCCCCCCTCCACTTGCAGTGTAAACATAGCCTTAGTCTTGCCTCCTGGTACAATAATCTCTCTGTCTTTTGACTTGATTAGGTGGGGTTCTTCTCTTACCCCCATCAAACTGGTGTGACTCCAGAGGCTCCTAACCTACACCAGTGCCAGGAACTAGGTTGCTAGACTCTATATCTGTTTGTCTGTCTATCTACCTATCTGAAGGGCCTGACTGTGGAATAAAGGAGTTATTAGCATGTTTTCGGGATGAGTCGTGAGTGAAGAAGCCAACAGCAAAGCATACAAGTCGTCCTCAGTATGTGTCAGCACAATCATAAAAGCCTCGGGCCACCTCAACACCATCCTGGATCCGGTATGTGCAAAAACTATAATCAAAATGTTTTTTATCTTTAAATGTCCTGGCACTATTTTTCTCTCTTTCCAACTGTAAAGCAGGGCTCCCTTAGAACCCTGAGTGCAATGGTACAGACCTTAGAGAGAAAGGAAACAAACCCTCTAAAATATATGTAAAATAGCTGGCCTGCTGATTTGTCCTTATCTGATTCACTTTGCGTCTTCTACATGCATCTTCTTCCTTGACAAACTATAGGAGAGTTCCAAAAGTCAAATATTTCCACATTATGGGCTCTTTTTATTCTCTCTTTTTTCTTTCAACTCCTTCCCCCAAGAAATTCCACTAAAAAGGTCACAATAACAGATTGTTGCTTTGCACAGTTAAGCCTTCCTCTGAGCCATTTTAAACCAACTCAGAAAGGCCCCAGTCTAGCAAACATTTATTCATGTGCTTAACTTTAAGCAGCGTAATGAACTCCAGGGAACTTCTCACTCCTCACAAGTTAGTTGTACACATACCTCTTTGCAGGATCATGGCTATTGAGTGGGAAACTCAAAAATGGCTGCAGTGAAACCTGGCTGGTTTTGTACATCTTACTTACAACTAAAGTTTGGGGAAATCAGTCCATTTGTTTTAAAGAGCATTTAAAGTAATTCCTTAACAAATCCATATTTAGTTGCAAGGTCCTTTGCAAATACCTCCTTAAAGGAAATTTCAAAACAAAAGAATTCTAATGCACATGTTGAATTTCAGTTTAGACATCTTGAAAAATACTGAGCTAATTTTTGCCAAATGTGGATTGATTTTTAACACTAAAAGCAACACAAAGTCAGCACTTCCAACTCGAGGTTTTGAGGGTATTTTTAATGTTATCCAAGCTCAGCAATTCTGATTGGTGCATATGGGCAAAGGATATGTCTTCCTCAGAAGTGGCTCAGTTGATCCCACGGAAACTTTAAAATAGAATCACCACAAGGCCAAGACCAAGCATGGAAAATGCCAGCCGGAAAGGAATCCGTTTGAGAAAGTTAAGAGTAGCCAGGAAGTAGAATTAGAATGGAAGCTGGAATTACTTTAGCAGGTATTAGTAGCGGGTTCTCAAACTTTTCCCTGGGATGAAGCACATCTTAACAGAGAGATTGCCTTGTGGACATCGCTACTTGCCATCCCAATTGTGCAGACTATCTGCCCGTCCATAAGCACAGTAGAATACCATCCTGTTGGTTACTAAAGCAATTGCTTACATGGAAATTTAATATTAGGAAAGCACTTGATGTCTTTTTTTTGCTTCTGTTCTAAAGCAGTTTAGCAGATAGGATCTCCAGCACCAGTTCTTCGCAGGCTATTGGCAAGTGCTATGTAGATGCCCAGTGGTCCACGGACCAGTTTCAAAAGCAACGGGCTATAATAATGTATCCCTAACCATGCTTTATACCAATAAGTAGGCTATAACCCTGTCAAGGTGTGCTGGTGACTCTATAAAGCATGAGACCTGAATGGTCAATGGTCGAGTGGTTTAACACTATCACCAGAATACTGAGATAGCCTTATAAGCCTTGTGCTGCTTGGCTGGGGATACATTATTCACTATAATATATGGTAAGAAATACCTGTGCAGGGTTTGAAATGAACTGCTTTAGCCACTAGCCAGCATGGCTGACAGGTGCATGGGAATCCGTCAGCATTTCAGTGTGCAACGGGAGGCTGAAGTGGAAATGCACAGAGGGAAATTCACCTCCCTGCATCAAGTAGTTGGATTTTGTGCAGGAAACTTATGCAGGAGAAACAATTCTACTCTCTGCCCCAGGCATCAGGCAGAGCATTGGGCAGCTGTGTAGCCCCTCTGCCCCCACTGGGCTGGGAACGGGGGCCATGACTCCTAAATTCTGTAGTTTATGCATAGGTGCCATCACAGATTCAGGGACAAACCTCACTGATCCTGCATTTTCTGATCCCCTCTCTCCGTGTGACCTGTGCAAAGCTGGTGCAGAGAGCAGCTCCACTATGGCAGCTGGTCTTATTAGCACTTATGCTGTTTAAATAGATAGATAGATAGATAGATAGATAGATAGATAGATAGATAATTGGGTGATATGAAGATGGATAGCTAGCTAGAGCCGTACATTAGGATATAGGAGGACAGACAGATAGAGATTCCACTTTTACTCATAGAACCTTATTCTGTGATTTCAGTGTAAGGTTGGCAGAATGGAATCACGTCCAGCGATCCTGTGTCTTTCTATTTCCATCCATCACCAGCTCCAGAATTAGCTGAATGGCTACTCCAGCAGTCGTACATGCACGCGGCAGGAGAATGGACTTGAGAAAGAGAGAAGAGAGGCTATTTTGGATGAAATGGCTGCTAAACTGATGAGGATACAAGGATTCTGGAGAGGCTCTGGTAGGGTGAAAGGGTAACAACCCCCGATAGCTGATAACGTTTCTAAATAAAATATTCCCCAGCCCCTTAACATATGCCACCACTACTGCAGACCAGGCCCATGTGAGCGCCATGGGAGTGGGGTGGGGGCACGAGGAAGGTTAGGGGGATTTCATTAGGACCCGGAGAGAAGGGGGGGTGGAATAAACAATAGATGAATCTCAAATTGCCTAAAGGGTTTGGCTGAGTTAAAAAAAACCCAACAAACTTTATTGGTCTTTATCAGAAAAGGACTCAGGGGCATCTTTTCACATTGAAATGCTGACGAGACAATAGCACTGCTGGGTAAGCTATTAGGGGTGACGTGGGCCCTGGGATCAGGCCTCCCGCCGGGGATCAGTATCTGGGAGACGAGCACAGGAGCCGCGGAATCTGGAACTGCAGTGACAGCCGGGCTGGCCTTCCCCTTCCTCTGCCTGCCCTGGAGCAGTGGTCGTGCAGCACATTCACAACCGAGGGGCCTGCTTTCTGAATGCAAGCCACTCGGCCTCCTTCTGTTCTCCATATGGATACATTGTCTGGCCTTTGCCTGACAGGCCCCCTGCCTGCGCGCTGCCTCTCCTCTCCCTCCTGTGCTCACATGAACCATTGGTTTCCCTTTTTATTAAACCCTCCACGTGGCCAGCAGGGCTGCGGGCACCAGGAGTTTCTGAAGGGCGGAGAAGAAATAAGTTTCTGTTGTCGAGCAGGAGCCCTCCTCTCCCAATCTCACCTGAGCTGGGCTGGACTGCGTGTAGAGACAAAGGGAGGAGACGGCACACGTGCTTTGGGGGGCTGGGGGTGCTTCGTGCAGCACTGTCACTGACATCGCTGAATGGCGCTGTGACACACAGCCACTGCGCAACACCTAGCGTACACTGCGACTCCAACTGTGTACCACATGCCTCTGTCACACCCATCTCACTGTAACACCCACTGCAGACTGTAACTGCATAAAGCACTTGTCTATAACACCCACCCCACTATAACACCCAATCCCAGGTTGTGACTCCGATTGTAAGCACACCTTTATAACACCCACCCCACTGTACCACCCATTGCAGACTCCAGTTGTATAAAGTGCTCTACAACTCATCACCATAACACCATTGCCGACTGTAACTCTGATTGTGTAAAGAGCCTCATTATAACAACCATCTCACCATGACACCCAATCACAGATTGTAACTCCGGTTGTATAAAACACTTGCTTACAACACTCACCCCACAGTAACAGGTTGTAATGCTGAATGTAAAAAAGCTCCTTTATAACACCCACACCTATTTAACACCATTGCAGACTATCACTCCAATTGTATAACATGCTGTACAACATATCACCGTAACCCCATTGCAGACTGTGTAATAAGCTCTTTTATAACACCCATCTCGTTGTGACACAGATCATAACTCTGATTATGCAAAGAGGACTATATGAGCAATCCCCAATTTAGATGAGTCAAATCAGGAATGGACGATCTAATCTAATCTATCAATTGATATGATGTGAAACTCCATAATTTCTAGGTTCTGATCTGATTTGGGTAAAATAAGAAGCTGCCTGACTTTTAGTTCAAAACACAGAATGAATCTGAACTGACCCAGATTTAAGGTCTGAAAAACCATAGTTAACTTGTCTTGTGTATCTTTGTGTTTTTCTCTGTTACCTGTTTTTGCCAAAATATCCCCCAAAATATTCCTCATAGTAACTCCCGCCAGGCCAGGGCCAAGAAATGCTGGGAATCTCCTGAGAAAGCCTTTCTTCTCAGGATCTTTTATTTGTCCAGCACTGAACACGCTGTCCATGCCCAGTGAATAAGTATTAATTTCAAGCCTGATTTTTGGTCAGAAGAGCTTTGTATAAACAAGCTCACCCTCCAGAGAGGAAGGATGGTGCAGTGGTGCCCAGGTGCCCAGCTCAGGGGCTAGCCAGTATTCAGGAGATATGGATAGAAATCCTTAATCTGCCACAGACTTCCTGTGTGCCCTTGAGCAAGTCACTTAGTCTCTCTGTGCCTCAGTTCCCCATCTGTACAATGGGGATAACAGCCCTGTACTTCACAGGATGCTATGAGGCTAAATACATTAAAGATTGTGAGGTGCTCAGACAGTGCAGTAATGAGGGCCATATAAGTACCATGTAGAGCTCTAGGCTGCGTGGTATTTATGTAAGACTTTTAGAGAACTTCCACAGTGCCTGTGGCTTGCCCACCATCTCCTTCAAACACGGCGCCTCGATCTCTGCTTTGGACACTGGAAAGAAAAGGCAGCTGAATCTAGGGGCCAACTTTCTCCCTTGTCACACCAAAGAAGATGAAGCCCGTGAACTCAAATAATGCAGGTGAGGGGGGCAGATTTAGCTAGAATATCCTTTGCTAGCAAATACCGGCCAATTCCACACAACCTGCTCCTACAAAATCCCAGTCTGAACATAACTGTGAGTCGTTATTGCAGACAGATTTCCATTGCTGCTAGCTGCATGCGGCTGGGTCTACGTTATGCACATTTGCCAGTGTAGCTATGTCGGTCAGGGATGTGACAGGGTCTGATTTGTGACTGACACAGTGGTGCTGGCCTGGTGTAGGTGCAGCTTCAACAGTATAAGCTGTGGCCGCCCCAGAAGGCTTTTGCTGGTCTAGTACACTGGTATAGCTATGCCTGCAAAGTGATCTTAGCATAGACTGGCCTAGGTCACAGGAGTTATTTGAATGCTTTTGGAATTACCTTATTTGGAGAATCCATTTTGCTGCCCTCTGGGAAATTCCCATACAGACATCACCATTCTAGTCATTTCTGCTAGCTGGGACAGCTGCTGTTGCATTGAGATCCCAGGAATCAACATTCACCTATCAGGAGGCATGCTGTGGTTACCTGAAGGTGCTGCTTCTTGAAACAATGGGTGGCCCATCCGCCTGGGTCTAAGGCAATGGACCCAACATGATTTCCTTTGTTACTCACTCTTTCATTTCGTGCTACGGTTTTTGCTAGGCAGGTTGGTGTGGAGTTTAGTGCAAGAAGTGCTTGGGAATCACAGCTCCTGGCGTCTGTTCCTGGTTTCTGACTTGGCTGAGCAACCTAACCTGAGTCATCTTGTCTATTAAAAAGAGGATAAAATGAGGCAATGAGCAGGTGGATGTGGGTGGGAGCAGGGAGTGGTGGGAAAGGATGAGGCAAAGAGGCTTTGGATAAAGTGATTATTGGTCTTCTTCATCTCAGACTCTTTTGGAAGCCTGAGAATTGCAAGTGACATTTATTCTTGTTACTTTGGGTTGTCCCTCTGGTGTCAGTTGGTTCTGGAAGTGAAAGAACAAAAATACTATAGGAACCAGGAAGCATTGGAAATCTTGTGGGATCTTCTACTCCAAGAGGTTCAGGTGACCTCAGGCTGCACATCTGGGTGGCTGATTCATCACTTGCCTTAGGGATGGTCTACACTGCCATCGACACACTCACGTTAACTTAGAGTGGCGTCTTCACGGCACTGCCCTCCCATTGACACCACCTTACTCCTTTTGGGCAGGTGGTTTATCGGCATCAACCGGTGAGCCCATCAGGGATCATTTGAGCGGATCTCAACGACCCTGATGCATTGATCGCTGCGGAGCCGGCAGTGTAGACATAGCCTTACTCTAGTTTTTTGCTGGTGTATCTAGAACTGGTTAGGAACTTTTGGATGAAACATTTATTGTTGAAAAATGCTGTTTCATGAAAACCAGAAACGTTTGCATGGAAAGGGTCAGTTTTGACAAAATTTGTTGTGAAAAAGTTGTGAAAAAATTTTGTTTTTCAGTCCAAAACAACTTTTCATTTTGAAATTTAAGTTACTTGGTGGGTGGGTGTGAAAAGGAAAAAGAAAAAGAAAACAGGTGAAACTGAAACAAAATATTTGGAAATTATCATAACAAATACATCAAAACCATACAAGATTGACATGATGCAATTTTTGCGGGAGGAGGAGCAGATTTTGGTTCACAAAATTTTTCAAGGTTTTGAGTTTTCATCCTGATCCAGGAAAGGGAAAATTCTTGCAGGACAGGAAAAAAATTTCCTGACCAGCTCTAGCAGTAACTCCCTGGATTTCTGATTTCAATGCTAGTGATCAAACAGCTCAAGAAAATTTTGGACGCTTAACTTTTGAGGTTCTCCTATCATGAGTGAACATAAACTGTACCTGTTGTGCATTTATCTGCAGGAGACATAATGCGAAAGAGAAGCCCTGTGAAAAACTCCTTCAAGCCCAATGAAAATATTGCAACATTCCTAAGAGATATTGTTCGATCAGTCAAGAAGTAGATGATTCCTGTCAATTTTTAATTGATTATCTATAGCAAATGTAGTGCTAGTGGAGGGTGATGGCCTGAGAACCCTAGATATTTACATCCTTTAATGACCACAAAACAGGCTGGAGTCATGCAGACAACCTCACGATTGTCAACATTGGCCTGATGAGACCACCGCTGTGGCTGGAGTACAGTCGCTGGTCCCAGTCAGCTGTTCTGCTGTGTTTGATATCAGGGTGTTGCTGTTCTGGCGGGGTGGAGACAGCTGTCACTGGGTCACCATGAGATCACCGTACTCCTTCCATCAAAACGGTCAGCAGGCACTTTCCGTGCTTGGTCACGACCGGCAAGCTGAGTCCCTAACCCCCTTAGGCTATGTGGATCCCCTCACTGGTGTCAGGAGCCAAGACCGGGGTCAAACTGGACATGTTGGCTTGAAACACTCTCAGCCCATTACCAGTCCCCTGAGCCATCCCACAGCTAACGGGGCAGTGATGGGGATAAAAGCCAGGGCATTGTCTTGTTGGGGGGACCATGTGGGTGAAGAGAGAATCAGAGACACCAAGAACCAGGCCGTCTGCTGGTGTAAATAGTCTGAGCTCCATTGCTTTCAGCAGAGCTAGGTCTGTCAGCTTAATCCCCCACTGCACACTCCTTTTTCAGAGGCGGGGGATTGCCTCCTCCACATCCAGGCGCATGGCTGGGGAGTGGAGAGCGGTTTATAGCCAGGATCTGAAGACGCCTGTTTGAATGTAGCATGTGCAGGGATGGGAGGATGAGGGTGGAAGAGAGGAGAGGTACCGACACAGCACTCCTTGGCAGTGATTTATAGACTGGGTCAGGCACAAATTGACTCGTATGCAAGAAATGTAAATGGAATCGAGACTTTTGATGGAGAAGCTCATTTTCAGACTTAAACGCTTTAGATTAAACACACTCGCACACAAATGCTGGCGAGGAGGGTGTTTTATATAATTTACATTACAAATCAATTCATTATCCACACAGGCAGGTTGCACTGATTTTCAAGGATCGGAGATTTGATGAAGAGGATTCATTTCAAGAAATAAACCTTTTAAATTAACCACAAGATGAGGGAAATTTCTTTATTTAAAAAATGTGCCAGCCCCTTCTTTGTTGCTTTTATTATTATTAATTTTATTTTCAGTCTGGTTTTGGGTCATTAAGGCGGGTCCAGAAGTCACCGATTGCCTTTCAGAAGGATGAGAGCTGAGAGCTTAGGATGCTGTGAATTTCATCTGGCTTCAAATCCATCATTTATTGCAACACCATTTGCTACCCAAAGTGGGCTTTGTACTCCATTGCAGGTGGGCAAGTTCTCAGGACTGAATGAACATCGACTGCCCCCTCCTTGGACCAGGAAATGGCTATGCAGTTCACTGCGGGACAATGGGGCAGGACTGAAGGTTGAATGAGTGTGGAGTCTGGAATCCCGTTCCCCCTCCAGAAGCATGGGTGAAGGCCACCAGCAGACAGCACGGTGGAGGAGTTCAGGATAGAATGGTTACTGATCCTAGGAGAGGGTGATTCTAGATCCAATGGTAGAGGAGCGAGGGAAACTCAAGACTAAATGAACATGAGTCTTGGCTTCCCTTCTCTTCCCAGGAGAGACTGGACCCTCTGGAGCATGGGTCCATGTTGGAGAGAGGAAGGTGGAGCTCCAGAATGAATGAATGCTGAGACTAAATTACATCCTCACTGCAGGAGACCACAGTTCTTCATGGACAAGGCTGCTGGGAGCAGTCTTGGGTGTGGATCCCTGGTCTTCTTTCAAAACCTTTATGGCTTCAGTTGTCTCCACTCCCTGGAGGTTTCTGTGACCTGGCTGAAAATTCAGGCTTAAGTCCCTCCAGCACCCTTGCTGCACCATTCTGGTTACAGAAAGGAGAGCAATCCCCAGAAGAGAAGTCAAGGGAAATGCACCATCACAGCATTCTCCATTAAGACTCTCCTTTTTAGCTACTTCTGCAACGAGAACTAAACAGCTGGGCTCTTTTCCTGTTTGTTTCAGGTACCTCCCTGTTTGACCCATATAAAAGTATTGTGAGATGCTTGCTATAAAAGCAGATCACCTGCACACCTTCCAACACCAGCCTGCCATCAGCCTATTGTGCCCGATTTTCATAATAATTATAGTGTAATCATTATAGTTTATTACGTTATTAATAAAATAATCTAGAGGCTCCAGTTCAGATTGGGGCCCCGTTTTGCTAGGCACCTAGTAAGAAACAATCCCTGCCCCAAAGAAACAATCCCTGCCCAATAAACATGCAGGTCCGACCAAAGGGCGGGTGCGGAACCTTGCAATTATACAGCCACTTTCACCCCAAAGCAACCCAGATAGCTTTCCCAACTACACACAGACTACATGCAGAAATACCCATTTCAGCCACCACTGAGATGCAGCCACCTCAGGGGAGGAACGTGGCAGCTGTTTCACAGCAACACACTCTGGCATTTTAGGACAGGAAGTGAAGTCTTATATCTAGCTGAAAGTGCAGGTGGAATTGGAGTAAGCAGAATGTAATTACCTGAATTGGAATTTGGCCAAGACATCAGGGTTAACAACCCTAATCTTGCAAAAAAAAATGCCAGGGGATCTTTAATGACCACGGACGGCCAAGACCTTCATTTTACATCTCTTCCAAAAGGTGATTGCGCACATTTTAATACAGGGTTTTTTTTTACTCTCATGCTGATAGCACGGCCAATTCTGTGTCCTCTCATAGGTGCTTACAAACCTGGCCAGCACAAACATGGGGAAGAAAATCCTGAAACGCAATTGACCTTCAAAACTTTTCTTTACAGACCAGCAAGCAAAAACCCTGAAGGAGTTTAACTGAGTTTGTCCAAAGCAACGCTTGCAACCTCATTCACTATCTGCCTGCAAAAAAAAATGCCATTTATTGGGAGCCAGTCCTGGCTGGGCATCAATAGGCAGCCAGGTGTGAGAAGTTGAAGAGAAATACATCTCATTAATGTGGAATTGTTTTTAGGTTAATAATCTTGCGTTAATTTTCCTTTAAAATATTGTCTTTGACCGTTAAACGCTCGCACTGTTATAAAAAGAACGTAATAAATGATCCTGAAGCAAATTCTCCTGCCAAATGTCATAATTTATTTGCATAATTAGCTCTTAATTTTAATTCAATATGCAAATCCACGCTTCCTTTAAATTGCAGCAGCCTGTTTCCCAGCCCTGGCTGCCATGAATTTATTGGGATGCTGCTGCTGGAGAAAGCAGCTTTGCTGCCTTCTGGGGATGGCTGAGGGAGGGGAGGAGCCCTGTCTGGCACCGGGGGAGAGGCACTTTTTGGTTTGGCTTTGTGGGTTTGCTCCTCCTTAGGTTGGACCCCAGCCTTCCACGAGTCCTTCTTTCCTTTGTCTTCTTCCAGCCTCCACCTCCTCTCCGCTTTCCTTCCCCCTTCAGAGAAGCTCCAAACCCTCCACCCTTGAATCCAACTTGGTGCTTATCTCAATGTCGACCCAAACCAAGCCGCCAAAGACACGCAGCCCTGATCACTGGGCTAGCTTCTAATGGGACCCTCAGTGTCATAGTTCTAGCCTGTCTCTGCAAAGAACTACTCATCACTGTGACAGACTCAGATTGTAACCTGTTCCTCAGCCTTTCCGCCTCTGCTCCCCCAGCAGTGCACTGGCTGCCCCATCGCCCCTGGGGGACCAGAAAAGGGCAGGACAATGTGGTGAAGGGTCACGGGAAATCGGTTTGTGTAGTGGAAAGGAGGGCGCTGGCAGGCTGGGGAATTGTGGAGTCATGGAGGGGGTGTCTCCTCCGAGCCAGAAGGCAGAGGGGGTACGTTGGGGGGGAGGAAGTAGGGGGCAGAGGGGCTGGATTTAGGGTAGGGGTAGGGGCTTGCAGGGTGGGTTTCGGGCAATGATGGAAAGGAGCCCCAAGCTGGCGTGTGTGCACTGCTTCAGGATTAATGTTGGGCATCTTGTTTCCCCCCAGCCAGGAGCCTGTGCGGACAGTGAACTTGCTGCGTTGCATCGAAGGGGACGAGGTTGCTGTGGTCATTCTAAGGCAGCTGGGTGAGGGCAGACATTTCTCGTTCACGAGCTAGAACCGGGGCACCCAGGGGGCTGGACAAAACAGCTCCATTCACATAGCACTGAAGTGGAGTGAGGATGAGGACATAGTAAAAGCAGGAGATCTGATGTCCCATGTGTCCCCCTGCACCTAGGTACAACTGGGCAGCTCTTGTCTAATGCCCTGACGTGCCCAGCTGGCTGACACGGGAAACCATTGATCCTCTCTTCTCTCCTCAGCCAAAATGGCTCCAGGGATTTCTGCTTCCCCCTAAAAATATTAACATACAATAATAATTAAAAAGTATCCCGGCGGCAGGTCTGAAACACTAGCCAGCCAGTGTGAGATTAGAGCAAGTGATAGTGTCCTAAGGGCAAGCGTCTGCTCTCAGTTACGTCTGCTGGGCCAAACGGGTAAATTGGTACAGCTGCATTCAAGTGAGTTGAGGATCTGGCCCACTGGCTCCAGTGTGTGACTGGGATCAGAATCTGACCTATAAGGCTAAGTCCCTTGGAGAATGCGGGGATCAGCGGGGGGCTATACAGGGAACCTTGCTATTGTGTTTTGAACCACCAGGATGGAAGTTTGAAAGCATCCTGAAAGAGGGGAGTAGGAGAGGTGGGTGATAGAGTAATCTGAGCCCAGGGTTTAGCATACAGGCTAGGGAATTCACTGAAAGGGACAAATTAGCTTAGACAATACCAGATCTTTTTCACCAGGGGGATAATTAAATGTTGCTTCATCAAAGGCGCGGCAGTTTGCAAGCTGCTCTCCCCTGTAACTCTATCACGTTCACCTCCTGAGATGGACCTTCAGCCTCGGCACTTCTGCCCCGACTATCGCTAGCGGGTGCATTTGATCACCACGGTCAGGGAGGGCTAAGGTTATAGGCCTCAGGATAAGCCATGGCAATAGAGAGGTGACAAGTCGGGGGGCCTTGCTTGGGGTGGGGGGGGAAAGCTGGCTTGGTGGATGTGTTGGGATGGGGGTTGCAGGAAGGAAAGTCAGGCAGGCTCTGGTATCTTATTACAGTCCAGGCAGCCTTAGATCTCTGGAGGGGAAAAAAAACCCAACCCCAAACCACAGGCCTTTGTTAGAGCCGAAGTCGCTCTCCAGGAAACACTGAGAACCAAAGAGAAAAAGGGAACAGCTCAAATTCGGCCTTAAATAATTAAAACTTGCAACGAAACTGCCCTCACCTGCTTCCAAAACAGGGCTGGACAGAACAACTTCCTTCCAGGAGCTACCCTCGGCACACAGGTGACACCGTGAACGTTGCACTGGCTGGGGGGAGGCCTGACGGTGGGAATATGCCGCTAGAGGTGGGAGCCCACATTAGAACAGGGAAGCACACAGCCCCTTGCCCTGATCTTGTGACAAGGAAAAGAGAGAAGCTCTCTGTGTTGTTTGAGCTGGGTGGGAAATAGATTTTCTTTTTGATGGGAAATTCCAGGATTTCTGTTTTCTTTCCAGAAAAAAACCAACAAAATTTCCCATTGAAACAACAACAGAAAAAAACCCAAAACACCATTTTGGCTCAGTCGAAACATTTCCTCTGATTCTGACCTTTTTAACTCCCCCTCCGCCCCTGCAGACAAAAAGCAATCAATTTCATTTCAAAAAGTCACCTCAAACTGAAAAATGGAAACATCACATTCCAAAAACGGCAAACTGTTTCACTTCGGGGGAGCTGTTCTGAAAGGCAATTTCATCAAAATCAACACCGTTTTCCAAAGCGTTTGATTTGGCCAAAAAAAGGCTTCTTTCATTGACGAAATTGTTTCCCAGCCAGCTCCTCTGCCCTCTGCTCCGCTCTCTGGAAGCAGCTTGGGGCTGGCCAGGTCAATGAGAGGGACAAAGAGAGGATTTTAGCAGGGGCTTGTTACTGTGTTTGTGCCCGAGCACACAGAAAGCTGCTTGCACCTTCAAAGCTGGGTGTTTGCAAGAAGTCCCTATATGCATCTATGCACCTGAATGGCCGGAGAGTGCATGCCTGCTTATGCTGAGGAGGGGGGAATGAGTGCATGGGAGTTCTGTGCCTTTGTGTACCACTGTGCAGGTGGCGCTATGTAAGCGTGGGTATAGTTGCACAGGGGCGTGCATTGTGCTCTGTGCACGAGCCAGGCATGCATGTGTGGCCACACTTCGGCCTGCCTTGCGCGTGTGAGTTAAAATAACATCTGTGGGTGCCATGCCGAAACCTAGTCATGCAACATTTGGAAATGCAACCATTAATCCGCCCAGGATTCTAACAAAGGGAGGGCCAGACTCGTTCCCCCTGATCCCAAGCCCATTCAAACTTCAGGGCTGGCCAGTGTGACTGGAGCCTCCCAGGTTTTGTGTCCCTAGGAGAGACTGGGAAAAACGGGACAGGGAACCCTGGGGCAGATCTTGCCCTTGTCAATGGAGCTAAACAACACCGGCCGAGGATCTGGCCAAATATCTATAGCAATATACAGAGGGCATCCATTTGCACCCACCTAGACTCGGTAGTTCTTCCTCCAGTATATAGCACAGATCTCTGGAAATCAAATCACTTTCATGGGGAAGGAAACATGGGGAATTAGGGTACAAGAACCCGAGCTCCTCCAAAATATCAGGGAGGAGCAGAGCACCCAGCACCACTACCCATGTCCTTCATCCCTCTTAACTCTTGGGCCCAACCTCTGCGCTGCTCCTGCTCCCGTTCACCCTCAACCCCGGCCCTACCTCCACTAAACCCTGCATGAAAGGAAAGGCTGCTGTCACTGCAGCAGAGCAAAGCCCTAGTGCAGACACCATTTGCTGCATTGGTGCCAATCACAGCTGCGCAAGGGGTTTGCCCCAGGGCTGCTCTGCCACTTGTGAGCCAGCAATGCCCGCAGGAGCCACTGGAGGCAGGGTTAAGAGAGACGCACCCATTTCTTTGGTTTTCATGCACAAGCGCGAGGAGCGGTTGGATTTTGCTCTCCCACCGTTTTTACACTGGCTGCAGTGGAGTTCCCACTGCCCTACCCTGGCGTCTGGGAGCCCATCAGCAGCACCTGTTGTGTTTGGATTCACTGACGGAGAAGCTTTCATTAAAACCGTAATGTCCAGTGCCGTTGCAATGGGAGGCTCGGGTAGATACCGTGCTCCCCCATTGGTCAGGGTGAGACTGTGCAGGCTACCTCATCTTTTAGCTGCTGCTCCCCACAAGCTCTGCTTGCTCTGCTGCACAAGCCATTGTGAAGAAGGAGCAGAGCAGTTCGCAGAATCCTCACCTGGGTGTCTGCACAAAAGCTGGGAACAATCTAGCCCAAAGCATTGCTTCTCCTGCAGAGTCTTTTACAATATTACCCCCCATTCTTCCACTGTATGAGCAAATGTGCAGCCCAGCACTTCAGGAAACCAGGACAAACAGAATCCCCAAGAACCAGAAGGAAACCCACAGTCACGATTTTCAATAGAAACAAGTGATTTTAGTGCATCTGTCCTTATGTGCCCTGTTTGCAGTGCCTGGAAGGGGCCTAATTCTCAGAAACTGCAAAGCACCTGCTCTCTGAAAACCAGGGCCTTTAGCAGTATCTCAGCTGAGCGCCCAGAAATCACAGGGTGCTTTCGAAAATGTCAGGTAAGCCCAACTAAACCCACCAGTGTCCTCATCTGCAATTCTTTTCTTGCAGGTATTTTGTGTGTTTCCTAGATTTTTGTTCTTTTTAGGGGCCATTGATGGGACAAGTTAAAACAAGCTCTGGTCTGCGGGTGGCATTTCCACATCTGCCTACTGAAGTGTCCTGGTCAAATGGATCTTGTGCTGTTTTGGCTCCATAAACAGCTCCCTGTGGTCTCAAAAAGCCCAGGAAAACTGTATATGCATAGATAGGACACACAAATATATATAGAGAGAGCCAGATTCTTCCTGGTGTAGCTCCACTACCGGCTATGGCTTTATGAAGCCAATCAGAGTGGAGGCCCTTCAGAAGCTCACAAGAGCAGATTGATTGCTCTTGGGCCCATGGAGCAATGTCCCTTCACCCAAGCTAAGGATCTGGCCCATGAGTACCAGAATCCATGTTCACCCTAACCAGAGTAGATGCATTTTCTCTCTCTCTATCTCATGCACACACACACAATGAACGACTGCTGGATTAACACCAGGCATCGGGGAGAAATAAAGGCCGGGCAATGCACTGGGAAGTGCATCCTTATTTCCCCGCTTCTGAGTTTGCAAATGTGGCATGTCTGTTCCCAATGAGACAGGCAAGAGCCTGATCTGACTCTCAAAAGCTGAACCCTGAGGGAGGAGAGAAACAAGGCTCCAGGAAAGAAATCACCCAGTGGCCATGACATTCAGTCTGATTTGGTGATCTTCTGGGCACCTTCATCTCCATTGACTTCAGTTGGAGCTGAGGATGCTCAGCCAGTCACAGCTTCGGCCTTTATTCATAGATTCCAAGGCCAGAAGGGATCACCTTAATCAGCTAGTCTGTGTCTTCTTTCCACCAGGAATCATAGAGTCATTTCCACCTTTCACCCTGGTGGGAAAACTCCTGCTCTCCCCTGCTGAGAAAGTCTTCCTGGCCTAGTGAGGCGAGCATGGGACAGGAACCGAGGATATCTGGGTGCTATCCTTGCCTCTGAAACATCATCCCTACATGGCCTTGGGTAATACATGCACTCGCTCTTCCGTGCCTCAGTTTCCCCAGGTATAAATTAGGGATAACACACTTCCCTTCCTCACAGAGTGTTGGGGACGTTTCATTCTTTAACATTAGAAAAGTTTTTTTCAGATGCTTTGATGACAGACTCTAACGAAGTGCACGGTATTATCAACAGTTGTATGCTGCGCCAGATGTCCTGGCTAGAATGGATTTTGCTCTCGGCCATATGTCACTGAGTCATTTCTGCTTTTTGACATAGTCTCTAGTCCCCAGCTACCAAACTGAGATCCAGATTTCAAACCCTGCAACCTCTGGGGGTGCTGAGACCCTGGGCTTCTGGTCGGGTCATCACAGAGAGAGGAACTGTGTTGGTTCCATGTTCAGGGGCATTTGCATATTAGATTTTTACTTTGGCCCCATCTCTATTGGCATAACACTGGCTGTGATGATAAAACCTAGCTCTTCATCAGCAGATCTCAAAACACTTTACAAAGCAGGGCAGCATCATGGAGGTGACGTGGCTTGTCCAAAGTCACCTAGCAGGCCAGAAACAGAGTTAGGAACAGACCCCCGAGTCCCAGTCCTGTGGTCTACCCAGTAGGCCACACACCCCTGTACAATTTAAGCCCCTCTCGCCATTGTGGTGTTTTCCTTAAAGGCCCAGCCGCTGGGATCATGTACTTCCCTCAAAAAAGAAAAAGGCATTTCAAGCCCAGGTGGTTGTGGTGACAATCCTGAAAACATGAACCCCAAAGGCTCCAAAGCCAGAAGGCAAATAAAAAGGACCCCACCTTTATTATTATTTTTTAAATCTCCTGATTTTTTAAACCAAAACTCTCAGGGTTTTGGGGACTGACTCATGATTTTTGAACAGTTGGGGCTGGCCATGCGTTTCCTAGTGTACAGTCCCTCCTCAGGAGATCTGGGCCGTAGCCTTGCCACATTCCTCCAAGCAGTTTATAACCCTATTTGGAAGTGCTTTGAGAGCTAGTTTCTTTATACCCTTCAAAGTCAGAGAGAAATAAGGCTCTCCACCTCCCCTTCCGGCCTAGTCCTGGTGGAACAGCCCATCGGGAAAGGCAGCATTCCATGGTCGGAGTCCTCTGTTTATTCAGACTCAGAGGGCTAGGGACATCCAGCCAGTCGAGCAATTGGATTGCCTTAACACGCCTTAGTGCTTTATAATATCTGCCATTCTCCATGGTTGAGTCTGTTTCTGACGCTTGCCATATTCGGCGGTTACACTGCCAGGCTTTCCCTGGCCCTTTCGATAAATGCTGCCTTCTGTCTTGCTTAGTTAATGGTTAAAGTGGTTGCCATGGCCTGCCAAAGCTCTCTGGCTGCGTCTTTCCCTTTGCTGTGGCTGCAGCCTGCGTTTCCCTGGAAGCCACCTATGCCCCCGGCGAACGTTCCACCCAACGCCTGTGGAAGTGTACAAAATGTCAACCTCAGCGGAGTTTTTAACCTGGAGTGATAGCTTTACTGATTTGCCACTTTACTACTCTTGTTAATGAATTTTTAATCTTCTTAATGACATTAAACACGGAAAGTAATTAAGGAAAACAAGTTTGAAACTGCTGACTTAAACCCTTTATTCAGAACTATTTAATGTAGAATTAATTTGATTTTGCCCATTATTCAAATGAACGCATTACCTTCCCATGCACTGGCCTCTTTTTTTTTATTATTTTTTTGTCTTGTTTTATTAAATATATCACACAGAGGGTTTGTCCTTTCTCCGTGATGCAGCCAGAAGGTTCCTGCTTCCCGCTGATGGGGAGAGTCGGCCCTTGGCATCTCTCGTGGCTCTTGTAAAATCTCGCTGCATCAGGGAGTCATTGGTGATTCATAACCGAGGGAACACACGTGAAATACCAAGTCACTGCCAGCTAGTCACTTCGAAGGGAGAAGCTCAGCTATGGAATTACACCCCAGCTGAGGATCAGGTCCATTCTTTACAAATCACTGGGACTCCCATAAAGAAGCAATATATGTCACAGGCATCTGACATGTACCAGCTATACAGACTGGACTGTATTATTCTCTCTCTAAAGATGAGGGGCACGCTCCCTGAACCCTTTTAGATCTCATGAGCCAGAGTTGCAGTTGCACCATCCAGAATCAATCCTTCCATGACCCTAATGGAATTACACACCGGTCAGAATCTAGCCCCACGTTGCCATACAGCCGATCTTTCTTTTTCCATCTTGGCTTTTCAGGACCGTACATAATTATGGGAAACAAATATATTACTGCCCCTTTGGCCCAAACGATTCACCAGAATTCAGGGCCTTGCAGGGTTGTTGGTGCTGGGAGACAGGTCTGTTCTGTGTGTCGCCTTGTTTATTTGCAAAAAATATATATACAAAGCTCTGTCTCCTCAAAACAAACAGCAGTAAACAGGTTCCTTGCTTAGGAATCCCCACGTCTGCCACTCCAGAGAGCTCCGTGCCCAAGAAGCCCTGCTTCCTCTCAGGATTACGTTCCCAATTCCTTCTTTGGCTCTCTGCGGCCAATAAGCCCAGCCTGCAGCTGATAACCTTGCCCCTGCATTTGCAACCCCTGCATTTGGTAACCCCTCCATCCACATGGCATAGCCTTGATGTGCTAGGCGGTCTACTGCCCCACTCTTCCCAGCTGGTTTTGCTACATAAAGGGTCTTGGTTGCTCCATCTCTTGATGATTCTGACACATCCATTGGCTTTAATGAGGTCCAAGACTCATCTCATGGCAGCCATTAGCACCTTTCAGCAACACCGTGTGCTGTATAAAAGAGCACCTTCCTATGCAGCCATCTGCCTGGCAGGGTGGGAAGGGTAGGCGATTTAAGGGTTAATGCCACATAGCCTGTTCTGCTTCTTGAATAAAGAGAGTTGCCCAAACAGAGTCCATAGAGGCAGATGATTGAGAAAAAAATCAGTGTTGAAGATTCACTGATTCACTTGATGTGGAAAGAATCAAAAATACGAAGAATCGTACTAGAAACACACACCCGGCCCTCCATCAGATTTGAACCTAAGTAGAAATGTGATCTGAAATGTAATGCAGTGCTGTTGTTGTAAGGCAGATAGTTTACCTGCAAGCAATGCACACCACTAGGCAGGTGCTATAGGTGTTAAATAGTTAACATCCGAAGAACCCCTGAGTAGAACTGAAACGTACTGAGAACTGCATGGAAAAAGTCAGTTAAAATCATATAGATCTCCAGCGCGCTCCTCAGCCTGGTTCATGCAGGAATCTATGGCTTCAACATTCCCTGTATGCATATGTGCAATGGCATGGCCACCATAGGTGATCAGACCTACAGCATCAAACACTTGATACTCCACCACTTGTGCTAAAGGAGCAGAAACTCTACCAGTGGCCCTGTCAGTGAGTAGCTCGTCACCTCACAGGGCTTTGCCACTAGAGGGAGACATAGTTACAGTCACTAAGAGACTGAGTCAATGGCCATTGAAATGAACAAGACTGTGTCTATGGGTTTCCATGTGTGTGTGCCGGATCAGTCCCCAAGCCAGTGTATTAAAACTTGCCTGCAGAATGTCATCAAACCCTCTTTAGCTTCTCATGTGCTTTTGCTTCTTCAGCCGACGTGATAAAAAAATGAAGGAGAACAGTGACTATTTCGCTACATTTTGGCCATATGCTGCCCCACAAATATGGCCCCTGCCCTCAATATGATTTATTCCCATCTGATAACAGAATGACCAGATCTGCGGAAGAACATTTGAGACGATACCCCTATTCTTCTGACTGGGAGCCCAGATGGCCCTTACGACTATAGTAACTAACCATCTCAGAGTCAAGGGGCAGGGAGCACTGGTATCCCCATGTATATGGAAAACCGAGGCACAGGGTAGATAAAGGGACTCACCAAAGGTTGCACAACAGCCGAGTTGCGAACAGCACCCAGGACTCCAGAGTGCCCCATGTACCAGCCCATCCTTCTTCATGCTCTCAGCCTGTACCAGGGGTCAGGGCTGTGATCTTTCACTAATGCGACTTGCAGTCACTACATTACCTTCATGTGTGTGTGTGCGTGCATGCGCACGTGCATAGCCAGAGACTGATGTGCAGCTTCGCTGGGGATAACTCACATTACACACACAACTATTTTGGCGTCAGAGCTTCCCGTGGTCTCAGAGCACTGCCCGGTTTGTTACCCAACAACGGAACTTCAGTCACTTGTAAATGGGACAGCACATTTACATATTCCTTCTTATGCCCTTTCACCAGTGATGGACCCACCTCTGACACCTCTATTTTGTGGGCTTGCTCTGTGCCCCCTTTGCCACCCAGCCCACTTAGTCCTTGCAGTTGTGTGTGCAGCATTGAAAAAATATTCTTACTGCATGTCTGACAGTCAGCTGTTACCCATGCTGCTGTGCTGACGGGCAGGGCAATGGAGGGCCATGAGAAAGGCCCTAGAAAGATACAAAGCAAGGCAGAGGAGAGAAGGAGAGAGAAACAGGGCCTGCTGGGAGATATGAACAAAGAGGACTTGGTCCCTGAGGTGGGGAGAAGGAAAGCTATGAAGACATATTGGGAGACATGGAGGCTGGGCTGGGTGTGTTTATGAGCATCACAATGAGAAATACTCTCACCCTACCTGTATCACACCAACCTTTCACTGAGTCACTGTCATGCATGTGCTGTGTTTGTGTTCCCCAGGTAGGAGCTCTGTGGGAGCGCCCCATCTGAGGGATGCAGGTGAGCTATGTCTGCCCCAGGCATGATCTGTGTGTGCCATGGTTGCACTCTGTGTTTGCACCAGGTGTGCTGTGTCTGCCACAGCTGCGTTGCACACTGCGTGCAACAAATGTGATGTGTTTGCTGCATGCCTACGTGTCATGTCTGTCACATATACCAAGTGCTCTTCCTGGGTGTGTCAGCTCTTCCATGTGTCCCAGCAGGGCAGCGAGTGCACTGTGCTGGATGCACGGAGCGGGCTGTGTACCCCCATAGGCCATCTCTCCTTTGTGCCCTGAGCCTGCTGTCTGCACCAGTGCTTCATTCCCACCTGCAGCTTTATAGTATAATTCTATCAACCCGGGCACAGACCCTCCCCTAACGATGCCAAGAGCTCGCCTGGAATGTATGCCACCGGCGGAAAGGCAGGGCATGGATCCTCTCTCTCACTTATTCATCCTTTGCAGCAGGAGCTGGGCTGACCCTAGGCAAGTTGGGCAGGGCACGGATAGGCCTCTGTGAACTATTCAATGCCAGTACCTGTGCGGCGGGGTGGGGGGGGATGCCAGTATCTGTGCGGCGGGGTGGGGGGGATGCCAGTATGCTCAGCTAAGGCCTAGCCATGGCAGAGTTAACCAGGAGCGGGGGGAAATACCTGGAGGAAGGGAGAGAAGGATGAAGGTGAGGGAAGAGGCCAGACACCAGGGACTGCTGCAGCCGTCTAGCCAGTGCCAGGGCCTTCCAAGGTGCGCTGCTGCTCTGAGGGCATGAACCGGTGCCCAGTCTCCAGCTTGGCTTGTGCGAGAGAATAACCTCCCTTCAGTCTGGGTGCCGATAAAAGAGGCAACCCTCAGCTCTGGCAAGCTGCCGGCTTTCATTCCTTTTTACTACTGACTTTGTCTCTCTCTCGCCTCTTCCTCCCATTCCGGGGACTTTATGGGCTGAGACGCCGAATCCTCCTTCTAGAAAGTGGGGGCTGGTGCCAGCACAGAATCCCAGGGTTCTCGCTGGAACAAGGACAACACACGCAGACGCCGGCAGCACCTGACCTAGTTTGAAAAGAGCTACTGCACACCCAATACAAACTTCATGTCATTGCCATAGGGAGGCGGTGTCTCCCCACCACATACCCGATATACACGGCCCATCACTGCCATAGGGAGGCGCTGTCTCCCCATTACCCTAGTGTAAGCCCCTGCAGTTCTGTTATACCAGGTCTGAACTGGGCCCTAAAACTGGAAGGAAGCTGTGGACTTTCCTTTCTAAGCTTTCATGTTAGCCCCGCTAAAGAGTCTTAGGCAAAAGCCCAGCCTTTATCTAGATCACTCACTATTAGTTTTTTGTTGTGTGTGTGATCGGTCACTTAAGTCACATGATATCTTTTCTGCTTATGGGCTGGATGGCTGAAACCTCTCAAAAAGAAGAAAGAACAAATGGCAAAGGACACATGATGTACGGTGCAAAGCTAGAGTTGGTCAGAAAATGGAATAAAAAATCTGAAACCACAAGTATTTCCAGTCCAAAATTGATGGGGAAAAAAATGGGTTTTGGCTGAAAATGTTTGGTTTTCTGATGAAAAATGGAAAACAGCAAATTTCCACCCCCCAAAAAATTCATTTCCTTAAAAATGCAATTTTCAGTGGCAAAAAAAATCCCAAATGGAAAAATTTTAACAAGCCCTTGTGCAAACTCTGGTTCTCACGAACACACAAGAATGTCTGCAAGGAACAGCCATTGCCCAAACATTTACACACACCTTCTTTGCCCAACTGTCACTTTTTCCAGCAAGCACCTTTGTGTGCTTTGTTCCGTGCAGTGCCTTATGTATGGAAGGCACAACAGCCTCCTTACAACTCACCTCTGCCGTGATGCCTTAAAACTTCTCAATGAAGGCGAGGCAGCTGGTGTGTGGTAGGCACTGCTCATTGCACAAATCAGAACCACTCCATTATTTCCTCATGCTCCCACCACCAGTCTGTGATGCCTTCTAGTGCTGGTTGGGAATTATTCAATGGCATGTTTGTTCATCAGAAAATGCCAATTTGTCAAAATTGAAATTTTTCCCAGGAGTCAAGTTTCAATTCCCTGTTTTGAAAGAATTGTGAAGAAAAGGTTTCCAAAATATCAAAGCAAAGTTCTGGTTTGGGTTGGAAATGATCTTTGTTTCAAAATTCAACTTAATTTATAGTTAAAAAAAAAGCTAAACAATTTTAAAAGGTCTGAAATCCAACCAAAACAGTTTGTCATTGAAACATTTCTATTAACCAGAAGTTTTTTTTCAGGTTGGTGAAAATTTTTCAATTATTCAGCCAAATTCGAGAAGGGAAAAATTTTCAAAATCTCAAATATCTTCCCAACACAGAAAATCCATTTCTCACCCTGCTCCCAACTCAACTCTTAATTCAATTTTAAGCTCTTTGTGATAGATACCATCAGTTTTTTATATGTTTGTACAGCTCCTAGCACAATGGGTTTGTGTTTTCTTGAGTGTGACTGTAATAAATAATAATAAACAAACATTTTTCTGACACCTTCCACACAAGGATTTCAAAGCATTTTGCCAATTAAGTAGCAGGTGACAGAACAAGGAGCAATGGTCTCAAGTTGCAGTGGGGGAGGGCTAGGTTGGATATTAGGAAAAAGTTTTTCACTAAGAGAGTGGTGAAGCACTGGAATGGGTTACTAGTGAGGTGGTGGAATCTCCATTCTTGGAGGTTTTTAAGCTGCGGCTTGACAAGCCCTGGCTGGGATGATTTAGTTGAGGTTGGTCCTTTTTTGAGCAAGGGGTTGGACGAGATGACCTCCTGAGGTCCCTTCCAACCCTCATCATCTATGATTGTAACCCTTAGCACCGCTTACAGGTGGGTAAGAACTATTATTCCCATTGACCAGATGGAGAAACTGAAGCCCAGAGTGGTTCACTGATTTGCTCAAGATCATGAAGTAACTTAGTGAGTGGCAGAGCCAGGAGCAAAGCGCACATCCCCTTGCTGTGCTTCAGCCCACAAGGAATCCTCCCCCACAACACCAAGCAAACAGAAATGAATCAATATGGGCTGCATTGGGTGGGTCAGTGATCAATATGTGCAGGGATTGCATCAGGGCTGGTCTCGAGTCGTGTGAATGATCACTCCCTTTTAGTGGCTTGCAGCGGGAATAGCAGTGATGTCAGGGCCATACCGTTGGCCCCGCAGAACCATCGCTAGCCCCCTGGTGGGCAGGCAGAGCTACCCCTTTGGGGATCCAAAGGATTTTGGGTCAGGTTTGAGCTAGGAGAGATTCCTCATGAAGGGAAACACCAATATCTTCCATTAGCTCCAACGCCCTTGTAGCCCCAGCCTGCTCTCTTTCCCTGTGCAGGCGTCCCAGTGAATATCGTTCTGCCACCCACACACGTTGCCCAGAGAAATCACATTTTGAATGTGCATGTGCATTCACCCAATCAGGATCCAGAAACATTAGCATGCGACTTCACCAACCAACCCCAGCCAACCAACACACTGTGGTGGAGAACTTACAGCAGGGAACGAGCGTGGCAGACATGGCACTAGCCTAGAATCAGGTTCTGTTCCTGACTCTGCCACTTGTCTGCTGGGTGACCATGGGCAAATCACTTTGCCTTTCTTTCCCTTCCCTTAGCTTGTGAGCTTTTTGGGGCAGGGACTGTCTTTTACCATGTGTCTGCACAGACCCTTCCATAATGAGCCTCTGGGTGCTACCATTAAACACCAATGGTAATAACAACAACAGCTTGAATAGCAGGTAGGGCGTACACGATAAGCATAGAGAACACTTGGAGTTCAGTTCATAGACTAAATAAAATCAAACCTCACTGCTTAATTTCAAAGTAACAAAGACCTTTGAGGAACTTGCAATCCGCCCACAGACATTTCCTGAGTGGAACCAGAGACTAAATCTGAGCTGATAAATTAGTAATTGCAAATTATTGACTCCCCTCTAGTTACCTTCCCAAATCAGGAGCTGTAGCACCTCTGTTGGTCAGTCCCACCAGCACGCACAGGTGCACACATTTTCCGATGTGTTTGCCTATATTATATGGTACACACACGTGTTTTATGACATACACATGCACGTTATTTATGTGCATGTGTTTTTACAGCATACATATATGTATATTTGTCTCTGTATATTATGACATAGACCTGCACATATTCTATGACATGTGTGTGTATTCTGCGACACACACATCTGGATTTTATGACACAAATGTTCCTGTGTGTTGTGGCAGACTCATGCGTGTATTCTATGTCACAGCCAGGCATGTATTTATAGTGCACATGTTCTTGTAGCCTATGACACACACGCACCTGTTTTTTACTATCCGTGTGCATGTCTCTGTTGTGATGTATGCTGCTGAAGTGGCCTTTTTGCATTGCTGGGGTACCAGAGAATAGATGAACAGCGAAAGAGGAGGGTAGATCACAGTGGGAAACCAAATATCTGGTTGTCTGTCTTTGTGTTTCATCTTCATGAGCCTCGTTTTGCCTCCAGGAGCCACTTGTGGGGATGAAATGCTGCAAGATCTGAGCTCCCCTTGGCATTTCTACCAGCCAGGCAGGGAAACACCCTGAGCAGAACAGATCTCATGTTAGATCAGTTGCAGGGAGTGCTCCCTAAGGCGCATGTGAAAACCATACACTCAGCTACGATGACACACAATAACTTGTGACACAGATGCAAGTAACAGACCCCACCTAGGGCACCTTCTCACAAGCTCTTATGCACAGGAGCAATCCTTACCAGCGGCCTGATTCAGCCACCCACGCTCGTGTCAGGCAGTACTTTAACACACAAGCAATGGGAACTGCTTTGGGCAGAAAGGTTCTCACCAAGCTGAGTGAGGCTGAGAGACCTGAGCACGGTCTGGGCAGTTGGCAGTAGCCAGATGACTTTCCCGAGGAGGGGTTTGCACGTCTGGGCCTTCGTAGCACACTAACGATGAGTAATTATCAAATGCGTACATTCCCAGGGAGCGTAAAGGAAAAAGTTAGATTCAGTTCTCATTTACACCACTGCTACTCTAAAGCAGGTTTTTAACCTGTGCCGCAGACCCCTGCAGATCTGCAGACCATGTCTAAGATTTCCAAAGCGGTCCGCACCTCCAGTATACACTTCTTTAGGGGTCCACAAATGAAAAAAGGTTGAAAACTACTGCACTAGAGCAATTCCACTGCTTTAAATGAAGTCGCTCCAGAATGAAGCCGGTATAGTGGATAGCAGAATTTGGCCCACATATGCATAGAATCGTAGAAGATGAGGGTTGGAAGGGACCTCAGCAGGTCATCTCACCCAACCTCCTGCTCAAACCAGGACCAACCCCAACTAAATCATTCAGTCCAGTTGCCAAGGATCCTGTTCAAATTTGCCTCCTCAGCTGGTGTAAACTGGCACAGCTCCATTGACTTCACTGGTGCTACACTGGTGTGTGCTGGCTGAGACTCTGATCCTTTCCTTTGAGACATGCATTTGTTTTATATGGATCACAGTGGGTGCCGGTGCCAGGTTATTCATAGCCAGCTCACAGGAGGAGAGAATGCCTAGCACTTTCTCCATGTCAAAGGTGATCTTCCATGCATCTAGTGCTGTCATTTAATTAGGTTAATATGTGCAACCTATTACTACCATATTACTACAGCCTTTCAGCTGTATGAATTATAGACATCATCATAATGCACCCAGCAGCTAACCAGCCACCAGCGAACTCAACCACCAGCCAAACTCCTGGCCCCAACGACAAGGGCACCATCAAGCGCTCCCCCTCTCCCCCCAAAGCTAGAGTGAACATACAAAGCATATAGCCTGCCCTGATGGCGAAAGACTCAGCCTAGATTGTTCCCAAACTGAGAGCCTCTCACAGAGAATATTCCACTGCCAGCCCTTGCTTTTAAATCAAGGACGATCCGACCCGAGCAGCTTTGTTAGAGCTGGAGGGAAATGTATTTTTTATTTTCAGTGGGGGAAAAAAATGCAAAGAATGCCAAAATGCTTCATTTTCACCTAAATTTGTCATGGATTTTATATAAAAACACAAAAAGTCTTGGTTTTCATTTGTCAAAACCTGAACATTTTGGTCATTTTATGGAAATCAAAACTTTTGACAAAAACAAAAAACTTTTCCCGTTGCAAGTTTCTCTTTCATCAAAACACTGGGTCAAAAAATGTCAGTGCAAAATTTGCTGACCTCAATACAGCACGAGGGCTGGGGTGACTCTCCAAAAGGCAAGTCCCAAGCCATTTTGAGTTTCCTAAATCAAATCTAGGTCCTTCCATCCAGGAAGGCAGCCAGTGCAAATCTCAGAGCAGCGGTGTCATGTGCTGCATCCAGGCTGCAGACACACCACTTAAGAAGCAGATTAATAAGTTGTGAACCAGCTAGTTGCCAGATTGTCTGAAGATATCACCCCATGTAGAGCAGACAGCTACTTTCTACATTTTTCATCAAAACAGTTTTCTGTCCAAAAGTGCCATTTTGCTGAAACTGAAGGGGGAGGGTTTTGGACACAATTACTATAGAAAAAATTAATTTTTGAAATGAAAAAAGGTTCATTGCAGAAAATTTTGTTTAGGAAAGATTTGGAAATCTCATTTCAAAATGTGTTTGGTGTTCCAAAGTTTTAAAAAATTGTTTTATTAGAATATATTATTTCATGCCACATCTGTAATATTAGTGAATATCATGGCCTAACACATGTCATGTCAACTTGTCATATTATGCATTACTAATACTGACAGGTCATCAAATAATATGATATAACGTGTCATTATGTACTACTACTGAAAGGGTATTTTATTGTTAAAATCACTAAGGGCAGCTGCTACTTAGCATTGATGGAAGCATCTCATCTTATTGTCAGATCAAAATATCTCCTTTTCCTGTTCTGATGAAACAGTTTAACACTTTGACCAAGACAAGAAGATAAGCCCTCAGGGCATTAATTAAAGGAGCTGCTATTTTCAAGAGCCTAGAAAAACGATTCTACAAACAGGAGTTGTTCTAGCCACATCAGTCCTAAGATATTAGAAGGACAAGGTGGGTGAGCTAGTATCTTTTATTGGACCAACTGTTGGTAGAGAGACAAGCTTTGGAACGTACACAGAGCTCTTCCTGAAGAAACATCCCTTTGAATTGGACTTTCATTGTCAGGGATTGGACAGCAAAGAAAAGAGCTCTATAGCCTACGGTAGAGCAGCCTAGAACTCTATAGAACTCAAGAGCCTAGAGCAGTGGTTCTCAAATGGTGTTCCGCGGAACCCGGCTGAGCGGAAGGGTTCCGCGAAGAAGCTGTACCGCGCCACTGAATGTTAAAAAAATCCGGTGCCGCCGAACAGCTGTTCGTGTGCCGCCGATCAGCTGTTTGTGCGCCACCGAGCAGCTGATGGTGCCGCTGAACAGCTGCTTGCGCGCCGCCGAACAGATGATGGGGCCGCCGAAAACGGCCCTGAGAGCGCACCGCCGAATCAAGCAAACACCGCACCGCCTAAAAGAGGAAGATTTCCTTGACTTTTCAGCGGACGGTATGGCATGGGCGGGCAAGGGTTCCGAGGGTATGGCATGGGCGCGCAAGGGTTCCGAGGGTATGGCATGGGCGCGCAAGGGTTCCATGGGGGGAAAGAAATTGAGAAACACTGGCCTAAAGTATAGCAGCCTAGAACTCAATAGCCTAGAGTAGAACAGCTGATAATTTTGTAGCCTAATCTAGATCTATACCCTACAGCAGAACATTTTACAACTCTATAATCTACTGTAGCTATCCACCCCACAGCACAGCTGTATAAAACACCATAGCCTATACTCTCATGCTTAAATAGCCAACAAAGTAAAATGGAAATACCATTAACTTTGTAATATTGATACCAGGCTGGGCCCTCTCTCCCCTCCTTCCCTACTCTCTTGCTTCTCCTCCCTTTTTCTCTCTTGATCACTCTCCCTTCTTTTTCTTCCCATCACTTTTTCCCCATCCCCCTTTTCCATGCCTACCTGTCCACAGATTATTGCCCCTGTCGCTCACCTGTCCAATCCAGCCCACTCACCTGGGTTCAACTAGGCGGGGGAGGCAGGGAAATCAGTTCCTCCTAGGCCTGCCTTTTCCTTTCTTTCTCATCCATAACTCTAATCTTAGGTTGTTCAGTAGGGACATCATCCTAAACCCACCTTCAAGTGACACAGTGGGCAGCTCCCAATTGGAGCCCTCCCTTCCCAGCCACCCTACACGCACACACAGCATTTCATCAGAAAACAAGAGATAAGTTCATCTGTTCAGGCTGCAAATGAAGAAAACAATGGGAAAAAAGGGAGAGAGAAATGATATTTCTCTCCTCCAGCAAAAGGGCATGTTGGGGTGGCAGGCTGGTGGGCGGGTGAGAGGGGGGAGGAGGAAGGTTGCTTTATTTTATTGATTTAAAAAAAACACACACATACACACATATCCCAGCGGCGCCAAAAAGCACAGGGCAATGATTAATGTCCCCTCAGAAAAAGAAATTATATAGAATAAATTAAACTACTGTGGCAGCAAATTGAAAAATAAGGATGTAAATGAGGTTTGAATACTTAATATCTGAGAAGGGGAAGCTGGTCCAGGGCATGGCGCGAATGATGAGAAATTGTCACAGACCCTAGGTATTAACTCCAGGGGGAGACACACAATCACCCAGTCCAGGAAACTCCTCCAGCGACATCAGGTGACATGCCAGCAGCAAAACCCATTAAGGAACAGGACATAGATCAGACACGAGGGAGGAGCCAACCACTTGCTTTGTGCCAGTGTAATGCTACTGACTGCGGTGGGGTTCCTTACACGCCATTGAGAGACCAGGCTCGGGGCCTGGCGATTGAGATGGGAGGCCAGCCATGGAGTGAAAATTCCAGCCCATGTTCAAGGTGCCATGAGCTAAGATCAGGAAGGAATTAACGGGCAGGGGTGGCTTAACAGGAGAGACCTAAGCTCCGGGAGCCTACTATAGACCCCATCCTGCAACGAGGTCTGCGTGAGCGCAGGGATCTATCTACACTGAGCCAGTGGGGCCTTGCATGTGTGGAGAGGGCTGGCCGGAGGAGCCGGGATGGAAGTCCACTTCGCACACAGCTCCATCAGAAACGGCTGCCAGCAGTAGCAGTCACCGTGCTGCGCCAGCAGGCCGCACGTACAGCGGCACAGTGTGGGTGCTTAATTTTACCTCTTGACATCTGCCCCAGTGTATGTGTGTTGCACAGCTCTCCATCCTGCTCTGACCAATAGCCCAGTGGCAGGCAGCCAGGAATGTCTTTCCTTAGGGATCCAAACTTTGCTTCCATCCATCCCCTACACGCAGCCTACACGTCTCACCATCCAAACTGCTGGTAGACACAGACTAACCCAGCTTAACCCCGGGCTGGCTAACCAGCATGGGTGGGGCAAAGCCAAGTGTGAATCACGGCTGTCCCAGGGGCCAGGTCCTTGGCTGGTGCAAATCAGGCTAGATCCATTGACTTTACAGCTACACCAATCTACATCAGCGGGGGGCGGTCTGGCCCTAGGCAGAGAAACCATGCAGTACCAACGTCAGTGGAAACCAATCAGCACAAGTTAAATGGCAGATACCGTCCCCAACTAAGGGTTGTTTAGAAGAAGGAACCCTGGGCCGTAATGCTCAGCTGGTGTAAATCAGCGTAGCTGCACTGACTCCACCAGCAGAGCCCTTTATCAATACCTCCCTGCACTGCATTACCATACCTTTGCTGACCCTACTCAGGAGCAAAGCTTCGGACCCTCGGTGCCAGGAGGCGGCGCACTCTCTATTAGCCATCTAGCAGTATTTCTCCTGCTGTCTATCCAGAGACACGGCCCTGGACCAGGCATGAGACCTAGGACTTGGTCCCAGTTCACCCAGTGACTCTCTGCAGCGCCTTGACCTGGCCTTTCTGCCCTGCATGCTGAGAACGGGATCCGTACTACTGAGCCTCCTTTGGCGGGTGCTTTAAGATCTCGGGAGGGAAAGCACTAGGGAGGTGCTAAATAGCACTAATATTTATCGGCGCCTTGGTATTAGCTGGCAAGGATTAGCCTGAACAGGGAGGTAAGCAGAACTGTGTCACTTATGTTATCCACGGCCACGTACAGCCAAAGCTCGGTCTGTTGCATTAGTTAAGGTGCAGATGAGAGATCCCGACTGGGGATAAAATATTGGGTAGCATTAAAAAAGAAAAAGCCCAAGTGAAAGGCTCCAATGCAGCTCAAGCAGCAGCCTTCTCTCCAGCAGGACTGGAGAACAAGGCTCCCTTGGGAGCTCAGAGTGCAAAGGTTGCTGGACCTGGAGACAACAAAGAGCCGTTGTGGTTTCCAGGTTGGGCCAGGGCTGTATTTCTGTTCCCGGGGACGCTGATAGAGCAGCAGTGGGGCATGGAGGAGGAGAATCCCAGGAACCAGGAAGGGGAGAAATGAAAAGAGATTGAAAGGAGAAAAGCCACGCTGGTTTATAGCTGTGCGACCCCATTGACTCATTAGCCTTTACAGTTTGTATTGCAGTAGCACCCCGGAGCTCTAGTCTGGCCCATGACCCCTTGGTGCTAGGGGCTGTACAAACACAGAACAAGACAACATTCCCTTTTCCCAAGGGCTTGATGCTGATTGACACCAGTTGAAAATCCAGTTCCTTGAGACACTTAACCAACAAAACAGGCAAAAGAGGGGGGGAAATAATTGCCCAGAGAGGGCGGGCGGGTTTTGGCTGAGCTGCCACTACTTGAGCAAAGCTCCTGCCCCTGACCTTTCTGCAGGCAGCGGCTGCGTTACCTCAGGCACGGCCATTAACCTAACCCAATGGGAAATTAATATTCCCCAAATTGCCAGAGAGCTGCTAGCTCCAGCTGATTGTCTTTCCATCTGGCCAGGGTGGAGGAAAGCATCTCCTCAGCTTGCATTCTACTGCTCTCTCTCTTCTCCGGATCCCCCTCCTCCCCGTCCACTCTCCGCCTCGCTCTGTCTGCGTGCGTCCCTCGCTCTCCCCTTCTGTCGGTTTTGTTCATATATATTTAGTATTTATTTACAAGCTTGAGTTTTTTCCCTGGGAGTGAAGCCAGGCATGCCCAGAAATCCTTAAGATGCTATAAAGCCGCTGAGGTATAAAATGGAAAGTGCTTAGCCTGCCTGTACAGAAATATCTCACTGCGCCGCGCTGGAAGCCACCGAAGCTGGGCACTGTAAATCTCAGAGAGTTTAGCTTGTTTGTTTACAGCATGAGGAGGATCTAAAGAGAAAGGGAGACGCGCTCAGCTCCCTGTCAGGCCTCTTCACGCGTCCCCGCCCCAGACCATTGGCTGAGCTTCGCACACACAACCTGGGTGGGGCTCCCAGAGGGCGCGAGGCCAGCGGGCTTTGCTCCTGAGCCCATCTGTGTTGGATGGTGTCAGTCAGTGATGGGCTGCTCCTCTGGTTCCCCCACCCCCAGCAATGCACCGTGAGACGGGTTCTAGTAGCAGGCCTCCGAGGGGCTGCCAGGATTGCCTGTCTTTGGGGCAGGATGAAATTTCCTCTTCTTCCTGGAGCCAGCAGAGTCCCTTCTCGCCCTTTGGACCCTGGTGTTTCTGCCTCAGAGTCAGCTTAGGAAACACAGTATGGCACCAGTGCCATCTGACTAGACATGGGCCTTCCCAAGAAACAACAGGCCAAGGCACCCGTGGACTTTAAGGAAAGCTCAGCTATGGTTCCAAACTCCCCTATAATTGGGCCCTACCCAGAACCCCCGGATCCAAACTCCTGCTGGTTGGATCTTCCAGGCACGGTTCTGAATTTAAACTTCACAATTCAGGCTTGTCTTGACACCGGGTCCGACTCAGCCCCCGGATTGCAGATCCTACCCCTGCACTCTGGTAGGGCTCCGGTCTGGAGCCTGAGCAGAACCTCCAGTGAGGGCCCAGCTGTGCTCCGGGAAGCGCCTCTGGTTTGCTTTCACGGTGGTGGGATGCAGGGCCCATTTCTTGTGCCGCTGTCTGCGAGACTCGAGAACAGAATGCGATCCAGATTCCTTCACTCTTAGGCTAGCGTTTCACAGGAAGCTAAGGGAGCTGATCTCCCAGATGCCATCGATATTCAATGGTGCCTAACTCCTGTAAGTCCGACTCAAAATCCCAGTCTGATTTCCCGAGAACTGCCTGCTGGACTCTGTCCTGTCGCGGTTCATGAAGCCGGGCGCAAGCAGCACCGGACCCAGGAGAAGCTCAGAGCTACACAGGGAGGTAGAAAGGCCTAGGACCATCACCTCTGGCAGGTCATTGGTTCAGATCATTGACCTGCCACAGCGGGTATCCTGCCTCGGGCACGGCCAGCACTTGAGGGTTTCCGAAGCAACGGAAAGAGGAAGTCACTCAAATAGGATCCCAGGATTAGGCCTCACAGACAATTCTAGGCCACATGCTCCCTCCAGAGGTGCATCTCGGAGAGCTGGAAATACCGTGCTTCTCCCCACTGGCACCAGTGGAACGACAACTGCTTGGCATGGGGCTGCTACTCACATGGCAAAGCTGGGATTTTATAAGAACATATGAACAGTCCACACTGGGTCAGAACCACGGCCCCACTAGCCCAGTGTCCTGTCATCCAACAGTGGCCGGTGCCAGGTGCTTCAGAAGGAATGAACAGAACAGGACAATTATCAAGTGATCCATCCCCTGTCGTCCAGTCCCAGCTTCTGGCAGGTAGAGGTTAGGGACCCCCAGAGCATGGTGCAGCGTTCCTGGCCATCCTGGCTAATAGCAATGGATGGACCTGGCCTCCAGGAACTTCTCTCATTCTTCTTTGAACCCCAGCTAGACTCTTTTCAATCACCGTCGCCGCCACAACTGCAGCTTCTTGAGACTTCGCTTTATTTAATGAATGCCCTGGGGGGCTGGTGTGGACCTGGGAGCCCGGGCGGGTGCTGGGGATGTCAATGGGGGGTCAGTGGGCTATCAGTGTCCTCCCTCTGCATGGAAGGAGTGGGAGCCCAGTCCGGGGATTGGAGGCTGTTCCCCCCACCACACATGGACCGAGTCTGCAAGTGTGCAATGATAGGCAAAGGAGCAAAAATCCTTCCTGACCTCTGTGGCAATCAGCTGATGCCCTGAAGCATGGGGGCAAACAGGAAAGTACACAATAGCAGGGGAACCATTTTCTAAAAGTGTCTGGATGCTTCTCCCCTGATCTTCAACCCTGAGATCCGTCCACATGCCACTCTGCAAACTGGAATGTTTTAGGGAGCCTTTTCCCAAGACACTCCACTTCCCATTGCTGCCAGCAGCTTGAACGGGTCTTTTAGCTGCCTGCTGGGAGAAGAATGAGGGGGCAAATTGGAATTCATTGCTGTTCTCCGACCTGCTCATGGAGGATCGACTGCCAGGATTTCTCTGTTTGGTAGACACAGTGATTTCCATCCTGAGCAAAAGATGTAGCAGCCACAGCAGCAAACCCTTCCAGAACGCCTTCCCCGAGCCAGATAATTAACAAGAGGGGTTCACGTCGGATGGAGATGGGAGGAGGAAAGGAAAATATACATTTTTCTGAAGCCGAGATTATTTATGTCACAGTAGCATTTCGAGGCCCAAGCCCAGAGCCCCATGATGCTAGGCCCAACAGACATATAGGAAGAGATGTCCCTTCCCTTCAGAGCAGCCAGTTGAAATAGACAAGGCAGAATCATTATCCCCAATTTACAGATGGGGAATTGAGGCCCGGAGAGATGGAGTGACTTGGCCAAGGTAAACCAGAAATTGTGTAGCAGAGCTGGGAATTGAAGCCAGAGCTTCTGAATCCCAGACAGTACCTTAGCCACAAGCCCATCGTTCCTTGCTCCCTGGGCCCAGCCACTTGGAAAGAAAAGTGATGGGGGCTATGGTGACTTTTGCAAAACAGGCAGGCTGAAAAGCAGGTCACAGGCCTCTCTGCACCTGGTGACCGGTCAGCAGGTGAAGTGGAGTGAGACAAGAGGAATGCTTGGGTCACATACAGAGACACCGGGGGTTTTCCAGGGGATGCCCAAGCAACAAACCAGGGATTCTGCCCCAAATCTACCTAACCAAAGGTCCTCTCAGTGCTTCCCTTGAGCCCCGGGCCAGGCCTTATCTGCAATAATATGTAGTGTACTGCAGCCTCCTGTGACCGGAATCGGAAGGTGCAACCTCTAGAGATGACAGCTCCTGGCATGAGACACGGTCTGGAGGATCATGTCTAGAGGGGAGCATTGCATACTGGGCCTTGTCCTTGCCTAGGCTGCCCCACCCTGTGGCAGATGAAGTGACCACCGGCTGCCCAAGGCCCACACATTCGACTTCTCCATAGCAATTGGAATCCATACCCTAGCCGCGCAGGTTCCTTCCCTAGAACAGGGCCGTTCATGTGCTGGGAGCCCAATGCAGCTTGCAGTGGCCAGGGAGGACTGCTCAGATGTAACTGTGCACTAAAGCGAGTGTGTTTGCACTCCCTCCCTTACCCACATAGTTCTATGGAGACAGGTCATTTATCCCTCTCCCCAGATCTCTGAACAGGGAGTGAATAACTCACTATGCACAGTTGTTGATTCAGACTCTTCGGCAGTGTGTTATTTTCAGCAGCCGTTACCTCGGAGGCACCCATGAGAACCATCTATAGGGGGCACCAGCCGGCCAGCAAAGCAGCCTTCAGGCCAACACTGAGGTGGGCCAGAACACACCCTGCAGGAGCATGGTTGCTCCACAGATCTGAGGTGGGCTGCATGTACAAAGCACCCACCCTTTTGCCCAAGGAAGCAGAGAAAATATAAACCTGAAGTCCGAGCTGTGAAGGCAGCCTTGCACCAATGCACGTCTGGCAGGAATGGAGGCTGTCTGCAAGACCCACTGAATCACAGAGGAGAGGCATCTATTGGTCCTGACCCATGTGTGTGTTTGTCCCCATTGCCCCCAGAGGGGAACCCATGCCTAGCCACCAGGACAACACCTTTCCACGCTGCAAGCAGGGGGTAGCCTTGGCATCTCTCCTTTTTTCTCAAGCCAACTTCCTGGCCTTCTCTTTAAGGGGGCAAGGAAGGGGGCTGCCATGGGGAGCTGGGCCTGAGACAGCTGCAGTAAAAGGGATGCTGCAATCCTAAATGCCCTGTGCGCTCTACATATTGTGGGGAAAGCTGTTGCATTCATCAATGTCAGACGCAGAGTTTGAATAAATTTGAATGCACTCAAGCGTGCTCCCTGCAGTTTTCTATAATATCACTTTCCAGTTTGAATATTTCACTTACTTTTTTCAAATTTCTTTTTATCCACCAGTTTTTTCTCCCTCGCCTCTCCCCGTCCTTCCCTGCCATTGCGCCCTCCTTCCAGCTCCACGACACCGTGGGTCACAAGGCTGACTTGCAAGCTTCCTCTTGGCAGCGCCAGCCGGGATCTCAGCATGGTGAGTTTCTTCCTGCTGAGCCAGTGAATCTGCAAGATGTGGCAGTTGGATTCTGGTGCAAGCAGAAACAAAGGCTGGGTTCACTGGTGGGCAGTGGGTTTGGCACACCATGACTGATGGGAACGTACAACTCACCCTCTGTTCGGCCAGCCAAACCAGCCAAGCATGGCGGGCTGCATCCGGTCGGGTGGGAGACAGTGAGGTTGAACAGAGGAGGAAGACGGGCCCCTCAGCCAGTGTTACAGTGGGTATTTTGGGAGTGGGGTCTAGTGGTGAGAGCTGGAAGGTGGGGGAATAGTTCTGATCTCATTTACGCTGGTGCAAATCAGGAATAAGTCCACGTGGGATCAGAATCAGCTTTCTGTCCCTGGCTCCCAGTGCAGACTCGGGCCTCTGTTTCTCCCACCTGTCAGATGGGAGCGATACAGACAAGAGAATGAAGCAGTGCTTTGAGATCCTTGAGCGAAAGGAGGTCAGAAGGCACAAAACACTGTTCGGTATCGTATGCATCAACCCATGAGAAAAACCCATCATTTTTAGCCCATCTTTTGCCACCTCATTTTGGGGTTGTTTCCTTGTATTTTTGGTGACAAACAAAAAATAGCTTGGAAGGATCGTGAAGGGAGGTCACACCAGGCAGAAGCAATTACCCACTGTAGCCTTTGCCGAGGACTTGTATCCCAGGGAACAAAGTGGGGGGCCCTGTGTGTTTGAGGGCGGGGGGAAGGAGGAAGACGGCTGGGGGCAGCAGGGAAAGAAGGGATCCGGCTGCTGGGATTGAGAATTCAGTTCTCTCCCTTGTTGTGAAAACTCTCTGATCTTGCAACTAACCACTTTCCCCTTTCACTGTTTTTGATTTATATCCCATTACTTCGCCTGTTTGTGCCTCGCAGACATGAATTTCTTCCCTGACATCTTCTATGCCGCAGCCACGTCAAAGCCTTTGATAAAATAATAGTGGTAAGACGTTTGCATGGCTGTTTTTATGTTTCCGGGGATGTAGACATCAATTAAAACTCTTCATACAATCTGATCCGTCGTTATTAAAGGCATTAATACCGGCACGCCCCTCAGATTAGGGGCTGCTCACCGGGCGATGTGGGAAAGCCGATAACACTGTCCACACACGTCCCCTTTCCACTCAGCTCCCCAAGAGGCACGGCCCCAAACACGGCTGGTGCGGGCCATTTAAAACTACCATCAGCAATGATCCCACGTTGTGCCAAACTGGTTCACTGGAGAGCAGACAAAAAGGGTGCAGACACCAGCAAAGCACAGCAATGTCTTATCAGCTACGTTAGTATGTGTCCTTGAATAATAATAATAATAATAATAAATATTAGCTCGGCCACTAACCCGCTGTGTGTGACCTTGAAATAAATAGTAACAATAAAAAACAATAATAATAATGATTGCACTGCTACTTATCTGCTGTGTGACCTTGGATAATAATAGTAAAGCGTTACTACGAGCATTTAAAATGTGCATTGTGGTAGCTGTAGAAGCCCTGACTGAGATGAAGGTGCCATTGCGCTAGGCGCTGTATGTATGTGTAGTAAAAGGCAGTCCCTGCTCCGAAGAGCTTACAGTTTGAATAGACAAGACAGACAAGAAGTGGGAGGGAAAATGGGCACAGAGGGGGGAAGCATGACCTTGGGTGAGCCCCAGCAGGTCAGTGGCAGAGACTACTATTACTTATTTATAATACTGCTCTGATTAATTTTGTAACAACATCACGCCTTATAGCGCGTTTTTCATCCAAAGATCTCAGAGCATTTTGCAAAAGCAGGTAAGTATCGTCTCTCATCGACGTATGGGGAAACTGAGGCATTCTGGAAGCAGACTCATTCTGGAGCCGCCGCTCCAAGTCAGCACACGTTATGATCTCCAGCACGCCACCCCTTGAACCTGATCACAGGAAGGCAGCACTATGAGCTGGCTCAGGGATATTAACAGCCTGGCGCTGGCGTGTTTTCCCACTGCATGGGCAGTTCTCAGGGTAGATGAGCTTTCTCCCAGAGTAAGGATCACTAAAGACAGAACCAACGTCAGGTTTCCTCCAGAGAAAAATCCTTATTCTCCACATTCTGCATCTGAACTGGAATTGCTCTGCGGCCAGCATGGAGCAGTACACAGGGAAGACATGTCCTTCCAGCTACTAATGACGTATCCCAAGGGCACCAAAGTTTGCTTTGTGCCGTACTTTCATTGAACCTGTTCACATTCGAGGCTGCAGGATGCTCTGGTATAAAGAGGAAGCTGGTAAAGTCTAAACTAGTGTGATGCCTCTGTTTGGTAAGGCAAGTTCAAACACTCATCCGTCCTAGATCTGTGCATGCTCTCCTGCCAACCTATGTCATTTTTAATGTGTTGCGCCACCTGCTGGGGAAACCCGGACTGGGATAATTGCGAGTGCTTTCTTCACACTGCCTCCTGCTGAGTGCATTTGGGAGTTGGAGCTGCTAGAGGCAGCTCACCTGCACCACCTCGATAGCACCTCCATACAGCCAGTACCCCGGCTCCATGCCCATCACCACCAGTGCTTCTGCACCATTCACTACAGCGCCTCCTGCTGGGAGAGTCCGGGACTGGGCAGCTGTGAGTTCCCAGCGCCCTATACACTGTCCCGCCACCTCCTTTGCTACTGCAGGCCCCCCACTACCAGTACTCCTGTTCTATTTCCTCCTGCTGGGAAGGACCAGAAGTGGGGCAGCTGTGATCGCCACCTAGCTAATATGCCTGCACCATTGCTCTCAGGAGAGGCTGGGATGGGAGAGAAATGCCAGTGTCTGGAAGGAAACCTTATTCCCATTTCTCTGCGTCTCCATTCAGCTTGGTGATGGGATTTAGGAACCTCATTTAATAGGTGCTGCTTTCCAGGCCGCTGCTGTCTTCGCTGGGCTTACTTTATTTCATGCTTCCCCTCTCCTGCATCTCCCCAAGCAGCAAAAAGCAAACTAGTCCTTCTCCTGATCTGAGTCTGCCAGGAGAAAGGACAGTCTCTGTACCCTGAGATTCAGGTACAGCAGCAGCCATTCCAGTGCCATTTTTCTGCCCTCCAAAGGCACGCAAAGGGATTGGAAGCTGGGGCTTGGAGGGGGAGTCCCAGAAAGAAAGGGAAGGGGGCAAAGTTCAGGGAATAACCCCCACCCCCAGCCATCAAACAAAGGCAGCGCTGCAATCGGTGGGGGTCTTAGTGGTGAAATCAATCTGAGAGCTGCCTCCGAAGGGGAAAGGTGGGATCGGGGTGGGGGCGTTGTACAGTGTGGCCTGCCCCGTCTCACTAGGAGGGAGCGGGCATCAAAGTGGCATCTTGTCCCGCTTCCCGGAGCTGCGGGAGGGGAGACTCAGCCCATGATTATCCGCAGGGTGACCTCACCAACCAGCACCGCCCTCTGCAAAGCATTGGGCCCTGAACCCCACAGACCCCGATCAGTCCCTTGCCCGGCTTGGGCATGAGGGCTGATGCTGAGACAGACACCAGCTGAGAAAAACCCGCCCCACCTTTCCCCCAAAGGAGCAGTGGGAGGAGATCCGGGCTGGGGAGGGGCTGGGGGTGCCGCCTGCACTGTGGTGTCTATTTTAGAGCCCTGGTTTCCGTGGCCCGGGGGAGCAGAAGGGATGAGAGTATCTCTGTGGCGCACGGCAGCCCTGACTGGGTAACGGTGCAGAACGTAAAGTGTTGTCTATTAGGTAGGAGACTGGTTAATACAAAGAGTTGTTGGTAATAACAATGTCCTTTCAGCGGTGACAGAGACAAAGTACCTGCGAGTGGCGTCTACCCCTGCACGCAGCGCCTGATGGGCGCAGGGAAGCTTTGGAGAATTTGAATTGCACATCCAGGGAGAGTCGGCCTATCATTAAAAAACCCTAATTTCAGTGTCAGGTGGAGTTCCAGGTAATCGATCATGGTGTCAGCTGGCACAGGCTCATCCCGGCCTCCTCAACAGCCTTGGCTTTTCCAATTAAACTTGTTGCCGGGATCTGGAGAGGGCTGGAGAAGGAGTAAAAGGGACCACGAGCCCCCCATGGGGAAAGAGGGAGGATCAGAGAGAGGAGAGAAGCAAATGGCTAAGGCAGGGGTGTGTGCAGAGAGGGGTAGCAGCGAGAGGGATCGGTGGTCTATGGGGGGCAAAGGGGAAAGCCCCACAAAAGACTTATTGCCTCTTACTACCCCCCAACCCCACTCTCACTGCCAGCACAGCCATCGCTGATTCTCTCCCTGTCTGCCCTCGTAATCCCAACACCCCCCATTCTCACTGTGCCCCCGCATCTCCTGTCTAACAGTCACTGCTACTGACCTTCTGCTCACACCCTGGCTGGCAGCTAGTCCCCCTACCCCCTCCAATCCAGCATCCCCAGCCCCGCTGCCCCTGGCACTCACTCAGGAGCAATGACTCCTGGCGGGAGGTAGCTGAAGCGGCTGGTCTTCTACCCAGGGTGTTAGAGCTGGGCAACGTTTTACCAAGAGATTTTTCATCCAAAAAACCCCTCGCCATCTTTTCCCCCCCTCCACAAACCCAATTTTGCTTGAAAAATTGTTGATGTCATTGAAATTTTCCATTTCCTGTGCAACTTTCTGCAAACATTTGTTACCGGTTTGTTTGTTTTTTAAACCACATTTTATTGTAGACAAGGGTTTCGGTCTGGGAAAGTGGTTTTGAAAAGGATTCTGGTAAAAAAAAAATGGCAGAAAATTTTCCAAAGCACAGGAAATTGATCCATTTTGAACCCTGCTGAAGGGAAGCTCCTCCAATACCTCAACCATTTTACAATAGTGTTTGCCCGTTTTTCAATTCTGCTGAATACTGGCTATTGTGTCGCTGAGAATGCGATGTTGGAGGGCTGAATTGTACCCATACAGCAAAAAAAGTTCACCCTATGACTATTAATAGCTCCGAAGCATCCCAGACTAAGATCTGCGCCCCTTTGTACATATACAGAGTGGAAGGCAGTCCCTGCCTGCAATCAGTTTACAATCAAAGACAAGGGAAGTCCTCTCATTCCCATTTTAAACATGGAGACCAGGTACAGAGAGATTAAGGAACCTGCCTAGAACTGGGAAGAGAACCCTGCTTCCCCCAGACCCTACTCCTTCCTTGCCAGTGCAATCAGGCACCCGAGAACTAAAACATATCCATCGTGCCAGTTTTTCAGTCACTCTTGGCTCCAAAGCATTTAATGATAGCCAGGAGATTCCAGTTCCAGGAAAGACACAAAGAAGAGGAGAAGGTAGTTTCACACTTGGCAGCAATCAACGAGACCCACTGAACATCATGAGCTTGGCATGTTGTGTTGAACGACTTCCTTTGAGACAGGCTTGTCTGTGGCCTGCATAGCGAGGCAGTACAGAAGGGCCCATTGTCTCAGCCTATTTTCACCGCACAAGGCAGCAGTGGAAATCTCAGCATCTATGGAAATCATTGCAAAAGACTCCAAAAGCAATGAATACATCAACTAAGACGCACTAGATAATGGCAGAGCTCTTCGAAATGTCGGATACTTGGGAACGTAACCAACCCGCAAAGGAGTCATTCAGGAACAGAGCTGGCAGAAAAAAATAGTATGTTTTGAAATAAAAATTATATTTATATATATATATATATATATATATATATATATATATATATATTCTGATTTTTTGTTAAATAAATTGAAATTAAAATTGAAAAAAAATAAGTTTTTTGGGTTTGATTCACCCCCTTTTTTGTTCCTTTGTGCCCATTTTTACAGTGGCCAGATGGAAAAAAGGGAGAGAAAAAATGCAAAAATGTAGAAAAGAAAAAAAAAATCTGTTTTTTTTTTTTTTTTTTTAATCTAAGTATCTGAAAAATTAGGGGAAAAATTTCCAAAAACTGTTGACCCGTTCTATTCAGAGACTGCCCACTGGGAGGCCTTGGGAGGCAGTGGAGTTGGATGGGTGGATCTAGAGAGACGTATCTTGAGGAGGGACATAGATTGGTGTGAGACTAGAGGCTCGGCTCTATTTTATTGCGTTCTATTGGAATCTATTCTGTGCAGGTGTCCCCCCTCCCCCCATGCTCATCACTGTAAAGTCTGAACGCCTCCCCGTAACCACTCACAACGGCTGGCTGGGAGGGAATGTGCCTCGATACGGCGTAGAGGCAAATACTAGAGTCTCAGTGGCCTCTTAGGGTGGTTCATAAAGCCCTTTTCCTTGGAACGCCGCCTGATTGCTGCCTCAATCTAAGGGGTGAGGGAAAGGGACGTTGAACATGCCTGCAGGTCGATCGTGGTCACAGGAGGGTTTGGGATAAAGGGAGGCAAACAGCCATTGAGATGTGACAAGACGAAGTGCTTGAACCCCCTGGTGCCCAGAGGAGAGGAAGAGAGAGGAGAAACCAATTGCCTTTGCTTCAAGGACACTATGCAAAGCATAAAAACACTATGCACAAATGGGAACATTAGGCAATATCTTCAGACAGACCACCGGTTTCATCGGCACTTGTACGGACTAAGATTGACACATCCCCCTTCACCCTCTCCAATCTATCTTGCACCGCCTCACATGGATATTCCAGCTGCCAGCAGAATGCAAAGGCAGCGTCTGCTGATACCTGCCCCCACCTGTGAGCTCCATCACAGAGTCGTCGGCAATGGAAGCTGCTCAGCTAGGTTACCTTTGCCGTTCAGCCACACACATACTTATGGGCAAGCCACCATGACAGATGTGAAGTGTCAGGCCCTGTACAGCACAAAGCACTAGGGTATTAGGGCTAGATCCTGGGGCCCCGCTATGGCCCCTTCACATGACTGTGACCCTAAAGAAGCCGTCCAAGGATTCCCCCAGCACAGGGAGGACAGGGAAGTAAAGACCCCCCCCTCCTTATGGCCTCAGTGTAGGGAGAATATCAGACAGGTGGCCAATAAAGGGAATGTGGCCACAGTGCTATGGAACTCCAGCAATCCCCAGAGACCAGCTAGTTAGACTCAGAGAAGTTCAGGATTCCACACCCTCCCTTGGGAGCCTGCTCCACCGCTTAACTAACCTTACGGAAAGAAAGATTTTCCTGACACCCTCCCTGAGCCTGCAGCAAGGGAGATCAAACTGCTTTCTTTTTGTCCTAGCTTCAGTGGACCTGCAGAACAATTGATCACCCTCCTTGTCAGAACATCCCTTAACATGCTTGAAAACAGTTATCAGGTCTCCCCTCCGTCTTCTTTTCTCAAGACTAAACATGCCCAGTTTTCTTAACCTTACCTCACAGGTAGGTTTTCTAAAGTGTGGTGCCCACCACTGGACACAACGCTCCAGCTGAGGCCTCACCAGTGCCAAGTAGAGCAAGACAATTTTACATATGGCACCCTGACACCCCAGAGTGACACAAGCCTTTTTCACAGCTGCATTACACTGTTGAATCATTATTCAATTTGTGATCCACAATAACCTCCAGATCCTTTTCAGCAGGATGATCACCTCGCCAGTTAGCCCCCATTTTGTGCATTTGATTTTTCCTTCCTAAGTAAAGTACTTTGCTCTTGTCTTTATTGGAATCTGCCAGCTCCAATTCTGCAATTTGTCAAGGCTGTTTTGAATACTAATCCTCTCTGAGCTTGGTGTCACTCTCCCAGTGTGAACACACACAATTGATTACTTTTGGAGTACGGTCTTTCAACCAGTTGTTCACCCGCTTCATAGTAATTTTATCTAGACCACATTTCCCTAGTTTGCTTGTGAGAATGTCACGTAAGACTGCATCAAAAACCTGACCAAAATCCCTGAGCTGCTATAACTTGCACCAGTTTGTTCCCTAACCAGTCCCAGAAGGGGGAGAAGATTATAAAGGTGGCATAGAACCACCCTGAGTCCTATGCTGAGGGAAGAGCCAGCCCTCCCATTTTTTTAAAGAAGGTTATTTATGGAGCAGAGTTATAAACATTGCTAACCCATCTCCCAGTTCATGGACACAAACAAAACACAATGATTAAACAAAACTTGGCACCATGATAAGACACTGCCCTGGGATTTAGGACACCATGTCACTTCATCTCTGTGCCTCAGTTTCCCAGCTGTAAACAGAGGGATAATAGTACTTCCTTTCATCTATCTCACCTATTCAGACCATCAGCTCTCCGGGGATGGATTGTACATCACCTAGCACAATGGGGTACATGGTACTGAAATGTAAACAATAATTCGGGCACATCGTACTGCCGTAACAGGGTGAAGAGGCAGCTGAGGTTCTCCCAAGCTAATGGCAAGAGTGACAAATCTTTCATTGTTTTGTTCCTTCCTCGCCTGGCACTGCTGCTTCCCTTTAAATGGAATTTGGCATGGTGCAGTGGGCTTTTTTCCAAGTTAATGTCTGTCGGCTCCAATTTGTTCAAACGACCTTCCTTGGCCTGGGGGAATTTGAAAAAGGAAGCAAGAAAGGCCTGCTGGAGTGGTTAGGGAGATTTCACCTGACAGCCAATGATAGACACACCTTATAGGCCATGCAGCCGGGGGACCTCGGGGAGCGACCGGTGGGAAATGAGCTGATTAGAGAAAGATTCTGGGCTTGCAGGGACGCTGGCTGATTGGAAGGGAAGACAGGGGGCTCCCATCACATCCCTGCTTCCAGGCAAAGCAACTTAGATATGGAGAGGAAGCCGAGACTGTCTCTCCCAAGCATACCCTCTGCTAGGTGAGCTGCCAGGACCTTGGATTGCCTTCTGTAGCCAGACGATCCCTCACTTAACGTGTGGGTGAGCGGGACAGATTTGTTTAAGGCTCACTCACAGGAGTGAACGACATGTTCTGAAAATCTCCTGTAGGAAGGAGACCTCCTTGCTTTGGATTTACCCCAGACACTGGCTCCACGCCTTCGCGTCATTGGGCCTTCCACTGAAGGGGAGCCTTCCCGGTGACTTGATTCTTAGCTGGTGTTTTCCTTACAGGAGGGCAAAGTCATTTTGCCTGATTTTGAATGTTTGGCGCTAGCAAGGGGGATGGAAATTTCAGTGCTGTTGGGGCTCACGTTCTGCTGATAGGGGGAAAATCCAGTGGAAAAATAGGGGCAGAGGAATGGAGAGGACAGGGCTGAGTGAGGAGCAGAGAGAGAATGAAAGGAATAAATCTGTTACCTAGCTTCTTTCCAGCCTGTGCTAATGTAGGCAGCTTTGCCTGTGGATAACATTTTGAGTCCTGCAGTGTGTGATTTGACACCTTCTTCCCCTTCCCCTTTCTTGACCTTGCACTCATCCTGGGGTTCCCCAGCTCCCCATTCTCCTGCACCCCCAGACTGGATCCTCCACCCCAGCCTACCCCAAGGCCTTCTGTCTGCAGCCTGGCCTTCTCTCAGCCCTGCACCCCGAGTGCTGTCCTCTGCCACCAGGATGTAAACTCCCTCCTGACACATCTCCACTCATTGCTGCCCAGAGAGGGACCAGAGGATCTCCTCCCCTCGCTACAGCCAGTGCCTGTGCTGCACTTCGTCCTTTATGGAAACCACCCAGCTGGGACTCATCTTTACTTGGGCCCAGCCCTCCCTCCAGGTGCAACCAGGTGTGTTAATTGGCCTCACGGGCCCACCCCCTGTGTGGGGCAAACACCCCCTCACAACTCCTTACTGCCCTTAGTAACGTTCTGCCGTAGGGTTTGATTCCTGTGACAGCTTCTGGGGCGGTAACTAAGCTCTGCACATTGCTGCACTGCTTTGCTAGAATTGCAGCATTAGTGCAAAGCTCCCTAAGGGCCATGTTTTCAGCAGTGTTTCCTCAGCCACAATCCATGCACGGAAGAAGCACCTACTGAGAATCTGGGGATGAGAGGGTGCAAGCCCACTCAAAGCAAAAGGCCCCTCCTCGAGCCTAAGGGGAGCTGTTACCGGACCCAGATCCCAAATGAGGCGGGGACAACTAATGAAAACCAGGGTCAAAAGCAGAGAACCAGAGGAGGACACTGAGCAGAGAACTCCAGGCAGCATCCGCTGCTCCTCAAAGGCGTCCATACACAGAATAAGCAGTTGCACAGGCAGAGTGGATAATTGCACATGCAAAGCTGCAGTCTTGGTGATCTTTTATTTTCACCATGTTGCAAATGAATTCGCTTTAGTACATTTAATGCGTGCAATGGCCTGTCTGTGCCAACATAGGCATCTTTGGAGGGGTACATGAGGAGTCCATTTTTGAGCATTTAGTCCTAAAAGGGCCTTGTGCAGTCCACAATTCTGCAGTCAAGGAGTTTGCCCCAAGATCTTCCTCTTGCCACAAAACTGTGCTCGAAAAATCTAAACTTTCTTTGATTAAAAAAAATGTACAGTGGTGATGATTCCTAAGCCAACCTTAAAAAGGTAAACTGAACATAAGCTGATGCAGTAATGTCTGCCAGAGTCTGCAGGCAGGCTGAAACAGTAGCTCAGAAAGGAGTAAACTGCACATGTAGCACATCATGTTGACTCTGGAGCCTACTGATGGCAATTGAAATGTCAGTGTTGTTAACTCACTGCAGCTGATTTGAACAGAAATGGTCAGCTGATGTAATTACCTCATGATCCCAACATGCCGTTCACTCCTACCAAGGTGCCAAAATGCCCTGCAGTCTGTCCTTCAACAGCCAAAGCCCTCAACTTCCAATCCCTAGCAACTTCTACTATGCAGCCCTATGTGCTCAGCTCAAAATCCTGCAGCAGCTCAAAGAGATGGGGGCAGCATGAAATAAACTGAATTTAACATCAACGTCAGTGACACAGGGGATTCTGGAATGAGTGTATCGTTCAAGATGAAGATATTCAATTAATCTTGCCTGGAGTATAAATCAGACTGCAGTGTGGTCTGTGTGTCTCCTCTTACCCTAGCTGCAGTGTGATATACAGTGAGAATCAGATGAGCTGCACAGATATCTGCAGTACTGTCTGTGTACCTTGCCTTATGCTGCTGTAATATACCACACTGCGGTGATGACTGTGTGTCTCTGTTTGCACTGACTCTGTATGTCACACTACCAGATTGACTGCGCATCTCACATTAACCTGCTTCATGTGTCTCTGTAACACAGTCATGGCTGGAGTCAGATAGCTGACGCTGCCCAGGGCTGAGGGAGAGGAACTGTGATTCCTTGCGAGTGCTGCCAGGGGCTCTGGACATTTTTAGCTGACAGAAGCCAGAGTTCAGTATTTTGATTTTGAATTTCTTTTTTTGCTGATGAGGATGATTTTATAAATTTAAATGACTAAGTGTCCCCCCTCCTCCCATTATCACCAATGTAGCAATGTCAGCCTGAGTCTGCAGACAGCCTGGCACAATCCCTTCCCCCCACTCATGCTCGCCTGTCTCCACATTTATCCCCACTTCACCCCAAACCCAGTGCACCCCTAGCTATAGTCTCATCTGCATTCTCATCCTTACCAACATGTCTATCCTGGCCTGTACCCCACATTCATACCTCTGCTCCTATACAAAGAGGAGTAGGCTCATTAGATCTACCTAATCTATCGATCCCCATACACCCCTTCTATCTATCTATCTATCTATCTATCTATCTATCGCTGAAAGCTTCCCAATCATTTAAAAATCAAAACAAGAATAACAGTAACAATCTGTCTCTTATCACCCTGTGTTCTACACAAATGCAGATAACCTCAGATTGGGGCAACCCTGCCCTAGGCCTGATCTTCACATACCCGTACTCCCAGACTCTCCCCATCTGAAGAGCCCAGATCTGCAGGGGGCAAGAAGGGGCAGCAGTCATTGCCACATGGAAGGGCTGGAGTGTGCGTCTCATGGAAAGCTTGGTGCCAAGGGCTTTCTCCCTCTTCCTCTTGCCATTGTGCTTCCTCCTGGGGAGACTGTCTGGCAGATAGGAGCCTGCTGGCCTCCCTTCCCCGGTGGCCCCCCAGCCTGATGGGGAGAGCAGCCGGGATGGAGAGCCTTTCTCCAGCATGCCGCACTATGACAGATGATTGACTCGAAACAATATCTAAGGCGATCAGGATAAAGTACCGACCATTTCAAGGCTCAGCAGAATTCAAATTCTAATTAGACTTCTCACCACATTCCAAATAAAAATTGTTCCCCTGATATCCTTTTTGCCTATCAGGTGTCTCTCCCTGATCGCTGGAACAAAACGCATAAAGAAAGTGATTAAAGCCATAACAAAGGCATAAAATTGAAATTATCGCTGGCATCACATCTGGGAGCAGAGTGTGTCACCACACTGCCCCCCCCCCCCCCCCGCCTGAGACCGCCCTCCCCAAATCCACACACACCATGCCCCACCAGTGCTCTTGGTTGTAACAAGCGTGATGGGCTGCAGGGACAGGAGCTGGTCTCAGGTTTGAGTGTGCCCTGCCCCAGCATTGGACTGCCTCTGCCTCAGTGAGGAGGACAGGGAAAGCATCCATCACCAGTAAACCTGGACCCTGCTCCCCTCCCTGGCCGGCCGCAAGGCTGGGGAGACGGGTTGGCCTACCTCCACTGAATTGACACCAGTCGAGGATCTGGCCAAATGCAAACACACACACGCCAGCAGAACGCACACACAGAGGCAGAGAGGAGGACACACAAAGCCACAGTCGTGCTTCCAAGCACTATACCCGTGTGCCTCCCCCCGTACACACAGCCAGAGGAACACCCAGCATGCACACGCAAACACACACACACTGCACACACCCCACAGGATGGCTGCTCTGCTCAGCCACAGAGAGTGTATCAAGGGCACCCTCCCCCCACACCTAACCCACATACTGCATCAGTTCCCTGCTCCAAATACACCCAGCAACATACAGCCAACACAGCTGCAGCCCCTGCACACCACACACAAGCAGACAAGAGACTGCCCATGCAGAGTGCACAGTCTTGCCTAGCTACAGCCATGCCTGAGCCACATACTCAGCACATGCACAGACCCAGCTTTGAACACTCTCGCCCACCAGCGCCATCCTCGACACATGTGGCCCAGAACACACAGCCAACACACACACACGTCCATCACACCATGCAATCACAGGCCACTTTGATCCGGGCAAGCAAGCGCTCCTTCCAACCGATAAAAACATGCATGCACACAGGGATCCTCCTGGGTCCAAGCCACCAACCCCCTCATGTCATTTTTGCACTGAGGCGACCCCACGGGCGTCGATGGTCTCGCTCCTGATGGACACTGGTGGAGCCGAGGGCAGAATCTGATACGTGATGTCTAGCACTCAGGGCTGTGATGGACACACTCGTGCCATTTTTCACGATTGGTGCCCAGCCCCATCTTTGGGTGCCTTTTGCCACCTCTGCCCTTTCCCCCTTTTTGAATACCTGCTCTGGACCCTATCTGCCCATGATATCTCCTGAATGGTCCATTTCGTTTTTCAACTGCATAAGAGGCCACTCCAGAAAGAGAGTTAAAAGACAGAGAGAAAGGGACTAAAGCGATATAAAATTAAAAGGTAAAAAGCAAGAACGCAAATGGGAGAGAGCTCTTTCAGCTTTCACATTATTAATGACTCTTCAAAAAATCGGCGAGTTTTCCAATCTTCTCCGAGAAGCGCTTGAAGGAGCTCACAGATGAAACTGACCTTCAAAATGTTCTTTGGTCTTTAGTTAAGAAATTCGCTCGCCATTATGGCATCATTAGGGAAACAAGGATAAAATTACTCCATGGTTAATGACCTATAGTATCTCCCCACCAAAATTTGTTTCAGATCTAATAAAACTGTGCTTAACACACTCGGATGAGTTATGAGGACTGTTCTGCAGGGTATTAAAATGTGGAAAATAGATTTTCCGAAGCTGGGGGGACTGGACTTTTCGAATCAGATAGCAGAATGGAATTTTCTGGGCAATAAATTCTTCCATGTCTCAATTTCATATCTCTCTCTCTCTCTCTCTCTCTCTCTCTCTTGTTCACTCTCTTCCTGAACTGCTAAAGCAACATGGAAATCTTTAAAGTGCAAACGCTTATATAAACTTAAAAAAAAATCCCAAGATTCACCCACACACCCCATTTGTATTCTGTTTGTCTTTCCTCTGGGAAGAAGGGCTTGTTTACAGGGTTGAGTCAGTTGTGAGGGCTTTTATGTGTCAAAATTGAATTAGCTCAGAGAGGCTGGGGTCGGGGGGAAGAGGACATTGGGTTTATCCACAGAGGACATGTGTACACAGAAGGGCTCCATCCCATTTGACTATGCACTGGAGCTTGCCCCAAGTAGTTGGCAGGCAGCAGTGGTACATGCTCTGCGAGTGACCTCTGAGACACCCCCCCACCATGCTGTTTGCAAAAGGGCATGATACAGCAATGGCTTTGCACATGGCTACACATTTGCACACGCATGTTTGCCACATCGGGGGGGCACAAATGCATGGATTTCTATTTAGGCGGGCGTACATGTCTCCCTGTGAACTGCACATAAAAACCACCTCCTTCCATGCAGCCGGGTCACCCGGAGCCCACGGATGGGCAGCTGGGGGGGCACATGAGCCCAGCCTAATCTGTCGATGCCTGAAGCAGAAGCCAGGGACTCCAAGTGGTGCTTTTAGGTTAGTGAGGGCTAGTTACAGCCGCTGAGAGAGGTGGCTTGCGAGGTAATGGCATTTTGCTCTCTTTAAACTTTAATCTTTCCTATTAATTCCCTGCAACTGGAGAATGTATGAGAGTTAATGTTCCATGAACGTGTTTCTCAGCCGACAGTCTCTTCGAGCTAATTACCTTCAGGTGCTAAATGGAGGGAAATTGCAATCCATTTGGATGTGAAAAAATTTCGCCTTTCCAATCCCCTGTGAAACATTCTTTTTCCTGAGTGTTGCAGAAAGAATGCACTTTGTTTTTTTTTTTTTAAATGTTTTCCTCCCCTTTCGCCCCCCTCGCATCCCAACGCCAGCCCTCCTTCGACTCCGACTTCTTCAGGACTCCGCGGGCAGCTCAGTGGAGGGAAGGGGGTGGGCAGGTGGGATGGCACGCCGGCCACAAGAAGGGAAGGCAAAAATAAATATGTGAAACCCCAAAACGTGGCAAAATGTGGAGGAGAAAACAGATTCTGAGATGGCAAGAGGCTTTCTTTGGAAGTCTGGAGGAACAGTGTGTTTACACACTTACCAACACGCGCATTATAGTCATTTCCTAGTTCTTGAGTTTGGTACACAGAGATTATAGAATTTAACAAGCTACATCAAGCCATTATTCTTTTGGACACTGAGCTGCGGTGGACATGGGGTCTGACCCACGGAGAGCAAAAGGGGCAGGCCCTCCAGATGGGAAATGTAAGATCCAAAAAGCTTTCCACACACATGCAGACAGGGCCTGAAACTAGGTGGCATCCTACGCAGTGAGCGTATGGGCCAGCATGGAACTAGCCATGCTGAGTGCATGGGGCTAGTACATAAATACAGGATTGGGGCATCCAGTGCAGACTTGAATTGCACCTCAGTGCTCATCAGGAAGACTCAGTCATGCTGTCGCTGGATGCCTGGACTTCCAGACTACCCCACAAATCTCCCTGGATGCTGATAGCTTGTATGGCCTTGACAGCTGGCAGCCTGGAGAGAGAGACAGTTCCCGATTCCCTTCCATCCAATGGGGATCCCTACAGCCCAGTCCAAAAAAAACCCCCACTGAAATGAATGGAAAGACTCCCGTTGAGTTCAATGGGCTTTGGATCAGTCCCAGAGCTTCTGCTATTGGGCTAATCTAATCTACTCTCAGTGGCGGTTCTGATACACCAAGCTCTGGAATACCCAGGTGTCCTCTTGCTACTCAGTTTAGAATTAACTACAGCTCTCCAGCCAAAGCAGTGTTTAACAGTAGCAAAGAGTTTACCAGTAATTATGTGGATAACCTCCAACCGGGACTGGTGCCTTTTTAGAAACTCTTTGGAGCTGTTTTGAAGGGCAGAGCATTCCTGCCAGACCATTGAACTGCACCATTGTTCTGACTTTGCTCCTAGCCCCGATGCCATGGGAGATACAGATAAACCTGCATGTTTTGCATTTTGATTTACATTTAAGACACCTATCAATCTCTATAAAACTCTATAAGTCTATGAGTCTAAAAACCGTTCTCCATTTTCCTAACATTCGGACCATTAGCAAATGCAGTTCCCCTGAGCTAGGGCGGTGCTGGTGGTTTGATATTCCTCCCACTGATTCCCTGTGTAGACACTTCAGTGCCAACATTGGTGCAGGGAATGTTTCTGTTGACCCAGTCCATCCACGGTGCAATTTCAAAACCTCCTTCAGGTCATCCCCAGGCCTCCTCTTTTCCAATGAGAGTCAGCCCATTAGTCCAGCTGCACCATGCCTCCTCTAAGCATGTTATAGTGGCTTTCACCACCCTACCTCACAGACGCAATGAAGGAGATGAAAGGGTCTACGCCAAGATATCATGGGGATACTCAAGCATGCACTGTGGGCATTGGATTGAAATCTGGCTTGCTGCCACCAGGCTGAAGTTGTGTCACGTCACCTGCGCTGAGGAGAAGCGAGACAGCAGCACAGGATGTGAAAATGACCTTCCGGTCACAGAGACACTTTTCTTCATTAGTAAAGTGTATTCGCTATCTTTGATTAGATGCCTTATTTTTAGAAAAACACCTAGGGTCCATTACCTTTGCAGTTAGGATGCATTCACAGGACCATTGCTCCATCCATCCATCCATCATTCCATTTACCCAACCTTATATCCATTCACTCATGTGTCCATCTATTCATATACCCCACACACCCATCCACCTACCTACCTATCTATCCATCCATTCATGCACTCACTCCAAATATACCCATATGTGTTTATCCACCTGCCTATCCATCAGAATACCCATTCAAAAACTGGTTTCTCCGTCCATCTGCCCATCCACTGCTCCATCAGTGCATCACTCAATCGGTTTTTCTGTTTTTCAATGAAAACCTGACTATTCTTCACAAAAATGGAAGGGTTTCATGAAAATTTCCATTCAGGAAAAAAGCATATGTTTATTTTTAAGACGTTTCAATATATTGTCAGCTGTATAATGGAGCTCGGATCTTAGTGAGGGTCACTAGGCTTAATAAGAACTATGATAATAAAAGCACTGAATACACTCCAGTGCTCATCAATCAGAAAATGCGCCTCTGAATGAATTGTCCAGAAAAATGCTTCACAGTTGCTTCGAGCAGATTCAGATCATGGGGTAGATCCGCACCTGGTGAAAATCAGCACAGTTCCACTGACTGATGGAGCTGATTTTTACCAGCTGAGGATGTGGTCCATAAAGTGGCTTGTTCAGGGTATTACAACAGCCCATGGTTACCAGCTTTATCAGATGCCTTGCCAAACAACAGACATGAACTCCAGGTGGGAATGAGCCAACACATGCATCCCACCTCCATCTTGGCTAAAAGCCTTGGGTGAATTTCGCCCCATGTAACCTGGCTGGCGATGCACTGATCTTTCCGTATTGTGAGGAGAGCGTATTGCTTTCTGACATATCTGGCTGAAGCGTTCAACGGTAGCCTCTTGTGCAGGGGAAGGGACTTTGTCAAAATACCCCTTGGACAGATCTCCGCAAAGAGTACACCTGTTTCCAATTCTCTTTTACTCCTCCTCGCTCTCTCTTTCCTTCTTTTTTCTATTCTCTCTCTCATATTTTAACACTCCCGTTTTTTCATTCTTTCTTTTCAGCTTTTTTCTCTCTCTCCATATCTACTTTGTTCTTTTCTTCTTCTCTCTCACTTTTTAGCTATTCTTTTTCTTCCAATTGTTCTCCCTTCCCTCTTTTTCTCCCCATCTGGCGTGTTCTCCTGCCCACCCTTCCGCAACATGCACTGGCCAAGACTGAAACAAGAGCCCTAAGAAGCGCATTGATGCCTTCAGAGGTCACAGCGGGGTTAACAGGTGCCGCTGCTTCACAACTCTTTGAGCCATATGAATCATTTAAAGGCCACTTTTAATAGCTGAACATGGGCAGGTATGTCAGCTGCTGTTCAAAGCTACAGAACTCTACATCTCTGTCCTACATCTGTTCAATGCAGCCGCCTCTGGAGGACACTTTATATTTGAAGCCAAGACCTATAGGGATCCAACGTTTCTGTTAAAGCCGTCAGGGATTTTCCATCTACATTTTTTTTGACAGAAAATGCAGTTTCCACAAAATCAAAACTTTTCCCAAGAAAACGTTTTGATTTTTGCCAAAATTTTCCAGTTTTCCTGGTGGAAAATCAAAACAAAATATTCTAATTTTCACTTTGCTCTTGTTTCCAGCTACTTGTTCCTAGAAGTGTTAACAAAATTAACTTGAAAACTTTTTTAGATGAAAAATGGCTTTTTTTTAAAAAAAATTAAATTAAAGCCTTACCTTAAAGCTTTTGGAGTTTTTTAAGTGAACTGGGGTTTTGTCAAAACCTGAAATTCTGAAAATTTGCAAATTAGAAAATATCTAATTTGGATGGTTGGGATTCCCCCACCACTACCTCTTTTCATTTAGTCATTCACTAGAAAGAATGATATCTATGTCTATTTGTTTGTTCATTTTTTCGTTTTGCCACTCTAACTTTTCCACACTCAAGGAAGTGTGGAAAAGTGGCAGAGTCACAGGGTTTAATTTTTCATTTTGCTGCTCTTGAGCTTTTCAGAAGCTGGAAAAGTTCTGAAAAGTTGCATAGTAGCAGAAGGAAAAATATTTTTAAAATGCCAAAATAAAAAAAAATAAATCACACCCAAAAAATTGTATACGGTGTTGTTGTAGCCGTGTTTCTGTAAGCTCAAACGCTTGTTCCTCTCACCATCAGAAGTTGGTCCAATAAAAGATATTACCTTGCTCACAAAAAATCTTGATGTTAATTCATTTTATTTCACTCGGTGTCAAAAGAAAAGAAAAGAAAAGAAAGGGGCAGAACGGGGAAAAAGCGAAAAACTGAAATTTTAAAAATCATTCATGTGTGTGAGCTCATGACATAAACATGTGCATACGGGGGGAATGTATGAATATAGATGTGCATGTTTATGTGTGCGTGTGATTAAAGCTGACCTACACACAGGTTTGGACCACTCCAACTACATCTGTTTAGAAACTGTTATAGTTAAATCAGACAATGCAGCTATACTGGTATAAAGATGCATAGCCTTTAAAAAGGTATGCCAGTATAGCTATGTCTGTTGTGATTTTTTTACCACCATAGCTAGTCCGTAGCTACAAACCCTAACCTGTATGCAGTTAGGCCAGTTTAATTGTGCTTATGCTGGTATAGTTTTTGTCCATTTGGGTAACAGGCATAAGCTATATTTGTATAACTGCATCTACTACAGGAAGGTTGCATCATTTTAACTACACTGGTTTAGTTGAAGCAATCCAACTTGTGTGTTTAGACGAGCCCTGGGAGATAAACTGTCCTTTACCTCTCTCTCCTGCTGAGCCCACCATACACTTCCCCACACTGCTTCTCTGTCTCTCTCTGCTCAATTTGCTCCTCACCCCTCCAACCCCCCCGTGTCCATCCGATTCGTTTCAGCCCATCCCCTTTCTGTCGAGAGCGCTGAATGTGCTCTCATTTTGTGGAAGGGCCTCTCCCTGACTGAATGAATGTCCACTTCGTTAGCTCCTGCCACAAACAGATGAGGTGTTACCTCTGCTAGAGCCCACGGTGCTTGGCTGGGCAGAGAGACGGCTGTGTGTGGGATTTGGGCCGCCCTATAGGAATCTTACAACTGCATCCGTGGCCCTTTCTACCAGTGAGGTTCCAGCCCTGAGGCAGTTCCATGGCTGTTGCTTGGCTAAATAGTGGCCAAGCAGAAAAAGAAGGAGGAATTCACCTTTTCAAGGAGGTGTTGCCGGTGCATAATTTAGGGACAGGTCTTCCAACAACAGAAAAACCAAGTGGTTAGTGATCTCGGGGGGCTCCATTTTGGGGTGCACGACTTTAAAGGGTGCGAGGATGGGTGCTCAGCACTTTCTGACAATCAGGTCCCCTTACAATGTCTCTAGTTTTGCACCCTGGGCAAAGGCCCTGGTCACATGTGAAAATCTTGGCCTCAGACCTTGTCCAGGTCAGACATTCAGCAATTTTCATGGATAATCTTGGATTTGATGGGATAGAAAAGAAAAGGACTTTTAAGTCAGGAAAGGGAAACTTGCCCAGTGGGTAGGACTTCGGGGAAATTGAAGCGACAGAGAATTAGAGATGGAGGCAAACCAACAGCAGGGTCTATACACTCCCCACACCTTTGTGACATGCAGCTCCAGACCTGCACTCAGAGGCCTGGCTTATTTCTAGCTCTGTAAAAATGAGTAGCTACAGCCCTGAGATCCTGGCTTCTTGTCCCAGCTCTGCCACTGACCTGTCATGGCACCATAGCAAGTTCGCCCCCTCTATTTCCCATCCCACCCTTTGTCTGTTGATTTAGACTGTAACTTCTTTGGGACTGTCTCTCAATAGGCGTTGTCTCTTACTATGTATTTGGGCAGCACCTACCGCAATGGAGCTTTGATCTTGCTTGAGACCTCTAGGTGCTATTGTAGTACAGATGGCAATAACAATAGACGTTCTCACGCAGCTGTTTATAGGGAATTTCTATGAGAAAGATTCATGCTGTTAATAGCCAGCCATTGAATGATAATGATAGAATGATAGAACTGTAGGGCTGCAATTGAACCTAGACCAGCCCTGACAGGTGTGTGTCCAACTGTTTTTAAAAGCTTCCAATGACGGGGACTCCACGACCTCTCTCGGAAGCCTGTTCCAGAACTTAACTCTACCCTTATAGTTAGAAAGTTTTTAAATATCTGGCCTAAATCTCCCTTGCTGCAGATTAAGCCCATTACTTCTGGTTCTACCTTCAGTGGACATGGAGAACAATTGATCACTGTCCTCTTTAACAGTAGCCCTTACTTAACACATTGGAAAACTGTCCTCAGGTCCCCCTTCAGTCTCCTTTTCTCAAGACTAAACACACCAGGTTTTTAACCTTTCCCGATAGGTCAGCTTTTCTAAACCTTCAATCATTTTCTTGCTCTCCTCTGGACTCTTTCCAAATTGTCCACATTCTTCCTAAATTTTGGCACCCAGAATTGGACACTGTACTCCAGCTGGGACCTCACCCGTGCTGAGTACAGAGGGACAGTTACCTCCTATGTCGTACATTCAACATTCCTGTTAATATACCTCAGAATTATATTAGCCTTTTCTGCAGCTGCATCACATTGACAACTAATATTCCATCTGTGATTCACTATAGCCCCCAGATCGTTTTCAGCAGTACTCCCACCTAGCCAGTAATTCCCCAGTTTGTCGTTGTCCATTACATTTTTCCTTCCTAAGTGAAGTACTTTGCATTTGTCTTTACTAAATTTCATCTTGTTAAATTCAGACCAATTGTCCAATTTGTCAAGATCATTTTGAATTTTCCACCTGTACTGGTGTTCTGAACGGGTGATTACTGCTCTGTCTTGGTGTTCTGATAGGATGTTCATCTTCAGATTTCAAAGTGATTTCCAATCATTAATTAATTAATTAATTAATTAAGAGTTATAACACTCCTGTGAGACCAACAAATGTTGTGATACCCATGCTGCAGGTAGATACTGGACAGCAAGGAGAAGTGCCCCAAGTCATACAAGTCAGTGGCAAACCGGAGACTAGAATTCAGAAATCGTAACTCCCAGACCCCTGGACTAAACATTAGACAATGCTGCCTCCCACGATTGTTAGAGAGGGCACCAGTTCAATACACTGTACTTGCTGGGGTTATGAAATTCGCCCTTTGCAAAGGACAATGCACCTCTTCATTCTGAGGGCTTATGTGACATTTAAGTAGTACCTAGGACATGGGTTGGCTCACTGCACAGGGTGAATTTCATCCTTATAACACCGATATAAGGTTGAGGAAGATTTGTTTGGATCTAGGCGTGTACGTGGTATGCTGTAGCAACTATAACCTCAACAGGATAGATGAGGCCAAATGTATCACCGGGGTAACTCCACTGAGGTCAGGTGTGTTACACCAAGACTGAATTTGGCCAGCTGCATTTAATTGTTGTCACAAACACAGCCTAAGTCCGATGGGCGTAAAACAGGAATTTCTTAGACTCATGCTCGGCTCAATCAGGCTGTGATGAAAAGAAGCAGGAGCAGAAAAGCCAGCTATGTGTTGACTCCAATGCGGTTCTGTCAGAGGGGTTTGGGACCTGGAATTTCCCAGCTGTCTCAGTTCTGTTTAGCACCAGCAAAAGGACATAAGCAGTGTGACATCCAGGATCAGTTCAAGCATCGGATGTCTTGCTCATTAATGTCATCTATAAATCACATTCCTGCTTTTAAAACAGCAAGGGTAATTAAACACACAGTAAAAGGGGACAGACAGACAGAGGAAAAATGCAGAAACACTGTCATGGGAACAAAATAAAATACAAACAATTTTAAAACCCATAGAGTGGGAATATAACAACCCACTCGCAAGGGTCATCAGCAGGCATTGAGATCATCAATAGTACAGCACAGATTGCTCCTGCTTGAGCTAAGGTGACTCCGCTAATGGGTGACAACCTGGAATCGCTTAATCCACCACCGAAATGCAGCCACCTCTGAGGGCAACTCAGCATCTTTTAAATGATTCACAGCAACACCATATAGCCTGACCCAGCAAAGCACTTGAGCATATGCTACACCTTAAGCTCCTGTTTATATCCATCTCTATTCGGCGAAGCACTTAAGCATGTGACCCAGGTTTTTGGTTCCATCCATAATACAAATACAGGCCATTTGCAAATATACGATTCCTCCTCTAAATGTTGAGTTTGGCTCAGGCCCACCTCTGCTCAGAAGGAGCTGACAGATAAGTGCTAAAGGGACTCTAGGCAGATCATTGTTTTAATTCCTTAACTGTGTAACTACCAGCACCTCAAATAATTAAGTGAGGGAGTTGCTAAAACCCAGTCTCATGCCATGTTTTTTGCATTTCGCTCAGCTGGAGGGAGAAACTAGCCTGGTCAATTGCATTTTCTGTTCATCATCTGTTTCGTCTCCAGAATCGTGGACACTGAGATAATGCTGGTGAGTTTCTTGCTGGTGGAGAATATTTAAATTCAAAAGAAACCTAAACCCAGGTATTAATGAAAGATTATTATTATTATTATCATTCTAGTCATGTTATGTTTTGCAAAAATCTTTAAAGAGTGAAATATGGGGGCCTAAACTGGTCGATAATATGAAACATGTATTTATTTATAGCATCTTTAATGCAAAATTTTTGCATATAAAAATGCATTGCCAAGTTGATGATAGCCTGAGACCACTGCCTGTCATGTTGACCAGTACTGTCCCATTGTTTCCTTGTACTCCCCTGTCTGTCTGTATTCATCTGTTATCTCTTGTCTCATGCTTAGATTGCTAGTTCTTTGTGGCAGGGTCCATAAGAATAGCCAGACTGGGTCTGACCAATGGTCCATCTAGCCCCCAAGCCTGTCTCCAGCAGGGGTCAGCATCAGCACTTCAGGGAACAGAACAGGACAATTTTGGAGAGTTCCAGCCTTCCCCTCCTGGCTTCTGGCAGTCAAAGATTCAGGGTCATCCTGAGCATGAGGTTGAATCCCTGATTCCCTTATTGACTAGCTACCAATGGCGCTATCCTCCATGAACTTACTTAATTCTTTTTTTAACCCAGTTCTACTTTTGGCCATCACAGCATCCCCTGGCAAGGAGTTCCACAGGTTAACTGTGTGTTGTGTAAAAAAGTACTTCCTCTTACTTGTATTAAACCTGCTGCCTATTCACTTCATTGAGTGACCCATGGTTTTTGTGCTGCGGGGAAGGATAAATAACATTTCTCTATTCGCTTTTTCCACACCAGTCATGATTTTACAGACTCTATCGTATGCCCCGTTAGTCGTCTGTTTTCTGAGCTAAACAACCCTCATCTTCTTAGTCTCTCCTTGTAGGGAAGCTATTCCATAACCTTCAGCATCCTTGTTGCCCTTCTTTGAACCTTTTCCAGTTCCCCTCTATCCTTTTTGAGATGGGGCACCCAGAACTGGACACAGTATTCAAGGTGTGGGTGCACCACAGATTTATATAGTAGCATTATGACCATCTTTTGGTCTTATGTTTGTGCAGAGTCTAGCGCAATGCAGTTCTGGTCCAGAACTGGGGCTCCTGGCACTGCCATAAAACAAATAAATAAAATAAAATAATAATAATAATAATAGACTATGGTGACAGAGTCACTAAGCCCAGAAGTTTTAAAACAGCTCAGCACTCATTTAAGCACCCAACCACAGGCAGAATTTTCAGAGGGGCTCTGCACCCACAAGCAGGGTCCACTTTTTACAAGTGTGGGTGCACGCCGGCCACTGCGCCCTTTTGGAGACCTGGCCAGAGGGGCCCAATGGGAGCCGCTGGATGCTGAGGACACTTGGAAGGCCCTTTTAAAAAGCTGGCCCTGTGAGGCCTAGGCAAAGGAGAAAACAGGTTTTCAGCTGGTATCTGAATAGAGGCAGAGTGTGGATGAGGCAGAGAGCTACAGAGAAGCTGCTCCAGATGGCAGGAGCTGGGGCAGAGAAGTCTCTGGCACCAGCAGTGCCCAGACTGTGTGATGGGACATGGAAGAGGCTGATGTGAGACACGGTGGAGGCAGCAGGAAGGTGGGGGAAGAGAGCGAGGCAAGGCCCATGACATCGGCCGAAGCAAGGGTCATGGAGCGTTTGGCCAAAATGGGAGGCCTGCCTGGGCTAGATCCGGGGATGGAAAGAGAGTCAGTGGAGCTTTCGGAGGATGGCAGCATGGCTGTGCTTCTGGAGGCCCTGTGAAGGACGCTCTCCTGTCACTGGCACAGTCACAACGCCTCCGTTGCTCTGACTCGGTTTGGTTTGGTTTGGTTTTGCACAAGGAGCGCCTCTTCTCCTCACAGAGCAGGGCATCTCCCCTTGGCCAAGGCTGGCAGCGGAGGATTGGAAATCCTGGGACCAACCGGAGATGGAAGGGCGGGGAAGAAGAGATGGCCATGGGAGGCAGTTTCCGTGATGTGAAAATGTTTCCAAACTGTCTGGCAGGTGAGTCAGAACCGTGGATGGAGATTATGGAACCAGGAGCACCACGGAGATGCTGGCTGATTGCAAGTTGGCTCTCCTACACAGAAAGGAGGATGTTTCCTTGCCTTTTGTGTGTGTGTCTCCCTGCAACACACCACTCCTCTCTGTCAGCAGAGCGGGCCAGGGCCTGCCATCAGAGCCCCTACTAATGGCTTTCTCCTCGCCAGCTGGCAGGGGGACGGATGGGCAGAGGTGACTGCCTCATTCCTGAGATGGAACAGCTAAATGTGACACCTCCGCAAACAGAGCGGACACAGTTTCCAGTGTCCATCAGCCAGGATAGTCGGGGAGTTGTTGTTGTGAGAAAGAGACAGGCCCAGTGTGTTAGAGCTTCCTGGCCACCCTGTCTGACTCTGAGAGCATCAAAGAGCAAAGTCCAACATACAAATGCAATCTCTGCTTGCAATCTGCAGGACCCAATCCTGGGCTGGTGTCGATCAGTGTACATCTGCCCCCACTGTGGATCTGGCCCTAAGCTCTTCATTCTAGCCCAAGAACAGGGCAGTGCTTTGAGATGCAGGGGTGGGTATTGTGTCCTTGGGTGGCAGGACACACAGGCAGCACTCCTGCTGAGCGCAGGATAGGTCATGATCTTAGCCAGAAGGAAGGACAGTGATTTTACCTGGAGAGCCTTGGTGGTGCAGAATCAGCTAGGGAGGGCAAAATTATTATTATTTATTTGTATTACCTAGTGCCTCGGGGCCCTAATCATGGCCAAGGACCCACTGGTGCCAGATGCTGTACAAACACAGAACAAAAAGGCAGTCCCTGCCCCAAGGGACTTCCAATCTAAATAGGATTGTAGAACTAGGCCTGGCATAGTGCTCTAAGCATAAGGTTTGTGATACCCTGGCTCTCTGGGGCCATGGGTCTGAACCGTCTCCTAAGACAGACATGCCCTTTTCCAATTCATTCACTATGAGTGAGTTTTGCAGAGGACACCAAAGATTTCATGTTACTGGATGTAACAGCATGAGGTTTGCATCAACATTCCTCTTTCCTGCTGGGCTACCTGCTGCCCTCCACCCCAGAGGCAGCTGCAATTCAGCTGTATTGTATCTCTTTCTTTCCCCATTCATATGGTGTATAAGAGAGAGCGAGAGAACTTCATCTCATAGTTCTTGAGCTTCTTTCATCCCAAAGGGCAGCCCAAATTCTGAAATCCTTATTCCGAGGTCACTCTGTCCTTGCTCCAGCAAAACTCCCATTGAACTCAAGCAGGTGATTTATACTGGCCTACCGTTTATAAAACGCTTTGGGATGAAAGAGGCTCTAGCAATGTGAGATGCTGTTTCCCAGAGGGTTTATTGTGCCAGCAATGAAGGACCATGCATTTATGGCATTAGCAAACAGAAACCCGGTTTTCTGCATGGATTCGTCTTTATCCCGGACTTGGCCTGGTGCTAAAACCAGGGCTTTCTTTCGGCTCCGGGAATGGGAATTAAAAATAAATTTCTTGATCTTCCTGTGTCTGTTTCCACCCCCACCTCTGCCTGAGACAGACAGTTCGGGCTGCATACACATTGCGTCGATGCGTATGTGCGCCTCTCTGTACGATTCCTGCTTCCTTGCCAAAACACCTCCTGCTGTTCATTTATTTATTTCTTTCTCGCTGATAACGGAGGGGGATCGCATTTCCGGAAGAGCGCCAGCAGATGATACGAGCCTGGGACTGATACTGCCGGCAAGCCCATGCCAGCCCTTTCTGCCGGAAAAATTTCATTTTTTCCAGGAGGAAGCCATGAGTGTGAAGTGGGATCCAAATCCGATTTCTCGGCACTTTTTGTTACCGCACAGCAGCCCGCCAGGTGGGGTAATGGAGAGAGTTCGTTCAGCTGCAACTCAGTGCCTTAATCCAATTTACAGCTTCTCTCCGAGAGATAATTACAACCCTGAAACCACTTAGAGCTGTACAAAGCAGCTCGCACACCAAAGACCAGATCCTGCCTTTCAAATTTCCACCTAGTGTCAGGGATTCTTAGGGGGTGGGTAAGAGTGGAGCTAAGCCATTATGAAAAGGCAAGTGTGTAGATAGTGACCGCCAGGCCCATGTGCTCTTCCCCCCCCGCCCCCAACACAAACACAAAAACACAGAGCCACCATCTCTCACAGGCAAGAAGGAAATGAAAGAGCCTACTTTTAACACACAGCTTTTCCAGCACTGGATGGTGGGGACAGGAAGGAATCCTACCCAAATCAGGATGCAGCAGGTCCAGAGAGCAGCTGTTCAGGGAAGATGGACGCAGATGGCTAGCAGCACATTTAGTCCGAGGGCTAGATCCTGATCGCTGTCACACCGCTGTGGAATCTAGAGTGACTTCTTTGTCGTCAATGGAAATGGACACTAGTGTGGCCAAAATCTGGCCCTGAGTATTTAAGTCGTGCAGCTTGCAAATAGCCATGGGAGCTGGGGCAAAGGGAACGGAGAAGAGAGCTAGGGCTACCTAGTGGTGGGCCAAGGAGCTGCCTTGGTCTGGGAGCTACAGCAGGTGAAAGTGTTTGGTGGATAACCCACTGGTCCATGTGGGTTATGCCTGCCCCTCTGTGCTCAAGCCATAGTCTGTCACAGCCCCACCAAGCCAGCCTGGCTCTCCAGACAAGCTGTGGATAACTCCTGCTCTGAGCTCTGCGGGTCCTCAGTTCACCTGCAGCCGTTACATACACACAGTACAGGCAGCTGCCACTTGCCCACCCTGCCCCATCAATGGGGCTGAAGAGGACCAGTGTGGAGGGGGAGAAAGGAGATCAGGGATTGGGCTTATCCTGGACCCGATCCAGGAGAGCCCTTACGCATGTACCCAATGTTAAGCACACGATTGAGCCCATTAACTTCCAACAAAGAAGCACTTCAGCATGGGCTGGAGAGCAGTCCTAACGGGGATGGTTTTGTGACTCAAGGTCTGAACCCTGGTCCCGTGAGGCCACCGTGTCCTGTAGGTTGAGGCTGTGTGGTTTGGAGACAGAGGAATCACCCATGAGCGACTGCGCCCAGCCTCACACACTGGGAGGGTGAGAGAAGGAGCTGACTTGGTGCTCACCTTGTGCACCTGAGCAGGGCTATCGGCAATGAATGAGCTCTTTCTGCTCAGATGCGGGACAAGCTATTTTAACTCTGGGGCTATTTTGTCCTTAGGCAAGCAGAGCGGGAAGGACAGGGCTTAATGTTCAGGCCCTGAATGTGGCGAGACAATGGGTCGGCCTCCGCTCTTGCACACTTGAGGGCTTGCTTCTGAAGATGCTTTGTTCCCTGCTCGCACAAGCCTCTCCCTCACGGCCAATACTTGGGTTCAGGTGACACGGTAGCGCCAGATCTTGGAGCGGCTGGGGGTCTTTGAGGAAGCCTGGGCCTGTCCAGGGAGGGCTTCATTCTTGGCTAGCAGCTGGGTTTAGGACTCGATGGAGAGCCAGTGAACAGGGGCCTAAACTCACAGAGTTGGTGTGTGGCCGTCAGGAAGGCTGAAGGAGAACAACACATGGATCACTGTGGTCAGAGCCTCATTTCTCAGGGTGCCTCCTGCCCTGCTGAAAGTGGAAGGAGGCATTTTTAGAAGCCGTGGCTAATGGGGCATCAAACAGCATGAAGGAATCCAGGACATTCCCCCGATGAATGCCATCGGCCGGCAGATGCCTCCAATAGCAGGTGATGTTATGGTGCTGGCTAGTTCCTCCGAATATTCTCCTTCTTCCCACCAACATCGCTCTACCGGCCCTGGACTGCACGTCAGCCAGCTCCTCTTCATGCAGACACTGAGCCTCCTGGCCAGTGGGGTTGGCTGCAGTGACCTGGAGCTGGGTACCTTGCTGACATTTGAGTCCATGTTGTCTCACCATATGTCCCAATGGTGTCATATGGCTACTGAGCAGCCATCAGACCCATTGCAAACCAGGAGCAACCTGAGTTGAGAAGCCATCCCGGAATCTAGGAATCCAGCCATCTAGGAATGAAGTCAGCCAATGCCCAGCAGCAAAAAGTGCACTGACCCTGAGCTGCCACTCCCAGGAACTCCCCTGCCGGAAGATTTACAGAGCCACCGCGGGGACAAGGAAGCCAGTTCCCATTAATCTGAATGGGAACTGAGCATCCAATCCCACAGTCGGCTTTGAAAGTGTCAGCTTTAGCGCATGAAACCAGGGGTGCCATTGTACGCCCCATCACGGAGCACGGTGTGAAGAAAAGCAGCAGTGGCAGGAGGTTCTCCAGAAGTTCAGAGGTTTGGTTCTGGGGGGAGAAGTAGCCCACTGGACAGATGCTGAGGGAGGCCTTTTCTGAAGGCCCAAACCTTACACATATTTCCAGTTCTTTCAGCTTCAAAGCAGGCCAGAAATACCATCAGAACAATCTTCCTTGGAGTACTATTGGGTTTCTGCCTGCAGCCCTGGGCAGAACTCAGTCCCTGGGAGTCCTGGCTCTACACTGCTATGACAATAAATAATCATAATAATCTTTGAAAAATTTAACACAACTTTTTTTGAATCTCACAATATTTTGCTTCAGGTTTTGAGCAGAAGCTTGGATACAAATGTGGGCTAGTGGACAGGGCACTGGACTGAGAGTCAGGAGCCACGGCTTGTATTCCCAGCTCTGCCACTGAGCTGCTGGGTGACCTTGGACAAGTCATGTCACCTCTCTTTGGCTCTTTCCTCCTGGCACCCTTTGTTGAGTGTAAGCAGTTCAGGGCAGGGACTGTCATAATGTGTTTGTCGAGTGTCTAGTGAACTGGAGCTGTGTTGGGGTTACTAGAATATAAATAATAATATTTTATCAGAATGGGTTCACACACACCTAGCTGATCCCTGGGGTCACAGCTGGATGCCCAAACTTGAAGTCCATTCTGTCTCCATTGTGGAGTTTTAAACTGCCCAGAAGGGAAGGTGGGGAGACCATGGGTGTCATGAACAGAGAGGAACCCAGTTCAGAACACCCTTAACCCTCAGAAAGTTTGGATTGACAGATCATCTGTGCAGTCCAGGCCTAGCTCTAGTCGTCAGAATTCACAAACCATTCGCCAGATCCTCGTGCCTGCAACCTAGTTTCTGAGCCCTTTGCCCAAATGGGTGGATTGGCCCCCCAGCATTTCTGAGGACATTAAGCATGATCCATGACAGCCGCTTTCTCTGTTTTCTAGGAGTGTATTAGTGTCTAATCCTCTTTCCCCCTCTCATATACATTACTGTCCTGTAAAATCAAACAGGTGAGTCCATTTTTTTTTTTAAATAACAACCTTCCCTTCATTTTGGCTCATGGCTTTTGAATGGATTCTCCAGCCCTGGGGCTTAGCTTGCCCATCAACTGTTCCTGAGATGGAGGCAGGAATGCCTGCCCACTTAGGGATGTGGTTAAAGAGTCTACGAGCTTTCCTTATCATCAGTCACAGGGGCAAATTAGCCAGCTATGGTTCATCCAAAAGGTGAGCGCTAGTGCTCAAGACACCAGTGGGGTTTTCAATAATTCAGTGCCCACCATGAGCAGCTGCCCTTTGAATGGGTAATACCGATATTTTATAGGGCACCTTTCAACAGGAACAATCCCAAGACACTTCACAAGCACATTCTGCTTATATGAAGGTTGTTGGGGACAGCTGACAGCTTCCCATGATCTAGATTTATACAAAATCCTGTTTCATTTTCTATACACCTTTTGGGTGTCACCATGGTTTGGCTAGTCAGGGTTGGAAAGTCTGGATTTACCAGTATATAAGGGATCACTTCACCCATCACTGTAATGCAGTCACCTCTGGGCTGGAAGGAATGAACTTCAGTGTCCAATTTAAGTTTAATCTGCAGCAGAATGGCACGTTCCAATAGCAAACTAAAGCACTGGGCCAGTGCCGCCTCGCGGGGAAGAGCAGTATGTCCTTATCTCCAGACGGGAGCATTGCATTCCTTCTCAGCGATGCTGCACTCGTGACAGGCATGCGTTAGACTTCGTCACATACACTCTTCCAGTTGCTTCACCATCACCTGCATTCCTCATCAGGTGAATTCCTCTTCCCAAATTTAATGCGGACTTCCATCAGCACAGTGACTGCCGCACAGCTGATCCAGAACTAAAACCGCTGTGGCCTTGGTATTTAATAGGGTAGGTAAAATACACTTCCTAAAGCATCTCTTCTAGGTTGCTTATCTTTCATTGAGCTGGAGAGAGTCAATAAGATAGTTGGGCCAATTGGCCCATTAGATTTCATGATAATATCATGCTTCCTTATAGGTGAATCTGAGATAATGATCCCTAAACACTAAGTCCCTAAAATCTTCTCCAGTGGCAGAAGGAACATGGGTGCTTTCTCTCGTATAAATACATACTTCACTATAGGGGCCAAATTCTCAGCTAGTATAAATATAGTTCCAGTGAAGTCAAATTATGCCAGTAAAGTACCTAGCCCCGTATTTCACTTTTGGCAGGTTTTAACGGCATGATCTTGGAAACCCCAAGGGTACAAGCGTTGGCCAGCTCACCATTGCTTGGGAACAATCTGATTAGCAATGGCAGGAGTTGGAAGCCATTGCATGGTTGTACAGTGTAGGTTCTAACTCTGGTCTGGCCTGCTGAATTCTTATATTCAAATTCTTGGCCAACCCCTCAATAGGCAGCTCAAAAGAGTGATCATATTTAGCACACCGGGACCAGCACTGGTTGTCAGAAGAGTCTTAAACATAATCCACTCTGGCTGATGCACTTGTACTGGAGGGTGTTGAGATGCTTAGACAGTTGTCAACAGGTAGAAAGAATCAAAAGGGAGATTTTCATAAGAGCTTGAGGGATTTAGGAGCATAAAGTCAAGGAGACTTGTGCTCCTTTGGCACTTCTAAAAGCATGTCCCCAAAGGAATTGCTTCCAGTCTGATACATGGAAAGGAATTACCCTGCAAGCCCATCCAGCCCAGTGGAAAATGCTGTTGGATGAGCAAGTGTTCAGTAGAGATACATGATCACGGAAACCAAACTCCACTTAAAGACCTGGCAACATGAAAATGGACATTTAAACTTGAGCAAAGACTAACCTGTCATAGACAAAACTCCCAAGGAAATTTCAATATGCCCCAGCAAACATTCAGCAGAGAGGCAGTACAAACCCGTGTATAGAGAACTGGATTGTGACTCGGCAGATTCAAATTCTATTTCCTGCTCCGACACTGACCTACTTATGACCATTGGCAAGTCACTTCATCTCTCAGTACCTCAGTTTCCTCTCCCGCTCTTTGTCTAATGGGATTGTAACATCAGCAGTGCAGGAATTGTCTTTTGCTATGTGGGTGTAAAGTCGCCAGCACAAGGCAACCCTGATCTTAATTGTGACCTCTAGGAACAGCTGTAATATGAATAAGTATTATAATATACTAGAGAGTTAACTTCAACCCACAGTAGTAAGATTCTGGAGGCCTTGCTCCTCTTTTTAACTCAGGCAAAGTGCCACTAAAGTCTAAAGGTTTCAAGGTAAGAACCAGGACTTGAAGATTTGATCCAGGAACTTGGACCAGTGCTAAGTGGATGCAGAGCTAGGGGCAAACTGTATCACATGGGTGGAAATGCTCCAAAATGCTCTGGCCAGGGAATGTTTTAGTCCCACCCCTTCCAGGGTAACAAGAAGTCCAAGAAATAACGGTGCATTGTCCTTACAAAAGGTCACATGCCCCGACTCAGGGCTTCACAGTCCTCACACCCTTCTGCCAGGGATTTCAGCTGTTCTTAACCCCTTTTCCAGGGCCTCACACCACCTTCCCTGGTGACGGCTGGGGGAACCCAGGCCCTCCCCTCCCCCCCCGCTACACTGGGTTCCAGGCCAGGGATCCTATAACCAGCCGTCAAGACCTGTTCCATCAGACTCCTGGCGGTTGCCTCCCTGGACCCCTTCCTACTGCAGCCTGTCAACAGGTCACTCCAGGGTCACCCCTCCCTTAGGGTCAGGACACCTCCTGGGCTCTTGTTACAGGCAATGCAGACCAGCAAAAGGTTATGCCATCACTTGCCCTGTAGCCCTGGGCACCACGAATGCTCTGCGGCTCCGGCGCACAGCCTGGGCCCAACAACCAGCAGACAAGCATGTACCGAGTGTCTGTGCAATAAGCAACCCTGACTCACCACCTCTGACTCCAGCAGCTTGCTTGTTTCCTCCCAGTCATGCTCTGGTACCCACTTGCGCTGACTACATGTTGCAAAACGACCCCCGCGTCCCCCGACCCCCAATTTTCCCCAAACCGTGTGCATTGCCATGCACAGTCCTCTCCTGGACGATTCAGAGGAACAACAAACTGTGCTTGCTCCTGAAAGAAACCAAATGCACACACAGCTTGTCACTTTAACTGGAGTCAACAATCACGTGGATTCAGACACAGCACTGGGCTGGTTTAGATTAAAAGCAAAACCAGCTTAGTCACAAAAGGAGACAGGATTTTAAGCGAGTTCACGTCCGAAGGGCAGAGTTAGAAACGGCAACAGGCAAATAAAAGTTGACAAACGCTCTCGAGGGGCTCAGAGCTAACACAAGCTACAGCCTTTGTTCAGGGGAGTTTCCTTGCCAGCCTACCTTCCCTCAAGATAGGTGAGCATCCCGCCGATCAGGATTTCCCCGCAAGTTCAAGTGCTTGATTCCTTTGTGACAGATACCTTGGGGTTCTCTGTCCCTCTCTTGTATAGTCCAGTGACCTCTGAAATGGAATCTGCTGAAGGGGACAGTTCATTTGGGCTGTAAGGAAGGCGATACGGAGCCTGCTGGGGAAGGAAATTCCACGCTGCTCCCTTCCCCTGCCGGTGTTTGCTAAAATGCATGCGAATGACACTCGACATCAACTCTGCTGACACCTAACTGGAGGCACCGGCCTGCCCTTCGTCTGGGATGAACCCATTTACCCACTCCCCAGACTTGTCTGGTGAACACCCGTCCGTTCCACATTTCCTTCCCATTTGTACGGTCTCTTGGCTGTTCACCATCCCTATTCCAGGAATGGAGACCAGTGACCAGCGTGTTACTAGTGTGTCATGCACGCCTGATGTCACACACAGCGGAGCCAGTTGGTGACACTAACAAACTGGAGTGCACTGAAATGTCCCAGCCAGCTGAAACTCGCTGTCAGCGATCCACGGCCCTCTAGCACGGCGAGGCTGTTAGAGTCACAGCTCACTCCCTGGACGTTCACACCCTGCCCTTTTCCCAGGGCCCCTTGCCACCAGAGCCTGCCCCACTCCCAGTGGCTGCTCTATGTCTCTATATCCTGCTCTACCCTGGAAAGGAGCTGAGCGCCAACCCTCCCACTCTCTCCCCCTTTCACTCCCAGCGAGAGACTGCCAGGTTCCTTCCCTCTAACCCCTTCTGCATCATACTTCGTCCCTTTGTGCTAAACACCCTGCTCCTCCCCCACTGGGGTTCCCCTTTCAGTAAGTCTGGCCCACCCTCCAGGGGAAGCCAGCTTAGTGAATTGGCCTCACGGGCCCCCTTTAACCTTTTCAGAGCCAGGATGGGGTATCTAGCCCATCACAGGGTTACTGTTGCTAGCTGCATGCCTTCTCTGTAGACTGAGTGCTCTAGTCACATCCGCCCAGAAACAGGGATGGTGCATAACACTTGGGGTGCACTCTCCATGGAGAACATGAGCTGTCTGAAAAATAAGTCCTCAGAGAAATACTGGAACACCAGGGGCCCCATGACACTGCACCTTGCACAGTCCCTCCCACCAGGGCTGAGGGCAAAGGGGGAAGAGGCATAACACTCCTATTCTGAACCAGGATCAATTCACACTGGCTTGGCACTGGGGGAAATGGCTGCACAAGGGGTAGGGTGACAGTGGGGCTTCCCCCCTCGCTCACATTGGTATAAATCAGGAGTATTCCATTGCTAATAGTGGAGTTACACCTCAGGAAATTTGGGGCACCATACAGATCCCAGGCTGGGAGTGGGTGGGTTACAGCCAGGGGCACCGTATGGATCCCAGGCTGGGAACAGGTGGTTTACAATATAGAAATCCCAGCTGTTCTCGCCTCTTGGCATGAATCTAGGTGTGCTCTGTCCTTTTGCTAGGTCGTGCTGAGTGGGCAGAGCCCTCAACACACGGACACCCCCAGTTGGCACTGGACAGCCTGCCCCCAGGTCCCCACAAAGCGCATGTCCATCTCCAGCCCGTGCTCTCACTGTCCTTCCGCAGGCATCAGGGCAGGCCTGGCCTGCACCACACTCTGCTTACAGCCGTAGGTGGGCCTGGCGGGGGGCCACGTGGCTGGGCCACTAGAGTCCTGGGAGTGGGAAGAGGCCATTGCTGAATGGGAATGTAGCCTCTCCCTTCATGCCCTGGCTTCTCTGCTCAGCTCCTCTCTAAAGCAGTCAGGAGGTGCAGCTGGGCTCCCCCCATCCAGGGTTGTCAGGGCTTCAGTGCTAGGCCTTCCTGCTCACTCTGTGTTTACGCAGGGGCCTGCTGGGATGTTGAGAAGCACATGCAATGTGGGGCAGGCCCCAGGTGGGGGTGAGGGGCTTTGTATGCCCCCTCGTTCCCACAGCTCAATAGGGTTCTTGCCCATTGGTGCTGAGAATGTTCTCTGAAATTATGGGATTGACCAGCTGCAGCTTTTGTTGCCTTACAGACAAACAGAGAAATGCCATCAGGTTGAGCACCAGGTCTCCCACGGTCAGCTACATATAGACGAGCAGACTATACCGAGGGCATATGTCACGCCATACAGGCCCCATGTAAGGCAGAGGATCCTACAGGATCTTACAGAGTCATTTCTGGGCCACGGGGATGTTTGAAAAGCACTCAGTGGCCTCGTCTAGACTGGGATAAAATATGTGTTTGTCAGCACCTGCTAACTACCGTGTTCTAGAAATTGAGTCCGGGCAAGGCAGCATATCCTGCAGCATGTGCTAGGCTGCTCTGGCTGAATGCTAGGAGCCGCACTGGGCTGCCACTTGAGCATCCTAGCACATATTAATGGCAGTAACTATGTGCTCACTGCAGCATTAACTGGAGTTAGCCTGGCTCGAGTGACAGCAAAATAACACCAGCGCAGAGTGACAAGAGTAGGCCCATCGCACAATGGGAGCAGTAGCTGAGTGTTAAAAGCCAATACCCCAAAATGGACCAGCTGCCTTGAGCTAAAACCCCCACCACACTTGAGTTCAGGGTCTTTAGGTGTGGACAGGGCTTGGGTTAGGAGCAACATTTAAGTTACAAAACGAATTAACTCTGCAGCTCAGACCCCCCGCTAGTGTGACCTGCGCACATACTTGACTTAAAACATGTTAGCACGTGGTCATCCGGCCTTTCAATCCTAGGCTCGACAAGGCCAGAGTTGGCCTAAATCTGCTTCCATTAAAACGAGCCACAGACCAGAGTCCTGTACGGAGCTCAGCAAGGTGCCTCTTGCCAGCGACTGGCTAGCGTTACAGTTCTCACACCTGCAGAGGTCTCCAACACAACCCTCGGAGAAGACGTTCCTGTCCCTTTAAATGCGGTGCCTATATATAAACAACAACAACAACTGACAAGCTCCCTTGCTCTTAAAAGAGTGAGAAATTTTCATTGATTGATTTCTTCATGGCTTCTTAAACAGATAATTAATTCACTGCGAACCTGCAGCTACACTGTGGTGAATCATTAATATTGTAAATTCAGATATACTTCAATAATCGCCTGACCCCCCCATCACCCCAAAACCCAGAGAGCTGTGCAGTGAGGGGAGGAGGGGCGGCAAATCGATTTCTGAAGACATGAAGGGATCACCTAGCAAAAGGAAGCTATTGATTCTCTCTTATAAGACACCGCTATAATATTTATTCTTTTGTAAACAGAATTAACCTGGCATCACGGGTCACTCCTATTGAGCAGCGCTCCTCTTGCGTGCTCAGTGGTATAGATTGTATCAGATGAGGTGGAAACATCCAAATCGTGCCACCTACTCCGTGCTGCATCCCAGGGTCTGCTCATCTCAGCGCTGTTGGCAATCACCTAGACCACACGGCACCTGGAGTGTCCCAGTTGTCTTGGAGGCTACTTAGCTGTCCACTTGTGATTCATGGCTGCTAAGCCTTAAGTGTCCTCATTAGAATCCATGGGCTGTTTCCATCTGTCCCACAATCCCCCTCTGAATCCACTCCTGTCTCCGGGCTGTTCTGACTCATGGCACCCACCAGAATGCTCTCCTGCCACCCAGCTGTCCCCAGAAGCCTGAGAAGAGTTGGACTGAGTGCACATCCAGTCAGCGCACAGGGCTGACTAGGGGTGGGGGTAAAGGGACACCAGTGTAAGCCTCGGAGAAACATCATGTCAGTTTGAAATTCCTCTCATTTCCTCAGGGCTGCAGAGAAAGTGCTAAAGGTCAGAGGCTCAGCCCTGCTTCTAGCTAAGGGTTGGTCTACACTGGGAACTTGAAAGCAGCATAACTACGTCTCCCAGGGGCGTGAAAAATCCACACCCTGAGCAACGTAGTTAAGCCGACGTATTCCCCAGTGCAGACAGTGCTTCGCTGATGAATGAATCCTTCCACTGGCCTAGCTACCACCTCTTGGGGAGGTGGAGTACCTATGCCAACGTGAGAACCCCTCCCAGTGGCATAGCTAGTCTCTACACCGAAGTGCTACAGCAGTGCGGCTATAGCAGTTCAAGCGCAGACAGCACCCTAAGACACAGCAGGATCGACACCACTACTCGACACTCTGGCAGAGACGGTGTGTCAGGACAGGCGCAGATCGCATTGAACGCCAGCAGTTCTCGCCAGCTCAATGGTCCCTTGGTGCCATGACAGGCCAGCATGAGTTGGACATCCTTGGGCTGCTCTTTCTTGAGCGTCAGGCCAGTTTGGCCTCTGGCCAGCCCCATGATTGGAGAGGGAGGAAAGGGAAGAGGACGCTGGGAGGAGGAGACCCAGGGGAATCGGTAAAGATCATGGACACATCCAAGAGGTCCTGCTAGCCCAGAAGCAGCATTAGTTAGGAAAGACCTTTGTGCTTTCTTCTCACAGGCAGCAAGGGGGGCTGCTGATCAGCAGGTGACCCACGTCCAGCTTCGACATCTGACTTCAGGGAACGCAGTGACTCCTTAGGAAAGGAGAGGCAGGTCTGGGAAACACAAACCGGCCATGAGCGATGCAGGCTGCTGGGGGAAGTGGAGTGAGTGTGAGATTTTGAACAGCCCTCCACGCTGGCTAGCTCTGCAGCAGATGTAGGCCAACGTGGAGGGCTCCTGAAAATCCCACCTTCAGCTTCATCCAAGTCAAAGGCATTTGTGGAGCTAGTGACGTGCAGACGGACGCTCTCAGGGTGGAATTCACCTTGTGCAGAGGATCAATGCAAGACCTAAACACCATGCAAAGCCCTGAATATAAGCATAGTCCAGAGCAGCGCCTCCTGCTGGCCGTCTCAGTGGTTTGCTCTCTCAGTCGGTGAGCCCTCTCCTAGTGGTGCCTCTCCCACCACCTTCTCCACTTGCAGACCCATCTCAGCCCAGGAACCACAGTGTCATTTTCATGACTCGGCCCTGCAGCCAGGCCACCATCCATGTTTTCCCACTTCCAGGGGGGAAGTATCTCACAGTTCTATAGTCCAGCCACTTCCCCAGCAGTGAGTGTAGGGGACCTGGGTCCACCCACTATTCCGGGTCCTGGCCCAGGGACCCTGTTGATAGTAGCCTCCTGCTGCCCCTCCTTAACTTTTATCGAAAATGCTGCTTCGATTCCCTGAGCCACTTCCCCACGGCCTCAGCACCTTCTTTACCCTTTTTTTGGGACCTCCAGCCAGCCAGCCCCAGCAGAGAGCCTGGAGCTCCCTCTTGCTCCTCCGGTCTCTGCCAGCAACTGCTCTGTCCAAGGCCTTCCTGCAGCCTGCTAGAAACACAGTCCTCTCTCCTTGGGCTCTCTACAGCAAAACTGTCTCTGACCCTGCAGTTCCTTTTATGTAAGCCCATTAGGCCCTGATTGGCTGTTCTGTGCAGCCTCCCTGATTGGCTGTGGCCCACACAGCCTCTCTAGGCTGTTTGGAGGACTCACCTCTGCTGCTCTTGGGGTAGAGCAGGGTTAATCCCTTCCACACCTGTGTGTAGTGGAAGCCCCATCACATGCACCTTCATCTCTTTGTCTCATCTATTTAGTTTGCAAGCTCCCCAGGAAAGGGACGGCCTCTCACTATATGTCTGAACAGCGCCGAGCACCATGAGACCTTGATCTCCGTTGGGGACAATACATTTTGTGTAAACTTAACTTATCAGTTTTCTAAGGATGGCCCAAAAGAAAGAATCCGCCTGGCTGAGTTGACTATGGTCTTTTCAGAAAGAAAACAGTGATACGGTGAACGTTTTCCTAGAAGGAGAAAGACTGATTTTGACAAAGAAATATCCCACTAAAGTACCCAGCAGTCTGCTAGGGATTGAAAAATATAAGCAAAGGCCACAGGCTGGGGTGAGTGCTCCACTCACATTTAAAAAGCCCAAACAGAAGAGTAAATATCCTGAATGCCCAGAGAGAGATCATGCCAAAGGTTAGGAAGAGCTGTAATTAAAAGAAAACAAATAGGCAACAGATAATGAAGCCGAGGAACTCACAAACTCTGGGATTACTGATTCATAGATTTTAAAGCCAAAAGGGACAATTATGAGCATCTAGTCTGACCTCCTGCATAATGCAGGCCAGAGATATCATTCAGTCACCTTTGAATTGAGCCCATTCTGTTTGAGCTAGAGCATGTCTTCTCAAAAGACATCTAGTCTTGACTTAAAGACCTCAGCTGATGGAGAATTTGCCACAACCCTAGGTATGGTTTTCCAATGGTTAAGTGCATGCACGGCTAAAAATTGGCATTTTATTTCTAGCCTGAATATATCTAGCTTCAGCTTCCAACCATTGGACTTTGTTACATTTTTTTTCTGCTGGATTAAAGAGCTGCCTACTCTCAGAAATCGCTTCCCCATATCAGGAATGTGTTTTCTCTTTGCCCTATTGAGGCTAATAAATTCAGTGAAATTCAAATGAGGATTGGACACGTGAATCAGCATAGCAAAAGTTCATTTCTGGTAGAAGAGCATTGAAATTAACTCTTATGTCAGCCTGAATTTGACCCAACAATTATCTTATCTTTTTTCAGGAATGTCTAAAGCACTCATCACATTGGTCCCTGATCTTAGAAAGACTACCAATCTTCATGCTTCAGGGCATGCTGCAAGTTGATCATTAGCTGGGGTCAGGAAGACATTTCCCCCATAGTAAAATATGGGGCGGGATAGGTCAGAGGGCTTACACCTTCCTCTGAATTGATGTATGTAGCATTCACCACTGTTGGAGACAGAATGCCAGATCAGATGGAACTGTATCAGCTCAGCTCCCCTAGCAATGAATGCAATAGAAATGTGGGGCTCGATGCTAGACAGGGAAAGGGCAGGACCACAGGTGGAGAAAAAGAGCAACCAGCTGTCTGGAGATATAGGGAACTATCATATAGAGCCCCTTTAGTGCTCTAGAACATGCCTCTGCAGCAGGAAAGGGCTATTGAAATGTGTTTTATATGACAGAAGACTCAAACGAAAACCCTGGATCCAAACACCCCTGAATTCTGGAAACATTTATGGATTCATCTCTGAATTTCCCAGCTGGGAACAACCCCAAGCACTCAGAAATCACAAGTCAGGCCCAGAACATCATGAGATTAAACAAAAATAATAATAAATGTGAGATCCTTATTATTTGCCTTCTAGATTTCAAGCCTTTAGGGAGTCATGTTTGCTAGCTTTTCCATGTAACCAGGAGGGCCATAAATGTGTTTTGTCTTTGAAGTGAAAGCTGAGATAATCACATAATCAAATGATTCCAGGAGCTGGCGCTTTAAGGAATGCACCAAGTATTGTGAGATGTGTGATAAAAGCACAAAAGTGGGCCACACTGCATGGGCCAAACCCCGAATCTGAGCAGCCCTGAGTCTGCAGAAGTTTGTAGCTGGCTCTCAGAATATTCCAAGTGACCCTGCCTTTAGCATGAGCCAAACCCAAACTCAGTTCTCAACACCCTGGGAGCTTTACCAACATGGATGTCTCCGCTTTGACCTGTTGGCAGCCTCCCCAGTCTGAGAACTGCATGCTGCGGGGCCCATTTGGGTGGCTTTCTTTCACCCTTCCCTGTCAGAGCCAGGGGAGGGAGGGAGAGGGAGAGGGAGAGGGAGAGAGAGAGAGAGAGTGTGTGTGTGTGTGTGTGTGTGTGTGTGTGTGTTAAATTGTGAAAAAGAATTTAAAAGCAAGGGGGAGAGAGAGAAAAGCCGTGGTGGGAGCAGCGACAGCCTCGCAGGGAGCGGAAGCCGTAATTAAAAGCCAGGCAGACAACGGCAAAGTCTGCCATTCAGAGGGCTGACAATGGGACAGTCTGTGGAGCAGAACCAGGAGGGAATGAAAGGCGCGCGGGGCAGCAGGGCAGCACCCCTGCATGGCAGAGGCCTGACTGACCTGCACTCGCCCCCTGAGCCAGGCACACACCCCACTTTGGGGGTGGGGGCTGTCCCAAGGACGGGGGGTGGATCATAACAGAGCAGACGGACAGCTAAGCCATGTCTATTCTCTCCCCCTCTCTATTTTTTCCCTAATAGTTCAACTCCATTTGCCCCTAGCAAGGGTGTCTGGGGTCAGGTGACTGGAATGGGGGCATGCTGGGACTGTCGGGCTTTGGCTGTAGCAAAGAACTAACAGGATGGTTGACAAGCAGCGCTGAGGGGTGGGGAGGGGGGAAATAGCAACCCCTCTTGGGTCACCTCCCCAGTCCCTGTGGCCATACAGGCCCCGGGGTGCCTGGCCTTTCCACTCCAGCAGTGCTCCTGAATGCGGTAATTAGCCACGAAAGCCCTCGCCGTGGAAGTGCCGCATGAGTCATATGACAGCCAGGAGCAGCCTGGCCTCTGCCGCAGCTCACAAAGTGGGGGTTGAATGCGCCACATGCTTCCAACAGTGGCTTTGGTTGGCGGGATGGGGAGGGTGGGTTGAGAACGGCTGCTGCCCCTCTCTGGAAGGGAGGGTCCCGCTGGCATTGGGGGTCCTCCTGCCCTGGATTGCTGAGAGATGTCACCTTTGATCTGGGGCTGGAAGGCCGGCAGAGGGGGGGTGTCTGCCGAGTCCTGTTCTTTCTGGGAGTGGATACTATAAAAGGCTCCAAGAGAAGAACAAGAGGCCCAGAGCTTGTTGAAGGGCAGCCACTACATCAGAATTAATTTGGGGCTCCTTCCAAAACAAAGGACCTCTATGGCTTCCAATATGTTTACACAACAGCGCATAAAAAAAGCATCAAAGTGTCATCGTGCAGGCTCCCTCCCCCTGGCTTGGGCCTCCTTGCCTTTCTTCCGCCCTTTCCCACTCCCTCAGCCAGCACGCCTCGCGTTCCCTCCACCTGCTCGCTCCTCTTTCACGCCACCACTCGCTGGCTTCTTCTTGCTTTCATCCAGATTCCTCTGGCCCTTCTGGCTGCTTGAAGCAGAATTCCTCTCCTTCTCCGTCCCACTTTCCTTTGCTTTCTTGGAGACTATAGGAGGATTGGCTGTGGGGTGCTCACAGTGCCGCCAGTCCTAGTCTCTGCCAGCAGGAGGCGCTGCAGGGGGAACTGCGCAGGGACACCAGCTGTGGGGCGCTTGCAGCTGCACCAGTCCCAGTCCCAGCCAACAGGAGGCGCTGCAGGGGGAACGGCGCAGTACTAGCTTCTCTCAGCAAGGGCTTCTGTAGTAGCTCTGCCTGTGGGGGAGCTCACTTTTACTCCAGTCCCACCAGCGCCCAGCAGGAGGCGCCATGCGGTGCTCACAGTGGCTGAGGCCCTGGAATCGGGTCCCCACCCGACCAGCGCACACATGCTTTAGAGCAGGTGGTTCTCAACTTTTCCGGCCTTGGGAGCCATTTGTAAAACCTCAGTGACCTGTCGCAATCCAGTAAATAGCTTTAGTGCAAAAACCCTCTGGCTTGCTAAAGGTTTCCGACCCATGATGTGCACTACACAACTAATGCAATACGCACACTGTGCGTACCATGGCAGTGGCTGCGGGGCTAGCTGGGCTTGGCTCCCAGCTCCATGTTGCAATGTCTGGGTCACAGCCCCTCTCTGGTTTGGCCAGGTCCTCCTGGACGGGGGGCCAGCCAGGCCAAATTCCTGAGTGGCATTACGACCTGGCCTGTGGGCTCACAGCACCACTCACTCCAATTTGACCCAACCACCCCCCATCACCATGACACAGGGGTGGCTGAGCCACACCTGAGCAGCGCTGTGACCTATGCACCAGGTCACAACGCCCTGCTGGAGAAGCTCAGCCAGCCACATGGGCTTGGAGACTCAGGAGTCCTCACTGGCTGGGGAGAGCACAGGGTGGGCTCTGCCAATTCCCCCAGGGCCTCCCTTCACCCAGCTCTCCACACGACCCTTGGCCACATTCTGGAGATCCAGCTCTGAGTTGCGGCCCACGGGGCGAGGAACCCTACTTTATAGGCACTCACCCTACTTATCCCACCAGCAGGAGGGTTGGAAGAGAACGGGGCAAGAATTTGGACCACCAGGAGGGTCCCAGGCTGCTGAGACACCAGGAATTATTGAGCTGGATCTTGGAATCGCTGAGTGAAATTCGCTGGCCCGTTTCCTGCAGGAGGTCAGACTAGAGGAGCATCATCTCTGAACTCAGTTACCCCGTCCCACCCAGAGGTTCTGTTGGAGATGTCGGCTGTGGGGCAGCTCCAGAGCCAGCCTTGCACTGGTAAAAGCTCAAAGCAGAGCCTTGGGGAGGGGGACGGCGACGTGATTAGGGAAAGGGACAGCAAGGAAGAAGGAAAATGAAAGGAGTAAAGGGGAAGGTTGTGGCTGTCAGGAGTCCCAGTGAAGGCCTGGCAGATGTTCAGCCCAAGCCTTCCTATCACAATCAGTCCTCAGTGTTACTGGAGACACATGCCAGAGCCTTGGCAAAGCCACCACCCGGCTGCCTGCACTCCCCCCTCCAGTTACGGACACCATGTGCACTGTAAATAACCGAGACACAACTGATAGCTTTTCCCAGCTCCCCTCAGACCCACTCCAGACAGCACCCCCTACTGCTAGGCAGAAGCCAACCCCCACCTCGCCATACACAGAGAATTCAGTCAGAGGCATGGCAGCAGCTCTGCCGCCTTCCCTGCAGTGTGGCGAGTGGAGTGGCAATGGTTCTGTGCCATGCTGTGGCGTGGGGTAACCTGCGGGGAACGTGCAGTTTAGGGGGCCTGTCCGATGGAGTGGATGTACTAGGGAGGTTCCTTAACATCTGCCTTTGCTTTTCAGTTCCATGATACGTACACATGTACCCGAATGCCTGTGTGGGCACAAGCGTGTGCATGACACCATCTCTTTCCCCATCATCTGTATCCATGGGCTACAAGGGACCAGAGGCATGATGGCATCACAGCTTTGTCTTGGCAAGGAAAAACTGGTCGAGTCTAGATCGGGGCTCAGCTAACACATGTCGGTTAAACCCGACCTACCTAGGCCTTTGTCCTCATGTAGATTCAGCTTTCGCTTGAATAAGCCGCTTATGTTAGAAATGACAGAGATACAGACCCACAGGCACACAGCTGTTTTACACATTCTCACAGCAGTACAACACACTTCACAGCCCCAGCACGCCTCTCTCAGCTCTTCTCTCCTAACAGTGGAAGCAGTGGGACCTAGAGGACAGGGCACTGAATTGGGAGTCAGGAGACCTGGGTTCTTCTGTTCTTGGCTTTGCCACTGACCAGTTGTGTGACCTTGGGCTAAGTCACTTTACCTCCATTTTCCCTTCCTCTACGCTTTGTCTGTCTTTGTACAACACCTAGCACGACGCGGCCATGATCTCAGTTGGGCCCTTTGGGTGATACAATAATACAAATCATAATGAAGTCCCAACGGGAGCACAACAGTCCTCAATGGTTGCAATGGCTGCCTTTACGAGTGTGCATGGCACGCCAGAGTCCATGCCAGCCTCCAGCTGGACGTTGTGGCATCCTTAACATAGAGCAGGCTGTGACCTCGGCAGGAGGCCGGGCTCTCTGAAATCGGGTGCTCCGAGGCATGCAGTCTACATGCTACAAGCAGGAGAAGTAATGAATGACAAATAAAGGCACCTCCCTTGAGTTCAACAGTCCTGGTAGGACCATACATATCTCACAGGTTCACAGTGTCCATTGCAGGTGTTTGAGGGAGCAAAATGTCCCACTAAGGCCTTCAGAAGAGTCGAACAGCTATTCCAGAACTCATCACCCTCACCACGGAAGCGGCTGCCTTTCCCGGCCGACCCGCAGGCTGGAATAGCAGGGGTATGTCTTACACGTGCCATTTTTAAGAATGGTCGGATTCAAATTGGTGACTGAAGTCTGCGGGGAATCGCTGCTGTTCAGATATCACAGCTGGTTACAGGCTCAAGGACGGATGCTTATTTAAAATTTGCCTTGGCTTTTTTTGTTAGTGGAGACTGATTGCTATTGTCACATGCCTGCCAATCCCAAGCACTCAAAAATCATGAGCCAGGCCCCTCAAAATCAGGAGTTTAGCTTAAAAATCATAAAATTTGGGGTCTTTTATATTTGCTGTCTGGTTATTTAACGTTTGGGGTTGTGTTTTCTCTCCACCACACTAAGGAGTCGGGTGCCCCCTGGGACTCCAACCTATCTATCAACGTATCCCAGAATTCAGTGTTCCCCCTGGCATCATGGGTTTGTCCAACTCCCTATACCCAGCACCGCAGACTTGCCTCTCACCATATCCCAGAGTTCTCTAGATCCCCCAGCCCTGGCAGATACTTGGGGGCAACTAGCCGCGTTGCCGAACTGCGCTGCAAGGCGCCGACACGCATCGATCAGCTGGCTGCCCCTGATGTTCTCCCTGTCTGATTGCAACATTTTTGTGACAAATTGATAAACTGCATCTTCACTCAGTTAAAGATTTGATCTCACTCTCGTAATCCGCTATCAATAAAATATTAATCGTGCACCCGACCCAACCTGCTCCCTGCCTGCCCGCAAATCCAATAATCATTTCAGAATTCACAGCCGAGCTGGGCACTCCCTTCAACCAATTAATTTCAAGGGAGTCTCATTTATTTTCCCTGTAGCCCTCTCCCCTCCCCACACCTCTTCCTCACTTCCCTGCCAGAAGTCCTACTCTGCACCATTGGGAATGGTCTGAGTGTGACTTGCACTTGGAACCTGGCATAGTCTCCCAAATGCCCTTGCATCAGTCGCTGCACAGAGCCGATCGGCCACCCTTTTCCCTACTCGCGTACACACAAAACACTGGGCCAGGTTCAGCCCTGTTCTGATGCCTGGACTCCAGCAGAGTTCTACACAGGATGAAATCACCCCCTTGTGTGCGAGGCTGGTCCCCTTTGCAGACACATTTGTACCGATTGCCCCAGCAGTGTGACCCACACCTGAATCCTAGGTCACTAGGCATAATGGCCGAGGCAACAAATGACATTGGGGACTAGGGACTTCAATTAAGAGCCCCTGTTGGCCCTCAGCCAGGGCAGGGTCCAGATGGGTCCAACACAGAGAGGGCCCGATCCTGCATTGCCAGCCTCGCTCACCTAAGACTTCCAGAGGACCTCCCCCCCTGGTGCTATTGGGCTGGTGCATGCTCCAGCAGGTAGGCCAGGAGACTGGGATTTAGGAAACCCATTCCTGGTACTGTCCAGCCCTGCTTGAGGAAGTCACTGCCTTTCTCTGCTTGTCCCTCTCTCCAGCGGGATCCATGACATCTCCCCATCTTGGGCAGGGGCTTTGAGATAACAGGAAGGAAAGCATAGGTGGTGCAGAGCTTTGGGGGGTGGGGAGGTCACCTGGCACTATTCATGGACTCACCCAGTGCCAGCTGTACGTCCGGCTGCTGTTCACTCAGCCATCCCAGCCAAGTTTCACCACAGACTTCACTTCCCTGCCGTCTCCTCCAAGCAGCAAGCATTGTCCAAGGTGCTCTGCTCCGTGTCCCACACCCATCCCTCTAATGTAGCATGGCCCCTGCCCTCTCCTGACCTACCGGACGTCAAACAGAGCCCGCGCTCTAACTTCGGGGCTGTTGCTCTCTCGGGCAGGGTCTCCTTCCCGCACCCCGCCCATCTCTTCCTCTGAGGCCGGCACCTGTCATAGAATCGTAGAAGATTAGGGCTGGAAGGGACCTCAGGAGGTCGTCTCGTCCAGCCCCTGCTCAAAGCAGGACCAATCCCAACCAGGGCTTTGTCAAGCCGCAGCTTAAAAACCTCTAAGGATGGAGATTCCACCACCTCCCTAGGTAACCCATTCCAGTGCTTCACCACACTGCTAGGGAAAACCACCACCCCGCTCACTTCTCAAGTTAAAGGCTACATGCAGGTTAGCTCACACGGTGATTTCCAGCCAGCATCAGGCAGGGAGCTGTACAGACCTGGGCAGCTGCAAACACAGGAGGCAGAATGCAGAACCCCGGCGGGCACAGAGCCGGGGCAGGAGGAGTGCCAGCAGCAGGGCACCTCGACGGGCACCGTGCCTGGGCTCACACCCAGGGAAGGGCACCCCCTCCTGAACTGCCAGCGCCACTTCGGTTCTTGCCTCTCCTTGGCACCCGCAGGACAGGGAAGAAGCAGGAGAGAAGGTGTGAACTGAGCAGCAGCCAGGAACCCTCGTGGGAGACCCGCAGCTCGGCCCCCTTGCTGGGTAGTGAGAGGATTTGACCAGCTGTTTAAGCTCCGCAGGTTTTAGTAAATGCTGCGCAAAGCATGTTAGCAACACACATCCAAGTAGAACAAGGCCTCTAGTCCCATAATGAGCCACCGAGCCCTGGTCGCCCCCAGCTCAGAGAGCCACAGGCAGCCCTCCAGGACCGCCTCGGAGCGCTTCCAAGGTGTGCCTCACTCGGGGTCCAATCCAATCACCCCACGCCCCACCGAGCAGCCCTGCAGACGGACAACTCCTTCAGCACTCAGGCATACAGCCTGGTAATCCTCCCCTTCTTACAAGGCCTTGTTCTTTCCTCCCTGCGGGACGTGAAGCACCAGGGAGGAGTTTATGCAACAGGCTCCTAAACACGGCGCAAAACCCAGCTGCATTTTTTGTCCCTCCTCCCGCCGGAGGAGCTCAGCAGGGCCTGCTCCGGGGTGGGGTGGCCTTGGCTACCCATCCCTCCGGAAGAATGACTCTGCACCCCATGAAGCAGCCTGGTCTGCAGCCCTTGTGCCCCGGCTTTCCTGGCGTGTCTTTAATGGGCCGGTCCGTCATTAAACCAGGAGGAAACAGGGTGGGAGGTGCCCATAAAATGAGGCCTCGCCGCTAACGAAGGCAGTTCCCAGAGGAAAGGACTCAGAAGCAGCGGCCCAGACAGACAGACAGGCACTAGCTCCGCTGGAACTAGCACACTAAAAAAAGCAGCGTAGCCCGGGGTTAGATTGGGCAGCAGCTGGAGCTAGCCGCCCATAGACGTACCAAGCGGGCCCAGGTGGATCTGTAGACAGGCCGCTAGCCCGAGCTGCAAGCCTGCTCTTTCTAGCATGCTCGCTGGAACAGAGCTAGTGCATGTCCGTCCAACTGCAGTGTAGACATACACACACACAGCCCAGAGGCAGGAGTGGCCGGTGTCCCTCGCACTCAGCCATGGTGATCTGTGCAGCGTGGAGTGAGTCTTGGCCTTGTATCTCCAGTGAATCGGCACCAGGCACCGATCCAGAGTGCCCTTCTCGTCCCAGGCTCCTGGGTGTGAGTCAGCCCTAGTTCCCACTCCCGTCCCTCCACTGATACAAGCCACTCACCTGAGTCTAGTGTGGCTTTCAGCCAGGCTAGCTGACCTGTCATGGGGCTATCTGCTACAGCCTGTGGGAGGCTTTCCTTCGGGCTGGCTGTCTGCTCACTTTGCAGTGTGGACACAGGCTAAACAATTCCAGGGCTGACCGTCCTCTGATGCCTTCTCACGATTCCCCCTCCTCCTCTCTCCTCCCCATTCCCAAGCTCTCCCACACCTGGGAAAGGCTCACAGAGCAGCACTAAGTAACCATGAGCTATAACCCCCAATGTCAAAGCAATGGCGACACACAGGAGAGCGCAGCGTGACGAGGACACAGCTTGGGAGTGTGGCTGCTCACACCTAGACAACCTAGGAGCTCACCCCTGAGTGCCCATCACCCATGTTAGCTCAGGCAGGCAGACACACCCATGTGGTGTGACCTTCGGTACAGCGAATTTCTACAGTACTAGCATGACGGAGGTCCGGGTGTAGTGCAGACCTCAGACTTACTGTAATATTGATCATCACAATTAGGGCAGGGCAAACATTTTCCATTGAAATTTCTTTTTCAATGGAAAATTGGAATTTTGAGTAAACAAAAACTTTCATGGACAGTGTCTGCTTTCCTAGACAATTTTTTATTTTTTATTATGAAACTGAAAATTTTCAGCAGAAAACCAAAACTGGAGGGGGTTGCACTTGCCAAAAAAAAACCCCAAAAAAACAAATCCATGCAGAGATTTTTTACATGAAAATTGGCACGTTCCATTGAAAAACAAACCATTTTCCAAGCTGTGCTACTAACAATCCCTCGCAAGATTCTGGGGGGCTGAACTGGATAGCAGTTATCAAGGATCACAAACTGAATAGGAGTCAACCATGTGATGCAATTGCAAAATAGGCTAATATCATTCTGGGGCATATTACAGGAATGTCATCTGTAAAGCAAAGGAGGGAACTGTCCCACTGTACCCAGCATTGGGGAGGCCTCTGCTGGAGTATTGCATCCAAATGTGGGTGCCACACTTCAGGAAAGATGTGGACAAATTGGAGAGAGTCCAGAGGAGAACAACAAAAATGATCAAAGGTTTAGAAAACCTGATCTGTGAGGAAAGGTTAAAAAACATGGTGTGTTTAGTCTTGAGAAAAGGAAACTGAGGGGGGACCTGATAACAGTCTTCCAATATGTTAAGGGCTACTATAAGGGAGATTTAGGCCAGATATTAGGAAAAACTTTCTACCTCTAAGGGTAATCAAACTCTGGAACAGGCTTCCAAGGGCGGTTGTGGAGTCCCCTCACAGGAGGTTTTTAAGAGCAGGCTGGGATGGTCAGGGATTGTCTAGGTCTAGTTGGTCCTGCCTCAGCGTCGGCAGCTGGACTTGATGACTTCTCAAGGTTCCTTCCAGCCCAGCATTTCTGTCATTCTATGATTCTATAATCTAAGTGGCCTTTTTCATCTCAGTCTTGTTCAATTCCTCTCCTGTCTCACAATCTGGTTTTTTACCTATTCAATGTTGAGAGAGAAAACGTTGTCCCCTTCTGGGCTTTGGACAGAGGCTGCTCCTGCTCAGATCTCTTACCCAAACAATTTCTGGGTAGGTCATCTCATCTTTTCATTCTCCATCTGTGCTTTAATGACAGGGGAGCAACTGATGGGATGGGAAAAATCAAATTCACTTTTCCCCACTGACACTGTTTGTTTACTTTTTGCACTTCCCTCTGTTTGAAACAGTATAACTCAGTTTCACTATCTGTTTACGGTCACTTTCACTTCCTGAAATCAGTGCTGTGGACAGCAGGACAGCAGACTAATGCCTTCACTGCTGCCCCTGACAATGCAAAGTGAATCATTTCGCCCATGAAGTTAGCCTTTTGCTGCTCACTTGTTATCTGCTATCAGCTGACAATCCCACACCTCCGTTTGTTATCTGAAATGACCTGCTAGATACTTTCTGTCAATAATTCAAACTACATTGGTGAGCTCAGACTGGCGTCGGAGGTCTGCTCTCGTCCTGTTTGGATGCATCTCTCTTTTCAGGTTAGCTCTGCGGTGAGAATACTCATGTTTACAAGTGAAAAACAATTCACTTTCCATGCGCATTCACTAACTTTCACTTAAGATTGCCTGGTTCCATCAATACTCCCACCAATACACTTGTCTGCTAGAATACCGTCAGCAAATGAATACCTAAGCGGTAGCACCCAAAGAAATTAATACTATTTTTTCATCGCAAGGAATAGTCATGGAAAAGTGTTTTGCAGTTTTCAACCGCTTCCAATGTTTCACATCAATCTGGTCTCGATCCTGCAAGTTGCTGAGCACTCTGGGCCCGATCCAGCAAAGCACTTAGACACGTGAACGTCGTACAAAACTAAGCATGTGCTAGATCGGAACCAGAAAGCCCAGCACCTTGCAGAGTCGAGCCCTTTAAAACTCTTTTAATTAAAAACAAGTCTGCATTTCATGAAAAAAATAACAGGTTTTGTCATTTTTTTTAAATACAACCTCAACTTGGGGGATAAACTCAATAATGCCCCTCTGCAGGAGGTTTTCCTAGCACGAGCGTGACCTCTGTGAGTTAGCCTTCAGTTATGTAGCAAGTTTACTCTTCATTGAGAAACCAGCCCAGGAAATTTCCAAGCCCTACTAGATAGGCGCTTAGGAGCCTCTCTTTCCACAGGTAGATTTAAACATGCCGGACCAGATTCTGAAATCAGTTACACCTGTGTACATCCAGAGCAACTCTGCTGAGGTTGATGATGATGAATTATTAATATTACAGTAGCACCTGAAAGCCCCAGTTGAGATCAGGTTCCTATTGTGATAGGTACACATAGTAATTGCCCCATGGAACAACTCAGTCTAAACAAACAAGGCAAACAGAGAGTGGGAGAGGAAACTGAGGCACGAAGACTTGTCCAAGGCCACACAGCAGAAGTGAGACTAGAATAGAGGTGACCTACCTCTCAGTCCCATGCCGTAGCCCCTGAGCTATGCTACTTCTCCAGAGCCATGGCAGATTACATCGGAGAGCAGAATTTGGCCAAACACCCTCTCCTGAGCCTAAAGGTGAGAGGAGCTGTGATGAAACCAGAAGATATACTCTGGAAAATCCACGTACAATTCCCACCTGAAAACACACGTGGAACAGGAGAAGGACATTGACCCTTGGGTTCCCTGCTGAACCCCCTACCACATGCCACCTTCACCTGTGACCGTATAGTGAATTCGCAGGAGGTGCTGAGGGGGTCAGAGAGGCAGTGGCAGGGAAACAGACAGAAGGTGGCTCCCCTCAGGGAGGTGAGAGAAAGTGATTCAGAGTTGGATGGCCTTTGGCTGAAGGCCCAGTGGCTATCTGAGCTTCCTAAGCATAAAGACCATAAAGAGCCATGCTTCTTTTTTACTTCCCCTCCCCCTCCCCCACTCAGTCTCCTGTCTCCCAATGCTGGCAGGCCACTTCTTGGCTTCCCCTCGCTCTCCACGGATGAGTCTCTGTGCTGATCACCTTGTCTCGGAAGAAGAGGCCAGCGACATTCTCTACGTCTCACACCTTTTCCTCTTGCTCAGAGAATCAGTAACATCCTGCCCTGGAAGAGCGGGGGAGGGGTAAAAGAATTGGGAACCCTGGGGATTGAACCTGGGACTTGAGTCTCTAAAAGGTAACTAGACAACCTAACACCATTAATAGCAAGGCCACACAGACTCCAAGCTCTGCATGGTCAGTCCATTGGGGAGGCCCGAGAGTTACTGTGTGGAAGCATGGGGGACTAAAGAAAGGCTTGGGGTGCTGCCCAAAGCTCTGCTGCTACAGGATTGAAAACCAAGCACCACGAGAAAGGATGGGAAACGCTCCAGGGATCCTCAAGCTGGCGGATCCTTCCCAGCAGGGGAAGTGGGGCAAAGCCCTGGCTTTGGGAAAGCTCTGGGCTATTGCACTCGCAGCCTTTTCCCAGCAGGAGGCGCCATAGAGCACTCACAACAGACCCAGTCCCTGCCTCTCCCCCCCGGAGGCACTGTGGGGCAAATCACCACACCAGAGGCAGGGGCCAGCCTAGCGCTGCACACTCTGTATTCCTTTGAAACCTGAGCCCTGCTGATGGATATATTTGCTGGATGCCTCCCTTCTCCTCTGGGCTCTGGGAGCTCTGCCTACCCTGTCTGGAGGCTCTGTGAGGGAGAGGGGTCTGGAGTTTAAGAGCGTTATTGTTACCGGAGGAAGGAATTTTTGGTCCTATAAATCAGAGACAGGGAGCGGTCGGGCCAGCATACTTGGAGTGTGTGAACAAACTTCATTTCCTGGGAGACTGGCCTTCAATCACCCTCTGTCATACTTCACTGATCAGAGGTGGACATGAGAGGAGTTCATTAAGGTAGAAGAAAAATAATATAATAGGTACTCCCCAATGCATGCACTATTCCCGACCCCTGTAGCTGGCAAGGCACCCCTTCCCACTGCTACAAGAAGCTCCAACACACACATACACACACACACACACACACGATTGTCAAGTGTTCCTCTATCTCAGCAAAGTTCCTTCTAAAATTGATGCCCAGCTCTGACGTCGCTCAGTAGCACAGAGATTTCCACTTGCTGCTTTTAGATATTCAGGTCCACCCTGTCCCAACCCAGTCACTTGCCTTGTTAGATCATGGCTACAGGGTGAAATTATCAGGACCAGAGCAGGTTAGAAAATGAAACAACTGTGTTACAAAGAATTTCAAAATGTCTGAGTTGTATTCATTTCACAGGAATTTCACTGGTGTTTTTTGTTTTTTCAAAGTTTTTCACTATGTTTCTTTCTCTCCTTGCAATACTTTTCATCTATCATTTTTTCTTTTTAATTTCTGGTTTTAATTCTCCTTTTCCTTTCCAGTTCTTTCCTGCCTCTGCCCCCCCTCCCGCAATTACCTTTGCAAATATAACTTTCAACTTTAGAAAATGACTGGGGGGAACCGAAAAAAAAGAGGAAAGAAGGAAAAAAGCAAAGAAGGGGAAATTAAACATGATAAATCAAAACCATGGGGAAAATGTTGAGAAAAATTCATGACAAAATTCAGAAATGGAAAATGTTTTGCAAAAGTATCCGATTTTTTTAAAAAGGCCAATTTTCAACAAAAAGAAACCCCTTTTTTGCTTGAAAAGTTTCAGCCAGTGTGCTTCAGGAGTGATCTTTCACTCTCACGTGATGCTCTGATGATGTATGAATCAAAGAGAGAAGAAGAGGCGGCCTGGTCTTAAGAGCTCAGCTCAGCTGGTGTGGTTTACTGCAGTTTGGGGGCTGGGGAGCTGATCATTTTGAGCATCTTGGAAAAGATTATTGTTTTGAGCAGCTGGTTTGCATGGATGGTTCTGGGCTGTTATTTAAAATGCGAACTTGGGTTGAGGGAAATCTGGGGCCTGAGTGAGACGATACAGATTAGTTCATCTCTAGGTCACCGGTTCAAATCCTGAGTGGGGGTGTTAGAAACCAAGTGCTGTTATTCTCTGATGTATGTCCAGTGACCCACATGAAACGAGCCGGTACCTCTCAGTGCAGTTCTTAGTGAACAGAGGTGGCCACATCCCAACAAGCCCCTTGCTGGCAGCCTTAGCAGAGATGCCAGGCGTGGACCAGCTATCCCCTGGACTCTACTTGAAAGCTGTGGTGAAGCGCAGCAGGGGGAACATTACGGTGCCAATGGCTGAAGTGTCTCTGGCCTGGGGATCCATGAAGCCCTCTGTCTCTAGGGCTGTCAGTCTGGCTCCTTCCAGCTGCACTAAATTCACTTGAGCACCTGCGCTCCGCAGAGAAGGAACTGAGCTGAAACCTCACTCCTGGGAAGTGTGGGTGAGGAGGGCCCAAACATGGATGATGAGGGCCATTCCAGTGAGCACAGACCACTGGGAAACAAATCATGCTGCAGTGCTACAACACACAGGCCAGATGGGACACACACTGACGTCACACGGTGCTGATGTGCCACAGTCTAGCCTGGCCCCACTTGCATCTCTTGGGGCTTCCTGAAGCCTAAATTCTACCTCAGGGCCCCCTAGTGCTGGAAAGTCCACTGAGGGCGGTTGTGGTGCCAGGCAGCCATCCGAGGGGCAGTGCAAGGTCCCCACAGGCTGCCAGGAGGAGGGGTGAGGGAGGCAAGGGAGGTGGTGGGCTCCGGGCAGCTGAGCAGGGCATAGATCCAGTGCACCTTGCTGGCGACGAGACCCACACCAAGGCAGTTTCTATGGCATGCCCAATGGCACTTGAAGCCACCATCCATCCCTTGGCAGATCCCCCAAGACAGGCAGTAGTGCATCCCCCACATGGGATGAATCCCCACTTAGAAGCAGCAGACTTTTGCACGCTCAGGAAGAAGGAGCCATTACCAATCCCTTCCCCGGTGGGGGTGGAACCGGTCTGTTCTGAAGCTGGTCATGAGGCAATACATCGAATGTCTTCAATCAGCCTAGCAAAAGCGTGTGAGGATTTCTGCACACCCTGCAATTGCTCACTAGGGGATAGTGCTGTGCAGAAAACATGCGCCTGTCTGGTTCCCAAACTCCTCTCGAACAGACAGATCGGACAGGAAGCTAGAATAGGAGATGTTAAAAAGGCCAGGCTACGGGAGCCAATTTAGGGCCAACGTGATCTCCCATCCCTCCAAAGGTTTGTAAAGCTACTCATTGGTCCTCTCCCCACTTCAGAGCACCCACAGGTGGGGCTATGAACCCAGCAGGGATGGAGCAGCTTAGCCCTCCTGGTGTGTTGTTTCAATGACATGGGAAAGACCATAAAACCCAAGTCTACCATGGTTCTGTGCAAACATTAGAAGTCCCATGTTCTATGTAAGAACAGGTGTTTGACCAACCTGTTTACATCTCCACGGCGGTGCCACCAGTTGGTAGTAGCTTGCCACCCCAGAAGTGGCTGCATGTCTGAAGTACTGGCTTTATAGGAGGGGGAGGGCTTTGGGAACTGTTCAGGATGCAAGGTGCTGCAGGAATGTGAGTGGTGGCTTTCCCAAGGCGGTTGTTGATTGCCAATAGTGTGTCCTCACATAGGGGGGTGGAGCTTAACTGGCCTTTTAAACCAACAAACGTGAAATGTTTTGGATCCGATATTCTTCAGTGCTGTGAGTGCTCAGATCCTCTGCTGGGGTAAATGAGTGCAGCTCCATTGGTTTCCGTGGTGTATCGCCATCTACACCAGCAGAGAATTTGGCCCAGTATGTTGCTAAGTGCCATAGAACTAGGGAGAATTAACCCTCGCATTTCATGGACCACAAAATAAAGTCAATGGAAATGTAAAAACAGCAACTACAAGAGAACGTGAAGGGTTAGGGTCACAACCATGCGGGATGGTGCTGAGACCCCAACAGGGGGGGGAGAGGAGACACCAGGACTGGTACTGGGGCACATAGGGTCATCCCCACGGGGGGAGAGGACACACACACAGATATGGGTTGCACCCAGGATGAGACCTCCACCACCACAGCTATTTCCAAGCTCTGTTTGGGTCATTAGTGCTTCTTTTAATTTATTTAGCCAATTTTATCGCTGGAAACACGTCATGATTTACAGCCCTTCCTGAGTGCACAGATTAATAAGTGTTTCCCTCACTTCCTCGAGAGACAATTATCATGCAGCCATGATGGGGAATGATGGTGAGATGCCAAGCAAGTGCTACGCGACAAGAACTAGACACCAGAATAAACCCTGCCTGCTGACACCACCGCTTAAAAACCAGCACGCAGGCCCTCCTCATTCTGTGAACAGGGCATCGCACATGTGGGAGCTGAGACCAGAGCACAAACAAATGACGATGCTCAAGGCCTGATCAGTCACAGGGAGCAGCACATGGTGCAAAACTGCACCATTTTTTAATCTTTAATCATTTTTTTTAAAACTAGAATTAGCTTCAGTTCCCAAATGACAAGTCACGCTAGAACTGTGGATTTGTTGTGACATTTTTACCAGAAATCAGGGGACGGTCGTGGTCAATTTAGTAAGAGGCACCGGTTTCGTGATTTTTGATCAAAAAATGCTGAGCAAATGAGTCATCAACATTCCAGGGAGGGGAGAGCAAGCCCATCCCATGCTTATCCAGCCGTGACAGGTCCTGTGGCTCCTGTCCCGTGGGCTAAGCCTCGCTTCCCACTCCAGGCATTGCCACCTGGTGCAGGGGGTGGCAGTGCTTCTCAGCTTTGCCCGGCCACCCCTCCAAGTCAGGGGACTGACCGAATGCAAATCTGAGCAAGCAACACTGTGACCCCATACGCCAAGTCACAACGCCCAGAACAGGAGCTGGGCCCTGCCCTGTGAGACAGGAGCTGCAGGGGCTGTCACTGTGGTATGAGTTTATTAAAATCAAGGACAGAAAGACAAGTCCTGGACAAACAGGAAAATCTTGCTATCCAGGACATTTTTCCCACCATGGCAAACCTGCAGCCCTCATCAGCACAACCAGAATTTTGCGCTTCAGAAATGTCAAAATGTTTCCAAACTTTGCTTCTCTACGACGGAACCAACCCGTTCTGACACAAGGTTTTGGGTTCAGCGAATCGGCGTTCTCTAGCTGATGTAACAACGTTTAGTCAAAACCCCCCGGACCAGCTCTACCCAGGAGGCTGAGCTAAACCAAACATTCAAGCAAGCCCTGCCCTCCTCTGCATTGTTCCTTCCTCTGGCCTCCCCGGGCGTCCCATCTTCTCCGCTAGTCAGACTGGCAGCTTTTCGGGGTAGAGATAGTGTCTCGTTCACTGCCAGACACATGGTCACCGCTTAACAGTGTAATGATAATAGCAGTCATCAGCACTTTACGATTCCTTCTCCTCAAGATAATCACAGACTCTCTGGCTCCTCTGCCTCAGGAGATCTCTCAGTGCATATCCATAATCACACCACCCCAGCGTGCTTCTCACCCCAGGGAACCATCTTTGCTTGTGCCCAGGTTCTCATGAGCACTGCTATGACCCCTCTGCCCCATGGAGCTACCTATGTGTGGGTTCCCATCATGCGCACTGTGCCTCCCTTTTCTCTCAATCTGCATATCACCTTACGGCTATTATGCACACCTTGCACAGAGCAGCATCTCCCGCTGGATGGCCTTTGGCGCCACTCTACGCTTTGGGATCTTCTAAACCAGGCCAGATCTTGCAAAGATCCCTCCAAGGCTGTTCTCTTTGAATCCCTTTCCGCCATGGCAGCCAAGAGACTTGATGCTGCTAGCAGATGCAAACTAGTTTGCCAAGCAGATGATCAGCTGGTGACGCGGAGGAATCTGACTCTACTGGTATAACTGCTGACTAGGTTTACTTTCCTCTTTTCTGGACCTAGCCCAGGCTGACAGACATTAGTCTGTGGGAGGCTGATTCATTCTGGAGCCTTTAACATAAAGGGAGTTCTCTCCCCACCTCCACATCAATCAACATTTAAACTTATTTGTGCTTATATGATACTTCTTAAGCATGGAAAATAAAAGCTGGGTTGAGAAGAGTGCAAATATTTAACAATAAAAAAAACACATTAATTTACCCTTTTTCATTTCTACAGAAGGAACCTTTAATGGAGTCACATGACTCTTATTCTAAGTGATAAACCACAGGTCATAAACCACCACTTTATCACTCTGCACAAGCAGTATAAATAACAGCTATCACCCAACCTCACTCCATCTGATAAGCTCAGAGGTTTTCTAATGTACATTTCTGATTTTTTAAATAATATTCATGATCATTTCCTCTTGAGCTTATGAGTCTCTGACTATGTGGCCCTTGAAAGCAGAGCCCACAAGCCCTTGTACAATCTCCCTGATTTATGGCCTTGTTGGTTGGGTCTGACGCCCTAATGAAATCTGTGACACTGCATTAATGGGGCTGTTTGTTACCACTGGAGTTCAGCAGCTGGCTGTAGTCTCGGAGCTGTGCTCAGGAAAGCGCGCACACAGAGTCTATAAAACCCACTGATTGGGCAACAAACCTACCGTATCTGCACACAGTGTAACACAACTGCATGCCTAAGCTGTCTGGCAAGGGCTGTGAAACCCACTGAGTGTGCAACTCACATGCCACAGCTGTCTGCACAATAACACAGCTGCACAGACACAAGGAGCGTGCAACCACACAGGAGCTATACCCACTGTCACACAACTACACGCATACCAAGTGTGTAACTAATAGGCTATACTTATAGACTTAGTAACACAGCTGCATAAACACAATGAGTGTGCAAACATACAGGATCTATACACACTGAAACACAATCAAACACCGATACGTTATGTAACCTAGAGGAGGGGCAGCAAACCTACAGCACCTGAATGAGGTTGAAATGAATGAGAGTTGTATGATTAAATCCCTGAATTGGCTTTGTACAGTGTATTCAGCAAAGCTCATATGTATCAACTGTACAATGAATCACACCTGCAGAAGAGGCTAGTCTAATGCCCAGACACATGTGACACAGAGATGTATTAGCATCCCCATCTCAAAGAGATCATAGAAAGCATGCAGAATGTCTGCCAGCCCTTCACCTAAAGTTGGATAGCGTCTATACGCCGCAATTCAGGTAGGCACTTAACCTCTTATTTAAGTTCAAGTTATATACAAGCTTAAGTACTCTCTTGGATCTAAGTCATAGGTCAAAAATCTAACCTTTATTTGCATTTTTTCCGACCATCACAACCCCACATCTCCTTCTTTTGACTTTGTCTTTGTTTTCCTTTCTTTTTAAAGGATACAAGTTGTTATTCTCCCTAATCGTGGCTCTTTAGTTCAGACTGTAGTAGCTCATGCTTTTAGCTCTAGAGGTTCCCCAGCCAGTGTATCAGCCACAGTGGAGGCTGATACACACAAACATTCAGCCTCGCAAAAGTCAGGAAATGACAAAGTTAAGGTTGAATGCTTAACCTTAACTCTGCCCCTCTTGGGTTTATACATTATATCTTTAGTTGCATAGTCACATACTATTCATCAAATACATTACAATACAATATACAATTTCTTTCACAACAACAAATACACGTCTATAAGAATCTTCTGGTTTTTCATTCTTGTCTACTTAATTCTAGAGCTGATTAAAAAAAAAAAATTCCCCCACTGAAAAATGACCTTTCTTTGAACATGAATTTTTTCATGACAAATTGTCACCATTGTCAAAACGTTTCATATTTCATGAAAAATGTCATGTCTTTTCTTTACATTTCCACCCTTTCACACACACATTGATCAGAAATATACTGAAAATATTAGTTTACTGAAAAAAATCCCATTTTCAGGCAATGAACATTTTCTATAAATGTTTTCATAAAAAAAAATTAAAAATAAAGTATTGAGTAAAGCATCATCATTTAAAAAATAAATAGAAAAATGGTTCAAGTTCATGCCCTTTGAAACCAACTTTAAATTTCAAAATTTTTCATTAGGCTAGTTTTGTATATTTCTATGAGGTCTATTTAATTCCATCATAAAGATCCAGTGTATCTTTATTGACAGACTTTATACGGTAAATTCTCTTCTCTCTACAGAATATATATTGTAATAATTTTCTCTGTACCTACATACTATAGACTTTTGACCAGATTATTTTAAATTCCACAGATTGATACACCTTAGAATAGTAATTTATTATTGTATCACACAAACTATGTCTCAGAGAAATACATATAGAGTTGTGTTAACAGAATGTTTTAATGATTTCTCATTTGATGCTCTTATGTAAAAGTGTAAATAATGTGTATTTTTCACATGACCTACAGTCAAACTATCTTAAATGTCAAATATTATTTTCTCCAGCTATTGGAAGTAGTTTCTTTAAAATATTACTGCCTGGATTATAGAATGAGTGAAAATTTATGTAGAGAATTTATATTTGTTTGTAACTGGTCTGAAAGTTATAAATATATTTCTAACTACACAAGTACAAGTAAATTAAAACTGATTTTTCTCCCCATAAACTTTCACAGTTTCATAGAGTTTAAGGCCAGAAGGGATCATTAGATCATTTAGTCTGACCTCTTGTCTATCACAGGACATTAAATTTTACCCAAATGCCCCTATGTTGAGTCAATGACTTTAGTTAGACTAAAGCGTTTCTGTCTCCAGGACACTAATTGTTGCATGCCATAGGCAGAGAACAGAGGGAGCACGGTGCCACCACTGCCTGAGGCCCTTGCCATGGCAAGGAATTGATTGGGTGAGACATGGCCAGATGATCACAGTGGGTGATGTCTATGTCGCAGAGAAGGACAGGAGGGAAAAAAAAAATCATGAAAACCCTGCCCAATCTGGCCTCAGGGGAATTCCTTCCCAACCCCAAATCTGGTGATCAGTATAACCCTGAGCACATGAGCAGGACCTGCCAACCAAGCATAGAGACAGAGAGGATTCTCTGTACCAATTCAAATCACAGGTCCACCATGTCCAGGGTCCTGTCTCCAGCTGTGGCCAATCCCTGATGCTTCAGAGGAAGGTTGGGGGGGCAGGGAGAACCACCAGAAAAAAACCCAGAATATATCACCAGTTGTTCACTGAGAAAAATATATACCTTCCTGACCCCTACAGCTGACAAGCTGCAGCCCTCAGGCATGATTATGATTTGATTATAGTCCCTGCCTTAATGCAGAGCTGCAAGTGTGTGTTTCCAGGTGCAAAACATTTCATGGTATGATGTCGTAGGTGAATTTTCAATAAATCACGTTTCAGGCTGATGTAGTCACTGAAGGAGCTATTACAATTACTATTTGTATTACAGTAATGCAGTGCTATGAAAGTCCACTGTTCTGGACACTGTCTAGACACATGGTGAGAGACAGTCCCAACCCTGAAGAGTTTACAGACAACACAGACTAAGGTAGAGGGCAATATGGATTATTCCCACTTCACAGATGGGAGGCAGAGAGAGATTAAGTGACAGCCAACATTGTAATTTAATTTCAAACCCCAATTAATTTCAGCACCTTTTTGCTATTACTTCGTGGCTCTTCATTTATAGTATGTGGTGCAATGGTTTAGTGTTTTACTTCCCCCACAAATGGCTCTCATGGGCTGTCTGTCACACGGAGTTGTGCACAGTATGATAGAATGCTACATATGTAATAGATAAGATGGTAAGAAATGGCATGTTATTATACTGTATTCTTTGAGAAACAGTATGTGCTCATGTCATTTAAGATTGTGTTATAATAATGCATACCCACAAATGGGCAGAGTTAAGGTTAGGTGTGCAGCCTTAACTTTGACATCTCCTGAGTTTTCAGTGCATCACTAAGAGTTTCTCAAACATTGTTACTTTTGCATTTCGTTATTGTTTCAATTATTTTTCTAAGGTGGCAGTTACAAGTGCCTAATACATATAGTGTTTTGAATGACCTGTACTTTTATAATCTTTTCCATTCAAATATCTCAAAGCATTTTACAAGCATTGATGAACTTTGCCCCACAACCACTCCCCTATTGTGAGTTAGGTCAATATCATGTCCCCCATTCTATAGATGAGGAAACTGATCTTAAATGACATGCCCAAGGAGCCTGGGACCCAGGAATAGGATCCAGTCCCCCTAATCCCAGATCTGTGCCTTAAAATAAGCACCATCATTTCTCCAGTTTGTTACTGGAATCATTAAGAGATCTCTATGACAGTCTCTCAGCTGCTATCCTTAACTGGTCTCATCAAGGGACCCTGTCCCACCTAAGTCTCATCTTCAGTCACTACATTAACTCTGCTCCCCACCCCCTCCGAGCACCTGCAATTCCTATTGATTTTGGTAGAAATAGTTATTAGGATTATTTACATTATTATTAATTACAGTGGATAGAAAATGATGCTTTCCCCCCAAGAAAACTTATAAGAAGGTCAGAGAAAGTGTGGGCCCCTTACAGAATGGGGGAGGCAACTTAGTGACAGATGATGTGGAGAAAGCTGAGGTACTCATTGCCTTTTTTGCCTCTGTCTTCACAGATAAGGTCAGCTCCCAGACTACTGCACTGGGCAGCACAGAATGGGGAGGAGGTGAGCAGCCCTATCTGGTGAAAGAACAGGTTCAGGACTATTTAGAAGAAAGGCTGGACATGCACAAGTCCATGGGGCTGAATGCAATGCATTTGAGGGTGCTGAGGGAGTTGGCTGATGTGATTGCAGAGCCATTGGCCATTATCTCTGAAACCTCGTGGCGACTGGGGGAGGTCCTGGATGATTGAGAAAAGGTCAATATAGTGCCGATCTTCAAGAAAGGGAAGAAAGAGGATCCAGGGAACTACAGACTGATCAGCCTCACCTCAATCCTTGGAAAAATCATGGAGCAGGTTCTCAAGGAATCCATTTTGAAGCACCTGGAGGAGAGGAAGGTGATAAGGAACAATCAACATGAATTCACCAAGGGCAAGTCATGCCTGACCAACCCGATCGCCTTCTATGAAGCGGTGACTGGCTCTGTGGATGTCGGGAAAGTGGTGGATGTGATATACCTTGACTTTAGCAAAGCTTTTGATACAGTCTCCCACAGTATTTTTATTAGCAAATTAAAGAAGTATGGGTTGGATGAATGGACTATAAAATGGATAGAGAGCTGGCTAGATCATTGGGCTCAATGGGTAGTGATCAACAGCTCGATGTCTAGTTGGCAGCCGGTAACAAGCAGAGTGCCCTATGGGTCGGTCCTGGGGCCGATTTTGTTCAACATCTTCATTAATGATCTGGACGAGAGGGTGGATTGCACCCTCAGCAAGTTCGCGGATGAGATTAAGCTGGGGGGAGTGGTAGATACATTGGAGGGCAGGGATAGGATACAGAGTGACCTAGACAAATTGGAGGATTGGGCCAAAAGAAATCTGATGCGGTTCAACAAGGACAAGTGCAGAGTCCTGCACTTAGGATGGAAGAATCCCATGCACTGCTACAGACTGGGGACCGATGAGCTAGGCAGCAGCTCTGCAGAAAAGGACCTGCGGTTACAGTGGACAAGAAGCTGGATCTGAGTCAGCAGTGTGTCCTTATTGCCAAGAAAGCTAATGGCATATTGGGCTGCATTAGTAGGAACATTGCCACCAGATCGAGGGAAGTGATTATTCCGCTCTATTCGGCATTGGTGAGGCCACATTTGGAGTATTGTGTTCAGTTTTGGGCCCCCCACTACAGGAAGGATGTGGAGAAGTTGGAGAGAGTCCAGCAGAGGGCAACAAAAATGATTAGGGGGCTGGAGCACATGACTTATAAGGAGAGGCTGAGGGAACTAGGCTTATTTAGTCTGCAGAAGAGAAGAGTGAGGCGGGATTTGATAGAAGCCTTCAATTTCCTGAAAGGGGGTTCCAGGGAGGATGGAGCTAGGCTGTTCTCAGTGGTGGTAGATGACAGAACAAGGAGCAATGGTCTCAAGTTGCAGTGGAGGAGGTCTAGGTTGGATATTAAGAAAAATGTTTTCACTTGGAGGGTGGTGAAGCACTGGAATGGGTTACCTCGGGAGGTGGTGGAATCTCCATCCTTAGAGATTTTTAGGGTGCGGTTTGACAAAGCCTGGCTGGGATGATTTACTTGGGGTTTGTCCTGCTTTGAGCAGGGGGTTGGACTAGAAACTAGATGATCTCCTGAGGTCTCTTCCAAGCCTAATCTTCTATGATTCTAGTCCCCCTGAAAGTTCTCCTGTTGTTTGGTGTGTTCTTTTTGCTTGCAGCTGCTGCTTTGCTTCCCCTCCTTCTGCTTAATGGTCCATTAACTAGTTCTCTCCATGCGAGGGGCAGGGTGGCCGGGAGTTGCTGAGTGCTGGGAAATCATCACAATCAAAGCACATTAACAAAATAACACATTCCTGTTTCTAAGAGGGGCTGAGAAATGTGCCGAGGTCCTGAGGGAACAGGATCTGGAGACAGCCCCCAGGAATGGGGGTCTGTGTGTTCTCAGCTTCTAAGAAGGGAAACTTTGGGGGGGAGGGGACAGGAATAAAGAGGGAGACAGGCGTCGGATTGTTAAAGGATTCAATGAGCTGTGCCCAATGTATTCGAAAGGTGCTTAAGCTAGGCACTGCAACTCACCAAACACTCCCAGCAAACAACACAGTCACACAGCAAATGCACCCAGCAAAGAAACAACTGAACACACACACACACACTGCAAACAACGCAGCCAGCACAGACCCCACAGCACAAATCCCGCACCCAGCAAAGTCACAAGACAGCATACCAACCCCTCTGCATTCAGCACGCAAGGCACCCCCAGCTCGAAGTCAGTACAGGCACCCGGTCAGCATGTATCGCACACTGACCACACACAAGGAGTCCCGCAGTGTTTTCAAAACAAAGCCCAGCCTTTCTGAAGGAAAAGGAGCCACGCAATGTAGCTCCATCGCCCCCCCATTGGATCGCTTTTCCTCTCTGCAGTACTGCGCACTCACTACCGCCTGTCCCATGCAGCTTCTAGACCTGACACGACAACACACAACTGCACACGGCACGTCAAAGCCATATTCATGTGTGCACACACAAAACGTGCACCTGATGGTACACACAGACGTCAGTTGGAACGCAGAGAACATTTGCACCCCACACTGCACCCACTGAGATGTTATATACCCACCCCTGGGCACACACGGACACACACACAGAGCGCATACACCCAACACTGCACGTCTATACAACTAACATACACCGCAATCATGATGCTGCACACACACATACACTGATAACACACACCTAGAGTGACAAGGTGGGGGAGGTTATATCTTTTACTGGGCTAACTTCTGTTGGTGAGAGACAAGCTGTCGCACTACATGTCGCCTTTCTTCAGATCCAGAAAGCTGGAGAGCTTGTCTCTCTTTACCAGCAAAAGTTGGTCCAGTAAAAGCTGTCATCTCCCGCACCTGGTCCCTCTGGCTCCTGGGAGCGACATGGCTGCAGCAACACCGCACACCTACAGACACCAGTCAAGATCCTGCACACTTCAGCACAGACCATTGATGCCGCAGGCACATCCGCACACATAGGGACCCCAGTGCAGCATGCAGGACACTCATACGGCCAAACACCCTCCCTGGTTGGCCAGCTCCTATAAGGGGTTGTTTTCCCTGACAGTTATGCTGATCTGTTTCCTTGGCAGATAACTCTCTCAGCCAGAAGCCAAATGTGGTACCCTTAGCTGAATTCAGATGGTCAGCTCTTTGGGGCAGGAACCATCTCTTTGCTCTGTGTTTGTACAGCACCTAGCACCCTGGGGCTCTGCTCCATGCCTGGCATTCTTAGGTGCTACCCACAATACAAATAATAAATAATAATATCCTAACCTGGCTTCCCAAAGCTTTGGTTAACCACTGCGCCCAGTACCTTGCTACCCAAGGTGCTTGCAATATAAATTAAATAGATCTCTAGATTTATGCCGACAATGCCCAGCTCTTACATACCACTTCTCATCAGTAGATCTCAAAGAACTTTACAAAGGAAGTCAGCATCCCTGCAGGGATGTCAGTATCATGGATGGGGAAACTGAGGCACAGAGCAGGAAAGTGATTTGCCCAAGATTATGGGAGAAGCGAGGAACAGACCACTGGTCTGCTGACTCCCAGTCTGGTGCTCTATCCCCTAGGCTATTAGGAGTCGAGTGCCCACCTCTTTGCTGTGAAGATGGGGTTGTCTGCGTGGCATCTGGCTTGCCCCTGGTAGAGGCTTGGGTGAGCTGGGGCAAGTGTAGCTCTTGACACAGGGTGGCCCATGATACTGAGGTGGGGGTGGAGGGAACATGCTACAAGTTTGATCCCAAAGTGAAGGATTTGAAAGGGAGCCACCTTCAGTTGAGCCCAAGGTCCCCGCTGGTGAGACAAGAGTCGCCGAGGCCACCCGCACCAGCCTCCACGCTCACTTCCAAGCAACCAATTCATCAGGCTGCAGGCCTGGGAAAGTTTAGACAGAAACTTACCCGACGATCATTCACAAAGTTTGACATTAAAAAGTGCTGACAGCAGTGAGGGGGAAAGGAATGGAAGAAGGGCCACTTTCATCTTGCGATAGACTCCTCCTGGCCCCCGGGTCACCGCTGTCTCCTCATCCCCCCCTTCTCTTCCCAACACCACCTCCCTGCACCCACCCCACTTGGCCTCCCTCCCGCTCTCTGGGCATTTTATTAAAGAGGGTCACAGCGCACATTCAGGTCCCTCCCACCTCCCAGCCAAAATGAAAACACTCATCGCATTGCCGTTACCCCCCGCTCGAGGCGCAGGGTCCTGTCTCCTGCCGCAACCTTGAACTTTCCCTGTAAAACATCAAGGCAAAGGCTGCTTCTCTCTTCCCCCCCACCCCTTTTCCTACATTAATTATCTCATTCAGTTGAAAGAAAAGTAAAAATTGGAGCCTTCCTTGGGCAATTTATGATGCCAGGAGACTGAGTGATAATTGATTGCTTGATCCAATTTTATTTTGTTTATTCTTTACACACACAGAGAGAGAAAGAGAAAAAGGTGAAGGAGATACATTAAACTGAATTTATAATGCCAGTTACCTGCCCGCTGGAGGTAAAGATTGGGCGCAATTTCCCGGGCAAGAAGGGGAGGGGTATGGTGGGGGCATATTGCAGAGTTAATATTTGAAAGCTGGACTTTGAAGGTGGGAGGGGGGGAAAAGCACCACTAATTAAAAGTGATGGATCAGTTTCAGAAGAAGAATGTGCTGGTAATGAAACCGTGCCTGGGTGAGATCAACAGGGGGGTGGTCTGTCCAGGAAAGTCAGACATTGACTAGGAAAACGGCCCTGATTTAAACATCAAAGCAGCAAACGAGAGCATGTATCTACTTACAGGCTCAGGGAGCCATTCACCAAAGTAGCAAAACACCAGGCGAGCAGTTCTCAAAGCAAGCCAGATAGGCCCAGCAGGGGGCACTTTTGCCAAACCTAGACAATTGCATTAGTGTGGCCACCCTGATGTGCTTTCCTGGGCTAGTACAACTGCCAACAAATTAGCCAACCATCCCCTTTGAACTCTGTGCACTTGATGGTCCAGGAGAGTTTCCTGCACCGCTCTCTCTAGTGCATTCATGCAAGTGCAGGCATGATATAGCCCTATATATGAATGAATTACTTTACACAACCCTGAGATGTAGCCGCCTCTGGGGTGGAAGGAAGCATCTGCAGAAATACTATATAACAGCTTGGGACAGGAAGTGAAAATATACAAATAGAAACACACACAGACACTGGGGCACCTGCAAATACTATATAGATATGCTCTTATGAAAACTACAATGAAAGCTTCTTTCATTCTTTCCAATGTCATATCAGAAATATTTTTTGCAGCATGTAAATCCAGCAAACAAAGAGTTAATTATCTGAGTATAGCCATATGGGTTAATCAGAATGCCATGTGCCTGCACTGAACACTGCCACTGTTGCAACTAATGTTCCAGCATGCACCTGTGTCCAATTAGTTTGGAGAGTAAGCTTGGGGGACAAGCAGCCTGATGGCTGCTGTTGAGAATTTTGCTGGCTTCTCAAATGCTTTAATTGCTGTTTTGATGTCTCACTCATTGGAATCGCTTTACTTGCAATTGATAAGCATGAGACATTTTGTAAAGCAATCCCACAAAGGGGCTGCTTTAATAGTTTGCAGTGTGCTAACATATGGGGCGAGACAGCCAGCAGGATGCATAGCTTTGCGACCTCGGAAAAAAGGGCTTAGACCCAGATCCACAGGGATTTAGGCTCCTAATTTCCTTTGAAATCCGGGGAAGTCAGGATCAAAGTGCCTTGGAGCATCTAGGCCTTAGTCATTTTAAATAGACCCCATCAACTTGAAAATCAGATATGCCCAATCATTTTGTACCTATTGAAGCTACAAGTAACACCTAAGGTCGCTCTAAATGACAGATGTTGAGTGTATCTATCTGTCTATTTATCCAAGCACTTTTCTGGCCTTCATCACCATAGCGTCTGAGGGCCTCACAGTAATTAATGGATTTTATCCTGAGTATTCGCACACATGTGAGGTAGTGAAGTATTATCCCCATTTTACAGCTCGGAGTCCAAGGCCTGGGACAGATCAAGTGAGGTTCCTAAGGTCACCCAGCAGGGCAGTAGCAATAAACCCATGTCTCTTGAATCCACACCCAGTTCTCTACTACTGGTCAACCCCTAGGAGCCCTCCAATTGACTTCAATGGGCTTTGGATCAGGCCCTGAGTTTTTTTCATTTATATAGAGTCAATTTCACGGTTTCTCACATCCAGTCAGTTACCTGGTTAGTTTCCCTCCCCCGACTCCCTTATTGCAAAAGTCCTTATAAACATCAAGAAGGATACAGGGAAAACCCTTAGCATCTTTTTTTAAAGGAATTTTTGACACAATAAGTTTGGAGATAAGGTTTAAAAGGGGTCTCTGTGATAAACAGGAATTCCTTCCAATTTGTCACTTAAAAAAGAACAGATCAAGGCGACAGCATCCCTTTAAATTTTTTAATAGTGCAAAAGCAGATGAGTCATTGACCGTGCCTGTCAGTCTATGCTGGCAGATTCTGTAGCAAAAAAGAAAAAAAATGGATGTATACACAGATGCAGAACTTCTGTGCAATTTGTAAAGATAAATGTTATTTTTTCTTACTGTTTTAACTATAGACTTCAGCTTGCTCACAGATCTTACACAGTATAGAGTGGTGCTGTTAAACAGGTGAGGAAAATGGGATTTTTCCTTATTGATTTAGGGTTGGTTTAATTTATAAGCAAAAGGGCATCTGTCAGTACAGACTGACCTAAGGTACCGATCCAACACAGTTAAGCATGCGAATTGTCCCACTGATTTCAAGTAAGCATATGCTTAGATGCTTTACAGAATCAGGGCCTCAAGTCTCAACTTCATGGTACATTGACTTTTTACATTTCAATGTAATACATACAAGTGATCAAGTGAACAAGAGAAAGGAGATTTACTCATTATTAAAGAGAACAAATGTCTATCTAGCTATTTTTATTCCAATAATGTTAATAGTACATTTATAAAAACAAAATAACACTAACCTTCAATCTTCTGAGCTTCCCACGAAGCCCCGTCTACTCTCTGTCTGTTTTGTTTAGATCCTTTCACTCTTCACAGCAGACTATCCCTATTTTGGATCTCACACAGAAGGAGGCACCTTATAGAATAGTAATCATTTATCAAGAAAAAGATATCAGGGCAGGCAGTGAGGCTGCAGAACTATTTCTGCCTGGAAAGACCAGCAATGACGCTAGATAAAAGTTTCTACATTTGTTCAGATAAAGGGGCATGGGTGTGGGGGAGAAATTCCATTAGATCTGCAAACCCATCGCACCCACTGAAGTCCAAATGCGTCAGTGTGAGTGCATGGGGTATTCAGAGGTAAATCCAGGAGCAGCTGAAGTATCAGACCCTTCTGTGAGTAAAACTGAACTGAGTTTGAAATTTAATTTACTTTGCACCAGTTCAGAAAAATACGACAGCATGATCTAATGGTCAAGGCAGAAGACTGGGAGTCAGAAGCCAGGATTCTATTTCCTACTCTGCATTGACTCGCAGTGTGACCTGGGCCAAACCACTTAAACTCACTTTGTGCCTCAGTTTCTCCCTTTCTAAAATGCGGTAATGCTTAGCCACCTCTGCAAGATGCTTAGAGGAGAGGGACTATATAAGGAGATCCCTTATGCCTACCTGGATCTTGTTACAGGATCTAACTCAAGGTGTGAAATATCAGTACTTTGCTGCTGGGTTACTTCCTGAGCCAGTATCACCAACTCTCATGATTTTTATCATGAATCTGGATATCTTTGGTGTTAAAGTGCCAGCATCTGGAATCGTGAGATTAGGGGAGAGTCTCAACTTTCACTAATTTTTAATAAAAAGTTTCAAATCCTTATCCTCGCAGAGAATATCTCGATTGCAAAACATGATTGCAGTCCACCCTAATGGCCACGACACCGGAACACAAAGAAAAACAACCCAAAATGTTGGGTTTTTTTTTTTAGATTGTTAGCATTTTAAGATAACCTCATGATTATGGGGGGGGCCTTTCTCATGATTTCTGAACATCCCTCGGGGTTGGCCATACTGGTTTAGCTTGTAAAATGAAACTAGCTTGGTCAGTTTCACTTCCTGGCTCTCCCAGCTCTTCTGTTGTGTTTGGGGTGACAACTAGAACTGGGTGGAGGACGGAAGAGCCATTTCATGAACAACTTTGAAATCTGCCTTCATTCCAAACTGGCACGAAAACTGAAAATTTCAAATTTCTCCATTTAAAAAAAAAATGTTTTCTGGTTGATTTCATTGCGATTGACTTTTTTTTTTTAAATGTTTCTAATATATATAATACAAACTAAAACAAATGAAAAGTAATTTCAAAGGGAAAAATCAAAACATTTAATTCCGAAAATGTCAAAATGAGCCATTCTGTCACTTTCAGAACATTTTTTTCCAGTTTTCTTCCCAGTGAAATTCCAGCAAAATTGACCTGATTTCAGAGTGTTTCAATTCTGATGGAACCACATAAATCTGATGGAATATGGTTCCACTGAAATTTCTCCAACCAGCTCTGGTAACAACACAGTGCTGCCGTGCTTGGGGCAAAAGGTCAATGTGGTGAGGCCAATTCTTGTGGTTTTATTAGGAGTTTCACGATTTGATAGCTGGGTTTTTGTTTTTCTTATAGCCCCAGCTACTGGAATCTGGTTATTATCTGAGAATCTCAACTTTCTTTTTTTTTTTTTTAAAGTAGTAAGTTTCTAGCCTCCTGGTTCCAGAGAAAAACTCAAAAGTGTGCCACCCTAAAGGCTCCATTATTAGAAGGCAAAAAAAATTAACCTTAAATATATGACAGTATTTTTAAAATATCATGATTTTTAGGACCTGATCCATGATTTTGTTGGTGTTGGCCATAGTAGGAATGGGATTTTTTATTTAAGATGCAAAATAGTTTTCACTGAAATTTTTAAAGAAACGTCATGAAAACCATTTCTGACTAGACCATGTTTACATATATATATATTTAACTTCTTTAAACCAAAGCTTCTTTCTACTGTCCCTTTAATAGTGGCCTGTAGGAAGTATTGCTAATAAATTAATAAGAATTGTGACTAGTGATATTTAGGGTATTTATTAATGTTGTCAGAAAAACACTTAAGCAAGTATTTAATTTTAACCTGCATGCCTAAGTCCCCTTGATTTCAGCGGGACTAAAGCATGGTCTTAAAGTTAAGACCATGTTTAAGTGCTTTGCTCAATCACTTGGAAAAGACCGACTGAGAGCTGGCGAAATTTACCAATGCCACAAAACTGTTTGATTTAGTAATTAATCCTAATGCACCAGGCAACCAGGCGGCAGATGAGAATCCTCTTGGATGGGGCAAGGCAAGGTACGTTTTGGCAAAAGAATCTAAGTTATTTATAGACAGATTGACTCTGAACCTGTGCAGTCCTCAGAGGAAGGATGGTGTAGGAGTTCTCTTGGCTAACAAAATGAAGATGTCTCCAAAATGCTCAAACCGCAGTTTAAAATGAAAACCAGCAGAATGTTTGGATGCTTCTAGAATAGAGACCAGAAACAACACAGGAAATATTAGAGGGCCTGATCATTTGATCCAACTCTGGGCAAAACTCCCACTTATATTATTATTCTTTCCCCTTCACAGACGGAAAAATTGGGGCAGAGCAGGGATGCAGTGACTTGCTAAAGGTCACAGTGAGTGACAGCCAGGAGGAGAACCCAGGAGTCTTACACCAAAAAGTCCTGAGATACCGTCTCTGAACTACAAGTGCCATTATGCCTTTCACTTACCTCCTTATCAGATCACGCTCTGTGTTATTTTCTCATCTAAATTTCAGCTTCTTCGTTTGCATCATTTTCAAGTTGCATGCACAAAACATCTCAACTCATCCACATTTGGTTACCATCTAGTCAGGTTATACACTGGGGAGAGGGATAGGATAGCAGGCAGGCTGTGGGAGGTGAGGGGGTACCTTCGGTCACTATAACTAACAATTTCATAGAGGTTTTTTAAGAACAATTCTATCTTCACCTAAACCCTTGAAATTAGGGTCATATGCAGCTCTGTTGTCATTTTAATGCCTTCATTCAAATAGTGAAAACTGCTCCAATCTCTAGCTCCAAAAATCTCCAGAAAATGGTAACTATATTTTGCAAAATATTTTAAACATATTTTTTTCTGTTTACAAGTGTTTTTAAAAAAAATAAACTGAATTTTTGGGAGATTTGGAGGTTTTCCCTCCTTTTATCCACACTCTCTTCTTTTTTCCTTCCCCCCATGGCAAGGTAGAAGAGCCACCAAAAAACTATTCAAAAGCTGGGGCGGAAATGCCTTTTTGTGCGAGACTGAAGGAGTTTATCAAAAAGATGGTGACTTGATTACAGTGGTTATGTACCTTCACAGGGAAAAAATACTATATACTAGAGGGCTCTTTAAGCTAGTGGAAAAAAGTAGAACAAGAACCAGTGGCTGTAAGCTGAAGCCGGAGAAATTCAAGTTAGAAATAAGGCACACGTTTTCAGCAGTGAGGGTGATTAACCGCGGAAACAAACTACCAAAGAAAGTGGTAAATTCTCTCTCTCTTGCTGTCTTCAAATCCAGGACAGCTGCTTTAGTCAAACACAAATTAAAGGCTCAACACAAAAGTGGGTGAAATTCCCTGGCCTGTGATATACAGGAGGTCAGACTAGAGGATCTAATAGTCCCTTAAAATGTGTGAAGAACAAAAAAATTGGCATCTTCCCAATTAAAAAAATAAAAAAGTTAGAAAAAAACTCACCATTTTTATCAGGAAAAAGATTTTGGATGAAAAATGTCTAGCAGTGCTAATGAAATGGGCAGTGGGCTTGAGAATCAGGGGCCTGTGGCTCTAGAGAGGAGCTTATTCACCACAGCCAGGTAAGTTGCCTCCACTGCCAGAGCACAAGGGCCTTTGGAGAACGAGTGACTCAGAACACCATGGAGAATCCCACATGGGGGGGGGAAAAAGGTATACTTTACTGGGGCCCAGAGGCCTCGGGTGGCCCGGCCCGGGCTGCAACTCCCATTACCCCCATTATGGGAGAGGGCTCGTGTTAAATGTTTGTACTGGGCCCAAAAAAATTATGCTTGGGCCCTGTTTCCAGGCTCACGTTCCCTGCTGGATTCAAGCAGGGACATACACTGGCTTGGAAGAACTGGTGCCATTTAGATAGCTCAGTCCCAGGGTTACCTCATGTCTTCCAGTGGGGTCCCTGTCATTAGGATTTGGTAAGGGTTGGAGGCGATCTCAATATCAGATAACATCTGAATGTTATTTTCTTTTAAAAGAGCCAATTTGATCACTCTTGCTTGTGATAACTGCTCTCCTCTTCTGATGCCGAAATTCATTTTCAAAGCATTCAGAACACAATAGATTTCCAATGCAAAAATCACCAAACAACACAGGAGAGTTAAAAACAGCCACGCTGTGAAGAAGAGACATCAGAACAGACCCAGCGCAAGCAGGGGGCCATGAGAGACCTGAAGGAAGTTTGGACGGGAGGAGATGCAGCAGCAGGTGAGAGTACACAGCAGGGAGACTGGAGTGGTAAACATGAGGTGGGGACAGACGTGCAAAGACGACTGGAGGAAAAAGTGGCAGTGTGTGGCCATGGGGTGGCAGGAGAGACACTGGGAGTGGCAGGAGGGATACATGGCCACTGGGTAGTGGAAGACTGGTTGGGGGGCTAGAGTAGGCGTGACAGATATCCTGGGGTCACTGGCACCTGCTGTTCCAGACACTCCACCACCCCCACTGGGTACTGCTGTGGGGTTGGGCTTGGGCTCTGCTCTGCAGTGGGTTTCTGTCGCCGGAAGTCCCCACATCAGGGGGTTAGTCTCAGGCGCGGCGCTGAATGGGGGGAAAGCTGCCGTGCCACTTCCCCAGACCCTCCCAGCAAAGTCCCTCCCAACCAATGCTTCAAAGAGCGATCAGAAAACTCCCGCACACGTGACATTTCACACACCAGCCGGGTCTGTGCGTGTGGCAGAGCCAGGATAAATGACACAGTGTGAAATATACTCCACCGCACCAAGCCCTATCAATCAGCACCATTCCTGGTTTCTAAATGTCAGGTGTGGAATATGAACTCCTTGGGAACAGCAACTGAGTCAGGCCCCAGCGCCCCTTCCCCGCTTTGAACAGGGGCCTCCCTGTCTCCACTTCTGGCTATGGCCCCCACTTGGCCCAAACACGGCATCACGTCCACACAGAGCTGCTCGCAACCAGCACGGGATGTGGCCATGTGGAAAGAAACCTGCACCAAGGGTGGACTCTGGCCTCAAGGGACCAATGGACCCTGCCTAGGTGCTAGTTATAGGTATGCACACCCAGGCCAGGGAGACCAGAGTCTGCATCCCTGGCCCTGTCCTGAATGTGAGAAGGCAGCAGCTGGACCGGGAGGGCCGAGACCCCCTGCTTGCACGTACAGAATTGCTCTCCCGCCTGGCGATCCCCTGACGGGTGGGAGCGGTGGCTGGGCTGGGCTAGTTACACAGCACGTCGGGGTCAAGGCAGCATTGGGCACCATGGGTCTGGGGGCCCAGAGAGCGGGGTGGGCAGCACACTGGAGTCGCTGCCAGAAACTAACGCAGGAGTGGGCAGCTGTCCCAGGGAAAGAAAGCGACTAAGGCACCGCAGCCTGCTGTACCCGATCTCTGTACGGGGCTGTCTGGTCTCATGCCTGTGTCACTCCACATGCTTCAGCAGAGTCCCTCTGGCTTTATACCAAGAGCCAAACCAGCCCCACTTCTCTTATTCCCACCAGCTTGCCCAGCTACTAGCCCCATTCCTCTCGCCGACAGCTCACTCACTGAATGGCAAGCCCCTCTCCTGCCCATCCTGCAGCTCACATCATCTTTGCTGACTTTGAGGCAGGCCCCCAGAAGCCCAGGGGAGCGGCCCTCAGCTCTGACCTGGGCCCATTACTATGGTAAAGCATCCTGGGGCTGGAAGGCTGATCCGATGGATCTTGTCCCTGCAAAGCTGGGCTAGAGCTCACAGGTGAAGTGACTTCCCCAGGAGATCTGCAGCGTTTCCTGGTGTGCTGCTGGGCCAGAAGAGAGCAGGGAGAGGGCAGCCACTGTTGTGAATTTCCAGCCAGCTCACTAGAAATGCCAAAATTCACAGAGAAAGAGAGACAGCAGCAAAACCACCTTGCAGAGCTCCAAGTCATTTGGGGTTTGAGCTTGAGGCACAGGTGGGAGGAGGAGGACAGGGCTCGCTAAACCTCATTTTGCTTCCCCACATACATGGGGAGATGGTGTTACAGCATTGCCTCTACCCAAATGCCATCTCCACCCCTGAGAGCCACTCGCTCGTGCCCTCTCCTTGTGCTCTCCTGTCCTGTCCCAAATTCTGGGGCATGAGCCAACCAAGATGTGGAGCTCCCTGGTCTCTCTGCCCCTCCTGGTCCCCGGAGGCAAGGGCAGGCAGAATTGAGTCCCAGCTGTGTAACAAGGCATGGCATTATTCAGACACTCAGGGGCTGGGCAGGTGTTAATAGAGAGCTAGAGCCGACCTGCACACCAACTAATCTCATCTCACACAGGAACCTTCTGTCCTGATCCCAGAATCCACTCACTAGGAGATTTACATAAATTACCAGCTATCAATAGGGCGCACAAGACACCAGGGCCAAGAGAGCGACACGAGGGGCTGGGAAGCTGGTGGGAGGGGCTCGGCAGGGCTGGAGAAAGTTTGCTTCCCAAGCGAGCAAGGCAGCTGGATAAGGAAACAGGAGAGATAAATACCACACCCCATCCCTCTTTGTTTTAAATCTGTTACGCTCACTGCATTCCTCAAATGCTGGGTCCCTCTGTGAATCTCCCACTGCTGCAGCCTTCCTGCACCACCCCGAGCGTGAGGCAGGGGAGTACTGTCCCCATTTTACAGATGGGAAACTGAGGCACGGGGCAAAGTGACCCGCCAAGGTCACACTGAAAAGCTGTAGCAGAGCCAGGCATTGAACCCAACTCTACTGTGGCCCAGGTCAAACCCCGCACCCCCTAGACCAGCCTTCCTAGCCCCACACTGCTTCCTTTCCAGTCTTCTTGGGGCAGATCTCTTTTCTACATTGCCTTTACTTCCAACCCCCCCGACTCTGTGTTACTTAATGCAGCAAGGTTTTTGGGGACATGGCTGTATAGAAACTCTGGCCCCAAAGCCATCCGGCAGTGTGTGTAGGGACGACCCTGCCCTGGCAGGGGGCAGCCTAGATGGGGCTGTTCCATCTCTGACTCCTTCACGCCTCTATTTTCCACAGGCCTTGGCAGATACACCTGGGGATTCCAACCCGTGCCTGAGAGGACAAGGGGGGCTGGTTGACATGCAATCCAGACTTAGGCCGCCAGGAGATGGAGGGAAGACGCAACTAAAGCCTAGTCCACCTCGGTGAAGCCTGGGCTCGTGGGGGTACATTTGTCCCAGCTTCCTTTAACGCCGTCACTCAAGCAGGCCTTGCTGCCATGTCGCCTCTTTGTTCTCTAAGAGGGTGCCCAGTTTAGAGTCCCATCACCAACTTTCTAAAGCCACAGGAACTCCAGGGAGAAGAGATCTGGGGCTGTACAAGAGCAAGGAATGGACTCTGGTGCCAGCTTGTGTGGAATATAGATTTCTCCTGGGGGTCTTTAATGTCTCTGCCCCTGACTCGCTCTGGGGATTTTGGCATGTCACTTCAGCTCTGTGCCTCAGTTTCCCCACATGTGAAATGGGGGTGATTCCATTTCTGTCCCTCGCATAGCTGTTGGGGGTTTTAGTGGGCAGCTGCAAAGTCTTTTCAGAGCTGGAGCTGAAAGGCTGGCAGGAGAGGGCAGAGCTACCTGCACAGGTTTATCTTTATTCCATCATTCCCTGCAGCACCACACATGAGCTGAACGATTTCTCTCTGTGCCAGGCTAACGGCTTGGTGTCTGGCATGCCATGCTGTGCACCATGATGTGCAGATTGGCACGCAGCTCACGTGTTCCTGTCTTGTTTGCCCACTCCACTCCTCACAGCTGTTCCGCATGGGTCCATCACCCCCTGAACCTCCCTTGCTCATTGGGCTTTTTAAGTGGGAGACAGGCTACGTCCCCTGTTAAACTTTAGAATAGGTCCTCATTGCTGGGGGTTATGGATGATTCTTGGATGGGACAAAGGAGCTGGCTTCTCCCTCGATGCCTGCAGAATAAACCTCACCACACAACCCTAAGGCAGAGAAACTCCCATTGTCACCAGCTCTCCGGTCTCTCTGAGAGGAGACCCACAGCCTGTGTATTAGCCGGGGTAAAGAAGCAGCTTTTCCCATAGTGTCTTGCTGCCCCTTTGGGGCCAATGGGGGTATTGCACCCTACCTGACCTGGCTTCCAAGGGGAAGTGACTTCAAAAAGTACACATGAGCAACAAGTCATTCATTGCCACCCCAGACATCGGGGGGAGATTACTGGGCAGGGGGAAGAGCGGTGTGAAGGGAAGCAGAGCCAAGGGGGCAGTGCTAGTTGAGAGGGACAGGTCAGTTGCGATTGGTGCCTGGGAGTCTGCATGGAGCGAGTTTGGTGGATCTCAGGCCAGTACCGAGAGGACAGATGTCCACACAGGACAAGCCCCCACCCAGCTGGCACCACGGCACCTCTCTTGGCAGTCTCACAAAGAGGCCAAGAACAGAATGAGTCAGAGAGTTAGCTCCCGTTGACAAGGAGATCCCCCAGTTAGAGTTTAGGCAGCGTGGGAGGAACTTGCTCTGCAGCAGCCTGTGCTCCATTCCCTTCTCTGGATGCAGAGAGACCTCCCCGCTCCAAGGCTGGCAGGGAATAAACGGTAAGCTCTTTGGGGCAGAGAGAGTGAGAGTCTGAGGGAGTGGGAGTGTGTGTCGCCTTGTGGAGTGAGGGAGAGTCCCTGACTGGCGCTCTCTGGGTTGCTGACCATGACCCTCCAGAGCCTTTCACCAGCCTCTGAAATTCACCACAACATCCTTCATATCATGGGGGAGAATTCAGTCTACTCCAGCTTTGGCACAGCTGAGAAAGCAGCTGATGATGCAGAAGAGTTGTTGCAATCCACACCGGGCAGAGCAGGCATGATGCTAAGTTACTATATGGAGAAACCGAGCAAGAAGGGCAGAACTTTTCCCTGAGCTTTTCTCTCCAGCTGCATCTACAGCAAGAGACAAAGAGGGAAGCACATAAGGAGAAAGACAAGCAGATCATGGGACCCTTCAGCAAAAGCACGTGCACAGCGCACATGAGCAGAGAAGTGGTTGGCAGGGAAAGCATGTGCGTCTGCAGGCCCGTGGGTGCACCCATACCTGTGCGTTTGCATGCATTAGCGCATGGTGTCTGTATCCTGGTTTCACATGCGTGTTCCTGTGTGTGCATGTCTGTGGGACTCTGCACACGCATGCGAGCTAGAAGGGTGGATGTGAGCATGTACTTGTTTGTACAGCACCTAGCACCACAGGGTCATGGATCAGGACTGGGGCACCGAGACACTACTGCCATACAAATAAATAATAAGTAATGTAGGCGTTTGACCCCATTTCCCTGGGTGTTCACAGCTGTGTCTCTGCCTAGACAGAGGCGGAGCCAGCGCTCAGCTCTGGGGTAAGGTTAACTCCCGGACAGGCGTTTGGCCTGTGAAGTTGAACCCCGGATAGGATTTGGGCTCTGATTTGAGGGCACTGAAATCTCAGGCCGTGCTCCCCACAGGGTGAAAATCTCATGACAACAGCTGCTCTCACAAGATGCCAGAGGCATCCCACTTGGCACTAGAAACGACCAGCTCCCTCCAGTTTCCTGAACGGCTGCATGAGAACAGGCCACGCCTGAAACACCCTTTCCCCAACCACTACCGGTAACTCTATTGCCCCCTCTCAACCTTCAGCAACACACGAGACACAGAGCCATATCAGATTGGGGTCAGCACCCTCCAAAATGGACCCAGAAGCTGCCCAACAGGGAGGCAGGTTCCTTTAAAATAGCTACACACCTGCCCCAAACAAATATGCCCTGTTGAGCACCATGTGGAACAAGGGCGCCACTCTGTGGCGAGATGGGAGAATTTCACTGTCACAAATTAATCCCAGGGGCTGGAAGGCCGGGGACCCTGTGCCCCGACTCAGGCAGAACAGCATGTCCTGCAGCGCGGCCTGCTGTGCTCACAAATGCACATTCTTGCTGGTCACACTGTCAGCCAAGTTAGCAGCTGCTGCTCCATCAGTGCAGGACTCTGTCATGGTCTGACATTCTCCCTTTATCTTGGCTAGCTAGAGCTTTCGCGGTGCCCCTTTAAGACACTTGTATCCCAGCCCAGACCCCGTAAAGTCATCCCAGTTTCTTTACCTATTTCCTCTTAGCCCTGAGAACAAGAGGCTGAGTGGGGCCCAGAGCTCACTCACCCACAGGCTGAGCTATAGCCCTGGCACTGGGTTCCATTCTTAAATGAGTTACTCTTAAAGCAACCCCAGGCCTGGGTTTTACTTATCACTGCTGCCCACTGCTGGGCCAGAATGTCCACCGCCAGCTGCCCCTCTCACTGTAGAACCAGGGCACAGCCAGCAGACTCTTAGACTCATAGACTTTAAGGTCTGAAGAGACCATCATGATCATCCAGTCCGAAGTCCTGCACATTGCAGGCCACAGAACCTCACCCATCCCCTCCGTTAATAGACCCCTAATCTCTGGCTTAGTTACTGACGTCCTCAAATCATGGTTTAAAGATTTCAGGTTACAGAGAATCCAGCACTGACACTAGTTTAAACCTGCACGTGACCTGTGCCCCATGCTGAAGAGGAAGGTGAAAACCCCCCAGGGCCTCTGCCACTCTGACCTGGGGAAAATTCCTTCCCGACCCCAAATGTGGTGATCAGTTAGACCCTGAGCATGTGGGCGAGACTCACCAGCCAGAAACCGGGGGAAGAATTCTCTGTAGTAACTCAGAGCACCGCCCCTCCCCGTCTAGCCTCCTGACTGGCCGTTGGGGATTTTTGCTTCTGGAAGTCACCGATGGGCTCCATGCCATTGTAGTCAGTCCCATCACACCATCCCCTCCGTACACTTATCACACTCAGTCTTGAAGCCTGTTAGGATTTTTGCACCCCTTGGGAGGCTGTTCCAGAGCGTCACTCCTCTGATGGTTAGAAACCTTTGCCTAATTTCAAGCCTAAACTTGTTGACAGCCAGTTTCTATCCCTTTGTTCTTGTGTCCACAATGGTGCTGAACTTAAATGACTCCTCTCCCTCCCTGGTATTTATCCCTCTGATGTATTTATAGAGAGCAATCATATCTCCCCTCAACCTTCTTTTGCTTAGGCTAAACAAGCCATGCTCTTTGAGTCTCCTCTCATGAGGCAGGTTTTCCATTTCGCAGATCATCCTAGTAGCCCTTCTCTGCACCTGTTCCAGTTTGAGTTCATCTTTCTTAAACATGGGGGACCAGAACTGCACACAGTATTCCAGACAAGGTCTCACCAATGCCTTGTATAACGATACTAACATTTCCCTGTCTTTACAGGAAATAACTCACCTGATGCATCCCAGGGCTGCATTAGCCACATCACATTGGCGGCTCATAGTCATCCTGTGGTCAACCAATACGCCCAGGTCTTTCTCCTCCTCTGTCACTACCAACTGATGAGTCCCCGGCTTGTAGCAAAAATTCTTGTTGTTAGTCCCTAAATGTCACCCCGGCACCAGTGTGTGCTCCAACGCCAACCAGGGATCCACTTCCAACATTTTCCCTGTTGTTCCTCCCAAGGAAAAGTTAATCAGCGTGCACAGATCAACTCTACAGACCTCACAGATGGTCATGGGGGGAGCCAGGCAAATCTTCAACACAGTACTTGGAAGATGACAGGCAGTACTTTTGTTGCAGAGATGGTAGGCCATAACCTGACAGCTGTACAGCTGCTCAAAGGGTGACAAGGAACCTGGCACGTGCTCTGGGTGAAAGGCAGTAACTATACAGCTGCCTGGAAGCAAGAGACAATAGCCACCTAGCTGTACAGTTATGCAGTAACCACACTGCTGCACCAGGAGTGAGGAATAATGCCCTGACAGCTGAACAGATCCTGTCAGAGGTGACAGGCAATAACCATCTCACTGTGCAGCCACTCTGGGAGGGACAGGTAATCATCACTGTACAAACACCCCAGCACTCCAGAGGTGTCAGGCAATCACTGCACAGCCTCTTCTGAGGTGGCAGGCAACAATCTGACAGCTGTACAGCTACTCCAGAGGTGACAGGTAATAATCGTAGAGCTGTGCAGCCACTCTGGGAGGGACAGGTAATCATCACAGTACAAGTATACCGCCACTGCATATGTGACAGGCAGCGGTGTTACAGCTTTACGGCTGCCCCTTGTGTGCAAGGCAAAACCGGTAGCACCCAGGGTGACCAGCACAATCTGACAGCTGCACAGCTGCTCCACAGACGACAGGCCCTTTTCACCTAGTAGGATTACAACAGCCTGTGACGTGCCCAGAGATAAGAGGCTCAGGTGGCCTTCCCTGAGTGCAGCAACAGCCCCACCACTGCACAGCCTTCTCACAGTGACAGGCCCAGTGAGCCCCTGTATGTACTGCTGAACCGTGCTGCAAATCGCAATTTCTTTTTTCAGGGGGTTGTGAAGAACATCTTTCCAAAGAAAACTGAGCACGGTTCAGTGCGGCAATGTCCACAGACAGCCTGAAATACGATCTCAGACAGGTGTCAACCGCCCCCGTCCACCACAACAGGATGTTGTCTTGGGAACCTGAAGGTGGTTATTTAAAATGACAGCGATGATGATATTTCAGTGCTGCTGATTTTAGCAGAAACTTCCCGCTCATGTGCTTATTCCACAGTCCCAGGCTGCATCTAAAAACTTTTCCATTTCTAATAACTTCAACTGCCCCTTACGAGCTGTCAAAGCTCCCCCCTCCCCGACAACTTTGACTGTGCCATCAGTGTGGAGGCAGCCCACATTGAGAAGGAGGCATACTATTCTGAGTTGGAGGAGGAGGAGGTGCTGCAGCTCACTGATGGGAAGATCATCCACTTCCTTGGATTTGTGGTTGGGGCGAGAGGTAAATGGAGCGAAAGAAATTATGAATTTTTTTAAATTTTAGGTATTGATAAATTTAGAAGTTTTAAAGAGAGCGTGTGCAGACTTGCTATGTATGCTGTGATGGATATGTTGGCTCTTTTTAGCGATAAAACAGTGAACCTGAACATTTTTGGGATGCTGAAGACTGAAAATCACCCTGTCCCCATAAACACGTTGAACTAACCATCAACCCCCTTCCCGCCCACCGATTTAATTCAGGAAATGCCTCCATTTCCTAATTTGTGTGAAGTGGGAGCAGCGCGGAATCCAGCTGTCTTGCTGCAGCATCTGGCAGAGCTGCCTGTGGAGCACACAGAACCCCGGCAATGACGCACCAGCCCTGAATGTCAGCTCGGGGGAAAAGGATGTCTGAAAGCATCACCCGCTCTATGCATGGGTCCTTTCCTTCCCACTCAGACCTCAGGCTCTCTCTCTCCCGATGAGCCCAAGCCGCTAAAGCCTAAGGGGTGTCTGGATGAGAGGCTCTCTCTAAGCCGTCCTCTCCCTGGTTGCCCACCCCCTGCATCCACAGCAACGTTGCAAGGCAGAGCTCAGCGCTTGTTTCAGCTGGCGGCGTGGTTCATACACTGCCAGGGCTCGGCCCACATGCCAGCTAGTGCTCCGTAAGCCCGAGAGTGGCAGGGGATGAGGAGGAAGCTGCAGACTTACCTGCCCACTCCAGCAGCTGAACGCTGGCCTGACTGCAACCAAGGGAGTCAAGGGACAGAACGGAGCGGTGGAAGCAGGTGGTTGACAGTGGGACTCAGAGCTTCTCCCCTCCAGCCCACAGCAGCAAGGACGGAGAGGAGCTACCTTGTGATGCTTGCCGGAGGCCCAGGGGAAACAAAGCTGAGTGTAGGCCCATTCCCCGCACACCAGGCATCGCCTTCCAGATGAGCACCAGCCAGCAGCCTAAGCAGAGAGGTCATGGGGGGATGGGCCATGGAGACTGACAGGTGTAGAGGCACATGCAATCCAGGGGGAATCACCCACAGCAGCTTCCCTGCAGACCTGCCTTTCGCATATTCAGGTGTGCCGGAGAAATTGTCCCCAAGTCACCTGCAGGGATGCTGGAGGACTCCTTTCCAGATAGCCCCACAGGCCAGGGGGAAATGCCCACATGTTACCCAAAAGGAAATCCAGGAACCTTTCGCAACCTCTCCCATCGACACAGAATCCACACAAAAATAACCCGACAGGCCAGCCCCAAAGACAGGAGCCCTAGCTACACACTGGAAATCTGCATGCCGTTTGAGAGAAACGGCCCCCCTGGTTATGCCCACAGAAACAGGCCCCGTAGTCCTGGGCCAGGGGGAATCCCTCTCCCCGTTGTTCACGTGGACCCCAAACAGACACAGGCCCAAAGAAAGCCCCAGCGGATCACAGGAGGAAATCTCATGCACACAAGTCATTAGCGCTCTCCACCTTGCCCCGCACAAGCTGCAGGGCACCATGTGGCTGGAGGACACAGCTGGGAACCCCACACAGACCCAGGTGAAGCATGGGAGCCTTCCCCCTCACCCACCTCAGGAGTGCCCCACACCCAGGCCTTAGGGACTGCTCCAGCTACTCTTAGCAATTCCCATGTGATTCCACGTGCCAGGGCCCATGGATCACACAGGCAATGGACAGATGCCTCAAAACCAATCCTCCCTTCAGTATCTGCTCACATCCAGAATGGAATTTGCCTGTGTTTGCACTGCCTCTGTCCCTTTGATAGTCACTCTCCCGCAGTCGTTCAGCCTCCCTCACACCAAGGCGGGGTGGGGGGGGGGGGGGAAGACACAACACGACAGACGATGTTTGAGCTCCAGTCCTCAATTTTACACTTGAACGCACAACTACAAATGTACTGTGCTCTCAGCTGTTAACTGAAGCCGTCCAATCAGGGAGCAAAACTAATAAGTGACTCATGGAACTTATTACCAGCTCAACTCAGATGTTGAATATTCACACATTAATTACTCATTGAAGAAATCCACCAGCTGCTTTGAACATGGAATGAACTGGAGAATTTCACCATCTTTGCCCAGACCATTCACAAACAGGCTAAATGCATCCCGTGAACTATTGATCACAGATTATCCATCCTGCTCTAAACAGGACCCTCTCCTCTACCGCTGCCCTGCAAAATCCACACCCACAGGGCTCCTGGAAAAGCTGCACCACCCTGGCGATGGCCACAGCCACTCAGAACTGGCCAGAAATGCGATCTGACACCTTTGAAAATGCTACAGTCGCTCTCAAAGGAGTGAAGCTGGGAGAGAGGCAGCTTTCTAGGGCCCAAGGCAGAACAAATTGTCACTTGGTCACTAAAGCTATGAACAGCCCTGGGTTGGATTCTCAGCATTGCTGAGCCGTTCCAGGTCCTATCAAAGTGACTGGTGCTGTGGGTGGCCAGCACTTGGCAAAAATTAGGTCTGCAGTGTCTCTTGGGAGCAACTCCTATTGCACCTAGGCTAGGTCGTGCATTGCTGCAGACACAGAATCAGGCTGGGGGGGTGCGATTTTCAGAAGCAGTTAGCCCTGGTTTAACTCTACTTCCACTGAAGTCAGTGGGAGTTTTCCCACTGCATCTAACTGGAGCAGAGTTAGGCCAACCCTGTGTGCTTTCAGAAAATCCCAAGGATACAGTATTTCCACAGCACATCCCAACATGCTTTACAGAAAATAGGCCTACCCAGAGGTGTTACACACAAGGTACAAAGGAAGGGGATCAATATTAGGTGGCCGTTAGAATATTAACACAGCCTTAAAAAGAGAGACCCTATTATCATCTGATGGCTCTGCTGCCAGTCTGAAATGAGCTGGGTGTCCATCCCCACATGGCACTGATTGCCTTCCTTGCTAGCAACCTCGGCAAAGAGGTCACATGGCACCTGGACACCCCAGCTGAGCTCAGGGCCCCATTGCGCTAGGCGCTGCACATGCACAGAGTAAGGCTCCACACACTACTTTGCAGTCTCCATGGACAAGACGAAGGATCTATTATCCCCATTTTGCATGTGGGGAATGGAAGCCCAGAGAGATTCAGTGATTTGCCCAAGGTCATATAGGAATCCCGATTCCTTGGTGGTGCCTTAACCACAAGCCCGTCCTTCCAGGGGTGAGCCTGCATCATCGCTGCTGAACCTTCCGCAGGAGCTCAAAAAGTCCTGAGCAAGCAGCAGATTGGTGGGGAGCGTCCAACCAAGGTAGAGAAGAATGAATGCAGCTGAGTTTGGACCCCATTGAGGGGTCCACGGCCCCTTTAAAGCGACATACATGCCCTGTAAAGGGCAGCATGTTGCATTAACTTGGCCAAGGTGTAAGGGGATGCAGGTTTTACAGGCAGCACTTTGGGGCCGGCCTCATCGTCATGCCTCAGTACAGGCAGCCATTAGGACAGAGGCCAGCTCAGTGCCTGTCCCAGCAGCAGACCAGTGTTCTAAACACTGAGTTTGTGGCCAACCATCTATGCCTGCAGTGACCACGTATGCACATCCACAGGGATTCATGAGCCATTATGGGGGGGAGGGGTGTTATTGTGTGCATACACACGTGTGCATAAGATGCATGTGCGCCAGTGTTTCACCCTGTTGATGCTTTTGAATCACAGACTGACGTGGGAATCTGGGTATCTTCCACTGAGCCTCATTTCAGAGCGCTGACTAGGCACTGAACAATAAAGGGACTAAAAGCAACACAGAAGGCAATATGGCCTAGTGGGTAGGGTAAGGCACATGATTAGGACTCAGGAGACCTGGATTGTGTTCCCAACTCTGATCCTTAGCCTTCAACAACTCACTTCATCTCTCTCTGCTACCCTTGGTCTATTTAAACTGTAATCTCTTCCTGGCAGGGCCTCTCTCTTCTTGTGTTTGTACAGCACCTGCCACGATGGGCTCCTGAACTTTAATTGGATTAATAATTAAAATGACTAGGATTGTTTTTTTGTAACTAAACTGAAGTGGAGGAAAAGATAAGCAGAGCCATGCATCTAACACTCCCGGCCCATCGTTGCCATTTATTATACACAGAGTTGAAAGTGGCTGCGTGACACGGCTCAAACAGAAGATAGTACAGTCCCTGCCCCACGGTCAAAAGCCTGCATCCTGAAGAGAGATCAATGCAGGCCCCCATGGAATCCCATTGAAATCAAATGGGTTTAATGGTCTGTCCATGTGGAGTCCTGGGATTCCAGAATTGGGGCCTAAAGAGGCAGCTGATTTTACAATGGTGCATGGACTTGCCCACAGACCCAGGGTCTGACGCCAAAGGTGCTGAGCATGTGCAACTCTCGTGTGCATCAGGACCAAGGACCCTAAGCACGGCCCATAGGCTTCTGGTGAGCAGCCAAGGCGGCCCTCAGTGTCACAAAGCCCTGGCCAGCCGGCACCATGTATCGTTCTGGCATTTTGACTGTGTGCAGAATTCTGCTGCAGGAACGGTGCTGCTGAAGGCCACGTGGGGAGAGTCGTCCCCAGCGAGGATCAGAACCAGCCAGCCTCGGATCAAGCTGGACTGAACAAGCTGATTTCCAGAGCCAATCCACCGGAACTCTCCATTTGTGTGCTCGTTCCCTTCTGGGGGGAGATCATCCTTTACAAACTGCAAAGACTCCTCCCCGGGACAAGGGCTGGGCAACAGGGGATTTAAGGCTTGACCCTCCAAGCCAGGCCATATGTCCCCTCCTCTTAACCATGCCTCTCCTTGTTCACAGCAGATGTACAGTCTGGGCATTCGCAGGGTGCTCTTCCCCTGTACTGTGCTGCCGGTGTGCCTCAGCGCAAACCCAGAGAAGGGAAGAGATCAGCTTCTGTGGCGGATTGGCTCCTTGGCCGCTCAGCTGAGCCCGTCACATACTGGCCAGGCATATCTGCGTCCCCCTCACAGCTGCACCACATCTATGGACTTGTGATTGATGACCCAGCCAGGTGGTGGCTTACACTGGGACCTCTGAGGGCTGGGATGAGCTTCCCCAGCCAACGAGTGCTGGTGGGGACGATGCTTTGAGGACTTAGCCACTAGGAAGTAGACTGAGACCATCCAACAGCCATTACTATACAGCGACTGCATCAGTATCAACGAGGGCCACACTGGATCCAGCGATCATTCCCCCATGCAGAGTCTACACACCTCCATTCCGAAATGTAGCAGTGAATGGCCAGGCTCTTGTAGAAGAAAGGTGGGGTCACAGGCCACTTCCTGGCTTCCTCCTCTCTAGGTACAGACACCTGGCCATGGGATTGAAACCTCCGGCACCTGCCTTGTGCTGGAGGAGAAGACTTGTTGAGCATGGCTGAGTGCTCCCAGCCGCTCCTGTCATCGCAGCTGCATGAATCCTCGTTCTCCCAAAGCAAGGATCACTGCCTCTCTGCATCACCCCATTACGTTGCTAATATCTTATTGTTCTTTAAGATTTTGAAACTTGCTGGGAAACGTTTACAGATAATTTTTTTTTTTTGCCTGCAGTCACTGTGCCTAATGCCCAGTCATTGAGTGCCATATGTGTTTATATGCACTGCAATTTTCCACTTGGTTACATTTTACCACAAACAGTTTCATCCACTCCGCAAAGACAGCAGCAACACATCCATAACGTTCAGAGCAGCCCTAAGAGCACCAGCATCCCAGACAGACAGTGGCACAGCCAGTGTCGAGAGCAGCCCAAAGAGCTAGAATGAACCAACACCCAGACACCTCCAACATCACAACCGGAGATGTCTCTAGCCTCTCTGACGCCTAGATAGAGCATGCAGTGACATCCCGAGCTTTCACCTTGAACATCTGGCTGTCTGAGAGGCAGCAGAACACCTGCAGAACACATGCAGGGACACCCGAGACAACTTTGACTAGCCCCGAGACCCAGGCTCTTCTTGGTGCCAAAATCAGCACCTGGACCTGAGCGCACAGCTGTTCTTTAAGATGGTAACGCCACAGCATGCCAGGAGTATTTTGTTCCGTCCTCTGTCCCTGGGCCCCAGACCATCTCTGTCAGGCATGAACTACTCTTTGGCTTCTAGGCCATCTGTATGAGTGGTACCTTTCCCCCAGGTATGTTTTAGGCCAGAGGCTGTCAAGCTTTTCTCTAGCGTGACTCACAACTCACGGAGCACATGTCCTTCCCTTCTGCAATTGTGTGGGCCTTCTTCTCTCCCATTCTCACCACACAACATCTTTGCAGCAACAAAAATTGTTTGCACAGAAAAAACTCCCATGGGCTTTGGATCTGGCACACTGTGACTATTTGGGCCCACAAGTCTCTCCTGTTCTGGAATGACTAGGAACATCCAGACTGACAAAATTGTCCCCCACACCGCAACCAGAGAAATGCAATGGGAATTTTCTTTCCTGCTTTGCATCCACTGCCCCTGTAGAACAAAGGATGTCACATAGGATTTTTACCTACTAGGGCCATCTGCACAGACATTACAGCTGGAGGCATTTTTTCGATGGGTAGTTTATTCACCAAAATATGCAGCTTCAGTTGATCTGGAACCATTCACAAATTTGACACTAGTTTGGTCACAAAAATTATTTGAGACAACATTCACAAGGGGACTGCAGCATCATTCAGAACCCAGCCAAAGAGGTAGGAAGGTAGTACCATCCTTCTAGCCCTTAGCCAAGTAGTTCGGGAACTCCCCTGGGATGGGGGAGACAGCGGTTCAAATCCCACTCTGGAACAGGGGTTTGAACCCAGGCCTCCCTCATCCTAGGTGAGTGCCCCCAAAAGTTATAGGAGTGGCACCACCAATACCTTCTCCATGAATCTAGCTCTTTAATAATGCCTGGACTCCAAACATTTGAGTCTAACACAGTGTTTTGTTTGACCTGAAATGGGCTTTTTGAGTCGTCTAATATGCTGAAGGAGTTCAGATTCAATTCAACCCAAATCAATTTTTTTCTTTTCGGAACTGCCAGCGAATTGAAAAAATCAGTTATTCTCCCGGCTCTAATGGACACGTCAAGTAATCTGTATAGGTATTTCCCTGCCGTATATTCTAGGTTACATGGACTCTATGATCTTAAGTAGAAGAAAAACCAAGAGCTCTCAAACCTAGCTCAGGAGAGTTTACATCAGAGCAGCTTCCTAGATGAGCTGCTTTTATACTTCTATTTCTATGTCAGAGCTGGATGGGAGACCGCAGCTTCAAGCAGTATGATTCAGTTGTACGCTCAGGCTATCTGCATCACAGATCGGTGCATGAGATAGCCAGTCAGAGGGGCTGCATGCCCAAGGCTCATTGTTCTATTACATGAATAGATTTTCAGACAGGTTTTGGATCTAGCTCATCTCATTGCAGATCTTTAGGGATTTTGTGCCAGCCATTCAGTTTTGCAGGGATCACCTGGCACAACATGATGTGGCATCAGACTGGCATATGCTAGGCCTGGTTCTCCTCTTCGACTGGCATAAGCTTGGAATAAACTCCACTAACGTCACTGGAGGGGCATGGTGCATAAAGCCTGAACAGTCAGGCCCACTGTGGTTTTAGCAACATTTGGACATTCCATCCCCCAGCATAAGGAAGAGTTTTCAGATGTGACTAGTGATTTCTGGCATCTCAATTTTTGGTTGCCCCACTCTCAGAGAGTGCTGCACATCCACCCTCTGAAATATTAGGCCCCTTTAAAGGGTCTCAAAGTCAGACTCTCAAAATCACTAGGCACTTTTGAACATTTAAGCCAGAGAATGGCTAGGTAGTTTCTTTTACTATTTTTCTTTTCTAACTTGCTCTCACATTAATGTTTTCCATCATTGTTAGCTGCCATTTGTACGAGTTGGTTGGAAAGAGAACAAACCCCCTTTTAAAAAAAAAAAAAAAAAAAATACAATAAAACTGACTTTGCAAACAAAATTAACAGAGTCCAAATAAACTGTTGGAGCTCCTCAGACCTACCCCTTCCCATGTTAGCAAACTCCTTTGAGCTTGGAAGGAGAGAGGAAATACTGCAGTGAACTGATTAATGCATGTGTGTCGCTAATGACCTCTACTGGATGCGGTCAGAACTGCTCAACTGCGCATCACAGGTCCTATAGTGCAACTAGTCCATGGGGATCATCTTTCAACAGTGGCTTTGAAGAAGGGGTGAGTTTTACCCTTGAAGCCATGATATTCTAAGTGGCTAGGGTGGTAAGTTCAGTGACCACCATAAAATCCATAGCTGTCTCAGGCTTGTTACAAAACTTTTTAGCCAGCCAAGCTGCCCAATGTCCAGGAACTGATAACATTTCTTAAGAGATGAATTGTCTCATTACTCACACAGATCCTTTCTGCAGGTGACCAGCACTGGATAAACGCTGTCAAGGACACTAGACAATTTCCCCTCTTATACATCTTTATAAAAAGGAAAAAAGTTACTTACTCCATTTTCTTGGCTCTAGCAATTCAACCCCCCCCCCATGTGTGGCTCAGACAATCTCAGCCTCCCTCTGGAAAGCACCGAGCCACTCGACAATGGTCTGTGGCCCCAATGGGCCAGCTCCAAGCAAGCTAGAGGATTTACCCAAAGTGAGTAAGATGCAGTGCTGGGAGCAGCACTCAGGTCTTCTGCCTGCTAGTCCTGCACCGTAACCACAAGGCCAGCCATCCTCCCCAGCAAGGTGTGCAGTATTTGCTCATGACGTGCTCCCGCAAAAAAGGCCCTGGCTTGGGCTAAGCACAATCGCCTGCCCCAGCCCCAATATGGAACCACCACAGCTCTGCCAAGCATGTTCAAGCCTCTCTTTAAACTCGGCCGGTCAGAGTCTCAGGCACAAAATACATACCCCCAGTAAGGAAACATCAGTGAGAAACAATGAGATGGCGACCTCCTCAAGAGGCTCTTCCACTGCCGCTGCCTTGGGCAGTCAGGAGCAGGCTGTAGACTGGCTGGAAGGTACGTGAGTCATCTTTCAGCCAGGGTGCTGAGCAAGGAGCAGCTCTGCCTTTAGAAACGGCACTGAAGAGCTAGCATCCCCCCGACTTCGTGTCGCGCCATTCTCTGGAGACGTGATTCATCTCCAGCGCCAACAGAGAAGGAGACACATGATAAGGGAGTCTTCGTTCACCTTTCCAAGCAGCCAGTGGCCACATATCTTTGGATTCTGACTGAACCGGCTCACCCCACACAGGATTGGGACTGCTCTGTACTCAGCTGGGGAACCTCCCAGGGAAATCCCAGGGAGCTGCAGAAAGTAGGTGATGCTCTGCCCACTGAGTCTGTTCTGAACCTGCCAGGCAGTCCTGAGGCTGCTAGAGATACTAGCTTTCAGGTGGGCTGTGTTCCTGAAATCATGACGTCATGAACGAGCTTGTGTGTTTCTCAAGACTGTCAGTCACTATATGAAACTGGATAATTACACCCGACCTGCCTAAACGCCTCCTAGAGTTTTATCAGGCTAGAGGTTTCTTTTCCACTGTGTGTCCACAAGCTTAGTGTAGCTGTGCTGTGTAGCAGCATTCATCTGCAGAGGTGGCTGCATTTCAGTGGTGGGGAAAGTAATCCCTGCCTTCCAGCTGGTCTCCCTCAGGGTCAGGCCTGTCTCACACTTACCTTTCTGTACCGTGTCTCTCCTCTAGAAAGACCCAATTGCTGTCATCTAGGCTCGGTGTGAGGCCTCTCTGCTCAAGTCAGCCCATCTTTAATCATTTTGGATGCCCTTTTCATCATCTTCCCCCTCTTCTGGGATTTTTCATTTCACCCTGTTCTGTCTGTGTGCTAGGACTTCTGAATGCCCCAGACCCTACTGAGCGGGGGGGTGAGCCATGTGATGCTAGGAGGTGGAGTATGTCCACCCTGTGAAGAACAGATCCCTCTAAAAACCTGTGGAGATAGTGGCCAGGTTAAGAAGCCCCTCTAGAAGCAGAGAAACCCCAGTGTCCTGCTGAAGCACTGGAATTTGGAGTTTATTACCCTTACGTAGAGCAGAGAGCCCCTCCAACAGCATAGCACCGCGTGACCCCAGGCTGAGGTGGAGAGATGCTGCATAGCCAGAGGAGATTGAATGGACCACACTTCCAGCAGCACAGCTCTCTGGCCCTATGCTGGCTCAGACTCTGAAGGGCAATAGCTATCACTCTCTCCCCCAAAGCCTCTACTGGGCTGTGGAAGCATGTAGCACATCCAGGATATGATGCAGTTTTTCCATGGAAAATGAAATAGACACCCAGAAGTCGCCTCCTTCCTGTACAGGACAAAGGAATTCTGGGGCTAGAGGTTCAGGGACAATCTCTTCCCAGATCTGACCTCCAGCCAGATGCACTCAATATTCCATAGACAGATCAGGTTAGATATTCTATAGCTAGATCAGGTGAGATTTCACAGTGCTGGGGGGCCAGAAGGGAAGCCATAAAAGATTAATAGATTTTACAGTCAGAAGGGACAGTTATGACCATCTATCCTTTCCCTTTGCTTCCAGCCCGCTCCCTCCATTCCCCTTGTCACTCCTCCCCTCCCACATCTCTTCCCTCCAGCCACTTGGTTGGATGCAGTTATCTTTCCCTGATTTTTTCCCATCCAACTTTGCAAGCAAAGCCAAGATGCAAGAAATGACACGTTCAAGTTGCAGGGAAACGACAGATCCATCACGGCTAACAGTAGCCCACATGGCGCCCGGACTGGCTGGCGTCCCGCTGCCCATTTCCCAGCTGGCAGTGACAAGGGTCCCCAGTTTGCAGCGGTGTCACTCTGGCAGAACCGGCTGGGCTGATTGGCGAGAGAACATGAGGGTGTCAGAAAGGTGCTCACAGACATTTCTTGGCTGCCTCAAGGAAATAAAGGCCATCACTGAGCCTGTCAAAATGATTAATAGCTTACAGAGTATGGGGGGGTGGGGGGAGGGAAAGTGAATGGGAAGGAGAGAAAGACAGATGGGACGGGGGAGATCTATAAATACACAGGAAGAGCAGGAGATTTAAATAAATACAATATTACCTTCATGCTTGGAGAGGAGATGGGAACAAGCAACTCGAGGGGTTCAGTCACATGCCCAGAGAGATGGGGGAGGAGAGAAAAGCCATCAGATGAATGGGGCAGGAAGTGGGACCCTGAGACACCAGAATCAGATCTACAAGATCCAGCCAATGGTACCACCACAAGCACAGGCCTTGGAGCACCAGTTCTGCACCCGGCACCACCTGAATGCAGGCCCCCCCAAGGCCTGTGAATGCTGCTTGGGGAGGGACAAGCCCATGGGGGAGTCATGTCTATGACAGTGCCAGAGCCACAGGAACAGCCCCATGAATGCTGGCCTACAAGCATAGCTTCACAAGCAGAGGCTGACAAATTCCAGGCCTCCCAGCTCCACCCCCTGGAACAGGTTCCCAACATTCTCACCATGAGCAATTGACAATCCTGCTGGAAAGTGTTACGTGTGTTTTGCTAACTCACTGTTGCAAGTGGCTCACTGCTCCACTGGAATATAAGGGAGGTGAAAGCAGCTCTTGAGAGAGGAACTAGGATGTGGACTGAGCAGGCCTTAAGGAGGAACTCTGAGATCAGCCAAGCTCGGGGAGTAGGTTTGAGGTTGATTTTCTGTTTCATCTTGAGTTCCTTTGTGGAATACAACCAAAACTCAGGAAAGGGCTGAGATCTACCCCATTACAGATGTGTCCTATGCTGGTTGGGCACTTGGGCTCAAGGTATACAGACTGATGCTTTTAGCCCTGGAGGTTGCCGGTTCAATCCCATTAAACAAGATAATGGTCATTACACAAATATCTCCCATTAAACCATTCAACCTTTCAAGACTAAAACAAACTCTAGCCCTCACTCAGGCAAATGAATCCAACCACTGTGATGGCTCCAGACCAAACTGTTCTATAGACAAGATGCTACCCAAAAAGTCAGAAGAGACTTTGAAAGAACCCCCCCCCCCCCCCCCCAAAAAAAAAACAACACCATTTTTTTCCTATTTTCTGAACACTCCAGAATGGCTCATCCGATTAACCTCCAGCTTTCTACACACAAACATTTCTTGATACCCAAGAAGTTTCAAGCCAAAAAGACTTGCTCTGAAGCTGCTGGGGGAGCAGCCAACACTGGGATTCGAGAAGAGAGCTAGTCACTTGATTGAGAACTCGTTACAGCAGCTCCATAACTCAGTTTGGTTGCTCAGCACTCGTGCCCTCATTTTAAAGGCTGCTTGTTGTTAAACCAAGCTGCTCAAAAGCCAGCCAACCAAGAACCAAAATCCAGAAGACTAGGGCTATGACTCCTATGCAAACCCTGCCTAGAATCAGGCTCAGTGATGAAGCACCACTGCCAGGGAGTCCTCTCTAAAACAGAGTTTAGATTCTGGTGCTGTTGGGCTTGGAGGTTCTGTGCCAGCATGAGGAACGATGCAATTGCTTCCAGATACTGGGCACTGATTTTACCGGAGATCTTTGTGATAGTTGGAACTGCGAGGGAGTATCTCCTAGGAGTCTTCAGTAGGGTGTAGCTGTGTCAATGCTTCCTGTGCTACTCATGCTAAAAGAGCGTAATCAGCCAGCTTGAGTCTTTAGCATTTTAGGAACACAGGAGCTGCCAGATTGGATCAGGCCTTTGGTCCATCTAGTCCAGAACCATCAGAGATTCAAAGGCCAGAAGGGACCATTGTGATCATCTAACCTGACCTCCTTTATAACACAGGTCAGAGAACTACCCCAAAATAATTCCTTTTGTGCCTGACAATAGCTACCAACCAGATGCTTCAGAGGACAGTACAAGAAACTCTGCAGTAGATTGTTATAGGAATAGCCTCCCTCCAAGAAAGGTTTCCTCCTGACCCCCCAGTTGGCTTCTGCCCTGAAGCAGAAGGGTTTATATTTAAGCTAGTCAACATTGGTTTGGATTTCATAATTTCAGTGAAAAATGTTGAGTTTTTTCATCATTTCCTCAGATTTTGACCCTTTCCTGTTTATATCGCTACCAAAACTGGGGGTGGGGGGGCAGTTCTTACTGCTTTGGAGTTTTGTAAATAGTTCTCTCTCATTCTAAATCCACAGTAAGTGTGAAATCTGCTGATGGATAGTGCAAAAGGGTAATTAGGACTTAGTGATTACCAGACATCCGTGCATGAATTTATCTGCAGCCTAGAGTTGAAGGAAGTGGTAGAAATGAGCAAGTGAAGGTATGTGATAAAGGAAACAGATAATTCTTCTGAAGTAAGGCGTAAACATTGTCAAGAGTTGTTAAGTAGCCAGACAGAGGAGTCCTGCTTACCTCAAAGTGAGCAGAAAATCGGTGTCTTCAGCTTCTTCAAGATCAATTGAGCCACTGAATGAAACTTTGCTCGTTGAAGTGGAAGAGCAATACAATATATACAATACTCTATCCAAGCTGCTGCAGATACCCATCAGAGAATACAGAAAAAAAATGTACATGGCAAAGAAGTTTTAGCCATCCTTTCAACTTCTTATTTTCACTGTCTGAGCAAACTTGTCCTATTTTCACTTCTCAGGTGCAGATATCTTACCAGGCTGACATCTAAGCTCAGTACACTATTTAAACCCAGCTGAGAAAGATGTAAACCTAACAGTCAAAACACGATATCAAGAACGTTTCACAGCCGCTACCAACTTCATTATTTATTATCTGAAAGACAACAGTGCCGAAGGACCACAGCCGAGACCAGGACTCCATTGTGCTAGGTGATATACAGACACAAAATAAGAGACAGCCCCTGCCCTGAAGAGTTTACAATCTAAACAGATCGGAGAAAAGGTGGGGTAAGGGATGTAATGTGTGATTAGAGTGATCAGTGGGGTGGTTTGCAAGTGTCATTTTAGTGCCATGATTTTTTGGCAGCTCTTTTTTAAATGGGGACGGACAGACAGGGTTTTGTTGGGTGGAAGTTAGCTAAAACAGACACCAAGAAAGGGAGGGTACTATAGGGTGAAAGGGGAGGGAGGGAGGGAAGCATGGAGGGTAGAAGGAGTGAAGAGACTGAAGGAAGGCATTGAAGCTAATACTCAGCCAATCAGGAGAGGGGGAAGAATGTCGACAGAAAAACTAGTTCACCCCCGATGACATCAGCAGCCCCTGCACTTTGCACCCACTCTTCTCTGCTCCTGCTGACTGAATTTCTGGGGGACAGTTTCTTCCTTCCCTGAGATCACATGGCTTAGAAGAGGAGAGGGAGGGAGCCTGTAATTGGTTGAATCAATTTGAAAGAGGATTGATGGCCCAGTTTCCCACTGACACTCGGAACACTCAGGGAGACTAGAAATAAGTTTCAGACTTCAAATAAGGTGAACTTTCTTACTGCAAGGGTAATTAACCACCAGAATGACTCATTTAGGGACAAGGTAGATTCTCCCTCACTTGAAGGCTTTAAATCAAGATGGGATCTTTTTCTGAAACACGCTGTCTAGCTCAACCTCAAGATATGGGCTGGCTGCAGGAACCCCTGGGTAATATTCTATGGTCTATAGGATGCAGGAGGTCAGAAGATGATCAGAGTGGTCCTTAAAGTTCCCACATCTCTGAAGTTTGTCACTAATTTGAAGCTAGATACAAATGTAAGTTTCCAGTGAACAGGCAGAGAACTTCAATCAAAACATGACACATGCTTTCCACAACAAGGGACTCTCTGTAAAGAAATTATATTTACAAAAGCAACTGCAGGTGGTTTCACAGATTACAAGCTATTGGTGTTTCTTGCAGTCTCGGCAGAAATCTGGTTTGATTTAATTAAAGAACTAGAACCCCACACAAAGCTAAAAAGCCTCTCAGAGAAACTGTGGAACCTTTCCATTACTTAGCCAACATGCCTAAGGTCAGAGGATGCCCAGAACCAAAGGAAAAGCTGAAAGATGGCTAATAGAAAGTAATTCTGAGTTCTTCCTTCTCTTCTAGCATTTCCATTGTCGTCGTCTAGACTGACCTCCTGCATGCCACAGGCCCTAGGTCGTCCCTGACTTAATTTCTGTCTGAACTAGCACCTCTCCTTTAGGGAAAAACCCCATCCAATCTTGATTAAAATATTTCCAGGTAAGGAGAATCCCTCGCAACCCTTGGCAAGCTGTTCCAATTGGAGATCCAGATTTCTACCTCAAACCTGCTGTGTCCCCCCACTTCATTGCACCAAAGTGGTGGAAGTAAGTTTATGAAACAGAGGATGACTGGGTCTCAGAACTGTCATTTTTCTCTCTTTTTATTAAGACCTGCACCTCAGTCCTGCAGTGCGGCATCAGTAAGACCAGTTTTTAGTACATTCAGATCGACTTGATCAATGATCATTTATGATGAATGCTCTTCAACCTGGGGCTTATAAGCAGGTATAGGAGGGCATGACCACTTTCCCTTTTCTTTATGGCTAAACGGGAGGGGTCCCTAATACTTCTCTATTGTACCATGGGGGCATGGTATGGACAAGGCCAGGAACCACAGGGCTGGGAGACCTCTTCTCGGGTGACCAGATGTCCCAATATTGGGAGCTTTGTCTTATATAGGCAACCATCCCACCACTGGCCCCCAAAAAGTGTCCTAATATTTCACACTTGCTATCTGGTCACCCTACCTCAGGCGTGTATTCTAGCCCCTGCTCTGCTAATGAGTTGCTGTGATGCCTTGGGCAAGTTGCTTGAGTTCCCTGTGGCAAGAGGCAATCACTGTTCTACTTACCTACCTCACAGGAGGCTTATGAGGCTTAATAAATGGCTAACAGGCACTTGTAGAGCCTCTGCTGATGGTTCCTCTGTAAGAGGAAGGAGTTGTCACACGCAGCCAGGACTAGGCAGAAGGGAAGGGCAGAGGCGCCTCAGAACAGTGCTAACTTTAGTGCATAAAAAAGGCTAGTTTGCATTTTGTTTCACCCTCAGGTTGTTGTGAAGGCCAAGACCATAGCAGGGATCAAAAAAAGAACTAGACAAGTTCCAGGAGGATTAGCCAGGATGGTCAGAGCTGAAGCCCCGTGCTCTGGGTGTCCCAGGCCTCTGACTGCCAGATGCTGGGACTGGACGACGGGCTGAATCACTTAATTGCCCTGCTCTGTTCATTCCCTTTGAAGCAGCTGGCAGTGGCCACTGAGAGAAGACAGGATCCTGGGATAGATGGACCATTGGTCTGACCCAGTCTGGCCACTCTGATGTCCTTATGAAAACTAGAGGCACCATTGCCGCTCTTTCCCATGGGGATAACTGAGGAGCAGATGGGAGGGACTGTAGCCTTGGGCAAGTCCAGGGAACGCTAACAGTCACAGCCATTATTTCTCTCACAGTAGCACCCAGAAGCCCCAAGCAAAATTGGGGCCTCATTGTGTGAGGTGCTGTATGTGTGTACACACTCACACTCTCTCTCTCTTTCTCCCTCCCTCCCTCCCCTGAACAGATAAGAAAAAGCACAGGAGAAAACTCTGTGATCCCCATTCTACAGAAGGGAAACTGAGGCACAGTGACTAGCCCAAGGTCCCACAGGAAGTCTGGGGCAGAGCTGAAAACTGGATCCAGGTCTCTCATAGCTCACTTGGATGCTCTTTCTCCAGGTGGTTATTCATCTAGAGATGCTCAGAGTGGTCTTGCTGAGAAAAGGTGCACCCTAGGTCACTGCAGCACGTTGGAGGCAGAAGAGTGGGGTGGTTAAAGGTGGGGGAGGTTGTGTGAGATTAAACTAGCTTAGATGGGCTACATCTTCTGCCATAAGCACTGTACTTTTAGCACTGTGTAGGATTAGAAAAACGTGCCTTTCAAAGGATCCTTTTAGATTTAAAGCAACACCCTCAAGGCCCTTCAGGGCAAGGATTGTGTCTAGTGTTTGTACAGCACTCAGCAAAATGGGGCCACAATGCCTCCTGGGATCTTGGCTGACACCATAATATCCAATATTTATTACTATATCTGTGTCTGAAGTTTGTTTATCTACTGATGGTGCATGTAATATCTAGGCTTGTTAGAACTGAGTGCGCAAAGGGAAAAAATCAGTTTTTTCCTTAAGTATTTAACAGTACTAGATACATAGTAAATGTTACCATTTCTCAAGTTTGCAAGTGTCTGTTCCACAGCAACAGGGAGAGAAAAGTTTTAAGAACTGGAAGATCTGACTGTAAAAGTCACAAAAATTGGCCAGGGAACTCGCAGGCAGATGGAAAACCTGAAACTCATTTTTTGAAACTGGCTAGATTGCTAGCTGATGATGTCCCTTTAACTTTATTATGGACCTATGGTTCCTGGTATCTTAAGAACACTACAGCTCGAAGGTGATCCTATACACCAGAGTGTGGACAAGTTTAAGCTATTGGTTTTTATCAACCGTGGCTGCTCCTGGGAACATGAGATCACAGAACTGGTCTACCACATCAGTCTGGGACCCTGCTTCTGCCAATAAACAATATCCAGTGCTTCAGAAGAAAGAGAGCTCACCATCCCTGATGCTCACAGCCACCTGTGTACTGCTATAGGGGTGGACAGAATTTCTTCCTGAGCCCTGTGGCAAGCAGCTGACACGCTGAAGCCTGAGCTTTGAGAGCTTTTATTTTTCAGCATCCACAACTGCAGACAGTACTCATCCTCTGGTAGCACACGCGCCATGTGAGGCACTTGTCCATACAGACAAGACACAGCAGAAATTACAATCCAAGACACATAGCATACAAAGAGGAGGAAGACAATCCCGAGATACAAGAGGGTATAATAGGTTTTTAAACATTTGCACCTATTGGCTATCCCTGACTGCTACTTCACCTACCCATTAGTTGCTGGTTAATTTCCTCTTGGCTTTAAAGTGGGTTCCACGGAGAGATCTGAAGGAGAGCGCAGCACAGGCATTCCATGAACGAAAAGGGGCAGCATCCAGAGAGACGGCTGCAAGAGATGCAGATAGGTGGGCAGTTTAGCGAGCACTGGTCAAATTAGCCACTGACATGATGTCCTGGGCTAGTGAATGACAGAGACAGGCTACAGTCTCAGGATGTACCATTCCTCTTTATTTGCCTGTCATGCATCCATCAACCGCCTCCTTGCTCTCGTATGTTGCAACATCATCAAGAGGGGAGTCTGAGCAGCACACACTTTGCCCATCCTCATCTTACGTCTGTCAGTCAAGACCCCCCTGGCCCTTGTCCGCCTGGCAAACCACTGCTCAGTGAGTGATCTCTGCAAGGCTAAGCTATCCACACACCTATTGCTGGAGCTTGGCAGCAAGGTCCTAAGAACTGAGCCCAGGGGGCTGAAATGGGGCAGGAAGATGGATCAGTGACATGATCTCTTCCTTACAGAGAAGTTGGCTGGGAAACACTGACCAAAGGGAAAGATTTCATGAAGCAGCTATTCCCTGAAAGTTTTTTTGGGCAAGCAGAAGTAAGCCTGTGCGCCCCTTCACAGCCACTCAATGTACGCCTCACCTGGGCAATGAAGGTGCTCTAGAACAACACTAGCACTCCCCATTGCATGCCTCAAGGCTGCTTTGCTGTGGAATATGTGGCACTGTGATAGCCAAGTTGGCTGCTTCCATTGTTCGCGGGATATTTTTCCTCCCTTCTCACATTCTCCTAACAAAGATTCTGATTAATGATCGCTCATTCCTAATTGTCAAATTTCTTTTCCTTCATCCTGTGTCTAATCACCAGTGACAGAAGCCATTACGCAAATGAGAGCAGACGACTTCCCACAACTGTTCTCGTTGGTAAAAGCCTTGTAATTTAAAGCTCTGATTTGTAGAGGAAAGCTGCGTTTCCCCAAGGCGTCCGGGCATCTGTTCCACTTACACTCCAAGAGCCTCCACTTCCGTCCCTCCCCCGCCAATTAATCCTCCGCTCGCAACAAATATTTGACTTGCAAGGCAGTAATTAGAACTTACTTTGCATGAGTTCACTGCCGGGAGAGCTTCGCCTTCTTCTTCCTCGGCTCGCTCATCTCAGTACCCATCCCATGCAGCAGCAGGACAGAACAATGCACGATGGAGGTGGTGACCTCTCGCCCCCTCAGAGGGAAATTTCCCGCTGACCTCAAACCTCCCAAGACACATGGTAGTAAAAGCCAAGCTCTCCAACTGGAGGGAAGTGAGCTCTGATAGCTATCGAAATGCACCAGGCACCTCCTTACAAAAAGGAGATGAGAGGAGGCAGAGTGGGGAGCAGAGATGGAGGAATACAAGATGAAGACTTAAAGAAAGCCCTGTGGAAGGAGGGAAAAAACAGTGTTTCCTACCTCACATGATGGTTGTGAGGCTTAATAAATGGCTCAGGGCAACACACATCTTTGAAACAGAAGACTGCAGCCAAGGGAGCTGGGAAAGCTGCGATCCTGGACTGCATACCATGTCTTGAAAGCCGACTGACTAACCATCCTGCTCCCGCGATGCCCTTTAATGCAGCCAGCCACAGGGCAGTTCACCTGTATGAATCCAGCAGCAACCTGCCACTTTTTCTACAGGTCACTCATCGGCCATGAAAACAAATGCAGCCTGGAATCCCATGGCTAAGAGGCCTTCTTCCTCCCTAGGAGAATTTGCCTTCAAAAGAATGGGGGGGGGGGGGTGTTTGGGAGGAGGGTGGAAGGGAGAAGAGGGCATGAAGACAAAGAAATGGAAACAGGAGCTAGAGAAGAGAAAGAGCAAACCAGAGAAAGACCCAAAGAGGATGTAAATTAAACACACGAGTCAGATCTGGGGTGTTTTTCTCAGAGTTCTGACACATTCACTTCACCTCTGGGCCTCAGTTTCCCCATCTGGAAAAAATGGACTAATTCCTCTTTCCTACGTCTGCTGAGTTTCTTGTTTGTAAGGTGCTTTGTGTTCAAGGGATGCAAGTGGCCATGGAAGGGCAAGTGACTAGACATTTCTGAGCTGTGGCCTGTCCTCAAGGTCAGTTACTCACATAAAAGGCATGCAAATGGCACAGGCACTAGACAGGGGTGCTGCAGGCACTCACACACAGACACTAGGAGAGGATCAAGCCAGGCACTCACACACATACCCATAACCTGACTGCACCATGTTGAAGCTTCTCAGACCCTGAGTAACCCACTGCCAGTACCTCTGTCCACCCAGCTGCCAATCACACCTCACCCTACTACCCCTTTCCCCAAAAACCTCCCTCCACTCCCACCACCACATATTTGCCCAGTTTCCTCTCATTCAGAGATGCTAGGAGACATGAGAGCAACCACACACTCACTGTCCCCATTTGGCAGTTTCGTTTTACAGGTTAAACACAAACATACAATCGGCATATCGAGTTAGGGAAGTCCCCAAAGACTCCTTGATGACAAAGCCCGATCTTGCCCAGCCAGCTGGTCCCCAGATCACTACACCTCCACAAGAGTTATCTAAATCAATTCCCACCCACTAATGTTTTGCAGAAGGGTGACTAACACGACAGTTCATAATGAACTACTTGGCCTGTATGCACTAATTTCCTGGAAGTATAAGACACATGGCAACATCCATAGGTGTTGAGACACACCTGAAGCATGTGCAGGCAAGCTCCCCCAGACAAATCCTGCCCTGGACCTCCAGGTGCAGATCTGTTGCTTACCAAATAAACTGAAGAACTGGATGAATGCGCAATTGGGATGGCTCAGGGAACTGATAATGGGCCATGCAGCTTTTCATCTCTACGCGGAGGCTCCATCTGCAGTGCATGCAGGCACTGAGTCATGACTACCTGACAGTGACTGGATGGTCTTTGCGAAAAGTTCTCATTCTTCTTGCCAAAGGACAAGAGTCCATATTGAAGGCCGTAAATCAAAGGGGACTCCATGCTGCTTCCCACAGGAGTCCAGATTAGACGCCTCCCTTGGGATGTTCTCCTTCAGGGAGCAGCACTCAGAGAATAAAAGCCACACAATTCTGTTGTTCAACATTGGTTGTATTTAAGAACTATACTTCAGAAGGTACCATGTGTTTCTCTCTCTCACTCACTCACTCTCACACACACACATACACACACACAACTTCCCGAGACCATGGCAGGGGCACTGAAAGCACAAGGTGAAAGTGGGGAATAAAAAAGAGTCCATCAGTGCATTGTAAACTGAGCTTTCATGCCAGTCAAGTGCAGCAAAAAAACTGTTCTGACACTTCAAAGTTAGACCTTTGGCAAATAAAGAAAAAAGGATCCCAAGATTCCATATGTACCATCCTCTCCCTTCATGAGCCCCCTGGAACTCCCAGCCTGGGCTTCAGGAGCTGGTGGTGACCAACGAGCCGCTCATCACACTGGCTGAGACTGTTGTGCCCAACAGTGGCACACAGGTGGAATTCCAGCTGAGCGTCTTCCAACCCAGGGCAGAGAGACTTCACACCAGCAACTCTTGGGAAGGCTTCACTTCCAGCCAGTGGCAGAAGAGGGTCCTTCCTTCCTCCCTCCCCAAGGCTGAGCATTGACATGCATCCAGCTGAGTGACCTTCTTTCCAATCTAGACAGTGCTCTGAAAAGGAAGTTTGTCTCCTGCTGCCCTCTTGTGACCTTGGTTACGTACTAAATCAGGGACACAGGGGTGTTTGGTAACAAGACTCCTGCTTTGTCCTATAGCACCTCTCTTGATATCACACCCACAAACAGCAATGGTCATCAGACAGACACTGAAACGCCATCCAGATGCTGTCTGACAACTCAGTTTTGCCGAGTCTTTCTTCTGTTCCTGAATAAGAGAAGTTCACAGTAAATGGTACAAGAGTCATCCCAGCACAAGATGGGACGTGGCAAGCCATGGATATAATGCTGTTTCCCCAGCAACATCTCCTCCCTGGGCTACACACTTCACAGAAACCCACATATCACAATCGGCCCTAAATAGTAAAGGAGACAAAACACTAGGAAACAGTGAAAGGAACAACCTTCACTGGTCAGGCAGATGAACTAGGTGGAACCCAAGTCAGCTTCTCTAATCTCTATGATCAGTTACAACCATGTTCACTATACAAGTTTCCCTTCCACTAAGGCAAGGCTCCATGTGAGTTTGGAAGCCTCTGCAGGGAAAGGACTAGGAAGGCAAGCCAGGTTTTCAAGGTGAGCACCAGGACTCTAAAAGGAAGTTCTGCTGCTCCTGTACCTTCTCCTTTCATTCTGAAAACTACTGTGTCAAATCTGAGAACACAAAGGATTCAAACAAAATAAACATAGGTATGAAACAGAAAATCTCCCCGTCTCTCCCATGTGACTGTACAAGGAGGGGAGCAACACAACAGCATGGATTACACTGGCAGAATGGGAGCCTTACAACATAACACACAGAGTTCATCAGTAAAGGGCACTTTCTGTGTTTGTCCAGGAAGGCGGCACCCCCTGGTGGAGTAAAGGGAAGCTGTGAGTGTCTGATTTTAACTGGGCATTCATCAGTCTCAGTTCAGGGCCCCAGATCAATTTTCATGTGGTTTCATCATGAGAGACTTGGTGAGTGCCCTAGTATCTCTGTATCACCCACACCATGCTACATCCACTTCTAACCATACTGCAGCTTTAGAGAAGAGAGAGCTCAAAGAGCTCTGTTGGGAACAGGAGAGAGGACGTGCCCCGTGACAGGCAGGACTCAAAAAAAGGGTGGCATTGTGTGCACACACTATATGGATTCAACGTGATCACCGTACTTGGTACCAAGCTCCCAATAACCTGAGCACAGCTTCTTGGGGGGTTGCAAACCATCTGTCCAGTTTCTCCTCACACAAGTCATCACTTGCTCGTTCCCGCTGTCCGAAGGCGCCAGGACCCAGCCAGCACAACAGAATCATGGAACCTAAGGCTTCATCCAGACAGACTGTCCCAGGTTTCAGGGGCACGACGTCCACTGCCAGCACCATCACAGAAACCCAGCCACTGGGCCTGAGGAAACACCACCACTCCTAGCTCCCTTTCAAACTGTTTTTTTCAACACTTTAAATTAAAAACTAGAAGGAAAGCATTTGCGTGCCAGACACCACACTCCTCGTCTGGGCAGACAGGGGAAACACACACTTCTTGGAAGCAGGATTCTTGCTCACTAAGTGCAGATTCTTTCTTGGGAGATTCAGTTGAATGACAGTGAGGGAAGGAGGCGGGCTAATGGTTTTGCAGTTCCAGTAGTCCCCTTAATTGTTGTGGAGCGGGACAGGGATGGGCCAGCAGCCCATCAGTCTTAAGTGCTGCGTGCAATACTAGCGCTCAGTATCTTCCATTACTCATGAACGAAGCAGCTCCACCGTCAGTCACCCAGGTGGCAAGGGACTAGTCATACCGACCCTTAATCATCATGTTCAACAGGGGACCCACCTGTTCAAGGCAAAAACAGATTGTTAGCCCTGGCAACTGCATGACAATGAGGGCTGCACAGCCTGCAGCCTTACTACCTCAGGCTGTTATCTCATCAGTTCCCACAAGCTAAGCTGGGCCAAGCCAGGCCAGAGAAGGAGATCTCAGAGGAACATAGGTCAGGAAGAAGCGGAGCTGGTTATCCAGGACGAATAGCCCATTCTGCCCAGTTAGTGCTGAACCAGTCTCCTGGTATGATGCCATCTTTCAAAAGAGATGTAAAACAAATCTTCATTGCTTATCGTTATTAAAGATCCCCTAGCATCTTCCACAAGAGTTAGCTGTGTTCTGGCCAGTAATGACTACTATCTACAAAAGAAAATTCCATCTGAAGTTTCAGCAGGATACAGTTTTCTTCACTTCCTGTTCTAATCTCGTGCCACACAGAACAAAGCTGCTCTATTTTGGAATGGAGAAAGGGCATTTCCTCTGTACCATCAGTACAGTACTCTAGGGTCACTTAAAATGACAAGCACTATAAAAAGGGAAGACAGTACTTGTCCCTCAATCCTAAGATTTGGCCTGCAGTGGAGGCTACTCCTATTCCTGCCTGTGAAGAGTCAGAGAAGGACCCTCTCATCATGCTTAAGTAATGAAAAGCATTTTCCTTTGGATCATCCAGATAGCACACAAATCTGACACAGAACATTTGTTGATATTATACAGAGACTCAAGTGTTCGTGCACTAATCAGGGGTCCAGGACCAGTGCTTGGAAGGGTTTACTGGCCATCAGAACAGGTCTATTCAGCACTCAGTATTTCAACCTCCAGCAAAGAGATAGGAACACTCAAAACCAGATTCTGATTCCCACTTTAATCCACTGGGTCATGAGAGACCAGCTGGTATAAATCATATCAGAACTCATGTTGGGGGGGGGGAAGAATAAGCAGACTTATTCTGAATAAGGCGGTTCTGAGGTCAAATCTCTCTCAACCCAGGAGGGCTAGATAAAAATTGTGTATCCCATTGAAAAACCTATTATGGAACATTTATTTATCACTCTCACGGCTCCCGAAATATCACACCTTAATGTTGTCACTAGTCCCTCTGACCAGCATGCTTTTCTGCCAGTGTCTACAACCAAATATAGCACATCGTGGACAGCAGAAACTATTTTCCACTTTTTGCACTATGCCACAGGTTATACCAACCATCCTAAGCACTGTAATTTGAGGCCTTTTGTAGCCCCAAAGCACCATGATTGTAGAGGATGAAGAATTGCCACTAGTGCTGTGTCGCCCATCCCCATGCAGTCTCAGATGGTTTGCTGGGATCCAGAGTTCTGCAGTCCACACTTGGCCATTTCAAAGGCGGTGGCAGCATCTCTAGTTTTTATTTTACCTCTTGCGGGTTTCCCAGGGCCTCTCCCAGCATCTTCTCAATGTTCCTCATTATCGCCACTTTCTGATGAGCTTTTAAGGGATACTCAATTCTCTTTGGGGTGGGTGCACCCTGAAAGTAAAGAGAAAAAACACCTCATTGTGTCCTTACTGAAATGCCTCGGTCTTACCCCAATCTTAGCGGACAGCACCACTCACACGTAAGCACCCTGGCTATTCAATTCCAATGCCCCCATGCCGCCAAGGGAAGAAATCAGCTTTTTGGTAGTGACCAATCCTTATATACAAAATTAAGAACAGGTTAGATGAACACATCAGGGTTGGTCTAGGCATACTTAATCCTGCCTCAGCACAGGGGGCGTGAACTAGATGACCCCTTGAGGTCCCCTCCAGCCTGACATTTCAATGATTCACGCAGTGGAGTTCTGGACCATGCCTGGCAAAGTCTGACATCCTGTCTTTATGCCTGGGCACCACAGAGGCTTTGGGAATTCCACTGAAAAATGAGCTGCCACAGGAGTGCAGGTGGACATGTGCTTACCTTGTACCAGAAGTTCACAGTGATGGTGGTTCCGCCATTCAGCAGAGACTCAATGTGATGCCACCTGCATGCAAACCATACAAAATGGGAGAGCTACTACCAAAAGAATGAGATACACAGACAGAAGTGTTGGATTCAGCCCAGAGTGCAGGAGAGGAATCCTGGCATGTCGCTCAATGACCAACAAAACTCCCATAATCCCTTGCATAACGCCTCTTAGTTATTTAAACGTGTATTGCTATGGCACACATCACTGTAGTATCCGAACGCCTCACGCACATTAACAGATTTATCCTCAGCATTCAGAGGTAGCAGATATTACTTTCATTTCACAGATGGGGAATTGAGGCACAGAGTTGTTAAGACTTGTCCAAGATCTCTCTACAAATCTGCAGCTTGGTCAGAAATAGAGCTGAGCTCTCCTGAATCCCAGAGTAGTGCTTCAACCAAAAGACCACCCTTTCTGTCTAAATCTGTGCCAGCTGACTACACTCCTTCCCTCCTTCTCCCAGTTCATTGCATCCTCCTTACCAGTACATAGGGATGTAGAGCACATCACCCGGGCCTACCACTGTCTCATAGCCAACCACGTTCTGGAAATTGGGAAACTTCTCATAGTCAGGATTGTCAAAGTCCACCTAGCAAATCAAAACAGAGAAGGATGCAGCACTGATCAGCCAGAGGCAGGAAATTCAGACATGTACTCTGCTCAGACAGCAGCCTCTATTGCAGAGCCATCCTGTGCAGCAGTTACATTCCTATACAGCAGGGGTGGGGAACGTCCGGCCCGCGGGCCGAAATGATTTGGTCCAGCCCGTAGCGGGCCATATCAGGCCCGCGAAATGATTTGTTCTGGACCTGGCGGCGCGGGGGGGGGGGGGGAGGGAGGGGGCAGTGCCCGCTGCCGAAACCCCTGCCGCCGTTTGTCCCTTTTCGGCAGCGGGGGGACTTCGGCGGAGGGCACTGCCCCCCGCCCCCCACGGAACCCTGCCGCTGCCGTGAAACCGCGCCGCCACCGAATTCTCCCCCGCCGCCAGGGCCACCATCAGGCCCTTGACATAAAAAAGGTTCCCCACCCCTTCTACACAGTGTACCAGTCCCAGGTGCAGTGCATATTTCCACACCCACTTTCAACTCTTACAGCACAGCCCAAAACTCAGCTGCATTGAGCAGCTCTCTTGGAAGCTGAGTCTTGTTAAATCATTAAGAAAAAGAGGAGAGGAGGAAAAGGTACAAGTGAGAAAGCAATGTCCCTGCTATTTCCCCTGAGCAGAAAATGCTTAGTATTTAAAAAAAAAAAAAAAAAAAAAAACTTCTTTGGTCCAAAGCAAACAAAATAAGACTGGTACCATTCCAAAAGAGGTACGTTTTGTGGCTAACAAATGCCCCACTGTGATGGGGCACCTGCCCCTCACTGGGCCAGGAAAGGGTTAAGAGGGCCCTTGGAAAGGGAGCCAATTGGAAGGATCTGTGTGGCAGCCAATCAGGGCCCAGGAGGCCAGTAAATCAGAAACAACAGAGCAGAGTAAGGACAGTGTCTCCCAGGAGCTCAAAGGGGAAGGATGGTCAGCACCCTGGACAGAGCCATGACTGGCTGCTGGGACTCAGCAGAACTGAATGCCCTGAAACCAGGGCTGGGAAGATCCTGGGGCTGCAGGGAAGTGGCCCAGGGAAATCAATGGTGGAGCTGGGGGAGACACAATGAAAGGCTGCCACGCATAGCGTCGCTGGGCCAGGACCCAGAGTAGTAGGCAGGCCCGGGTCCCTCCCCCATCCCCGACTGCCAGAGACTGGTGGCAGAACTGCAGTGGCCACCATGGGAAGTGGCTTAGAACGGACTGCAGAATCCCCAGGAAGGTGGAGAGCACGGACTGTGATTCGAGCGGAGGGCAGAGTCATGAGAAGGAGGGTCGATCGGCGACAGGACTGAGCACGAGACACCGCAGAGAGAGGCATCTGCCTGGCTGAGGGCTGATTCCCCAGATAACCAGCAGGAGGCATCAAGGCAGGGAGTCGTACTGTGCTACAACCACTCAAACACCCAAAGCACAGTGAAAAAACACTTTGCATTTCTACAGCTGCACAAGCTACCTGCCAACATTCAGCTTCAAAACACCAGTGTAGTAGATAGATAGACGGGAAAACTGAGGCACTGAGACTGACATGTCCTATTGAGAGTCAGTGGCAGGGCTAGAGCTCTGTCTGCTCTAACCACTAAAATGTATTGCCCTCACAGTGACACTAAAGAAATCTAATTCATAACTTCAATGCACAGGAGAGTTCCATTTTCCAACACCACATTGATACCAAAGATAGTAGCCAGTGTGGGTGCTATAATGGCTCAGCACCAGGGTAGGCATTGATACACTGTACTAATCCTGGCATATCCCCCATGCATCGAGTGTTTTTCATGCATATGCTTTTCTTTTGGTGTGTAGCAGGGAATAGATCCAATTTACCATAGACCTTATTCTCACCTGGCTCTGCCTGTCACAGGGATGGTGCACAGGGTAAGGATAGAGGCACTCAAACTGATCTGGAGGGAACAGGATACACCGCTTGTAGCCCTTAATCTGAGCGAAGAAGTTCTGCTGCTCATCATAATGAGCTGGAGTCACATTGCCTGCACAAAGAAAGAGGCTGATACACTCACATATACTTTTAAGGCTAGGGCAAAGGAACAGGTTAGGCTTTGCTGGGGCAATAAACAAACAGCCTTACATGTATATAGAATTATATGAAGCAAAGGATCCTAAATCACTTTACAAACCAGGCATGACACCAGGGCTAGCAATTGCTAGAGTTAAGGTTACAGAACAGTTTCCATTTTAACCCCCCTTCTCAGTTGCGCCCAACTCTCACTTTTCAAGATGAGTTTTTCCAACTTGGTCTCAGCCTGAAGGTGGAAAGTAACATTTATGGGAAGTTTTATGAAAACCCTGTTCAGCTATTCGATTGCAAGAATGGGAAAGAACTTGTTTTAAAAAAAACCAACAACTTAAAAACCTTGATGTCTGGGGGAAGTAAGATGAAAATACAGCCTAGAAACACCCCTCTTTAAAAAGGACTTGAGGGGCTTACTTTGAAAAAAAATGTAGTGGTACACTTGCAAGCTTTGCTCACAAATTTCTCTCCACTCCCTGGAGATGCCAAATGACAATTTTCTCACAGTAGGTCTTCATATATGACTGTCCCTCCCCTTTCTCTGATACTCTGACCAGCAGTGAGACAGTTATTAAAAGAGGCGCTTTTGGTGCGGCTTCAGAGTTAATAAGCCCTTAAACCAAACCCTTCACAACATTCTAAACTATTGCTTCTGTAAATCCAGACATCACTGCATTGGTTTATATCTTCTAGTTATCTTAATGACCACAGTGGCTAGACTTAAAAATTAACTGAAACTGTAGATTCTGAACCACTAGATGGCAACCTCCGGAAACACATCCCATTTCACCACAGCAAACTGGCCCAATCCCTCCCCTTGGTGACTGACTGTCCTGATGAGAACTGGAATTCATTTGACTAGGATATGACCCTTTGAAAAGCACATGTGCAGTATTTTTGAAAGGTTACAGAAACACACAGCTAAAAAAGGCTGCGCTGCACATGGGTGAATAGCTTAGTTCACTGCATAGGGATAAATATAGCCAGAACTTGAACAAGCCATCAATTTCTGGGGATTTTAACATTGTACCCCAGGGAGATACAAGTGTGATGGCCAGCTGGAGTACATCCCATCCAGCATGTCTCAGAACTTTAAAGTTCATCTTCAAAATGTCAGGGTAGAGAAATATCAACCTTTCACTAAAATGCTCCGTATAAGGGAAATGAAGTCATGTGTATATTTTCCAGTACCTGAGTCCATATATCAGTCTCTAAATGTATTTGGGATTCCACTTGATGCTACTATTTTAGGAGTTACCTATTTCCAAGGTTCCCAGTGCCAGATATAATTTTGGAATATCAGATTTAAGTCTCCTTCAAGAGACAGCACCTCCCTGCAATATATTGCCCATTAACACTATACTGGGGCACTGGTTTAATACTGATTCAGAAAAGAATGTCTCTTACTAAGTTACCAACACCTCCTCCTGCAACATCTGGGCTTTCCTGGGTGGTCTCCCATACAAATATTGAACAGGCCTAACCCTGCTTAGATTGCAAGACTTTAAACTCTGATCTTCTCAGTTATACTGCAAGTCTGTGTTTGCAGTAACTCAAAGACATAAAAATAAGTTAGAGGACATTGTACTGAGTACCAAATCCAAAAGGCCTGAAGTGCCGAGCAAGATACAGATTCATCCCACACTGATATATTCCATGGGTGGCTATATCAACTGTTAGTTCAAAATACACTCCACAACTCCTGGCAGTATCACAGAGCTGACACTACAGGGAGTAATTAGACACGTAGAAATTTATCTTCAAGCAACCACAATCCAAAGGATACCCTCCTGAGCCTGTCTCTGTGTAATGCAAGTTAAAACCTGCATGTACCCCAGAAAGTTGTCTGTGCTGCTTCAGAGACACACTGCAGTCAAGTGGTAAGTTCAGCTGAAAGTGACCTCCCAAAGTTGAAATACACCAGGATTGGCCAAGTCACTCTCCTGCCCCTTCAGAATCAACGTTGGTTGCTTACCTTCCATGCCGATAAGCAGTAAATTGGAAGTTAGTTGCCCCCAGCCACGCTTCCCCTGCTGCTTGTTAATCCAGTTCCAGTTAAAACCCAAGAAATCCACCACAATCTTCCTTCCAACTGTGTCATTCAGGGTCTGCTGCAGATACAACCTGTATTTCCCAGGGGAAAAATGGGTGTTAAGCATCTATCTGGATACATAGGCATCTCCTAATCCACCCTTAGAGAGATGCCTTTCCCTGCTCCTGCATATACGTACACACCCTCCACACTAACAGAAAGACAGATTTTGTGCATGTGGAGCATTTGAAGAGAAGACCAGTAATCAACCTCAGAAACAGCCTGAAGAATTACATCCCCATCGAGCTCTCTGTGCAAAAGAGGGAGACCTAGTTCTTTCAGAAATTCTAGTGTCACCAACCACAGTGGCAAAGAAAACCACAAGAAATGTAAGTGTCTGTGGAAAGGAAAAGTTCCAAAAAGCAAAGGCTCAAACGTCAGCAGCAGAATTTCCCACCATAGGAGGAAATTACTGTTCGATCTCAATTATATTGAATCCATTCAGTAAGGATTCGGGGATGAGTGGGGCTTTGAAGTAACCCAAAACCAATTCTGAGATCTCAAAGGAATGGCTAGAAGAAATCCCAACCAGCAAGCGCAGCAGGAGTGAAGCTTAAACCCAATTCATCATCAAATGAACTATTGTAAAAAGTCAAGCAAAGTTAATCAATACCCCCCAGATTAACTATTCCACTTAAATTAAGTCACTAACCATAAGAGAGGCCTCTCTGATTAACAACTGCTGTGGGCAGAATGTCTGTGAGGGAATATAGCACATCAATCTCAGATCTCTCAGCTGGCCAGGCACCAAGGTGCCTTTAGTTGTAGGGGACCAACCAAGCAAAGCCTCAGTCACTGCAATCTCAGCAATGCATGCATTAGCCACCCTACATCCATATTCACCAGCAAAGGCTGCTTAAGTTCTGTGATGGGTTCTGACACACCATCTGAATGGGAAAAAACCAGAGGGGGAATAGAATGGCTCTAGAGACTGGTAATGGTATAGAGGCATTGGGCAGCATACAGCTGGTTCAAATTTGGCCATGGTTAATAGCATCCAAAAGTTCCAACATCCAATGGCTGCCTAGTGGCCTGTTGAAAGCATTTTGCACCAGCACTGCATTCCCACCAAATAAAGTGAAAGTCCAATCAGGCAAACCCTGAAAAATTCTGTAATAAACGTAGACAGACGTATCTGAAACACTTAACAAGTGAATGATCAACTCTAGGACACCTGAGAACACCACCCTCCTCAAACACTAAATCTGAGGAGGAGATATCATAGTGAAGGTGAAAAAAAACAGGTCCCAGTGCTCTCTCAAATCATGTACAATGCCTAAACCTCAACCCATCACCCAATTAAACTTGTGCAACTGGAGAGCTTTCCAAGTATCACCTACCTCTCACTGCTTCCTTGCTGCTGTATTTCCTGGAGTCTCTCCACAAACTCATTGAACTTCATCTCTTCCCTGTTCGACCTGGGTTTGAAATTCTTGAAATTGGCCATTTTTTTCTCATCATAGTACAAAAACTTGTATGTGCTAGCGCTATACACTGAGAAGTCCCCACTGCCAATGTTTTCCTGAAGGTAGTCCAGGTCCCACTTCAGGGCGGGATACACCAAGTTTGTGTCTGTCAGCACCACTGGCTCCTGTACAGGAAAAGAAAGCATTCATGGATTTCTGGAGAAACTAAGACATAAGTAACTCAGTACCACAACCATACAGTTCCCTTCTGAAGCAGTAGTAAAGGAGAGGAGGAAAATCAGGCAATAGGCTTCTGGGAAGGAGGAATAGTGTCCCAAATAAACAGACTCTCAAAATGCAAGAAGAATTAGGAACTAGCCACCACTTTCTCATGACAAGCTCACAAAAGGAGTGCCAGCCAGATGGCACCAATCAACTCTATAAACCAGACAAAGAAGCATCACAGGGAATGATACAGGAATGACCATATTGGATTATAGCACGTGGATTTCTAGTCCAATGTCCTGACTTGGACAGCAATTAGTATTAGATGTAAGACACCCCCTTAATACATAGAGTATGAGACAGGATATGAATACTCCACCCTGCCATATAGTGGTCTTAAGTTTGATTCCTGGATTGGTGGGTCTAGGAATTATGCTGAAGCATAGTGCTCTGCTCCAGGGAAAGTAGGTAGAAATATTTGTATTGATCCTTAGGATCCCCTTTAATAAGTTAAGAAGCAGTGCTCAGATCTGAAAGGAATCAGTCTCTGTCTCATCATCCAATAGAAAGATTGAGACACATGCAAAGGGACAGCAGAGATCATCTCATTGATGGACACAGGTGACTCAGAACCCTCCCTTGAGGGAAATTCCATCTGTCTTCCCTACACCATAAACAGTTGCTTGAAGACATCCCAGCCTCTCCCACATCTCTTTCCACACACACTCCCATAACTTCCTGAGGAAGAACCACCCCATGTGTCTGAAACCAACATGCCCACTTCCCTTCTTAGGGGTTTGCTTCCATGAAACCACAGGTACCTCACTCATTTCATAGACATTAAAGATGGAAAGCCTTACTAAACCCCATCTACTTTGACCCATGAGAGAGGGTACAGGATTGGTCCCCACAGTATAGTCTCCAAGTCGATGACAATACACAAATATGGCATTCAAGTCAAAATGCGTAAAAACATTCCTTTACAAAGTAAAGTTTTAATGATTTTTTTACATTCCAGAACAAAGATCAAACATTCCCTGAAGCTTTCACAACTGAAACAGTGCAGCAACTGACAGAAAGGCTCACTAGAAACAAAAGGTGAAACAAACATCATTGATTTTTCAACATCCAAAGTGAGTGAAAAAGGGGGAATGGGCACTGTGAGAAGTAAATGATAATTTAATTAATTTCAATATTAATAACCTACAGTGTTGCTAGGAACACAGGAAATGAAAGCACTGCTTACAGCACATATGCTCTTGTACACGGCAATGACTGGAGTGGCTTCTTTTTGGAGGCAATCCCCCAGTGCAATTCTCTCTCTTTCAGAAAACTTCCCCCCACCTAACCTACATTTCCTTTCTAATCTTCTCTCCCTTACTCCTCGTGTTATCACATATACCACTCTCATCTTGCTAGGTGTTCACAGCCTCTGGAAACTCCCCTAGCAGCCCTTTAACCACAGCACAGAAGCAATCCCTGAACGAACCCAGCAACCCAGGGGACAGCGGGTGCTCACAGCTGCTTGTCAGGAACCCCCAGGACACACGATACCCCCTTGTCAGCTACACATCAGCCCGCCCGCCCGCCCACACCCACCCACCCCCACACAGCCCCACCTACTGCCCTGCCCTGCCCCCCCCCACCCCTGCCCAGTTTCCATCTCGCCCCCGCCTCTTGTCAGACGGGCATCCCTTGCCCACGCCGCCCCGTATCCCCTCCAGTGCCCCGCCCCGGCACGTCCCGCCACCCCCGCACTCCTGGCCTGGCCCGGTCCCACCCCGGCACCTCGTTCTCGATCAGCTCCTCGGCGCGGGGGTCGCTGTGGCTGAGCCGGGGGATGGGCCGCGTCTGGAAGGTGTAATGGCGGAACTGCGACTCGCTCCAGCCGGGCCCCGCCGCCTCCTCGGCCTCCTCCTTGGCCCCGGAGCCCCCCGCCTCCACGAAGGAGGAGGAGGCCGCCGCCATCGCCGCCTCCTACGCCGGGAATGGATGGGAACCGGAACTGGAACCGGAACCACCCGCCCTCCCCTTCAGCCTCATAGCGACGCCGGAAACAGAAGGAAAGCCATAGAGAAGAGAAGCCAGAAGAGCTCCAAAGAAGGGACAACGAGAGGGAGCGGCGCCCCCAGCCGCAGGGACGGGAAAATTGCCCGGAGAGAGACTACAGTTCCCCCAGCGATGGAAAATGATATAGCAGCAGAGACTTGGCGAGGAGGGACGGGAAGATTAGAGGACTCTGGAGGCCCAGAGATCCCCGAAGATATTAAACTCCTATGGATTCCGGGGGAATTAGGTACTTAAATACCGTCAGGAAGTGGGTGCAAATTCTTCAAAGACATATAACACTATCCCTCTTCTTGCTTCCACGTACCTGAGTGCTTTGCTGAATAGGCATCAACAGCAGAACCAGGGCCCAGGGCTGGGGTTTCTTTGGGCTGGATAGGATGGCTGCATGCATTGCACAGATTTCACTGTATTAAAAGGTATTCAAATACTGCATGTTATTTGCACAGTCAGGGCAACCCCATGTGTTTAAAAATCATGAACCAAGCCCTGCAAATCACGACTGGTTCAAAAATCATGAGAATTTAAACATAATTAGTCTTGGGCTTCTTTTGATTCGCCTTTTGTGTTTTGACCATTTGGAGGCCCTGTTGTTTTCAGCCTTCTTCTACCACCATGAATGCTAGCAACTTGCTTTTTTTAAAGAATGAAAGCCAAGATTCCCACATAATCACAGGATTCCAGGAGCTGAGGCTTTATGAAAAATACCAGTTAATATCAAAAGACTTATGATAAAATCACAATCACTGGCAACACTGAAGTATACACTTCCTTGCTCACCAGAAAAGCATGGATTTTTTGAAGTAGCAGAAGTAGCTACAGAAATAGAAACATTTTAAGATGGTCTCCACCCCTCGCCGCCCATTTTTTAACACCACTAATACAAGCATTCCAGAGTCACTGAAATTCTTCCCAAATGAAGCTGGAATTCAGAACCATTTATTATGAGTTAATATATTTAGTTTCTAATTCCTCTCCATTGAGTCTAAGTGACCGTAACCCATAAGTGACCGTAACCCAGGGCACAACCAACACATTCCCTATTAATTAATGGAAATATTTTGGAATTGCTTCATTTCTGATGCCAGTGATTCTCTGGGGAAACCTGCCAATCACATGTCCTGACACAAACACAGAGAAGCACATGGCCGTGTTTCAGCCCCAAAATCTAAAATGTCATTTATGGTCTTAGCTGCTCATTCTCTGCAAGAATAAAGATGTATTTCTGTTCATCATAGACCTGCAACTTCAGCTCAGCCAATGGAATAAAGTTATACAAATACAAAATGAATTATCCTTATTATAATCTCTACGGGCCAAATCTAGCTCCTATTGAGATCTTTCTTTAGTGTATGTTTACTGTTAGGCCACATAATGTTTTACATTTGGATCTGAAAGCACTGAGGTTTGTGCTCACTCTGATATGTTCCAAAAATGAGTTCCACAGTTGAGCCACTTTGGAGAAAGTTCAGTCTCTATCACACACTAATCTTACTCTTATAGCTGATGCTTCTGTTGTTTCAGTGGAATGTAGCTTTATGGTCATGAAGGGTGAGGCAGTCCTTTACGTCCCCATCCCACAAGAATCTATATATATGCTTAACTTGAATCACGTGAGTTGTCCCTGTCACAGTTCAGGGCAACTGCACCTGTATTCCCCCCTCCCCATGGTTCAGTCAGGCACCCACTCTCAGGCTTCTGACCCCGCAGCCATTACCTCTCTTACATGGAGACTTGCATCTCTCTCCCTCCTGACCACAGTATTTCAAGGCCAAACAGTTCCCTGCCATCCGGGTGTTATTCCCAGCAAAGAGAGTCTCCCTGAAGACCTACTTATTTTCTCTTCAGAGACTGAGAGGAGTGTGACTGCCCACAGTGATAAATTACCACACAGTTCTTCCTAGCCTAGGCAACCCTAGTTTATTCTTAAAAGCACTACAGCGAAAATATATTAAAAACAATAAAAGAACCTACCCACAAGCTTACCAAAGATCACCCCAACCCTAACATGAGTTCAGGCATGAGCAATCCTTCAGTGCTCCATCCAAGGGTTTTCCTTATGGTTTCAAGTTCATCACAGCTTCAGCTCAAAACAAGCATGCAGTTTTATTGGGCCTCAGTAGGCCCAGTCCTTCCAACCCTTCTCTAAGGATTGGTGCCCTGTGTGGACTAAGGGTCCTGCTGGATCTGGAAAAGGGCCCTGAGCCTGTTTAAAATCAGGTTAACTTATCTAAAAATCCTTTCTTTGTCTGTTGGTCCCTGGAGAATCTACTTTGAACTAACATATGTGAACCTCTCTAGCTTCAAAAAGAGAATAACGAAAGGAATTACATTAGCAACCTCCTCTTCCTAGAGGAGTTACTCAGACACAACTGCAATTTTAATATAATGGACCCCAAAGGTATTAAACCTAATTCAATGAGGTTTAACGTCACTCAATAAAGTTTATCTTAATTCCATAAAGTTTATCCCAGGATATTGTCAATCTGTCACAGTCCCATTTAAATCAATGGGACTCCTCACATATATTTAAAGTAAAGCATGCACACAACTGTTTGCAGGACCGAGTCCATTGGTAGCTCAAGACATTTCTGTAGAAGGCTTTGAAAATCAGGACAGGAGCCCTGACTATAATTCACTGTTGAATGGCAAGTCAGCATAGGAATTGAGATAAATGGAAGTTAGGATCCTAAATATCTTTCTGGATCTGGGCCTAATTGACTTAGTAACTTCACTGCATGCTTATTTGTTAACTACAAAGGACTTTGCAGGGCTCAGATACCAACATTTAAATAACAAGACAAGACATTTTGAAAAAATAGGTTCAAATTTCAATACCCTCCACCCCCATCCACACACTTGCATTATATTTCAGATACGTCTATGCAGTTTATCACTGTCTTCATTAAATTAGTAGGTTTATAATTAATGGTGTTATTAGAACAAATGAGTTTAATGACAAATTATCTGTGATAGTTTTTGATCTGCAAAGGTTTATAATTTAGATCGTTATAGAGATTTACCCATTATGGCTGATGTGAATAACTGAAGGAAAATGAGTTCAACTACTACAGAGTTTACATAATGAAGTAAACTGTAGAATCCGTTAATGTTAATATCGATCTTATCTACAATAATATATTGCCTACACTTGAAAAATAACATCACTAAATTAACATACTGTTTCAACTGTTCATATTTTCCTGGCTCTACCAAGATAAGACAATTACATTCTGGTATTAACTTTAGTAATATTGATACTGATACAGAAAAGGCAATTTGCATAATGGAGCCAACTATGGAATTGATCTTATTTAGTATTGATCCTACTTTTCCATAAGATGCTGCCCTATATTCGAAAGATAATATCTGTAATAAATTTTCATTAACACATTTCAGATGATGACATCTGGAGTGAAATATCACATCAATGCCCTTTTCATGTATTAGCTTTTAAGTCAATATTATAATAACAATAGTTGATTAAATAATATTTTTAGATGGGAGATTTTGCTTCTTGAGAGTAGGTTTTTGATGGGTAGGCACAAGCTGAAAATGAAATTCTCTCAAGCTGCTAGAGTGTGTATGTTGTGTTCTTGAGTGACAGAATGGGCAGGTTTCCCCTGAGAAACAACAGGGTTGACACCTAATTTCATTCCCTTTTACTATACTTGTCAAATGAGAATCTAAGGCCAGGTTTATGTTAGTATCTTTGTCAGCACTGCAATGTCAGTCAGATGTGTGATTTTTTTTTTTTTTTTTGGGGGGGGGGGGGGGGGGGGGAGAAAGGGCGAGAGGGCAACATTTCTATGCAGCAAAAGCCCTGATGTATGTATGTGCACTTATACAGGCATAAAAGTGGTCTTGCTGGTATAGCTTATTTCACTCACCAAACCCATATGAGCTATTCCAGCAAAACTTTGTAGAATAGACTAGGCATAAGGCATTTCTATTATCCATTTGTGAGATTCACTATTAAAGGAAAACAATCTTGGCATAAACTGATAACATTGATACAGACAAGTGTGAACTTTTGGGAGAAGCTTATGAACAAATCAAAACAAAAAGACAGTATTGCCCAAACCTATTTCAAAATAAGGCTCTGATGCTGCAAAGACTTACACATGTGAGCCAATCCACTGAACCAAAGGCCTGGTCGAACCAGCATCTGCATGTGAGCAGAGTCAACGGGGCTATACCAATGCACAATTAATTGCAGATTGAAGCCTAAGCTCTTATTAGTACCACAGGCCCAGTCCAACACTGTATTGTACCTTGTCAGTCACCTATGGGCAAAGCGCTACCAAATCAGACTGGTAACATTCCTATGTTTTTGTCTAGGGACTTTGGCTTACCTTCCCTAACAAGACAACAGTGGGTGAACACTTGTAATGACATCCTGCAAGTTTGAGCCGAGAGGGGGGGGGGGGGGGGTGGGGAAGAATGAGAAAGCAGGGGAAGTACTGGAAAATAGCCAGATGAGTGTGAGCTGGAGAGGATGGCAAAGGGGAAATGGGAAAACAGAAAAACTCCTGTAATATTATAGTGGGGAGCTGGTGGGACTAGAGAAATGGGAAAGCAAAAAGTATCTTATAATACTGCAACCTGGATATGAGATAGGGAATGAGAATATGGAGGAGAAGTAAGAAAGCATGGCCACTCCTGTAACGCTGTAGGGCAGGGCTGTACTGGGAAGCAGAGCGCAAGGTAGGTGGAAAAGCAGGGAAGTTTCTGCAGTTTGCATTGTGGAAGAGATATCCCAAAACTGACAGTAATCTGGAACCACACTGGTTAGAGCTTGTCTAGCTTTTCATACAACCAGCCTGGGAACAATTTCCTTTCATTAGTACAATTCTCTCTCTGGCTGTCTGTAGAGCTGCCAATAAAATAACCCATCCCCTGTACCACACAGGATTACCACACCATTTGGCAGAACAGCTGGACAACATCCTGGATGCAGCCTCAGTGTTGCCAGCTCTACCACTATTTGGTGTCTTTATCAAAGCCCTAGCTCCTGGAGTCAGGTGCTTAGGTGAGAATCTCAGTTTGCCTTACAAAAGAAGTAAGCTTCTAACCTTCACGACTGTGGGGAAAAAAGCTTGAAAAAATAAACCCGAATGCACCCTATAGACACAGAAACCAAAAGACAAATAACAAGGAAGCAAAAGTTATTCATTTTAAACCAATCTCGTGATTTTTGAATGCTTGGGGTTGGCAAAGCAGGCCAACAAAGTGTTTCAAGCCATGGAGAGAGGCAAAAAGAGAGAGATGCGTCAGGGCCAGGCTGGGGGCCAGAACTTCGAGATAGCTGCCTGCCAACCCAGCAGGGCCCAGGAAGGCAGGAGAGGGCAGCACTGCAGCGGGCATCCTCAGCGCCACCAGTTCATCCACACCTCTTCGGGCCCTCTCTGAGACCCGCACCTCATTAACCCCTCCCCCCTCAAATCACCTGAGTTCCCTGCCCTGGAGCCCTTCCGACTCCACTCTGACCTACCATCCCCCCACCTCTCTGAATCTGCTCTGATTTAGCGCCCGGCCCGGCCCCGCCCCTCGCCTCGCCCCGCCCCGCCCCGCCCCGCCGGCCTGTCCGTCTAACTCCCGCTCGGCCCCTGTTCGCTCTCTTCTTTCTGACCCTAGCCGGCCGCCACCCTTAGCGCTTGCGCAGTGCGCACTGTGTGCGGGAGGGCGGGTAGGGCTGTCTTCGGCGGCTGTGCGCCCTCCGGTGCTGAGCTGATGGCGGCGGCTCGCGGTGCCCGCTGGCTGCGTGCGGCGACCCTGTTGCGTGCGGCGGGGTCCCGGGAAGCCCCGCTGGGGGCTCGGGCAGGTCAGCGAGCGAGCGGCAGGTGACGGCGGGGCGGAGTGCAGCGCAGCGCCGGGGGCGGACCTGGAGGGGACCGTGTCCTTGGGCGTCTGCGGGCGGAACCGGGCCGCCGGCCTTCGCGGGGCTCAGTGGAGGGAGCGGGGCGGGCCCCGCGGGGTGCTGGGGGAAGGGCCCTGGGCGCCCTTAATTGGGAGCGGTCAGTCTCTCGTGTGTCCCTGGATCTTTGTCAGTGGTTCCGTAATTGCAGATTCAGGTGAGCAGGAGGAGGAGCCCCCCTTCCCCATCCCTCCCTCCCCCCCCCCCCCCCCCGTATGCACACGGGTCTAGATTCTTGTGTCTGATGCCCTAGTGCAAGTTACTTGCCCCCCCCCCCACCCGGGGGTGGGAGCAGTTCTGGGAAGCAATCCCTCCTTTCACTGTCTGCCACGTACTGGGGTGGGACCCTCATTTGCTGCTGTTGCTGCCACTGCCACCTGTGTCTCTGCTGTGTTATGATGTGCTCTGATTTGTGTTTTCTGCCTTCAGCTTCGGACTTGCCCAAGGACTTGTTGCCTGGACCTTACCCCAGGACACCAGAGGAAAGGGCAGCAGCTGCTAAGAAATACAACATGAGGGTGGAGGACTATGAACCATATCCAGATGATGGCATGGGGTGAGCTACATAAGGCACTGAGGTTACTGGCCTCTTGAAGAAAGGCCAAGAGCAGGTAGCAGTTGGTACCATGCTGCTGGGTGGATCTGTTTAATACCACTGACATGCTTGAGGTACCATGCTGAAAAACGAATAAATTTCATGTATCTCTCAGCATTCCAGAATGGCAGTGTTCTCTAAAAGGTTAAATAAAAACAAGTCACTGAAGCTGAATGTGGGAATTGTGGCATTATGGGGGATGAAGAAAGTAATGTTGAGAGGGAGGATGGGGACTCAGAAGGTCTGGGTTCAATTCCAGGCTTTACCACATACTCTGTGAGCTTGAGCAAGTCAGTCTCCTTGTCTGTGTGAAGGGACATATCCCATTTCAGGGGTCTTGTATGGCCAAATTAACATGTGAGGTGTTCAGTTACTATGACAACGGGGACACAATACCTGAAATATGGGACTAAAGGGGATCCAACTGCAAAATGCCTTTGGAGTTAAATGCTTTAGAGAGGAGTTTAATTGTGGGAGGCATGGCTTGAGATAGTCACAAGGAGGGAGTAGGAGAAGCTGATCCTATTCTAGTAGCATTTGCCTATATAAAGACAAAATAAATAACAAATCAGAGGAAAGGGATACACCATATAAGCAAGTAATGCCATGTTAGTTAACGTGTTTTTGAAATGTATTTACAAATACTGTAGATTCAAGAGCTACTATAGCTAGTAATTTTTCTCACTCTGCTATTCCATTTTAATAGATTTTCCTAATGATCTGTAACATACAACACAATGGATATAAATCATGTTTTGTTTTGTATGTTTCCCACAGGTATGGTGATTATCCCAAACTTCCTGACCGATCACAACACGAGAGAGACCCGTGGTATCAGTGGGACTCCCAAAGTCTGAGACAAAACTGGGGCGAGCCGGTAGGGATGGTGGATCTTCTCACCTCTAACCTGCTGAATTAGTGCTGTTTCTATTGAGCATTAATGTTCAATTATAATAATAATAATGTAGTGTTTTACTATCTCATACTGATGTTAGGCCAAGAAAATCAAGATAAATCCCTATTCTGCCCACCCCTTCAAAAAAAAAAAGAAAGAAAGAAAGAAAGAAAAGGGCCAAAGGGTTTTCAAAGTCCATGTAGATGAGACAGGGCCACTGTTATCTTAAAGCTTCATGCCTGCATACTGCAAGGAATTTTATAGTATCTTTACTAGTAAGGTGAAGGGCTGAGTCAACCATACTGGGATTTGAACATGTATCGAGGAGTCTAGCTGCTTCAGATCTGATTTCTGTTTCACTAAACCAACTTTTCTGCTAGTTCATAAAAGTTTAAGTCCTTTCAGCCGAGTGGGCATAGCCGTTATCTCTGGTTCTGGGCTTGCTTTTCAGTAGAATAGATATGTCTTTAGAATACATGGCTTTTTCCCTAGAAATTGCTTGAAACTTCCTTTTTGACACTAGAAAAATAGACTTAAGAAGAGCGCTCTGGATGCACCAGGTTCCCCACAATCTTGGGAACCAACTCTCAATGATTAGTAACTCTTGCTGATAAGAGAATGTGAGGTTTTTGTAGGTGGCTGAAATTGAACCATAATCATTTCACTCAGTTGGTGACATGAGGTGTCCCTCAGCAATAGAACTAGAGGGAAAACAAGCTTGTGTGTGTGTGTGTACGTGTACGTGTACGTACACACTGGGGAGTCCAAAATGTCTGGATGAAGAAACTGATTATAGTGGAGGGATAACTAAAAGGAATTCAAGGCAATGTTTGTGCCCTGTAGCAAAGTTGCAACTATAGTGTTTGAATTTGTGTTGAGTAGTTATCTATCTCTCTCAGTGCATTCTCATGTAGCAAGGATCATAGATGCTGTATAGGAAGGCTTGAAAATCATCATCTTGGCCATTGAGCTTGTAAAAGCAATGGTGCATGAGAAGTATTGCAATGATTCTAGATACCTATATACCTTGGCTATCTCTAATGCTGAGGAGGCCTTGTATTGATATGTGTGTCTTTGGAATGAGGTGGGGTTGTGGTAACTTCCCATTGCACATACTGTCTCTTGATCACAGTGGACCAAAAGTGCTTTCAATGAGAAGTGTTGGAAACAATAAAAACTGCCCTCTTTTCTCGTAAATGATTTATCGGAAATCACTTGTGATTTTCTTTTTTTTTTTCCCCCACTGTTGTAACTCCACTCAGCAATATGCATCTCGGGAGCGGGGGAACTTCCCACAAATCATAGTGCCAATTCCTGCTGTGCCTTTTGTGAAGCACTGTGAAAACAAAAGAGGTTCTGAGATGCAATTTAAGTGGTTGTGGGTGGATAAACATGGGTTGGTGGTATTTTAAAAAATAAACAAAAATGAAGTAATATCGTCTAGTTGTTTGAGCAGAATGCAGGGCTCTGGAGTTTTGTTCTTGACCACCACCAACTCACCATGAGCTTGAACAAGTCACTTAGCTTCTCTGTGATTGTATTCCCATCTGTAAAAAGGGGACAAAATGTGCCTTCTGGGACTGTTGTGATGTCTAATGTCTGTAAACTGCATTGTTTCTCAGAAGAGCCAGAAAATTGTAGAGTGCTATTGGAATAATATAACTGAGCCTCCCTGTATCATTTAGATGCACTGGGACTTCGACATGTTTGTCCGGACCCGTGTTGACACGTCCCCCACTGTGATACCCCTTCACATCGTATGGAAAAAGATGTTACTCATGTTTGGCGTCCTCATATTTTTGGTGTGGCTTGGAGAAAAGTACCCATGCTACATGCCTGTGGTGAGTAATGATGTGGAGTGGGGGAAGAGGACTCCTTAAAAACTGTTGCTGGATCCCACTACCAGGTGCCCACAGCAGTGTCCTACTGAGGTTGAATAACTTGGAGGTGTGAAGCCCCCATTTCACCAAAGGTACTTAGGCATGTAGCTTTTGTAGAAGTCAATGGGAATTAGATGCTTATATACCTTTGAGGCTGTTGGCCTTAGTGTCTCAGTGCCCCAGTGTCCCCATCTATAATAGTGGGAGAATATTTGCTTCAGAGTGGTGCTGTGAGGGTTGCACAGTGCATTGAAGACAGGAAACACTCTGCAAGTGTGAAATATTCGCCCACAATTTTCTAAGTTGCCTATTTAAATGTGCTGAGTTTGCTGCTTCACAGCTATGTTCCTCTGCAGGGACCGAAGCAGTATCCTTACAATAACCTGTACCTGGAGCATGGGGGTGATCCCAACAAAGAGCCCCCTGAGGTGAAGAACTATGAAATCTGAAAGATGCATGGAAATGCAGCTCTCCTCCTGGGACATTTACACTGGGGGACCTCTACAGTGTTCACTGCAGGATGTACTAACACTTGTTCTCTTAGACATTTACTCTTAATGAAATATATTATGAAAACTTTTGTTGGATTTCTTTTCTTTTGAAGAGGCTATAAAGTGAGCAGTGACTCTGCCATTGTCTCTGAGCAGGGATAAACACCCCTTGTGTACATGATGGTGCTTCAGGAAGAAGTCGCAGGGGTGTTGATGCTTATGGATCTGTGTATAACATGGACACAGGAATTCTTTAGATAAATCTGATTCTGATTTGTGTAGGCATCAGTGCCAGCTACAGGGGTCATCCTTGCAGCTGTTGAAAGGAAAAGAAACTAAAACAGAGAATTCTACTGTAAGTTTAAAGACAGACACAACTCCTTTGTGCTATTCACCAGGATCAGATGGTATCTACCCAGGAGTTCTGAAGGAACTCAAATATGAAATTGCAGAACTATTAACTCTGGTATGTAATGGATCATTTAAATAAATCAGCTTCTGTACCAGATGAATGGAGGCTAGCTAATGTGGTGCCAATTTTTAAAAAAGGCTCTACAGGTGATCCTGGCAATTACAGACCAGTAAGCCTAACTTCAGTACCAGGCAAATTGGTTGAAACTATAGTAAAGAACAGAATTATCAGACAGATAGATGAATACAATTTGTTGGGGAAGAGTCAACATGGTTTTTGTAAAGGGAAAATCATGCCTCATCAATCTACTAGAATTCTTTGAAAGGGATCAACAAGCATATGGACAAGGGTGATCCAGTGGATATGGTGTTTATGGATATTAGATTTTTCAGAAAGCCTTTGACCAGGTCCCTCACCAAAGGTTCTTAAGCAAAGTAAGCAGTCATGGGATAAGAGGAAAGGTCCTCTCCTGGATGAGTAACTAGTTAAAAGATAGGAAACAAAGGGTAGGAATAAATGGTCAGTTTTCAGAATGGAGAGAGGTAAATAGTGGTGTCCCCCAGGGGTCTGTATTGGGACCAGTACTGTTCAAAATATTCATAAATGATCTGGAAAAAGGGGTAAAGAGTGAGGTGGCAACATTTGTAGATGATACAAAACTACTCAAGATAGTTAAGTCCAAAGCAGACTGCAAAGAGTTACAAAGGGATCTCACAAAACTGGGTGACTGAGCAACAAAATGGTAGATGAAATTCAATGTTAATAAATGCAAAGTAATGCACATTGGAAAACTTAATCCCAACTATATAGATAAAATAATGGGATGTAAATTAGCTGTTACCACTCAAGAAAGAGATCTTGGAGTTACTATGCATAGTTCTCTGAAAACATCCACTTTAGTGTGCAGCAGCAGTCAAAAAAGCTAACAATGTTGGGAATCATTAGGAAAGGGATAGATAATAAGACAGAAAATATCATATTGCCTCTTTATAAATCCATGGTATGCCTACATCTTGAATACTGCCTGCAGATCTGGTCACTCCCTACTCAAAAAAGATATATCAGAATTGGAAAAGGTACAGAAAAAGGCAACTACAACAATTAGGGATCTGAAAAAGCTTCTGTATGAGGAGAGATTAATAAGACTGTGACTTTTCAGCTTGGAAAAGAGATGACTAAAGGGGGGGATATGATAGAGGTCTATAAATCACGACTGGTATGAACAACCGAAATAAGGAAATGTTATTTACTCCTCATAACATGTAAACTAGGGGTCACCACATGAAATTAATAGGCAGCAGGTTTAAAATGAATAAAAGGAAGTATTTCTTCACACTGTGCGTAGTCAACATGTGGAACTCCCTGCCAGAGGATGTTGTGAATGCCAAGACTATAACAGGATTCAAAAAAGAACTAGATAAGTTCATGGAGGATGTGGTCTGGGCTTTGCATCTCAGCCAAACAACTGTAAAGCTGTGAGCAATGTGTCCTATCATCTGATGGTTTTGGCACTGACTCTGGGTCTGCAGACTCTTTTACTGAATCACCAAAACCTCTTTTTCCTTGCTGCATTCTGAGGGGAGGTTTCTCATCCCTGTACTTTCAAGGGCCACTGCTGCTTAGGTGATGAGTTTTTACATGATCATGGACTCCAGCTGCAATATCACAGAACACTTTATTTTAATAGATTTAGAAAAAATACAAATAGGTTTTTACAGGCAGTGATAAAGCCTGAACAGAATTTGCCTCCTTTGTGGATCACTATGTCCTGTTCTGCTAACAGATACAGTGGAATGATGCAGAAAAGCTTGGTTTGCTGTAATGCAGGAAAAGGGACAGTGAAAATAACAAAACTCAGCACTGGTCTGTTTCTGGGCTTGGCTTCCAACATGCTTCCTAAATCACCTTTAAATTACCTAAAGTATCTAACTATGTGAAAAACCGAATTAAAACCCCCAAAAGTTTTAACGGTAAAAGTGAGAAGGCAGTGAGCGTAGATTGCTGTCACCAGCCCGGAGTCCAGCCTGGCTTGCCTAACTAGTGCTCTTAGGGTCAGATGTAACTGATCACCAGCATAGTGACATTGGGGTCAATCTTACTATTCATCTGAATAATTTTGCCAGTGTGGGCAAAGGTGTTGCATTCTGGCCCCTAATAACAACATGACAGTAGTGCTTACAGGCCCCACTGAAGATCTGAGCCCCCCTGCTGATAGGTGCTGTACAAACAGGAAGAGTTTACAATCTCTGGAGATTATAGTTCAACTAACACAGGGCTGGATTCTCTGTTAAAGTTAACCCCAAGGTTTCCTTTGACAGTGAAAAGGCTATGTGTTGTATAACTGGAAGGGGATAATACCCCGCTTGAGATTGCAGTGCAAGTGGATATAGGTTTATGCCCCATACCTAGGAGGGCAGTGGCAGCAAGAGGAGCTAATGCCCCAACAGGGATGGAACGGTAAGGATGGCAGAGTTAGTATCCCACAGGGGGTGTCACAGTCAGAAGGGGGTCTTTGAGGAAGCACACACAGGGCCAGTGGGGGGTGGGGGACAGGGAACAGCTGAAACATACAGGCATAGCCAATATGGGTCTAAAGCCCCAGCTGGGTACCCCCAAGCCCAATAAATGAATGCTGCAGTTTTGTGGAGATTACGACAGGGAGACAGGAGCTTAATTTACGTGGGGTGGGGGTAGGATGTAGTGGAGAAATGCACCAGTGTGGGAGAGGGATAGGGGAGATGTGGTTAAAGGCAGAGTGTGAGGCGCTAGGATAAAGGGAAATGGGGGTGGAGTTGATACCCCAGTGGAGGGGGAAGGGGGAGTTGATATCCAGCAGGGGGGAAGGGTGATGCCCCAGTGTGGGGGGGTTGTTCCACGGGAGGGGTTCATGCCTCGGGGGGGGGTGGGGTTAGTGTGTCTCTAAGGGGCGGGGTCTCACACTGATAGGCAGGAGGCGTTGCGCGGGCGGAGCTTTTTCGGGCTATGGCAGCCACCGTAGTGTAGGCTCTGATGCTGTCTAAGTCACAGCCGGGCTGGGTGACAGGGTCCAGAGTCGCGGTAGGGACGGTACCGGAGCCGGTAAGGGCCGGCCCCCCCCCCCCCGCCCACCCCCTTCCCGGGCCCTCGCAGCCAGGCCAAACCCGCCTCCCATCGCCCCCGCACAGCCGGGCCCTGACAGGGAGCCTCCGCCCCCGGGTCCGCCGCTCCCCTCGCCTCGCGCCCCCGCCGTTCCCCGCCCGCACGTGCTCGGCTGGGTTCCCAGAACGACCCCCTCGCCCCAGCCCAGACAGGCTCCAAAGGCCGGAGAGGCCGGGTCGCGCCGCGCGGGGGCTCGTTTCACGCGTGGGTGCGGTGGGTCACTGCACAGCTGGTGGGCGGGGGTGCACCGAGGAGGAGGCAGTCCCTGGCCCTGCCTGCCCTAAGGACGGGACAGAGCTGAGCTGAACTTCCAGTCTCTAGACGACCCAGGTACATGGTGTAGGACGAGCGTGCTTTGTGGTCAGGCTCCGTGGGAAATCAGGGGCCGAGCTGGGCCGCTGATCTCGGGTCTCCTGTGTCCCAGCCCAGCGCCTTACTCACCAAACAGCCGTTGTTTGTAGGGCAGTGCAGTGTGGTGCCCAGTATTAGCCCTGTGCTTTTGCAGGGAGGTAGGAAGGCCCTTGGCAGGTTAGTGGAGTGTGCGGAGCCCTGCCTTCCAAAAAGCTCTCCTTGCAAACGCCAGTGGTTTTGCAGATGGCAAGAGCCCTCCCAGTGTCTCCCCTCTGGGTTCCTAATGCCAGATATTTACTTTTATTTATTAAAATATGCTCAGTTTAGGATAGTGAGAGTTAGGGGAGAGGGAGATCAAGGAATCCCGAGGAAGGAGAATGTAGTATAGCTGGGGCTTCTGAATTTAGATTTTAACTGATAAAACACCCTCGATTTAAAAAAAAAAAAAATCTCTGTTTATCCAATCAGCTCTGGAACTGGTTACTCAATTCATGCTGACTTCACCCCTTTTCCAATGCCCTTTGTTCATAGGGGCAATGCTCACTGGCTTGTAGTTAAGGGCTTGTCTATACAGAGCAGTAATGTGGACTACAGGGGTGTGATTTCTAAAGTGCGACAGCACTATTTATATGTACAAAGAGAGAGCCCCAGTTTGGACATCACCATGGAACTCAAAACTTGCTAAAAATAAATCCTGAAAATGAAATTAATAAACCCAGGAAAACAGAAGCCCTAAGTATAGCCTAGTGGATGGGGCACTGGACTAGCACTCCAGCCGCTCGAGGGAAGTGATTATTCCCCTCTATTCGGCATTGGTGAGGCCACATTTGGAGTACTGTGTCCAGTTTTGGGCCCCCCACTACAAAAAGGGTGTGGACAAGTTGGAGAGAGTCCAGCAGAGGGCAACCAAAATGATTAGGGAGCTGGAGCACAAGACTTATGAGGAGAGGCTGAGGGAACTAGGCTTGTTTAGTCTGTGAAAGAGAAGAATGAAGGGGGATTTGATAGCAGCTTTTAACTACCTGAAAGGGGGTTCCAGGGAGGATGGAGCTAGGCTGTTCTCAGTGGTGGTAGAGGACAGAACAAGGAGCAATGGTCTCAAGTTGCAGTAGGGGAGGTTTAGGTTGGATATTAGGAAAACGTTTTTCGCTAGCAGGGTGGTGAAGCATTGGAATGGGTTATCTAGGGAGGTGGTGGACTCTCCATCTTTAAAGGTTTTTAAGCTGCAGCTTGACAAAGCCCTGGCTGGAATGATTTAGCTGAGGTTAGTCCTGCTTTGAGCAGGGGGTTGGACGAGATGATCTCCTGAGGTCCCTTCCAACTCTAATCTTCTATGATTCTATGAGACCTGACTTCAGTTCCCAGCTCTGCCACTGGCCTGCTGGGTCACGTCCCTCTGTGCCTCAGTTTCCCTTCTGTAACATGGGGCTAGTGATACTGACCTCCTTAGTAAAGTGCTTTGAGATCTAAAGATGGAAAGTGCTATGTAAGAGCTAGGTATTGTTTATTCCAGGAGGGAAGTTTGAGATTTGGGTTGGGTGGTGAGTGCTGTAGGAAGGGATTTCAGGGTTATGGGGCTAGGATTGTAAAAGAGGGACCTGAGCTTATTAAAGTCAGACTGGGGATGGGATGCTATTATCAGGCTAGTTGTGGTGTTCTGGTGGTGGTTACTACAATGTCAGTTGTAGCTATTTATAATGCCCCCATCACTGCAGTAGCCAGGCACCTGTATTTCCTGTGTAGATGACAGATTGCTGCCTCCTTCAGCAATGTCCGTATGATCCCTCAGTGCTCGAGAGAATGAGAGAGAATTTTTTAATTTTCGTTGTTGGGTATCTCAATCCCTTCTCTTCCCTCATGTTCCAGGTGTAAGGGGCTTGTCTGATCTGCTAGGCCTAGCGTCCCTCATTGCTGGAGTACTGTTTCCTTTTAAGGACACTTTGCAACAGATCATAGTTAGGAGAGGCTTCCGCAAATGCTGAGACTCTGACGGTCAGTAGCAGCTGAGACTTGGCACTACCTGGGATCTGTCAACTGCTTCCCTCCTGCAGATAGTGTAGGAATTGGTCTGACTAATTCAAGAGGTCTTGAGAGAAGCCTGAACTTTTTCAACAACCTGAGGTGTTACTTTTAGCTAGAACACCAGATGGTGCACTCTCCCTGTGAATTCTGCTGATTTGATAATTTCACAGCTGTCTGGCTCTTCCTACAGCAGCCAGAAGAGGTTGCTGGAAGACTGTTTCTCTATTTTGAGGGTCATTGATCCCATCCTGGATATAGAGATATACAGTGTGTGGAAATGCCATGGACTTCTGAAGGTTCTTGTGTTATTGACTATCCTTGATCTAGTCTATGGGTGTAGGGCTCAGACCTGCCTTTTTGCCTTCAAGCCTGAGACAGCAGATTGATGTTATTGAGGAATGAGACACCGTTGTCCCCAAAAGACCCCCAGTGCAGAGCTTCTTGTCTTTATATTGCTGCAATTAAACTGAACTGATTTTCAGCCAAAGTAAATGGAAAGTGCCTGGAGGGCCTGTGAGATTGTGACGTGTTGGCTGGATCACTCTAATCCCCCATTTTTGGGCCTTCATTTGTTCTGCGGACACCGAACGTGGTAGCATAACTGCTCCACTGGCCTGAGAACCAGGGATGCCCATTCGCTGAATTGGTCGCCTATTCAACAAATGCGGTCTGGGGACTTTATGTTAATATCCCCAATATCTGGCTGGTCTCAGTGATGCACTCTCCATTATTATTACTTACGTTACCATAGCATCTAGGAGTCCAGTCATGGACTTCATTTTGCTTAGTGCTGTATAAACACAGAGCAGTCCTTGCCCTCAAGGAGTTTAAATCTAACACTAGAGATAACAGGTGGATGCACACAGATGGGGGAGTACAAGTAAACAATGAGGACGCTAACCAGCATGATAGGTCAAGCTTTGTGTAGGCCTCATGGCAAAGGAGTATTCTGAGGAGAGATTTGAAGGTGGATAACATATTAGCTCTGTGGATGTTTATGCAGAGAACCTCCCAAGCACGTGGGGCAGGGTGAGAGAAAGCACGAAGGTATTTGAAAATTTAGCAAGTGGGCCGTGGATAGTGGCATGGGCCGATCGAAAGTGAGCACCGACAGCTCGATAGCGAATGAGAGATGATAGGCAGGGTAGGGGCTGACTGAAGGGCCTTGAAAGTGAATGGCAGCAGCTTATGTTTGATGCACTACAGAAGGAGGAGCCAGTGGACGGATTCAAAGAGAGAATGACATGGTCAGAGCAACAGGCTAGGAAAATGATCTTTCTATTTGCCTGTTAAATGCCAGGGAATAGCAATCAACACTGGGACAGGGAAGACCTTGAAAAATGTTATCCAAATGCCACTCACCACAGCTGCTTCCTGGTGGTGACCCTTGGCCCCATTCTTCTCTCTCCTGATGATTGCTGTCCCCTTCCCCGCTTTTCCAGGGATCTAGTCAGGAGGGAAGAGGCCTCCTGGCTGCTCTGTGGTGGTGTTGCTTGGTAGAGGGGATGTTGCTCCTTTACTGGGCAGGAGCCTGGGAGTCCCATGTGTACAGCCTGCTCCTGTGTTGATTGCAATGAGGAAGCAGAAACCAGCAGAGAGCCAGGTAAGGGGGCTTCAAAGAAGCCACCAGCGGCTGTCCCGTTCCCTAACATCAGTGTGGTCCATGAGTGCTTAGTGCACTGGGAGGTGTTGGCAGCTTTACCTGCCTCCTGCTAGTGCCTGCTGCTTCGCAGTCTTTTGCCTCTCATGTGCCAGAAGTAGGAAGGAGAATGAAACTGATCTGTCAGTTTCACTCCCTATGACTAATAGGGGAAGCTGACCATGAGCCTTTTTCTCTTTTTCTGGAGCCCTGCTGGAGATGGGTGCCTGATTGGGAGTCTGAGAGAGCCCACAAGGGAAAGGGGCAGAGCATGCACTTGAGGGCATGAGGACAAACTTATAACTCTCCATCTTATACTAGCTGCTTTGCTTGTTGGTGTTTGGGGAGAATCTTTCTACCCCAGATCCCTAGGATGCATAGGAAAATGGTCATGTGATCTGTGCTGTATAGCCTCTGCTCAGATCCCCCTGGGCCTCTGATAAATTAGGATGAGTTTAGCATGAGAATGGCAGCAGGTAACATGAGCTTCAGTAGATTCCACAGCAGATTAACACTAACAGCATTAAAGACATTCTGATCAAGCAGCCTGCCCTGTAATTAGAGGGAAAGGGGAGGAAGGCCTTTTATGTTCTGACCTGTGGTGGGGGAGAAAGGACAAGAAGGCTGCCAAACCTATTGCTTGCTAGCTCCAGGTACACTAGGAATGCGTACCACACTCCCCTTCTGCACGGATGTCAGCTAATCAGTGGCCCTGGCTACATGTAGGCCAAACTAAGGCTGGAAACTGTTCCAAATCTGATGTCTAACACACTTTGACTGGCCAGTGGGGATGGGCCCCTGAAATCAGAGAACCATCCATCACAGAGAACTCTGCTAGGAATAACCATTCCAATTCTAGCATGGCTAGGACAAACTATCAAATGCAGATGCTTCCTGTATTTAGCCCATGCTACAGAGCGTTACTGTGTCTGAAAGAGTTGCCAACATCATGTTAGTCCATACAGGGCTTTAGCCGTCAGCACAGACCGCAGCCGTGATATCCGTTAACCATGAAAGTTAAGTGTTGTATCACAGTTAGCAGGCATGATGCTGAACATTTTGTCCTGGTCTCTGTCACTGTTTCACTTTGCTCAGCATCATGTCCGTTAATACAGTTGTTGGCAACCGTGAAACTTGTAATTCAGATGAGATTCTAGATGCTCAGGGCTCAGTCATAACTGTGTCCCGATACCTGGTGGACTACAGGTCAGTTTGAAATATTACTGTATTATGTGTATTGCAATAGTGTCTAGTCCCATTTCCCAGGAGGTAGGGAAGCTTTATTCCCATTTTACAAGCAGGGGCAACTCATGAATGGAAATGCTGAGTGAATTGCCTGGGGTCCCTGAGGGAGTAGTCGTCAGAGCTGGGAATAAAACTCAGCACTTTGATTTTGAGCCACTAGACCAGTTATGTTCACTGTTCACAAAAGGAAGCAGAATTCCAAGTGAATTTCCTTCTGGGCTTTTGGATGATATGAGAGAGAGAACAATGTGCATTAGCTAAATCAGCTAATGTAGCAGTGTGCCTTGTTCTGTATCACCACGTCTCTTTTGAGTTTTGAATTTGCCCTGCTCATTTTCACTCTTTATATGTACTGGCATCAGTACGTTCAGTGAGCTTACAACCCTGTGAGTAGCTTAGCTTGAATGACCTTCTGTAGCTAAATGAAACCAAACCCAGACTGAAGACTTAAGTATGTAATTTAGATCCTTTTCCTGTAACTGAGAGTCCTCTATTATAATGAGAGTGTGGGAAGAGTTTAAACTGCAAAATAGAGCCATATACCAGAATCTGGAGTTGATTTGGGTTTTTTAACCAATTCCCAAACACCCCAGCCTGGCCCTGCTAAACTCTACTTACTCACCAGGATTTATTTTATGATTTTAGGTAGGCAAGTGGATTTTGTGTGTCGGATGGTGAATTTCCATGCTGACATTGCAAGACTGTGCTAACCCCTGTATAAATCTTTTCTAGAAACCAGAAAATGAAGCTAAAGGAAATTGAGCGAACAGCTGTTCAGGTGTGGAGTCCAGCAAGCAACCACCCCATCTACCTAGCAACAGGTACAGGTCCCCAGCCATGGGATTCACATGAGAATGAAAGTGTGAGCCACACAGGTGGTGTAACCATCTGTTATGTGCACAGAGACAGGACCATCTTATATTCCATCATCAAGAGTCACTTGAAATCTTTCTGGAGCTGATTAAGTGATACAGGCAAGATAAATATCAGGGCCTATTTTTTTAAAAGTGACTAGTGACTTTTGGATGCCCAGCTTGACGCTTTGAAGGAGACTGTTTTTCAGAGGGTAAATTCTCAGCCCTTTCTGATCTAATGTCTAAACTAGCCCCTTTAAAGTGTATAAATTTGGGCAACTGATCACTTTTTTAAAATTTAGTGCCATGTATTTGAAAATGACTTTGCTCTTTATTTGACTATGTAAACATCTCCAATTATTAAACATGAAAGAACCTTACAAATCAGTTGCTTGCTTTTCACTTTGTATTTCTTCTCACTTCACTCAGTTTGGACATTGGACCATAGACTAATGTCCTTTTTCAGTATGGTCAGTTTCACTTCCTGGTCTTCAGACGCTATTACTCTTAGGTTCCCAACACTGCAGAGTGAAGGATCAATATGAAACTGTTCGCACTGGAATTCCCAGCTGTTTCTATTTGCATTGTTCAGCCCCCAAATTTTAAATTTCATTTAAACACTTAGCAGTGCCCCTTTAATACTTGATTTGCAGAGTTTTCAAATTCCTTGGATTGGCTGGTGTAAATGGGGAGCTGGTGACCTGACATCACTCTACAGTGTGACAACAAGTGAGTTGTGTCTCCTGTCTAGGGCAGTACTGGACTCTCATCTTGTCTGTCTTGTTCTCTATTCGCTCACACAAACTTTCTTCAGGCCTCTGTACACTGCAGACACAAGCATGTCAGAGCAACTGACTAACATTCAGTTGATTGTAAGTATGGTTCCAATTTGCAGTGTAGTCTGATCCTTTATTGTGTTTGGTAACCAGGCTAAATCGGAGGTCAAAGTAAGAGCACTGGCTGCAATCCCTCTAGATCCAGAGCTACCCAATTTCATAGTTTGGACCACTTTTTGATAGTGTCTCCTGTGCACCTCCTTTCCCATTAGCAATAGAATAACATCCCCATGGCAACTACAGCACTTGCTTGCATGGGAAAGTTACATTAGGAAATTACTCAATGTATTTTTAGCTTCTTTAATTTCAGTGTAGCAGCCGGAAATAAAGAAGAGAACCAGCACCACGGGAGCAGCCAGTTCTCCATGTACCATCAGCAAGTGTTTCAGAAACCACAGTTAAGGAATCTCTGATGTGGATTAGATCTGGAAAGTCTGACCAAGGCTTTATGAACACAATTAAGGTCCAGTCTACAGTACAAATTGGAATCATAATTGTAACCAGGGTCACTAAAATAGCTGCGTTAGTACTGAAGATAGGGGCTTTGTGGACGAGGCTGGAAGTATTTTCGGGAACAGGTATGGGAACTTTATTTCCGTTGTTCAAAGGCAAAGGGACATTTAATCACAATTCTCAGGATCAACATTTCTTGAGGAAGATCTGATCTCTTTTAAAGCCCATGTCTTAATTATGTGGTTCTCTGAGCTGTATATTCAGGCAGAATGTGCTCACAGGACCATAGTAAAACTGACCATCTTTCAAGAACCTGCTTGCTTTGTAGTACAAAAGCCTTGTTCTTTCTGTACCCGGGGACCATGGAAGGAGTTCTCACCTGTGTCCTCTCTCCTTGTACCTTTGCCTAGGAACATCTGCCCAGCAGCTGGATGCCTCCTTCAGTACAAATGCCACCCTGGAAATCTTTGAGATCGACTTCAGGGACCCTTCCCTGGACATGAAGTGCAGAGGAATCCTTCCTGCTTCCAACAGGTACTGGAGCGTCCTGCTAATGCACCAGTACAGTGGCTGTATTTGAGTAAGGGCTGGGTGACTTTATGACCAATGCAGGATGAGGTGGGGGTGCTCATATCTTCAGGGTGAAGCTGCTCACATGTCAGGGCCTGGAAAGAATCCTGCCCAGCACCCATCCTCCAGTGGGTGAGCATTGCACAGCTTGGCAAAGAGGGAAGAATTTGGCAGCTAATATGTTCAGATGGGAGGTGGTGGAATCTCCATCTTTAGAGGTTTTTAAGGCCTAGCTTGACAAAGCCCTGGCTGGGATGATTTAGTTGGTGTTGGTTCTGCTTTGAGCAGGGGGTTGGACTAAATACCTCCTGAGGTCCCTTCCAGCCCTAATTTTCTATGATTCTATAGAGGACTGCGGTACATCCACACTGAAAAGTGGGAAAATCTGAAGGTACCCTGGGGTGTGTGGGAGGGTGGTTGGTGACTATTGGTCTACATCACATGGAATATCTTGATGAAGATATGAAATCAAAAGATTGCAGGATGGAGTTGTGAAACTGGGCATGAAAGAGCTGATGGTAAATCTAGTCACCAGACAATTTATTAATAGGAGAGTGAGTTCGGAGGTTCAGGGATATTTTTACACCACAGAGCTACACCAGTGCAACAGCATCGTGTCAATGCGCTCCACTGATATAAAGCAGGGCTTGCAGTGGAGTGCATCTGGAGTTCCATTCATGATGTGTCACATTGATGCAAGCACCATTTTTGCAGATTTCAAGGCTAAAAGGAACAAGTACGACTCTCTAATCTGACCTAATGAAACACAGGCCAGAGAATTTCACCTACTGATTCCCACATCCAGTCAGGGCAGTGTATTTAAATTGGGGGTTTAGACTGGTGTATCTACATCAGTGCATAACTCCCTCTAGATATGCTCTTACAGGGCTGACCTTTGCAATTCTCCACCTTCAAAGTTGTTGGCAGGAGGCATGCGGTTTTTGGTGAAGAGGACCCATTGCCTTCTGAGAAAGGGAATTGCCCTTTGAGATGCAGGGTGGTGGGATACCTCTTGGTATGTTTCATGTGTGTGAGCCAGGAGTGTTGTCCTCTGGTGCTGGGATTCTTAGCAAAGGTGTCTGCGGGGAGTTGGCGTGAGCTGACGCTCTGCCCTAACTTTACTCTGGCCAGGTTTTTTTTTCTTTCCTTAGGTTTCACAAGCTGATCTGGGGCAGCTTTGGAAACGGATCCTCTAATTCCTCTGGGGTGATAGTAGGTGGAGGGGATAATGGAGTGCTAACGCTGTTCAGTGCATCCCAGATTCTGACGTCTGGGACAGAGCCTATTATTGGACAGAGGGAGAAGCATACTGGCCCCGTTCGAGCTCTTGACTTTAATCCTTTCCAGGTACGCAGCTAGTGAAATGTTACAGCACAATGCTGTCTGCTACCATGACAGTGGGCAGCCACCGTGGCTTCCACACTAACTAGCTCCCATGTTCAGAGGGATTTAACTCTGGATTGGACAGCCTGTAAACTGGAGAAAAGAAGGGGCTGCTTGTAAAGGCACTGGACCGGGCCTCAGGAGTTCTGAGTTCAGTTCCTGGTTCTGCCACAGACTGTGTGTGAGACCTTGGACAAGTCACTTCATCTCTCTGCCTCAGTTCCCCATCTGTAAAACAGAGATGGTAATACTCCATTTGTTTGTCTTGCCTAGTTAGACAGTTAATTCTTTGGGGCAGTAAGTATACTTACTACGTGTTTGTACAGCACCTAGCACAGTGGGGCTTTGATCGTGGCTGGAGAGTCTAGGCACTATTGTAAGACAAATATATCATCATAATCTGAATGCTGTGGTGTTGGATGGTCACAGAGTCCAAGAGGCCAATTCAGGGCTTGCTGCAGCCTTTGTGGAGGCTCTGCACCTTCCCGGAATGTTCCTGGAACACCTTTGGATCTTGGCCATCAAGCTGTGTTTAATCTGACTGGGAAGCTGTGGCATGCTGCCTTTGGCAGGGTGTGCTGGGAGAGTCAGGCCTTACACATGTTCTGAACATGCAGCTTACTAGGCAAAAAAAGCAAACGTGCCCCCTCCACTCCTACCACAGCCAAAAAGAGAAGGACTGGAAAGGAGCCCAGGATCATGACCAGTCATAACCTGGGTAATTCCTCTCTGCTCATCACCACTCCCCCTGCAGACTTACCGGTTTCATTTCTAACCCCAGCCTATTGTCACTGTGCGCTGTTAAACCGTTGCCTTTTCCCACCTTAGAGATGGCTGTGTTTCAGAGATCCCTGTTTGTGGTCAGTCTGCCCACGTCAATCCTCTCAGTATTTTGGGATACATTGGGGTGGCAGGTGCCACAGAGAGAGAAAACAATCACAGTGCTCTTATCCTCCCTAACCCAGTCCCGGTGGTACACCTGGGGCTCTGTCTCCCTTCCCTTCTGCAGGGTGGGCATGGTCTCCATTGGGGGCCCATCTCTCCCCCTCTCCAGCAGGGATGCGTTCTGTGGTGGGGCATACTATGATTCCACATTGCTCACACTTCCTATAGTTTTGTTGTTTTCTTTGGTGGTGGTTAGTCTAAGGAAGTCTGTCGTCCTCTTCCCCTGTGGATGCTGTGAGCAGAGAGATAACAGTGCTTTTGCTTTCCCTGCAGTGTAACCTCCTGGCCTCTGGAGCCAATGATTCTGAAATTTACATCTGGGACTTGAATAACTTCAGTGTGCCAATGACTCCAGGGGCTAAATCTCAGGTAAAGGGGCTTCTCTCTTGGCATGGGCCTTGCTGCTCTAGAAGTGCTGGGTCCCTGGAAAGACATTTGAGACTGGAGGGTGGGGGGAGTGATCCTGCTCCAATAAGCACCTGGGATTTGTCAGATAGGTGGGTATGGAATTGACCCAATCACGGTCACTGGGGAAATCACGACTGGGGACAGCAGGCCTCTTTCACAGGAGATGGCAGAGGTGGTAAAAGTGGCAGGGTAGAGCTTGTGGTGTTGGTGGGTGCCCTGCTAGGCTGGGATAAATTCTTTATGGAGACTTTGCACTAGGTGCATTTGAACAAGACCAGTATGTTACATCCTCCAGCTGTGCACGTGAGGCGGGTCAGGCTCGGCATAATACGCTTATCAAGCCTTTTCTGGGGAAATAAGGGATCTGTTAGGGATCTTCGTGCGATATGAGAGGCTTCAGTTACTGTAATAACCACAGTGTGGCCAGGAAGCCATTGGTGGAGCTGGGCAGTTGCTCCTGGATAGTGTCTCTTAGCTTTAAAGGGGAAGCAACCCTTTCAATTGTAATTTATATGGGAGTTCCCCCTGGTGAGCAACACAATTAGCTGTTATTGTTCGCTCACTGAAAAGAGGGCGGAGGCTTTCTTGGGCTAGAACACCCTCCTTGCCTGCCTCCTGTGTTATGGTAGGGTGAAGGCAGCTAGCCCTAGAATCTTCAGTGTCTTCCATCATGCTGTGCTCCTGAAATGCTGCAACAGGACTTCCCATTTGTGTTCTCTCCTTGAGATCAGGGGCTTCTCTCTGGTCTGCAGCCTGCTTCTCTGTACATCCCAGCCCGTTGAGCCATTCAGTCCTGTCTGATTCTGTTGCTTCCCAGTGGCATTAACGGTTAAGGACGCCCTTGGCCGATGCGGTCTGTGGTGTGGAATCCAGCGTGTTCTCCACCTAAGGGCTTCCTTGGCCCTAGCTGGGTGCCTAGATTAGAGGTGCTGCTGTTTCTTTCCTGATCAGCAGCTCAGTCACTCCGTGTTCGTGGAGCAGAGTCTGTAGATCCTGTGGGAAGACATTGGTGCCTTGGCGCACTCTGAGACAAGCCGGGAATGGGGTCCCGGTGCCGGTGTCCCCGCTGCACGGGTGTAATGAATCTGTGGCCTCTCTTGCCTTGTCAGCCTCAAGAAGATGTCAGCGCGGTGTCCTGGAATCGCCAGGTGCAGCACATCCTATCCTCCGCTCACCCCAGTGGGAAGGCTGTTGTGTGGGACCTCAGGAAGAACGAGCCCATCATCAAAGTCAGCGACCACAGCAACAGAGTGAGTGGGGGAGGGGCTGTGGGCTGGACTCCGAGGGCCTGATTCTCGGTTGTCCTGCCGCCTGGCAGTGCAGAGGGGCTACCAGGCAGCTGCATGGGACTCTGGGGGTAATAACCTCAGAGCAAAAAGCCTTCTATGGAAATGCAGCTCTGCAGTATGCACCCCTTCCATAGGAGGCACCTTTCCAGGGGGCATCTGATGTGCAATAGAGCCTGGCCAGGGCATTCTTACACTTTGGTGGTTCTGTGCCACGACGGTGGCCCAGGGCACCTGTTGTTTGTCCCCTGTTAGCACTCTGAGGAGAGAGGCCAAGGATCAAATGACCTGCCTGCTCCTTAGCATGCTCACTCCAGCTCGGTTCTGAGGCGCGCAGGCATGTGGTGTGTGTGTGGAATTAACACTGCTGTGCTGTGCTGTACATGGGATGAGCAGAGGACCGCACTCTCCAGGGCTGGGAATCGGCACCTTCCCCCAGTACCAGATTCACATCACAGCAGCAAAGGAAGGAAATAAAGGCACCAGTCTGTCAGAGCAAAGGAGCTGCAGCCAAGTGTCTGATGTCTCCATAGAGCCCATTGCTGTTGCAAATGTTTCTTTGGGGAGGGGAGAGTCAGATTCTAGTGTGCCTGGGCCAGGAGGCAGGTGAACACGTGACCTTGCCGGGGCGAGATGTGTGCTACAGAGGCAAGCCTGGGATCTCCATCTCCTAGGCAGATGGGAAAGACGGTTACCGAGGCAAGGATTGCATTAGAAGCTCCATGGCTGGTGAAAGAACAGAGAAAATCTCTGATCACTAACCAAGTGAGAAATAGACCCTTTGCTCTCCCTCTACATAGGGTGTGCTTGCCCTGGAGTTCTGGCTCATTCCTAAGAGGAGTGTGGTCTAGTGGACTGAGCAAGGTACTTGTGAGTTTTAATCCTGGTTCTGCTACTGATTTCCTGTGTGGCCCTGGGCCAGTCCCTAAGTCTCTCTGGTTAGTTTCCCTATCTGTGTGATTGGTGTACCAATGTTTACCTTCCAAATGGGAGTGTTCTGAGATTTAGCTGGTCTCTAGTGCTCTGGAGAGTTAAGTGCTAAGTGTTATGTCTCTGGGCCATTTAGTTTGTTGCCAGCCAGCTCTGCTGTGTTGTCAGTCTGTGCTGTTGTGTCCCCAGATGCACTGCTCAGGAATGGCCTGGCACCCAGAAGTTGCTACCCAGCTGGTTCTTTCCTCGGAGGACGACCACATGCCGGTGATCCAGATATGGGACCTACGCTTTGCCACCTCTCCTTTGAGCCAGCTGGAGGGCCACACAAGGTAGGAGACTGGCTGTTGCTCTGCCTTTCTGAGGATTCCCATCTTTCCGGGTCAGGCTGTCTGGCTTTTGAACTGAGGAGCAGGGATGCATGGGTTTCGTTCTAGTCTGACTGAGGTCGAGAAGCGAACTAACAATGCTGCCATTGTGCTAACGTGTCCACATAAGCTGCTCCCATGTGACTGGACTGGGGAGTGCCACCTTCTTGCTTTCAGGGGGTGACTGTGTTCTCTCTGGTCTGTTTCAGGGGAGTCCTGTCTATCTCTTGGTGCCAGGCTGATCCTGAGCTGCTGCTCAGTAGTGCCAAAGACAACCGGATCTTGTGCTGGAACCCCTGCATTGGTGAGGTGCGTTGCAAGTTTGATTCCATGGCAGTAAGTACACACTTCCTGCCTGGTATGTATTTGCATGCTGTGGCAAGCGTGTGACATTTAACATGTTGTCCCCCTTTGGTGCATTCTCTGCACTATTCCAGTGCCCACTGTCTAGAGAGAGCAAGAACTGTTGGTCTGTCCTAAACCCCCTTTTTTTTGGTTGGTTTATTTCTCCCTTGCTATTTCTCTTCTGGGGTGTCTCTTTCCTTGGAAAGCAGGTGCTACAATATTACAGTGCTGGCTGCAGAAACACTTTAACTATAACTACCCTTGTGGTGGCATGTAGAGTACAGATGCTCGCACGCCCAGCTAGCATGGGGAAAAATAGCAGTGTGGTCAGTGAGGCGCCGCTTAGGCTAGTAGAGTGGAATGCCCTGTATCTGAACTCCTAGATATCGACCTTACGTGGGCTCTCTACATACCCAAGCCAGGCCTCCCACCTCTACACTGGTTTTGCTGTGTAGTGTCCCTCTGCCTCCCTGCTGCTGGAGGCTTTCGTTGTGGTGGGGTGGCTGCAGGTGTGGTGCCTATATAATACCAGCCACCCTAAGCCTAGTCCTAGCCTTTGAAAGCAGAGTGAAACGGACTAGGGTTACCCATTCCAAATCAATGTCGCTCTGCAGCCAAAGCCCTTCTGCTCTTATGCACTGCATCTCTCTGTAGCCTCCTGCTGTTGGTCTAGTTACTTTGAAATATTGCAGCTGCAATGAATCCTAGCTGGCAGACTACCAGGAAGTGATCATGATCAGGGTGCATTACGCATGCTGAGATATCAGGAATGTGTGGCAAACCTGCCATGTGTAGTTGGCTTGGGGAAAACAAGTGACTGTGTTCCTGTGTGACATCCTCACCCCTTTCCCATCTGTGCTAGGTGATTTACGAGCTGCCTACTCAAAGCCAGTGGTGTTTTGATGTCCAGTGGTGCCCTCGGAATCCATCAGTCTTCTCCGCTGCCTCTTTCAACGGGTGGATCAATGTTTATTCTGTCATGGGTGGGAGCCTAGAAGCTCAGCAGAAGACTCAAGCTGACAAGGTAGAGTCCCATGGAACAGAGAACAGGCGTGCTGGCTGGGCTTGGTGGCATGGCGGTTGGTTGCTTGGATTCAGGGAGCGTTGGGAATGCATCGCTGTGGCAGAGTGTGATTTCACTGTGGCCACAGGTGCTGCAGTGAGCACACCTGTGAGGGGGTTTGCGTGGGTCTCAAGCCCACATAGTGTTTGTGAAAACCAAAGATTAATTGTAGGGAGCTGGTCAGGCTTCTAGATTGACCGGCTAATGTCCAGCCACGACCTCAAGGATTCTGGACCCACATTGCTGATTGACAGAAATGTGACTCCGTGTCGTCTTATCAATTTTATTAAGGCTATTAAACAAAAATAAAATTAAGTAAACATATCACCAAAGGTGAGCTACTACTAAACCGAGCTACAAATAAGATAATACAGTGATCAAATCACCAAGATAGTCTGTGTTTAATTGGAGTTAAATGATACAGTTAGTTAAATTGTCAGATTAATACAGCAAATAATCAATCCTTATAACTGCTGAGAAAGGGATCTAGGAAGCTGTCTGTCTGTCCTTTTGGTTATAAACCCTGACTAAAGAATTTTACCCAAGACAGCCTAATCTATAACTTGGTTAAATATTTTGATACTAAAACCCAATGGTTATTGAATATCAGAAACCCATTATTTGAGCTAATTCCAAAGTTTCCTTCTTAGATTTCAATTTTCTCTTCCCCCAGCAGAAGTATTATAATACTGGTCTTAATAGAATACTCTGATAAGCAGAAGTTTACCAACTCTGTTTGACAGACAGCTTTGAGTTTTTTAGGACTCTCAAAAGACAGGACATGCTTTAATGAGTATCTTTTTGATGCTGTCTAGGGTTGTTTACACCCAGTGAACTTTCTTTCTGGCACTTTCCCTGTGTAGACAGGGTGCTTATATGCACATGCGTGCCACCAACCACCCTAAAATTAGAGAATAAAAAAATCTGGGATGTCTCCCACTTAGTACAAACACAGGGCAAAAATAGAAAATGGGAAAATAAAGTAATAGGCGGTTCACAGACTCCTCAGCTCTCATGGTCTTCGAGACTGTCCTGAAATAGGAGTTGCAACAGCAGCCAAGGAGCTAGGTGGTCATGCTGCTGGCATGGTGCTGCTCACCATCAGGCTTTTTTTGGGTGTAGGGAGACTAGCCCAGGGCTGGCATAGCCTGTGTGGTGGTGGTCTGACTTCCTCCCCCAGAGGTGATCAGTTTTGGGGCTCTAGAAGGTCAGTCTTCCCTCAGCTGGCTCGTTGAACTAGAAAGTGTGGCTGCTCAGCCTTACCCTTTATTCTTCTCATTTGTCATCTTTGCTCGCTCTGGCTTCCCTGCCTCCTCCAAGGTCTTTGGACAAATCAGGTGCGAGGCCTATTTTGGAGCCATGCATCTTGGTCCTGTTAGGTTCAAGCTGGATCATGCAATTCTGGGGAATGACCTGCTTAAGCCAGCAATTTTTAAAAATAGTTAATGTTTGCATGCCACAGAGGCTGCATGACTGTGACCTCCCAAAAATATTTTTTAAAAATGCAGATCAGAACGCTTTTGAGGAAGCTGACATGGTCTCCTCTGGTGAAAATGTCTTGAGTTGTCATTATATCACCAGTTCACAGAATGGCCAACACAAAATCCTATAAAAATAACTGGTTCAAAAGACCCTCACAACAAACAGCCACTCCAAATTCATCCATTAGCAAAATTAAAAACAAGTCAGCCAAGTTATGACCAGTTGTTGTTGTTTGTCTTCCACAGACAAGGCAATTTATTAATGTTTATATTTAGGAGCAAGGTGAAAGTTATCATGTTAATAGAGAGAAGTGACTTCTCAAGATGAAACCCATTTAAGAACTAAACTAATTAAGGTTTGTATAAGGTCTGTATCCCATATATGCTATGTGTCTCATAAGAACGTTGTGGCACTGCCCCGGGAACATACTACTGTCCTATTTCTTCACCATACAGGATAACCAGAGGAGGGTAACTAACAACTGGGCTGGATGTTCTTACTACCTGGAGAGAGAGAGAGATGGAATGTTTTTTTTTTTTAATTTCCCTCCTCTGATCTCAGATCTCCTCCTCCTTTAACAACCTGGACCCCTTCGGCACGGGACAGACCCTTCCTCCTCTTCAGGTGCCGGAGAAAGCGGCTCAGACCACCTTGATCCCCCCCCTGAAAAAGCCCCCCAAGTGGATTCGCAGGCCAGTCGGCGTCTCGTTTGCTGTAAGTATGATGGAGCATTCTTGCCTGGAAAGGAACGTGGTTCTGGCCCCCTGGGGGTATCGGAAGGGATTTCTGGCTCCCGTGTTGGGGACCATTGTGGTTTTCATGGTGCTGGCAGTTCTGATGCAGGTGTAGGGGGCTCTGTTGGCAGGGAATCCTTTGCTGCGGTGTTCAGACACCTCGCCCACATCATCTGTCCCTACAGCAGTGATGGGTGCGTGCTCTGAAGGGAGAGAGCTGCAGTTTCACTCCCTCTTCTAATTCATGTCCTTCCCATTGATTGTTAATGAAACTAACCCAATCTCAGAAGTGCTTTCCTTGCAGGCAAGATACGTGTGTGTTCTCTCCCGCCTATCCTCCCAGTCCATTGTCTGTCTTCCCCCTTCCCTATGCCACCTTCTTCCACACATCCTTATTCTCTCCCTCTCCTCTTCTGCCACCCCTGCTTTTCTCCCAGATCATGCGGTTGCTCTGCTTTCTTATCCCCTGCCCTGGCTCATGCCATTTCAGGGTAGTGTTGTAGCCAGTTAATTCAGTCTATCCTCCATTTAGCATTGTGTTATGTGCTGTCATGGGTAATTCATACGCTATTTCATGTATAATCAGTGTATGCTAAATAGACTTATGTTACTAGGGCATAGACTTAAGAAGGCTTGACATGAGTGGGTGACCTGGGAAGAACCCTATGCCAGTAAAGTAGTTGTTTGGTGATCACTATCCTTGTACTTCAGTTGCTCCAAATTTAAGAAAAGTCCCAGAGGCGATTTTCACTCTGAGCTTGAAACTGTAGCAACAGGAGCTGACTCTATGGTGGCTTAATACAAAATTCCTAAATCCTATAAAAGGCTACAGTGTACTCCCTTAGTTTGAAGATCTGTTTCAGTCAGCCCCTCTGTTGCAGAGAAGAGACATTCCAAAACATTACCTGGTCCTCTGTGCTGGTTGCAATGAGCTATGCATGACTGCACACAAGCAGAGACTGTGCCTGTCACTGCGGGTTGTTACTCCGTCTGCTCCAGTAGCAGGTGCTTGTGGATTTGATGCTCCACATCCTGGGTTTGATCCCTGCAGCATCCATGTGTGTGCAGCTGTGATCTGCCTGGTTCCTCATGATTACCTTGTTCAGGGCCATTTGTGTCTGCCTGGCCTCTGCAGTTCCCAGGAGCTGAGTGCGCTGGTTTTTACCTTCATGTGTGTGGATGCTTACTTTTTCCCTCTCTTCTTCTCAGTTTGGAGGGAAGTTAATCACTTTTGGCCTCACCAAGGCCCCAGCACAGCAAACGCAGCAGATTCCCCCACGCCAGGTGTTCATCAGCCAAGTTGTTACTGAGACAGAGTTCCTAGAGCGATCCAGAGAACTGCAGATGGCCCTGCAGTCGGGAAACCTCCCAAACTATTGCCAGAGCAAGATCCAGGCAGCCCAGCTGCAGTTTGAAGAGAACCTCTGGAACTTCCTGAAGGTAGGACAGCCCCGGTGAAGTCCAGAGACCTCGTTCTAACTCCTCTGCATTCCTGGGATGGATTTTGTATGTGCCCATCACACTTGTCCCTGTCCTCACGTGTCTCCAACTCTTCAAGAGACAGAAATAAACAGACTAGACTGGCCTACAGTTAAGCCATAAACTCACCCCATAACCACCCACTTGGGGGAAGGCCTTGGTGTACAGGTTAAATGTGGAGGGCTGCAGACACTTACCCTCCTCTAGGCCTATAGTGGCCCCATATTGGTTACTCGGTGGAGTCCTCAGTCCCAAGGCAGAAACTCAAATGGGATGAGATCAGCCTGGAAGGGTTGAGTCAGCTGTGATGTCCGCAGCGATGTCCGCAGCTTGTTTGCTCCCTCCCTCCCCCACTTGCCATGCAGAAGGGGACTGAGCACTTTGCCTCTATCTTCCATGGCAAACTCGGAGCTTCTTAAAGCCCTCAAGCTGTGTTCCTGGCTAGTGTTTGAGGCCCAGGCACCCTTGCTGCTCCCTCCAAATACAACCAAAGAGAGGCACTCTAGACCAGGGCTTCGTTTCCCATCCAGTGCCTGCAAGAACTAAATGGTCTCCTGACTAGTTTGGAAATGGTTGGAAATCCTGCTGTCCATACTCAGTCAAAACTCCCACCAATATCATGGGGATCTTTGACTTTGTATGGGTGGAGGTGCTGGATTCAGATCCCCTTCCTCAAATTGAATGGTACCTTTCTCCACAAGTAGTCCCGCTGGCTTAAATGAGACTGGCTCGAGTAGTACAGTTCTGCTCAACATGAGTAAGCATGTGAGACTCTGGCCCTGAGTAAACTGCTTGATTTAGCCCCTTCTTATATTGGGTAATCACCTTCCAATACCACCAAATGTCTCATCCACTGGGACAGAAACAACCCTGTGTTCCATGTATCACTGTTGTCCACAGACACAATTGGAAAAAGTAGCATGGACCAATCCAGTGTCCTCTCTAGTAGACAACGCTGCCTTCTCAAGTTGTGGCCTGTGGATCGCAAGCAGTCCATGTTGTGGGAGAGGAAATTGGTAACACACATCCGTGAGCAGGAATAGTGCTTATGTATAGAATTTTCCATCCCTAGATCTTAAAGCACTTTCCAGAAGTAGTTCAGTATCATCAGTCCCATTTTACACATGGAGAAACTGAGGCACAGAGAAGTGATTTAGCTGAAGTTCGTCCTGCTTTGAGCAGGGGGTTGGACTGGATGACCTCCTGAGGTCCCTTCCAACCCTAATATTCTATGATTCTATGACTTGCCCAAAGTCACATAGTGACACAGGTCTCCTGATTCCCAGTCCAGTTCTCTATCCACTGTACTGTACTGCCTGGTGAGTGATATAGGAATCTCTCATTACATAACTGCAATACTTTCAAAACACTGCAACTTACAGGAGTGGTGCTATAGTGTGAGAATGGTTACCGTAGTATAGCTGGATAAAGGGCATGTGTGAAAGCAAGCAGCACCAACTTAATTAATTAATTAATCAGTGGTTGCGAGCAGCACAGCATGTTGTGTCACTGAATTGATGACAGAATGCGATAACAAGAATGCTGGGGGAGAGGAAGTTAGCAGTGTCTCAGCCTTTGTATTCCAAAGGGGAGCTTATTACAGCCCAGCCCCCAGGGAGCACTCTGTGGTTCCCTGGCCCTAAGCTGCAAACTGAGCCCTGCGCTTTGCACTGCCAGCAGCAGCTGGGTGTTTTCTCTGTTTCGATGTCTGGTTTCATGCATCTCTTTCTCTCCAATCCCCTTCGGGGCCCAGGTGAATATGGAGCCAGAATCCAGGACTAAACTCCTGAAGCTGCTGGGCTACAGTAAAGAGGAGCTGCAGAAGAAAGTAAGTGATCTTCCTGCTACGCAATATTTTTATTTAACAGAGGGTCTTTCAAGGAAGTGGCAGGTGGCGCCTGGGTCCCTGGTTGGAGATGGGTTGGGGACAGGTGAGGAATAGATTCCTGCACTATGTATTCTATAAGCAATTCCTCCCATAAGGTTTCACTTGGGGGAGTAGTTTGAACACCTTGTGCCTGAACTAGGACTGGTCCTGACGGCTTAGAAAGTCTATGCTTTTGTCACCACATGACTAATGTTACTCTAGGGTGGGGCATAGTTCAGGCTTCAACCCCTCCCTTCCAGTTCTCCCCGTATGTCTTGATCCTGACTTGCATCTCACTGGGCCAGCTCCCCCAGCACATCTGAGCCTGGCCTGCAGCATGCTCTGAAAGGTTCTTCCTAGTGATGCGCACATGGAAGCTGTCATGAGACCACCACTTGTGACCTAAGCTGAGGCTTGACTACCGGTCTCCAGCGGTGAAAGGTTAACCCACTGATTGCTGGGTGGGAGCAACAGGGAGGGTGGAGTCAGAGAGTGTTCCTCCTCTCTCTTCTAATCTCTCCTGAACACTCGGCCCCTATCCTACCCAGGGTAATTTTACTAAGTACCAGGCCTTACCCCAAACCTTCACTCAGCTCATGAATGAGACCTAAAGCAGGTGACTCTGAAGGAGTATACATGGAGTGTTTGGAAATTCCAGGGGTTCAGCACAAACAGAGGTCCCGTTAAAAGGAAAACTCCCTGCCAGAGGATGTTGTGAAGGCCAAGACTGTAGAATCATAGAAGATCAGGGCAGGAAGTGACCTCAGGAGGTCATCTCGTCCAACCCCCTGCTCAAAGCAGGACCCACCCCAACCAAATCATCCCAGCCAAGGCTTTGTCAAGCCGCCCCTTAAAAACCTCTATGGATGGAGATTCCACCACCTCCCTAAGTAACCCATTCCAGTGCTTCACCACCCTCCTAGTGAAAAAGCTTTTCCTAATATCCAACGTAGACCTCCCCCAGTGCAACTTGACAGAACAAGGAGCAATGGTCTCATCTACCACCACTGAGAATAGCCTAGCTCCATCCTCCCTGGAACCCTCTTTCAGGTAGTTAAAGGCTGTTGTCAAATCCCCCCTGCAGACTAAACAAGCCCAGTTCCCTCAGCCTCTCCTCATAAGTCATGTGCTTCAGCCCCCTAATCATTTTCGTTGCCCTCCACTGGACTCTCTCCAATTTGTCCACATCCTTCCTGTAGTTGGGGGCCAAAAACTGGACACAATATTCCAAATGTGGCCTATAACAGGGTTAAAAAAAGAACGAGGTAAGTTCATGGAGGATAGGTCCATCAGTGGCTATTAATCAGGATAAGCAGAGAAGCTGGGAATGGCTGACAGGATGGATCACTTGATGACTACCTGTTCTATCCATTCCCTCTATTCATTGACCACTGGCAGAAGACAGGATACTGGGCTAGATGGACCATTGGTCTGACCCACTACGGCCATTCTTAAGTTCTAAAATTCTGCTGCAGCTTTAACTAGTGCATCACTGCAATACAGCTTTGTCTAAACTGCATCTGCAAGCACTGTGTGTTGTTAGCTCCCCTCCTAATATTCAGAGTTGAGCGAGAGATCCAGGTGAGGAATGAAAATAGGTGGAAAGTGGATGAGGTGGTGAGTTACAGGAAGACAGCTCGAGATGGCAGTGCTGAGGAGAAAGATCATGCTCCAGTGAAGATGGTGTTATGGCAAGGGGCAGAGAAGCCTGTACTAGCTGAGTGGCGAAGGAAGCAGGGAGAGGCAGTGCCTGTGAGGGAGGCTGTGGGGGTCAGTTAATACAGAGGGTGGTTTTGAACCGGCTCCTGAAGTGCTTGGGGCAGCCAATGGATTTGTTTTTGGCTTCGGGTGACTTGGCCACTCTGCTGCCCCGTGCGTTCAGCTTTGTGAAAGAGGCTTGACCCCACGACTCTGTTTCCTCGCAGATCACGTCCTGTTTGGGTAATGGCATCCCAAAGAAACAGCAGCTTCCAGAGGCAGATGGCTTTGCTCTGGCTGCACAGCCTGCTCAGGTAGGCCCTGGTCTCCTTGCTGATCACTAGCGGGGTGGGCAGCAGAATGAACGAGGAGGACAAATTCCAACAAGTTCTGGGGCTTAGTGCAGGACTCCCCCTCGGTGAGGATCTCTGCACTGGGTTATGGAGGGGGGTAGACTTGGTGGACATAATGGTCCTTTCCTACCTCAAATCTAGGCAATCAGTGCAAGGGAGAATAACATGCAGGCTGTTGATGACACTACAGCAGACCTTGTTTGAGCGGTGATGAGTTCTTCAATGCGAGGGTTAACTTCAACCCTAACTTAGCTCCACAGCACAGCTTCTGGGTTTCCTCTTGGCACCTTCTGGGGCAGGCTAGCACTCCTGTCATTGCTACACCGGTGGAGCTGCACTGGTGATAGCGCAGTGGTAGGAGATATGAAGAAGACAGCCTGTGAGCATCCATGCTGAAATTAATAGAGAGAAACTCCCAGCCAAGTAGTAGACCAGCCCCACACCTGCACCCAGTTATGTCATCCACTGAAGCTGTATTGGTCAGGCTTGTTCTTCTGGGCATGACTCACATCCATGTACCTTCTCCCTGCTCTCTTTGCACAGGGCTCGAGACGCTCCATGGCTGAAGTAGCTACTTCTTCTTCCTCTTCAGTGTTCTTTGACAGCCTTGTCCCTCCGGTCATGAGTCCGTTGGAGATCCCGGTCACAACAGGTACTACATGGCCCGCATTACGTGAAGGGAGATGCTGCCTTATAAATTGACAGCCTGGCCCATTGCAGCGCTGTGCAGTGTACCCTCAACCCACACCCTCTCCCCGTGCCCTTGGCATTGTCCAGTGCACTTACAGTGAGAGGCCCACAGTGGATAGAAGCTGATACTTATGCAGCTGATGAGGATCCATTTTCAGCACAAGTGGTAGAGGCCTGTGATTTCTGGAGCAAAAGGCCTGGAGATGGATGGCAGTTATAGAGCTGCCCTTTCACTAGTGTCCAGGGTGTCCTCTGTTCTCTGCCCTGCTTCGTTGCAGCCAGGGTGGTGGGTGGCCCCTGGATGAACTGTACAGTTGCTTAGCCATATTGCTGTGCATTGCTTTCCCGCCTCTCCAGACACAGATGGACTGATCAGCCAGGCGCTCCTGGTGGGGAACTTTGACGGTGCAGTGGAGCTGTGTGTGAGGGCGGACCGTTTTGCAGATGCCATCATTCTTGCTATCGCCGGTGGGGAGAAGCTACTGAGAGAGACCCAGAGGCGGTACTTTGCCAAACAGAAAACAAAGATTTCTCAGGTAAGAGCCCAGGGAGAGATGGGGGATGTGGGGCAGGAGAGAGAGCAGACGGAGGTGTAGGGTGCCTGGGCAGGTCTGCATATACACACGTGGCTGCAAATGCCCCTGTGAGTGTGTTGGCAAGGGGTAGAATGCTGAACTGAGGGCTCTGTCCATCCTAATTTCCAGCTCTAGCTAGATACATACACTGTGCTCACGATACCTTTATAAAACTTGCTCTCACCCAGACAGGTGATCTGCCTGCAGATTTAGGATTTCCTCCCTTCTCTTCAGCTTGTGTCCAGCTTGTGGCATCTGCTGCCTGAGGAGGTTGCAGTTAAAATTATCTAACCCTCTTGAAACCCATCGAAAATACCTGATCTTTAATGACCCTTCTCTTATGTAACTACAGAGCTTGTCAAATCCCATGCTGTATGGGATAAATTGGTCATTGTAAGGACTAGGAAAGAATTCCCCCATCTCTGTCTGCAGCGTTGCATTACTAGACAGGAGCATTGGGTGGGTTTTTCACCTTTTGAAGCAGCAAGTGTCAGTTACTGCTGGAGGCAGGATACTGGACATGGTGGACCATGGGGGCAAATTCTATGTCATCTCACCTGCATGTGAGCAGCAGTGATGTGGACATGGCATGCGAGTGTGGTTCTGTGTGACAGATTGCTCAGGCCACCCAGAGCTGAGAGCCCCACTGTATTACCACTCTGCCTTAGCAAAAGGGAATGTTTTGCTGCTGTGAAGCTGTGTGCCAGTTCCCTGGCTGCCTGGCCAGCACACTCTTCAAGACTCTGCCTGCCTAAACCTTGCCTGACAGGTAAGAGTCACTGGACCCCAGTTCCCAAGTTCCCCAGAGACGTCTCTCTGCCACATTCAGTCCCTCTCCTTGGACGCTCACAGATGGTATTAAGTTCACTGCCTCCAAAGAAACAGAGCACACGCCAGCCTGTTAGCTTAGAAAGTGTGTTGTGTTTTGTTTGTAACCAGACCTGTCTTTTTCCTCCTGCTTAGTATCCCTTAAATCTTGGTTCTTTTTAAAGAAAGTTATTCTTGTTTTATGACTAAAATTTAATCTTAGCAAGTTATAATCTTTTGCCTAAGCAGTTTTCTTAGGCCTAGTCTACATTAGGTAGTTAGGTTGGTGTAACTACGTCGCTTAGGGGTGTGAAAAATCCACACCCCCGAGCAACAGTTAAACCAGCCTAATCCACATTGTAGGTGGCACTAGGTCGACTGGAGAATTCTCCTGTCAATCTAGCTACTGCTTCTCAGGGAGGTGAGATACTTGTGCTGATGGCAGAACCCCTCCTGTCGGCATATAGATAGCATCTTCACTGAGGTATGGCAGTGGCGCCGCTGCAGCATTTTAAGTGTAGACAAGCCGTTGTTCACATCAAGTTACCGGCATCTCCAGCCCTCCAGACTAGTGGACCCAATGGTCACAGAATCAAAGGGTGCTGTTCCCTAAGTAATGGATAACTAAAAGGTCTTTTAGCTTCTCTTATATTACCCAAAGTTCATTGCCTTTGCCTCAAGAGCCAGGAAGGCTTCTGATGTGCAGATTCTGTCCTCCAGTGTGATCATTAAGCAGTCTTCTCCCCAGCTTGTTTAGCGTGATGGCTTTGTTTACCTTATATGTAAATGTACTTCCATTGTTCTCTGCTTGTAACCCAGCCAGTCAGACAGGTAAATGCATGTTCCTCTGATCTGGCTGATCACATTTTAAGAGCTGGCTGATCACATTTTAAGAACATATTTCCAGCACACATCTATAACTCTTTGTGCAGACCCCGTACATACATCACACAGTGATTTTTCAGGACCAGCGTGTCATCCGTTTAACACATAGTACTTCACAGGACACCTTTGAGATGCATATTATGATAGCAGTGTGTTGGGGCAATGAGTGTGTGAGTTACCATTTGGGGGGCCCTCTGCCAGTCTCTCACTGTTAACCCAAGTGCAAGGTAGATCTGTGTGAGCAGGTAGGTACCTCTGTAGCTGCAGCTGAGGCTTGAACCTGTGGACTGATGGGCCATTTGCTTCTCCTGCAGCTTCTTTCCTTCATCGTGCAGCAGAACTGGCGAGATGTAATTTGCACGTGTGACCTGCAGAGCTGGAAGGAGGCACTGGCCATCTTGTTAACATACTCCAAGCAGGAGGACTATGCCCAGCATTGTGGTAGGTAGCACGCTTCATTTGGTACAGAGTGCTTCCAGGCTGTCTCTGCAGAGAGAGGTGGATGGAGCTTGGGAGGATATACTTCCAAAATGGGCTAAGGGAGTTACAGATGAGGCAAGTGAGAGCGTGACCCATCTGTGGGGTAAGGCAGGAGGGATAGAACCAGTGGAAGTGGGTTGTATGAACTATAGGGAGGGCAGAGTCTCATGATGTGGAACAAGGATGTGCCAATATCTCCTTCAGCCTACATCCATGGCTTGGAAAGAGATTAGGGCAGAGAGCAGTGACTTATACTGCTGCCTAGGCCTAGGCCCAAAGAAAGATGCGTATATGTACAGGGCTCATCTGGGAAGGGGATGGAGCTCCTGGGGAGAGGGAAGGTAGGAGGGGTTCACCCACCCCTGCAAGTGGTTTTTCCTACTGCTTGCAGTCCTCACACACTTGCAAACCTGGACACAGGCTGAGAGCTGTTCAGTGCAGTCTCAGTAGTTTCCCTCTTGGAGCCTGTTTAGGGCTAGGACTGGACTGACCATGCCCAGGAACTGGCCTTTGTGGGAAATGTAGCCCTCTTTTCTAAGGGGTTTTCTGTGTGTTTCCTCTAACAATTCCTGGCTATTTAGCTGTAGCTAGGCTCTTGGCTGTGGAACTCATTGGTGACACCAGTCTCTCTGTGCCATCGGCCTTCTGCTCTCTGCATGTGGCTCCTGAGTTGCCGGTTCACAAAGCTAGAGCAAGATTTCTAAGAGATGGGCGGGGGAGAAGGAGCTGGCCAGATGGGAGCGAGTAATGGAAACTGCCCCTTTTCCTCTTCCCTTTAGATATGCTGGGTACCCGTCTGGAGTCGGAAGGCGAGGGGGCGCTGTCCAATGAAGCCTGCCTGTGTTATGTCTCATCAGGCAACGTGGAGAGGTTGGCGAAATGCTGGGTAAAAACCCATGAGATCTCGTCACCCCTAGCTTTGCAGGTACGGATGCTATGATGTGGGCCTGAAACTTCCATAGGCCCTAGAGTCTGTCGGCATGCTTCCAAAAGACACAGATCACGTCCTGAGTTCCAGCTTCTACCATCCTGCAGCTTCCAGCTGCAGTGTTTGGGTCTCCTCCTGTGCCAGGTTACGGGTTTTCAACAAACAAAGCTCTGTGTTAAGTTGCAAGGAGTTGTCTGTTGGTCCGAGAGGGCTTTGATCAGTGTGTGCTCAGTGACAGGATGGGCTGCTGTGCAGTGGACATTGCTGTCTGCCCCAGGGCGATCTGTCTGTCTAGGTGCTTAGATGTCACTTACTCGCACGGTGTCTGAGCACCCTGAAAGATGGGGACAGTGTATCCCAGTGCTTCAGTTCCCTCCCCCCATATGCAGCTGCTGACATGTCTTCAGTGACTCGTCTGATTATATTCAGAACTGGTCTTTTCCCTCATGACCTGGAAGCCCAGGGATGCATCTCCTTCCAGAGCCTGGACACCCCTTCACTTCCCACGAAGGGCCATGTGATAACCAAGGCAGGCGGCTCTGCTGCTGTGTCCTTTAGCTGCCCTTCTCAGCACAACCTTAACCCTTTCCCTTCCTGAGGAATGTCTGTTAAAGAGACGCTGTCAGGCCAGCAGGTCCTTGTCACCCTTTGGGGCTGTTTGGTTCCTTACCAGGAAACTAGCCCTGTCAATTTCCCATCCCAGTTCTCACGCCCCGGCTTGATGCTGCTGCTCTTGTGTTTCTGGCTCTGCAGGGAAATGTTCTGGAATTGGTGATGCTGAATTCTTGGTCATGTTCAGTTTAATGAGACCTTCCTTCTCTCCTTTGTGCTGACTTCTGGCCCCAGCCCACCTGGCCATGTGTGTCCAAATGAGAGGACTAGTAAAGCAAGCCTCGTGCTGAGTGGGGTGACCTTATATCATGTGTTCTGTCTTCATCCCACCTTACCAGGACCTGGTGGAGAAGGTGATGGTGCTGAGCAAGTCCATCGAGATGCTCCGAGGCTCTGCAGGACCAGCTCTGGGCCCTGTCTTGGCAGAGCGGGTCACCCAGTATGCCAATCTCTTGGCATCGCAGGGCTGCTTGGCAGCTGCAATGAGCTATCTACCCCACAGCTCTTCTGAGGTAGGTGAAAAATGGACAGGAGGCGAGCAGGTGCCGGAGAGACTTTGGAGTGAGGGTCTAGTGACCCAGCATAGAACAGGAAGCCGTAGATGCTGATTAAGGTGGGATCTTTCACCTGAGAGTGGTGCTTTCTGTTTTCCTTGGGAGCATCAGCTGCCTCAAACTATTTCCTCTGGGGCCTTGGAGGCCAGGGCCAGAGAGGGGATCTCAATGCTGCTGTTTGCAGTTCATGGGGAAGGTCCATTTAGTCCTCTTCTAACCGAAAGGCAGCCACTCAGGTGGGGCAAATGTAAGGGGGGAAGGAGTGCTTTGCAGGGTTTGGAGGAAGGGGAAAAAATTGGGGCACCCAGGTGGGGAGGAAGCCCTGAAGCTGCAGAGCAGTGGCACAGCTTCAGCTAGCTCTCCCAATGGAGATCACGGTGGTGTCTTGGGTCCTGAAACTTGCCGTTTCCCATTAGGCCCCCAGGATTGGTTAGCAGATGCTGCAGATTGATGAAGGCTGCATGCCACTGCCAGTGCATTACACCTTGTGGGCTAAGGAGTTATGAATAACCCTAGGAACCCTTCCATCCATGGCTCCCAAAGCACTTCATTACACTTCGTCGTTTCAGCTCCCGATCCAGCAGCTCCGAGACCGTCTCTTCCATGCCCAAGGGGAGCACATGGGCGATCAGCAGCCACCCCCTTTCCCCTATGCACGTGTCCACGTAGGGCCAGTTAGCCACCTCTCTGCAGCAGCCAAGAACAGCTCGGTTCTGGAGGGACCAGCCCACAAACCAAGTCCCGGGCATCGAGAAAAGGTAAGTCTCAAAGCCTAGTGCCCATGGCCAGGGCAGAGAAACACCAGGGAGAGGGAAGGAGACTGCTCAAGGAGGTTGATGAGATGGTAGCTGCCCTCTGGCAGCTTGGAGAAGCTGACTAGTGCACCCCCAGCTCAACAGGGGCAGGCTGTGTTAGCTGAGGCCTCTTCATGAAGGCTTGCCACTCCTGGGAGTGCACGGGTAAGCAAAGAATAGGCCCCTGGCTTCCACACTGCACCCGGCCTCCTCTATCCTGGAGCCAGGGGGACAGACCCAGCAATGGTCCCTCTTGGTCCCATTAATCCAGACCTCCTGGACGACACAGTCCTGAAGGCTGCACCTCTATGTTAAAGACATGGGTGGGCTGCAGCTGGCTCAGGGAGATGGAGGCATCTGTCATGGACTGAAAATACCACCCTCCACAACAGCCAGTTCCTCCAGGTGCCCTACCTGAAGGAAAGGAATCAGCGTCCCCAATCCACCTGTGGCTAATGGGTTAGTCCAGTCCCTCGCCTGTGCGATCGTAGCCTGAAGGAAGGGAATCTATAAAAGAGCAAAAGCTGAATGCCTGTTCCAGAGCTGGCCCTTCTGAGGGGGAGGGAAAGCAGCCAAGGCCTGCGCTGGCACGGCCAGCAGACACCACGTTGGCAAAGTGGAGCCAAGCCAGGTGCCTTGTGCCCTGCCCGTCTGAGCAGGTTGGAGCGCCCGTGTGCTCTTGTCAAGCAGGGGAGGCTAGCGGCTGGCCGCTCGTCACGGCATAACTGTGACAGTGCCAGAAGTGGCAGCATCTCTTGTGCGAGTGGGACTGCCAAGTGGGCCTCACAGCAGGGTCTCTTGTTTTCATCACAGCCACCATTCACCCCTCCGGTGTCGGGTCAGCCTTCAGTGCCTTCGCTCTTCACGCCTCAGCCAGTGCTGATGGCACCTCCCCAGGCCAATGCTGGTCCCCGTAGCAGTCTGTATGCCAGAGTGGGAGGCCGGCCCCCTTACCGCCAGTACACCTCTGGCGAGGCACCAGCCGCAGGTTCAGGGCCAGGTGAGTGAGCTCCAGTGACGCAGCCTGTGACGCCCTTGTGTCCATTAGGGCAGAGAGCCCAGTGTCTGCCCTTTGGGCCCACGCTGTCCCAGTGCCCCGCTTGTGCTGGAGTGCTTGCCACATTCTCCTTGCTGTTGTGAGCTCTGGGACAAGCTGCCATTAAGCTGGCGGAGTGGGATACTTGTTGAGTGATAGGACTCGGGGAAGGGCACGCAGCCAGGTGGGAGAGGCGTATGCCTGCCAAAGGGGAGGTGGGGGACATGGGACACGGGACACATGCTCATATTGGGAGAGGTGACACCAGCTGACACTGTTTCTTGGTTTCAGCATTGTCACAGCCGCTGCCATTCAGCCTGCCAGGAGTCAGGCTCCCTGGACCAGCCGCCTTTCCCAGTCAGCCTCCTGTTTCAGGCCAGCCCATGCCCAGTGCAGCCCCTGGAGTTCCACCACCTGGATCGACCTTCTTTGTTCAAGCCTCGGTCGCTTCCCAGCTCCCTGTGCAGCATCCTGCAGCCTGTCCTGTCCCCAAGGCGGGACCGCCCCCTACACTTTTCCCTTCCATTCCTTTCAGCTGCCCCACGGGTATGGGCTACCCTCAGGGGGGCCCTGGGGCTCCATCCACTAAGTCCCTTGCAGCCCCTAGCATCCCTCCACCTCCCACAGGTGAGTGGTGTCTGTGTGGCTTTGCCCATCCTCAGTCCAGGTGGGATCTGAGTTTGCTACATAGTTAACCAGAGTCTGTGTCTTACCCTGAAGCTTGCAGCTGGTCTCCCTGTTTGGGCTAAGAGAACTTGTTTTGGTAGGGCGGGGGTTGCTGAAGAGCTGAGACTGTTACTAGAGACCCCGTGTTCTGGTGAAACACTGCCAAGAGGACTGACTCATTCAGTGGCCTCGGCATTTCCATTGTCTTCCCCAAGACCTTGGGAGGAGCTGTCCCGGCAGGGTCCCAGGGCGTGCTGAGGGAGCCCCCATTTCAGTGGCAATCCCTACAGAAAGGGTTTCATTTCCATGGGGGTGCCTTGCACTCGTGCTCAGACCCTGGTTAAAGAATCGTCACTCCTGTGGCAACCCTGCTTAGACAATGAAGCCAATGGGTGCATTAGAAGAGCTTGGAATGTGATTGGGTTCTCTCTCTCCCAGGAAGAGCCCTCGTTCACCTGGGCCATTTGATACAATGCTTCCTTCTGCTGCACTCCATCTTCCACCCCTCCCTCCCCATTTCCAGAGCTCTCCACTAACCTGGTTCAAACTCTGCTGGCCCTGGTGAGCCCTGTTCCCGGGTTCTGGCGCTGGGGCCATTCCCCCAGAGGTCACTGTCTTAAACATGTCACTACCCAGCTGGGCTGGAAAATCACTGCCACCTGCTGGCCTAGGAGAAACCAGCTGGTGGGCTTGGGCCAGTTCCTGGTGGACAGGTGTTTGCAGTTGGTGCTTGTTGGCCCTTGGGTTGCAGCCACAGGGGAGAGGCTGATGAATGAAGGCGTTATGGAGACTCCACCGTCAAGGTGGTCCCTGCAGCTCGTGGCTGGGGCATGTATTTGGAGCCTGGGGGAAGGCTGCAGTGTTTGTGCCTGTGCTGTATATCTGGTGTCGGGCTAGAGCCAGGAGCGTGCCCTCCAAGAGCTGTCAGTGCAGCACTTCTCCTTAGAACCAAATTCACCCTGCACACAAAGGAGGGGCTTTCATGGACTCCCTGACCTGGCATCCAGCCGAAGGGCCCGAGCTCAGCCAGGTGGAACAGGTCCCAGGTATGAGACTGGACTTCGGACCCCTTAGCTCAGGATGGATGGAGCCACTTGAAATGGTCACTGGGTGCTGTTGGGATGTTACTAATGATCTAGTAGCTTGATGATGATGCTGTCTCCAAAACCTGCCTTGATTTTCAGGTGTCTTTCCCCGGCTAGATCCCTGCACAGTAGCACAGAGAGCAGCCCCTCTACCTCTGAGTTGGGGGAGGTGGTCCCACTGCTGCCAGTGAGATGTGATGAGATTGTACTCACGCACACTCTCTCGCTGCTTGGTGTCTGGCTCACACCTGCGGGGCTGTACCAGTGGCTGTGCAGGAGCCTAGATGTAAAGGTTGCAGTGAGGGCAATGGAAAGCCCCGCCGTGGGGCCCGCTGTGAGTGCACAACGTGCTTTTGGGGGAGGTGCAGATGTAATTAAGAAGCTGCAGACCTAATGCAATTGGAGCCCAGGAATGTAAAGAGGGGCTCTTGGCCTCCAGCCACACTACAGCTTCCCACCCAGCCCTGGAGGGATAGGAGCATTACACTTGCACCACTCTCACCTCCCCGCCCTGGTGTCAGTTGGGCCCACTGGGCAGGGGAGCAGCTCCTCTTCCTCACAGCTGACAGCAGAGCCCTTCCTCAGGGCACGGGGCAGGGAGCCCCCCAGCCATGGTAGCTCACCTCTTGTCTTCCTTCCAGCCCGGCACTATGCCTGCCAGGCCGCACCGACGCTCTCCCCTGGCGTGCTGGGGGAGGCAAGTCCCCGCGGTGGGTGAGGTAGCTCACGGCTGTCAGGGAAGCATGGCTGGGTTGGTTTTCATGGGGAGCTTGAAAGCCCTTGTGGCTTCAGTGTAAATCTGCCTGCGAGCTCCCCATCTTCCAGCAGTGGGCAGGTGGAGGGCTGGGCTGTGGGGGTGGTGGCCGAGTGCGGGGGCAGGTCTACATCCCAACCCCATGCCTGACGCTGGCCTGGGTTTGAGTCCAGACATCGGCTGTGGAGCAGTCAGAGGCTGCAGCATTCCTGCACATGGTTTTGTGCTGATCCCTTGATCTGTGGTTCTTGCAGTGGGGCGGAGATCTTGGCCAGTCATCGCTAGGGCATGACACTCAGCGCGCCAGGTGACAACATGAGCCCTCTGGGCACAGAGGCTGCTGCGTGCCCAGATCCCCTTGTGCCCTTTGAAGCTTAGCAGTGTGAGGTTTTACCTGCCTAGGCATCTGGGCACTGGGCTCTTGTGCAATGGCCAGCTCTGCACGAAGAAAGGGTCTCTGTTACTGTCCCTTTGAGAGAGGCACAGGAGTCCCAAATAGGAGCACGGAGCTCCTTTGAGATGCACTGGTTGAAAGCCTCAGGGTTTGGGCTGAAGATGGAGCATGCGAGGTCTGAGTTTTACTCGCGTCTCAGGGCACAGACGTTTAGCTCCTGTTGGTGTCAATGGGGGTGCAGCCTGCACAGATTGTGTGCAAATACGCTTCCATGAGAGTATGTCCCATTGCCTCCATCTTCCCAGAAGACATCAGTCTGACCTGCTATGTAACACCGGCCATAGCATTTCACTGCAGGATTCCAGCTTTCTAGTCTAGTGACTAGGGGTTGAACTAGATTTAGAGAGCAACAGGCTGTGGTTTCGAGAAATCGCCATAGCCCCCAGGGCTCCTCAGCAACAGGGGGAGGGCCGTGAGCACGTGGGAGGGGGTCTGCTCACAGTAAAGGCTAATTCCTGGACCCCCTCCTGAGCAAGGTTAGTCTATCCAAGACCACAGGAGGCACGGTGGTCAGGGGGCACCCAAAATAACTTCTTCTGTTAATGAGTCCACATCGAGTAGTAGGGTTATTTGCCATGTAGTGCTGAAGGGCTCCAGTTAAGGATCTGGTCCTTTTGCAGGTAGCACAATCACGAACCAAAAGAGACTCTGCCCCAGGAACTTACTGTTGAGCTGAAATCTACATTGCAGTTGGTTATGGGTAAACTGTCCCAAGGGCTAGTCCCCAGCCTGCTGTCTGACAAGGAAAATGTCTCCCCTTGGTACTTTTTCCCTGCATTTTTGTCAGTGTTCTGGACTGCCCCTTTTGGGTGTTCCTTCAAGGATTGATGAGAAACACACTATCACCCGCAGCAAGGCACTTTGGCCCTGCTTTTGCAGGGCCATGCTCCAAGTTGGTGGGAAGCCTGGAACATGTCTCTGGATGTGTCACAAGCAGAGTGCCCCAGGGGTCGGTCCTGGGGCCGGTTTTGTTCAACATCTTCATTAATGATCTGGAGGATGGGGTAGATTGCATCCTCAGCAAGTTTGCAGATGACACTAAGCTAGGGGGAGTGGTAGATACCCTGGAAGGTAGGGATAGGATACAGAAGTACCTAAACAAACTGGAGGATTGGGCCAAAAGAAATCTGATGAGGTTCAACAAGGACAAGTGCAGAGTCCTGCACTTAGGACGGAAGGATCCCGTGCACAGCTACAGACTGGGGACCGATGAGCTAGGCAGCAGTTCTGCAGAAAAGGACCTGGGGGTAACAGTGGATAAGAAGCTGGATCTGAGTCAGCAGTGGGCCCTGGTTGCCAAGAAGGCTAATAGCATATTGGGCTGCATTAGTAGGAGCATTGCCAGCAGATCGAGGGAAGTGATTATTTCCCTCTATTCGGCATTGGTGAGGCTGCATTTGGAGTATTGTGTCCAGTTTTGGGTCCCCCCACTACAAAAAGGATGTGGAGAAGTTGGAGAGAGTCCGGAGGAGGGCAACAAAAATGATTAGGGGGCTGGCGCACAAGACTTATGAGAAGAGGCTGAGGAAACTAGGCTTGTTTAGTCTGCAGAAGAGAAGAATGAGAGGGGATTTGATAGCAGCCTTTAACTACCTGAAAGGGAGTTCCAGAGAGGATGGAGCTAGGCTGTTCTCAGTGGTGGCAGATGACAGAACAAGGAGCAACGGTCTAAAGTGGCAGTGGGGGAGGTCTAGGTTGGACATTAGGAAAAAGTTTTTCACTAGGAGGGTGGTGAAGCACTGGAATGGGTTACCTAGGGAGGTGGTGGAATCTCCATCTTTAGAGGTTTTTAAGCTGCAGCTTGACAAAACCCTCACTGGGCTTATTCTGAGGTTAGTCCTGCTTTGAGCAGGGGTTGGACTACATGGCCTCCTGAGGTCCCTTCCAACTCTATGATTTTATGTGTGAACCCTTGGATGCCCTGCACGTCTGCTGGCTCAGTCTCGGTGGTAGAAGTTTGCACCCAGTGCAGAGATCGGAAGCTACAGACAGCTGACGTGCTTTTCTCATGCCAATGGCATCAGATGTGGTGTCCGTGGCCCAGAAACAATTCACAGCCCATGCGGGTGCTACCGTGCCACCTGGGAGAGGTGGATCTCAGATGCAGCCTAATGTCATCAGCGTTGGGTCCAAAGCCTTTCCATGAAACGTTCTGAGACCAAACAGTGGGGCTTGGGAGGGGAGGTGGGTTGAGGCCCAGGACCTTCCATTTACACCGCGGTAAGAGATTGAGCCCCGCCGCCTTGGAGTTCTCATCTAAGTCTCACGCCTGTGTCTTGCTCTTCGACCCCACAGGTCAGGAAGCTTGGAACGATCCCTCGGCTCTCAGGGGAGGCCTTCAGAGGAAAAAGGTAATCAGTGGCCAAAGCAGGCTGCCACGGAGCATGGACTGAATGAATGGACCCTCCCCACGCCCCAGCATCGCTCTCGTTGTCCCCAGTTGGCAAATAGTGCAAGGGAGATGCTAGCGCTTCCTGGCAGCTTGGCTGGGAACTTCGGACTGTACTCACTAGAACAGGATTAAAACTATCTCCTTTTGATCTAGCCTGGTTGGAGCAGATCTGTCCTGACTCCCTGGCAGGGAGGTGAAGTGTTTGCAGGAGACTCCCCCCGTGTCTTGGGACTTTCCCTCATGCTTGTTCTGCCGGGCACTTTGCTGCGCTAATATCAGCATTCGTGGCTCGTGCCGCAGCAGAGCCAAGTCAGCTTTGTGGGGAGCGGCGGAGTCTGCTGCAGCACGTCCCTTTGACTGAGCAGCTCCCGTGAACCCAGGGGGTTCTCCTGGCAGCCCTGGTCAGTGGCTGGGCATGGGGGGCTCTGTGCTCATTCTGAAGGGCCCTCGGGGGTGAGAGGAGCGCATATTGTGCCTGGAGGTGGGGTTGCTCTGGGGACTCCCGGGCTGCATTGAGCTAGCAGAGATGATGAATTCGGAATAGGAATGTGCAGGCAGCCCCCTGGATCTCTGATCTTTCACTGTTTTCCATTCCCGGTTAGTTGTCAGAGAAGTTCACCCCTCCGGCTCCAATCACGGCTCCGGTAATGAGCCTCCCTGCAATGCAGCGGGCCCTCCTTCCTCAGATTCCCAGGGCCCAGGAGTCTGGCCAGGCACCCCCGGGAGCACCCAAAGAAGGCAGCGTGCAGGTAACGTTAGGGGCGTCACTCCCACACCAGACCCCTCGCTGGTGTGAGGAGCAAGCCGGCTTTTAGGATCTTTATCAGTTGGTGACACGGGGGCTTGGATCTGCCTCTTCCCTTCTGTAGCGTGACCAGGACCCCAGGACTGCTACTTGAGCTTGGTAGGAGATGGCAGCATTCGTTCAGGCTGTAGAGCCCCAGCAGGGCAGGGCAGGGAGGAGGGAGTGAGCCATGCTGCGTAAGCCTGCACGCTCCAGGGCAGGTCGAGAATCAAGAGGACCCCAAAGGGCCGCTTTGAAACCAGGCTGTAAGGGAACAAGCTGCAAGTGCAGCAATGTGTTCCCCACGATGGCGGGGTGAGCAGGGGTGGGGGCAGCAGTTCGCCGGCCTCGCCCTCCCATCACGCTCTGCTCTCAGCTGCTTTTCGTCTGATGTCCATTTCCCCAGCTGCCCACGGAAAGAATCGAGAGGAAGGAGCTGCCCCCCGAGCACCAGGGGCTGAAGACCACCTTCGAAGGGCTGGTGCAGCGCTGCACTGCTGTTGCCACCGACCCCGTAAGTTGCCTCTGCAGCTGCTTTTCTTGCCTGCTTGATCTCGTAGCTAAAGCACAGGGCCAGGAGACAGACAGGTGGGGGTCTTGTTCCACCTCTGCCGCTGACTTCTCTCCCTGTCCCATGGGTGCTGCTTCTCTCCTACCAGGGGATTTCCCCCTTGGCCACACCCTCTATGCTCTGCTGCCTTTTTATGCTCCTCTCTCCTTTCCTGCAGAGCAGCTATCCCTGCCTCTATGAAGCCCCCACCACCCAGGTCCGTGCCAGTGGCTTGTTTGCCTCCCTGCAGTTCTCTGGGAGGGAAGGGGATGAGTAGGATGGGGGAAGATGAGCCCAGGGCAGGACAATGCTTGGAGCAGCCAGGCAGAGCCTGCCTCTGTCCAGCCTTGCAGTCAGTCCCTCCAGACAGTTTCTCCAGCGGCTGCTGTGGCCAGGCTGGTCGTGGCGACCTGGGCTACATCTCTGGAGAGGGTGGAATATGCTGGGGTAGCCATGTGTCACGGCTGGCAGGTGCCGTGGGGGCGTTTCCCACGTGGCATGGCTAGGGGGTGCTGTGGGGGCCCTAGTTATGGCCAATGCCCTGGCAGTTTCAGGTGGAGCCAGAGGGGCAGCCTGTTTGCCAAGCACCCTGGGGGCAGACGTGGCAGGGGGCTCCAAAGCCCTGCCGAACCGGTTGTGAATTTTTCTCTTCCCTTCAGAAAACAAAAAGGAAACTGGAGGACGCAGCACAGCGGCTGGAGTGCTTGTACGAGAAGCTCCGGGAGCAGGCCGTAAGTGTATGCCTCCCCCTCCGCCGGCTACAGCACCCTCCTCCGTGCCCAGACATTGGCTCCCTTTGCGAAGAGCTGTGCTCTCTGCATGGCTGGGTGCCACGACCCTCTTGAGAAGAGGCGGCTAGAGATCAGTGACCTTTGACTCCTTTACCCCATCCCTGAAAGCAGCCGAGTTCCCCAGCGGTGCGAACACTGGCTGGGGCATGGGGGCTGCCATTACACATGATGAGTGCATGTGTCTGAATTCTCCCCCGCTGTACGTCAACTGGGCACTGAACAGTCAGGGGCCGGGGGCCGTTGGCCTCTCTCCTGCCCTTGCCTGGGAAGCAGATTCCCTGGCAGGTGACTGATTAGGGTGATCAGATCAGTCTCTGCTGGGGCTTGAGCCACCAGAGAGGAGCAGGGGGAGAGTCCCACCTTGGTGAGGCCGGGGATGGGGACAGTCCTTCAGGCCCCATCACTGAGCAGCACCCCCCGTCCCAGCTGTCGGCTCCTCCGGTGCTTGATGGGGGGGCGGGTCAGACAGCCAGCTGGAGGGGCTGCTGCTGAGATGGCTCTGCTTCCTCCCACAGCTCTCCCCTGCCATCCTGGTGGGGCTGCATGAGATCGCCCGCTGCATGGAGGCACGCAGCTACCAGCAGGGCCTGCTGCTCCACACCCAGGTGGTGGGCAGCAGCAGCTTCAGCGAGGTGTCTGGCTTCATGCCCATCCTGAAAGTCCTCATGACCGTCGCCAGCAAGCTGAACGTCTAGCGCCCGGCCCGCCGGTGGGGGGACCAGGAGGGACGGGTGCTGGACTGCAGGCCCCGAGCAGTGTGTGGGAGCCAGGCTGGCCCCATCCACCCTGCAGAGACCGTGCCAGGCCGCCTGGAGACACACTCCTTCCTACCTGCAGCTCCGAGGACTCCTCCCGGGCCTGGCTTAGTGGCCGTTCAGGCCGGCCAGGCTGCCCGAGACCCTCCCCGAGCAGCTGCACATCTGCACCTCCTGCTCCCTGATGCAGAGACGAAACTCGCTTGTTCTGGGGCAGCCGTTTTTCAACCAGCGGCCGGCCAGCATGGCTGGCACCTGCACAAGGGCAGACACGGGGGCTCCTTCCTACCCTGGTGTACCCAGCCATGGGACCTCTCTCCAGAGTCACGCCCCTCGGTGCTCTCCCTGCCCCTGCCCTGAGACTGACCATTCAGCAGGGACGAGTGCCGGCCCCTGCTCTGCATTTGTCTTCTCGTGCACCCTGCACCTGTCTCCTTTTTCCTTGGTGGGCTTTCCCTCCCCCACATTACCCCTCTGCTGCTCCATCACCCCTGAAGCTCTTCTCGCCATGCCCCCGGTTCTCTCTGGCTCCGTGATGCCTCCCTTGCCAGGAGTGTGCCCTGGAGAAGAGCTCTGCGCTGTTCTCCGTGCTCCCCCCCAGAGCTGGTGGCATGTGGTGTCTGTTCTGAAAGCTGTGCTGCCTGGCCCCAGCCTCATTCACCCCCCAAGTTAGCACTCCTGACTTGTTGCCAACCAGTATTGTGTGAAGGCCCCTAGGCTGGGATTTCAAAGCTGTCTAGGGGGTTTGGACACATTGGGAGATGTGCCAATCCCAGAGCTACTCTGAACACTTCACCCCTCAGCATGAGGGCCCCACAGCTGGGGGCACCGCGGGTCCTTCCCAGACAAGTCTGGGACACATCCCCACTTAAACCTGCAAGGCCCCTTGGCACAGCAAAGGGGTACCCTTGCTGCAGGGAATGGTGCTGTCTCATCCACAGGCCGTGGCTGTGCTGCGCTGAGCCCTGGCTTGGCATTCGGCTGGCGTTGGCTCTAGTGAACCCAAGCAGCAAGGGGGCCATTGGGTAGGTGCTTGGAGGGAGGGGAGGGTATTTCAAGGCCTGTGTCACTCTCGCGCTGCCCACCCCCCTGCTGGTGATGCCCTCCCCTTGCCGTGTGACATCCCTGCCATCCAGTGCAAGGGCAACCTCTCCCTCCCTCCCACCAGTTGGATCTGGAACACCCCCTGCCTGTCAGCTGGTTGCCTTGCATTGTAGGGGCGGAGGCTGCTGCTGTCCTGGGTGCAAAGCTGCTTGTGCTGAATTGGCTCTGTGGGTCGTGTGCCATGGAGGCGTCTCCCTCTGTGTCAGCACAAAGTGCCTCAATAAAGCTGCTTTTTGTGAAATCGGCATCTCCTTCCTTGCCTCTGGGTCACCTCCCCACTGGTTACGCAGAGGCGTCCCTTCGTGGCAGCTGCTGTTCTCAGCAGCAGTCAGCGGCCATGTCTTTGCCTGTAGGGGCAAAGGGCAGAGTCTGACGCGGCAGCTGGTTGTTGGTGTGGGGCACTGCTGCCAACAGGATGCTTGTGCTGATGATTTGTGCTTCGGCACGAACCCAGGCTACCTTGGTTACAAGCCACTTGGAGCTGTAGAACAGAGACAACACCCTTCCCGAGTGCTCTCCTCCAGGATTAAACCATCTGTCCTCACCAGGCTGCCCATCTGAATGGCCAGGGGTGCCTGGGCTGTTTCATGGAACTTGATTTCATGCTGCAGAGTAACTCTCCATTCAGTGGTTTCCCCACCACCAGCAGCAATCTCTCGCCCTACATCCCTGTTTTAGTTTTCCTTGGTATTTTGAGTTTGATTTGTGGTGACAAAGTGGCTTCTCCTTTCGGAGCGGTACATAGCCCTGGCCCCAAAGCTGGGTTGTCCTGGGCACTGGTTCAGGTTCATGGGCTCGCTTTCCTCCTTGCAGCCAGCTGGAAAATAAAATGCCAACACCTGCAGGCATCAGATGGGTGCTATTCTCCCATGTTCCCCTCCCCCCCTCCCCCATGAGCTCCACCCTCACCACACCAGAAGGAGCTGCAATTCACTACAGCCAGGCCAGCTCATCGGACTAGGAGGGTGTGCTTGGAGCAGCGAATATCAGTGGCAGCACTAGCGTTAGCTTAGAGTGGAGCGTTACCACTACCTGGAAATTCAGTAGCAGTTCACGTGTTGTTCCTGGCTGTTTCCAGACTCAGGCAGATGCCAGCTTTGGCTTACATCTGGGTCACATCAGAAGGGCTTTCCACATCCCTAAGGGAGTGACAGATAGGGGCACTCATATATTTTTGGAAGCTTGGAATCAAATGCAAAGTGAAAGAGAAGTCCTGGAGTACAAAGCTGATGCAACTGGACCTGGGAGCAGATAGCTCCCCCAGCCCTAACTCACACACTTGAGTATCAAGCCAGCTAGCATTGGAGCAGGACTGCATTGGTTGTGATGCTCCTTCCTTCTGAAGCGGGCTGATCAACAAAGCCAGCTGGCAGCCTCTAAAGATAAGGGGAGCAAGGGTAACCAAATTCTACAGAAACTTCTGTACATCCCTGGCATCTTTAGCTGTCTCAGATTTTGGGAACTAGATTCTGCATATTGATCTGACTGGCACACCCACTGGAGCTCAGCCGTAGCCCTGGATCTTTTAATCATGCGTGTGTACAGCTAAGACTGTTCTTATTGCAAAACTGTTTTTGCTGGGCACATTCACTTTGCATGCAGGTTTCCCTCTAACTACAATTGCAAGGCACTGAAGCAGTTCAGGCTCTTCAAGCAACCTGGTGCTAGGCCTGTGGGAGACCCCTAACGAAAGCTGAAAGGAGCAGTCTGTGTGGAAGGAGGCGGGAACAGCTTGGACTCTATTTCCATTTTTAATGGGCTTTTTTAATGCTGTTGGGGGGCTGCTGTAACCCACAATCTCATCCTGCTGACAGTGGAGAAAAGCGATCTACTGTGGTTAAGGCAGTGGAGTGTGACCCAGGTGATGTAGGTGCGATACATGACTCTGCTACAGACTCCCCGTGTGACCATGGGCAAATCATTTAGTCATTCTGTAGCTCTGGTCCCCATCTGTAAAACAGCCATAATAAGCCTATCTTTCTCCCAGCCTTTGGCTGGCTCAGCCAGCTAAACTGAAAACTCTTCGGAGCAGCACTCTCTCTTATTGTGTATATGAAGTCCAGCGCGAGATGGGCCACATCTCATTTGGTGGCTCTAGCTCACTGGCCACTTGCTGCCCAAGTAGCACACAGCTGTGGCCCAGTTGTGTGCTAAAAAAAATTCAGTTTGCTGCTGCCAGGTGCTGGCAGGGGCAGAGACACCATCACAGAGCCCTGCCAGAGTGCTCCCTGCCAGCAGGAAAGGTGAAATAGCCCCTGTGGTGAGAGAGGAGCTCAGCCAACAGTCTGCTGCTTCCTCCTTTCTTGTGCTGCGGCCAGTTTGCGACAGGAAAGTCCAGTCAAAAAGGGAACCAGGCTGTGTCTGGTTACCATGGGCGGGGGGAGGCGCCAGGTCATCAACTTACGCCAGCTGTGGGCATAGTTTGTGGAAGCATTGCCCTCCCTCCCCACCTAGAATGACCAGATGTCTCAATTGTATAGGGACAATTCCAATATTTGGGACTGTCTTATGTAGGCATCTATAACCCCCACTCCTGCTTGATTTTTCACATTTGCTGTCTGATTTCTGCAAGGGCCCAGTAGGGCTTGCTCTGCTCAGCCTGTTGGGGCAGGAAGCGGTTTCCTCACTGCTGGGCGTCTGGAGAAATGGGGAGAGGGGTACGTGCCCACCCACTAGCCACAGCTACCTGTCACCTCTGGAGGGGCTCATGCTCCAGGCTGCAGTGCGCTGTGGACTGCCTGCAGCAGACAGCGACCACCTGCCTGTCCCCTGGTGGCCACATCTGGACCCGAAGCTCACAGCCAGAGCAGGAGGCTGCCTCGTAAGTCCTGTCACTGGGGGAGAGCTGGTGCGGGTGGAAATCTGTCTCATGGACGACTTCCCAACCAAGGCCCCCCATGGCTTGGTGGGTGGGATCACCCCTGCCCCTGACTATCTGGGAGGAGGCATGGAGGGACATGTGCCCAACCGGGCAGCCGCAGCAGGCAGCGTGGTACAGATATTGCGGGGATGCAGCCCCCATAACATACAGAGCTGGATATGCGGCCCAGCATGGTAACTAGGTAAATGAGAATCACTGATCTAGCTTCTACTTTCATGCAAATAATATTTCGGCTCCCAGCTTGGCTCCCCAGGCTGGTATTAAGCAAAGCCAGTGGAGAAGTGAACGCAAATGCCTGAAATACAAATAGCAAAGCCAGGGACCTGCCCAGCTGTGAAAAGTACTGGCCTGAGCCTGTACAGCCATCCCCTGGAGCCAGCATGGGACAGTTCCTCCAGCTTGATTCCTAGGGCTATCTGAGGGGCTACAGCAATGGCCTTCCTTGGGAAGGCTCTTCCACAGCCTCCCCTCCGCAACTTGTCAGGGATTCCTCCCATATTAAACTTAATTTTTCCCCTTCTTCCCATGAGGCCTAGTGAAAAGGGCCAACTCCCCCACCAACTCCCCTGCCTCCCTCCAAGGCTTTGCAGGCAAGCCACAGCTCTGCGCCTTTCCCCCTAAGTCAACGTATCCATGTTTGCACTAATAATTTAATACCTAGCTCTTCTCATGTGGTGGTCTCAAGGCACTGAATATCATTATCCCTGTTTACAGATGGGAAAACGGAGGCACGGAGCAGCTAAGTGACTTGCCCAAGGTCACCCAGCAGGCCAGTAACAGACCCCAGGTTTTTCTGAGTCCAAGTCTAGTGCTGTAGTCACTGGACTACACTGTCTCTAATAAATTGTTTCCAGTATGGCCACGTTGGCCCACAGTGTTGGCTGATGGTGTGGCAGAGGCCACAGGTTTACAGCTGCCTGGCTGTGCTTCTCCCCTCAGTGGCACCCACCCCGCCTGGCCACACCACAGCGTCCCCTCATGGGCGAGCACATTCCACCCCGAAAGAAGGGCGCCTACCTTCCCAAAGAGCAGGGGGGGAGGGGGGAAACACGGGACGGACTGGGTGTGAGTCCCAAGAGATGAGCCTGCTCCAATCCCGCAACAGATCACATCACGTCTGCAGGCCGGGCTTGTGTGTGTGCCCGGTGGAGGTGGGGAGATTGTTAGGCAGCATTTGTTTGTAAAGCCACTTGCTTGGAGGATAATACTTGCACCAACTTCTATTGAGGGAGCAGTGTGAGTCCTTGCAAAGTCCTTTCCCAAAGTGTCTTTGAAGCCAAGAACCCATTGAAAGGAAGAAAGGCCTGAAGAGGGGATTAGTTTGTTCAGCAGCTGTGAATTTCAGTGGGGGGCTGATGAACTCCAAAGTCTTTGTTGAGATTTTTTTGTAAGCAGCCCGGCTGGAGTGAGAGACCCACACAGAGGCCGCGGCCTAAGACAAGAAGGAATCCGAGCGGCGGGGAGCTGAAAACGCCCCACAAGGACTTTTCCCAAACACTTTCGGAAAAGGTGTTGTGTGGAGAACGGCGGGGATTAGCATGTGAAATGGGTTTTCCATTGACTCTGGGCAAGGGAGGGGAAAGGGGTGGGCTCGGTGAATTATTAGCATTTTGTTCCCGGCGGTGCCTGCCCGTTAAAGAAGCTGGGAGTGGAAGGCAGCTGTTGGTGTGTCATCTGGGCAGAGGTGACCACCTGGGACGCCGAATGTAAATATTTCTCCTCGCAGGAATGCGCCTTCATTAAAACGCAATGAATACGGGGAAGCGTCCAATCCTGCAGCACAATGGCCCGCCGCCTTTGCCGCTGGGGCTTCTTGTGCCCAGCTCGCCCCCAGCCTGCTGCAGGGGTCAGTGCCCTGTGCAGCTGTGGGGCTGGCGTGCCGAGCCACACAAAGGCACCGGCAGAGGGGGCTGGACCCCCCGCTTGCAGCGTTCCCAGCAGGCTGCCTGCTCAGCCGCGGCAGGGCAGGGGGGGATCGTGCCGCCCCTCACCAACAGGTGTCACTGTGCTGAATGGGAGTCCTGCAGGAAGGCCAGTGCCTGGAGGCGCCAATTGTGTGGGGAATAATACGGCCGGGGAAGGAGGGGTCCGGTTCCCTGCGGACGTGGCTTTGGTGCATTCCCAGGCAAAGTGGGGGGGGGGCGCGGAGCAGCTCTCGAGGCTCCCTGTTCTCACCTTGCTTACGGAGCCGCAGGGGAAATGAAGAGGGAGCTCCTGGATTGGGGGTGGGGGCTTGCGGATCCAAGGGCTGGCCCTGATAACTCCAGCGCCTTTGGGTGCGTCTGTGCCGCCCACAGCAGCGAGCCTGCGAGCCCGGGGCCACGGACTTTGACTACTGTGTTACAAATGGCTGCATGGCTGCTGCGCTGTGCTTGTGGCTCGGACCCTGGTCCCCACCTCCCTCAGGCCTGAGAGCCGGCACCGCAAGGGCCACGCGGCTTGTTGGCCCAGGCTCAGCGGCTCACTGCTGCTGGCAGGGGCAGAGAGAGCTCGGCTTTCGCCTTCAGGAGATCACCTGCTGAGGAGAGCAGGGTGGGAGCAGGGGCTGCTAATGGAGAGCAGTGATGCTGGGGCGAAGAGGGCAGGGTCCCTGCATATCAACTGGGGCGGGGGGATTCCCAGTCCCCTGAGCCAGCCAGCCCCCGGGAGTGACAGCGCGGCGGGGGCGTGGAGGGGAGTAAATGGTGCTATGTGCTCTGCTCTATGAATGGGGTCATCTGATGGGGAGAGAGCAGATTGCTGGTGGCGTGACCACGTGTAGAACAGAGGCAGGATGCTGCTCCTGGCTCCCATGGCTCAGAGATGCTCTTGCTGTCTCGCAGTCAGACCTAAGCGCAAGCTGTGTGGCCGCATGCTCATCACGGCAGGGTGCTATTGGCCAGGGCAGGGTGTCCTGAGAAATTATATGCTTCCCTCCCCTGGCTGGCAGTGGCACTGCCTGCCCCAGGCCAGCGCTGCACGATGCTGCTGTCCCAGGGTGGGGGAGAACTGCCTTTCAGGGCTGGACGAGCAGTGCCTACGGCTAATCTGGAACCCCCTGCAGTCCCGCCGCGGAAAGAAGGCGCTTAGTGAGTGAAGGTGGTGTTGCCATTTCTGAAACATGCCCGTGCTGGGCTCCGGGCACCCTCCACCTCGCCCAGCCCCCCTTCGGCCACCTCGCCCTGCACCCCTCACCTCATCTCTGGGACGGTGTCAGAGCGACAGCAGGTGTGAGGTGCTGAGCCTTTCCCATTGGAAGCGGGCGGAGGTTGGCTCGTGGCCGTTTCCCAGGGAGATAGCCCCAGACCATCCCAACCTGGGCTTTATTACAAGCCAAAATCAAGGGCTTGCGTTGCCCTTGGACGGCAGAGCTGGGCTCGGCCATCGGCACAAGGGGCTCGGCTGTTTCAGGGGGATGAGCTCTAGAGCCAGCAGCTGCAGCCCCACCGTGACGTGCGCCGGGCGAGACGCTCTCCTAAGCACCCCGTACACGCTAATTCCCCCCGGCGTGGCCTGGGGCAGAGAGCATCAGTCTCTGAGGCTGGAGGAGGACCCTCTGCACAGGCACTTGCCCGAAAGAAAAGGCCAAGCCTGGAGAGGCGCTGCTCCCCAGAGAGCCAGGGGAAAGGTGGTGCCCCAGCAGGGCTCCTGGCTTGCAGGCCTGAGTGACTGATAGGGACACAGAGGCCGCCCATGGGAGCCAGCACAACCTTGGATGCTGCTTCTAGTTTCTTCCCCAGGCCGCTGAGCATAAGCGCAGCTGTCCCGGGTGGTGTTGTCCCAGCCCTGCCATGCTGTGTCTGGGCTGCTGCTGGACTCACAGGGGTGTTTTATTTCTTGGGTGCCGCGGGCCCGATGCGGCAACGGCAAGCAGAAGGCACCGCAGCCCCCCACTGCCTCTCCAGCACCCCTACCCGCACGTGGCGTGGGCGAGGTGGCAGAATCAGCCCCGTGGAGCCGCCAGCTCCAGAGCAACCCCGCCAGAGCTGGAGCCTCCAGAGCAACCCCCCAGCCCCTTGGCCACGCCGACTCCACTTCATTGTCAGAGGCGCAGGAGGCAGCCGCCTGGTCTGAATGAATCCAGTGGACGCTTGGTGTCCCCCTCCTCCTCCCAGTGTGTCCCCCTCCTCCCCCCAGTGTGTGTTTGCGACCATCAGCCATGCGAATGCAGCTGGAGCAGACCCACCTGAGCTAGCTCGCTTCAGTGGTGTGTGCCAGCTGCCCGGCTATGTCCCTAGCAGCCGGGGCAGGCCTGCTGTTTCGCTGCCTGGGCTGGGGCGACTGCGCCAGGAGTGTTATTTCAGGTAGCTAGACCAGAGCTAACGCAGGGAGTCACACCACTCCTTCCCCCGTAGCCCCACCCGGAGAGATCACTGTAAGCAAACTGCTGCAGGCGCCAGGGCTCAAGCTGGATTGAGTGGGAGACAGAAACACTGAGGACCCCGGCCACAATCTCCTCCAATACCAGACCCAGTTCCTCTCTCTTGGCCTGCCCCACCGCTACGGACATCGATCTAGTTGCCAAGCTGCCGCTCAGAGCTCGCTCAGCATCTCCAGAGCATGACCCCCCGCTGCAATTCACAGAAGAAAGACCCAGTGTTTGGTTGCCTCCCCCAGCCAGGGAGCCCTATGGCCACGGAGGCAGAGTTTGAGGTGGAGCCAAGTGATCTCTTCTGAAATCGCTTGGAAACCCACAGCATGAATCGCTGGCCCTGTAAGTAGCTGGAGGCAGCCTGGCGGCTCACCAGCAGGAAGGGCGCTGGCCCTTGCCTCTGTGTTGGAGGCAAAGGACCCATTTTTGTGCCTCCTGCCCTGTGCCCAGGTTTCCACGTCAGAGCCACAGGTGGCCCGAGAGTTCCAGTGCTCACACCATCTCCCCTGGAACCTGGCCCCGGCCAGCAGTCTGCAATGTTGGCTACCCTCGGGGAAGAGGCTACTTAGGGGCTACCATGTGGCTGCACAATGGGAACGGTTACGTCGACCAGTCAACTGCACTGTGATCATAGAATCACAGAAGATTCGAGTTGGAAGGGATCTCAGGAGATCATCTAGTCCCACCCCCTGCTCAAAGCAGGACTAACCTCAGCTAAATCATCCCAGCCAGGACTTTGTCAAGCCGCAGCTTAAAAATCTCTATAGATGGAGATTCCACCACCTCCCTAGGTAACCCATTCCAGTGCTTCACCACCCTCCTAGTGAAAAACTTTTTCCTAATGTCCAACCTAGACCTCCCCCACTGCAACTTGAGACTGTTGCTCCTTGTTCTGTCATCTACTACCATTGAGAACAGCCTAGCTCCATCCTCTTTCAGGTAGTTAAAGGCTGCTATAAAATCCCCCCTCATTCTTCTTTTCTGCTGACTAAACAAGCCTAGTTCCCTCAGCCTCTCCTCATAAGTCTTGTGCTCCAGCCCCCTAATCATTTTTGTTGCCCTCCTCTGGCCTCTCTCCAACTTGTCCACATCCTTCCTGTAGTGAGGGGCCCAAAACTGGACACAATACTCCAAATGTGGTCTCACCAACGCCGAATACAGGGAAATAATCACTTCCCTCAATCTGCTGGCAATGCTCCTACTAATGCAGCTCATTATGCCATTAGCCTTCTTGGCAGTAAGGGCACACTGCTGACTCAGATCCAGCTTCTTGTCCACTGTTACCCCCAGGTCCTTTTCTGCAGAATTGCTGCCTATCCAGTCGGTCCCCAGTCTGTAGCTGTGCATGGGATTCTTCCGTCCAAAGTGCAGGACTCTGCACTTGTCCTTGTTGAACCTCATCAGATTTCTTTTGGCCCAATCTTCCAATTTGTCTAGGTCACTCTGTTTCCTATCCCTCCCCCCAGCTTAGTGTCATCTGCAAACTTACTGAGGGTGCAATCTATCCCATCCTCCAGATCATTAATGAAGATGTTGAACAAAACCAGCCCCAGCACCCACCCCTGGGGCACTCCACTTGTGACTGGCTGCCAGCTAGACATGGAGTCATTGATCACTATTCGTTGAGCCCAATGATCTAGCCAGCTCTCTATCCATTTTATAGACCATTCATCCAACCCATACTTCTTTAACTTGCTGATAAGAATACTGTGGGAGACTGTATCAAAAGCTTTGCTAAAGTCAAGATATATCACATGATCACGTGGTATAGCAAGGTGATCTTCCCTGGCGTCGTCTACGGCCCAGCTTGTGCCGCTGGACCCACAGAAGGGTCTCCCCCGCGCCCCCAGGAAAGGTGGGCCCGGACCTCTGACTGGAGTCAGTCAGTTCAAGGCCAGGGGTAACCCCCATCAGTCCCACTTCCAATCCCTGCCCCTGAAAGTGGGCAGCTCTAAGAGTTAACCTGATGGATGTGAACTAGCAAGGGAGCCCCACAGATTCTTCATCCACGCTCCCCTCGGTTTCCCATCTCAGGGATTCATAGGGATGGGTGCTGAAATAAGCTGGAGGAGTCAGTCCACAAGCTGTACCACAAGCAATGCCATCAGACGTGGGCGCTAACCCCTCCCTCCCCCCATGCATGCACACACAGGACCTGGGACTGGGTGAGCGCTGGAAACAGAATGAGAAGAGATGCAGGTAGGGTAGTGTCTGGCTTTACTCTCTGACAGCTGGCCCATGGCCCCCATATGTGAAATGAGTTGTCAGGCCTCAGTGGAGAGCCCAGCATGTCCACCTCAAATACCAGTGACATGCCCGGCCCTCTTCTGGGCAACCTTCACGGAGATGTCACAGTCTGAGTAGGACATGGCGACGTCACGCCCTCTTCCGGGTGGGGACGAGAGAGGAGGTGGCACAGGATTCAGGAAGCTGGTCCACCTGCTACTCGTGTTAGCCACCGACCAGGGCCAGCTAGAGGCCTTTGCTCTCCAGAGCTATCATCACCCAATTAACTACATAGCCATTAGTGAAAGAAAAGAAACCAATTACTTAAGCACACCAGCATTTTGCAAGCACTTGGCTACTGATTTATTGCATTGACTATTGGTTTACAAACATTGGCTACAGGAGAGGTCTACTGGCCAGTAATTATCTAGGCTGGCTCCTGATCAGGCTACAGGAAATTTCAAACAGTGGCCACTGCAGCAGAGCAGGTGATAAACGGCCTCCCAGGGGGAAAGCTTTCACTCACAGTGACGGAGCAGTGAGGTCCCATGGCTGACACAGTGTATCTCATCCCCTGGCTAGGACCAGCGCCATGTCCACCAACTCTTTACAATGCGCCCTTCGCCTACAGCATATGTACAATCAGTGTCAAGGCAAATTGTTACGTATACATCACAGTAACCGTGCAATAAATTAAACATCAAAGTGCTCAACTTTTCTATTTACACCACCATTAAATAGTTGCCGCTGTTGTTCTCAGCCTAGGAGGAAGGGTTTAAGCCGTTAGTGTGAGGCGTACGAGTGCTTGGCAAATGCAGGGGGGAGGGGGGATGTGCTCAGCTGATTAAACACTCCTTTGAAGAGATTTGGGAAGGAGCGGAGGGGCTGGAGACCCTCCATCAGGGAGCCGCGGTGAGGGGAGCATGTGAGAACTGGAGGCGGCAGGAGCAGCCCTGGCGTGGCGGGGAGCCCTGATGCGGAAGCTGCGGAGAGGCAGCGTGAGCATGAGAGCACAAGTCATGGGATCCCTGGGTGGACGCGTTCAGACGGCAGCTGATTAGGCAGGTCAAATGGCACCCTGGAATCTCATCCCCCACGCCACTAAGGCACTTAGTTACACTGCGGTGCACTGTAACGAAGGGCAAAGCTGATCAAAGGGTGAGGGCAGAGCAGGGGCTCCTCACTAAACGAGCCGGCTGGAAGGTTTCTCACTGGGGTGATGATTTGCACCCTTCTCTCTCCCGTCACGTCTTGGGACCTAATAAAGGCAGTGATTTTTTTTAAATGCCCGCCGACTGTTTAGCTTCATTCACAGGGAATATTAAGGCCCAGTTGCCATGGGTGTGCTCTGATCTCTGGTTCACCCAGCAGCCTGCGGGACTGCTGTCCAAACCCAGCACTGGCATCTTGATTGGCCTGAAGTTTACAGGGCTATTCCCCAGGCCCATCTTTGATTGACGCTCTCTCTGAGCTAGTTGCCTGGTGCAAGAGCCTGGAAAGTTTTGGGCGCCAAGGCTCCCCGATACCAACCTGTGCTTGCCCGTGGGACGCAGACTAAAACTGCAGTGTTTCCATCTGTTGGTGTTGGCAGTGTAAATCCAGAGTCACCCCCGTGGCAGGCCGAAGGGGTGTGGCTCTGGATTTAGGTGGGCAGATCCCAGCTGGCTTTGTCTACGCTGGGGGTGTGGGCCACAGATGGCTGGGATCGGGGTCCCTTCCCAGCGCAGACAAGGCCTTGCGGTTGTTCCCAGAGGCATCGTTTCAAGCACTGGGGGCCCAAGAGGAGATGCCTTCCTCGGGGCTGTGCTTTGAACAGGACCGAGCCAGAAGGGGGGTAGGAACCAGGGAACTAGGACAGCATTAGGGTTTCCTCTTGAGCTTGCGGGTGGCCCCGCCGCCCCCGCTCCGGTCCCGCTTCTCCTTGCGGACGCAGAAGTACTTGGTGACCCTCTTGCGGCACTGCTCACACCGCACGGCACAGCACCAGTGGAACTTGCAGTTGCAGCTGGACACCATCTCAGCCCGCCTCTCCTCCACGGCCAGCCCACAGTCCCCACACAGCCGCCGGCAGCTCCGCTTCTCCCACCGGTTCAGGGCCTTGCCCCGCTTGAGGCACTCCCGGCCCTCGGTCCCCAGCAGCCCCAGGGTCTTGTTCTCCAGGCAGTAGTCGGGGGAGTCTTCCAAATGCACCAGCTCCTTCTTGGAGATGGAGCTGAAGGTCTCGGCAATGGCCCCCCGGCTGGCTGCACTGTTGCCCGCCCCCTGCAACAGATCCACTTTCAGGGCCTTGTGGTACTTCTCCTTCAGGTATGTGCCCACCTCCCGGAACTCAGGCAGCTGCAGCCAGCAGGTCTGGGTGGTGCAGCTGCCTGACACACCATGGCACTTGCAGGTCCGCTTCATAGTCCCCTTCACCGCCTAGGAGACAGAGAGGATGACACAGCCCATCAGCCAGGACGCTCTGTCTTGCTGGTGCATTACAATCCCCGGAGCCACTGTGCCCAGCTGCAGCTGCCAGGCGAGCTCGCCGGGGCCACTTTCTAGTTAAAGGGATGCTGTCAAGATAAAATCATGGAGCAAACCCGCCCCCCCCTCCCCCCCACATCTACTTGTGTCTCCACCCAGTGTCTGAATGGAGTAATTTGCAGTGGTGTGTGTGTGTGAGCAAAGCAAACTCTCCCCACCTGGATTCCTCTTGCATGGGACCGTTTTGCTACCAAATGATTAAGACTGAAAGGATTTGCAAAACCCCAGTGCAATTGGCGCCATTGCTGCTGCACATGCTATGATGACAATTCTGTGTTTCCTCCACCGCTGCCATTGAGGCAGGCCTGGGTCAGGTTCCCTCCACAGTGATCAAGTGGGTTTACATGACACCACTCGCTGCACCGTGCTGCCATGTTTGGGTTGCAAACATGGCAGGGCAGATTTACATTTAAAATAAGAGAACCAAGCTAACTCATCAGCATTTGGAAACTCCCTTCCTTCCCCTCTAGTTAAAGCCTGGACCTAAATGACCTGACGATACCACAGGAGACATGGCTCTGACATGTAGTTTCTGCTTCCAGAAAGGAAACTGCCCCTTAAGCTTTCCTCAGCTTCTCCGGAGCAGGGGGCTATTTTCAAGAGGGAACTACATCAGCTACATCAGGCCCTCGACCTGCAACTTCAGGCACATGCTGAGCCCCTCTGACTTCATTATAGCTTCACACAGGCCCAGGGGTGTGCCCAGGCAGACTACGTGCCTGAATCAGGTCCCTAATCGGCACCCTTCTTTCCCTCCCCCCAGCTCTGTCAGCGCCTGGTCATAATAGACGATCGTGATTCAGTAACTGAACTTTCCCTCACCCTCTGTGGCATGCCCAGCGGAGAAATTCATCCTGTTAGAAGGTGCGTTCCTAGGCACATGATGCTAGCCGCCCCTTGGTACCCAGTATAGACACAGGCAAGTCGACGTTAAAAATATGTTTGCTGGCAGAGGGTTGGGGGGCAAGGCTGTCCCTAGGATTACCCACCAGCCACCAACACCTCTTTTAAGCACAGCTATCCTTGACCACATTAAGGGCAAAATCCTGGCTCGCATCACACTAGGCAAGACGTGTCAGTGACCCAATCCCTGCCATGGTGCGTGAAATTCTGACCTGACCGAAGCCAATGGGAGTTTGGCCACTGACAGTGGAGCTGGGATTTCACCCGACATGTCTGCCCAGGACAGACGAGGGACGCTGCCCTAGAGGGCTGGGAGTTGTCTAGAGAAGACCTGGGTTGTACCGGCACCTCCAGGCACAGCAGAGTGCAGTGATGTAGCTTAGTACATGCCAGAGAGGCACCCGAGCTGCCCATAGGCCAGAGTGGGCATTAATCCATCGCTCCTGGGGAGACTGGCTCTTTAGACCTGTGGAATCATTGCACCCGCCTTGTCTGCCTTCGGGAATAGCCTCAGCTCAGCCCACCAGCGGCCAGAGGTCAGGAAGGCTGAACTCCATTGTTACGATGCCCCGTGTGGCCTGGAAAAACACTAGCGCTCAACAGAGGTGAGGCTACGTTGATGGCTAGCTTCCGCTGGCTGAGCAGGGGCTATTTCCAGCTGCATACAAGGCTGCCATCTGCCCCATGCCCTCAGGGCTCCCCAGCCCAGCCCTGCAATCCCTCTTCTGCCTTTCTGCAGGGCAGCTGATATTGGCCACAGCGAGGGGCAGGATACCCCAGGGAATGGGGAAAACCTTCTTTCCCTTGGCTTGATGGAGAGAAACGGTCTCACCTTCCGGCCAGCTTCGTTGTTGTGCAGGTTCATGGCTGCTCTGGCATCCTGCCCCGTCTCCAGGGCGTCCACAAACTGCTTGGAAATGGCCTCCCCAAAGCCCACGTTATCGCTGCAGCCGCCCCACAGCCAGCCTTGCCCGCCTGCGGAAAGACACAAGATGGGCAGTTCCAGTGGCCTCCCACTCAGCAGCGCCTGCCTGCCCGGCCCCCGGAGGTAAATCACGGCACCAGTCCCTGGCTGCGGTGGCTCTCCAGGGGATGGAGAGGAGCTGGGGAGCCACCTGTGGGGCACACCCAGCCCACAGCCCGGTAACGCTTTCAGATTCTCTCCTCTCATAGCCTCATGCCATTTTCATCCTAGTTCGGATGCTGGCTGCTAAGCGACCTTAAGAGACATCTCCCTGGGGAAACACCCGAGAACTTCGGGGCCTTTGATGGCCATGTCTGGACGAGGGATTGGAAGTTGGTAACTAACTCATGGAAACAGCCTAATGCAGATGTGCCTTTAACACGTGCTACACCCTTACAGCTGGCCCCGTGTAACACGTGTTAAAGGCGCACTGCCAGGCCTACACTAGGCTTTTACTGTGGGAGCTCACCCTTTCCAGGGTCTAGATAGGCCCTACAAGCAGAGGCCCTGAACAGTTGGGGTCTCGAGTCCCGCAGGGGTGACTGCAACCCAGACGCCCAACTAGATGGGCAGAGCAGTGGCGTCAGGCTCCTTCAGCACAGTGCACTGTACTCTACCGTGATATAAACGTCAGGAGCCCCTCAGCACACAGCATCTCGCCAACCAGTGCCTGAGGCACGAAGAGCAAGGGCAGACTGTGATCTTCACGCCATAACTAAACTTGTAGTTATTATTCTTCATTCAGTGCCTTCTGTCCCATTCAGCCTCACACGGCACGGAAATGCGCTCCTCTTTGGGACCGCTGCTATTCTGGCCCTTCATTTCATGTACTTCTTCCACCCTCTCTCTGCTTCTTTCCCTTTTCCTGGGTCTGTGACGGGGTGTCTGCCTGTCCCCATGCCTGGAGGGGACATCAGGCTTGGCTTGATATTAGACCCAGCTGGAGAGGAGCTGGGGGGTCTTCATAAAAGAAGCCAGTGAAAACTCGCAGGAAAGTCCAGGGCAGGCACTCGGGAGACAGGAGTGCCTTCTCTCTAGGAAGGCAGATTGAAGAAGGCCCCAAGGATGGAATTAATCCCTTAGTGGGCTCTAGAAAGAGGGCCAGGTGCACAGACGCGGCCCTGAGGGGTCGGCCTTCCGACCAAGAAAGAAGGAGCTGAGGGAGAAACCAGAGGCCTGGGAAGCAGGAGAGGCAGGGTGGAGCGCAAGTGGCAGGGAAGCAGCACATGCGGCTTGGAGGTAGGAAGTGGCCCAGGCACACGGCAGCCCATCTGAAGAAGCGACCTAGCTGCTTACTGCAGGATCCTGGGGCTGGAACCAAGCGCAGGCAGTGGGACTAGAGCAACCAGCAGGAGGCGCTATAGGACCATGACCAGCTATGCCCCAACCACTACAAGGCGGGGCTCTTGACTCCTCGAGAGCATCCCTCCTCTTCTCTTCACCCCTCCCTGCGGTAACTCCAAGGCCCAGTTCCCCAGCCCCAAAAGCACAGCCTCCTACTGTCACCCGAACAAAAGGAGAATCTCCATTAGTGGTACTGGGTCTATGTCATGTAATCGAGCAGTTCTGAGTCTAACCAGCAGGGGCCATGGTGCACAGGAAGGCTAGCCAGCTCATTGCAGTAATAAAGGAAGCGTTATTCACAAATCAGGCTGTGCAAGGGTTAACTGTGTCTGAACCCCACCGGGAACTGATGGCGATGTTACAGGCAGTAGAGAGAGGCTGGGGACACCCTGCTAAGCAATCAGTGCAGAGATGCTATTGAGAGGGGCCTGGCTGGAGGCTGCCTTTTAACTGTTTGGCTTTTTAAAACTGAAACGCAATCAAATAAACAGTAGAAACCCTTTCTGCAGAGAAATCCTGCTTTGAAAAGGGTGCAAAAAACACCGCCTGACTCAGCCAGTCCACTCCCTCTGTGCCTTTGGGATCCACTCTGCTGACTGTGGTGAGGAGAATGATGGCTTTTGACTTGTATGAGCCTTGCAAATCCAAGAGGGAGGGAGCTGGAGTCGATCCCAGCTGGGGATTCATTACTAAGCCCCACTCAATTACAGCCATGCAACCCCGCTGAAGACAATGAGCCTGCCCATGTGTCACTGAGCCCACAATTTGGCCTGCAGAGCCTTTATGATAGGGGGTGTGGAGGAGCTGGAGAGAGCCTAGCCTGGGAAAAGCCACTGCTGGGCTTGTAAAACCAGCACATTTGAGTTGGAGTCCCTGAGAGAGGTAATAAACATGGGCCCACACATTCTGCCTTTGCATTTTGAAGCTCGCATTCTCTGCACAGCAGAATCTTCCCCAGCCCCCTGGATACACACGCTGGGGGGCCGGAGTGAGGTGTGGAAGGGAAGGGGGGAACATGCCTTAGTTTCTGGAAATAGGCCTGGAGTCGTGCGATTGGCAGGTCTGTGGTTTGTGCGGCACTTACAGACTGGTTCGGCTGGGAGGCTCTGAGTGCATGGAAAGGATTCCCATCCGCTGCCCGGGTGGGGCCCAGCGGGCACGCACAGTGTACAGATGGACTCCTTTTAGCTCAGTGCGGAATGGTTCGGTGGGTCTCGTTCGTGTCATTCATTCCCCCTGTGCTTCTGTGCAACCAAAACCTGAAATACCTTCTTTTATAGTGCTGCTGCAGGGCCTCAGGAGAACTGTCGTGCCGGGACCTCACGTGCCCATTCGCCTCTATAGTCTGAGCTCTCTGGTGAGGCTACCTCTCCTATGATGCAGCACTCTCCCTTCTTGCTGAGGGGAAGCCATGAATCATGGTAGTGACCTAGTACAGTGCATTGTGGGAGATGAAGCTTGTCTGGGGACCCTGGTCCATAGAAAAGAATGAGAAAATGATGCTTCCAAACTACAACTCCCATGAGGCACTGTGGTGCCATTTAGACTAGACATATTTTGGTTTTTGGCTGAAAATTGAAAGTTTTTTTTAAGTTTTCAGGCTTTCCACCTTTTTGATAAAAAGGTGAACTTTTCCGTGAAAAGCAAACACTCCCTTTGCAAAAAAAAGAAGTGTTGTCAATAACCCAATTTTCCATTGAAAAAAGTTTTCAGTGTAAATGTTTTGATCATCCCTAATAACAACACTTCATCTCTAAGCATTAATACCCTACCCCACCCTGCTCTGACACTGATTTGCTGAGTGATTTTTGGCAACTCGCTTCAGTCAGAAGTTTCAAATATGGCCACTGAATTTTGAGTCCCTCAATTTCCAGGTGTCAGCTATCCTGGAGATTGGCCACCCCACCACCATCACCCCGATGCACTAAAAAATCAGTGGCCGCTTTTAAATCTGTTGGCCAATAAAACAAAATCGGCAATTACTGGGCAGCCAGGGTGAGTTTGTAAGGCTGTGTCTGGTTGGAGAGTTGGTGACTGATTAGACTTGTGGAAACTGCTTCTCTCCTCATTTTTGCTGGTTTTACTCTGATCTTGCTCCATTGGCTTCAGTGAAGTTATTCCTGATTTACACCAATGTATGTGAGGAGAAAATCAGGTCCATCTTTTGGGGTTTTTTTTCCCCTTTTCAGGGAGTTAAAATTAAACAAGGGTTGGAGGATGCTATAAATTCAGGGCTCGCTGTGTGGCTGGTGTGAATTGGCTTGGCTCCACTGATTTCCATAGAGCTAAGCTGACTTACACCGGGTGAGGATCCAGCCCTGCAACACTTTCTGGATACTTTTTTGCCACTAGGGGACCAAGGGCAGGAGTTATTTCTCCAGACTCTAGCGGAGCAGTGGAGAGACACCCTCCTGCTTTGCACGAGTCCAGTGTGGTAGGGGGTGAGATGCACTGATCACAGCTGATCTGCTTCTTACCAAGCTGTCCATTGCGGGAGTCATCGCAGCCGCAGTTGTCGAAGTCTCCGAGGCTGCAGTTCCGCGTCAGCGTGTACATGACACCCGCCGAGCTGATGGCATGGACAAAGGCTGTTTCTCGGTTTGCTGTCAGGCAGAAAGACAAGGGGAGGGAAAGTGCCAAAGGTTTCATTACGGGATCCGTGAAACCGAGCCAGTTCCAGCCGTAGGGGAGACTGGACAGGAAGAGAAGAGGCCAAGCGCAGGTCTCTGTGGCTCTGAGATCAGGCCACGTGTGGATTGGATTAGCCTGGTATCTTTTCTTCCCTGCTTGGGGCACCTTGGAGAGTGAAGGTTAGAGCCCAGTCAGGGCTGCATTGTCCCACTGTAGACAGCCCGTCAGCAGTCGTCGTGCTGGCGAAATGTGCTGGGTTGGCAGTCCTGCCGTCCATCCCCAGACAGGGCACAGGGTGGGCACCAGCGTGGCCCTGCCGACGTGCCTCAGCTTGGAGCTGCCGGGACCCTCTCAAGGGCAAGAGAGTCGTTTCCGAGCTGAGTCGTGGCCTCTGCTGGGCCCATTGTGGTTCTGGCACCTGCCCACTGGGAACTGGGCTGAAAGGATCAACTCATTTCCCTGGGGCCCTGGAGGATAACGATGTGATTAATCTCCAGGATCAGCCGGGCCTGCATTTCAGCTGGCAAGCTAGGGGTGAAAGGCTCTCTAGCCCGCTGCTGATTTCCACCCCCTCCCCGAGCCTTGGCTCCCTAGCCCGTTGCTGATCCCCCAGGGACTGGCCCTTGAGCTGGTGCCAATGCCCGGGAGTCAGCTCTGTGCCCAGTCCCAGTCCCCCAGGGCCTGGCAGCGACCCCCTGCAGCGCAGCGAGCGTGGGTATCTATGGAAGTCAGGTCTGTGGGGAAAGCATTTCCTGCTGCCTGCCAGGGGGGAAGATGAGGAGGGATGGAGTGGGGGAGGCTGGGAGCCATTTCCATACCCACCCCATGGGTCTCTGGCAGGCCCCAGCAGCCCGCCCGCCTTGCAGTGGCTACGCAGCGACTCCGGTTGCTGAGGAAGGAGTGCCGCTTTGTGCAACGATGCAGCCTCCTGGAAGCTGTTGTGGGGAAGCCCCCCTCTTGCCAGCCTGCTGGCCCCACAACCCGCTCGCCAGAGCAGAGCGATGGAGGAGCCGCTCTTTAGCCAGTTCGTCCCTCTGCCTTTTCCTCCCCCCCAGCTCTGTTCTCAGTCTCTTGCTATCTGCTTAGCAAGACCCCCTCCCCCCATCCTTGCGTGTGTTCCCACAGCAGATGCCAGGCCTGGATCTAGCCATCTCCTCCCACAGGGGCTCTCAGTTCATTTTCCCCAGCTCCTCTTCATAGGGGGTGGCAGGCACCGTGGGGGGGAACCTGACCCAGCTACATGTGTGCTGAAACCAGCTCCGTCCTTGGCCAGCCAGGGCTGCAGCGGGCACATGGTCCTGCCCTGGCGGTGTTCACCATGTCCCCCTTGCTGCTGCTGTGCAGGCCATGGTCCAGACCAGGGCCAGCCATGGGTGAAAGGGCCCCGGGAAGGATGTCCAGAGAAAAGGAAAGGGAGAGAAGAGGAGGGTCTCCAGGAGAAGCCGGGGCCTGCGGGCTCTAACCTGTGGCGAAGGGGTCCCATGAGCTGTATCCAATGCTTTCCTTACCGCTGCGCAGCCCGCCGTGGCTGGAGAGCTGCAGCGCTCTCTCGGGGCAGTTCCAGCGGTCCCACGCGAACTGGAACTTGCACTCCTCGATGCCGCTCTGGGCCCCGGCTGCCACGCTGCTGGAGTAGATGAGATATGCCTGCACAGGGAGGGCAGTGGGTCAGAAAGGGCAAAGTGTCCTCGAGCAGCTGCACCCTCTGGCACAGGTGTACGCCCTACGGACAGGGCTTGCTGCGGGCACTGGGCTGCGGCATGGCCCAGCAGCAGCTGGGAACCACAGCTCTGTTCACTGCTGGATATTCACTGAGAGGCAGAGGATTGGGAAGCAGGAGCTTCCACCATGCTACGCCCAGATCAGTGGGGGCTTGGGCCAATCACTTAACTGCCTGGTGCCTCGGATTCCCCCTGGGTAGCAAGAGGATAATAACCCTGACCCGCCTCAGGCGTTGACAATGTGCAGTGCTGGGTGGTATTAGTATCTCAGCTTTGGGGTTCACATGGGAGGAGCTGAGTGGAAGGAAAGAACCAGCAGACGAGCCCCGGAGAGGACGAGTTCTTGCCCTCTCCAGCCCAAGACAGGATAGGGGTCACTTCCGCTACATTACTGAAACACAACCAAAAGGCATCGATGGGGAATTGACTTTCCATGCTCTCCCCGGGAGCAGGAATCCCCAGAAGCAGAGGGACCAGGAAGCAGAACAGCCAGATGCTCAGCTGGTATACAGTCAATGGAGCGACGTTGATGTCTACCAGGTGAGTATCTGGTCTCACAGGCTCTGTCTACACTGCAGTGTAACTAAACCCAGGGCTAGTAGAACTTGAGTTGGCAGCCCCTGAGTTTGCTAACCTAGGGCTGGAGCGTCTACACTCACTCGTACCCAGGGGTTAGGGATCGTTGAACCCTGGGTCCCAACCTAGGGCTCCAGCAACTACATGGCGTTATGTTGGCCTGAGTTCAACCACCCGTGTCCCAGAGGTACTGGCGCCCTCCCAGATGTGGCAGGTCCAGCCCTTTTTTGTGGTGCTGTGTGGGAAAAGTCGACTGTCCTGAGCACAAAGGAAGTCGGCTGGTGGGATTGTGGCATACTTTTGGCAGACTCCCAGAGCAAGAGTCCAGTGGGGCTGCATCTACACTGCACAGCAATAGGGCTTGGATCCTGGGTCCCAGCTTGACTCAGGCTTGGACCCTCCACCCCGTGGGGTCCTGAGACCCTGGGTCTGAGCCCTGGGTTAGTGTCATTTGTGTGTAGAAGGAAGGGGAGTTAGGTTTCAGCCCGAGTTTGAGCCCTGGGCTTACATGGCAATGAAGACATACCCATAAAGACAGCCTTACGTCATGGGCAGTCATTAGTGGCCTGTTGGGTTGAGCCCTGAACTGGGACTCAAAGACCTGGCTTCTATTCCCAGCAGGGTGTTATGTAATCTTGGGCAAGTCACGTCCCAGCCCTGTGCCTCAGTTTCCCTATGTGTAAAATGGGGGGATAAAGACACCGACCTCCTTTGTAACGTGCTTCGAGCTCTGCAGATGAAAAGAGCTAGGTATTATTGCACCTTGTGACATTCAAAGGCAGACGTTCAGAGTGTGGCAGGGGTGTAAATGATCACGTTGCTGTACTCAGACTAGGATGGCTCTGCTCACGCTGGTGTCAGAGGGCTGGACTCTCCCTAGTCTCATGTTGTTGTTTACGTCTGGGTGCAAAGGGAGCGTGAAACGCTACCGCCTGTGAGTGAGTGGAGAGCTCGGACGTGACCTTGTTTTGGCGCACAAACCCCACAGGGTCTTTCCCCATCCCTATGCTGCTTCCAGGGTCACCCGCTGACCCTCATGCTGGGGGCAAAATCCTCCCATCATGCCGCTGTGATGCCGCGACCTTCGGTCAGTGGGATGTAACTCATGACCCATGTCCTTACAGGCCAGATTATCACACCCTTCCTCCCAGGCAGCAGCCCTGTACTCCACAGACTGGCCTGCCAAAGCCCATGGGAGGAAAGCCGAGATCCTGACGTGACTCCCACTGATTTCAACCCAAGCCAGGTGCTTAAATACCTTGGGGCATCTGAGCCTAAGGGACTGCCCCACCTGAGGAAGGGTGTCTCCTTGCAGGGGGCAGTGTGGCGCCCCCCAGGGGCTGCACCTGGTGTCCCTTAGCTCTCCAGGTGGCACAAATGGGCCCTGTCTCTGCTGCAGGTGGGTGGGGGCATTCCGCCAAACGAATGCCTGTGGGAACAGCCAGCTAGGCTGGGTTACGTGGCGCACACAGAAGCACCAGTGCGAATGGGCATAGCTCTGGGATCGGGCTCCCCAAGACAGACGCTGGTGCTCCAGGTGAGCAGAACAGACCGCAGGCCAGAGCGCAGTGATGGGGACTGGACCAGAATTCTCCCCCAAGTTCCCTTTCGGCTCCCTGTGCCCGCGGACATGCTGAGCGGGCAGGCTGGGGGGAGCTGGAGCTGGAGCTGGAGCAAAGGAACGAGATGCCCATGAGGGCTGAGTGGAACCCGAAGCGCAGATCAAAGCGATTTCTCTTACCTTCGGGCCAGTCATCAGGAAATTATTCACTGACCTGGAAGAGAGAGAACAGTCCCTCAGTGGCGAGGAATCCTCGCAGCGCCGGCCATGGGAATGCCTGGAATTCTGTAGTGCCCTCGCCAACTTGGAGCAGCCTTCATCTCTCAGCCTATCCCCTGTGGCAGAAAGGCCCACTTCCCGCAGAGCCCTTCCTCACCACCAGCCCAGTGACCCCTCGTCCCTCCTCCCCCTCCTCATAATTGCCCCCATTCTAGAGCAGTGCCCCTCTCCCCTTATCACCCCATCCACACCCTGAGGCAATGCCCACCTTCCCATCCCCCCCCCCGCATCCTCTCCCTCCTTCTTGCACCGTCAGGTTTGTTTCAAGTCATGTGATTTCCATGGGCAGACATTTGTACAGCTGGACACAGTGGGAACAACCCTCCTGTACGTGAAGGAACCCAGCCCCTGCCCGGGGACAAGCCATCCACCCCCACTGCACAGCAGAATCCGGCCCCATGCACACCAGCACCACCTAGCCAAACCGGAAGGTAGCTCACGTCTAGTTCAGCAAGAGGACAGATGGGAAGGAGGTATTCCTGTGATCTAGGCTCATGCTTTCTAATCTAATCCAATTTGAACCTGTGTAAGTAGTTGTGGTGTTGCCAACTTTCATATTTTAGTTTGAATTTCATGTTATTTAGTGGTTTTCTGAAATCCCCAGCTCCTGGAGGCACGTGAATGAGGATCTCCGCTATCACAGTGCAACAACAGGAAGGCTCTCGCCCTTTGTGTTTGCAGAGAAAAGCTTGAAAACAATGGCTATCAGGCCAGAAGACAAATAAAAAGAACCTCAATATTATTTGTTTAAATCATGAGCTTTTCTTGAAGTTAGTTTCTTAATGTCTTGGGCCAGACGCACGATTTTGAATGCTCAGCATTGGCCTTATTGTGGTTGGGATGACGGCTCCCCCTTCTAGCTGGAAGGGGAATCAGATGTGAGGAGACACCACGGGAAAAGCTGTTCTCCCAGCTCATCTGGAAGTAGAAACTATCTGCAATCTCCTGAAGCAACTTCGGCCCCAACCCAGCTTTCGTCTGACTCTCCCAGACATGAGAGGCAGGTGTAATTCAAAGGACATTCAGGGACGTCCTGACGGGCTTTTCCAAAGCGAACCATCAGTTCCCCCATCATTGTTCTGTTCCCTCTTGCTACACCCAGGCCTCCAACCTGAGTGACTCTCTTTATTTATAGCTCCTCAAGGCCCCAACCGAGATCAGGTCCCCACTGAGCTCGGCACAGTGCATTTGCAGCGCGAGAGACGGCTGCTCTCCTGAGGTGCTTACAGTCGAAACTGACAAGACAGACAGGCAGTGGGAGCGGAAACAGAGACACAATGCCTGCCACAGGAGGTTGGGGCAGAGCCAGGAATAGAAGCCAGGTCTCCTGCCCTAACTTTGGTGTCTGAGAATTTAAGACCAGGAAGGCCCACCAGATCATCTAGGCTGCATGCCTGTATCTCACTGGGCACCAGCACACTAAACCCAACAACCGAAATTAGACCAAAGGGTCACAGCCACTGGGGCATCTTTCCTCTCCATTTGGCTCTGCTAGCATTGCTGCATCTTCTGAAAACCCAGCAAATAAAGATCTTCTGTCATTTCATCTGCTGACCCATTAGTCACATGAGCCCTGAGCAATAGGAAATCAAGAAGGAAGGAGATGCACCCTAGTGGAGAAGGAACACTCACACTATATGTCTATCTGAGGTACGGAGATCGCTCCAATCACTACAGTTTCCAAGCACGTCACAATCTCTTCAATGTGTGTAGCCTATGAAGCAGGGCAGTGCTGTTATCCCCATTGTACAGATGGGGAAACTGAGGCACAGAGCAAGACTAAGTGACTTGCCCAGAGCCACACAGAAAAGGGAAATGAAGCCAGGTCTCCCAAGTTCGAGGCTAGCACCCTAACCACTGGATTGTCCTTCATCTATGCTTTCTTAGATCAACGTAGCTACTCCATTGAGAAATAACACAGAAATTGCCAGACCGGATCAGACTAGGGGACCATCTCTGACAGTAGCCAATGCCAGTCACTTCTAAAGAGGAAGGTATAAGAAACCCTGTAATGGTCAATGATGAAATAACCTGCCTGTAGGGAAAGTTCCTTCCTGACCCCCATGAGGTAGAGGTTGATATATGCCCTGAAGCATGAGGGTTTACATCCCTTATACGTTTTTATTTGATTTAATATAATTGGGGGTATGCTTATTATCCACAGCAATGTCCAATCCATTTCTGAATCTTACTCAGTTCTGGGTTTCAGCAATACCTTGTGGTAATGAGTGCCACAGGATACAGATGCATGTGTGAGAATGATCAGTATCCCTACTATCTCAGTCTTGTCTTCATATCTACTGAAATTTAGCATGTGTATCCTTTGGACAGACGATGCTTGGAGCCAGCTCTTTGCCAGAACTCTGGTTGACCAAAGGGTCAAAGGGCTGGAGTTAGTGGTTTGAAAATTTTCTCTTTCCCAAAGGTGGGATGGAGAGCCTGTTCACCCAATAGCATCCACAGATACTAGCTGCTGTCAATCCAGGGACAGACTATAACATAGGAGTCTGCTGTGGTTTATTGAATACCGTGTAAAAAATTATGATAGATTACTTTAAATTCTCAAGGATTTTCCTGGTTCTGCTTGCAGGTGAGTGGGCTCTGTAGGAAGACGTGGGATCAGTCTGCAACCAGCCAACCTAGACTAAGGTGGGTGAGTTATGCCTGTTTTAGAGAGCAGCCTGCTTTGTCTCTCTCTGTTTTGGGGTTCACATGTGTTATCATTATGGATTCTAAGAAGTAAAGTAGTGTTATGTTGCCGCCTTCCAGGGAGAGTATTTGATGATTCGCTTAAATTCTCTGTGTATGCTGTGAACATAACACTGTTAACCCTCGACAGAAAGCTAATAGGACCCTGCATTTAATACCCTACTTTTGAACATTCTGGGTGAGTGGAATTTAGGGAAAAGCGAGGCAGGACTAGAGTTTTCAGCTTCATTGGCAGGACGATGGTAGCAGAGCGATGGGAAGGCAGAAACACAGGCCTTGTGGGTGTTCACCTGAAATGCGCAAGCAGATCTCTCACCAGTTTAGAGCAGAAGTTCCTGCTCTGATCAGATAGCAGAAGACACGGCTGTAGGCATTCATTGCTTCTAGAGGTTCAAGGGCTTCCAAGCAGTCCTTTTTGTAGGCAGCGACTGGCGATATATAGCTAACACTTCAGTTCCTCTCCTGTCATAAGTGGGGGGGATGTAGGAGATCAGAGGCAAGTCTCCCTTCTTTGCCCCAACTCCCCCAGGATTCAATATTCTAATGTGTATCACAGAAGCGTGAGGGCCCCACTGTGCTAGACGCTGCACAAACACATACTCTGAGACAACCCTGCCCCGAAGAGCTTACAGTTCACATAAGGCAATAAAGAGAAGCCGTGATTTGCCCAGGGTCACACAGCAGCTCAGGGATAGCTCCAGGAACAGAGCCCACCTCCTCTGGCTGCTAATCCAAGGCACTGTCCACCAGGCTGGGAGAGAGCAGGACATGCAGGGTGCAAGTGAGACAGAGAGAGTGGAGCATTAATGAAGAGCGGAGTGCTAGCAAGACCAGGCAGAGAGGAAGAGAGTGACAGCATGATGGAGAGAGAGACACAAAAGAAGGTGAAAGAGAGAGAAGCAGAAAGAGTGTGAAAGACAAAGAGATCATGTGTCAGACACTGGAGCATTCTACAGGCATGGGCTGCTGTCAGCTGCACAGGTGAGAGGGGGGGCACAGCTGTAGGGTTTTTAGATGGGGAGAGTGAAGAGACAGAAGGGCACACAGGCTATGTAATAGATGAATGCAAATATATCTCTTATCCTAGTGAATGAGCAGCCCAGTCCAACTACCCCTGGCACCAGTGGAAACCTTCTCGTGTCCCTCACAACAGGCATGCCAGGGACCTGAAAATCCCAGCGCCCAGCACACCCTCCACTCAGCCTGTTCCGTGGTGTTATTTAATAATTATGATAATCTCAGCGTGAGAGGATCTGATTCTCTTCTCACTTAGCCCAACAAACCAGGAACAACTCTTGGATCCTCAGCTGGCGTCAAGCTGTGCAGTACCATTAAAGACAGTGGACCTATATACAAAGTGTCTCCAGCTGCGGGTCTGCATGAATGAAAACCCTGTATGAGTGAGCAGCCTGAGCACCACGACAGACCTTACACCACCAAAAGAAAGAACGAAGGGAGGTAGGTGCTCAACATTTCTTACCTTATCAAAAAGACAGACATATTTCATTGTCCGTACTTCTACTGGAGAAAGCAGACAACCCAACCAAGATCTGGGCCCCATTGTGCTAGGCAGTGTACAGACATGTCATCATTGACCATCCCTGCCGCAAAGAGCTTACGCTCTGAACAGACAAAGGGTGGCAGAAAAGGAAGCGTGTCTATCCTCATTTTATAGAGTGGGGACACTGAGGCCTGGAAAGGTGATGACCTGTCCAAGGCCACATATGGAGGGAGTCAGAAATTGAATCCAGCTCTCCCGAGTCCAAATCCAAGGCCCGCCTAATTGGATTTGGCTGTTTGGGTTCTGATGCTTGCTGACCAAATTGTCTGGAAAAATAATGAAAGTACTGTGGGGATTTTTTTTCCTATTTAAAAAAATAAATAAACAGTCATCCCTTGGAAATTCCATAGAGAAATACTCTGTTAAGAGAATGTTAATGTTGCTTGATTAAGTAATCAGTAGTCGCAATGTAGCCCAGGATTACAATCTAGCCTAGTGGAAAAATGACATAACTCTTCCTGTGTCATTACACCCAAGGGGAGCCGATAGCCAATATAATCATGCACCTCACTGTATGTGACTGCCTCAGGGGGGCAAGGTACCCAACATAACAGTGCATCATGTTCTGCCTTATTCCATTGAGATGAGAAGGTGTCCAGTACAGCTGTGCAATTTGCTGTGACATTACTTCCATCTAGCTCAGCACAGATAGTAATTTCTTACATTTATAGAGAGCCTAACATGCTTTACCAACATAACCAACTAATATGCAGGAATCACTTAACCCACCCGTGAAATGCAGCCATCTCTGGGGTGGAACGTAGAAACTGTTGAGTGGCACATGACCACACTACACTGTGGTTTATGACAGGGAATTAAGAATGCTGTTTCCAGCTGAAGCTATAGGGGTGGATTCATCTTGGGACCAACCCATTCTGCCCTTGCTTTGCTTGAGAGATCTAAGGGACGGGGCTCACAGCTGGAATACAGACTTTATGCAGAACATACTCTTCATTAGGAGTACCTACAGGCCCCAGCTGAGAGCAGGGGCCCATTGTGCTAGGTGCTGTACACACACATAGTAAGAGCCAGACAAAGGAAGTATTCTTTCTATTTTGCTGATGGGGAAACTGAGGCAAACAGAGAATTAGAGTTTTGCCTGAGAACCCAGATCTTCTTACTTCTAGTCTGTCCTTCCTCGCAATAGCCATACAGCACGGAGAAAAGGCTCCTTGGAGAGCCAGAGAAAGACAAAGGCTTGCTACGCCCTGAAGCATCTAGCTGCAGGTGGTTTTGCCAGGCTGCAGTGGCTGATCAATTTTCCCAACTTCCTAGGTGTTTGTGTGGTAGAACTTACGGGGCAGCTTTGGCTTGTTTCAAGCAGCTGTGCGTGAGAAATGCCAGAATGAAGACAAGTAACTGAAAACCCCAGCCCCATCGAAACTGCAGATTGTGCCCAGGCGCAGGGGAGGGCAGGCAGGAAGGCAGCAACCGAGTGTTAGCTGCCAAAACTTTTTGTCCAGGCCCTTCTCATCTAGTGCCTTCAATACTGTCATCACCCCCTTTCAGGGCTTGCCCCTCACACACAACCTCACCCCGAGGCTATTCAAAGGCTGCTTCTGGGAACATCCTGCTACTTGTAGCTCTCCCACTTCTGCCTCCCTCTTCTCCACCGCATCCAAACAAGCATCCCATCTTCCCCTTGAAGGCCCTTCCCTTCTCCCCTCCTTCCCTAGCCATTGATCCTTCCCTTCGCTCTGCCAGCCTCGATCTCCTGCTAGTCCACTTCTTCCACAGTCTTCTGCACCCTTTGTCCTGATCTCTCACGTAGGTGTGGGAAAAGCCACTGCCTTATTCTTCTTCCAATCCCTCCTGCAGACTGCCATGGTGCCTACAAACTCTGCCAGCTGATCCCAGCTGGGCAGGCTGTGAGCTGAAACGACACCATACTATGCAAAATGTGCCCACTTCGCTGCTATCTCCTTTGTCTGTAACACCCGCCAGCTGTGTCTAGTCCGAAATCTAGACTGGGCACTGTCGGGGGAAAGGACTACTGTCTTATTGCTCATCTGTACGTCGCCCACCACGGCTGGGCCTGGAGCCTGTTCCTTCCTTAGGGCCCCTGGGACCAAATGTCTTACAAATAAATCATACTGAGCAGGTGAGATTGGCCAGGATTGGGGCCTGAATTGGATCTGGCACTGGTGTAAATCAGGAGTAACTAATGGAGTCAGAGTTCTGTGGTTCCCCCATTTTACTAAAGTTACCTACATGCCACAGCCATTGGGCAAGTGGTCTGAGGCCATTCTGAGCAATCCATGCTGCTCCGTGTGCATGCTCGTCTGGCTAGCGGAAATATCAGCACTATTGGGGACTTCATAATTAATTAATGATTATTATGGTGGTAGCGCCTGAGCCCCATCACAGCCTAGGACCATTGTGCTAGGTGCTGTACAAACCCAGAACAGAAAGATTGTTCCTGCTCCAAAGTGCATCCAGGGCATCAATGGATGTGGCGCCATGGAAATCAATGGAATGATGCTGATTTACACCAGCTGAGGCTCTAGTGGCAAGTTTGGGGAAGGGATCTAACCTCTCCTGCTCCAGGGCATGAGAGCAGGGGATCCCAGAACTGCCTGCCGCAGGGGGTTCTTGCCCCTTCCACTGAAGCACCTGGGGCTTGCTGCTGTCAGTTCCATCCAGGCTACAATTGTTATGTTCCCAAGAGATTGCAAAATAATAATCACAGTCAGATCAACCCCATCCCCTTTGCACCCGCCAACCTCCAAGTGCTTTATTAAGATGGGTAGCCATAATCCTCTCCACCTTAGAGTTGGGAAACTCCGGCACAGAGCAGTTGACTTGACCAAGGCCACAGAGTGAGTCAGTGACAGAGCAAACCTGATGGAGTTGTCTTGCACTGAGAGAAGCCAAAATGCCATTTCTCTCCGGCCAGCCCCTTTGCTTCTTCTCAAGATTGAGTAGCCACAGTCAGGTGGCCCAGGAGAAGACATATCTCCTCCCTTGGGCAGGGAGGTGATTGAATTATTTATAAATTGCTTGATTCAAAGGCTAGAAGGGGGCCACTGTGATCATCTAGTCTGACCCCCTGTATAACACAGGCCAGAGACCTGCCCCACAATAATTCCTAGAGCAGAGCTTGTAGAAAAACAGCCCATCTTGATTTGAAAATTGCCAGAGATGGAGAATCCACCAGGATCCTTGGTCGATTGTTCCAATGGTCTTTAACTGCACTCATCCCATTCCTTTTTAAATGGAGTTCAGTGCATTATATGAATGAAGCGGATGCTGTGCATCATGAATCAGGGCCCCATTGTGCTAGGGATGGTCCAACCACACTGACTCCTACCCCTGGATTTTAGCAGATCATGGACTAGGGCCTGTTGGAGGGTCCAACTCAGCTGGCAAAGGCAGAGAGGTAGCAGGTGTGGCAGTCCCGTCAACCTGTCTCTTGGGGACATGGTGGTTTTAGTAGCATGGAGAGGAAGAAGGCATGGCTTGTTGACTCAGCAGATCCCAAGAAGCCATGAGGGATTCTGAGAACAGCCCCAGGGATCCCAAGTACAGGCTCTGCCCCTCCACCCAACTCCTCGACAGCGCAGATTCAGAGGCCGCCTGCTGCTACCCTATGCTCCCCCAGCACGGCTACTCAGTACACAGATGGCAGGGGCTCTCTGGAAGTTAATGCTGCTGCTTCCAGCACCCGCTCAGATTTCAGCTTGGACGGCTCCTCAGGGAGCATGTTAGTGCTGTGTCCCAGCTCTAGATCCATGAAAATCCAGGGAGCCCTGAAGGCACGTGGGGTGTGCGGTCCTGCATCTGTGGGGAGAAGAGCCTGCAGTTTTGACTGGCTTCCCACCCACTGCCCTTCCACGGACCGTATAGCCTCATTCCTTTGCCCCCATCGGAGCCAAAGTGCAGCGTGGAGCTGCCCATAGCCAGGAGTGGGCTCATGCCACAGGGCAGCTGGCGGAGCTCTAGGGCCACATCTGCACTGGAGCTGGGAGGTGAGATGCCCAGCTCGCGCAGATGTTCCCACACTGCTAGATCTGCCGCAGCTAGTGCGCCGAACACCGCACTGCAGCCAGGCTAGCACAAGGGTGTCTGGGGCTGGCTGCTGGAGTGCCTCCCCGGAGGGGGAGGGGGGAAGGAAGGATATGCATGCTCGGGTGGCTAGCCGGAGCCACACCTGCGATGCTGCTGTGGTTAGTGCGCTCGCTGGAGCACAGATAGCGCAGGCACCGCTACACCAGTGGGGAATCGCACCTCCTAGTCCAATGCAGATGTAGCCTAAGTCCCACTCCTCTGACCTACAAGGTTCCATCTCCTCCATCAGCCTCAGGTGCAGCCAGCAGCGTCACCGACCGCACAGAAATAAAGCAGCTCTGGAGGCTGCTCTCCAGGCATCCGGAGGGACTTCCGCATCGCCCTCTCCCTCCCGCACCCCACCACCCTCTGTATTTGGTGCTGGGCATGAGGGACCAAGCCTGAAACCCCCACCGAGACCAGGGGGACTGCAGAGGGTGCTCAGCAGCTGGCTGGGTCAGGATCCAGGGGTTCGGTTCTTCCACGGTGCCTGGGCTGCAGGAAAGCTGCTCACTCCTCAGCATTTGAATGAAGGGTCCGTAGGGCTTTAGCCAGAGACCCGGCAAAGTTCCCCTGCTCATCACTGATGCCCGGGAAGTGGTTCTTGGGAGGGCTGGCAGATCTGGAGAACTGGTGACAAAGCTCCGGGGCAGAGCAGCCCCCTTGCCAGCATCTTGGCAGTCCGAAATGCAGGCTTTGTATCAGTGGGGTGGGAGGATCTGGACTCAAGATGCACGGCCACAGGGGTCTGTGCTTGGAGCCCCGTGGCCTGACTAGGCTTGCCCTGGCCATGCCCCTCCCGGGAGGTTACAGTGAGAGCGACATGTCTTTTCTCGCCATGTGTTTGCCGTTCATGTCGCCTGGTGCCGTGGGCCGCGGTGCGTCTGGAAAGGCAGGGAGTGTTGTTCTGCCATGGGGAGGAAATGGAGACGGAGCCGGGCAACTCCTCAGGCTCCCAGAAAAACACCATTCGTTGTAGCTGGGGGCAACTGGTTCCAGTGGGCGAGGAGTCCTACCCTAACCTCTCACCAGCCCTCGAGGAACGACCCCCAGGAACCAGACATTTCCTCCACTGTAACCAGGAAATCTGTCAACTGGACTCGTATGTCCCAGGCCAAGAGATGGGGTCTGGTCAGGGAGTGCACTGACCTGTGTTCTAGCCCCAGCACCACGGCTGAGCTGTTGTACGAATGAGTCACGTCCCCTTCTCCTCCTGCCCTTTGTCCGGCTTCTCTGTTAACTCAGGAAGGAGGGACTCGTGCGCACTAGCTGCCTGTCCAGCACCAAGCAGTGGGGCCCCGTCTCCACCGGTCGCTTCTATAATGTAACTAAAGAATCTAGTCTAGCGGCGCAGTGGCTGGACCAGGGAGGGAGAAGAGGCCACAGGCGTTTGCAAAATCTGCAGATGGATGAGTCTGACTGAGATACTGAGCTCATGTGTCTATCACATACTAAGGTGCCCTCCACGTCTGCTAGCTACAGCCATGTGCACAACCACTTGCCCCCTACCAGTCAGCTAGCCAGCCTAGCTTCTCCATCTCCCATACGGAGAGCTACATCTCTTCGCCAAACTCCTGGGACCAAGGGGCCCTTCTGCAGGGCTATGGCATAGTTTTCTGAATGTGATTGTGGCACGGTGTCGTGCATCAGACAGGGACACACAAACACACTCGAAAGCCCTAACGGGCCTGCAGAGCGAATGACAGCCTCCCTTTCCTTTTCCCCGTTCCTTGAAGACCAGAGAAAGATTAGGATTGTGTTTGTACGAGGATGGCTGTGTTAAAATCTCTTACCGCCAGCGCAGCTCCAGGGCTGCACTGGAACAAACAGGCTTCACGCAGGGTAGCGCCTTCTCACCTAATCCTGCTCAGAGCACTTATAGAGAAGAGGGTGGGAAATGCTGCCCCTTTGGAGTCAACGGCAACAGTCTCACTGACTTCATCCAGCCAGGATTTCACCCACCAGGAACAGAATGCAGCACTAGAAAACTCAGCCCAGCTAACATGGGTGAAGCTGATCCAATGGTAGCAACAGTGGGAAATTTTAGGCAAAATTCCCTAGTGGAGGCAAGACCTAGGAGAGAGAAGGAAGCCCATCCTCTCCAATCGTGCTTTTGGACCAAAAGAAGAGCTGTCTCCCGTCTGAAACTCATCGCTAGGTACTTTGCTTCCCATCTTCTTGGACGGAAACCCGAAACCCTTGATATTCAAGAGGCACCAGCAGTGATCTCTGTTTAGGGACCAGCGTCCTCTGCGTCTGGACAGTTGCAGTGGTGGTTTTCAGCAGAGGAGGATGGTGAAGCACAAGTTCAGGGTTTATCTACAACATAAAAGGCCAGATCTTCTGCTGGGTCAATCAGCAGAGCTCCACTGAAGCTGAGGATCTGTCCCTTTAAGGAGAAAGATCGGGATTTGCTACAAAGGCCATCTATTCCAATTCACCATCTGCAGCTGAGCAAACAGGAGATTCCAAACAGTTTTATTAATTTAAAGACACAGGGTTATTTTTGTGGGCTGGCTGATCAATGGTTTGAATGGCCGCGGGACAGGGTCATAGAAGTCAGGGATGGAACAGACCCATTACAATAATAGGCTTGCTAATACCAGCAGCCTCTAGATTTAACTGTTAAAGCTGCGAAGGATTTGGTAGAAGGGGCCATGGGACGGCTGGGTTATGAAGAAGATTATTTGCCTCAAAATTGACAAATCTATGGGTGGGAGGGTAAGTGGACACTCTTTATTACTTAATCTGAGAAACAAAGAAGGTTAATACCAGAGCCAAAATCTTTGTGCTTCTTCTTTGCCCATATGATCTGATTAATAAGACCACATCTCTGTGCTAGCCACATGCCACAGGGTGGATACGCAGTCCATTCGCCGGTGGTGATGAATGTGATATGGTATTGCCAATACACATTAAATCGTTTCTACATTGTCTGCAGATGTGAAGTGCTGCAGATTTTATTCCCTGTTGGCTTACATCTACATTACATGTAGCTTCCGTGCAGTTACTGCTTTTCCACACCCATTGTAAATGAGAGCAGAATCTACACCAAGCCAACTCCGTGGCCAGCTCTTCAGCGTGTGTAAAGCAGCACAGCTCCTCTGACTTTAATGGAGCTACTCCAATTTACACCAGCTGAAGATCTGGCCTGGTGTGTTTTAATCAGACACAGAAAGGCAGGCTCCCGTAATCACTCCTGTGCTGCAACAAAGCTGTCGGCTTTCTAGATACCTCACACTCCTCCTTTCATTCCTCCTTCACGTTCCAGGCGAGCACGCCATGGAAAAAGGAGACTCAAAAGAGCTCAGGAGTCAGAGATAGAAAAGTCTTAGCTGATACTGCAGTCCATGCCCAGACACCTTGACTAGTACACGTTGTTCCTTTAAATGCTTCCATCTTCATTTAAGTTAAAAAAAACAAAACCAGGACAAGGTGCGGGTGATGTGGCTTAATTGCCTCGTCTTTTACAAAATTATAAAAATATTAACAATAAATAAATCAGAAGGCCAGTTCCTCGGCTGGCACCTTTTGATGTCACTCCGTTGAAGCCAATGGCAATTTACACCCGCTGAGAAGCTGGCCCAGTGTATTCTACATGGGTATAATACAAACAAGCCTTTGGTGCTTTTGTCGTGTTTACGCTCTGTCCGACCAGACACCCAGGCCCAGATCCTCCGCTGGTGTAAATCAGCATTGCAATCAATGGAGCAACACCAGCCACAAATCCGGGCCAGGGATTCTGAGGCGATCTGATCTTAAGGTATTTGAGAGCTGCTCCTCAAGTGACTCTTTAGAAAAAGGTTTTAAATGATTTCCTTGTCTTTATTTCTTATTTTACTTAGTGCAAGAATAAAGCATGGACCCAATTCAGCCCAAAATCCACTCACTCACAAGAAAACCTCCCTTCCACCGACGGAATAATGTAAAACCAGCAACACTGGAAATTAGTGGCAAAAACCATAGTTTAAGAGCAAAGAGCAAAGAGAAGCAAGTTGCAATGCCAGAGATTGAAACATTATTCCCAAAGGACGCAAAAGGAAAAGGGATTTCTTAGCATTTGGGTCTTTACATTCTTTCTTCTTTTCTTTTCCACTTTTCATTCCTTTCCCTCTCTCCCTTGCAGTACCTTAAAAAAAACTGTAACCCCAACATTTTGTTCTGACACAGGCACCCTCCAACACAGCCATCTTAGCAACTGCACCAGATGGGTCTGACCCACACCCAAGTTGAGAAGAAAACACAGATTTAAAGGTATTAACCCACCCTGCCCCCCAGTCTCCCCCTCCCCCCCAAAAAAAACCTCCTCCATTATCCCATGTGCTCTGATGACTAGAAAGAGGAATCTTGTTATCTTTGACGCTACCGGATCAGGTGAAAACAGCAAGGAAGGATCATTATCTGCTATTCATGCACCCTATATATTTTTGGGGGGAGGGGAGAATGTCATTTGCAACCAAATTTGAAATAGTTCCTGAAAATCCCTATCTCTTAGGCTATCAGTAAGACTTTCAGTGAAGCAGGACATTATTGGGCCCACAACTTTTTATATTAGGTGGAAGATTTTCAAAGGCACAGAGGGCAATTAGGCGTGAAAGTCAATGGCATTTGAGCGCTTAACTCCCATTGGGCTTTGAACTTTTCCTAACAAGCCCTGCTATTCTTTAATGTCTTCTAAACCTGTTCACATTGGGTGCAGAGGGATGCGTTCATAGAAAGAGGGGGGAAGAGAGAGAATTAGCCCCATGTAGGAAGAGTCACATGAAGCATCACTACAGAATAATACCTCTTCCTCCTATCCAGGAAGGCTTTACCTTTAGTTTGGCATAGGAAAGCATTTAGTAAGTTTGCAGTGTATAAGGCAGGAGGGAAGGTCTGAGATGAAAGAGGATTTCCTCCTTGTTTGCAGCAGAATGGGAGCAGATCTCAGGAAGGTAATGCTGTGCATTTCAGAGTCTATACTGTTGATATTCTTTCATTTATACATGAACAGCTCTGGAGCTGAGGCTGGGGCTGTGTAGGTGGATTCTGTCAGATCAATGGGAGAAGCTGTCCCTAGTGGGTGGGAACAAGGCTGTAACCCGCAGGGCATTTTCCCCAGTGGAAGGAACAGAAATAGAGGGTCCCAGAGAGATTTTGGTGCCTGATAGGAATTTCAGATGGAAAAGAACCCAGAGAACTAGGTCCTATGAGTCTATCCCCCTGCCAGGGCAAGGCAGGTGCCTGTTGTATATGGAAAGCTGCTGAGTCCAGTCTAGTTTTCATCTTTGTATCCCCTTAGGAACACTTCTGGAAATTAAACCACTAGGCCCCAGTGCAAGGACTGCCTGTTGGGATGAGAGAGAGGTTGGGTTTCATTTGGCTGCCCGGGTCCAGACAATGAGGGATTATTAGTGACACAGATCCTGTAATTAGACCATAAAACTAAACTTCAGCAGGCTCTGTAGTGAAATCTTCATCTCGGACAACCCACAGATGCTTATTTCAGACCATAAGCCCTCCTGATCAGAGTCAGCCCAGCAGCCTCTGGCTTTCCTCATGTTGCTATGGATGTATCTGTCTAGGCATTTACACCACACTTTAGAATCTGAACTCCTAAGCTCGGATAGTTCTACTGGGGGAAAAAGAAGCCCTGGTTGATTAAGACAAGAACCCTGCAGCCTGTGAACCTCTGGAAAAGGAGAAGTCCCTAGCTCTCTGATTAGGTCTTCTACCCAACTGGAAATGATGGGCTAGGTGCCCCTGGATTGTCTTCAGTGGCGCTGCACTGCTTTCCACCCACTGACGATGCAGCCCTTTGAGTTTTAGAAAGGGAAGGAGTCATTCTCTGCTAGATAAAAGCTGCCTGGCAATGTGGGAATTTGGACTCCATCAATATCAGACCTTAGTAAAATGCCAGGGAAGGTAAAAAGGAACATTATTAGCTGTCTCTCAGGGTGCATCCCAGCCGCCTGCCTATGGCACAAAGCGAGATGCTCTACTTACCAGGCATGGCAGAAGCAGAGGAAGGAAATGAGAAGGAAGATGCATAGATAAGGGTCCATGTGAAACATAATCCAAATGACGAGGGGGGAAAAGGAGATCCTAAAATACTGGGCTATCAAAAAAAAAAAAAAAAAATAGGGAAGGAAAGAGTTATTTTCCACCCAGCACTCCCAGTACAATACGGAGCTGCATGTCCCCTCTGTCCCAACTTCTAGGGAGGGTAACCAATTCCAAAGTGAGAGCTAAAGGGGGTGGTGAAATGGAGCTGCAGAACTGCTGAAGAAGAGATTATCTACTTAATTAAAGATTTTTTTTCCCTAAGTCCTTCAGCCAATCAGGACACAAGTGCCAGAGAGAGATTGAGCTGATCAAAAGAACACCCCAGGTTCCTAGAAGACAAATGCACCAAGAAAGGGATAAGAGGGGGAAAAATAAAAAGAGAGAAAGAAAGAGACAAAGCAAATCCCTCAAAATAATCACTGGATGCAATCTCCACCAGCACCACCACCCCGCCTCTCCATCCCCCCCAAAGGCAACTGGGAAGGGCTTGTTATTGCACGCCTTGATCTCCTCCTGCCTTTGAGACTTCATTTGCAACCCGGAGTTGTGTAGATGTGTGTGTGCAGGAGCAAGAGAGTGTGCTTGGCTTCTGGGAATTGAGGCCACTCAACTGGAGGTCAGAGTGGGGCACCCCAAGGGCGGGGCACCCCAAGGGCCAGGGTGGGACATGGGTATATTAAAAAATCTCCCTGCCAAGCTAGGAGGAAAGGTATCCAATTCCTAGAGCCAGATGAACTTCTCTTTCAGGGTGACCTGCCATCAGATCTGTCTACCCCTTTTGGAGCATGCCCTCCTCCAATTGGTAGGAAGGCTTCCCCTGCGGGTTGCCACGGGCTTGACGGTCACCCGTCTCACCTTCTTCCCTGCTACTTGTTTCTCTTCACATCCTCCTGCAAAATCCAGCAAGAGGGGACAGTGCAACCCAGAGACATTGACGTTCGGGCAAGACACTGTTACTGAGGGATAGTTGCATGTCAGGGGCTGACTGAGTCCAACATAGCTCACTCAGCAGTTGCTCTGAAGCACTTGTAACAATTCCCTGGCCTCCTAGGGCATCACATATGCCATCATGTCCCCATGACTCCGCTGAACTTTGTAGCGACAGTGGGGACATAACTCACAGCCTCCAGAGACACAGAAGCACCTGTCACTTGCGCTAAAGGTGAATCTGCTTAGCAGAACAGGGTCTCTGACACAGCTGCCCTCTTCTACTTCCATCCAGTAGCAGGCAGCGGTGCATATACACATGCACCAGTCATTACAATGCATATCTCTTCTCTCTCTCTTTCTGCCTGTGGCCCCAGGGTTCTGGTTATTCCTCTGGTTATGCCACAGTGCCAGCCCAGGGACTGAGCCTTCTACAGTCACACAGCAAGCTGCACTTTCCCTCCACTCTGCCCATCCACTGTGCTCACATCTACCCTGGAGGATCCCCGCTCAGGAAGCTGGTCCAGGCCCCATGGTCTGGCCATGCCGCAAGGGCAGAGTTTGCATCTGTGGACGTCTGTCTGCCGGGAGCTGGGCTGAGCCCTGTCAAACTCATTCCATAATTACAGCCACTGTCCGTACCTCCCTGCCCCAGACAGGATTTGAACCGGTCCCCTTGAAGCGAGCAGTGCAGCAAGAACGTGAGAACTGCAGACAAATGTTCAGAGAAGGCTGGCTGGAAACTGGATTTTGCTAAGTGCCACTTCAGACAGACAAAATGTTCTCAGCTGGGTCCCATGATCTCAGAGAGAGGCGTAACCCTTGACCTAGGTCGCTGTGTAGCACTCACGCAGCCTCCCTCATTGGGGGAGGGCCTGCAGGGATGGGGCGATTCGACCTCCCAGGCCAGGACTTTGGAAAGGTCCAGAGACCATCCCTGTCCTGTGACCCATGGGGCCCCACATTCGGAGTGCCTGGAGCTGAGAGGGCTAGCCAGCCTAGAGAGCCCTGATCCTGCTGCCCCTTCTCCGTCCACTCCTCTACCCCAACCCACCAGCGCTCCCATCCCAGCGTGCAGTTCCCAGCCGGTGGAATTCTCCCGCATGCCTGACACTCTCCAGCTCCCAGCAAATGCCTGGGGACAGCCCGGTTCCCAAGGTTTCACACAACAGCCCCTGGCTCACAGCATGGGAGTTCTACGTAGCCATCCAGGCAGGACGGAACCAACCAATACAGCTCTTCGCAATGCTGCTGGTTCTCATGCTTTTTTGTCACCAGTCTCATGAAATCTGGTGATTCTTAACGCCCTAGCTCCTGGAGTCAGGAGATTAGGGGAGAGTTTCAGCTTTCATTCAAAGAGAAAATATGTTTCTCATCTTGGTGGCTGCAAAGAAAAGCCTGCAAACATGGTCCAAGCGTGCATGGAAGGCCCAGAGCATAGAGGAAAACAACCCCCACAGTTATTATTATTTTTAATAATCTCAGGATTTTTAAGCCAGTCTCATGGTTTTGGGTGGCCCGACATATGAATTTTGAACACTTGAGGTTAGCCGTATTGCCTAGTGAGTACAGCTGCTGTCTGAATAACTGATTATTTAGTTGACAGGCAAAAGCAAAGCAACAAGAAAACATTTGGGTTGAGCAGAAAATGGAAAATTTTTCAAAGTTTTTGGTGAACTGAAAAAGCCCAAAATATTTAATTTAATTTTGGACTGTTTTTTTAACCCTTTTTTAAAAAACAAATAAATAAAATTGAATGGAAATATGAAACAAAAAGTAATTTCAAATTGAAAAAAATCAGAACATTTCCTTTCAAAAATATCTAAAGGAAACATTTCAATTTTTCTCAAAGTATTTTTTCAACCAAAACAATTTGGCGAAACCGACACAAATTTGCAAAATGTTTCGGTTAATCCAAATCTGTATTTTGGGAGAGGAAGGGGGCCAAAAAAAAAAGTTTTCAGACAAAAATGTTGACCTCAGGGCCTGATTCTCCTCTCACTCACTGAGTGTAAATCAGGAGTCATGCCACCGAAATCACGAATATAAAATCGGTGTGAGAGAAGAATCAGGCACTGGGTCTTATTCCTCATGCTTCCCAAACTCCCCCTGGCTGAGTGTGAGGTGCACAGAGAATACAGGCTCTGTCCCTTAATGCATGCAAGCATTCACTGGATGCAATTCAGTGCGAGTAACAGAGGCACACAATATGTAAGTATTAAACTGAACCAAAGGCGTTGATGTCAATGGGAGTTAGGCACCTAAATACCTCTGAGGAGCCAGGCCTAAGCTTCTGAGACATATCACAGCCCCAGACGAGACCCATGTAAATTTAACTAAGTGCAACGGTGGTTCCCTTGTAAGTATGCGCAACCTTAAGACCCAACAGGGCTGAGGCAAAGCAAAACACAAAACAGGCCCTGCCATGCCCTAAAGCATCTAAAAATATGGCCCTCAAAGGGGCCAAACAACTCAAAGAAGTCTCCAGTAAGGGCCTTAAACAGCAACCAAAGTGGAGGGGCCCAGACCCCAAACGTGGTCCAAATTGCTTTTCAAGGGGTCTAAAAATGCTGCAAAATTGTCAAAAAATGTTGCATCAAAACGGTGCAAAAAAGCTCTATGCAGTGCCCGAGAAGGGTTCAAAGGGCATAAAATTGACAGATGTGTAGGCCAGAAGGGAGCATTGGATGATCTAATCTGACCTCCTGTATCACACAGGTATGATGGGAACATGCCCCGCACTGGCAGCGAAAGGGTTGATCGGGAGCCTGATGGTTAATTAGCCCCCCAGGTGGCAACTGGAAGGGGGGACTTGATTCTTTACCAGACCCAGCTGGGGAGGAACGAGACCTTCTTAATAAGTGCTTCAGCTCTCACAGCACTGAAAAGGCCTAGGGAGGACAGGGGCCAGGAGAAACGAGAAACCTTGGGAAGCCACAGGGGTGATTGCAAGCTCTTGTGGTGAGCCCTGACAAAAGGGCAAAAGCCAGCCCTCCAGGGAGAAAGCCCTGGGAGGTGTTGCTTGGTATAAGAAGGTGGGAGGAGCTCTGCAGGACCTGGGAAAGGGCCTAGAGGCAGGCCAAGGTGGGGAGCAGCCCAGGGAAGCAGGGAGGAGGTTGATGGAGCAGAGCTTGGCTGCTCACCACAGGGTGAGGGAGAGTCTGGGTTCCCCTGTCTGCCCTGAGGAAGGTTGCATGACCCACGCCCCCAGAAGCAAGTGATATTGAAAGCCCAGAGGAAAGGGGCTTCAGGTTGTTTGTGGGACCAAGTGTGACCTGGCTGAGCCATGAGAAGAGGCAGACCCACAGCAGACTGGGAGAGCCTGCTACACCCAGCCATGAGGGAGCGTGCCAGCTGTGAGTCACTCTGCTACCACAGGCCTTAGAATTACAGCCCCTTACCCCATCCTGAGCCTATAACTTGTATTTGATGACAGTGGCTCTTCCAGAAAGGCATCCGGTCTTGATCTGAAGGCATCAAGAGATGGAGAATCTCCTGCTTCCTTTGGAAGCTTTTTTCCAGATGTTGATCGCCCTTGCTGTTAAAAACCTGGGCCTCCTTGCATTTATCTGCTTTGACCTTCCAGGGTCCGGAAAAGTCCTAAACTTGCCCCCAACAACTTATAGAAGGGGTAAAAAAGTGGTGAGCTCTCAAAACTTCCCAAAGTACCCACTAAATATGGAAAATGGGTCTTTTTCAACAACTGACCCCAAATGATCTAAAAAGTGCCCCACCTGCTCCAAAAGTTTTAGGAAATTGTTCACATGGATTTAAAATGTGCCCAAGAAGTTATCTAAAATGTGCCTTTGTACCCTTTGTACAATAGGGTCTGAAATTGCACCAACAGGTGTCAAATGTCCTGAAAGTGACCCGATGAGCTCCAGTACGGTGTAAACTGTGCACAGCAACCACCCTAAAAGTACCAAAGAAAGAATCAAAGGGGGCCAGGTCCCAGTGGTGTCAATCAGCATAGACCTGTTGACTCCAGCTGAGGGTCTGATCCAGAGGGTCTGAACAGGGTCCAAGAAGCATCAAAACTGCCCCAAAATGTCCAAAAAGAGTTTAAAAGGGCTCAGAAATGCCCCCAATCAATGAAAAATGTTAAATTAGGGCAAAAAGTTCCCAACAAGTTTCCAAAAGGTCTAAAATATGCCCAGGAAAAGGCTAAGATTATTTAGGTTCAGTTTTAAAAGTATCAGAAAGAAGTCTCGCAGGATGCATTTTAGACTCCAATTCAGGACAGCATTTAAGCACCTGCTAAACTTGAAGCGGGTGCTTAAGTCTCCAAGACTGCAATAACTTAAGCATGTTGCTTCACTGTTTTCCGGAACCAGGGTCTAAGAGTCCAAACAGTATCTCAAAAGGGCCTAAAAAGTGCCAAAGATGGTCCAAAATGCATCCACAAAGTTCCCCAAAACAAACCCAAAGTCTCTAAAATGGGGTTCCAAAAAGGACCCAAAATGGGCCCCAAAAATTGCCCCAAAGTATTCAAAAACCATCCAAAAAGGGTAGGGAAAGTGCCCCTGAATGATCTAAATGGCGTCTACAGTGCGTTCAAAAGCAGCCCAAAAAGTGTTTTTAGAAGTTCTAATCTAAATAGGGACTAGAATGTACTCAGTAGGGGTCCAAAATGTGTGCAGAGCATGTGAAAATACTCTAAAAACAGCCACCAAGGAGGAGCTTAACACGGCTCTTTCAAGACCATTTGGAGACGTTTTAGAGCACACAGTCTGGCTACACGCTATGGACCTGTCCCCAGGACCCGATTTCACTCTAGGGCCTGATTTTTAGAGGTGCTGAACTTTAGCTGGTGATATTGGGGCTCAGTTCTTCTCATACCCATGTCCTGTCCCCCAGCCGTGCTTTGTCCAGTTTTAAATGTCCCAAGCCGTGGAGCTGGTGTGTCATTTCCCTGCTCACAGGCTCCTCACAAAGAGAAATAAACAGGTGCAGTTTGTCTAATGTATTTGTTGTGAATTAACCACTCAGCTCTTAATGTGGCGTGTAAACTATTTATGATTGGCAGAGCTGGTAGTGTAAACTGCCTATACTTAAAGTTGCCCAACATTTCCCATTATAAGACCCTGTTTCCAGTTGCTTACAACTTTGTCAAACTTAAACTGCGTGGGCTGAAATTTTCCACGCCAAGTGTCTGCCTCAGGCTGAATTCTGTTGGAAAGTTTCAGCTAAAATGGTTCAGCCATTTCTGAGAATAAGACTAGCAACAAATACCTTGTGTTTAGTGAATACGGCATGGGGCCACCCACCGAACAGCAAGGATAAGACAAAACACTGGCACAGAGAGCGCCCGCCCTCTTGTGCACTGAATGAGGCAGGGGTCCCATGGAAAAAATGCGATCATGTGATGGAAGACTGTTTCAGTGCATGCACGCTGTGACAGAGCACTGGGCAGCAGCAGCTGTACCAGCACATTGATCGGGGATCATCAGTCAGATTGCCCCAGAATAAACCTGAGGGGCAACGCCGGGCCTGACCAATAGCTTCGGGATGGGGGGGGAGAGAGCCACAAAGCTAATAATCCATTAGTCCAGAAAGTAGAAAGGTGCAGGAAGGACAGGCTCAGAGGGAAGAGAGAGGCTGGCAGGCTTTTGAGAGCAAGATTCAGAAGGGGTCTTTCAGGGGGAAGATGCCCTCTGTCTCCCCATTCCCTGGCTGGGCGAGCTCCGGGCTGTATGCTTGTCCATACACAGGGGCACCTGTTTATAAAGGTGGGTGTAGAGTGCTGTGAATAAAGTGCACAGGGCGGTCTCTGGGCTGTTTGTGTCTAGCAAAAAAAGACAGAAGGGGGTGATACGCTGTCCCCCATGCAAGAGGCAGAATTAAAGTTGCCTGCATGATCTCAGTTGTGGCATTTCTTACTTTCAGGGGGTTGGCTTTGCAACCTTAGTATTCTTTAACACCGTTTTTGTGTGTGTGTAATAAACACGCGTGCCAGCCACCCTTAAAAACTTCCCCTTGGTCTGAGCTAGTCAACACCACCTCAGTATTTCCTGTAGATCCTCTAGTAGTTAGGGGACATCCTAGAGAGCCAAACAAGTCAAACAAACTGAATTTTGAAGGCTGACCACTGTATAGAGGAGAGAACTTTTCAAAGTTTTCTCCTTCCGGCAAAAACTCCTTTCTTTCAGAGCAAGGATGGCACTCGCAACACTGACATGTCCATCTCCCTCAGTACCCCGCAGTCCCAAAACACCTGAAACAAGGAAATCAATCGGCCAATCTAAACCAAAAGAAACAAAGCAAAAAGCAGAGTCATTGACCCCAAAAGAGAGACGTGCCAGCCAGAGATTCTGCAAAGCCCACCAGGGACGTTGCTATTGCTAGCAATTTTGATATGGCAGGTGCTCAGATGCTACGGTGCTGATATAAAACCTTAAGCTAGATAGATCTGACTGCTCTCTGTCATTGGTTTTCTAGCTGCCTTTTTGTGCCCTTTCTCCCAGGGCCATTCAGGGCTTGTGAAAGGCAGTTCCCATAGCCCAGCTGCTTGGGTTGGGAGGTGGGTTATATCTTTCCCCAAATACGCACCAGAGTCCTGACAGTGCAGCTCTCTAGTCCCATCTGACCCTTCTGGAGCCCCTTGTTATCAATTGCTTTGCCTTAAACTCAGTCCAGCTTTAATATTTTATCTCCCCCGCCTCCCCTGCAAGTTAAACTTTTAAAACTTCATAGTAAAATTTTGGTGCAGATGAATTCGTCTGTGGCTGGGCCAGATCCTGGGGATAGGCTGATTTCCACCCTTACAGGACCTGGCCCTTTCTGTTTCACCATTATTCACTATTCTGCAGAGCACTTGCTGGGGGGAGCTGGGAACTAGTTGCTCCCCCTCCTCCTGGTTTCCAGTTGCCAAATCACAGCAAAAGACGCTTCAAAGGCATCCAGTTCTCTCCTACTCTGGCCCCATGAGAGCAATTGCTCAGTGCCCCAGGATGGTGGTCTGATGTCCCTTATCTCACTCCTTCCTCCCCCCAGGGGTGAGCAGGGTCCAGAAAATTGGAAATGGGAGGGGAGTTCTCCACAAAACAGTCTCTGTAACAGATCTGCTCCAGGAATTATTGTGGTGCAGTTCTCTGGCTTGTGCTATCCAGGAGGTCAGCTTAGAGGATCACAGCGATCCCTTCGGGCCTTGGAACCTCTGGATCTGTTATGATGTGCTCTACACTAGATCCCTAGCTTACCAGGGACAAAGCAGGCTGCAGCAGCACAGGTTGACGCGTCTTGGCTCTGACACGGAAGAAGTCACCTCTAAAGATGAGGGGTGCTCTAGGCTTCCCAGCCCATTCAGTCTTTGGCGTCTCTGGGAGGCCAGCAAGGGTGCTAGCTGTGACGTGGATACCTGCCTGGTAGGAAATGGATTTCATCTAGAGCTGTCAGATAGTAACCGCTTCCAGGGTTTGGATTTTAATGGGCAGGGCAGGGCAGGGCAGGGCTCCGCGCTCCGTGGCGAAGGCTGGTTCTTGCCGTTTGTCATGGATTGCATGGGTACTGCGATGCTGCCTGCTTGCTGTGGGTCTTTGTGGAAGGCGGGAGGGTCAAACTTGTAACTAGTGTTTCAGCTGCTGACGGGGCATGTGGAGAAAAGCTAGCGCGGTGGAGCTGAGACTGAGCACGTGAGCTTAGTGCAGGAGGGCAGGAACGTGGGCCCTGCCACACTGGGTTCTTGCTGCCCACCCCTAGCTCTTTTCATCTGCAGAGCTCAACACACTGCATAAAAGGGGTAAGCGTCACCCTCCGACAGCTGTGGAAACTGAGGCACAGGGCAGACCTGGGAATAGGACTGCAGTCTCCCGGATCCCAAACCCGTTGCCCTACCCACTAGGCTCTGCTATGTGAATAGCCTGTCACCGACAATGGCCAGGATCAGCTGCTGCAGAGGAAGTTGCAAGCCCCCCCTGCAGGGGCAACTTGTTGGTTAACCTGCCCCCAGGCAAATTTTCCTTTCCAGGTCAGCTCCTGCCCTGAAGCCAGAGGGTTTAGATCCCTGCCCCAACTCTCGGCTGTTTTTAAGCCTTACTATCATCACTGTGGATGTTCCTGTTATCCCGATAAATGTTAAATCCCTGCTGAGCTCTTGACCTTGATGATACCTAGTGGCAATGAATTCCACAGGCTAACGGTGTGTTGTGTGAAAACCTTGTGGAGGAGGCTGAGAGGCCAGGCTGAGACAGCAGAGCATGGAGACCAGCGAGGGAGAAAGGGAAAGAAATGAAAGGCGCTCAGGGGAGAGGGGAACTGCTTTGGTGTCAGTCCCTTGCTGCGCTCGGCCCCTGGTGAAGAGTCATGGCAAAGGAAAGTAGCTCTCTATCGTTATGTGCCTGGCAGCACTGGTTGATGAGGGAAGGCTGAAATAGAGCTGCCAGACTGGGTCAGACTGTGGTCTGTCTTGCCCAGTATCCCATCTCCAACCGTGGCCCATACCAGAGCTTCAGGGGGAGCACACAGAACAGGGCGATTGTGGAGTGATCCACCCCATCTTCCACTCCCAGCTTCTGGCTGTCAGATGGTTTAGGGTCGCCCTGAGCGTGGGGTTATGTCCCTGACCATCTTGTCTAATAGCCAGGCCTGGACCTATCCTCCATGAACGTGTCCAGTCCTGCTTTGAAGCCAGGCACGTTCTAGGCCGTTGAGCAGGAAATCCTGCCGTGGAGATGGCTGGATGTACCGGAAGATGGAAATGTCTCTTAGGGGCATGGCAGGCGTGCTTGGGACATTTTAACCCTGATGGGGGAATATCCAGCAGGGCACAACCCTGCCCTGGGACCTGGGCTGAATGACCCCTCCTAGGCCTTCAATGGGGCCTGTTCCCCAGGTGGGACCCGAGAGGACTCTGCACGCTGGGTCTGGGGCTGACCGAGAAGAGCCCAGCTCTGATCCCTTCCTGCTGCACTTGCTGGCGGGACCTGGGGCCCAGCAAGGGAAGGGTGAAGGGTCTGGGCGGCGTCCAGGCACCAGGCAGGAAGGGGCAATTGGGGCCCAGGGTCAGCGGAGGCAGGAGCTGTCGTGCAGGTAGGCGCTGTTTGGCAGGGGCAAGGTTTGTACCCCAGAAGGGCAGCATGTCATTGGGGGGCCGCGTTTGCCCGACAGCCCGTGACTAGAGATCCCTGTGGCTAACACTCATATTTCTATAGGCGCTGCCCTTTGCAGGGATGTCATCCATTGCCATCACGCTGATCACCATTGCAGCCACCAGAGGGCGCCCCTGGCCTGTGCTGCTCCCAGCTGCCAGATACTCTCTGGTGCTCAGCTGTTTCCCCCCCTTCCCCTCTGATTTCTGCCTGGGGCTCTAGTTGAGGGGTACTGGGCCTGGCTTTCAGGGCCGGCTGCACCCCAGCTCCAGCTGAAGGCCCTGGCTACTGCAGGAGCTCAGGGCTCCTGAGACCAGGTTTGTGGCCAGGTGGGCCCCCAGCAGAGGCGCTTGGAATTAGCAGCTGGAACCTGCACTGGTGCAGGGTGGTGCTCGGGCCCTTCTGGGGGTGGCCGATGGGGTGATGAGCCTGCGACAGCCTTGGCGAACCAAGGTGGGTCTTGCCCTGAGGGCAGAAAGTCTGCGCTCCTGAACACTTGTTTCTATGGGCTCAAATTGGGAGAATCCCCAAACATTACTGAGGACCGAAGAGATGGTCATGTGCCAAGTAGGTTGCAGGAGAGGACTGGGAACACAGTCACTGTCCCTTCAAGATCACATTTCCTGCACGGATTGCAGTTTTCCAGACAAACAGGTTGGGTGAGGGAATAATTTCTATTGGACCAACTTCTGTTGGTGAGAGAGACAAGCTTTTGAGCTTACACAGAGCTCTCCTAAGGGTTTGGGTTTCCCAGACAAGCAGATCAAAGTCTCAGCCCTCCATCCACACACAGTTGATATACTCAGGCCACCTTTGCCACTTGCACTGATGAAATGTCAGTGCAGATCTTACTGATTTCCCCCTCTCAGGGATGAGGAGCCGGGCCAGCCTGAAGCATTCACATCCCAGGTCCCACAATCAGTAGACTGGCTTGAAATTCATTATGTTTTAGAAATAATAATTTTCCCATTCTTGTGTCCTTTGTGTCTAAGTCTCTAGGATGAACTCAGATCCCATTTTCAGGCTTTTCCTCTGCAGCCAGGAGGGCTGGAATCGACTCTTTTAAATGAAGCTGATGACTGGTGTGTGTTTGTGTGTGTTGCCTTTCTGCTTATTGCTTTCTGCTCCCTGTTCCTGTTTGTTTCCTGGTCCCTGCTGCCTGAACTCAGTGTTCCAGTTCCTATGCCTGGGTGAGTGTGTATGTAGCGTCAGCTGTCCGCAGCTGCCCCAGGCCTGCTGCAACGTACCTGCCATTTGGACTGTTACGTTTTGTTCAGACTGCTGCTGACTTAGCTGGTTCATGGTTATGACATGGTTTGATTGACCACCTACCTGCGTGTCTTGCTTCCATTTCCTTATGTTTTTGGTTTGCTGTTCTGGGGTGCATCCGAGCTTAACAAAAATAATGACATTTAAAAAATCATGGTTTTTACATTCTCATGTCTTTTGGTTTCTGAGTCTCTAAGAGGCGCTCAGGTCCCATTTTCAGGCTTTTTTCTGCAACCGGGAGGGTTAGAATCTGACTTTTTAAAATGAAAGCTGAGATTCCCACCTGATCCCAGGATTCGAGGAGCTGGAACTTTGGGAGAAACACCAAAAGCCACGGGACTCACAATAACATCACAAGACAATGCAAAGACAGTGGAGCCCACTGAGTTCCATGGCGCTTGCTGCCCAGTGATCCTGGCTGCTCTGCATGGATTCGAAAGGTCCTCTGGCACTCCCTGAAGGACTAGGCCTTTGCCCTGCTGTTGTTGGCTTAAATCTCCTCTCCCCCATGAATGTGTTCTTTTAGTTGCTTCATTGAGGGAGTGAGTGGCTGCGTTTCTGTCATGTGCAGCAGACTATAGCCTGGGAAGGGCTTTGGGATCCACTGGAATGAAGCGAGTGTGATATAGCTACCCTAAGAAAATCCACAGTCACCCAGACAACCACCCTGCGTCACCCCTTGGCCTCTCGAACTTCATGACAACAATGGGACTCTTACTCGTCTCCTCCTGTTCTAAAAGCACTGGCCTCAATTACCTAACCTAAAGGAGAATCTGTGCTAACTGCAGCCAGTATAGTGCATATGATACGTGCTTGAGCAGCCTGCATTTTGTCCAGCAAAATGGCAGTGGTGACCCTGCTAACACTGTGCAGGTAACTCCACGCAGCAGAGCTTCTGTTAATACGGGAGTCAGCTTTGTGTGCTGCTGCTAACGAGAACTGAAGCTCAAGCGCTCACCGCTGTCATTCACGCCAGCTGGGACTGATGAGTCAGTCGGTCTCTTCTGCCAAAATGTCGAGTCCAGTAATCGCCAGCAAACCCCGCTGGGCAGGACTTTGACTGGCGTCTGGGTCAGAGGGTGAGATGAAGACACGGCAGCAGTGCAGCCAAAGTGAACTTTCATTATGCAACACACCCTGCAAACAGCAGTGCTGGCAGATCCCCTCCAAAATCCTGAGCGAGTGCCAGAAATGACAGCTGCTGTGGAACATCCTGAGCGGGCTCTGTGTCTTCGCACCCTTGCCCACCTGGCGAGCTGTACTCATAGCCCAGGGAAGCTGTTGTTCTCTGACCAATAAGCAAGATTGGCCTAGGCCTGTTGTTGGGTGCCAGGGAGGGCCTTACTGAGGGGTAACACTCTCGGGAGGGGTGTTTTCCAGGACAGAAGAAACTGCCCTACAGTCCGTCAGTCAGTCAGAGGTGAACAGGAAGCTCTGAGAGTGGGAATGCTCTACTGGCCTGATCCAAAACCACTCAGGATTGGATTTGGCCCTAGTAGAGAGGGGCACCCCCCAGCGTATATACACATAGCCTTTCACCACACGGTGTCATGAAGCACACCTGCAGTGGGGGAGAGGGCTTTGCCCAGGTTGGGATGCTGCTAAAGGAGTTAATGGATGACAACCGGGCTTATACATTTAGGGTCATTAGTAGTAACCACCACCATCAAGCTTGCTTCATGTCAGCGTCAGCTTGACGAAGCTCTTTGCATCCAGCCATTATCACCTCAGCATCTCCCCGTTCCTAATGGGTTTTAGCCCCTGCCACTCAGAGGTAGGGAAGCATTATCACCACTTTACAGGTGAAATGTTTAGGGTCCTTCAGATAGTCTGTGATTGGGACAGGCATTCAGTCCAGGCCCCCCCAGTCTTAGTCTACGGATGGGCCAGCACATCTTGAACCAGGCCTGCAGAGCTGTGAGGTGGTAACACCACCACACTACCACCCATCCGTAGCAGTCCACTCGTGCACCACTAGCCGTGACCCGATGTGGACACAGACCGCCGGACGTCCCGTCTCAGGGGGTCTGGCAGGCAGTAACCTCATGGCTCTTGCTTGGCTCCCCACCCTATGTAAACTCAAGGGGCATTCCAGGCAGTGTTCAGGCAGCAGCGTGGGCCTCCTGTAGCTGCCATTATTGCCGCTTTGACCTTGGCTTGCCTTAGACCTTGCTTCCTGTGCTGGGCCTTGCAACCCAGCGTGGCTCTGATCCTCCATATCGATCCCAACTTGCAACTTGGCTCTGAACGCCTCTGCTACTCAGCCTCAGGGCTGAGCCTGCTCTGACCACTGGTCCTGACTGCTCTTGTCAGGATCCTGACAGTCTAGAGCTCTAATCACAGGGGGTCTTCACCTGTTTGGGAGGGAAGCTGTTTCTCCCTGTCTGGTGACAGACATTAAAGCACAATGTCATTAGATACCCATCCTCTTACAGTGTTCAGACACTTCACAATGATACTGATCACCAGTGTGTCATTAGCTTTCTGAAGAGACCTCCCTCTGTTCACTTTCCTAATACAGTAATCGAGCACACAATCAGCTGGTTCAATTGCTCAGCACTTGAGGTTCAACCCCTCCCCCCCAGTCTTTATAGATCAGTCCATCTTTGCAGTGTGTTCTGTGAAAAGTAAATCCCAGACCCGGCCTCTCTGGGTGTGGTTCCCATGCTTTCTCCTTCCCCACTCGTTAGGTGAGTTTACCTAAATATATAAAAGTGGACCTTCATTGTCTTTACCTGAAGATCAGGTTGACCAGAAAACCAAATTCACATTACTTTGTCTAATGCAGAATGTGCTTATGCATTGCTTGCCAAACACATTTTAAGCATATAATTCTAGTGCATATTCATAATTTGTGGTACACACCCTGCACATAGATCATGCAAGAATACCAAGGATCAGTGAGTTGTTAATTTTCCAATGCTATCTTACATGACATGTTTTAAATGCAAATTATAACCACAGTGAGCTGGGGTGCACTGTACTGGGTCAGGCCAGCAGGACCTCTTTATCTGTTCTCTGTGGTCCCCTTGTCCTCTGGCACTGGGAAGCTCTTAGGGTCACACCTACTGAACTAGGGCAGAACACTTTGAATGGGAAACGTTTCCATTATGTAGGATCCTCCATTAAGTGAGCTCTTCTGTGACAGTGGGTTAATTGTGGGGCTGATTCTGGTCTCCATTCCACTGGTGTCAATCAGTAGTTGAGTTATACTGGCTTTATATCAGAGGGAGCAAAAGGGGAATCAAGCTCTGTATTTAGAAAATGTAGCAAAGCACACTGTACACGGTCCAGTCCTCTCCTACTCAAATTTAACATCTTTATCACTGAAAGAAAACATAGAGCCATCACTGATAAATGTTGCAGATGACCCAAAAATTGGGGGAGCGGGAAATAATGAAGAGGACAAGTCACTGATTCAGTGCAATCTGGATCGCTTGGTAAACCAGGCTCAAGCAAACTATGCATTTTAATATGGTTAAGTGTAAATCTGCACATCTGGGAACAACGGATGTCAGCCCTAATTACAGGCTGGGGGGCTCTATCCTGGGAAGCAGTGACTCTGAAAATGATTTGGGGGTTCTGGGGGATAATCAGCTGAACATGAGCATCCAATGTGATGCTGTGGCCAAAAGGACTAATGTGAGCCGTTCTGGGATGCATAAATAGGGGACTCTTGAGTAGGAGCAGAGAGGTGATTGTACCTCTCTATTTAGCACTGGTGTGACTGCTGCTGGAATGCTGTGTTCAGTTCTGGTACCCACAATTAAAAAAGGATGTTGATCAATTGGAGAGGGTTCAGAGAAGAGCCACAAGAATGATTAGAGGATTAGAAAACCTGCCTTACAGTGATAGACTCAAGTAGCTCGATCTATTTAGCTTAACAAAGAGAAGGTTAAGGGGTGACTTGATCACAGTCTATAATTACTGACATGGGGAACAAACATGTAATAATGGGCTCTGTAATCTAGCAGATAAAGGTAGAACACGATCCAATGGCTGGAAAGTGAAGCTAGACAAATTCAGACTGGAAATAAGGTATATATTTGTCCATCGCTGGCAATTTTAAAATCAAGATCGGATGTTTGTCTGAAAGACCTGCCCTAGGAATTATTTTGGAGAAGTTCTCTGGCCAGTGTTATACCGGAGGTCAGACTAGATGATCACAGTGGTCCCTTCTGGTCCTGGAATCTAGGAATCTCTAAAAATACACAATAAAAAGCAAAAAGACCCAAAACCACCATAGCATTACAAAGGGCCAATGTTAAATATTATCCCACTGTAAATGGAGCATTTTCAGAGGACACTTGTACGGGAGAATGATGTTCTGAAATGGATTCTGCAGGCAAGTTCTACAAAACAGAGCAGCACAGCAGGATCTTTGCTACTTGCAGATATAGAGCCCAGCAGGAGAGCTCCTAGGAGGGTGGGAAATCCATGCACAGATAATACTGAGATTGCTTCAGAAGACACTCCATAGCTCACAGATTTTCTCCTTTCAGCTCTGATATCAGCACAGATACAGGGAGGGAGCCATCCACCTTTCAAAGGTTTGACATATTGACTAACAAAATCTCAGACCCCAAATGGTAAGTGTTGGAAAGCGCGGAGATAAATTGGCCAGCAGCAACAATAAAACCATCACACAGTTGGGATTCCATCTGCTGCTGTTCTCCACCTGCCTTGGACTCTGCTGCAGCTAAGCTACGCACTGAGACTGTGCAAAAGCTTTTTAGCCTTCTAAGGGACTGACAGCTGCCTGCCGACAATCAGCATCAGCGTGGCTGGGTGGCTCAGTGCACTAGGGACTTGGGTTCTAGGCCCAGTTGTGACACTGACCTTGGACCAATCATTTCTGTGCCTCTATTTCCCTTCCCACCAATCACCTGTCTTGTCTATTTAGACTAAACTCTTCAGGGCAGGGCGTGTCTGTTACTATGTATTTGTACAGCATCTGCACAATGGGGCCAGGAGCTGGGTGGGGGCTTCTAGCTGCTAACTTAATAACAATAAATAAAGACTGGCCTGACCACCCCCAAACTTTGGAGGAGTTCAACTCTGGATCCAGATCTAAACTTGTGGCTGGGCACCCCTTTATTGCATACGGGCACATACAGACGCCAGCTGAATCATGTCTATGGTGGACAGAACTCAGAAGGGCTGGAGACATACAACTCACATTCCTCTGCTCCCCTACGCATCCCAGCTGGAAATAGAATTGGGGGCAACAAGGTACCACATCACTTCCTGTAACTCCATGTGCTGCAAACAGCACCTATCTGTGCTGAAGCCTCTCTGTAGACATCAGACACCATTGCTAGATAAATCGCAGGTACAAAACTCGAATCTTGCTCCTCCAGCTCCAAAACCACAGGCATTGCCAGAGCTGAAGAAAACCTCTTCCAAGTAGTGGTTATAGCAGATCCTGGGTCCAGTATGTGGGCCTGCCATGAGAGGCCAATATCCCTCATACTCCCAAAGCCAGTAGATTACATGTTCATCTCAGTCAGCAATAGCAAAACCAGGAAATAATCCCCCCACTGATGGGGTGTATACCTCATTCGGAGAGCAAACTGCCCCAGAATTCTGTTGGGGGAATTCGTAGGGGGCTGTTCAGACACTCTGCTTGACAATGTGCCTTCAGACACTACTTGTTGCTCAAAGATACAACCTTACCCGATACCCAGCTGTTAAGGAGACGTTGATTTAAAATGTGAAAAAAAGAATGAGTTTATTTTTGAGGTTTCCTGATTTCATTTACATTTTTTTTTGCACATTTCTTCTAAACAGTCCATTTTTCTGCCCTTCTGAATGTCTCTGCTTTTCGATAATGTTCCTTCTGCTGCCATTCTCATATTCTACCCTCCAGCACAGGAGCATTGGAGCTGCTTTGCTTTGCGTTATTATTATTCACTCTTTGTATTGCTGTAGCATGGCCCAGGCCTGGGACTCAGGAGACTGCAGGACTATTCCCAGCTCTGCTACTGCTCTGCTGCGTGACCTCAGGCAAATCAGTTTCCCATTCTGTGCCTCAGTTTCCCAATCTGCAAAATGAGAATGATGATACTGAGCTCTCTTGTAAAGCGCTTTGAGATATACCAATGAAAAGCGCTAGGGGATCGCTAGGTATTATTATTGTTCTAGGTGCCATACAAACCCAGAACAAAGGTGGTCCTTGTATCTGCTCCGATAGCCCCCTTTAGGTACAGGGGCCAGGGAGATTCCCTCTAACCTTGGTGTTTCTGTTGTGCAATATTGGTGTTTCCAGGCTAGATCGCACACCCCTTACTCCCACCGGAGAGCTGTAACTCAGAGGAACGGTCCCACGGATGGAGCCGTCTCACCCACCCGCCCCTAGTTTAGGAGGGTTGGGAGGGACATTGAGGACACCCAAGTGAATAAGGGGTTTGCAGTCTAGCCCAGAGTTCCATAGCAACTCCGCCCACCACCGCTCCTCCATCGAGATACAAGTGTTACATCATCAGAGCAACCTCTGATTGGCTGATCCCACCTGAGGGCGGGAGAGTGCTGCTGCCTGAACTTGGCCAGCCAATCCTTGTAAGAATTAACCCTTATGTGTTCCAGAGGGGTAGCCGTGTTAGTCTGTATATGGCAAAAACAACGAGAGTTCTGTAGCACTTTAAAGACTAACAAATTTAATTTCAGTAGGCATAAGCTTTCATGGTGCAAGCCACGAAAGCTTATGCCTACTGAAATTAAATTTGTTAGTCTTTAAAGTGCTACAGAATCCTTATGTGTGTGTCATAGGTTCCAGTTGCACAGCCCAGCTTTGCAATTCCCTTATTACAGCTTTGTTAAGCCTTGGGGAGCAGAAATGCACGTAGTTTATCCCCGATACAATCCCTCCAGAGGTATTGAGGTGGGCCCTCTTCCCTCCTAGTTTAATACATCCTCTGCCTCTCCACCCATCCAAGAAGAGAGCTGGATTCATTTCCCAGTGAGCGTCCACTGGGAGGGACTCATATGTAAAGCCTGGTCTCATGACCTGCTGAGCTCCCTGTACATAGTCTCAGCAGCACTCAGTCATCCTTCTCCCAGCTGGCCTTGCCTGAAGAGATGGTGAACCTCTGTTTGCCTGCCAGTTTCTAACCCAGACCATGCTATTTTTACCCAGCAAGTTTTTCTCCAGCCCCTTGCTGAATGTATTAGGTGGCACTATTTCAAGGGCCAGGCTGAAGGCTGGCCAGTTTGCAATAATTAATAGCAATAGGGATACCAAAAATGACTGGCTAAGTAACTTGTGCTTTCTTCATTCAGCTTGGCTCGAAGCCTGGCCCTCTCCAAGTAGATGACTCCAAAGTATCTGTCCAGGATTTTCTCTGCACATCCATCAGATTCAGACTCACTGGAATAATGATGGCCGGAGAGAAGTTCAGCTGAGTCCCGCCCACCCCAGCAACTTTACCCAGATGACCAAGAGGAAAGCCCCAGCTTCATGAGCAAAGAATGAGGTTGAATGCTGGTTAAGTTGAACAAGTGGAACTTTATTAAACCCTGTGCACTGCTCTGTAAATGTAGCTGTGCTGCCTCCAGCCTCGCCCGCCCACTTCCCCTGGTGTCCTGTTAACTAATCACTATCCCTCCAGGGAATGTGGGCCCTCTCTCTCCAGTTTCACTGATCATACAGGACCTTGCAGGGGTGGAACTGCTCCCCATCCTGCTGTGCAAATTTGAGAGGACAAAAGCCAGGGGCCAAGATTTTCAAGTGCCAAGTGATTTGGGGGCCTCGCTTTCTGGGTACCCAACTTGAAACACCTCAAGAAAGCAGAAACTATGGAGCACCCACCCTCTGAAAATGGGGCCCCTTTGTGCTCTCTCCAGCGGGGCACCCAAAATCACTGGTGGCTGTTGATAATCCTGGCCAGGGCCTAGTCCATCAAGGACCAATGGTGTTAGAATGTGCATCTCCCTTGACAGCCACCTAAGCACGTCATAAAGTTCCCTTCAGGCTAGAGAGAGAATTGTCTTTTGTTTCCATCTAGTCTTCATAGGACTATGGCTCTGCTTGCAGTGAAATCAATGGAAGTTTTGCCATTGACTTTAGTGGGGCTGTCACAGGGTGGGCTGTCTCTTTAAGGTGAGCTGGGCTCAGCCCCACCTGTGCCTAGTCACCTATGTCCCAGGTGATGGATTTGGGCCTCTCCCACAGGCACGTTGGTTGGGTCAGGTGACCAAATATCAGGTGATTGCAGCCTGGGCTTCCTATAAGAGGGAGCCTGCTGCCCCAGGAAGAGGGCTGTAGGGTATTCTGCTACCCCCTGTTGAAAAGTCTATTAGAGAGGGGGAGTGGATACAAAAGAGGATGGAGAGAAACAAAGAGGAGAAGTAGAAAATAATGATACTATATCAGCACACACAAAAAACAAAAATGAGGGGGAAATAAACCAAAATGTTGTAATTGACGCTCCCTAGTTAAAGAAATAAAATTAAGTGATGTTAGTTAATCCTGTGAAAGTAGCTGACTGGATTTGAAAAAAAAAAAAAGCACAGGGACTATCGTAAGAGCCAGGAGGCTGTGAGATGGTGACTTTTTAGTTTAATGTAAAAATAAAGAGCAAGCTGATAAACTGCTTAAAAACCAAACTGCTAGGGAAAGTTAAAATAAGTTGCCAGCTACCACAGTGTTTGACTGAAATAAAGGGGGTAATAGATGGAGTGCCATCAGAGCTGACCAATGAGGAGATACTATTTTAGGTTAACAGATTAATTAGTAAACCAGGAGGAGAAAGCAAGCTATCCACAGCTGTACTGACTACATTTAAGGGAGGGGCTCTATGTGTGAAAGTAACACTAGGGTTTCAGAAATTCAGAACCAAGCCATAGACCCCCCTTCCTCTAAGGTGTTATAAGTGCCAATTGTATGGGTGTGCAGCAGCTGTGTGTAAAGGGAAAACAAGATGTGGTAAGTGTGAGGGAGAACATTCCTGTGAAAATTGTATAGAAGGGACAGAGGTCAAATATAGTAATGGCGGTGATAATGACAGTCCAGCCTATAGAGGGTATATTAGAGCTAGCAAGGCAGGCTAAAGAGATAGGAAAGACTAAAATTATTAACAGATCTTATGAGGAAGCTGTAAGGAGACTCTCAAATCATCAGAAAGAGACAATCAGTATAGGAAAGGGGGAACTGCAGGCAGCCTCATTCTATAAATAATATGAGACACATTGCAGAAGGAATAGACAGTGATATACTAGTAGTGAAAAAAGAGAGGTGTATTGCATTTACAATAGAAGCGATCAAATGTACATCACAAACTGGGATGCGGTGACCAAAACAGTCGTAATACATTGTGGAAAAGTAAGACAACTGATAAAAATGTCCATGCTTTGAAAAGTTTATTGATGAAAACAACTTAGTAGTAGTAAATGGTGGAACCCCATCCAGATTTAATGCAGCAGATGGTAGGTTTTCCTGCCTGGACCTGGGAATTACAATAGTAAATATTGCAAGTAAATGCAGCTGGGAAATATATAAGGACGAAGGAATGGGGCGTGATCATTGCCCTGTACTTATTGCTTTTCAGGGTAGGGTAAAGTAAGGTTGAAGGTAATGGAAAATTACCCACCTGAAATTTAAGAAAGCTAATTGGGAGCTATTTACAAGTAAATATAGTGAATTTGTGAATAATCATTGTGTGACTGATTCAACAATGATGTAATAAAGGGGATAATAGCAGCAGCTACTGTAGCCATACCTAGAATATTGAAGTACCACAAAACTTAACACCAACTTCCATGGTGGAATGCGGAGTGCAAAAGGGCAGTTAGAGAAGGAAACAAAGCCTATAAAAATACAAGGAATAGTCAAGATCTAACGAAATACAGAAGAAGTAAGGCAATAGCACCAAGAGAGTTGGAGGAAATGCTGTGAGTAGATAAAGATACCAAGACATTAGAAGAATGAATGGAATTCAGACTAAGAGCAGCCACATCCCAGGTCTTATTAGGACTGACAATGTTGTTAGAAATTCTGATAATGAGAGAGAAGTTTTAGCAGAAACTTTCTGAGGGGTGAGTAATCAAAATGAAAATGATGAAAATCAAAGTGAAGTTTTCCACCAGATTAAAAGACAATTCATTGAAGAAAGTCATGATCTATTATGTAGTTGGGATAGAGATGAAGAAATTATACGGAATGAATAGGGTTTGTATATGGGATTTGGGAAAGCTATAGCTATCGGCAAGAGTACATCCCCGGATAAAGATAATATATGTAACAAAATGTTTAAATCTCTCTCTGAAAGCAGTTTGAGGGTTCTCTTGCAATTATTTAACACTATATGGAAAAAAGGAGTGATACGGGTAGGGTGGAAACATGCAGTAATAATTCCACTATGAAAACCAGGCAAACCACCCACAAAAGTGGATGCCTTTAGACCAATTGCCCTTATTTGCTATGTGGGTAAAATGACAGTGAGAATGGTGAAGGAAAGATAGGCAACCAATCTGGAAAACAGTGGCATTACAGATAAGGTGCAGAGTGGTTTTAGGAGAGGAAGACGTGTGCCACTGATCATCACATTGGTAAATTAGAAATTGAAATACAAAAAAGGATGAGACACACAGGTTTCATGACAGCTGCCTTTCTAGATATTGAAAAGGCATTTGACAGGCTATGGAGGGGGAGGGCTTATTGTACAAAATAGGTGTACTACAAGGGACAATTTTTGAGTAAAAGGACCATGCAGATCATAGGTGAAAGTGATGCTGAATATGTATATCTATAATATTAAAATGGTACACCACAGGGAAGTATCAGGCCAATCTTATTTGATATTATGAGACACGATCTCCCAAAACAAATAAGTGCTGGGGCAGGTGTCACGCTATTCACAGATGATTGTGCTCTGTGGGCTAGCAGCAGGAATACTGAGATGGCAGAAAAGAGACTCCACAAAGCCTTGTGAGAGACCTTTGACTGGGGAAATGCCTGGGGTTTCAAGTTCACCATTGCCAAAGTCAAAGAACTGATCTTCACAAAAAGGAATGTGAACTGTATCTGTACAGAAAACAGAGATCTAGTTAAAAGGTTCAAATTCCTAGGGGTGACATTTGATACTAAATTACTTGGGAAAGATCATATAGACTGTTATAGATATACACACATACAGGAAGGGCTAACCTGGTTAAAAGTCTGGCTGGGACTAAAAGGGGATAGAGAGGGAGGGCTGGTAAGAAAATGCTGCTGATGGCAAACAGAGCCTTAAACAGACCAGTTTCTGCCCAGGGCTGCCAAGCCTTTGGGTCAGCATCAAAATCAGAACTTAAAAGGTTAGATTTAATACAAGACCGGGCACTACGAATTGCATGCAGTGCATTTGTACAACACCTGTATGCACACCACATGTTCAAATGTGGATTTAGATTTATTTTATAAACTTAAGGGTAAAAAAGAGACAGTAGGTATTCAAAGAAGTATACCTCTATATAGATGAAAAGTGGCGATGATTTTGTCAAATATGTACAGATGGGTCCAAAAAAGAAAAAACAGGAAGAGTAGAGACAGCATCTTGTATACCAAAATTGGGAATGAGTACATCTAAAAGAATATCTGACTATGTAGCTGTCATGACAGCCAAACTAGCAGCAATAATGCTAGCATTAACTTGGATCTGAGATGTACACCCAGCAGCAGCCATTTTTTCAGATGCAATCTCAGGCCTTATGGCAATAAAAAAGGGTGTGTCTGTATGCAGGAGTGATTGTACTCAGTGAAGTTATATTTCTAACAACAGAGTTAGGTAAGGGGATACATGTGGCATTAGCTTGAATCCCAATGCATTTTGGGATAACAGGGAACAAAATGGCAGACAAAGCAGCTAGAAACACTAAGAAATGGAAGGACATAGAAATACCCTTGAGTAAACAGGAATTCAAAAGCCTAGTACAGGAAAACGTAAAAGAGGAATGGCCAAAAAAAAAAAAAAAAAAATTGGATTAATGGAAAAAAGGGAAGATTTTTTTAATTGTGGCCTATAGTTGAGGATAACAACATACTTCTATGCCTGACTAATGAAGTGCTTTTGTTTTGAGCAGTAGCTGCCCATTGTGGCTTAAATAAAAATATTTTCCAAACAGACACAAAGATGGATGATGTGCACTCAGTAAAGTGGAAGAAACAATTGATCACCCTTTATGGGTATGTAAGGGCTTTGATAAAGAGAAGGAAAAGCTCGCTGAGGAATTCTGACGTCTTAAGCCAACAAAAATTCCATTGTTATTTAGTAAAATCGTCAGGGAAATACAGGGTAGAGCAAGAGAATATAAACTGCTGAGCATTGAGGAATTATAGTTGGTGACAGCTCTAGACTATTCAATCAAGTCAACTTCACCTTAAAAAAAAGAGAAAAAGAAGGAAAGAAAGACAGGAGAAACATCAGTAGTAGCCCAGAGTGGGCCCAGCACCAGAAAGGCATCTGCAGAGGAGTCAGATGTGCCTCTGGGTTAGGTAGGGAGGAATAAGGGGAAATCTCTCTCTAAGAGCCAGAGGGAGAGGTCCAACTGCAATGGACCTGCAAAGGACAGGTGCAAAACCATGAACGGACTGCTGAGCCTGGAGAAAAAGGCTGGGGGGGTTCCAACCTTTGTGTTTAAATTGGTGATGTTAATAATCAGCTCTCAGAAGGGTAGAGCAATTAGAAAGTGGCAGTTTCCTTGATAGAGAATGGGGAAACTGAGGCACCAGCTGGGTCTGGCACCAGATATGAGGAGCCCCTCTTACAATTGACTTTATTACTGTTGGGAGGATAGGTTATTTTTGGAGGGTGCTGTTTATTTTTATTTCACTCAGGGTTTGCTTGGTTACTTTGGCCATGTTGTTATACAGCGATGGGGTAATGGGAAGGGCTGTAGGTGGTATTCAGAGGCCTTTGGGCTCTTAAATTAGGAGCCTACATTACGCTTCAAAAACCACTCTTAGGCCTGGATTTTGCAAACGCTTAGCCATGTGCTCTGCTGGCTCAGGACCCAAGTGGCTGCACTGTCAAGCGTGACTGGTGCTGGCACTCAGAAAATCTTGGCCCTTCCAGGTGACTTTTTCATTTTGGGTTGGTTTTTTTTTGTTTGTTTTTTTTTGCCTCCTGGTTCTGAAAACTGTGGTCCCCATCTGTCCATTGGTAGCAACAACACCACTACGGGCTGTAAGCTGCTGGCAGCACCTCACCGGCTAGGGCAACAATTTTACAAAGCTCCCAATAGCAGCAGAATTTCTTTCCCTTCATGCACAGATGGGTTTATTTCTCAAAACCAAAGAAGTCCAACACTGAACAGGCAAAGCAGGTCCGTTCCCCTGAGCAAGAGGGGGGAGGGGACCAATCCCTCCCTGATCGCTGCAGGGGTCTGTCTAAACAAGGTGCTTGTTAGTCTGCATGTCGGCTGGTCCTCGGATGACAGTCCATCCCCTGAATGCCTGGCATTTCCATGCCCTCCCTCACAGAGCCACATTGTGCCTATGTATTACAGAGGCCTCCACTGCTTACCCTGCCTCCCAGGAATTCTGTCCTGTTCTTACTCCCCTGCACCCCGCTGTGTGTGGCAGACAGTCAGACAGACTGACTGGACAATGTGGTTGGGTAGATCTGGATTCTAATCCTGGCTGTTCTGTGTGCCATCCCATAAGTCGCTTTCCCTCTCTGTTTCTCCCAACAGTCTTTGTCTATTTAGGCTGTAAACTCTTTGGGGCAAGGTCTGTCTCCTACTCTGTGTGTGTGTACGGGGCCTTGAGCAATGGGGCTTCGAGCTTGGTTGGGGGCCTTGTGGTGCTCCAGCCATACAAATCACAGTATACCAGGGACACCCGCCCAAGGGGAAAGCGATTTGGGGGTCTGTTGTTCCCGGAAACCCTGGAGGATCTGTTTAGAAGGGCCTGGCTGCTGAGATCCCAGGGCAAGCTGGGGGATCCTTGGATGAAGGCAGTGAGTTCATTTTCACCCAGGAGGATGTGTGGGAACGACTTGTTTCAGAGAGAGGCCAGTGTGGTGGAAAGGAGAGAAGGATCTCCACTGTCTAGCTTGCAGCAGCTACAAAGAATCAGGGATCCGGAGCTCTCCTTCCCTAGGATATCTACCCTCGGGCTGTTGAGGAAGTGTCTGTCTCGTGTGGGCAGTTAGAAACATTGGATTTGCTGTTGCAGCTCTGATCACTGTTTGCTGATCAAACCTTTAGCTGCCAACACAGTTGGGACCCAGCTGGTGCTGATGAGGGAGCGGAGGCTCTGTCTGCCTGGAGCATGTGGGTGCCAAGGGCAGGGAGTTGCTGAACTGTAGCCTGCCTTGGAAACATGAGTTCAATAAACTTTTTGGGTGATAGGATTTCTGCCAAGGGAAGGAAAGACTGCCCTGCCGGAACATCTGAGGATCTCGGGAGCTGCAAGCACTGGCCTGCGGGTGTGCTCAGGTTTCCGGGGGAGGAGTTTGGCTGTCACCAGGGGGTTATTAAAACTAATGGAATTATTTGCAAGGTGCCCCACCTCCAGCCTGAGATCATCACCATGAACATCTCTTTGATGAGCCTTGTCTAAGGGCAGTGGGCTTAGCTCTTCCCCCCCCCCCTCCCCGATTAGTTGCCTCCCAGGTTGTAGGTTTGGGGGCAGAGATCAGGTGATAGCCTGCAGATCAGCTGGTCCTCCAATGAAAAGCCAGCAAGCTGCCTGGGGGTGAGGGGAGACCATTCCAAGAGCAGACAGGCTCCTGCAGGAGGCCCCTGCTCAGGGGAGTGGCCCTGACTGAGTTATCTGTTTAATGCTGGACTGTTGCAGCATTGAGAAAGAAACCCATCTGTGCAGAACACGGACCTCCATGGGAGCTGTTAGATGCTCTTTGCTGCCCAGGCTGGTGAGCCACTCCCAGCAGCGTGCAGCCCTTAATGGCATTGAGGTGATGAATGGATTGGGATCACCATTCTCAAAATGGCTATAGCCACATGCAGTCACCTGGAAGGGGCCAGACTTTCGAAAGAGCATCTAACAGCTCCCATGGAGGTCCGTGGGAGCTGCTTGCCATTGGTCCCTCCTGACAATATAACCACTTGGGTTCTGAGATGCCAAAGCACATGGCTCCACATGGGTTTGGCCTTTAGTTACCTGATTCAAACTCGTTTTTATCTTCATTCTGTTTATGCTGCATTTAATTTAACCAACACAGCAATGGGCTTTACTGTCCCAATACCTGCCAGCTGCTGGGGGCCATGTTCAGTGATGTGGCCGCAGACAACTTTCTAAGAATACCTTGTGGCTTCTTAGACATCACCAGACCAGATCAGACCATTAGTCCATCCACTCCATTATCGCTTCTCTTGTAGCAGCCAACACCTGATGCTTTACAGGACTCACTGTAAATCAGCTTCCTAAAGCACCTACTCACTTGTGCAATGCTGAGGTGGGGAAGAAATGAATTACTTCCTGATCCAGAAGGTGATCAGCTTTTGCCCTGAAGCATGAGGATTGGATAACACTGGTGTTTCAACAGAACATTATAAAGGAATCAGTCAGCTTAAACCTATTGGCATCCAAACCCTGGTTGCCTTTAGGTTTTAGTAAAGCTGAACTAGTGGAAGGTAAATAATCTTTTCAGAAATGTTTGTCCTTCACCATCAAACATTCTAATCGCATCAAAAACCATTTCACATGTCTGGACAATACAAGTTAGGAAAAGTTAAATAGTTAACTCTTATAGAGTTTTGCTGTAGTAACTAGTAAAAGAACATGAAATAGTCATGATAAAACACAGTTGGGGCTCACTTTTTTCTCCAGTTCAGAGCAAATGTGGGTTTATGAACTCTTAGAATGGGGATCTTAACTCTGTACCCCTACTTATCTGTGTGACACAAATGCTTGCACTTTAGTATCTGCCTAAATGGCAGGTGAAATCAGATAGAAATCTGTCTAAATGCTAACATTGGCACCCAGCAGTTCCTTGAGAATAAACAGAGGGTGCTTTCAAATTCAGGCCCTACGGATTAATCTGTGGGAAAAGCTACTTGAAATCTACATTATACATTACTTTATAGTACCTGTTTACTGTGGTCATAAGAGCTCTAGCATGTGATGATAAATACTTTCACGGAGGAAAAACTTCGCTGAGAGTGTAAATCAGTAACTTAAGGCACAAAATCCTTACAAGAAAAATGTTTATACATAATTTTCAATGAATAGAAAGAAAACCCTAGTAATTGAGAGTTAAGCTGCAACTGTCAACGTTTTTTGTCTGGGAGTTTCCTTAGGTTTTAAAAACATTGGAATTGGTTCTGATATGCTCTGGAGCGATGACCTTGTGATTACAGCTCTATACAGGGGACTCAGGAGATCTGTGTTGAATTCCCAGCTTTTCCATAGACTCTCAGTAAGGCCTCTTGCTAATCATGTTATCTTTCTGCATCTCAGTTTCCCTGTGTACACAAGGGAGTTTATAATACTTCCTTTGTCTGTTTAGACTGTAAACTCCTTGAGGTAGGAGCCGTCTTATTATGCACAGGATCCTGTTTATTTTTACTATGGTGACACTCAGTTCTGATATTACATCTGTGACAGGGCCAGACCGCAGGGCTATGAAAGGGTACTGGAAGGCATGTATATTAGCCCCAGGCTCCATAAAGCTCTCTTCCCTGGGTAACCCAGCTGGGGCTAAATGAAGACAGTTGGGCCAATTAGGCCACCTGGAGCCTATCAAAGAAGCTGCCCCAGCAGTTAAAAGCCTCCATTTCAGATAGGCCAAGGAGGCTGAAAGGGAGTTGACAGCCAGAGGAGAAGACGCAGAGCAAAGCGAGCAATGCAGAGCGAAGTGAAGCAAAGTGGAGCGGAGAAGAGAGGAGCTGCCCTGCCGCCACTGTAGCTGCAGGGCTTGGGACTATCATCCACTGCCGCTACCATACTGAGGCAGAGAGGCTCTAGCCAGGGAAGACACCACAGCCCTTCACGCTGGTACGAGGGAGCAGTCTACAGGCCGGGGGGGCCACGGACAGGCGACCCAGGGAAGGTAGTAGGTCTCCAGGACTAAGCAGGGTGAGACCACTCCTCGCAGGGTCCCTGGGTCGGGGGCCCGGGAAGAGGGAAGGAACGGGTCCCCCCCTGCACTTCCCTCCCCGCCGCACCACTGGCATAGCCGCTGAAGCGCAGGATCCACAGGGCGGGACAGGCACACCCTGCCACACATCTTTTATCCAAAGACCTCAGCAGGCTTTTCAAAGGTGGGTTAGTTGTTATCCCTATTATCATACAATTCGTACACTCAGCTGCTGTAGTGACATGTGCCCTAGAAAGATGGGCAGGCAGAACAACGTGAGGCAGAGAGAGATGGAGGCCTCCATATTAAAATGTGCTCCTTAATTCCAGGTACCTTAATTTTGGGTTGGTCAGTGTGAGCCACCTGTCAGCTGATTTTTCTTAGGGGTGCTGAGCACCTGCAGCTATTTCAGCAGTCAGTCAGAGCCTGAGCCATTTCATGCTGACACCCCTCAGAATGAGTGATCGCTTTTAATAACAATACTGATCTGCTTTGTAAAGGCACTTTTGAGGCCCACCGATGAAAAGTGCTAGACTAGGGCTGGGCAATGTTGTTGTTGTTGTCTTAGTTTGAAAATGTGGGCCCAAGTGACTAGCTCCAGCTCACAGGGAGTCAGTGACAGAGTTGGGGAAGGATCTCAGATCTCCTGTCTCCCAGGCCCCTGCTGAAGCTGCTGAAGCAGGCTGAGAAGACACCATTTCCAGGAGTTTCTAAGCTGAGTGCCAAGGTAATGTGCTTTGCCATTGAATCGGAGTCCAAGCTGTTGCACTTTCCTTTAGAAATCTAGTTGCTTCCAGCCAGACTCTGCCCTCAGATATGGACATGCAACTCCTGATGAAGCTGAGGGCGGAATTTGGCCTGTTGCATGGAGAGAGAGCCACGGGTGCCTGCAGGCAAGCTTCAGACATAGACATAGAAGCACATTCAGTACAACTGGGGCAGTGCCAGAGCATCCAGGATTTCATTTGGTTTTGGACAGACTGTTCCATGAGCCCATGACCCGTTTGGCTGAAGAAGCTGTTCTGTAGTGACGCTGTTTTGTACTGACACTCTGTATATGCCCCCATTACATAGTACCTGAGCACCTGTCTTGAATGCATTTACCCTCCCAACGCCCCTGGAAGGCAGAGCAGTGCTATTAACTCCATTGTACAGATAGGGAACTGAAGACCAGAGAGACTGTGTCTTGCCCAAGGTTATACAGAATGCCTAGGACACAACAGAGTCCAGCTCAGGTCCCAGGCTAACCCCCGAACCACTGGGCCATCTTTCCTCTCGAAGGAGCCACTGTATGATGTTCTTGGTTACACCTGCTGTAGCGCAGCAGTTGTTCCAGTGCCGGAGGCTCTTTCCTGCACTGGCAAGGAAATGGACTGGTGGGTAATCTTTCAGGTCATTTTTAGAGGTGCTTTAAATGTAGTTGTTTCTCTCCAGCGGAGCCCTGTCCTGTTGGGCTAATGCCAATCAGGATCTGGTTTAGAGACAGACCAGAATTAGCCCCGAAGATGTTAGATCATTTGCCTGACAGACTTCCCTTTGGATTATGTGGCCTGAACATGGTGCATGGGTGTGGGGGGGAAGGGTTTCAATCCGTGTTTGTTGAGGATATGCATGCATGGCTCTCCCCTGGCTCCATCATTCCAAACTCACGCCCACATCACCTTTGTGTCCATGGATTCTTCTCCGTTGACTTAGTCCATCCCATCCGTGGTTTGGGGATTCTGCTGGGTTTCAGAACCAACAAAGGGCGTCTCTGAATCTCCTCTCATCAGCCCGGCCCACTCACCCGCTGCTCAGAGGCTCCTGTTCTGCAGTCATTGCTCTGGCCTCTGCTTCCCCCCGTCTGGAGCTGTAATTCCCTTCCCAAGCTGAAGCCCCCAGGTGGGCGCTAAGGGCCGTTCCCAGCTGCAGCGCTACTCTGGGGAGGGCATTAATCTCCTCCCTGCAACACAGGGAGCAAGCCCCGCCTGGAGATGGGGTGAGCACCCCAGAAGGGTGTCTGTACGGGGCACTGGTGGCCTGCAAGCCCCTGTGCAGAGCAAGGACCTTTCCCTGGAAGCCCCTCTGGCAGGCTGCAGATACTCAGGCTGGCTGGTGCTAACTAACAGTTTTACTCCCAGACCTTGGGTTTCAGAAGGGCCATGGTGGGCACTGCAAATACGGTGCGATAATTCAACACAGGAGGCAGCAAGCACTAGTCTCTGCTATAGGAGGGAGCCTCCATAGATCTGGAAATCCCAAGGCTTCAAATCCCAGCCAGAGTTCATGCCATCCTCCCTTCCTCCAGGGGTTATGGTGTTGGGTTACTTACGGGCTGGTACATGGACAGTAAACTCAGTTACCCAACTGATCTGCCTCCCTCCACCCCTGACAGGTCTCAACTAGCCTGGCTGCTCTGATCTCCGCATATTAACCCCATTGGACAGCACTGTTGGGTTGATCTGGCTCTTGCTAAGATGGCCCAAGGTTGGCTTTTCTTGCCTCACCTCTGGGGACGTTCGGCTTCTCTGCTGCAGTAAAGGAGGCATCTTTCTGATTGCACCAAGAGGCTCCATGGAGGTCTCTGCCGTGGTGGGGCTGCAGGCCCAGAGTCTGCTTTAAGCCTGTCCAAGCAAGCAGCATTAACGTAGTTGCAGATAGCTGCTTGGATGTTCACTAGCTAGGAAGGGGAGGGTGGTGTGAACAGCTGCCCCTTTGCATTCCAGCCCTGTCTCCTAAAATCCTAGGAGTCTGATCCCCATAGGGCAATTGTGGAGTGGCTCCTGAGTGACCAAAGGAATCAGGGGGAGGGATGGACAATGGGACACTTTCATAGCATGCACCACATCTTATGGAGAGGTTGTCCTGTGGAACATCTCCCCTCCCATTGGCCTTTATACAGTCCATCCCATGCCATTGCACAATGTCTCTGTGGCAGCCACAGCTATTAGGAAAGAGCCTGTGTATTTATAGCTGATTTTTAATGCCATGTAGCAGCTTGAAATGAGGGAGGAGAGCCAACGCCATGTGATCAAGCAACTCCCAGGGCAACCAGCAAGGGCTCCGCTGACCATAGTTTGCTCTAGATTACACCCCCATGGGAGGAAGAAGAATTTGAGTGCATACCTGGTAATCACCTAAAGTTAAGAGGTATGATCTGCAGAGGAACCGGCATGGAGAACAGTTATGTGCCTCACACAGGCTTGGGGGTAACGGTGAAGGGTGGATGTGAATCCAAACACAACCGTGTGTGGGGGGTGGGAGGAAGGAATGGTGATATTATGTTGCCTTTTTTGCAAACTGGGATGTGAGGATGCAGCTAAAGAGCACAGGCGCCCGGGTGGCAGTTAATGTGACCCATTTACCCTTAATGTTGTCCCTTCCTGTGGCATGAATACGGTTTTGCCATTGTGTTGAGGAAGGCGTTTAAAGTCCTGATTGCCTAAAGAACTCAAAAGGATGGGGTTTGTGGCTCATGTAGCAAGATCATAAATAACCAGGAGCTTTAAAAAGTTCAAGGGGAGGTGGATATAAAGAATGGAGATCCGTCACCAGTCAGCTGAGTGAGGTGAATTACTTTGCGAAGCCAACAGTGTGCTATGGTTATAGAACTCCTGGCTGCAAACCCATGTACTGGGAACCTCATGCAACTGCCTGCTGCCAGACCTTGGCTGCTCGTGGTTTAAATGGGAGTGGAGGGGGCCAAGCACCTGTCCCCGTATCCAGTGATGTCAATGCAATAACACGCCATCACGTGTGGCACTTGTGTTTTTAGGTTCCAAGCCAGGCCCTCATCTGGAATGCACTCCAGCCCCATTTCTGCTCTTGTAGGAGCCAGGCACCTATAAGTAACCTTCTCAGCAAGTACTAGCTCATCCATTGGATGACCAACCTGCCCCAAGGCTGGGGAGGAGCTACAGCTTCTCCACTGGAGGGAGGTTGGCTCCTGCTTGGTGCTGTGGGAACACAGTGTAGTTTCACACCAACTCCCCCTAGAAGCAAACTGAAAAGATACAAAAATGCAAGGAAAAGCCTTTCCCAAAACCAAGCCAAAGGGGCTAGTTCCTCAACTGGGGTAAATCTGGGCTGCCCCTTTGACTTCTAGAGAGTTATGGTGCTCTACACCAGCTGCAGATCTGGCCCAGTGGTTCTGAACACTTTCATTAGAAATCACTGAGTGCATTTTGCCTAATTTCACACCCACTCAGGTTCTAACAACACTGCTTCCATTTATCTACCCTCATGACTGCAGTAGGTGGGCCCCTTCGCAACCATCCACTGGATTTATCTGCACAGCTACCCTGGAAAGCAGGGATTTGTCATCCCTGATTTACAGAGGAGGAATCGAGGCACAGGGTAGATTAAGCGACAAGCTCAAGGTCCCACATGTAGTCTGTGGCTGAGCCAGGAACTTAACTCAGGTCTCCCGAGTCTCTGGTGAACCACTAGCCCATCCTTCTACCCCTGGCATATGTCCTCTTGCTCTCAGCCACCATCCAACCCATGTCGATGTTTGTGTTCCACTCTATAGTTACACTGGGATTATATCATCCATAGAGGGGCCTGATCCTTCAGCCCTTCCTGGGGCGAGAAGGCCCATTGAAGTCAAGGGGATTATTAGCCTGAGTACAGACTGCAGGATCGGACCTGGGTGTCTTGATATAAATAGCACAGCATTGTTACAGTTCAGGGCAACTGCACCTATATTCCCTCTCAGGCTTCCATCTCCCTAGCCATCACCTCTGTTGGGCAGACATGCATCAATCCCCCTCCTTACCAGGGCATTTCTAGGCTGCATGGTTCCCTGCCCACACTGTGAATTCCCGAGCAGGGGCAGACTGCCTAAACAGGCCTGCTTTGCCGTCTCCTCAGCGTTATTGCCCTCAGTTATAAATTACCACACAACTTTTCCTAAGCAAGCACATTTATTCTTAAGGTGAAAGCATTACAGAGAAACCATATTAACAACCATAAAAGTAACTATATCCACTCTAATAAGTACACGAGAGGCTCACCCTAACTCCAACAAGGGCCGTGGCAGGTGACTGGTCCTTTAAACCCTACATAGGGTTCTCCTGTGATTACAAGTTCATAATTGCTGTGGCTGAGAACAAGCACCTCCGTGAATCTATGAGTCCCTTTATATAGCACGCGCCTCTTACCTTGTCCTCTTGTAACAGGTGACCAGCAGATAAAGGTCCCCTCCTCAAGGCGAAGCTTCAAAAAGCCGAGTTCTTGCATAACCAGAGGGGTGGGGGGGGGGGGTCTATTTGCATACACCTCCCCCAGAGACTTCTGGGGAAATCCACAACTTTACAAATTCATTCTTGTCTGGCACATTGTTTCAAAGAGTCCTTTGAAGCTCACAACTTTTCCCAGGGTTTACATTAGTCATGTCTCCCCCCTAGAGCCATTACATACAATCCCACAATAACACATAAGCACTCGCATTTTTAATACAATGATCTCCCATGATATTTAACGTAATTCAGTAAGGTCTGTCCAGGATATTACAGAACATCGCTGTGTCTGTCACAGTTATAGCTTAAGGACACCAGATATACTGCAGCTACAAATGAACCCGGAAAGGCACCTTAGTGCAGTTATAGGGCACAAGATAAGCTATGCACATATCTGTTTTGTAGTTTGTATTGCGTGCACTTCATTCTGTAGCAGAGTCGGGTCCCTCCACACAACATCCCCAGTGCTAGTACCGAAGTCTTCTCCCCTGCAGCTCCTGCCATCTGGAGCAGCCAGCCTGCAGCTCCCCACCGCCTCCATTTAATCGGAAAGCATACTTTCACCCATGCCTCTGAACTTCTCTCTCCTTCTTGAGAGTTATTTGCATTTGATCTCTGTAATGTCAGAATTTAACTCCCTAAAGCATGGTGACATAGGAGTTCCAGGAGAAATGTTATGCAAAATAATATGCAAATATTTACCACAAGCAGTTCCATTGGTTAAACACAGTAACGGGGATATGTTTGTTACTATCTTCAGGATCAGGCCCTCAATTTGTATGGTTTTATAAGTTGTCTGTGTATTAATTTTGGAAAGAAACCACTTAGGGGGATATAGCCAACAGTACGGCCAAGCCCAAGTGTTCAAAACTCCTGAGTCTGACCCCCTGCAAACATGAGGTTGGCTTAAAAATTGTGAGTGTAACAAATAACAAGTGTTGGGTTTGTTGTTTTTTACCTTGTGGAGTTTTGAGTCTTTAGAGGTCACATTTTCAAGCTTTTCAATGCAATCACAAGGGCCAGAGACTTTGGTGAAAAAAACCCCAAGCTGAGATTCTCTCCTATTCACCTGGCTCCAGGAGCTGGGAGTTTAAGAAAAACACCTAATATCATGAGACCTACGATAAAAATCTTGAGAGTTGGAAATGCTGATCCAAAGGGGCAGAGGAAAGTCAGCTGAGTCAAAACAGCTGGTCCAGACATACCAGGCAATGGGCAATCCTTGCCCTATGCAGTGCAACAGGGGAGGGGGAGGGGAAGGAGGGAGCAGCAATACACCTGCTAACAGAATACTAATCAATGGCCAGGATCACTGAGCAGTGCCTGTGGTCCAGGCGATGCCTAACAAGGCCCTGCTGTGTTGTTAGCCCAGCACATGCTGATGAGAATCCATGAAGGGAACAAAGCCGGCACAAGAAGCTCCGCTAACTCAGCCCATCAATGATTCAAATACATTAAATATTTATGCTTGCAATTGCAACTGATTTGAGTCCTTCATGGGAGATCGAGCAAAGCCCAGCTGGAAGGGGCATCTCCAGGGAAAGGGCAATTCGGTTTCACTGCTCACAGAAGTCCCATCTCGCTGTCCTGGGCCTTTTGTTTCCACCCAGGCTGCTCCAGGGCTCTCTTGGAGCCAAGCAATTCACAACCTGGGCAAAGCTGGGCATTCGTGTGCAGTGCCCGTGTAGGCATGCTTGGGGGCTGCTGATAGGCCTGCGGCCCATTCCAAGTCTGGGCCCCCCCCCATCTAATTGCCTGGGATGGGGGTTAAATCCCCCCCCCCCCCCGCGTGTGTGGGGGGGAATGAACGGGGCTCTGCCGTCCCTCGGGAGGAGGGTGCTGCGCCAGGGAGTTCTGGGACATTCGGTATGAGGGGGCGGGGGGCTGATGCACGCTGGATAAATGGGTGGGGGCTGGGCACGGCCCCCCCCCCCCACTCAGCGGGGGCCCTGTCCACGGGGCTCGCATGTCTCTCCCTGGCCCAGGGACCGGCCCGCGCCGGATAAAGCCCCTGGACTAGTAGGGACTCGGCTGCGCAGGCAGGGGCATGGCGCGGCAGTGACTATAAGCGCGGAGCTGTAGGCGCCCCACTCCCCTAGGCGCACGCATGTCCCGCCAGCGCTGCAAGGGTTAAGCCGTCCGCCGCAGCTCGCAACGCCCTGTGACATCATTCGCCGGAGGGGTGGGCAGCCCCGCCCCGGGCCCTGATTGGCGGAGCGCGCTGAGACAAGGCGGGCTGCTGATTGGCCGCGGCGCGGTCAGGCGCTGTTGGCTGTTGTGTTGGTGCTGGCCATGCGCTGTCTGCCGATGATGACCGGCAGTAACCTCCCCCCCCCCCCCCCCCACCCGCCGTGCGCGTGCATGCACAGTGCGTGCTGCGCAGCTGGGCCTCCGCCGCGGGGCCAGGCCGTGTTGTGCAATGTCGCCCCACCGGCCCGAGGAGCAGGTGGACTGGCAGCTCCGCTCCGTGCGCTCCTTAGGGGAAACGATGAGTGCTGCCAGATCCTCCACCTGTCGGGGCGCCAGGTGCTGCTGCAGTGGGGGGGGGGGGGGGCATAGACAGGCCTGGTCCGCCCACTCGTGGAGTGGGGGGGGGGGGTTCTGAGGTGCACAGCGCGCTGGCATGTGCAGGGGAGGCACCTGTGAAGGGTGGGATGCTAGAGCCCGTGTCACTGTTAAACGTCTTTGGCTGGGATTCCTAAAAGAGCCGGGAGGAGTTAGGCACCCAACTCCCATTGCCAATAGGCCACCTAATCCCCTAAACCCACTGAACACTTTCCAGCCTTTGCCTCTGCAGAAACTGCTGCCAACTCCTGCCTCCGCAAGCATCGTGGATCCTCCCCAGCTACCTGCAGTTCCTGCCGCGTTGGGCAGCTGGGCTGGGGCTGGAGTCACTGCCCCCTTCCTCCCCGTGACATCAATGCCCAGGTTTGTCTGTATGGAGGCAGCACTGGGAGCTGTACTTATGGGATACATGGTGGGGTTGCTGCTGGAGAGGTGAGTATGGGTTAGCTCGGCCCCCTCACAGTAATAGTTGTTCCCCTTTTACTGCCCGCTGGTCTCTCCGTGCACGAGTCGGTGGCTTCAGCCCACTTCCTAGATGACAGGGCTATGTTGCAATGAGCACCACCAGCCAAAGCGAGTGACATGGGCGGTGGAGGACAACTGGCTCTATCACCAACTGGAGGAAGACCCTGTGGGGCAGGGCTGATGCTCATTGACAAGCTCATCTCAGGCTGTGCCAGTTCTGCTTTGTTTTCTCTCTGGAATCCAGCACCCGTGCCGTTGTGACATGCGCCGACTCCAGCCACCCCGCCCTGAGCCTTCCATGATGTGGTGAGCTGGTCTCTTTGGCTGCCGCCACAGGAAAGGGAAGGACCCAAATCTCACATGGACCCCACTGGAGATCAGAGACCAGCACTATCTACTCCTGGTTCCCTGCTCAGGCTGTGCCAGTTCTGCTTTGTTTTCTCTCTGGAATCCAGCACCCGTGCCGTTGTGACATGCGCCGACTCCAGCCACCCCGCCCTGAGCCTTCCATGATGTGGTGAGCTGGTCTCTTTGGCTGCCGCCACAGGAAAGGGAAGGACCCAAATCTCACATGGACCCCACTGGAGATCAGAGACCAGCACTATCTACTCCTGGTTCCCTGCTATTATCCCCCTGAACTCCAACCATGGCCTTGCACTTTCAATTTGCCCCCCAGTAATCAGCTGGCCCTGGCTTCTTCATGGCCATTCCCCTCTCCTGATGGGAGGGCCATTGGCACTTCTGTGGTGGGAGCCCCCCTGCCCTCCACCAAGTTCAAACAGCCAGCGTCCTCTATCACCATAAAGGCAGCAAATGCAATGTGTCTACTTAGCCCAGATTTATGAGGAGGGTTCTGGATTCTGCCCTCACTGTCCTGTGCTCGTCATAAGGCACCAGGGTAAGGTGACGCCCTGCAGGTTACTCCAGTCCCAGTGAAATCTGTGGAGTTACTCTGGTGTGCCCTATACTTGCCTCAGTAGGTAGAGTCTCATCTGGAGACTGAATTTCCGCTGTGGATTCCTTGGCACCTCCCATGCATTTTGTCCAGCACTCATTTATGTGACAACGCCATTAACCTGACTCTGCTTGGATTACATCGGGGCCGGTTTTCACAGCCGGTGCCTTGCCTGAAGGATGTCCAGGCAGAACCTTTAAGAACCATGTGTGCGTTTCACTAGCATCTTCTTTCAAATGCACCTGTGTCCTGTAGCTTAAATATTCCTTTCCCTAGTGGGAGGGAATCATAGGTGAGATTTCAGATGGACGAAGGGCAGCTAGGCGCACAGGAATCGGGGCACTAAGTCCCATTTGTACCTTTTGAAAATCTCCCCTGTAGCAACATTTTCAAGCACTCTAGCAGTAATAACGCAGGCCCCAGTGTCGGGAGAGAGGGGTAGCTGCTGATTCGGCACTGTGGGAAGGGATTCTATTGTGTGGTAAAGAATTTTGGACAGGGAATATAATAAGAACCTTAACCCAGAGGGAGAGCTGGTAATCAGGAGCTCAACACGCTGACGAGTCCACACAGGGTGAGTGTTATTACCAAACTGTTGGATTATCAGAGAGGCGTTGCCATATCTCTTCCACTTCAAAGCTTGTTTGGGGGCTGGCTTGCATAGCTCCGTGGCTGAAGAACTAAAGCCCTCTTCTAACTCAGAGCAGCGTTGTGGCACATGGGTCTGGTTGTCATGTGCTGGGGGAGAACAATGTGAACCCCAGAAATGAGAAGTGGCCACAAGAACGACGGCAGAGATCCTTTCTAAAGAAGTGGGATAGTGCTGTCTGATGGCCCTCTCCCCCCACTACAGCTTCCAAGGCACCTGCACGGTGATGGGGGGAAGTGGAGTTTATAGAACTGTATTAAATGGGGCTGTCCCTGCTCTGATCAGTTTCTGCTCAGCTGCGGTAGGAGAGGAGATAGGTCCACTCTCCAGTGATGCTGTGTTACAGAAGGAAAATACCTCTTCTCTCCCCCTGCAGCATTAGGTTATTGAAGTCCTGAGCCACGCTCAGCCTTGCCCAGAGCCAAGCCGCTAGCATTACGTGTTTTGCTGCATGTATATTGGACAGCCACAGTGTTTTGGCAAGAGGCCCTGTGTGGAATTTAAACTGCAGTAACCCCTGGTAGGAGGGACTGCTAGCCTCCTCCTTACAGGGGTGTGATTGCACAGCACACGTGGTTGGGAGTGAAAGCTGCTGAAACCAGCTCATTCACCACCACATTTAACAGGACAGGCTGTCCCTTTCCCACCCCTATAGGAGGAAATCTCTGCAGAAAAAGCAGCAGTTGAAAGCTCCAGCCAGCCCAGCCCTTTGTACTCAGCCAGTCGAGTTTTAAAGTAAACTTTTATTATGAACAAATACAAGTTCAGATCAGCACCACCAGCCGTCTGATTCCAGATTAGTAGAAATTATTTCAAAAAGTTTTTCAGTACACAAAACATGGAGATCCTACAATGCAGAAAACCCGACCTCAGGAAAATTGTATCCCACTCACATTTCAATAGCAACAGAGCTTAGACAATGCACAGATTCAACTTTCCAATCCTTCACTACTTATCCAACACTCACATGTCCCGTCTCCAGGATACAATAGGGCTGAGAACACTGTTTGCAATCAAGTCATTTACCACCACCGCCACCTCTAGCGTGTATATTGGGCCTTCCACACCCTGATCTCACAGTGCTTTACACATATTAATTACACCTCACAACACCCCTGTGAGGTAGGGTGCTATCCCCATTATACAGATAGGAAAACTGAGGCATGGAGAGGTTAGCTGATTGGCCCTAGATCTCACAGGAAATGAGTGGCAAAGCTGGGAAGAGAGCTCAGGACTCCTGCTGCTCTAGCCACTGGACACGCTGGTGCTTTGTCTACGTCCACCTCTCACTCTGACTCACTTTAACTAAACGCACAGAGAACGCATCTAGGATACAAACATGCCTCCAAAGAAAAAAATACAAAGCAAACAAGTTTCTATTTAACGTGATGCAACTGTTCCTTAATCTAACAAATGCTAACTCAATACATTCAAAATCACCGGCACCCACAAGTGATGATGGCAATTAAATAATTAATTCATAATTAAAATCAAATTTCCACAATTCATCACAGAAATCAAAAAACATCCTGCCAATAGCTGTCAATACTCCTATGTGTGTTATAGAAAGATGTAAGGCACCCAGAGATGTATGCCAGTCTACCGGTCAAGTGACTGGGCAAACACCGGCGCTGTTTGGTGCTTCCCCACTGCGTCAGGATTTCTGGATCTGATCAATGCTCTTGGAATTTAAAGTTAACGCCCAAATCAACCCCCTGCTTGTCTCCTCAGAGGATGGTGGATGTCGTAGCATGTCGTGTCACGTGCCTGAACAGTAGGTTGCAACACACAACATGGCATGATCATGAGGTGAGGGAAGAACTATTGAGGAAGGCCAAATTCACCCATGGTGTAGACTCCAGTCACTGGGGTTTGGACCAGGGATGGATCTGGCCCAGGGTTATGATGCAGGTATCTTTGTATCCAGTTGGATAACACACTGCCAGCTTGCCCCCAGCTGGCCTTTGAGCAGTTACACATCTCAGGCATGGGGAATCTCCATCCAGCCACCCCCCTTTCCAGTTTTAGAGCCCAGGAATTAAAAGCTTAATGGTTGGTTTATCTGCTGATGCCCCACTCCTGAACTGTTCATCTCACTAACCCATCCGAGGGCAGGGGTCCCCCACTGTGCTGCAAAGGTGGTCACGGCAATGCACAGGAACAAGGCCAGGGACAACTTCCTGGACGACAAAAGCTTTGTGACCTCAGCAGGACACCAGCAGGGCCGTGCTCCCCTTGGCCTGCATGGGAAGGCTGGGAACTGCCCTTGATGATACACGGCATGGCTGGGGTGGGGGAAGGAGGCATCTCAGCATCATTCCTCCACACCAGCCTGGCCTTTCACAGCTCTGCGAATGAACGTGAGTGGCCCTTGGGTCCCTATTGCCAGCAGCCACTGGCACCTCGCCTTCTGTCACTCAGCTCTGCAGCACTGTCCCTTTGAAGCAGAAAGAGTGTTTTAAGAAAGCCCAGTCTGGTGAGTGGTCGATGGGAATGGGGCCTCATCCCGCCACGCCTGTCCGCAGGATCTGCACGTGCTACGGGGTGCAATGCACGAAGATTTTAAACCTGCTTCCCCAAACGTCTCAGTGCTTCAGACAGCCCAGTCAGCCTGGCCAGCTTGTCAAGTGCTGCCAAAGAATGAGAGAGGCACCTTCCATGCCCAGGCATTGTGCAATGGACACGCCTCACCGGATGGGAAGGCCCTGTCTGCAGGGGATGAATTACGCACAGCCCAGTAGCCAGCACTCCGCTCTAGCACCGTATATTACTGGAACGCAATGTAGCAGCTAGAAATGACAAGAGGCTTTAGCAAATAACCTGAAGTGCCGGCAACGGCTGCACCAGCACTTCCCACTGGAGTTGTGTCCTCTCCGGTAGCAGAGGGAAGGGCCACAAGGAGCAACAGGCAGCCACCATCTCTGATTTGCTTTGGGAGGGGGTGGGGAGCCTATCACAAGCCCCCTAATGGCAGGAACCAATTCAGTCCCATCTACAGCCTGGTTCTGCCCAGTAGACATGGCTCCACCTCCTGTCTTCAGGGGGGCTGTGCTAGGAAGGGGTCACACTGAGCAAGGGACAGGGATCCTGTAACTTTCTCATGCCAGTTTCTATCAGGTACTTGTTAACTGGCGGCAGGAGACCCATCTGCACAGACGCAACCTCTCCTGGGTCTCAGACATAGCGTCGTCCCCACTGTCTAGCTGGCCATGCACGGGATCCGTTCACTTGGTCGGCCACAGCAGCTGCCCTGTCATCTCCCCATTTCAACTGTGTCCAGTAAGGAGAATCCATATGACGCAGACACACACTAGGACCTCATTCTCCGACACATAAAGCAGCTTAACCCAGAGACAGGGCTTTGTGTCACCTGCTTCTGGCTTGCTCTGCTTCATCCTTCAGAAAGAGTCCCTCTACCTGGGAAATGCTGCCCCTAGCTCCGCTCCTTGCCGACCCAAGCCAGTGTATTTCAATGGCATCAAGCGGCCTGTCCCCTCATCTCCCCACACAGGCATCTGTTGTTCCAGGCAAGTCTAGCCCCAAGGCTCTGCACGGCGGTGAGAGGAGCGATCACAACACTCCAGCGAAGTGACAGGGCAGCTGACATGCCCCACACTGGCATGGGCAGCTGAAACTATGTTTGCAGCTAATGCTACACTTGCATGGACTCCTCCAGAAGAGACTTTTGGGAGTGGCCTCTCCCCATCCTCCCCAGCCCCAGCATCACCTTCCTTCGGCCTACGGGAACCAAAGGAGGCCCAGCACCAAGGAGACAACCCGGTGCTCTCTCATTGATAGCCAGGAAGGGGAAAGGGCTGCTATTCCATCTGGGAATACTGCTGTTGTTTGAGAGAGCCAGTCAGCAGCCCTGGGAGGGCAGGAGAACCAAAGGCAGGAGAGGAGGATTTCTAGGGAAAGAAAGTCCCCAACTTTGGCTTAACTCTTCAGCCAGCTGGTGCAGACTCCTCTCAACTTCCACTGTCCAGCCAGCTGGCACAATCTGCCCTAGAGGGGCTTTTGACCAGCTCCATGCCAAGGAGAGGCAGAGACAAGGAGAAAATGAAAGCATGGAGAGGTTAGAGGGAAAGGAGAAGAGAGAGATCTTGCCAGAGAGAGAAAAGAAGAACAAAAAGAAGAGAGGAAAGAGGGAGAGGGCTACCTAGCATTAGAAAGGCAAAGGTATAGGTTTTTAATACATCATTTAAAATACACTGTGTGGGAGGGGGTTAAAATCATCATCATCTGAAGCAACCTCAGTAGTTAGTAAAAGAACATCAAACCTTTGCCCAGCTCGCTTAGGGGGAATGAAGGGGTGGGAGGGGAGAAATGGGCTCTCAGCCACTTTTGTGGCTCCCATCGCCAGTTCGAATTTTCCGAGCCAGGATGATCTCCTTGGACACCTTCTTGCAGTCGCTGGCCAGCCCCAGGAGGCACATGAGATCAATGAAGGCCGTGGTGAAGTTGTAGTGCCAGCCAAACTCGCTGGTGGAATAATCGTAGGGGAAGGTGTGATGGTAATTGTGGAAGCCTTCACCTGGAACGGAAGAGCAGGGACAAGACATTGCAAAGGCAGCAACACATCAACAGCCTCCTAGCCCCTGTCTTCAAAACCATCAGGCTCTAAAAGCCCCTTTACCAGGCTCAGGCACCATGTCCCCAAAATGGACCACCAGGGACCGTGCTCTCCTTGGGACTGGGACTGTGTCTCCCACAGCCAGCCTGATCCGCCTCCCACTGCTGCCCATGGACGTCACTGGGAGTTGGCCCAGGCCTTGTCTACATGAAGGGTCTCTAGAAAGTCTCCCAACTTTGGTCTATCCCTGGTGCAGCTCCATCAGTGGAAGTGCCAGTATGGCGTGACCTCAAGCACCGTTAGCACTGTGCCATTGACCCTGCTCTGAGCAGGGTCAGACAAGGTGGTGATGGGCACGCTGGCCATGTTGCTAGGCTGGTGACGATGCACTGGTGAGAGACCAAAGCGGGGAGAAGGTCAGAAAATATTGGCACAGATGCTGCTGTGTCAGTGGGATCCCCCTGGAAATGGCCAGTCACAAAGGAGGCAGCCCTCAGAGGTGGGTGTCACCAGCCACGCAGCATGCTGAGTGGGCTTGGGAAAGCCAGGGGAGCAGCAGGCTTAGCAGCCCCTGTTGGGTGGCTGCCCTGCTACTCAGCCCTCTTCCAACACGTGGTGTGCAAGTTACAGCAGTTCAGACTCCCTCAGCCGCCCCTGCCAATGTGTAGCCTCACCCTCCAGCCCCATCTCCTCTGCACCGAGTCCAACACCGGTGCTAACGTTATTACGGGGCATGTGAGGAGGCCAGGCAGTCTGGAGGGGAGAACAAGTGACCGGTTGGTGGTGATTGAACCTCAGCAAGGGTCAGGCCAGGGGTCAGTCGGCTGTTTACCTGACCCTCTTGAGGTTTCCAAATGGGGTGAGAAAACTCAGGCTATTTCTGGCACCTCTGCTTGTGCCTGGGACTCCAATACGCATCCCCTTATTAAAGCCCTTCCAATGGGCTCCCTCGGGGAGCCTAAAGACACTCATGGGGGGGGGGGGTTCTTAGTCCTTCTTCCTCTCTGAGAGAAGCCTTCTAGCTTTGGCTGAGCTACTGGCAAGACCTGAAGTGAGTCCTGGCCCCTCTTGGAGGATCCATCCATCCATCCATCTCCCACACCCAGCGTCTGAGAAGCACAGATCCAGATGGGGACTGTGCAGCTCAGGCTCATCGCTAGTGAAAATCCGGGGCCAGATCCCCTGTTTATGTAAATCAGTGGAGCTTAACTGAAGTCCAGAGAGCTACGATACACACGAGTTGAGAACCTGGCCTCAGGAAAGCAGTAAAAAGCAAATTGAGATTCTGGGCTCAGTTTTCCCAGGTCCTCAGCACCTCTGAAAATCAGGCCATCGTGGGTGTCTCAATTCCAGCACACAGAAACCACTGGCCACTTCTGGCTGCATGTGTCCAGCTATTTCAGAAACATCACTTCCCAGAGGTGTAAAGAGAGAGCGAAGCGCAACTGTCATCATAACAAGCAGGTGGTGAGACCTTCAGGCAGGGTAAATAAATACCACTGGCAAGATAAGGAGGTGATAAATGCAGGACTCTGTCTATCCACAGTGTAGATAGTCCTACTGCCCTAAAGCACCCATTGACTAGAGCATGAGACGCTCCAGTGAATGCACAGCTCTGCAGGTGCATGGGCGAGATCCCCCCAGCTGGAGTCCTATGGGAAAGCCAAAAGCATGTAGCGAGTGCAGGAACATTGGGGAGTTAACCCCAGTGGCCTGCCTAAATTCCTAGGGTCAGAACCATAGGTGCTGTAAATCAGGAGAGCTGTATGGACTTCAAAGCTATGCAGATTTACAGCAGCTGAGGATGTGGTCCATTTTATGTAATTATCCACTTAAAATCTCCCCCCCCACCATAGTTTTATAAATGGCTGTGGTAGTCCTCTTCCCTTCTCTCCCAAACTCTTGTGCAGTGTTGCTGTGCACCACGGCACAGCTGCTGCATTCCTCCCCAGACACAGCTGTACTTCAGTGGCAGGTGCCATGATCCCAACCTGTCTCATTCACCGTTTGTTGAGAGGCTTGGAACTAAAAGGCGCCACCAACATACCTAAGGCTCCAAATGTGACCAAGTGATTCTCCCGGGGGTTGATGTTTCGATCATAGGGCCGATTGCCAAACATATGTGCGGCGCTGTTCACGAGCCAGCTGGCGTTGAGCACCAGCACGTAGCGCAGGATGGCAGGCAGGAAGAAGCTGTTGCAGAAAGATTCCCCCCAGAAGTACCAGGGCACTATGGTGGGGAACAGGAAGCACATGACCACCACGGAGCACTTGTAAAACCTGCCAGGAAAGAGATCAGGGGAGAGCATTAGTGGGCAGGAGAATTCAATGCAGGAGCATTGAGAGGCAAAGGCAGTTCATGTCATCTACTCCGGCTGAGTTTCCAGGCCGGGGAGAGGTGCTAATTTTAACTGTACAAAGAAAACTGCACACAACTAGCCTGCCTCAGCCCCTGGATTTACCCCCTGGAGAAAAAGGAAAACAAGGGTAGCAAAAATGTGGCACAGAAAAATCAAAGGGCTCGGTGGGGCACAAGAATAAGAGAGCCACGCACCCGCTAGCAGGAGGGGGTGATAAGAAGGACCCAGCGGATGAGATGGGAATGGAGTGGAGTACAGATGCCAGGAAACAGAGCTGCCGGGTGTCCTGGGGCTCCATTTATCATTATTGCTGGCATGTCACATTTGTACTGGGGGTAGCTGGACAGCTGCCATCTTGGCTGGCACACCTGGGATTACACCGGGGACCCCCAGAGCTCAGTGCATGGAGGCTGCAGCAGACTCCTATCCTCCATCCTTCAGGGAACCTGTAACTCATGCTGAGGGAGGCACGACGCTTGGTTGCCCTGGGGAACGGGACCCATGGGTGTGTTCGGCAGGGAGTGGGACTGAAGGAGGGAAACCCAATCCCAGCAAGTAAGAAATGGCATAGGAGGAGAAATAGGATGGTGGAGTCCAAGAGCAGCTGGTGTGTGGGTGGAGGGAGGATCTTGTGCCTCTCCCATTTCCATGGCGGGGGGACATGTGCCAGCAGCAGGCCCCGAGATCCAGGGAGCAGCCTCTCCTCTCACCCACCTACCTAGGAACTGGGGTTCCTTACAGGCTGCCCCATGCTTTACCCCAGCTCAGGCCGCAGCAACAGTGGGACCTGTTCTATACAAGAGGGTGGCACCCAGCTGGCACTGGGCCCTCTGTGCCAGCAACGTTCCCAGCGAGGCTGGAGCCTGCCTTTTCTCACCCCACTTTCCCCCTTCCTCCTTTCCCACAAAAAAATGACACTGTGTAATCTACTCCATTGCTGCGCTGGACGGAACTTGTTCCTCAGGGATTTCTGCCCAGGGTCGCAAACCACAGCCCCGATGCTCCAAACACTCAGCACAAGCTTAACTTGCAGCACCTGAGTCGTCCCATTGACTTCATTTGGGGCCAGTCGCCTGCAGAAAGGATCCGGGCCCCCACTCTCTAGCCAGCCCCCACGAGGGTTAGTTTTGCTCTGGAGATTCCTGATGCCGGATGCAATGCCGCAGAGCCCTTTTGGTTCCCCAGGGATACATTGCTCACAACACCTGCCCTTCCACCTCCCACCACAATCCCCCTCCCCAGACACACCCAGCTCACCTCCTCTGGAACATCACCACTTTGTCGGCCTTCAGGTCAGACAGGTCCAGCTTCTGGCCCTTCTCAATGACGTCAGGGTGTTTGCGCACCAGCAGCCAGCCAATGTGGGAGAAGAAAAAGCCCCGCTTGGCGTTATGAGGGTCTGCGTCAGTCTCAGAGAACTTGTGGTGGACGCGGTGATCTCGGGCCCACTCGTAGATGTCATTCTGAAATGAACATGGCTGGGTGACTCAGCAGATCAGGCAGGATTAGAGCAAGGGCTATATATACAATTTAGTCAGGTGCCTAAAGAAACAAAAAGGCCCTTAGTGGAATTTACAGAAGTGCCTTAACCAGTTTAGGTACCTAAATCTCACTGACACTCTAAGTCCATATTTTGTATGTGATTTTTGTTTTGTTTTGAAAAAATTCGGCCATTTTTTTCCCAAAACCAGAAATTTTTCCTCAGAACATTTTGGTTTTCCTCACAAGCGTCTATTGTTTGTTAATTAACTTTTTTTTTAATTGATCATTTGGGCGATTTGGTTTGCCCTGCCTCTGCTGCTTTGCCAATACTGATTGGTCAGGTTAGCCCCAGGGTGAGTTCCCCCCACCCCTCTCAAACTGGACATTCTCAAAAAATGAATTTTTCCCATTTTGAAATGGAAAAAAAAATCATTTTGCAAACATTCCCTCCTCCCCCCCAAAAAAAATCATTTAAAGAATGTTCGGTTGACTTTTTTTAAAGCCAAAAGATCAGTCCATTTCAAAACCTGGAATGAACCCAAATTTGAAAATATTGAAATGTTCATGATTTTATTTAAAAAGTTCATTTTGACCAGCTATAATAAAACTAGTTTGCATTTGCATTCTCTGTCTTAGGTGGAGATCTTTAGGCACTTTTGAGAAGCTGGGTAAATATCATTCGGTCCTACAGCTGGGAAACTGAGGCACTATCCGGGCACATTTGTGGCACTGATAGGATGTATAAACCCCAACACTGGTTAACCAGAGGTTAACAGAACTCTGAGCCCCATTAGGCTGGGAAGGAAGTGGGTCTTCATAAAGGAGGGTGCATGGGGGCAGTAAGAAAAGAAGGCCAAGGGGCAGGTCCAGGAACCAGGTAGCTGGGAGTTTCCCAGACTAAAGGCAGAAGGAAGCCTGGGGCCGGAGGTGGGTTGCCTTGAGCTGGGAGGAAGCTGGAGGCAGGGAAACCGAAGAGGTGTTTGGAGGAGTCCGAAGGGCTGCAGGGACCGAGGGAAGGACTCTTTGGGCGCTAGGAAGCAGACATCTCTGGAAGAGACAGGCCTGGAGCAAGCTGCGGTGGCTGGTCCTGCCCGGAGAGCAGAAACCAAACCTCAGAGGAGAAACCCTGGGAGATGCTGGTCCTTACAGAGAGCCCAGGAAGGGGCTGAGGAAAGACTAGTGGGAGGAAGGGGTCCCAGGAGGCAGTGGCAAGGGGTGTGACAGAACAGACCTTGGTTGCTCGTCCTCAGATCCCTGGACTGGGACCCAGTGCAGAGGGGGGGCCTGGGTTCCCCTCCCACCCACTGGGAAGGTGGCGTGAAGCCCCTGATGTGAAGAAAGAAGTGGAAGCTTGGTCAGATGACTAGGGAGGAGTATAAAAATACTGCTCGAACATGCAGGAATGAAATCAGGAAGGCCAAAGCACAATTAGAATTGCAGCTCGCAAGGGACGTGAAGAGGAACAAGAAGGGTTTCTACAGGTATGTTACCAACAAGAGGAAGATTAGGGAAAGTGTGGGCCCCTTACAGAATGGGGGAGGCAACCTAGTGACAGAGGATGTGGAGAAAGCTGAGGTACTCAATGCCTTTTTTGCCTCTGTCTTCACAGACAAGGTCAGCTCCCAGACTACTGCACTGGGCAGCACAGAAGGGGAAGGAGGTGAACATCCCGCAGTGCTGAAGGAACAGGTCCAAGACTATTTAGAAAGATTGGACATACACAAGTCCATGGGGCCAGATGCAATGCACCCGAGGGTGCTGAGGGAGTTGCCTGATGTGATTTCAGAGCCATTGGCTATTATCTTTGAAAGCTCATGGCAATTGGGGGAGGTCCCTGATGACTGGAAAAAAGCAAATATAGTGCCCATCTTCAAGAAAGGAAGGAAAGAGGATCCAGGGAACTACAGACCGGTCAGCCTCACCTCAATCCCTGGAAAAATCATGGAGCAGGTCCTCAAGGAATCCATTTTAAGGCACTTGGAAGAGAGGAAGGTGATCAGAAACAGTCAACATGGATTCACCAAGGGAAAGTCATGCCTGACCAACCTGATTGCTTTCTATGAAGAGGTGACTGGCTCTGTGGCTGTAGGGAAAGCGGTGGACGTGATATACCTTGACTTTAGCAAAACTTTTGATATGGTCTCTCACAGTATTCTTATCAGCAAGGTAAAGAAGTATGGGTTGGATGAATGGACTATAAAATGGATAGAGAACTGGCTAGATCATCGGGCTCAACAGGTAGTGATCAATGGCTCCATGTCTAGTTGGCAGCTGGTCACAAGCAGAGTGCCCCAAGGGTCGGTCCTAGGGCTGGTTTTGGTCAACATCTTCATTAATGATCTGGAGGATGGGGTGGATTGCACCCTCAGCAAGTTTGCGGATGACACTAAGCTGGGGGAGTGGTAGATACCCTGGAAGGTAGGGATAGGATACAGAAGGACCTAAACAAACTGGAGGATTGGGCCAAAAGAAATCTGATGAGGTTCAACAAGGACAAGTGCAGAGTCCTGCACTTAGGATGGAAGAATCCCATGCACAGCTATAGACTGGGGACCGACGAGCTAGGCAGCAGTTCTGCAGAAAAGGACCTGGGGGTAACCGTGGATAAGAAGCAGGATATGAGTCAGCAGTGTGCCCTGGTTGCCAAGAAGCAACGGTCTCAAGTTGCAGTGGGGGAGGTCTAGGTTGGACATTAGGAAAAAGTTTTTCCCTAGGAGGGTGGTGAAGCACTGGAATGGGTTACCTAGGGAGGTGGTGGAATCTCCATCTTTAGAGGTTTTTAAGCTGCGGCTTGACAAAACCCTGGCTGGGATTATTTAGCTGAGGTTAGTCCTGCTTTGAGCAGGGGTTGGACTAGATGACCTCCTGAGGTCCCTTCCAACTCTATGATTCTATGAAATCAGAGCCCGGCGAGAGGGCTGTAAGAGCCCCCAGGCTCAGGGGCTGGAGACCTCACACGAAGCCTTGAAACTATTTGTTGGACTTTCTGTTATACTGGAAGGGGAGAGCCGTGACGTGGTGAATGCCATGAAGAGGCAGGCCATCTCAGGGCTGGGGCATCCATCAGCAGGCAAGCGCTGCCATGCCCAGCCATGAGTGGGCTCAGGTGGTGAGTGGGCACCTGTCGCTTAAGTATCAGATCTCCTCCTACATCCCATCAGCCTGCAGGATTTCTCTGCAACACTCTTCGAGGTGGGAAAGTGTCACTCTCATCTCTACTGTACAGATTCCCAGGGTGAGGCCTGCAGCGACTAAGGACCTGATTTGTAAGCGAATTTAGGGGTTGCAGATCCTAACTGATTTAGGAGCCTAAATCTCATCGACTGTGCCTAAATCACTTTTGAAATGAGGTTTAGGCCCCTAAATCAGTTAGGCGTTGCAACTCCTACATGCCTTTAAAAATCTGGGCCCAAGTGAACGGACCAAAACCTGAATGCAGACCTCCTGCATTCCCGTCTACTGCCTTAGCTACAAGACCATCCTCCTTGCACTGAGAGGAAGTGATTTACCGATGGGTCCCCCAACACATTAGTGGTAGAGATGGATATGGGTGCCAGGCCTCGATTCCTAGTTCCAGCCACTGGGCCATCCAGCTGCCCTTAGAGCCCAATCTTGCAACGCGCCGAGTACCCTCTGCTCCCCCAGAAGTCAGCTGGAGCTTGAGGCACTCAGTACCTTGGGAGAGCAGGCTCTCCAGTGGTGGCAGAGCCTTCCTCCCCAGACAAGCAGTACCGGAACATGTACCGTGCCAGTGCTAGAAATGCACTAGGCATGCCCTGTACCTAGACCTCCTGGGAGAGGCTGAGCAAGGCTGCAGTAGGTTCTCCTGCTTCCACTTCTAACCCCAAACTCTTAGCAGTGATGGATGCCCCGCAGCCTATTCTTTAAGCACCTGTTGACCTAGTTACCTCTGACGGCTGCTAGCCAGCATGCGTGCCATCAGAGCAGTGGACAGATGCTCCTAAAGAGCTTCACTCATGATCCCACTGTGTTTGCCGAGGGCTCCTGGCAGGGAAGGGCCGTGCCCAGGAGCAGATGATCCATTTTCAAGATAAGGGGAAGGTTCTGGAGAGTAGAAGACACAGCAAGTCGGCCTGCAAGGAACTGCCAGACTGGAGCAGACCCAAGTCCCGTTTGGTGTCTGGCAGTGCCCAGCACCAGCTGCTTCAGAGGAAGGTGTGCAGACGCAGACGTGGGAGAATCTGCCCCCTGTTGGGTCTCAGCCTGGTTTCTAATAGTTAACGACTGGCTTAAGCCCTTAAGCGAGCGGTTTAATAGCTCTGCCAAAAAGCTTGTTGTCATTAATTATGATGATCGTTCTGGATATTCTTGTTATCCATATAAATGTCCAGTCCCTTTTTGAAACTTGGTAAGTTCTCTGCCTCAATGACTTCCTGGGACACTTTGTTTCACGGCCCAATTACACTCTGGGTGAAAGCAGTTCTTTTTAGCAACTTTCTAAGCAAGAGGAAAATTAGGGCCATGAGACAGCACTTTATAATTCTAGAGTCCTTCCTGGGAATCAGACACACCATCGAGAGGAGAAGAGACCCTGAAAGGAGAGTGAAATTCACCTGGTTTGGAGTGATTTCCTATTGGTGTATTTCCTGAGCCATTCTCCTACTCCCAATGACCTTCCCCCATCCTAGCAGCAGCATCAATCAAGGGGTCTCCCCCTTGTGTGGAAGGTGAAGACAACTGATCTCAAGCATAACTTTGGAGATACATCATTCCCCTCAGAACGCTGTTGGAGAAGGGGATGTGATTTTAAACTGCTTCCCCGTTAGATGCGTGGATGCGGTTTGGGACTCTGTGTCCCTCTAAAGATGGGAAAGCTGACAACCAGTGAGAGGGGCTCCTACCTGAAAAGCCATAGAGTTGGCAATGGCCAGAAAGATCCTGAGGGGCAAGCTGGCTTTGTAGGACCGATGGCTCCAGAGGCGATGCGCTCCAGCCGTAACCCCCAGGGCACTCAACAGGAAACACAGGAGACCTGGACAGAGGGAAGAGGGGAACAAGGCAATGAGTCAGCTAAGTGAGAGCAAGTTGTCCTGTTGGAAAGTTCCCATCGATTCAGCACAAGAGCAGACCTTCTTCCTAAGACACACAAGCAAAAGAGACACTGGCTGAGGTCCAGGGTGTTAGGCCTAAGGGCACGAAAAGGCATGAGAGCCCCTTGGATCCATTGCTTGGCTGCCTGCAGAATTGTTCCCTGTGTCGCCCTCCACACTGATTCTAAATAACTATGCTAATAGTTAAGCTAGGGAGGTCTGGGCTTACGGCTCTGCATTGGGTCCAATCTCCTCTCTGCCGCAGGCTTCCCAGGAGACATGGGGCAATTCACTTCAGTTCACCCTCTGGAAAACAGGGATAACAACCCTTCCCTGGCCTCGCAAGGCCATCCTGAGGTTAAAGCCATTACTGCGATGTGCTTTGATACATGGGAATGGACACTCAACAAGGAATAAAACTGCTGCTTCCAGTACAGCAGTGTGGCAACAATTCCAGCAGATCTTACTCTTCTGGCATTTCCCCTGATAGTCCAGATAAATTCACCTCTTCTTAGTTAATTTCATCCCATTATTCCTAGCTAGACTTCTGTGGCATTTACACCCTTCCGTGGTAGATGGCTTAAGCCCAGATAGCTATCCTGCACAGTTATTGAAGGACCCAGCTAAGCCTTAGCCCATATTTCCCTATAGATATGCAATTCCCCCCATGACAGTGTTAGACATAACACCATCTGGCAGGTGTTTTAAGATGTTACAGAAAGTGAAATACACACAGGGTCATCTTCTCTCTCACACCCTTCTGAATACCCCAAAGGGCTGGGGAAAGTGGCCGTCCCATCAGATCCTACCCGTACCTTCAGCTCCACCACAGACTGGAAACTGTTCAGCTCCCCCTTCCCTTCCCACCCCACTCCTCTCCCTACTTCTCAGTTCTCCTCTCTGCTCAGCTGCTTGATTCATGGCCAATTCATACACAGGGCCACATGCAATTGTTGGTGGATTGGAAGAGTGTCAAGTTGGCTATTTTTGCTTGCTTCCCCCATGGTGTTCTCATGAGTCATTCAGGTGGAGTTCCATCCCTTAAGGGAGGAGGGCTGTTTGGATAAAAAGCATGTGCTGTTCTTTCTTCCAAGCATGTGACTCCCGTCTCCGTGGCCATGGGTCTGTCCCCATACTCTCCCAAGGACATCAGAGTTTAAAATGGGTTATAGCTACTGGGCTGAGTGAGAGCTAAGGTACTGTGGGACTTTTCCAACATCACACTGAGCGGTTGAATATCAGGGGAACTGGGAGCCTGCATATGCATCTGAAGAGCAAAACATGGGATCAGAAGGAAGGGCCAAGAGCTCAGGCAGAAGGACTGAAGAAACCATAACATTGTCCCCTCCCTCCCTGTGATCTCAGGCCACTGATAATGATGCATCCACAGGCACCTAACAGTCGATTCTTGCTCAGTGCCCTAGAGGACAGCAAAATCCCCCTCCTAATATCACCTGGGAAAATGCCTTCCTTGGTTCATCTGCGGTGATTTCAGCCTGTGCATATAAGCAGGAATCACAGGCAAACTTGGCAACACCCCGGTGTCCAATTAATTGCCTTTCACCCACTTCCACCTAGAACCCAGGTAATGTGGGTTCTGCCAGGGGCTGCTGGGATAAAGATTGACAAGTGTCAGTTATCCTCTGTGTATATGTTTTTAAAAACAAAGCCTTTGGTTGTTGTTTGTCACCATAGTTTCCAGGAGTGCCCATTCGCTTTTCAAACAGCTCCTTAGTTCAAACCGATCCATGCTTACTCTCCTATTCATCTCCTGCCACTTCTTCCTCTACAAAGCTCCAAGATCGGTCTTTCTTTCCACCCTCCGAGCCACATCTCTCCTCAGGCCGTCATGACCATCCTCCCCTAGCTTCTCAAGCGCCCACTCGTTCCCCTCCCCTCCACACCATACAACGTGCAACTGCTAGAGTCCTCTTCCATGTTTACTGAGCAGATCAGATCATCCCTCTCTTCAAATCCCCCCCACTGGCTCCCCATCCGCTATCATGTCAAAAGTAAGCCTCTGGCCACCACCACCAAAGCTCTCCATAACTCTGCCCATCCCTACAGATCCTTCCGTGTCAAATTTGGTCTTCCTCCCAGGGGCATTGAAATCTGCCCGGGTCAAAGGGGGCACCAGATGAGAGACTGATTCACAGGGCAGGTGAAAGTGATGTGGGGAGCATGTAGGCTGGGCAGGGAAGAGGGCAAGGAAAGTAAAGGTGAAGAATGGAGCGCTTGACTCTGCACCACAGAAGTCAGGGAGAGCTTAGCCAGTGACATCAACAGGAGCAAGCCTGGATCCCGTGAAGAGCACACGAGATGATGTGTAATGTTGATAGAGATGGCCCTGGGCTACAGATCTGAGTGGCCTTCCCCACGGCTCTAGGGAGAAGGGGAGGGTTTGGGCCTGAGGTTTTCAGTCAATTTAATGACAGGAGAGCATCAAAAGGTTTGGAGCTTGGTTTTGCTTCAGAAAAAACACCTAAATGTCTGCCTGCTTTGGAATCAGGAAGATGCGGGAACAGGAAAAATAGTGAGAAGGTTCAACTGATCACATAGTGGTTGGGGTGAGGATTTGGGCTGGAACCCTCGTGACAAGCACATGAAGGAGCAAGAGGAAAGGGTTGGGGAGAGTGAGGTTTCTCAGAGATGGGGAATTTTTCAGAACCCGTGGTGCGCTCTAGACATAAGTCGCTATGGAAACACATTATTAACATCAGCTCATGAAACTGTGGTGTGATTTTATACCCATTGTACAGACAGCCAGGCTGAGGTACAGGCGGGCAAAGTGATTTGCCCAAGGTCATACGGCTTGTCCATGGCAGAGCTGTGACTAAATCCCAGAAGTCCAGCTCATGTGCTCTAGCCATATGCTTTCTACAAGAGACCAAGTGGTTGAAGGCAGTAGCAGGGCAACATGCAAGGGACAGATTCAGCACATCCATAGCTAGGTCCATGGAGAATCTTTAGCCAATTTTAATGGCATTAAAGAGAAAACAATGGGTTAGGGAACTAGATGCCCTATTTGTAGCCCTGAACATGGGTCTAGAGACACTGCATCTGGCCAGTGCTTGCAGTCTTGGTCACATTATTTCTTGGCTAAGGTACTGCAAAAGGCCACCAAAATGACGGGGGGCCTCAGGAACCTCAGCTATGCAGAAGGAAAGACAGGGCATTATCCCTTTGACAGGCAAATGCCAGGATGTGACTGGCTTATAGCACCTCCTACGGGAGAGTTAACAGACAGGGAGCTGTCTGAGTGCTGGACAAATACAGGGAGGCACAGAACGAAAGGGAGACGAGGCACTAAAAGAATTTAGGTAGAACAAGAAAGTAGGTTTTATTGCAGAGGGGAGTGGGTTAGAGAACAGGGCTGGGTGCCCCAAACCCTGCTTGTGATCCCAGCTCCGCCACTGCCTCACTATGCAGCCTTTGGCATGAACCTTGGAATGAGATGTTAATAAGCAGCCTCTGATTTTGGGTGCCCAAGATGAGACATCTAGGGTCGGACGTTTATAGAGGGTGAGCACCTTCAGAACTCAGACTTGAGCTGGAGCGGAGGATGCTGCTTATTATGCCAGTCAAAACTGGGCTTCCCCCCGCCTGGTTGCTGTAGCTAATCTTAGCCTTAGACTGGAGCTCTGCGGGGCAGGGACCATCTCTTTTGGGGGGCAGGCAGGGAGAGGTGCGCATGGGCATGCAACACCTAACAGGTATTCAGCCCTCTGAAAACCAGCCTGAAGGGGGGCACCCAAAACTCAGTGGCCACTTTTGAAAGCATTAGCCTTCCCCTCTCTGCGAGCCAGACTCAGATTTCAGTTACACCATGAATAACCATTGGAATAACTCCTCTAGGGAGATGGTGAATTACCCATACCTGAAGTCTTCAGCTCAAGCCTGGATGCCTCAGAGATATACTATAGATCAAACAGACATTATGGGCTGGATGTAGGGGAACGTGGGTGAGGAACTCTGGCCTGTGTTACACAGCGGGTCAGACTAGATAATCAGAATGGCCTGAAAAAAAAAAATCTATAATCTAGAAACTCCATTGACTTCAGTGGCATTGAGATCGAAAGTTCTGTGGCTCCACTCTTTGTACAACTTAGGAATGAAATACTCCCCTACCTCTGGGGCCTGTGCTGCTTGAAGATGAAGGAGAGTCTTAGTCCTCCGTGGAACAGGCTCCCAGGAACAGCAATAAGTGTACCATGTCTACACCTGTAACAGAGCAGAGGCTGGCAAACCCCTCACCTGCCTCTGTTGGCCAGGGCCTAAGGGGCTCTGGCAGAACAGTTAAGAGCTGCGGCTTTGATTAGGCTGAGTCAGAGGCCAGTGCCAGAAGGAGCATGGCCAAGCAGGGCAGGCTGTCTGCAGGCCAGGAGGGAAGCAGAACCCTGAGCCTCTGAGCCCCTAGGGTGTCTCGGGCAGAAAGTGAGACTAAGTTGTATGCACTGTAAGTAAAGGTGCACGGGTGACTGCAGCCAAAAAAGGCATGGTGAGTCCTTTGGGTCAGGGGGAGTGGACTCTGTGGAGAAAAACCAGGGGACCTGGCCTGTTACAGCACCATTTTCAAAACTAGAATTTAGAAGGAGTAATTGTGCATACAGTTGCTAAAGCCTGACAGCTCTGTCTAGAAATATCCTAACCTCCTCTCTGAGCTGGAGGGAGAGGCAAGTGGCACATTAATTACGTCTGCAGAGGATACTAAATGGGGAGGTGTTGCCAACAGTTTTGGGGGAAGAGTAACAAGGGAGCATCTGTAGAGAGGTTAGATAATATGGAACAGATCCCTGGGTGGAGTACAGCTGTTTTGTACTGCGCCACCGGCATTCTTTGGCTGCCAGGTCTGCCTTACTGGCTGGGGAGGCATCACTACAGCGCAAGGATGATCCCACAGCACTGCCGAGCAAATGCCCCACGTCTTCCCCATGGCTGGCACTGCTGGAAACGGGGCACTGTTAAAACACTCCTGCACCATGCTGAGCCATGTATAGCCCCTTATGGCCATCACAGGCCAGTGTAAATCAAAGCAACCCCCAGGCTGCTCCACCATTGCGCAAGAAGGACAGTATGCGTAGATTGGTGCTCGGCACAAGGCAGGGCACTTTTGCATACCACTCTCCCTGACTTCCCTTCTGTGCGTTTTGGCCACAACAGAGGGCCACGGTTGGGAAAGAAAACCAGAACTGGCCTTGTCAAATGCAGTTAGTGCATCTGGGGAAAGAGAATCCCTGGACAGTCATGGCAGGGGAGATGCACAGAAAGCAACAATGCTGAAAGAGACCAAAGCGATCTCTGGATGCTGCAGCGGCAAGGGACCTTGCTTGACCAGCAATACTATGTAGTTCAGGGGAACTCCGGACCAGAAAGAGGTTGTGTGAATTAATAGAGGCAGGAACTGAGACGGGCAAACCTCAACAAAGGGCTGAAAGACAAAGAGAACTTAGTATGTAGAGCTTGACAAGATTGAAATTAAAAGGGGATAGAACCACAGAGTCTACAGGACTCTGAGGGATGTGAACAACAAGCAGACAGAGGAATGGTTTAGGATGGTATAACTGTGAGTAATTTCTTATAAAAATATAACAGGCTATCGGTCCCAGACTCTGTAGCTTACAGGAGTGGTAGAGCATAGACAGTTTGGAGCCACAACTCTAGTATATATTCTGAATAAAAGGATGCTCATCTGTCCAAGGTGGTGTTAGAGCATATTGAGCAGCAGCTGTCAGCAGTGCCCACAATCTTTGCATTGCTAAAATGAAATTAAAACAGAGAAAGATCAATGTAAACAGAAACCAGTAAAGAAAATCAACAGTACAGGACATGGGCCAATAAAAAGCAAAGAGAGAAAAATGCTTACAGCCAAGAAAAAAGAGAAAAACAGATGGGCAGAGCATTTCAAACAAATCCTCAATAGGCCCCACCTCAGCACTAGATTTTGATGAAACATGTGACCCTGATCAACCTGATGTTAACATCCATCCAATAGCAATTTCAGAAGCACAGGCTGCAAAAAAATAACAAAGCGGCAGGAGATGATCAAATTACAGCCGAAATGCTAAAAAGCTCTGGATGCCACCGTTGCAATGAAATGGGCAGTCGTTCCCTTAAATTTGAGACAGAGCAACCCCTCCTGACCAGACAAAACCAGAATCCCCAGAAAGGGTGATCTTACTGACAGCGGGAGAGGGTTACAGAAGGGAAAGCCTTCTGCAGTGGGATGCATAGGATAGAAGCAGCAGCGAGATGAACAGGGTGGATTCAGGCCCAAGAGCTCCTCTGTAGATCAGATATCCACACTAAGAGCCGACACAGAAGATCGTATAGAATGGCCAGCTCCCCTCTTCATCTATTGAATTGATTTCCAAAAGGCATTTGCACCAGTTGAGGAACCTTATGTTCCTACAGCATCTGTCCCTCCAAAACACTTGGACTATGTCTACACTTAAACTGCTAGAGCTGTAGTGCTTTAGGGTAGCCACTCACTACAGTGACTGGAATGATTCCCCTGCTGCTGTAGTTAATCCACCTCCTGAAGGATTCTTCCATAGACCTAGAGCTGTCTACAGTGGGGTTAGGTTAGCTTCACGCCATCGCTCAGGGGTGTGGATTTTTCACACCACTGAGCAACGTAGCTGGGTGAACTTAACTTTTTTTTTAGCGTAGACCTGGTGGCCTTTAACTATATCTACACAGGAATCATGCAACCACATCTTGAGAGGGTAGGAGGGCTAACAACCAGCCCTTCACATACGACACAGCAGTCAGCAGGACAGGATGGTTTTAAGCCAAGGAGTCCTGGGCAAATTTCTGCTCCTGTGAAACTTTGAGCAGCGCCAAGTGCTTGGTATTTAGGGCCTTGATTGAAAGGCTCCTTCCAAGCAAGATGGGTAGAACAGGCTTATCTATAGCAGCAGGATGAAGAGCCAAGGTGACCCTGCTGGGTTCTGAATGTGCAGGGTGTCTAGGTATGTAAGATCTCATGCCTTGAGAACAAGTTTCAAGGGAGTCCCAGCTTATCCAGGTGGAGGTGAGACTCCACTCTGCTTCCAGAATGGTGTCAGTGAGGAAGCTCAGCCCCGCACAGCTGCTGGTTGTGCGTTGCCATGGGGATTCTGGAACAAAATGGGATCAGAACAGAGAGGGCAGATGTGCTTAGGGATGCATCAGAAATGCTGTTAGGTGGAGGGAGGGTAAGAAGGATAGACTGACAGACACCATTTAACTCCCACACGGACCCAGCTCATCCCATTTCTGAATCTCATGGTTGTCCCATTTCTCTGGAAGAAACCCACCAAGCCAACCCCCTTCCTACCCGCCCCACCCTGTCTTCTGAGGGCATCTGGCTGCAGTGCTGAATGCTGATGCGCACACCCATCTCCAGGATGAAATCGGACACACGGTGGGAGCTGCTCTGTGAGGCTCCCAGAACTCTGTGAGAGAGGATGGACCCAGGGCTTTCAGAACAGATAACACTACACCAGAAAGCAGCAGGGCCCAAGAAACAAGGCTTTCTGCTGTGTGAAACAGTGCCAGGGGCCTTGAAAGCTTCCCCCAAGGACATGCTGATGCTACATATTCTCCCCAGTGAGGCCAGCCCCTGGGACAGTGTGTGCAGTTCCCAGATTATCGGGGATGGAGGGGGAAGATGCTGTCCTTGGAGCATGTCAGTTTCACAGGGTAAAAGCCCAACAGGATTCTTTTGTAAAGAGACTGTTGTAAAGGAACTGTTGTGTGCATGGTAGGATTCTGAGTGAGGCTGACTACACACAGGTGCCTTAGCCACCTCCTCTTGGCAGACTTTGATCCGTGCCTGTGGCAGCCCCACGAGCCACTGCCTTGCTAGAGTCACGGGGAGCAGAAAGGGAGAGTCAAGCCAGCTGGCCTTGGAAATCCAAGGGGTAATAATTAATGCCTTGCAGTGGCATAGAAGGACAGCAAGGGAAGATCCCAGCCGGATCTCACGAGGGACTGTGTTTGCCAGCTAGTTCCAGCCAGATGTGCCCTAGGTAACAAACTAAACGGAAGAGTCTGATTCTGCATCCACTTTCATTCCCAGCAGTGCAAATGAAGCATGAATGAGATCCGTGGCTCTAGTTTAAAACGCTCCATTTCTGGAATAGTCAGAGGCTGGGATTGAAGAAGCAGTCAGAAATTCAGGCGTTTTTCTCCAAACCTCATTATCTGAACTAACCAAATGGCTGCAGTCTTCAAAATGGGTCAGAAACGGTTTTGTAAAAGACAGGGTTTCTGGTGAGACCCAGCACCGCCCATCCTGAGCCCAGCTGCAGTTCAGCTGTGCATTTCAGGAGATCAGTTTGGTTCTAACATTGGCCATTGGGTCTGAGCAGGGAGAGCATATCTGACCACAGCAGCTTCACCCTAGTTGTCTCTCATCTGTTGCAGCCTTGACTGGAACTGGCTGAGTGTGAAAGGGCCTAATGAAGTGGTACAAGGCTGCCCGAAAGTCTAACAATGTTTCAATGTTTATCTGTGTGTTTGGGGAAGGGATACAAGAATTAGCTCCAGCTTTAACTCTGCCTCATCTCTTCAGAATAATCATTCCTGTGGCCTCACTCACATGAGACACCCAGCTCTGCAACCCTGATCTCTTTGGGCTCCTGGAAAATCCTGTAGAAGTTTCTGCGACTTCTACTCTTTATTACCCCGGGTCACTGACCTAGTCCCGTTTTGAGTGATTGTATTTGTCTTTCTCTCTAACTGTTCTCTGTGGTTTCACACTCATACAAGGAAGATTTCCTTCCGCTTACCCCATGCCAAGGTGACCGACTTTGATGCAGGTATCAGCCATACCCCATATAAGCCCCCTAAATGCAGCAGGCTCATGAGGACGATGTTCCTCCAGACGTATCTCTTGGCGGGCTTGGGGCCTTCCTTCTCAGAGTAGCTCTTGTCAAAGATATCATCTGTCATGCCCCGGTCTCCTCCCAAGTCCTCATTGTTAGGTAGGGCCTTCTCCATGCCTGTTCCCCCATTCCTCATCACCCTGATGGTGGCAGTGCTGGTGGAGGAGGGGAGATCCTTGGAGAGCTGGCGTTGGAGGGGACATTAAAAACAAGCAACATCGTGTTGGTTAGAATCTGGTCCCCACCATAAGGATCAAGAGGGGCTAGCTCTGGGGCAGCTGATCTACAACCACGCCCATCTCCTATGGCGGAGGGGCAGTAGGAGCAGGTCTCCTGCACCCAGGGCTGAGTGTCTCCCTCAGACACTGCCTCCATCACAGCCCCCCACATCATATCCTGAGGGGGTGGGGGGGAAGAGCAGGTAATTAAAGCAGTCTCTGAGGGGTAGCAGGACTGGGTCTGGAGTGCTCCAGCTAGACCCAGCAGCACCCAGCCAATGGCATGTTGTTCTCCTGTGGTGCAACCCACCCTCACACCGGGTGAGTGTGAGCCACTTCACTCCTAGGCACCACTCAGGATCCGTGTCACCCTGCACAGGGAGCGGATCTCAGCCCTGGTCCTTGGGGGGCAGGGGGAATGGAGAGAGGGAGCGAAGGCATTTAAAGACACACATTCCCCCACCAGCAGCGATCCCTTTGATGCTTATGTTCGAGCAGCCACAGGGTGATTTGCAGGCTGCAGGGAATCGCTCTCATTTGGTTTTGTCAATAGGTGTTTTACATTGATCTCTCAAGGGCATCCAAGAGCTTGGGCTGGGCTTGTTTCTTTCAGTCACCCATAAATTACATCTTGCAAAGCAGCAACAGGGGGAATGAGTTTCACATTTTATTCATGGGGCTGCGCCTGATACAACCCTTTAACTTTCCCCACAACCCCTTCCAATGGAGGATCTCACGGCAGTTCAAACCTTACTGGGTTAAGCCTCACAACCCCCTTGTGGTCCTTGTCATAGAAGATGAGGATCGGAAAGGACTTCAGGAGGTCAGCTAGTCCCACCCCCTGCTCAAAGTAGGACCACCCCCTTTTCACCTCTCTCTGCTTTGCTTTCCTTCTCTGTCCAGGGGGGAGAGCAATGCTTCGCCAAGGGCTTTGAGATCTCTGGATGAGAAGTGATGAAGATAAGGCCATACTTAATTTGTGCCAGGGCTGGACCCCAGCACCTCTGGGCTTGCCGCGTCAGTTATGGAAGTAAAAAAATATTGCTTGATCCACAGCACCTTTTTCATTATCAATTAAGCCCTGGGATAAGGATAGTGTTGAATGCTCCTAGTTAGACCTTAGAGTAGGCACCTCATGGCTACTGGTCAGTATCATTATCTCCCACATGCAGAGAGAGGGAGATCAAGGCACAGAGGTCAGTGGCACAGTGGCACAGCTAAGAAAAGACCTGAGGAGTCCCAGCTCACAGTTCCCGTGATGCAACCATGACACAATGATGAACCATGCATGATGAAAGGATCACGCACGAGTGACCTCACTAGGCAGAATCCTTTCATTAAATCTGGAATAATTGATCCTCCTCTCAGCCGGGCATGATCACTGCATGTCTGCGAGCCAGGGTGCCCGTCTGAGGTCCAAAGCTGGACACGATGGGCTTGATTTGGAGAGGGGCTGAGCATTTGTGGGCTTTCATGACCCTTGAGAATCAGCCCCAAATCGGAATGGCAGAATCAGGCCTGATATCTCTGGGGACATTGAGGAAGCCTGGCCAGGTGGTTCGGCATCTCCGGGGCTATTTGTAATGCTCTGTCACCACAGATGCCACACACATTCTTCCTGTCAGTAGGGCACCCTCTGGGGCCATGACTCCAGTATGACCCAGTTTATTGAGGGAAACATTAAAAGCAGTCTATGCAGTTTATGTGGCCACCCGCTTCCTCCCCTTCCCCTGGGCAGAATCCAGATGCTCAGCAATACCTTCTTACACTGACTGTGGTAGAGGCTGAGAAATTCTGCTTAGAGGATCCCCATGTATCTTACAAATTCTCCTGCAGCCATTTGGAATCAAACCCATTTCCATTTAAAAGGAAGAACCTGAGCAAATCTATGCTGCCAGACAGCTTTGTTGCTGGACAGCTGTTGTCTTTGCATCCCAACTTGGAGGCTCTGTCTCCTCACAACTCTCTTCTAGTCAATGTCATTTTCATGGTAAATGACCCATCTGAATTTCCAGAAGTTTTGGAGACAGCCTTAAAGTGCCTGAGAAATGGCTTATAATCCAGCTATTACGCCAGTTAGGGCTCTGCCCAGCCCAAATGTCAGAAACACCCATCTGACCTCCCATCAGGAGATCGTATATACTTCTCTGGCTGAATGATACGTTGGCCCAGGAGGCTCAGGGCTTGTCTACATGGGAAAAATCACCTGCATAATAGCTATGCCTGTATAATTATACCTGTAAAACTCCCCATGTTGATGCTCTTATCCCAGATTGTCCACATGGGGAATTTTATTGACATAGATATAATTATACCTGCGTAGCTATGCTGGTCATCTTCCCCACATAGGCCATAGAGAGGCCATATGGCCCAAAACCCACTCTAAAATTCATCTGGGAGATATGACGGGGGACTCATGTGGCTGGAGATGAAGGGAGTGGGGAAAAGAGAGGAGAGGAGTTATCCTGTAAGGGCTATATGGTCTTCTATTGCCTCTGCCCTGAGAGAAGGATAGGATTGAATAGGGCTGCTTTAGGCTCCAGAGACGGGGGAGCTGCTAGATCATTTACATGAGTGCCCTGGTCATTCCTGAATGACCCTGAGCTTCCACCTGCAGAACAGCTGTTTCATCCCACTCCCTGCCTCCATTAAGCACCCAGTAGGTTAGCCTGGTATTCAGCCAGTGCAGACAGCCTACTAGGGTTTACGTGCCCAATAGAGAAGCACACACTGGACTCAGAACTAGGCCCTGGTCAGATAATCTCAGGCTAGCATATGTCAGCACCCCATTAGCAACCTCGCGCAGGGTCATTCACAACCTTGAGATGAAGCAAGAAGGCAGGAGCTGTGTCAGTTTAAATCTCTTCCCTAAAAAATATTAAACCAAAATGAAAATAGCCCTAGCATCCATTTCTGCTTGCGAGAGGGCAGGCTTTTCTACAGCTGTGCACTTTGCACCACCCCTACAAAGGGGCTGGAACACCCTGCCATTCTGATCGGATAGCATTTCACACCCACTTCGCACAGATGTGACTGTGGACAGGAGGTTCTGAGATGGGGGAAATCAGCTGAATATCTTCTCATCCAAGTAGAAGGGAAACTGCCAGAAGAAAAATCATTTTAATAGGCCAATTTTCCCCCACCCGAAGTTATTACTAAGAGCTTCGGATGACTGAACATTAGGCATTTGCAACCTCTCATTTACTCATGCGTTTTTCTCAGCGTGGACAGTGACAGTTCAGCATAATCAATTTCACTTTGGTTTCTAGTCAATTTCACCTTGAGTCTGTCCTAGGCTAGCCCTGCTGCAATGTTTAGGTTACAAACACTGCAGGAGAAAGCTGGCTTTAAAGAAAGGAAAATATTTCCGCTGGGAGTTTTAATAAAAACCATCGACCATCTGCACAAAAGAGACTCTCCTGGAACCGTGTCTATGGGTCTGATTTTTCGTTAAAAAAAAATCCCCAGAAAACCTGCAGTTTATCCCTAGGCTTATTATTCTCTCCTCTCGCTCTGTCTCTTCGCCCCTCCCCCGCCCCCCACTTCCTTCAGGAGATTTCAGAGGCACACTTAACTAGTTCAGATCTCGCTCCTTTCACCCACCTCTGGGGGTTCAGTGTGTCTCCGGTTAGCATCAAATGGCTTTGGTTTAAATGCCTTAAAAGCAGCACAAAAACAATGAGATTTTAACACCGACAGAATTTACCAGCCGTAGTTAACCACCCATTTAAAAAAAGAGAGAGAGAAACCATTAAAACATCGCGGATCTTATGCTGCAGAGCCAAAATTACCCCCCGCCGCCCCCCGCACGCAGTGACGTAGGTATCTAGGAGTTACGAGCCTAGGCTCGGTCTTGCGATGCACCGAGACGGGAGCGCTTACCTCCTCTCCAAGTACGTTGGCTGGCATCTGGGCACTGTCCGCCTGCGTGTGTGTGTGTGTGTGTGTGTGTTGCCTGCAGCCTCCTCGGCGGCGATCAGCTCTGGTCTCTCTCTTCAGGGAGATCTGCTGCGTGCTGCGCCGCTGCTGCTGGGCAGATCTGCTCAGCTCTTCAGCGCACGCACCGCCTCTGCTGGTGCCGGTGTGTAACGTGCTGATGTCGTCCCACCTCCCTCCTCCTCTCCCGGGAGGCGACGAGGCTGGCTGTGCGCTGGGGAGCCCGGGAGCCGCACCACGCCCCCTCCGCTGCCAGGGCCGGGGGATCTACGGGTCTCGGGGCCTGGTGCTTGCCACGGACCCGGGGCTGCTGCTCTAGTTTGCGGCTGGGGCTGGCCCGGCGCTGCGCCGGCGGTGAGGGTGAGGGTGAGGATGAGGATAAGGATGAGGATGCTGCTGCTGCTGCTGCGTTGCTGAGGACTGGCCCGGTGATGACGGGAGACACGCTAACGATGCTGCCTTTAGACTTGCCGTGAGCGGGGATCCTATTGGCTGGCGGAAATTTGGTGCCACCTAAGGCTGCCCTCGCCATTGGCTGCCCGCAATCTGCTGTTCGCTCGCTCGCTCGCTGTTGGACCGCAGCCGCGCCGCGCGCGTGTGTCCCGGGCCCGGCGGCTGGGGCTGCAGCTGCTGCGCGTCCCGCCCGGCCCGGCCCGGGGGCGCCCTCGCTGGAGCCCGCCCCCTCGCACGTTGCCGAGCCGCCGGTGACCGAGAGTTACCTCCTCGGCCCGGCCGGAAAAGCGGGTCAGGAGGTCTCGCCACTCGTCCTCGCTGCGCTGCCTCCCTCCCTCTCCCCGCCGCGGGCTGCTGGGGCAGCCAGGGGCTGCTCTGGGTGTGTGGCTGGGGGAGCTGGAGCTCCCGGCCTCTCCCCACCGGCCTCCCCCAGCTCCCGGGCAGCATCCCTCCCTCCGCTGCCTCCCCGAGCCCCGCCGGGGTGGCCCGGGTTGCATCCTCTCGGACGCTCCATCCTTTTTAGCTGCTTTGCCGAGAGCCGCCGCCTGCTGGCCGAGAAGGGCGGAGAGGGGGTGACAGGGGCGCTGCTAACATGCTAAGCCTGCAAAGGGCCACACACGTGCGCCGGGGAGCGATGCAAGGGAGCCAGCGTCGTGCTAGCGGCAGCTGCTGGGCTGGCTGGATTCTCCGAAGAGCCCAGCCCCCCCCTGGTTTGATCCAAAACCGCCCCGTTGAATGGAAAAGGTTTAGACAGCCCTGGTAGACATAACAAGGCACATCTCTTAGCTAGCACTTGTCCTTTGTAGGTCACACAGCACCTTACACAGGAGCTCATGATCATTACCCCCATTTTAGAGGTGGGGAAACTGAGGCACCATCGCCCAGCAGCAGCAGGACTGGGGCTAGATCCGAGGTCTCCCCAGTCCTCCTCCCCTGTGCTATATAGGAGGCCGCCCTGTCCCCCTAAAGCAGTATTCACTGTCCTGGCAACAGGGCCTGATATTAGGAAAAAGCTTTTTCGCTAGGAGGGTGGTGAAACACTAGAATGGATTACCTAGGGAGGTGGTGGGATCTCCATCCTTAGAGGTTTTTAAGGCCCAGCTTGACATGATTTATTTGGGGCTGATCCTGCTTTGAGCAGGGGGTTGGACTAGATGACCTCCTGAGGTCCCTTCCAACTCTAATTTTCTATGATTCACCTTTGACCAGGATGTTGCATACTCATATGGGTGAATCAACTCTCAGTGTTCCCCCAGCAGGGGGTGCAGGCCATGTTCCCTGCACCAGCGCAGCACCCTCAGAACAGTGGCATTCAACACTCTGCTATGACTGACAACACAAGTACAGGGTGGTGGTCAACTGAACCCATCCAGGATCTGTCTCTGCCCAGTCTGATCTCTGCTTGAACTTGGCCATGGTGCTGGTTATCATAAAGACAAAAGCAGAGTCTCCTCCCATATCCTCCCTGTATTGAACCTTTCGGGGGGAAAGTGACAGAGGAAAATAACAGGTCAGGACCTCTGGCTTTACACTGAAAGGTGACCTGCAAAGGGAGAAAAGAATTGGGCCTGTGTCCTTTTTCCTTTCATTGTGAAATCTTGAGAGGAACATGTGTTTGGTTTTTTAAATGAGAATTTCTGATCACATCTAGTCTGAAACACCTTATGGTGCATGGAGAACTAGTGAAACTGACATCCCAGGAGGCAAGAGAGAAAAAGCTGAGGGGAGATGGGAAAGGGCCTTTTAATCAGGATCTTTAAAGCCTGTAGTTAATTTTTTAAACAACTTAAATTGCTAACAAACACTGGGAAGAAAGGAAGTCTTGGTTAAAGATTCAACATCCTCACCCCCTTCATTAAAGTGTCAGCGCTCATAACCAACATCTAAAAACTCTAAGAAGTCCTCCTGAAAAAGCAAGGAGATCTGATTTGACTTTTTCAGCATTTCAGAGATAAAAACAAGAAGGAAATTTAAAAAAAACAAAAAATTTTCAGGTCTCTTGTATCCATCATATAGAAGAAAAAAAGGAATATGTTTAATTTTTAACAAATTCTTTGCATCTGCAAAATGGAGGAAATAATACTGACCCTAGTGGCTACAGACAGAATTAACGAGTGTTTGTAGCAAGGGTTCGTATCTCTGGCTAAGAAGTGGTAAACAACTCCGACTGCATATCTGAGGCTACTGGGGTCTTGGTGATTGAAATGTCTTTGTAATTTGATGGCTCAGATGACTTTGGAACAGACTCTGGGTTTGTAACTTGCAACCACATGAGTTTGCTGAAACCCCTTATTCCCCTTTTTCTCAATTTCCTCTTTGGACACCTTGATCATGAAGAAGAAGCAATTTAAAGTGCAGACAAAGTCAGAGACTCTAAAAATGGACAACATATTTATCATCTCAGGGCTGTTCCCAGATCACATGTGCTCAGCTAGACATCAATAGATAATTTTCTACAAAATTACCCAGGGATCAAGCTGGCATTCTTACTGTTTGTTACATAGCATGCAAAAAAGTATTGGTCATCTTTCAAATTCAATCTACTACCCAAGCTCCGCCCACCTTGATGCCAAAAGGAGACATCATTCACAGCAGATAGTGCAGATCTTCATTATCTGATCCACCCTCTTCTCCTGTAAATGCTTAGATCAGATGTGAAATAATTAATTCTCTTGACATTTACTAGTCATTATGTTTCAGAGTTAACACCACCTTGTGATAAGCGGGGCAGTTTCTTCTCTCAGAATTTTGTTGCAGACTGCAGCCATTATTGCGTTCATCACTTAACCTTCAAAACGTGGCATGAATGCATTCTCCACAACTGTGGGCAGTGTTGTAGTTGTGTCGGTCCCAGGATGTTAGAGAGACAAGGTGAGGGAGTTGATCCAGTAAAAGAGATCACCTCCCGCTCCTTGTTTCTCCACAACTGTAAGGGCTAGAGACTTAGGGCCAGATCCTCAGCTGGTGTTAAATTTCTGATTTCAGGGAACCCATATGAGCCCCCAGCCTGTAAGCTGCTCTGTGTGGGCAGACCCTGAACCCACAAGGAGCCGTTTGTCCGATGTCCCATTAAGGCAGAGAACCGTATTACCCAGATTTCATCTTGGGAATGAGAAGTCGATCACACTGTGAATCCCTGACTTCTAGCCCTCTCTCCTGCGCTGTCTTAGTGATCCTTCTTGGCAAACTGATCAGACAGTCTATGTCAAGTGACTCCTGCCTGCAGATGTCATGAGGTTTTACACAACAGGGCCTGATGCAATCTTCTGGGCTGTGTGGCAGTGAACAGATTTGCTGATGCTGTGGGGCAAGGACAAAGAGGCCACAGTGCAGGCAACAGGATCCACTTTCCTCCACTTAGAAATGTGTCCAAACTCATTGAAGGCTGGTCAAAGCTGCCCTAGTAACTGCAATCCTCTCTCTGCTCAGAGTGGGCCCAGCCTACGCAGCCCCAGGACAACAGCAGCTCTTGTGTAGCACCTGTCAGCAGTAGATCTCAAAGGAGGGCAGCATCATTATCTCCATTTTACACATGGGGAAACAGAGGCACAAGGAGGCAAAGTGACTTGCCCCAAGTCACCCCAGCAGGTCAATGGCAGAGCTGGGAATAGGAATCAGGTCTTCTGCTTCATCCACGGTTCCCCAGCAACATGCCCCACCCCTACCCTGGAGGGAATCATCCAGGTTTGGTCAAAAAATTGTCATCAAAAACATTTATTGAATTAAATCAACATTTTTGCAGGAATGTTTTCATTTACATTGACATTTTTTGGAGTTTTCAATGACCCGTCCCCACACCCCCAAGACTGAAATATCTGAGAACTGAAAAAATGTTGGTTGTCAAGGTTTGTTTTTCATTGTTTGGGTCTACCCCTCCCCCTTTTTCTCCTCTTTTCCCATGTTTTCCAGGGCCCAAGCGTAATTTTTTCAGGCCCAGTACAAACTTGTATCACAGGCCCCCTCCCATGTTACAAATCTCCAAGATTTGCAAATCTCACAAGATCTGGACAATAGATACATAGATACAGGGAAATAAGGTTCTATAAATATCCTCAGGCATGATCTACAATTTAGCCTCAATTTTTTCCTCATTGTAATGGGGGTTGCAGCCTGGGCCAGGCCCCGCAGGGCCTCTGAGCCCCGGTAAAGTGTGCCCTTTTTCCCCCCAGGTGGGGGCCCTGATCTTTTCTCTTTTCTGTTGCATCTGTAGAAATGGAAAAAGGCAAGGGGAAAAGACGGGAAGGGGGGAGGGAACTGAAAACCAAAAAATAATTATTATTTTTTGAAAAACAAAAATCTCCATAGAAAATTTCCAACTTTTTTTGTTTCTTTCTGCTGAAAAGGCATCCCAGTTTTCACCACACCCTAGAGCTATCCTGAGGGATAAGCAGTTATCCAGTCTTCCTGAGCCAGTCTATCCACTCAGTTGCAATGGTGGTTTCTGTGATGTGGATGCTTACCCACTAAGTGATGGGCCGAGACCCACTGAATCATTTCACCCCGCCCTCCAAACAGCTGTCCTACAGCATCTATCTATTCTTGGTGTATCCAGCCATCACCGTGGCAACTGAATGCCCCTTGGGTCCATCATTCTGATAACATACCAGCAGTTGAGTGTTTATTGGCTATCCAGTTTTCAGAGGGGTTGATTTCTTTGCACAGTTCCCCAAGGTGCCTCTTTTCACAGGTGAGGAAACTGAGGCACAGAGAAGTGAAGTGATTTGCCTTAGTCTGCATGGCGAGTCAGTGGCAGAACTTGACTCAGATCACAGGACTTCTTGGCTTCCTGTCCAACGTTTCATGCACTAGGCAATACTGTCACTCAATAAACAATCCATTCCACGAGCAAGCTAGACCTCTGCACATGCAAGGAGGGTATAGCCATGGATACAGATGTACATCCATTAGTATGGCCAACCCCACCAGCTCAAACCTCATGAGCCAGGTCCCACAAAATCATGAGACTATTGAACACAATACAATGCTGGGGTATTTTTATGGACTTTCTGGTTTTTGAGCTTTCAGGATGGACTCGGGTCCCATTTTCCAGATTTTCTTTGCAGCCACGAGGGCCAGAAACTTATTTGTTTAATGAGAGCTGAGATTCTCAGTGATCTCATGACTCCAGGGCCTACGGCTTTAAAAGAAGCACCAAATATGAGATGTCCCATAAAATCGCAAGAGGTGACACCACTGCAGAGAGGCTCTCTCTCCCTTACCTTTGTGCTTCCCCCACTAGCAAGAACAATCAGCTGCTCTATTAATGCTCTGAAATCCAGAGATCCAGTGGGATCCCATGAGCCATCTTCTCCCTGGCAGCATGTAGCATGGGGGTTGTGTTACCAGGGCTTCCCCAGCTGACACTCTTAATGGAATCTCTCGGCGCAGAGGCTGCCAGTAGTTGTATTACCATTTCGTGAGGGGCTTTGCAGGGCTGGTGGGGCATGAGCCGGTGCCCATCTCCCCCAGGCTGCCCACTCCTTCCCCGGCCTCCGCTGGGTCCCAAGGCCGCAGACTGACTTGGGATGCAGCCTACGTCTCTGGCAGACAACTGCCATGCTGGCAGCTACATAAGGGATGACTTAGAGCAGACGAACTCATTGGTCCCACATTGCAGGACCCTGGAGGGGTAGCTCTGACCCAGGTGCCAGGCTGTGCCTCGCCAATGTGCCCGATGTGGATAAAGTCCCCGCGATCCATCTCGTTATCTTATCAGCGCCTATAAAGTGCAGAGATAACAGGCGGGTTATCAGAAAGGACCTTTAGCTCTCTGCTTTCCCTGTCAGGCTCATCCCAGTCCCCACAGCCTGACTCACTTCCAAGCCCCCCACCCCTCTCTGCTGGCCTCGCTCTGAGAGCAGAAATAACCCAGCCGCGTTGGACAAACACAGCTCTACAATGGGCGGCATTGTTGACACTGCATTTCTGCCCTCATTAAGAATGACCTCAGAGCCCATCCTGGGCCGCTTCGCCCCGCCTCGCGGGAGCCGTGAGGCTGTCTTTTGATTTGGGCAAATGAATCCGAGGGGGAACAGTGCACTCATTGTAGAGCTTGGTTCTGTCCATCCGTGGCTTGGTCCGGCATCTTTCTACCCCCATCAGGCACATTAGGATGGCCGCCTCCTCCTTCGCATTGATTGCTACTGGACAGGGCCCTGCAGCTCTGGGAGGATGCTCACAGGGCAGGGAGCAGCCCATTAGTCGGGCCCAAGCCCACCTGCTGGGGAATCCCAGTCATTGCTACTGATTATCTCTCTTCACTCCCTCACATCCCCAACAGGCCCATATTATCTCTTAGGGTGGGGTTTGCCCCTGCACTCAGGCTGAGCAGCACTGTGGGCCCACAGATTTCAAGGGGGCTAAACACAGCACAAGGAAGGGGTAGGGCAGAATGGGGTTCCAAGCGATCCAGGGAGCACAGGAGCTGCCCTACTGGATCAGAGCTGTGGCCCAGCTCGTCCAGTGTCCTGGACGATGAGTGGCCAATGCCAGCTGCACTAGAGGAAGGGGCAAGAACTGCCGTAGTGCCCAGTTATGGGGCAATCTGCTCCCAGGGATGGCGCCTGATCACATGTCCACCAGCCCCATCCCAGGCCCCAGGTTCTCTCTCCACTCTGAGATCTGCGCACATTTCCTAACAGCCCGTTGTCAGTGCGCAGGGCTGCAGGGGTGAGCGTTGCCTGAAGCCCCTTGCGATGAACTGGGTCTCACAGGGCTTCAACTTGCAAGGCACTTTTGGGCACGGTCGCATTTACACCTGCAGCCCCAGCACGTCCTCCCGCAGTGAGTCACAGTCCCCGGGGCGTGCAGGGCGGTTGCCAGGAAGCTGCCTTCCGCACCCCTTGGGCCCAGGAGAGGGAGCATGAAATTAATCTGACGGGTCCATGTCTCGCTTTATGGTATTGTGCAGTCGGGCTCTTGTTTCTCTCTCCCGCTCTGTTAAAGGAACCTGGGAGACATGGGAGGAGAGAGGGGAGAGGGATCTGCCAGGGTGGGAGGAAGACAGAGAGAGGCTGGCAGAGGAGAAGGGAGCAGGGCCTTCCCCAGCCGGAGAGATGCTGCACTGAGCGCTCGCTGAAGCAGCAGCCGGGCTGACGCCAGCCACCCAACCTGCCGTCCCAGGGCTGGCGGGGCCGAGGTGGGGAATCGAGTGTTTCTGGCTCCAGCCTGACGCGACGTGTTCTAGCTGCTCCTGCTCAGCGCCGGGCCCACACCTCCCTCCAGCGCCCTCGAGAGGCGCTCCCTGGGAGGCCAAGCCTGGCACGGCACAGGTGGCCAGGGGGAAGGGAACCTGCGTGCACACACACAGGGAGCAGCTGGGGGGGGGGGTATGTGACAGGCTCCCCTGCCTGTTCTCACTGTGCTACGCCCCAGCCATTGAGCAATCTCCTGGGAGTTAATCCTTTAGTGCGCCAGACCCAGCTGGGGTCACCACTGCTCTACCAGAGGAGGCCACCCAGCCTCCGTGCCTCCAAATCTGAGACTGCCCATGGGGCTGCCATACTCCCGGCGTGGAGCCCGGATAGCAGCCTGGCTGGGAGTGAGATGCTGGCTGGCTCTAGCTGGAGCGCCTACCCACTGGGATGCCGCGGCGCCCTAACTACCCAGAGAGAAGCCCTACGCCTCGTTATGTCGGTGTAGCAGGGCACATACATCAGCGGGAGCAAGGCTGTAGTGTGGACATTAACTCTGCAGTGTAGACAGGCCTGAGTCTTCAGCCTGCAGCACTCCTGTTTCACACCGTGAGCAGTGAACAGCAAATCCAGCTGGTCAGAGATGGCTCCTGCCTTTCAGGGATCAATGCATGGCTGCACGTATTTGCAGGGACCCCAGGCAGCCTTCACAAAACATGAGGTTTCATGAGGCCCCTGGGATCCAGCACTGGGAAGTCCCTGGTGTAGCAGAGAGAAGCAAAGGGTAAGCCAGGGTTCGTACTGGCGGTTGCGGGGGCTCCCCCAAGCCAGGCTGCTGTTGGCTCCCCCTCGGCTTTCTCCCATTGTGTCTCAGTGCCAAGAGTGAGATCTTTTGTATCTGTGAGCCCAGCTCTTCACACAGGCCCCTGGCCCCGCTCATCTACAGGTACGTCTACACTGCCAAAAACGCCCCGCGGCAGCAAGTCTCAGAGCCCAGGGCAGCAACTTGGGCTGGCGCTCCAGGGCTAACACTAGCCGTGTTAGACGTCCAGACTCAGGCTGGAGCCCTGGTTCCGAGCCCCATTCCCCTCGCTGGGTTTCAGGGCCCTGGAGGTGTACACAGCGATTTTTAGCCCGGCAGAGTGAGCCTGAGTCAGCTGACCTAAGTTCTGCGACTTGCTGCCATGGGGTTCTCTTCGCCACGTAGATGTTCCTGGGCTCTGCAGACTCAGCTGTGCTGTGTTCCTGTGCCCAACCCTGCCTGCTCCTCCTGGTGGCACGGGGTAATCTTTGGGTGTTGGGGTTCCCTTCCCATTGTTTTTTTGGATCCTTCACTGGTAGGTGTTGATTCCAGCCAGCTCTCGATGGTGCATTCTTTGCCCCAGACCCAAATGCCTCCTGTTGTGACCAGGAGAAGCATTTTAACCCCTCTGCATCCAGCAGGGAACAAAACTAAGACAGACAGTGAGGGGGAGGGACCAGCTTCTGGAGGAGCCACAAGGCCAAAGCACTCACCATTTGTGATCATTACAGATCCAAGGACAGATCCCTGAGAGCAGGGGTGTCTGGCCAAACCCTAACACCTCAGGGCCAGAATTCCCTCTTCACTGTTAGGGGGACACATGCTTCCTTTTTAACATCCTACCCCAAGCTGTTATGGCGCGTTGCTGTGCGCCACTAAACAGCTGCCATGTTCCTCCCCAGCAGTGGCTGCAGGATGGTGGGCCCAGGTGGATACAAAACAAGTGTCGGGCTGTTGGACATGGGCTCTGGCCACCCACAGGCCATTCCAATCCTGCTCTGGTGCACGTAGGCCGAGCCTGTAGCTCCTGGCACACACCCAACTGGAGAAAGCAGGCAGGGGGGAGATGTAGATCAAGCTGGATCAGCAGCTCAGACTCTGTTTGTTTAAGAAGATAGTGAACCTTTAGAACTGCTCACCTCCATGTGACCTTACACTTCCCTAGTCGCCCCACTTGCCAGCTGAACTAATGCAGGAGGCAGACAATATCCAGCCTCCCTGATGCCCTGCCTGCAATCTGTGAGGGCCACACAGCAGAGAATGGACAGGAAGCGCCAGATCTAACAGCATGAACTGCTACAGCCTGAGCTAAGTTCCCTACATGGAGCAGTGACAGACCCTGCGTGGGCCCGCAGAGGCGCCCTGTCACACCTGTGGGGTACAGGTTCACAGCTGGAGGGACTCTGGCTGGATGTGCCTCCTTTCCTGGGGTAGAATCACCCCAGCAGCCGCCTGCCAGGGAGGTGAGAAGGGACGTCTTTAGAGGATCAGGGAGCAGCTGAAGACATGCACACTTGGGCAATAGGCAGCTCCCACACTGCAAAACTCCCCTGCACTGGGGAAGGGATGGGCCCTGCCTAGCAAGACTCGGTTTTAACGAGGCTCACAGCTCAGTGCTATTGATCACATCTGCACGGCCTGGCTCCAGCCCTGAGTCTGCACCCATAGTCCTGTCCCACCATGCACCAGGCTCACCGGCCATGGCCATTCCACTGGTTGTGCCCCAGTCCTGCTCAGCAGCCAGGAGGGGACGGCCCCAGGACCCTGCACCCTCACTGGCAGCTCAGCAGGAAGACCCAGGCATGAATGAGCCATGAAGACAGACGCCATGATGATGGGCGCAGGCACAGACAGACTAGACTGGCCTCCCCACTGGCCCCAACAGGATCCTTCTAGGCCAGGGCTGGGGCACATTGGTGGGGAAAGCTCGTCCTGACCCCCCTGCGCCGCACCATGTCTGTGCAGAGACGCCTTTGGGCGTTCGGGCTGCCAGGCCAGCCCCTTTCATCCAGTGCGAGGTGTCATTACTACCGCAGCCCCAGGGCTCCGCACGGTGCTTGAACACAGCCAAGCGCATGAGGGACAAAGGGGGCCCAGCCCCGAAGGATTTACAGGGTACAACCAGGAGCAGTCTGCAACAATCAGCACAGGGATGTGTGGGCCTTTGGGTGCCCTGGCCTATGCGGCTCTAACATTTTCCTTTCATCAGGACTCTCTAGTACAGCATATGAATGAGGGGTTTGGAAAAGAGAGAGGAAAGGCTCTTGGTAACGGTTGCTAGGAAGGGTGTCCCCAGCTTTTAAGTGCCATGGAAAGAGACGTGGGGCCCAGCGGGTCCTGGAGGACAGAGGATTGGGCAGACACTGGGAAGAAGGGAGCTCAGAGGGAATGAGATGGTTTAGCAAATGCAGAGTGTAATTTATAGAGTCACCCGCTGGAGCTGTCTCAGATGGGTTTACAAATTCTGCTGGACAGACTGTGGAGGCCGTTAGATCTTGGAGAATAGCTGGGTTCATGTAGTTGTTTAGAGCAAAAACAACGAGAGTCCTGTAGCACTTTAAAGACTAACAAATTTAATTTCAAGTGTTTAATTGGCAAGCGTCGTCCCAGCACTTCACAAACTGCACCCTGCCCTGTGTGGGAGTAAGAATTGCCCTCCTGCCCCACATCACAGATGGGTGTAAGGAAGGTAAGGGCCAACTTCTCACAAGTGCCTCCTAATTTTGGGTGCCTGGCCTCAGCCACCCCAGCTGGATTTGCAGAAGTGACAATGTTTATGGGAGCTGCAGGAGATCAGCTCTTCCTGCAAACCTGGCTCCAAGCATCTTGTCTTGAGTCCACAGAACTAGAGACCACTTCTGAAAAGGTGAGGCTTGTTGATGGATGGTTGAAAAGCTGTATCCAGAGAGTAATTATCAGACTGGGACGGCATCTACTGGGATCCTGCAGGGGTCAGTCCTGGGTCTGGGACTATTCAACATTTTCATTAATGCCTTGGATAACGGAGTACAGTGTATGCTTATAAAATCTGCAGATGACCCCAAGCCAGGAGTGATTGCAACACTTTGGAGGACAGGATTAGAATTCAAAATGATCTTGCTAAATTGGAGAATTGGCTGAAATCAGCAAGATGAAACTCAATAAAGACCAGTGCAAAGTACTTCACTGAGGAAGGAAAAATCAAATGCACAAGTACAGAAAGGAGAATAACTGGCTAGGTGGTTGTACTGCGGAAAAGGAGCTGGGGTTTATAAGCAGATCTAAAACTCAGTAGGAACCAACAATGTGATGCGGTTGCAAAAAAGGCTAATATCGCTATGGGGCATATTAACAGGCGTGTCATATGTAAGACATGGGGGGTAATTGTCCTGCTCTACTAGCTGGGTGAGGCCTCCGCTGGAGTACTGCATCCAGTTCTGGGTGCCACGCTTCAGGAAAGATGTGGACAAACTGGATAGAGTCCAGAGGAGAGCAACAAAAATGATCAACGGTTTAGAAAACCTGATCTGTGAGGAAAGATTAAAGAAAATGGCATGTCTAGACTTGAGAAAAAAGACTAGGAATATGTTAAGGGCTGCTATAAAGAAGGCTCCACTGAAGGTAGATCAAGAAGTAATGGGTATAATCTGCAGCAAGGGAGATTTAGGTTAGATATTAGGAAAAGCTTCCTAACTCTAATGATGGGTTAATAGTGGAATAGGTTACCAAATGAGGTCTGGGAATCCCCGTTTTTGGACGGTTTTAAAAAACAGGTAAGACAGACATATATCGGGGATTGTCTCATTATGTCTGGTCCTGCCTCAGTGCGGGGACAGGGGAGGATGGACTCTCGAGCCCTAGGAGTTTATGATTTGCAAGCCAGGGGGAGATCCAGTAAGAAAACCCAGGAGTCCTAGTTTCCAAAACCCTGTTCTAACCACTAGGATACATACCCAAGGAAACTAACAAGCAAAAATGAATGACTGTTTTAAAACCTGGGCCTAATTCATTCCTGTTGTAACCCCCCTGGACTTCACCACGAATGGAAATAGCTTTGGGCATTATTTCAACAACTAAAATACAGAGAAGAGTGAGGAAAGTGAGGACTATTTCCAAATGTCTTTCACAACATCTCACGCCTCTCACAAGCTGCTTTTCAGACTTTAAAATGTGTTGTAAATTCATGCATCACTGGCAGCCAGGCGAATGACTTTCATTAACCCCAAGATAAAGTGACTTGTTCAAGGCCATGGGGCGGGGGAGGCACTGCCAGAGCTCCTGGCTCCCGGGTCTGTGTTTAGGTCACTAAGGCACTGCTGCCAAATTCCCAGCACTGGAAAGCGTGAATTGCAAACAGCAGAGCAGCCAGAGAACACAAGTGCACTAGGGATGATCGGACCATGGTACTGAGGGGTCAAAAGCCAGCCACGCAGGGACAGATTGCAGCAGCAAAGCCGTGACAGTGACATGGCAGCGCCCACCCTAAACTTGGAGAAGAACAGCTAGTTTCCAGAGACATTATTCCACAGATCCCTGCAATCGGGTGGAAGTCCCATCTCCGCTCTCTTCTAATCCCACATCTGGCAGCCTTTGGAAGAGACTCTGCAGCGTGTTGGGGCAGTGGATTGATTGTAGGCTCTGCGGGGCAGGGGCAGTCTCTCACTATGGGTCTCTCGCCTGGCACTGGCCACTGTCGGAAGACACGATACTTGGCTAGATGGACCATTGGTCTGACCCAATATGGCCGTTCTTATGTCTGTGCAGCGCCTCACACGCTGAGGCCCTGATCTTGGCTAGGGCTTGTCACATGGTGGTACCTTTAGGGCACCTGTGACTGGTCAACTGATCCCCCCCAATTGGGTATAAGAGAGGGCAGCTGGGCCGTGAGGGCAGGAGAGCTGGAGTCAGCAGACAGTTATCTGAGGGAATAAGCCTAAGGAGAGCAGCAAGTGGGAGCTGTGGGGGAGAACTGGCCAAAGCCGGGGATCTCTGATGAGCGTCAGACTCAGCAGCAACCCCTAGGGGCAGCGGGGAACCAACTGGGTCAGGGGATGCCTTGCCCGCAAGCTAGAGGGTTATTGCAGGAGGGCTGATCCCCCTGAGCCGGGGCAGGACGCCCAGGCAGAGAGGCCTAGAGAGCAGGATCCTGGCTCAAGGGCCAAAGGATCTGGGGTCACGGTGCTGCTAGTGACTTGTGGGCACCCTGGAGGAGATGACCCTGGAGAGGGGAATGGGAAAACCCTGCTCTGTCTCTCGGTGTGTACTGTGGGAATGGGAGAGAGGCTTCACAGCAAGGTTTTTGGGGAAGCACAGAATAAATTATGCCCAGTGGTGGGTTTTGGATCAGACACGTCCTTTCATGGGTGGAAGAGAGGGGAAACTGAGGCAGACACACCTGCTTGCTTCTGGAGGGTGCCCCCAGAGGGGTGCTTGTCACAGACCCTCTTGGAAAGGCTGCGTCCTACACTGCTGATGGAGCTGGCTTTGCATTCGTCTCCTCACACGGAGAGCAGCTCACGTACTTTCCCTGCAGCATGACTGTCAGTGGCGGCTGTGGGGAGAGAAGGGCAGTAAAAACCCCTGGGGGAGAGCGCAGGGCATGTGTCGCCCCAGCACACAGCAGCAGCTGCACGCTGCCCGCAGGCCTAGAGCTTGAAAGAGGTGGTGCCTAGAAAGGAACAAAGAGCTCCACTGTCCAGGAGAAAACAGCTGGCTGCCCCTTGGGAAGAGCAGGGTGAGGAGAGCAGCCTGGTGCTCAACTTGGGGATGATCGTTATGAGAGGAAGAAACCCCGAAGGTGCCGGTGACTTTTATCTCCGCGATGGGCAGATCTGGAGTCAGCAAGGGATCTCCCTCCAGAGCACGTGGGCAGGGATGAGGAGGAGTTGGCGTCTCCCAGAAGCAATGAGCAAATCTGTCCATTAAGTTCCTGTGTGGGTAACCCCCAGGATCAGTGCCCACAAGAGTGAGGCTGCAGGGGGCACAGAGGGGCTGGCGGGCTGGGAGGCCACGCTGGATAGTCCGTTCTTTCCCTCTTTCTGTGTCTTCTGGTCTGTGTGCAGCAGCCCCCATGGTAGGGAGCACCAGCGGCTTGTGCAGACAGAGGAACACCCCTGCCAGCCACAGCCAGCCTTGCATGCCTGGGGGGCCGTCACTTGGAGGCGGGCATCCCGTGGGAGCCTCTCTTCATCGGGTGCTCTTGGGCAATGTCAGCGGCAGTGCAGAGCTGCCCTTTAACTTCTGCCAGGGTTGGCCTGGGCTCTGCCCATGGATTAATTGCCTCTCCCCTTTACCTCTTTTCTCATCCTACTGCAGCAACCAGCTGAGGAGCTGCCAGGGAAACCATCTGCAGGGCACGCATTTCATTCTGCCACATTGGCTTGAGCCTGTGTGAGATGCACACCCCTCCCCACCCCTGAACACCCCATCACTAGGCAGGCCAGGTTTGCACCCTACCTTGTAGATCATGTCTCCTGCTAAACGTAGAGAAAGGAAGAGCCCACTTCTGGGGCCATGGCAGCCAGAGCCACAAACCACCTGAGGCTCAGAAACGAAATCCAAGCAAGAAACCAGCATCACCTCCTACAATCACCATATTGTTTAGCCCAGCAACCTCCTGGCCAGTGCAGCAAACAGTCTGACGCCAGCCAGCCCACAACATGCTCAGGATCCTAGGCCAGCACCTAAAACACCAACATAGGCATCACCAGGAGGAACCAATCTAAACCAACAATGCTCCAGAGAGCCCTGCATGGGACTGGGACTCAGGAGACCTGGGTTCTGGTGCTAGCTCTCCACTGGCCCGCTGGGTGACCTTGGGCAAGTGACATCATTGCTCTGTGCCTCAGTTATCCCATCTGTAAAATGGGGATAATGATTCTGCCCTCCTTTGTAAAGCACTGGGAGCACGACAGCAACGGTATTATTCTCACACTAGCACACTGCCTAACCACAGCCATGTGCGCCACTAAGGCAGACTCAGCAAACCTAGCACAAAGTACAGTCCACACCTGGGGGGGGAGCGACCATGTGATCACCATGATGAGAGAAACAGAGGCATTTCCTACGCCAGTGACCCCAATGCTAGGGAGTGCAGGAAGGAGACTGCCTCGCTGATCTGGAGGGAGGAGAGCCAGAACACAATGAGTGAGAAAAACACCACACCTAATTCCAGGAATGCAATGGGGTGGAGGAGCCTGGCCCCCTCCTTGCCTTAGATGCTACCTGGTAGGAGGGGTGGGGGAGAGGTCCTGGCCAGTCCTAGTCTTTCTGTGGGGGGGAAGGTCCCAGCTGATCTGTCACACCCAGCTCCCACTTCCCAAAACTCTGGGCCGGTGTCTCCCCACCGTTTCTGCTTCCCAGCTCATGCTACTTGCCGGGTAACCTGGGCCTCCTGGGCCTCCCCGCTTAGGAAACTGCCAGTTGCGCCCCTGCGGGCTCTGGGGAGCAGGAGAGAAATAGCCCTGATGGCATCATGCTGTAGTCTCATAGACTTTAAGGTCAGACGGGACCATGGTGATCGTCTGCACTGACCTCCTGCACAATGCAGGCCACAGAACCTCACCCACCTCCTCCTGTAATAGACCCCTGACCTCTGGCTGAGTTACTGACTCCTCAAATTATGGTTTAAATCAGGGGTTCTCAAACTGGGGGTCGGGATCCCTCAAGGGGTTGCGAGGTTATTATGGGGGGGTCGTGAGCTGTCAGCCCCGTGCATGTCATGGCTGCAGCTGTCAGGCCCGGGCATGGCTGACAGCCAGAGCCCTTCAGAGCTGGAGGGCCAGAGAGCAATGGCTGCTTACCCAGTGCTCTGAAGGCCTGGCACGGGACAGGTCGTCACTTTTGCAGGGGGGGCGTTGTCAAAGCCTGAAATATATTCAAAGAAAAAAAAGTTTGAGAAGCCTTGGTTTAAAGACGTCAAGGTACAGACAATCCACCACTGACACTAGTTTAAACCTGCAAGTGACCCCACAGTACAGAGGAAGGTGAAACCCCCCCAGGGCCTCTGCCAATTTGACCCGGGAAAAATTCCTTCCTGACCCCCAAATCTGGCGATCAGTTAGACCCTGAGCATGTGGGCAAGACCCACCAGCCAAACACCAGGGGAAGAATTCTCCACGTCTTGTGTCCCCTCACCACCCATTGGGGATTACCCACCAGGCACCAGGCCGCTGCTGAGACGGGCGCCGACGCCAAGCACAGTGTGCAAGCCATGCTGGTTGGTTGTACCTGCCTCTGTCGCACACCTGGGGGCTCGGTCCCATTTTTCCAGCCTCCCCACCCACCTATGTTGCCGCTGTGCCAATAAAGGCCTAAGAATTGACTAGAACGGGGCTCTGCCTGGAGGTATCAGGCCGCTGCTCTTTGCTGCCGCTTTGAGGCTAGAGTGGGGAAAATGGTGTGGGTGCAGAGTAGCAATGAAAGAAAGGGCTTGACTGCCACCTGATGGGGACACTCTTGTGTTGTTTTAAACCAGGAAGCTCAGCATCAGTTGTGTCTCAGGACAGGGATGTCTACATGGCAAGCGCTAGGGCAAATCGAAAAATTCTTCTCGTGACCTAGTGGTGTCTATGCTGCGGCTTAGATCAGCTTAGCTATATCTCGGGGGGTTAATTTTTCACACCCTGAGTGACATAGCTAAATGAGCCTATGTTTTAAGTGCAGACCAGCCCCTCATAACTTCTGGGGATAGGAGAGGAAAGTTCAGATTAAGGCTAGCTGGAAAAAAAACCAAGCAAACCCCCATTGTCAGCTGGCAATGCAGCGCTAACGTGTCCCAGATAACCTTACCGCTGACCTCTTTGCCCGGGCGCTGTGGGTAAGAGCGGAGGGGAAAGGCAGTGTCCCAGCCAGCATTCCCTCCGTCAGGGTAACAGGTTTTGAGGACTCAGGCTGTGTGTGAGAAACTCACTAATTGCAGGTGTAGCTTTGCACAGAGTTGGGCCTATGAACGTCGGTGAGCTTGCATAAGTATCCCTCAAACAGAGTCAGAAGAACCTGATCTTGGAGAATGCCAAGAGATTGTGGCTGCGGGGTTGAAACATGGGGAGTGAGGAAATATTAAAAGGTATGTCTACACTGCAGCTGGAGGTGTAATTTCCAGCCCGGGTGACGGCACAGGTGCTAGCTCTGATCAAGCTAATGTGCTAGAAAGATCAGTATAGCCCCAGCCATTCGGGCAGAAGGATGGGCTAGCTGCCCCAAGTGCAACTCACAGGGGTTTGTACACAGGCGGCTAGCCCGAGTCGCCCCCCACACTGTGCAGCTGCGCTGCTATTTTAATGGCTGAGGTCGATGGGAGCGAGAGTGCGTCTGTCTACCTGAGCTGGGCATTACGCCTGCAGCTGCAGCCTGGACCTACCCTAAGATACAGGGGACCTCAACTGTAGCTCAAAGCCCACGCCTTGTGGTGCCCTCAGAAACCAGCAGGCAGCAGGTGCAGGCTAATGCGTTGCAGTTATCAAAGCCAAGGAAAGTGAGGGCTGTTTCCAAGGGATTTTCACTGTACCTCATGCCTCTCACAAGCTGTTTTTCAACCTTTAAAGCACGTTGTAAATTCATGGATCACCTGGCAAGCAGGCAAGTGACTTGCGCTAACCCCAAGTTAAAGTGACTTGCACAAGGCCATGGGGGGGGGGGGGGGGGGGCAATGCCAGAGCTCCTGGCTCCCAGGCCTGTGCTCAGGTCACTAAGGCACTGCTGCTAAATTCCCAGCACTGGAGAGCGTGAACTGCAAACAGCAGAGCAGCCAGAGAACATGAGTATACTAGGGGTGATCGGAGCATGGCACTGAGGGGTCGAAAGCCAGCCATGCAGGGAAGGATCGCAGCAGCAAAGCCATGATAATGACGTGGCAGCACCTGCCCTAAACTTGGAGAAGAACAGCTGGTTTCCAGAGAAGTTATTCCCCAGATCCATGCATAAGGATGGGTGTCCTGTCTCCATTCTCTTCTAATCCCACGTCTGGCAGCCATTGGAAGAGACTCTGCAGCATGTTAGGGCAGCTGATTGATTGTAAGCTCTGCGGGGCAGGGGCCATCTCTCACTATGTGTCTGTACAGCGCCTAGCGCACCAGGGTCCTAATCTTGGTTGGGACTTATCACAGGGTGGCACCTGGCCGTTTAAGAGGGAAGAGGCCAGTGCACCTGTGACTAATCAACTGATCCCCCAAAGGGCAGTGGGGCCTGAGCGGGAAGGAGACCTGGAGAGGGTGAGAACTGCCTGAGACCAGAGATGGGAAGCAGCTGGAGGCAGAGGAGCAGCGGAGAGCTGGCAAGAGGTGCTTGGCAGAGAGACAAGGGAAATGCAGGGAACCTGAGAGAGAGGATGGGCGCTGGAAAAGAATGTCTGGCTGGATCTGACCAAAGCAGAGGGCTTGGGCAAGGGCCCTGGGAAAAGGGGAAGACCCAGCCTGGACAGAGGAAGCTGAGTTCAGAAGCAAGAGGGCTGTTGCTGAAGGGTGGATCCCCTGATGCAGGCGTAGGGTTGGCGGGGGAGTGGAACACTGCGGGAGCTCTCTCTTAGCAGACCTGACGTGGGGTTGGGGTAGAAGAGTCATGAGTCTGATCTCCCCTGGTTGGAGGCCTGGCTAGTGGTGCTCTGGGACAGGGTCTAAAGGAACTGGGGACAGCGTGCTGGCAGACTCTCCGATGGGTCAACTGGCAGGGATCCCCCTGGAGTGGAGCATGGGGGATCTACTGTGCTGGTATAGATGATAAATTGTGCCGAACGGTGGGATTTTGTCTGGATGCCATGAGACTAGACTCCTTTCGTGGGTGAACAGAGTGGAAACTGAGGCAGGCACACCTGTCATGCTGCAGCCTGCCACAGGAGGGCACTGAAGGAGGATCCACCAATGGCAGGGCCTCTAATCTACTGTAATACAGCTAACAGTTTGGGCCCGGTCTCTGGCAGACTGTTAAATAGCAGTCTCGTCTGGTTAGCCTCCTGCACAGATGTACAGAATGGAAGCTACCTGCAGATCTCAAATGCATGCTTCCTGCACACGTGACTGTAGGTAACATAGACAATTAGTTAGATAAGTACTTGTGGCTCAGAGGAGGGATCCTTTCAAGCAGTTGCTTAAAAACAACCCAACATTTCCCTGCCAGGTAAAGAAATGATGTATTAGAGGAAAGAAATGGCCGGCTCCCCCAGTCAAACCTCAGTGTTCCTGAAGGCATTATACAGTGGCCCTCCTGGGTCGGCCAGATAGCTGGGCTGGGGGAAAAAAGCTCTGATTGCTGACTCGCCCTTTGTATTGCGCAGGGAGCTGCCAGATGTTTGCGGCCGATATGCCAGGGTCAGCGGTACACGGCCAGTGTGCGCACACAACCCTTCTGGCTGTGATAAAGTCTGTGTGAGAAGAATGGCTGAACCTCACGTGGGCCGGGGGCTGGGGTGCAGATCAGCCACTGACGGGTCTGTCCTACCGGGTGCCGTTAAACTGAGCATTTCTTTGGAAGCAGCTCCAAGATTTTCCAGGGCCTGTTTACTAACAGCCTGGCAAAATCCTGCCCTGGGGTGAAAGTCTCTCTCCCCACTGCTCATTAGAGGGCCGAGCTAAACCAATGCTGAGGATCCCACCTGCCTGTGAAAACACCGACCCATCCCTCCTGCTCCAGTCCTGCCTCCCCACTACCCTGGGAGCTGGGGATCCTGGATGCAGCAGAAGTTGTGAAAGTTTGCGGCTCTAGGGGGAAGGGGCCCCTCTTATGCCCTGACGTGCACAGCTCCCTTGAGACTCATTGCACCCCCGGGCACGGGACAGGGCGGGGCACAGTTGGTGGATCTATGCCAAACCCCCTCTGCTGCATAATCCCTGCAGGGCCTATCTTCCACTGAACAGCTACTTCCACCCTCCGCTGTGAAGCTAGTGGGGCTCTCAATGGAGACATGAAATGTGCTAACCCTTTGGAGACTGGACCCCCAGTGAAGCACTGACTTGCTCGGCAACTTGGAAAATGCCAGTGTGTCTGCGGCTGTATGCAGTGTTGTTTTAACCGGGTCAGTCCCAGGATATTTCAAGATATAAGGTGGGGGAGGTGATGTCTTTTATTGGACCAACTGCTGCTTGTAAGAGAGACAAGCTTTCCAGCTTACACAGAGCTCTTCCTGGGGAATCATTTTGATTTTCTCATTTCATTTCAATAAGATAAAAATGCTGGGACTTCATCACTTGGTTTAATTTCATATTGCCTTTTATATGATGATAATTGTAATACTCTGCTATGCTTCTTGTATTCAGTATTGTATACTGTAATATTACTTGTAATGCTCTGTTTATATGGTACGTGGAATTTTAAAGACCACATGTCAGTGGCATCAGAACACAAGGATTCAATGTTATTTAAACAAAATGTTTCAACATTATCAAAATGGAAGTTTTCAGTGTTTCTGAATCCACATTTTTGGGGCAATTTCTGTCTTGTGAAAAATTTCAAACCTGTGACTTTATGCTCCGATTCAGAATGAAAACAGACGTTGGCATTTCCTGCAGTCAGAAGCTGTTTTCTGACAAGCTCTACTAAGCATGTTATTCTGGGGCTCAACCAAACTCCTGTTAAGGTCAATTCCATGGGCCTTCCATGAGTCACGGGACTCATTCCCTGCCTACGTGCTCAGGCCCTTGCGGAGGGGACATGCAGTTGGAATAGGAGCATGTGTCCATGGAGCCAGATAGCTGATGGCATGGGGACCTGGCCCATCCCTGGATCACCAGTAGAGTTAGCGCAAGTGCTTTGAAGGTTACACAGGGGAGCAGCTAAACAGTTGGCATGTATTGGGTGAAACGCTCCCTGCCAAGTTCAGCTCTGCACTTGACTGGCTTCATCAGAAATAAATAATGAAACGGGAAGTAATGAGCCAGGACACAGACCGCACTCGATATGGAGAATCCCTTGATCAAAACATCCAGGTTGCTTCATCAGCAGTTCTGCAGTCGCAGCCAGAAAGAGGCCTTGTGGCATCACATTGTCTTGTATGAGGGGGCAGGTTTGCTTTTATGTCTCTAACATCACAAGCTAATGGCCCATCAGTGTTTCACAGCCTGCCCAATAAATCTATTCCTGCACTTTCAGGCTCTCTTTGAGCAGCTTTCGTCTTGGGGAGGGCATAGTGCTAGGTGCCTTATTAAACAGGAGACTCCTGCAATGTGTCTGACACCATGTCATTCGTTGGCTTGTGTGGATGTTACCTGCCAGGAGCAGCTTCGCACCTAAGGACTGATTCAGCCAGGACTTTTACTCTAGAAAGTGATAACTACTGGTATAATTAAAGTGATGTAACTCCTGATGTGTGCACAGTTATATCAGTATAAACGTGTTTTATACTGGTATAGCTATTCCCATGTGGGAGGGGGAATAACTATACCAGTATATGTCACTTTTATACCAATATGACTGCATCTCCATTAGGGCTTTTACCAGTATAACTATTTCAGTAAAAAAAAAAAAATTACATCACTAACTGATATACTTATGCTGATAAAACTTTCAAGTGTAGATTATGCGTTAGGCAGCGAACATACTTTTACTGGTGCTATGCACGGTTTCTAAGAAGAATTGTGCTACAACTGGCAACAAGCATTTCTCCAAGATCTAGCTGCCTATACATTCTGTTGCATAGAATTTGGGATAGTGCTGCCTGGTGACTCCCTGTAATGATACACCTCTGCCTCAAGAGGCTTTGTGTTGTCTGTGCACCCGTTACAGATGGGATGTGTGCTCTCCTTTGTCTCAGTCACCCGAATTTGACAGCTCATGGAACATTTGAAACTTTATAGATCTCCAAGGTAATTGTTCTCTGCCTGGCTCCATGGAGCTGCCCAGCCCTCTGTGGCCTTCCTTGTCCCCATCTGCCATGGAGTCCTGCATGCAAGATCTAGACTCCCTCGGCCGCTCCAAAGCCCAGCCCTTAACACTTAGGCAAGCCCCAGGTGCTAGACTCAGCTGCCTGCAGCTTTAGGTGTCCTATTAACTCCCTAACCCCTCCCTCCCTTCAACTCTGGCAGCAAGATTCAGTCTCCTAGCAGCCTGCTCTGCCCTCTGTTGCATTCAGAGCTGTTATCTGTGCCGGGAGGCAGAGAGCATGCCCTGGACGGTAGCTGCGCCCCCAGAAGAATAGAATTTATGGCCTTTCCCAACAATGGGCTGTGCCACCCTCTGATCCATGTCACCTGATGAGCTAGTATAAAAGAGAGAGACAGAGCCTAAGCGAATCCAGTGCTCACCACGCCCGGACTCCCTGGCAAAGGGGCTCCCTGACTCTGACAGGTTCCTTTCAAGTTACTCTTCTTCGCTAGCTTTGAATTGCTGTCTGCAGGCAGTTTGCACCAGCCACTGAGTTAAAAGCACCTTGCTCGCTGGTGAATCGCCATGAGCTCCTCCCGGTTAAACAACAGAGCGGAGAGCCACTTTCGAGCCCAGGAGGAGCACGAGCTAGAGACCCTGGGGAAGAAAGCGTGGGATAATCCTGTTTATAACGGCTCCCCCTCTGCCTCCCTGAAGATCCGAGCCATCTACAACCCCAAGGCCATTCTGGAGAACCCCTATGAGAACATTGAGAAGTTGGGGGACTCCCTTCCCTCCCAAGAAGAGAGGAAAAAGGCTGAGGGTGTGAAGAAGAGACCCTTGCCCAGGTGCTGCTTCTACGTCTTCAAAGGCATCCGAGGTAAAACTTTGGGGGCTGGTTAGAATGTGTTTATAAACCCACATGAAGAGCAGCCCCGGGAGAGAGGGACAGACTCCAGGAATCCTGATTCCACACTCCCGGCTTTATCTCCCAGGTAGCTGTGGTCCCCATTTTACGGGTGGGGAAACTGAAGTGCAGAGAAGCTAAGGGCCTGGTTCGAGGTCACACAGTAAATCGGTGGCAGAGCCTGACATAGAACCCAGGAGTCCTGACTCCAAGCCTTCCCCTAGGAATTAGACAGTACTTCCTCCTTATATGTGTGTTATTGTAGAGGGGGCTGTAGTGAATCAAGGTGCCCTCACATTTCCTATATATATACATGTATAGAAAACTGGACGATGAAAAGCCACCAAAATATTGGGCTGTGGGGATTAATAAATGGGGCATGAATGTAATGACTATATATACGTGGCTTTGCTAAAAGATAGCCAAATGGAGAGATGGCAATGATCAAGGGTTTGAAAGGCAGGGAACATGTAGGGAGAGAGGAATTGTTTAGGCTGGCACAAGGTGCTAGATGGCAGGTAGGGGGGCTAAAATCTAGAAATACTAATTTAGGCTGCATATGGGGCAGGTCCCGGCCGGCAGTGAGATATGTTTGATTGTGGGGGTGTCTCCAAGCAAAAGGGGTGAAGCCCCATTTCTTGAGAAATTAAACACCAGACTGGAGAATGCATTAAGCTGGAGGGAAAGCCCTGCACTGAATTGGCAACATAACCTAGTCTAACCCTCCCCCAGCTATAAATTCTCTGCTGTTCTAATCATGATTTTTAATATGACCCCTGTGCAAATGGGCACACTGTAACATACACCTGTGTTAATCATAGAAATGTAGGATTGCAAGGGACCTCAAGAGATCATCTAGTCCAGCCCCCTGTAGCGCAGTAGAATTAATTACACCTAGACCATCCCTGACAAGCGTTTGTCTAATCTGTTCTTGGACAGATCAGCCATATGCTGTATATGGTCTATATTACCAAAGATACCTTGGCTGCCATTTAGCACCAGATCCAGCACCCACTGATATTGATGGGCATTGGCTTGGGTCTTTAGAGCAACTGATGGCATCCTTCAATGGCTCAGAGTCACTAGAACGTGCCCACAGACAAAATGAGACAGGTGATGTTAGACAAATGGATTCTTTACTTTCTTTTATTCTGAGGTCTGGGCAATCCCCACGGGCCTCCTCCTTTGCTCCAGGTGCTGTGACATAAGTACAGTGTGGTGCATGAAAACAGAAAGATCAATACTTCAAAAACAAACATCCCTCTCCAGACACGATCACTGTGAAATACTGAATGTCAAAGAAATGAGAATGAAAACCCCTCTCGTACCATTACGTCCGCCCTGACTAACCCAGCTGTGTTCCCTGTAGGCAAAGATAACAGATTACCCGTGTACAGACCAGTGCGATCATATCGGATCCAAAGTCTGGCAAAATCAATAGAAAAGTTCCCATTGACTTCAGTGGGCTTTGGATGAAGCCCTTAATGCAGAGCCTAGTAATGGTAGACTTGACCTGTAGATAGTCCTTTGCATCCTCATGGCACTTGTAGATGCTGATTAATTAATTCTCACTGCACCTTATATACGGAGAAACTGCTTCTAATGCAGGATTTGCCTGGGCTTGAGTCTCCTTCCATCCTGTCCCCCTTGAAGATGCTGATGTTTGTGGAGAACAGTTATTACAGAGTCCTGATAGGACGCAGTCCCCGAAAAAGCTGTCTCAGCAGCTTTCCAGTAGATAGAAGTGCCCAGATCAGACCCAGGGAGTGGGAAAACTTTCATGCATCTGGGGCAATACATATTTTTTTAAGCAATAGGTTAAAGTCAGGGCTTGTCTGGGATGGTTTTAAAATGAAGGGAGAGTCCATGTCATAGACGAAGCTGCCACCATCAGTGCAAGCACTGTGTGGGAAGGAGTTCTGCTAAGTAGGTTTATTCCGGAGAGGGAGGATGGGCCAGCGGTTTGGGTGCCAACCTGGGAATTTTGAGATCCAGTTTCAATCCAGGCTCTACAACAGACTCTCTGGATGACTGCAGGCAAGTCACCTGGCTCTCTGGGCCTGAGTTCCCCATCTGCCCTGCCCTGCCTCACAAGGGGGCGGGAGGATGAACAAACTTATCAAAAGCTTGTGAGGTGCGTTGATCCTGGGCTAATGGGGGCCTTTGGTAGGTATATCCCTGTGGATAGGATCTGAACCAATCTTCAAACCCTGTCTGTTTGATTGCCCTGGGGATTGCACTCAGCTTTGTCTTGACGTTTCTTTTTCTGGGCCATAGCCTGGGCTGGTGTAACTCAGCCTCACTGCATTGACTTCAGAGTCGATTTACTCCAGCTGAGGAGCTTGTCCTCTTTCTTTATCTCCCCACCTGTGCCACTCTTTCCTTGATACTCACCTGTCTCTTCCCCGCAGTCCCCACTGCCCCATCTTCTCGGCAGACTCCTGCGGGATCTCTTAGCTGATCAAGGGCACAGTGTTATTGACCTAATTTACAGGGGAAATGATTAACCCTTCCCCACCCAAACACACACCAGGGTTTACGCCACCCTGCCTGACAGTCAGCCCAGCTTTTGCTCATGGACGGCCCCCGGCCTGGGTTACTGTTGCAGCTGCCACGCTCTGTGTGCCCAGAGCCTGGGTGTTGGTTTGGTTGGCGGTGTTGTGTGCAGAGGTGTTGTTCTTGTTGTCTGTCAGTGGGAAAGGGAGCTTTCTAGGAAGAATTACTGAACAGTGCCCAACCAGCTGGTCTGAAACAAGGAAGTCAATGGAGATGTCCTAGTTTCCACCAGCTGAGGTTCTGGCCCCACTAACTGGGTGGGTTCTGAGGGGAGGTGAGCAGAAGGCATTTGGGATCCTGTCTCTTCGACCCCATTCTTAAGCCCGGTGGCCCTGTGACCCTGCAAGTGGTCGAAGCTGTGGCCACAGTGACCCTCAGGACAGAGCTGATGATTGGCTTGAGAGCAGTGCAAAGTGCTTCCACCCCCTCTTCTCCTGGGACTGAGTCTGCTGCTTCCAAAGAGCACCCACCATCTCCGGCTGCCCCAGGAGTTCTGGGACCTCAGCTTTGGCCTCCCATGTGGCACAGTAGCACAATGAGCCAGCCCGCTGGCTTCTACTGCACACTCAAACTTGGACAGAGAGATCCACTTTCCATCGGAGCATCCCATTCCGCTGCAGTCATGACACTTCCCAGAACCATATCGGTGGTGCCGAAATTTCATTCTGAGGGGATGGGGGAATTCCGACAGTGTTGAAATGTCACAATACGACGCCTTCCAGAGTGAAACGTTATTTTTCAGTTTGCAGAATCCTTTCGCATCAGTTTTTGTGATGTGCGTTATAGCCTATGTTACAACGTGACACTTTTTAAAAAGGCTAAATCAAATTGGAGCATTTTGACCCACTCGAAACGATATTTTCCCTGGCAATGTACAGTGTTTGTTCCTAATTGCAGCAAAGATAAATGTCAACATCTCCATGCTTCACGAAACAGGATTCACGTCCTTGCAGCTCTGCTTGTTCCTGTTATGAGCATTACCTGTAGCAATCCTTTTGCCTCTTGCATGCAACAATTTCAAAGAACTTTACGATCATTGATGATTAAGGCTCACTTCCCGGTGTAGTGGTTAAGGGATATACAGATAGGGACTCGCACTTGGAACAGGATCCAGAGCCTAAGTGGGCAACACAGGGCCTATCTCAGAGCAAAGACAAGCCGTGCAGTCCTTACTGCTCCCTCCTTGGAACCCTATTGAACATGAGAACATTAGGGCAGCAAGCAGGGGCTTGGTGGTGAGATGAGCCCCCAGCTGCACAGTGGAGAGCCAGACATTTAACCCTTTACTGCCTGATGGTTGTTACTGTGCACAAACCCAGGAGGTATATCTACTGGGCAGTAGCATGGGGGGCAGTGATTCCCAGCTCAAGGAGACATACCCATGCTAGGGCTGATTGAGCTAGCGCAGTGAAAAGAGAGTGTAGGCACTGCGGTTCCAGGGGCTGGCTGCCCCGAGTACACGCCTGCAGTCTCGCATGGCTATTTTTAGTGCGCTAGTTCGATCAGAGCAGGCACAGCTAAATCCCAGCTTGAGGAGGCAGAGGCTCCCAACTCGAAGCATAAATGTGCCTTTAGAAAGAACCAGCCCCTGCTCTGAAGAGCTTACAGTCTAAATAGACAAGACAGAGGCAGGGAGTATTATTACCCCATTTCAGAGATGGGAAACTGAGGCATGGCATGACTTGGCCAAGGTCACACAGAGGTTCCAGGGCACAGCCAGACACTGAACACGAATGCTCGCTGCCCTACTGAGGGACAGGAGGGAGCGAGGGCACGTCACCAGGCCACGTTGGCATGCTGGCAAAGCTACTGCCCCTCCTCCCTCAGGGTGTTCAGGCTTTGATCCGGCTTCATCTCTGCTGCAGCACGGCGGAGCTGTGTCCGTCTCTCTGCCCCACGTGTGTACAAGAGCCGGGACCATTTGAAAGGCGCAAGAACCATTGTGATGATTGGCGTGGATGAAGCCGCTCGGCTTTCAAGTGGAAGTTTCGACCTGCGGTGGGCGGAAGTGTGAGTGATCGCACAAAGGACCCATTAGAGAGCGAAGGAGCAAGTGCTTTAATGGGCCCAGCCAGCGCGTTAGCCACGAGATGTCAGGCTTCTTTGAGGGAAAACTCCGTTCTGCCTGATCAAGCACTGGTGATGCTCAGTGAGCTGCTTCCTCCATGTCAAGGGCACAGGGGCTCAAGACACCAAATTAGCTCCCTGGGGCCAGCCCCTCCCTGGGTGTAAATTGCATTGAAGTCAATGGAGCCAGGTCAATTGACTCCGCTGAAGATCTGGCCCTCGATTTCCTGCAGCCCAAGGGTTTTGGGTTGAGGGGTTGATTCAGGATCATCTCCTCCAAGGGATCTTTGGGGTTTGTGCATCGCCAGGGCCCAGGGATTTCTGGTCTTACTGGAGAGATGCAAGAAGGACCATGCGATCCCTGGATGCAGCTCAGCTAGGGAAGGTCTGCCTGGATAGCCAGGGCTAGCACACCTGGACCCTGCCAGTCACCTGCTCCTCTGCATATGGAGACCTGGCAGGGCCAGCGTCCTATTGAGCTGCCACCGCTCAGACTGCTTGGGCTCGGTCCGCCTCCTGCCATTACACAGGGAGACAATTCTCCTGTGGCCTTTGGTGCACCCTGGAGGGGAGGGGGCAGAGAAGATGGATGGAGGCAGGAGGGAGGGATTGACGGGGCCTGATGGAGACAGAAGTGGGAGGGGAGAGGCATCGAGGGGCTCAGGTGGGAGGGCAGGAGTGTGGTACTGTGCAGACTGGTGGTGTAGAAGATGGTGCGATTACAAGACAGGAAAAGAGGGTGATTGTGTGAATGTGTCCTGCCAGATCAGGGCTGAGAAGCTTATCAGATGGCCTCAACCTGGCCCCTTCAGCACGAAAGGCTTGAGTCTCCACCACTTGAACTAAAGGAGCAACTCCATCAACTGGCACCAGTAGTAGACTCTTAACCTCTTATGTGGACCAGTTACTAGATGGAGGCAAAGCCCCATGCTCCTCCGGGATGAGCGACACTTTCACAGTCCTGCCCACGCTGCATCAGTTTAGTCAGTGGGGCTGTGAAGCCAACTGTTTCCAAGGGGCTTTCAATGGGCAGCGAGCACTCACCCCTCTGAAAATCTCGCCCTAAATTCACCTGTTGCTTCTTTATGCTTAACAGGCCTTTGGGGGACAACGCTGACTGAAAACACTGCTGAAGACCGAGAGCTTTATGTAAAGACCACACTGCGAGAGCTGCTGGTTTATGTCATCTTCTTGGTGGATATCTGCCTATGTGAGTAGTTGTGTGTGTGTCAGCATGTGTGTGTCTCTCTCGCTCTGTTTAGGGGGGTTTATATTCTGGATATCTTGGCACTAATTTATGTGCTGTTTAATATCTCGTAGATGCACCCAGAGCACTGGCTGGGCGCATTCTTAACTGGCTCAATAAAATGTCCGCATCATCTATAGGTAGAAAGGACAACGCAATGATTTATTAATCAGCTAGAGTGCAGATCAATGCCTGATCCTGGTAGTCCTTAGAACGGGCTGGCATCTTTTCATGGAAACCTTTTTTTCTGTGAAAAATGTTTTTTTGGTCAACCTACACATCTTCTTGTGGATTGACCTTTTCCAGATTTTTTGGTGGGAGTGGCCGGGGGGGGATGGAAACATTTTTGGCTTTCAAAAAAAATTGTGGTTTCTAAAAAAATCCTCAAAGCTTTGGATTTTACAATTCAGTTTTTCACTGACAAAAAAAGTTCATAGGAAATTTGTGTGTGTGGGGGGGATGTTGAAAATATACTGTGGAAAAGGGTGGAAAGGGCATTTTTGAATGACTCTAGTAATGACTCTCTATGGTCCCATGGCACCCTCCATCCACGGTTCTCAAGGCCCTCTGCAGACAACATTGCCCCCAGTTAAGTGCTACCGGGCCCATTTCATAGGTGCTGGTAAGTAATTAAGGAGTCCGAGTTTCAGCAGGTCTGAGACCCACAACTCCAGTGGACTTGTGCAGAAGCAGCAGTTGCTTAGGACCTCTGAAGGCCAGAAGTGATGTGTCTGAGTTCACACAGCAAATTAAAGGCAGAGACCCAGGGATCCTGGTGGCCTCTGTCGCAGTCTAACTCAAAGGCACTCACTGATCTTTATGTGACGGGCAGAGAAGCAAACCACTCAGCTGGCTCACAAGAGAAGCATGCATCATGGGGGGTGCCGCACAAGATGAGCATAAGGGTATTTCTTCACTTCAGAGTTAGCCCAGGCACTTACCCAGGTGTTGCCCCTACCTCCCGTCCACACGCAAAACCCTCTCATAGATTTTGATGATGCTTTCAGCCTGAGCTAGGTGCCCCACCTGCGGCTATGGGCTACACCCGAGTGAGGCTTTCATTTGGCTGGTAACCTGCCCACGTTGCAGTGTGGACACAAGCTAAAACACTGCACTGCTGGTCCTTCAATGCCTTCACACAACTTCCCCATCGACCCAGAAGGGCAGACGAGTTCTCCCACAATTCACTGGGAAAGACTCACAGAGCAGCTCAGGTTACTGCAGCACAAAAAGCTATGGGGTGTGCCCAGAAATGTGCCACTGACTCTCTCAGGGGAACGTAGCACCCCCCCATGAGGACACAGGAGCGTGGGTAGGGCTTTGCGGCATGACTGCTCACGCCCAGGTACCACTTGCCCGAGAGGACGTACCCGAAGTGAAGTGGGCCCTTGGCATCTCGACAGCACGAGGCTGCCGTACTCGGCTGACTTGGCATCTGCTGTTTTTAAGCCAAGCTTTCCAAATCTCAGCACAAGCTCTGGCCGCTAACCGCTGAGAAGCCACTGGGAATTTGCACCAGAGCCCGTCCTCAGATTTGCAGCATGAAGCTCTATGAGAGCAAAGGACAAATGCAGACAGCTGGGTCTCGAAGCTTCCTGGAATCTGAGACACATTGTTCAAACACATGCAGGCAGTTGACGTTTCCCCTTTAAATCTTGATGGGCCTTAGGGGAAGGGTGGTTAGGATGATAACGGGGATGGCAGCTCACATTGTCCTGGGGGTGGATTTAATGCAGTTCTGTACTGAATGCTAATGTATGGACCTTGTGTGGGCAGAACAATGGCTGTTTGCTTTGGGACGGTTCATTGTTATCTCAAAGGAGCACCTGTGGCATTGCATGGTGCAGTGGATTATATTTCATGCACCCTGTGGCAGAACAGACACACAAAGGGCACCAAATGAGGTTATTATCGCTCAGGCGCAGGGGGATGGAATCCCAATCAGTCTTTCAGTGTGACTGAGACACGCACCTAGTCTGAGTCATGCAAAAGTCAGGTTTTGAACATTGGCTGCTTTTTCAGGAAGCTCTTTCATTAGAGGAACAGGTTTTAAGATTTGCAGTGATTGATTCTTTAGGTGGGAGAGGGGTGTGGGTGTGTTAGATCCCACTCAAAGGTTGGGATCCTTGTTGAGTGAAAGCTAATCTAATGCATCCCACCAAGGGAAGTGGTGGTTTCTCCATCAGCCTTTCTAGCCAAGTACAAGCTATTGGGCTCAATACAGGGGTAACTAACGGGGTGAAATTCTTGGACCCGTGATATGCAGGAGGTCAGACTAGGTGATCTAATGATCCCTTCTAGCCTTAAAATCTATGCCCTTATGACTCCTATGACTTAACCAATGGGTGCACATGGCAAAATGACTGTGTAAGCCGGTGGATGAGTCAGCAGAAAGAAACCTAGCTGTAATTGGCAAGGTTTCTTCATGCACGTATAACCATCATCAGCTTGGTCACCAGCAGGGATTAGACCCTGGATCCTCAAAAAGCTTCGACCATGGGTCTGCGCGGCTGGTGCGACATGTCTATGCCCCTGGTGCAGAAAAGCACTCCGGTACTTGTGTAACACTCAGAAGGTACGCTCGCAGTCCCATTGATCTCCTGGGTCAGAGGGTGTAGGAGGTGGCTGGAGTGAGGCGGGGGGACTTGGAAAGAACTGGGCGGTCACTAGGTCCCATTTCCTTTCCAGGGCTGCTCCGTGACAGACTGCCCCTTAGTCAGGGTGAGCTGCAATGTCCCAGCCATGCCCACACAGCAGAGGTTGGCTGCTGCTGGTTTTAAGCATTGTCACCCTTTAAGACCCCAGCTTAAGTTCTTCTGTGTGGTAAAAAGGGGCCCTTTTAAAACTGTCCAGCTGGGGTGCTCGTATATAGCCTGCTGTGCTGGAGAAGCCCAGCAAGCCAAGGCACTGCAGATCTGAAATAGATTTCATCCCCACTGAGAGAGGCCCCTCTAAATCCAGACATACATTTGCTGAGAACTTTGGAGAGTCCCTGAGCATCAACCTCTTCTCTTCCTTCTGTATTCTCTCCTCTTTCTTCCCAAACTCACCCCTACTAATGTAATCCACGTCTTCGGATCAGAAGCTGATGCTACTGTTAGTCTCTAATATTCATGTGCAACTAAGTGGAACCATCCTGCTCTGTCCTGTTTTCTCCTAGTGACTTACGGAATGACAAGTACAAATGCCTATTACTACACCAAAGTGATGTCCGACCTCTTCCTGCAAACCCCTTCGGACAGCGGGGGCTCCTTCCAGTCCATCAGTAGCATGGCTGAGTTCTGGGGCGTGAGTACAACCAAGCATGAGACTCAAGACAGAGGACCCCAGATTCTGGGAAAGGGAAATCTTCCCACACTGATGCCATGTAATCCATCCCTGTGCTGGCCCATGTCCCTTTGGGCAGTACTTGGTTGTTCCAGTTGCTTCATCCTGTTGATTGACTTTTGTGACTGTCAGTTTTAGTGCCCTTCCTGTGTGACCAGTAGAAATTTCACTGTCATTTGCACACACAAAGTTCACCGGCCATAGCTAGCTATTTGAGCAAGGAATTATTTCTATTACTGTGGCACCTAGGGGCCCTGAGATCAGCACCCCATTGTGCTAGGTGCTGTACATACACCCAGTGAGACAGTCCCTGCCCCCAGAGGACTTGCAACCTATATAGACAAGACAGACAAAAGATGGGAGAAAGGAAGTGCTATTATCCCCATTGTCCAGATGGGGAACTGAGACAGAGTGGTTAAGTGACAGTCCAAGGTCCCACAGGAAGTCTGTGGCAGAGCTGGGAATTGGCCCCAGAGCTTCTGAGTCTTTCTTCAGTCTTTCTTTAACAAGAAACACGTTCTGATTTATGTGTGCATGCCTAACATATGTGAAAATCAGGCCCTGGCCACCCACCTAGGTAGACTGTTTGCTGAGGGAATTTGATTGAAAGTCACTGCAGATTTCATCAGAGTAATAAATCAAGATGGAAAAGGTGTGTGGGATCTGTCAGAGTTCTCCTGAGGAACTAGCAGAGAAATGAGCACAAGCAGAGTGAATGCTGGTCAGACACCACAATCTCTTGCGCTGATCAGTCAGCTAGAAATAGCTTGTAACGAGTTGCCTTTTTCTGTCTCGGACTTTTAAAAGCCTGTAATGGGTTATGAATTTGCCTTTCTCCATCTGCACCTGGGCACTGGTTCATCATTTTCCATGCCATCTTCCCTTTCCAAACAGGGGCTCCCCTGGCATCCCCCTTCCATCTAGCCATGGTATAGCTGACACCACCCCACTATTTAGTAATATGGGGAAGGCCAGAGAGTCATGACAAGCTGGCACTTGGTCTCGACCCCCATGGGGTTGTGACCTCCAGGTTAAGACCCCTGTCCATGGGCATCCCGGGGGGGTGGCTGCCTTGAGCCAGATGTCTGATTCCTTTTCTTTTGCAGTATGCCCAAGGCCCATTGCTGGATAGCCTGTACTGGACCAAATGGTACAACAATGAGTCTCTAGCTCACAGCACCCAGTCCTACATCTACTATGAGAATCTGCTGCTTGGCGTCCCACGTCTGCGCCAGCTGAAGGTGAAGAACAACTCGTGTGTGGTGCACGACAACTTTAAGGAAGATATTTCAGGATGCTATGATGTGTACTCCGAGGACAAGGAGGAAAGAGTCCCCTTCGGGCTCATCAATGGAACTGCGTAAGTGTGTCCCTCCTGTTGAGGCTGGAAAATCTTTGAACGACTTTTGCCAGAACTTTGGCCAACTCTTGTGAAATAACATGTGAAAGGCTAGTCCCATGGGTAACATGATGTCAGGGGGAGAGTCCTGCATAGGCCTGCAGAGTTCTTTCCCTCTGACTCCTGCTGGCAGACAGACAAGGTGCGTCCTAGTAGCTTCAACCCAAGGATATAAAAATCTTCAGTGTCTCTCTGAGGCAGGAACTGATCCGGTTTCTGCCAGGGAAAACCCCAGCAACAGCCCAGCTCAGGAGAAAAGCTTAGGTTGAAACTCTTGTTTTGGTAGTTTAAGCTGCTGAAGACACAGTCCTGGGAGAGAATATATTTGGACCGGATGCAGTGAGGGTGCAAACCCCACTACTTCTCCTATTGTATCTGTGACCCAGGAGAGAGAACCAACTCCCATAGGTCTTGAAAGCTTGTTCTCAGCCCAATCCCAGATGTTAGGATCATTCAGTTAAGAACTGGGGCTTCTGGATGCTTCTCTGAACTGAACCAAACCTGCAAAACATCTTGAAGTTCATCTGCTATTCGGCTGTATGATTTCCTCGCCCTTGATTTGTATTAGGATCCCTGGCGGTGGAGTTGCCATGTTATAGTCCCAGAACACCAAGATTTAGTCACTTGATTAACACCGTACTTGACTAAGTCAGCAAGGTGAACTTACTGTGTATTGGGTGATGAGACTTGCCTGTCTGAATGCATTGTTCTAGCTTAAGACTGAGGGGAAAAACAAGCAGGGAAGCTACACAATGGACTCTGGTAAGCAGCCTCTGAACAAACACTCAGGGGCAATGACAAGGCAGAGGGGGAAGCTATTAGTTTTGAGGATTCTATATCCTGTCTCCAAGTTGCAAGGCTTGTTCTGCCAGTGCTGGGATTAACAGCTCAGTGAGCTAGAAACAGTTAAAAAGTCACTTGGTCTTTGGGAAGCAAGGTGGTCAAAGGGACTTAACAGTTTTTAAAGGAAGGGGAGGGTGTGGCGGGGAGAACTGGTTTGCAAGTTAAGGGAAGAGACCATCACACACACCTGAACAGTCTTGGGTGGCTCTGTTGGAAGCTTAGCTCTACCAAGGTCCCCATGCGGAAGATGCATAGACACCTGGTGTGCTAAACACACGGTCGTCTGTTCATTGTTTTAAGATCTGCTCTCTATAATGCTGCTGTTCTGCCTAAATAATGCTTTGCTTTAAAGAAGGCCATCTGGTCACTGTCACTGCTCCTGGAGGGGACAGAATGGCGGGCGCTGAAGATAAATCAGGCCTGCTGAGTTATCGTGGTTGATCATTGGGGATTGCGACCAGGGCCCGCTCTGAGAGTGGGAGAATCGCATGATTGCACCCTGAGAAAGGTGACGGATAGAGGCCTGGGAGTGAAGAGGCCAGCAGGAGTCAGCGATGTGGCTAGCCCAGTGACTGGCAATGCCTTGTATTGCAGCAGTGTCTGTGATTGGCGGCCCCTCGTGTGCCAGGCACCAGATATGGAACATGAGACAACCCTGGCCCTGAAGCACTTACAGTCTGAATATTCCAGCGCCGCAAAGGGCAGGGGGAGAAGCGGTTTGCCCAAAGCCACCCCATAGGGCAGCTGGTCTCCTGTCCCCTCGTCACTGGGTCACGTTGCCTCTCAAGCCTGGCTTGTGGATTTCTCCCTGCAGGTGGAGGTACCATTCGGAGGAAGAACTGGGTGGCTCGTCCCACTGGGGTCGACTAACCAGCTATAGCGGGGGCGGATATTACATAGACCTCAAGCTGACCCGGGAGGAGAGCGCAGAAGCCCTGCAAGCCCTGAAAGAGAAGCTGTGGCTGGACCGGGGCACCCGGGTGATCTTCATTGACTTCTCAGTGTATAACGCAAACATCAACCTGTTCTGCGTGCTGAGGTACGGGAGACCCTTTCATCCTCGGTCCCGCTGCCTAGCGCTGGGGACATGGCATTCCCACCCTGCCCGGCATCATTGCCTTCATCCAGGGCCCTCCGAGCACATCATGGCGTTAATGAATTCAGCCTCTGTGCCCCATCTGCGGGGCAGGCCCTTCTTATTGTCCTCAGTGCCTGCAGCACAGAGACATTCAATGACTTGCCCCAGGTCACACAGTGAGTGAAAGGCAGGGCTGGGAATGGAACCCAGGAGTCCTGGCTCCCAGTCATCTCTAACCACAAGGAGGCACAAGTTCTGAGTGTGTCTTGGCTTTTGAGGAGGTGGTGACATCTCCTTCCCTGAGCCCTGTCACTTTTGATGCCAGTTACTGCCCTGATGTGAGCACCATACAGACCCGCAGGTGACTGCTGTGAGTGTGACGTGTCATTCTCATTCTCATCCTGGTGAATCTGCCAGGGCTGGCCCCTAATGTAACTATTGCCTATGAGGAAGTATCACATAGCTCAGTGGTTCCCAACCTGTGGCCCGTGGCGGCTTTCAAAGTGGCCCGCGGTTCCCCTCCCGCTGGCTGCAGAAGGGAGCCGCCGCCTAAGGACCCAGGCGCAGCACGTTGCCGTGGGACTACAAGATCAGTGCAGGCTCCTTGCTACAGCCAAAAGGACAGGAGATCAGCACTCCCCTCCCCCTGGCTGTAGCAGGGAGCATGGCAAAGCGCTCCACCTGGGTCCCTGCTGGAGCCAGACGGAAGGGAGCACTGATTTCACACACCCCTGGCTGCAGAAGGAAGCCACTGCCTAGGGACCCAAGTGGAGCACATGGGGCGACAGGACGCGTGCGGTTTCCCTGCTGCAGCCCGGGAGACGGGAGATCAGCGAGGAAGCAGCCTCCTCCCGAATTCCTTCTGTCTGGCTGTGCGGGGGCTGCTGGCAGAGACTGGTGGCCTTTCAGGGTTGTAAAAATGATATCTCTGGCCCTCGAGCCAAAAAGGTTGGGAACCACTAGCTGGTAGCAAAGCACTGCTGCGGAAGAGCTCCCTGGCGAGCAATAGGTAAATCGCCCACTATTCAGATGAAATTCAAACACAATCCAAATAAACTCCGGTTATGTTCTCTTCCAGCCTCATCAGGAGATCCTTCACCTCCCCAGATCACACTCCCTCCAACCAGCCAGGGACCCCTCTTTTTATGACAATAGCTCCTAGAGGCCCCAGCCAAGATTGGGATCCCCTTGTGCTCAGTGCTGTATGTATCCATTGTAAGAGGCAGTGCCTGAGAGCAATGGGAGCTGCTGGCCCCAAGGCTTCAAAGGTGTTTAGGGACCTAGTGCCCATTGAAATCGATGGGGATTAGGCACCTAAATCCTTCTGAGGACCTGGGTGTTGGTATTATTGGTAGCTGCCACGTGGTTAATAAAGAGACTTTATCCTACCACAATAATCAGCAGCATTTCACCGATCCCTGTTTCCCTTCTCTCGGTGTGCAGTGAGGCAGCAGAGCTGAGTACAACAGCCACATATGTGTGCTTGACTCTTCCACACAAGGGTTGGCAGATGTGCAGAGCTCATCCTCTCCATCTGATGTATCTCAAGAACATACAATAGCCCCATGGTGATTCTGGTTTCCTTCTGCCCTTCCAGGTTAGTAGTTGAATTTCCAGCCACCGGAGGCGCAATCCCCTCCTGGCAAATCCGCACGGTGAAGCTCATCCGCTACGTCAGCACCTGGGACTTCTTCATCGTAGCCTGCGAGATCATCTTCTGCGTCTTCATCTTCTACTATGTGGTGGAAGAGATTCTGGAGTTACGGATCCACAGGCTGCAGTACTTCACCAGTGTCTGGAACATCCTGGATGTGGTGGTCATACTGGTGAGTGGGGGGCGAGGGGACCGGGAAAGATGGTAAAGGAAAAGCAAAGTTAGGATTGGGGAACTGGTCCAGATAAAACAAGAACTGACCCAGACCTTTGCCCTAATCTCAGGCTGAGCCACTAGAAGGAGACAATCACATGCACAAAGGCCATGACTTTCAATAGCAGTTAGGTGCCTTTGCAGATCTTCTCCTTAAGGATGTGTTTGAGCGCTTGGCTGAATGAGGGGCTAAACCAGTGTGTTACTAACACACCCCTGTATTGCCAGTCCCTCTAGTGGAACATCCCTATGGACCGATGCTAAAAAGTTTTTTAACATTTTTAGCCCCTGTAGGCCCAGCAGCATCTCAGGCCATTTCCTCTTTTCAGCTTTCCATCGTGGCCATTGCGTTCCACATCTTTCGCACCATCGAGGTGAACAGACTGATGGGAGAGCTGCTCAAGCACCCCGACATCTATGCAGACTTTGAGTTCCTAGCTTTCTGGCAGACCCAGTACAATAACATGAACGCCGTCAACTTATTCTTCGCCTGGATCAAGGTACCGGGGAGAGGGGCAGGTTCCTGTGAGAGAGACTGCTGTCTGAGCAGCATGTGGGAAAGAGCCCAGAAGGCTCCGTTCAGGGGATCTCATCTCGCAGAGCGGCGCAAATGCAGGTGGTGATGGGGCTGGCTAAAGGAGAGGAATATCTCAGGTTCCAATTCTCCGCAGGGAAGCTCTCCACATCCCTCGATGGGGCAGTGTTCTGGAGAGCAGGGGGTGAGCCAAGGGCTGTGGGGTAGAAAAGGGTGTTTTACGGTGTTGAGCACCACTTAATTGTATCCCAGTAACTACTGAAAATACTCAGTCTAGAGCAACAAGAATGATCACCTCTATCGATGCCCAGTCAAAGCTGTGACCCGACTATTTAAGGCACATGGAATTCTTGCCAGGCCCTAGGGGACAGCATGATTTAAAGACAAGCAAGGCAAAAATCGCAACTGACACTTATTACATCGTTCAAACCCTAGTGTAAGAGAAAATAGCCTAGATTGTTAAAGCAACATTGAAGTTATAAAGTTACATTCTTGCATCTGTGTAGACGCAAGGAGGAGAAGGGAGGAGAGATAAACATGGTCTGATGACTCTACCATCCTCTTTGACACTTGGTGCCTGTCACCAGTTGACAGAACAGAGAGTTTTGTAGCAATTTCCATAATTAGCTGGAACATTTCAAATAATAAACGACCAAACCCTCCCTCCCCCAAGTCCCACACCCATAAGTAGAGCTGGGTGGACATTATTTGACGGAAACATTTTTCAGCGACAAATGCAAATTCAGCCAGAAGGAAACATTTCATGAATGCACATCAGTTTTGCCAAATTCTTCATGCTGGGGAAGGAGGTGTCATGATCCCCAAGATGGAAATGTTTTGTTACAATCATTTTGCAATCAAAGGTCTCACTGCTCGAGTCCAAATGATTTTCGGTTAGAAATTTCCTTCAATTTTTTTTTTTAATTAAAAAACATTAAGCCCTTGGCACCGCCAAAAACCCACTCGAAATCTGGCCCATTAGAAAAGCCAATTTCCCTGGCTGGGGGTTGGATGGAGAAATCAGAACCCAGCCTTCTGAGCACCCTACGCCTGGAAAGCTCAGTATCCACAGCCCTGGAGCGGCAGGTCGTCGTATCCACGCAGCAAACAAGCTGTGCAGCACAGGACGCTTCCCCACCCCTGTCCTGCTAGGACCCTCTCTAAGGACAAAAAGGACGGCCAGTTTCCAGACCCATTTCATCTTAGCATCTCTGATAACATTGTTAAGAAGGATGATGATTGGAGCCAATTCCTGTGGCGATTTTCCTGGCGTGGATTTGCTAGAAGCTGGGTTGAGAAAACCAGCCCCTTTCACACAGGCCACCCAACAGCCAGCAGCTGGTAATGACCATCAGGCAGCGCTGACCTTGCCAAATGACCCTTTCAGACTCAGTCAGCAGTATGCCTTTCATACAAAGCCAGCAGGTTTTACTCTGTATTCTATGCTTATCTGGCCCTCATCTCTCAGTCTATAATGCATTTATCCTCACAATACCCCTGGGAGGCAGGGCAGTTCTATTATCCCCGTTGCACAGCTGGGGAAACTGAGGCACGGGGTGGCTAAGTGACTTTCCCAAGGTCACACAGGAAGCCTGTGGCAGAGCAGGAATTGTTCCCATCACCCACCTGCACACCCTAACCAATGGCCCATCTTTTCTCCCTACCTTCTCTTCTGCCCAGCTGCATCATTTCTTGTAGTGATACTATTAACTCAGTGCATGCATGGATGTATGAGCTAGAGAATAAAATAGCTGATGCCCATATCTTACCTTGTCTTACCCTGTCTTTTTTTCCCCTTAGATATTCAAGTACATTAGCTTTAACAAAACAATGACCCAGCTTTCCTCTACACTGGCTCGCTGTGCCAAAGATATTCTGGGATTTGCCATCATGTTCTTCATTGTGTTCTTTGCCTACGCCCAGCTGGGCTACCTTCTCTTTGGGACACAAGTGGAAAACTTCAGCACCTTTGTTAAATGCATGTAAGTGTATTCGCTCACTTTCTCCCTTGTCCCTTCCCCTCTCCCGCCACCCTTTCATTCTGTGGCATCAAGCGCAGTTCGGCTCTGTGAAGACAGAAACAGGCCGTGGCTTCTCCACAGACTCGTTTCCTCCCTGTGTGGATTCAGAGTCACAGCTGCTCATTTTAGTGAGACACCTAAGTTGTCACTGCATTTCCATCCCTGCAGAGCCAACACGGCTCTGGGAGAGGGAGCTGGCTTCTATTCCTTCTCCTTCATCATCAACAGAATTATCAGCTGCATTCCTATTGCAGGTCATTTGGAATCTGAGAGTCAAGCTGGGTTCTTCTTGTATCACTGATAATAAAGACAGTGTAGGCCTCAGTTACACCTGTACGACATCTCTGAATGGGAATGTAAACTGAGAACTGGATCTGGCTTGTATGGTCTTATTACTAGTGATGCAGAAAGAACCCAGCTTGACTTTCAGATTCCAACTTGCATTCACCGGTCTCGTGGCTAAGAAATGGTGTCTTTGTACAGGGCTGTAAATGGAGCACTTTTGATATGGATTCATCAAAGCACATAAACTACAGGCAGCCTTGATGTCATTTTTTTTTTTTTTTGATAAAGTCACTTTTCAGACCAGAATCACACTTCAAATGATCCATGAATTTACATTTTACAGGACATCGTCTCAGCTGGCTTAAATCAGTGTAGCTTCACATGTGTCAATAGAGCAATGCTATTCACATGTGTCAATAGAGCAATGTCAATAGAGCAATGCTTACCCCAAATGAGAATCTGGCCCTGCACATTTCCAAACACCAGCACAGACGGTTAAGGTCAGGGTAGGCCCAGAAAGATTTAGTGACCTCGTGATCATGGTAGCAAGAACTAAACAGGTCAATGCATGATAGTAGCAAATAGGTGCTTTAAAGAGAGGGAGGAGACTCAAAGCGACACCTGCAGAAGTCTAAAATGAAGCCACTGCCTGCTCCATGTACCTGCCACTTCTGTGTTTGGTTCTAGAACTGGGCTTTATCTAGAGATTGCTGACATTTTTTTGACAGAAAAATCTAAACAGGGAATGTGTCAATTTCAGTGACATTGTCAATGGGAAAGTCAAACTGACTTGTTTCTACGCTCTCATTTCATTTCAATAATGTTGAAACGTTTTGTTTGGATAATGACAGAATGTTTCATTTCGACTCTATTGTTTTGATTCATTTTGTTTTGACTTTTGCATTATATTCAAATGAATAGTTACATTTGAATTTGTACAGCACACCTTTTATTTACTTCAATATAAATGTCAAAATGAAATGAATGGGAATGCAACTTTTTTCAACCTTCTTGAAAGGAAACATTTTGGTGTCCCTGAAGTGAAATAGTTTGCCATTTTCATTCTTTGGGAAACGTCATAATTTCAGCTTTTCAGTGCAGAACAAAAACAGATTTAGAAATATCAGACTCTCCCGCAGAATGGAAATTCCATTTTCCAGCCCGCTCTGTCACTCCTTAGCCCTGCCGGCCCCACGACACCCAAGCACAGTGGCTAAATTGCCCTTTAGATCCATACTGAGCAACTCACTTCTAGCTCCAGTTGGTGCGCACTGAGCATCCTGGCAGTGTGGGGTTTGCTGCATGTGGGGTCATTATCTGCCTCTTAGCTACATCCATTAGGGAAAGACTCGGGGCCGGGTCCAACATCCACTGACGTCCCGTGGAAAGACTTCCATTGACTTCAAAGGGTTCTGGATGAGACCTTAATAAATGATCTAACTGCACCAATCCAAATGAGGGGCACCTTTCCTGTCCTCCCAGCAGGATGATCTGTGCAGCCCATGGCATGCACAAGGGCAAATTCAGCTCAGTTACACCCAGGCAGCTATATTGGAGCCATGAGGCTAGGAGGGTGCAAATGACAGCAGCCTTCAGCTAGGTGTGTGGGCGATCACAACAGGGACTAGGCAGTGAGCATCGCTTAGGAACTTGTCTGTGGCGTGGAGAGAGAAAGAGATCCAGTGGTCACAGAGCAAATCCCTTCCTCCTCACATCCCCAAAATAAACAGGGGGAGGAGAACTCGCTGATCCACCTGAGAGCTAACAGTGCTGGAAATCCAGGGAGTTCCTCCCATTAAAATTACTCAAGAAATGAGGGAGGAAGTGGGATATTTCACATACATTAGGAAAAACTAACCCCTCCGAATGGATGCCTTTGCATCCGCCTTTACTATGTCCCCTCTTGCAGTGGCTCTAAGACTGCCAACTGTTGTTTTTAGTTTAAAGCAAAAGTCACAGCTTTCACCTCTAGTCTCCACTCCAAATCCAGCCCAGGCCAGCAGCATCTGCCAGCTGTTCCCATCTCACTGGACAGCTGGACAGCCTATGTCAGATGAGTTTGAGGTGCTCAGTTCCAAGTGGCCAAATGCTCACAGAAGAAAATCCACCCACCAGCCTTGCACTGAGCCCCTGCCTGCTTTGGGGTGGTCTTTGCTAGCACGTGCGGTTGAGTTGGAACGTGACCTCGGTCGTGTTAATTCACATGACGTTTGCAGTCAGTGGAGAGGGGGACATGTCTAACATCGTACCGGCTGGTCACAGTTAGCTTCAGTTCCAGTCGGACTTACCCATGAGCAGATGACACGATGGAATTGTAGGTGAGTCGTATTACGTCACTTGCCTCTTCACAGTCCTGTTCTAACGCTAAAGTCTAGTGAAAAGCAGCCCCCTATGGTTGAAATTGTAGACTGGGGTTTTTTACGCAAAGCCATGCCAGTCAGACACTGCTATGAACTCCCCTCTCCAGGGGCGCATAGCACAGTTTTATTACACAGTCCTCAAGAGAGGGAAAATCTTATCTGTAACTGTCAGGGCACCAGGGCTGCCTTGTGGCTACTGCAATTTCATCTGCATGTTGGGTAGGACCTCACTGGATCTCTTGTCAATTGCTTCAAGCCCAGCTACAGGAGACTGAGCTGGATTGTCTTTTGGCTCATACGTCATCCACAACATTGCTAATCACATTCTCACTGCAAAATCTCCGAGTCATTGCTTAATTGCTCTCATCTACACCCTTCTGATCCCATAATATTGTCCCTAGAGGCACGAGAAACACACACAAGCACCAGGCCTGAAATTTTCAAAGCCATCTAAGGGAAAGCAGTGGAAGGCAGTGTTGCCTAGTTGAAGAGGCATTGGATGGGGACTCAGAAGAGTTGGGTTCTATTCCTGGCTCTGCCACTGGCATGCTGGGTGACTTCAGGCAGGGCACTTTCCCGTCTTGGCCTCAGTCTCCCCATCTGTAAAATGGGGATAATGATACTGACCTCCTTTTTAAAGTGCTTTGAGATCTGCCACTGCAAAGCACTAGATAAGAATTATTATTATACGTCTCTAAGTCCATTAGACAGCTTTGACGATCTCAGCCCAGTCGTAGAGCTCCATTCATCATGCTAATCAGTGCAGCATGGACACTTCATGAAGGGGGAGGCTAAATTCAGCAACTAACAGATGGCTGAACAAACGATTTGCTCAGCTCTAGCTAGCACAGTAAAACAGTCTCCTGCAGAAATATAAAGGCAGGAAGTGCCTGGACAGAAAATGCAATTGGCAGTATGATGAAAGTAGCCCAGGTTGATACATTCCATGGGCTCAGTCCTCTGAACACAACCAGCGAGTGGTCTTAAAGTGTATGATTCTCTAACACGTGCCGTGCCGTGCTGTCAATAAGCTGCAGATGCGGTGCTGACCTTGTGCTCTTTCCATTCCCTAGCTTCACCCAGTTTCGAATCATCCTCGGCGACTTTGACTACAATGCCATCGACAATGCCAACAGGGTCCTGGGGCCCATTTATTTCGTCACCTACGTGTTCTTTGTTTTCTTTGTGCTGCTGGTAAGCGGAAAGGGTTAATCTGCCTGGGGTGAAGAGTATTGTTGTTACAGCAGCACCAGTCACCCAGATTGAGATCAGGCCCGTTGTGCAACACACACAGAAGGAGATGGTCTTTGCCCTGAACAGCTTACAGTCTAAAGAGATGTGACAGGCAAAGGGCACATTAGTAACAGGCCCATTTTGCAAGGGTGGATTCAGGCCCAGATCCCCAAAGGGACTTGGGCAGCACAGCACCCCAATTGTAGGTGACTTGGTAATCACTGGAATCCATGAACCCTGGGCCGGGTGCTTAGGACCCCTAGGCAAGGCCTGTGGAAAGCAGGTAGAGGAGGGACGTGAACCAGGGTCTCCCACATCCCAGGTGAGTACCCTAAAAAGGTGCTAGCACAGCCTCCTCCTTGCCTCCCCAGACTTTTTGTGTGGTGTTAGGCATGCTCAGGGCACACCTACTGGATTGGGCCCCACAGGTGAGGAGCGTGCTTATCTTCACCTGGCCTGAGAGTCGCACTGGGGCTGGATGTACAAAAGACGCCCGGGCGCCAGCAGTGTGCACGCCCAGAGGCAGACACATCAGCCCCGGCAGGGTGAGGTGGCAGTTGTGCGTAGGGGTCTGTGCGTTGCAGCAGTGCCCACATCTAGGGCTTAGGTGCCCAAGTCTCTTTATGGATTTGCATCCCAAGGAATCCTGCAGAGCCTGGAATTGAATCAGGATGTCGTGGGTCCCAACCCAGTGCCATAACCACAAGCCACCCTTCCTCCCTAGAGAGCATTGCGCTGGTCTGAATGTCCCATCCCCTCACCCTTGTGTTTTCAATGAGAGCATCCCTGGGAGGGAACGGCTCCCTGTTTGTTTGATCCCTGCTGACAGATACTATGCTGAGAGACCGTGCTGCTATCCGACCAAGTAAAGTCACTCTACAAACTGCTCCTTCCGTCCTCTCCCCTAAACTCTGCCATCACCCCAGGGCAATAATGGAGAAAAAGAACTGGCCTAGACAGGCCAGAGGGCTCAGTCTCTGCTTCAGCTAGTTTCTCCTTTCTGTAGAACATGTTCCTAGCCATCATCAACGACACCTACTCGGAAGTCAAGGAGGAGCTTTCAAACCAGAAGAACGAGCTGCAGCTCTCAGACATCTTGAAGCAGGTTGTATAGAGCCCGTCACCCCCAGCTCACTTTGCCCTGACACACCAAAGGGCGAAGGTGATGTCGCACCCAAATTCACATGAAATGTACTAGAGAGGGGCCTCCGCCGAACCTCCAGATCCAAACTGCCCCATCCCAGGGGGCAGGAGGAGTTCCACATCTGGATTCAACCAAACCCCAAAATCCCTGAACTACTAGGGTCTTTTGAGATCTGGGTCTGTGTTTTGTAGCCTGAGCCGGTCTCCCTCAACACTCCCGAATTCCCATACAATAGACACCACCAATGCTGATCTCTCTCCTTTGTAGCATACTCATGGCCAAGCCCCGGAATCCATAGCAAGTTTGTTTCATTCCAAAGAAAATGTAGGGGACAAGAGAAACTCATTCCTCAGAGAAAGGCAAGCAGGAGCCCTCCAAAAGCACTTTCCCTCCAGCACCCAGCTGCAGTCAAAGTGCTTCCAGACTGGTGCCAGGGGAAGGGGCAGACTCCAGACAGCTGTTGTGAGCTGGGCTCTCCCCTTGGGGCAAATCCTGAGATCCTTATTCAGATTCCACCTGGGCAGAACTCTTACTGGCGTCAACAAAGTGGCGCCCCTTTCTGCCTACGGGGCATCTGCCCTGGGCGGGCCCCCTGTGCGTGATCCCAGTCAACGCACTGACTTGCATTGCTGCCCATCAGCAGCTGCACTTCTCCCAGTTGAATTAGACGGAAGCCTCCCCTGGCAGAGGCCACAGGAGCTGTGGGGAGCCTGTCCCCATTGCAGCTCTGTGTTGTGCAGCGATGTGCCTGGCTTGAGAAGGATGGTGGCGCAGTCAGTGACGAAAGTCTTGTGTGTACAAAGCTGACATATCCCAGTGTTATCTGTCTCCTCTGGCCCCGGCTCAGTGTATCTCTGCTTTGCGTCTGTCTGCCCTGCATCTCCAATAAACCTCCATGTGCATCTTTGACTTCAGGGCTATAACAAGACGCTGATGAGGCTGAAGTTGAAGAAAGAGAGGATTTCGGATGTTCAGAAAGCTCTCCAGAACGGGACAAAGGAGCTAGAGTTTGAGGATTTTAAGAACAGTTTGAAAGAGTAAGTTGGTGGGTTATAGCAGGGGCTCTGAGCCCCAAGTTTCACCTCACTTAAAAACGACTTGTTCATAAAATCAGACGTAAAAACACAACAGTGTCACAGCGCCCTGTTACTGAGCAATGGCTGACTTTCTCGTTGTTACCATAGCGTTGTACAACAAATCGATTGGAATATAAATATTATGCTTACATTTCAGTGTATAATACATAAAGCAGCATAACTCAGTCATTGTTGGTATGAAGTTTTAGTTTGCACTGGCTTTGCTGGTGCTTTTTATGTAGCCTGTTGTAAAACTAGGCAGATATCTAGATGAGCTGATGTACTCCCTGGGAAACCTCTGGGTACCCCCAAGGATGCACGTATCCCTGGTTGAGAACCACTGAGTTACCGGACCCCAATTTCCCAGCACGACTCTGGGAGCTCTTTCTGGGAGCTGCCCCCAACATTGGTTACATTTCTGCTGCAATGCTCAGCTGTGCCCTAAGCACTCTCTCCTTCCCTTGACTCTGCAGCTCACTTGTTTGTGATCTTCCTAAACCCCTGTTCATTTAAGGGCCAGATCCTCGTCTGGTGTAAATCAGCTCTGTTAACGTTGCTGGAGCTTCACTGATTCAGACCAGCTGAGGATCCAGCCCTAAACAGCAGGCTAGGTGCTGGCACATGGGCCAGCTCTGTAACTGAGAGATGATTCTGTGTCCTGTGCCCTGTGCCTGTACATGCAGAGGCCTGCTGGGGAATGGGGTGAGGTGGTGGAAGGCAGCTGCCACGCTGTGCTTCAGTTCAGATGCAGAATGTTATAAAGGGAGGCACAGTCTCATTCTTTTGTGGGCTCTTTACATTTGTTCTTTTTTTGTTGTTTTGCTTAATCTGCAGTAAATCTAGGCAGAGAACTACCTATTGCATCCTTTAGGTACGGGAAATGTAACAGCTTGCCATATCCACTATCACTTCACCTTGCTCCTCAGCCAACGTGGCAGCTAATTCCATCTTGCCATGTTGGACCCTCCAACCTGGCCTGCCCAGCCTTCTAGCCACCTTTTCCCACCCACTCACTTTGCTTCTCCAGTCTCGCTTCCCCTGACTCTCCACACTCGGTGGAAGGATAGCGCTTTGTCATGTATCTGGAGCTCTCTGCTACCCCATTAGCTATTGCTTCACTTCCTCCCTTCAATTAACCTACAGTGATGAATTTAGACTCTAAGATCTTCAGTCTGCTGCCTGTGAAGCAGTTAACTCCCTTCTGGGCACTGGAAAAGTCCGACGTAGTAATTCTCACCTGCCAACCCTTCCTTCCCTTGCCATTTATAGCTGCCTAATAAATGGGCTTGTGCCGCCGTCTCATTTCTGATTAGGTGACTTTGGGCTGTGGTTTTAATTTGAGCTGTGCAAAGAGTGGATTTTTCAGCTCACTGGCAGTTCCAAACCACGGGGGCAGTGGGGGTTGTTTTGGGATGACCCAAAACTTCACATTTGTCAGCAAATCAAAAAGTGGAAGAACATTTTGCTTGGATTTCAAGCAGTGTTTTTCCATTTTTACATTTAAAAAAAAGGGGAAAAAATGGAAGGCAATTTCCAAGCTGTCATTTTGACCCTCCAAAAAATCAAAATGTTGCATCTGAAAAAGTCAAAACAAAGCACTGTGACTTTTCCAGATTTATTTTCCCAACACAATTTGGCGAAACAGACACGAATTCTCGAAACGTTTTGGGGGTTGCCAAATCGGTATTTTATGCCAAAAAAAAGTGCCTGTCATAAAATGTCTGGTTCTAACCTGCCTTTACCCACAGTGCACTGCTCTCATCCCAAGACAGGTAACTAAGTGGCATCATTGGTTTAGAATCTAATAACGAACTGACCTGCTCTGCCTGTGTCTTCTTGCCTCCGTTCTCTGTGCCTCCTGCCTTAGGCTGGGTCACGCCGAGCATGAGATCACAGCAGCCTTTTCCAGATTTGACAAAGATGGTAACCAGATCCTTGATGAAGAGGAACAGAAGAGAATGAGGCATGACCTAGAAGAGAAAAGGGTAAAGGTTGGGTATGCGGGGCTGGAAAGGGAACCCTTTGTTTGTCCCAGCTCATCCACCAAAGTTCTTTGGGTCCTGGTCCCGGGGTGGGCATGTAAAGCAAGTGGGTGCCATGTCTGCATCTTTGCATACACTGCAAGGGGCGATGAGTTTATGACAGCCTATGTTGTTATGCATTAAATATTCCTTGGTGAAGTCTGGGCAAAATGACAATCCAGCTTTCCATGTGTGTTTGTGTCTGTCTGTCTGTCTCTCTCTCTCTCTGTTTTCTAGGTTGCTTTGACTGCAGAGATTGAAAACTTGGGGAAATCCTATGGTGACAACAACCTGGAAGAGAATCTGACCCTTGTGGATTCAAAGAACAATCACGCCAATAAGTCCAACTGGGTGTCGGAGGAAGAATTCCAAATGTGGGTCACTGCTGGTGCTAGCCCAGAATCTGAAAACAAAGGGCTGCCCTGTCCTGCTGCCCCCGCCCCTCGTGGAGCCACATCCACCTGGGCCACGCGGGTGTGAAAGCCTTCCAGCGTGACCTGGTCATGATGTGCCCCCGTCATGCACAGCAAGACAATGCCAGGTCTTTTATAATGGAGTTGGCTTATTTTGTGAAAGCATTGCCAGGAAACTTCCCAGCTTGTGTCTGGAATAATCTCTCCAGCAGCTGCTGCAAGGGGGTGTCATGCTGCAGACCCAGGTTTCAGGTCAGAGGGTGGAGTGGGCTGACACATTGCAGGAGGATTCACGTAGGAGTGACCCTGATTTACACCAGCTAAGGATCTGGCCCTTATTTCCCAGGCGTGAGGATGTAGGGGGAGCAAGTCTGTTTCTCCCAAAAAGGGAGCAGAGTTTAGACTTAACACACAGCATGGGGAGACAAGAGATTGTGGCTCTACCACTGATTCCCCGCGGGATCCTGGGCAAGTCACCTATGGCCATATTAAGACAGAGGTTGGAGCAGAGCAAGGCAGCTACAGGCAGCTCAACTAAATCACATGGGAAAATAGCCTGGCCCCATCCACATTAGCTGGCTAACCTGCCTGGGACATAATCTGTCTTAAGCATGATCACTAAGCACAGTTGAAAGCAGAGCCGGGGGCCCAGACTCTCAGCTGGTATAAATCAGCAGCACTTCATTGACTGGGCTGAAGCTACGCCAGCTGACACCCATGGGGGGATCTGGCCAGGGTCTGTACATGCTCTGCTGCTGCCTCTGTCCCGTGTCATGGGGTAAGGTTTACAAGGGCTCACACTCTCTTCCGCAGCCTCCTGCAACGGGTCCTGCAGCTGGAGCACTCCATCGGCAGCATCGTGTCCAAGATCGACTTGGTGGTGAGCAAGCTGGAGGCGCTGGAGAGAAACAAACTGCAAAGGAAAGACCTGGTGGGCAAGCTACTCGACAACATCAGCAAGGTCAGTCGTCCTCGGACAGACACCCCCACCGCAAGCAGGCCAGGGCTCCTGTCCGGCTGGCCTGGGCGTCTTTCCCCGCCTGAATGGACTGGCTCATTTAGCGGTGTGCTTTCCAAGCCCTGCTCCTGTAAGCCAATGAGACCTGAGGGTGCTCAGAGCTTTGCAAGACCAAGCCGTTTGCATTAAGGGTCGGTGTGACACCAAACCTCCCGCCTGCAGGTCTTCCAGACTCAGTGCCCAGATCACATCCAGTGATTTGTCCAGGTCACCCCTGGAGCAGAACGTGTCCCGCAAACTCCTGCGGGGCCAAAGTCAGGTTTGGTGCAGGCGGAGGCAATAGTTTCTAGTGTACCTGCTTGCCTCAAGTTTGAGTTTGCCCACTGTGTCCTAGAACAGCAAGGAAGCCTGTGTCTTTTCTCTCAGAGGTCTTCCTGGCGTTGGCCCTGCGCTCTCAAACGTCCAGGCAGAGAGCCTTAGAGTCCGTGTTTGTAAAAGTATTTTACTGTCATTCATCAAGGTGTAAAATTAACGGCATGGTCCCAGCACAGAACTAGGGTCTTGGACCTCCCAGGTTCTAAGCCCACTGCTGACACCAGCTCCTTCTGTGACATTGGCCAGGCCTCTGAGGCGATGTCTATGGTGCAATTGCTGGGTGTGACTGCAGCACCTGTCAACATACCCGGCCTAGTTTTGATCTAGCCAGTTCGGTACCACAACAGCATGGGCTTCAGCTCAGACCATGCCAGCCTGCTCACAAGCTGGGGTCACTGCTTGTGGGACAGTCCCCCCGACTGAAGTGCCCCCGGCTGCGACGTCACTGCTGCAGCACCTGAGCTGGCGAGATCAAGGCTAGCTTAGGTGCGTCTGCATGAGCTGCAATTACATCCCATGATCGCAGTGCAGACGCACCCTTAGTATCTCTGGCTTTAGTTTCCCCTCTCTGCAAAATGGGGGCAGCAACTTCTAAGGGATGCTGGAAGGATTAGTCTGTGAACATGGGAAAGTGGTTTTGAGGATAAGTGCTAAGAATTTGCTGGGTGCATTAATCACAGTGAACAATTTTTAGCCCCTTTTTTCTGGATGCACATCACCTGCAAAGAGCATCTGGGTCTTAAAAATGGTTTGTTCACAACTGTTGACCGAATGGTGCATGTGAACATAACTCGGCCTCGTGACTGCTCTGAGGGAAGACTGCTCCAATTATCCTTTGCCTGGTGCTTGCATTGTATGATTGCTCACCTAAATCACGTTTCTGGTCCCTGACTGGCTGACTCCCCTGCCTATAAAGAGTTGCAAGCTGGAAGCTATTTGCAATGTTCAATGACACTGACATATGTCGGTCCGACAAAACCTGTGACTAATGCTGTGTATTTGGGAGCACCTTCTGTGGCACCTTGCCGGTGAATTCTCACCTATCCACAGACACACCGCCATTGCAAAGTGCTTTCATAACCACTCTCAAGCCCACCAAGAGCTTTCAGTGTGGCCGTGTGAACACACTTCTGCTGTGTGTGCGCCTGTGATAGACATTTGCCTGAGAGTTCACTCGGAAATGTGCATTTGCATGACATTCTTGCCAACAGCATTTTGCAGAAAGGAATTGAACCGGCCTGGGCTACGAGAGACTTTGAAACCATATTAGTTCAAGCATTCTAGCCAACACCTTTAAAAAAGACTCCTTTGAACATTGTCTGGGCAAGCCCTGGGTGACCCATGGAAGGGACCGGGGACTGGGAGAGGAGAGGCCAATGAAAGTGCATGGCCCAGTCTCTCTCCATTGCAACATTTGGAGCCTTTGGTAGTTTTCTCAGTAAATTATTGACAGTGCAAATGTCCATTTCTTCCCCTTGGTAATAGGAGGAACAGCCCCGCCAGGAAGAACTGCTCCATCGGAATCTAGACCAGCTAGTGAAGGAAAATCAAGAAGGCTGGGAGATAAAGCACATGCTGGGAAGCAACCTCAGTGGGAGCGGTCCCCAAAATGGTAACAGCGTCTACGCCAACCTGCCTAAATCCGGTTTACCGGGCTCTCAGGTGCCCAAGAACACCCGGCCTCAGTCTAACGTGCACTTCTGACAAACATGCAAATGCTCCCACTTTGGATCCCAGGGTACTAAGTCAGGCTCCGTTGATTCCCCATTGTTAGACTTTCCACGAAAAAGTCGGACTCGATTAGAGATGTCTGTCTCAGCCTGGTGCGATGCAGCATCATAGATTATCTTGCGTTTATTTGCCAAGTTGTGTAACACCATAGATCTAGAACTCCAGGTCCAAGCACCTCCGGGCTTAAAGGAGGTGTTCAGATCTGGATCCAGACTTTGCTGCTGGCTGCTATATCTCCAAATGGGCTAAACTTGTCCCATCTCTCCCTACTCCCCCCCAAGATCTGAACACCCCCGAATTTGGATCCAGAGCGGATCTGTGCAGCTGTCTGCCATCCCATCGCATACACGCACACAGAGTCCTTTACAGGATACAGTTGGGGGGGATCAGATAAACAAGGCGGGATATAAGTGTCAACTTAAGTTGCAATGAGAAACTTGCTAGTTAAGCTTGTTGGTCACCCCCACTTTTCTTCTGTCCCAGTCCCTCTGCACCCCACTGTGGGATCCATACTGTCACCCCCTCATTTAGCAGGCAGAGAGCTTGAGATGAGAGGATACTAACCCAGCATTACTTAAACGAGAAGAGAAGTCTGGCTGAACTAAGGGGGAGATCTGAGGCTGTGGTTATGTGGCTGAAGGCAATGTTTTCAGAGGGCGGCAAAGGGTTGCAGACAGATCGAGCTGAGTCGCTGAGGTAGGGGCACACTTTAAGCAATTTCTTACCAAAACTGCTGTTTTCAGAATCTGTCCAACTCCCTCCCCAACTTTTTTCCAGACCACTTTAAGCACTGGCTGAAGCAGTCCTATGGCTGAGCCATTAACATGGCTTCTAACTCACCTGCTGATGCTAGAATTCCCACTGGTTTTGTGTTGTCCATTTTCACTCCCCCAAAATCGCAGTGTGTGAGGTGTCACAAAGCCAGCCATCTAGTTGTGCAATGACAACATTTATCATGCGTTTTCCATGGAAACAATTTTGCTTGAAGTTGGACTGAAAATGTTTCATCCTGTGGAAATATCGCGACAACAGGACCATCGACATCTCAGTGACGTGTGAAAACGCTCCTATTCTGAGCATTTTGCATTTGTACTGAGACTATTTTACCCACCTATAGCTGATGCCACAAGCTAGGGACACTGGGCCAGATTCTCAGCTGGTGTGAAGTGGCAGTGAACTCAATGGGGTTACACTCATTTACACCAATTAAGAATCCAGCTGTTTCTACAGTCCTGATAGTCTATTTCATTATTTTGTATGTTTCTGGTTCTAGCAGTAAACTCCCACACCAGCTATTAAATACCTTTGAGAGGTAACATTGGAGGAGATTGTTCAGTGAAATTAGCCACCATGAAATTTTAGATTTCAGTGATGCTAATGTCCATTTGTATAGTAACTTTCATCCCAAAGCACTCTACAGATTTTTACCATATGCAGTAAAAAAAAATCACTTCACCCACCACTGAAATGCAGCCACCATTGGGATGGAAGATAGCACTTGTTTAACAGCAGTACTACACAAAAGGTCAGGACAGGAATACAGTAAAGGGATTTGAAATATCCTAATCACAACTGCATCACAAAGGGGTAAAGTGTATTAAACTCAAATGTCCCCTTCAATCTGTGGATCCAATGTATTTGGGTGATGTAAAACCACAGTTACCGATTCACCACAGGCTGTAATGTTTATCATGTGTGAAGTTATTCTTCTGTTATTAAAGCGCAAAGCGACCATGTCAGGGAATTGGAATTTCCCAGGATGAAAAATTTAACAGAGAGCCTCTGTAAACTATAATCACACAATGATACACGTGCCTCTTTCAAACAGCAACAATAATCACCAAAAAAAGCATCCTAAATGTTTCAGGACTAGAACCCAGAGTCTTGAACAACAAAGGGCACATCATTGCCTCGGCTGGAAAGCCCACAGCGGTCAAGCTAGAGTTGTTCATGCAAAGTAGTAGATCCTACAGACCGTTGTAAATACATTTTTTACAGATGGGCTTCACGGTTCGATCAGTAGCTGATGCTGGGCAGGAAGGCTTAATTATAACAAAACCGGTTCTATTTTTTAAAAGCTCTTTTTTGGCTGCCTGTCATCTCCTGAGTTCAGGGTCCTGGATTAGATTCTGAACTGATTTTCCCCGCATACAATTCAAGCGTATGTGGGGCAGAATTTAGCTTGCTGCCAGAGCTGGGGAGATTTCCCCAACAGCTACAGTCAAGCAGTCTGCTTTAAGGCCTTGATCTTGTACCTTTGGAGTCAGTGGGAGTGATGTCATTGGCTTCTGTGGGAGCAGGCCCAAGCCCCAAACGTGGGAAATGGAGGATCCTGAACTCAGCTCTTGGGCGGAACAGATTTTCCAAGCTCTTGTTCTGCAAAGTTGTTTGTTTCACACTCTGAGTTTAGACATTTATTGTTCTCTTTGGTGTGTGTTTGTACAGCTTTTCCGGTCACCTTCCGGGATGTTGTAAATCAGGGACATTAGGATTGCAGGGAAAATTCACCCAGCAGTGCAGGGCTAGAGAACACTCTGCCCAGGCTAGAGCTGGATCCACATCAACCGCCACAAAGGGACGATTTGGGGGCAGGATCATGGATGGCCATTGTTTCCAAAATCACACAGATCCAGTGGTTCCAACCCCCAGGCTTAGGGTGCATGTGGGAATCATGGCTCCTATTTCAAACCAGCATTGGGGTCATGACTCCAGAAGGGCTGCAGGGGCTCCCTATGTCTCACCTGCAGGCTGGAAGGCAAATTCTTTTTTCCCTTCACCCCTGTGTAAATCCTGCTTCTCTGGCTCTGTGTTGTGTGTGTGAATTTCACACCTGGTGTAAAGCACTTCCTGTAGCTAGCATGTCACCGATGCTTTATCTGTTCCCTGTATGACTCCATGCAATTGTCTCTTGTATGTACCTTTGCTGAACATGTAATCATGTATGTGACACGCATGATAAACATCTCTCAAAGATGATCGTGTCTTAGGCTATGATGGATCAAACCGCTTGTGCATCACCTGGACGCCGGTGTCCTTCCCCAGCACCTGTTTGTGTTTGTTGTGTAGACTGTATCTGCTGACCAGCTAAGAAATGCCATAAATTAACTGCTCCCAAGGGCAGAATCATTCCCGCTGTATTTGCAAATGTGATGTTTTTGGCCTGCTGTCAGAGTGGGAGGGGATGATACTGCCAGTGTGCTGGGGCAGCGGGGAGCGCAAAGGGTTTTCCGACAGAGGCTGGGCACAGCCTTGCTGCAGCATTTGTTTTGTCATCCCTAATTGTTAAGGAGATGGCCATGAATCAAACCTGTGAGAATTACTAGTTAGATGGTTCAAAGAAGGGCTTAAATAAAGGCTGCTCTCTCCTGCCTTCAGAGAGAGTATGGTCTGTCTCGGGATCAGTGCCACACTCTGCTGATGATGGGAACTGTGCACAGTCCTAGAGGGAGTGTCACCAGAGTCCACACAAGCATGACACACATTTTGGAGTGTTGTTGTAGCCATGTTGGTCCCAGGATATTAGAGACATGGTGGGGGAGGTAATCTCTCACATTGGACGGCAAGACAAGCTTTCGAGCTTACCCAGAGTTCTTCTTCCGGTCTGGGAAACTACCTCAAAGGCTCCCTGCTAAAAGCATGGTTTGAACAAATGGTTTAGCATAAGTGAAATTTTTCACTGGAAACGTTTTTGCAGCAAAAAAATGCAGATTGGGATCAAAGAGGTGAGCATTTTGTGAAATTGTGTCGAATTTGCCAAATTGTTTGGGACAAAACCAAACAAATAAACAAATCCAAATGTTTCATTTTTGACATTTTCTGAAGGAAATGTTTGGATTTTTCCATTCCAGATTACATGTGAATTTTACTTATTTTAAAAGGTTAAAAAGGTTAAAAAAACTCAACAATGAATTAAAATTTTAATTTGCACCAAAACAATCCCCCCCCCCCCACTCCGGCCCCAATTTTTCAGTTCAGACAAGGAACAGAAAAATCACTTACAGCTCTACTGCTGTAGAACAAGCCGGCCTCAGTTTACCCATCTGTAAAGTGGGACAATGATACCAACCTGTTGCCAGGTAAGAGATAGGCATTATGGTGAGTGTGTGTAGCGTTGGATGTGCACTGGTGACATCTAGTGGTCAATTGGAGAAACACTTGATCGGATAAGGACTCCAAAAATGTGAGAGACAAAGTGGATGAGTTATTGTGTTTTATCGGGCCATCTTTTGTTGGTGAGAAAGAAAAGCTTTCAAGCTTTCCCAGAGCTCTTCGTCAGGTCCAGGAAACTAAGGCCATGTCTACACTTAGCACTTATGCTGGTAAAACTTTTGTCGCTCAGGGGTATGAAAAAAACACCCCCGCTGAGCCATATAAGTTTTGCCAGCACAAGCACTCGTGTGGACTGCACTATGGCGGCAGGAGACCCTCTCCCACCCACACAGCTACCGCCGCTCGTTGAGCTGGTTTGGTTTTGTTGATGGGCGCAAGTTCTCCCGTCAGCATAACGCAGCGACGCGAGCGCTTGTACAGCGGCACTGCCGTGTTGGAAGCTTGTAAGTGGAGACAGGGCCCGACTCCAAGTGTCACAGCTCAACCGTCTGCTGCTGTGCCCCTGCAGCTGTCCCCTGTGCATTGTGGGACTGGAAGAAGCTGGGCGTTAAAGGTTGTTGTAAAGAACCAGCAAGCCAGGGTCTCTCTTTAGCCAGAGCTTTTAGCGTCTAGTGGAGTTATTTGAGCTCCCGGGCTCATCTTTGGAAAGTATTGTGATCGATGGCCTGACCCACAGGCCCTCAGCCTGTCCCAGAGGGGGGGCTCAGATTTTAGCAGAGATTGTGGCCTGTGCCCCTCGCCCCCCCAACCCCCGCTCACTTGCTCCCCCATTCAGGATCGCATGCACCCCCACCGCCTGTCTCCTCAGTAACCCATCACATCCTGAGGTCACTGCAGCAATTGGTTACCAGTTAAAAGGGAAACACGGAGAAAGTTCTTGATGATGCACTGGTGGCTCTTCCAATGCAATTTAGCAGCTGGCTAGGAGGAGGAGGAGCCGGCATAGTATGCCCACCCCGCTGTCCAGCCATGGGCCTCGAGTAAAGACACAATTTGGTCACGGAGGTCAGGGAAGGCACAGATGCCGTGACTTTCCCGCACCTCTGGCTTCAGCTGTCTGCGGCAAGGCAGGGCCAGAGCTGGGGCTCGGCGCCCCTGACCCACGGTTTTGGACGGCACTGGAGTCGGGGCTGTGTGCCCACCCCCCATGGCTGTGGCTGGGGCCGGAGCTGGAGCCACTGCTATGTGCCCCTGCCCCACGGCTTCAGCAGAGTCTGGAGCCAGGGCTGTGCCCCACCCGGGGCAGTGGGACTTTCAGAACCCCTCCCCCCCCATGGGAATCCAGGTGTCATTCCTCCTCCCCCCCTGCTATTTTTAGCAAAAGTCATGGCTAGGTCAGGGCTCCTGTGAATTTTTCTCCGTGACGTGTTCCTGATTTTTACTAAAAATAACCGTGACAGAATCTTAACCTTAACCACGAGCTAGTGCTCCACGGGTAATCCTTGATGCACCCGCTTCACTTTTGGGGCTGCCCTACCCTAGGTGTGCACCTGCAGGGAGGAAGGGCAGGCATGAGCAGACAGGAATGACACTGGGTGCAGTTCTCCTGGTCTCCACCCTGACCGGGGACCTGAGGGGAATTAAAGAAACACCCACCCTTTGGCAATATTGGACCCATACCGAGCCAGGGCAAACCAGCACAGCGCCATTTGCAGTCAATGCAGAGTGACACCACTTGAGGATCTGGGCCCTAAGTGCTGCTGGCACAGGTCCAGAGGTAGCCGATGCCCAGAGGCTGCTAGTAGCTAGGCCAGCACTGAGTCGGCCAGGAGCAGGTGTCTCTGACTGCAGAGCGATGCGGGCCGTGTCCTGGAAGGGGCGTGGCACATACATGTTGGGGCTGCGCCCTTGTGTAAGAGCCTGGAAGGAGAAAGGTATTTAATTCAGCTGACCGAGGAGTGCATGGGTTTGGTAACAGGCATTAAGCTTGAGGCCCAAGAAGAAAGGCACCAGTCCCCGTGGCACGCTATAACTATCCAGCAGCCCGCCCACCCAAGGGGCCAACAGGCTCCATCAGGGCCTGCAGGGCGCCACACCGCAGAATTCAGGGAAACCAAAACCTGGCCTAATGTAAGGCAGGGGCCTGACTAAAGAACAGGAGGGCAATGGAAATGTTCAGGTGCCATGGCCCAGCCCCTCCAATGCCACCAGGCTAACCATCAGTGCATTGCTTATGGGCCCAGTGCAGAGCCGAACGAAGCCACAGCCCGGAACCTGACAGCACCATGCCAGGCTGGAGGGTTTCTGAGCCCAAAGGTGTTGCCCCTCTATGCAGGGTTCAGCTGGCTTCCAGGGTGGATGGTGAAGGCAGGGAAGTGGCATGCCTGCAAGGCAGTGTGGCCTAAAGGATAAAGTGTTAGGCTGGGACTCAGCCGCACTGTATTCTATTCCCAACTCCACCATTGGAGTCTCTGGGTTCAGCTTAGAGGTGAGAGCAACGAGGGTGATGCCATGGTGGGCGTTTGTAATAGACACCAGACCCGGAGGATGAGGCAGACGAGGCTTTCTTCAGACAACTAGGGAAAGTGTCCAGTTCACAGGACCTGATTCTCATGGGGGACTTCAATCACCCTGACATCTGCTGGAAGAGCAATACAGCAGAGCACAAACAATCCAGGAAGTTTTTGGAGAGTGTTGCGGACAACTTCCTGGTGCAAGTGCTGGAGCAACCAACTAGGGGCCGTGCTTCTCTTGACCTGCTGCTAACAAACAGGGAAGATTTGGTAGGGGAAATAGAAGTGGGTGGCAACCTAGGCAGCAGTGACCATGAGATGGTCGAGTTCAGGATCCTGACAAAAGGAAGAAAGGAGAACAGCAGGATACGGACTATGGACTTCAGAAAAACAGACTTTGACTCCCTCAGGGAACTGATGGGCAGGATCCCCTGGAAGACTAATATGAGGGGGAAAGGAGTCCAAGAGAGCTGGCTGTATTTTAAAGAAACCTTATTGAGGGCGCAGGAACAAACCATCCCGATGTGCAGAAAGAATAGCAAATATGGTAGGCGTCCAGCTTGGCTTAACAAAGAAGTCTTTGGTGAACTTAAACACAAAAAAGAAGCTTACAAGAAGTGGAAGCTTGGGCAGATGACTAGGGAGGATTATAAAAATACTAGGGAGGTGGTGGAATCTCCATCCTTAGAGGTTTTTAAGTTGCGGCTTGACAAAGCCCTGACTGGGATGGTTTAGTTGGGGTTAGTCTTGCTTTGAGCAGGGGGAGGGACTAGATGACATCCCTCACCTCATCTTCTAGGATTCTATGATTGGCCTGTTGGGTAACCTTGGGCAAGTCACTTCCCTGCCCCGTGCCTCAGTTTCCCCTTCTGCATACTGGGGATAATGATACTGATCCCCTTTGTAAAGAGCTTTGAGACCTACTGATTAAAAGTGCTGTATGAGAGCTAGTGATTATCATTAATAAGAGTGGTTGAGTCCATTTGCCAGGAGACAAGAGATCTGGGATAAAAAGCCTAGGAGCGGGTAGGGAGTTTCCCCCCTTACTGAAGGGTAGTTTATTAAAACCTGGTTCTGGAGGTTTGTCTCAATAAGACATCATAGAAGATGCTGGGAATTCAGGAGCATGCAGGACACATAGGCAAAGAGACTAGGACCAACCAGCCTCGGCTCCAAACAGGAACCAGTGTATAGACATTACCAGCGCATCCCTTGGGTGATTATTAATGTTGCACATGTTGCTGACAGATCCTGGGGATGCTGTATGGGTGCTTGGTCCACACTGCCAGCTGTCCACTTTAACGGGCTTAGGATCATCCTCCCGGAGTCCCACTGTTCTGTACCTCAGCAGTGGCACAGACACAGGGAGACAGCCTTCTCTGTGGCAGGGCTCCTTGGCTGGTGCAGGGCAGGAGGGGAAGGAAGGCCAGAAGAGCTGGCTGAGAGGAGCTACACCCCGTTTCCACCACCTTGCCCCCCTGGAGAACCCAGCAGAGGGTTAATCAAGGGGCCTGGCCTGTCTGCGTGCTGGGCCCAGGATGGATGCCAGATGCTCTGCCTCCAGAATCCATAGCAGCTCCACACGGGTGGTGACAACCCCCCAAAGCCAGGATCCCAGGGCAACGTGGGGACAGCATCCTCAAGGAGCCACCTCCCTCCCCAACCCACCGGTGGGATTTCTGTGGGCAGGGGGACACACCCATTTTCCAGGCTTCTCGGCTGCTTTTGGAGGGGAAAAGTGACTTTCCCCAGCAGCTCAGATCACTGGCACATGGAGCCCAGTATCCTGCCTCTTAGCAGTGACCAGAACCCCCGGGCTTCACAGGATGGACCTGAATAAGCAACGTACTGACGTAGCAGCACAGGCCCATTATACAGCACCTGCCATGGTGAGTGTGCAGCTTGGGTTACTCTGATTGCACTGCAGACCTACTATCCTGGCCTCACCCTTCCACTGTGCCCAGCACCTGGGCTCTTGGTACGAACATTGTTACTGGTCAGACATTTACCCAGCCCCCTTAAAAGCCCAGCTACTCTAGTCTGCTCCCCCTCCTGCAGCCGTGAAGCCCCCAGGCCAGCCGGTGTTTGAGCCACCTTTGCTCTCATCCTGTGGGACACGGTACGAAGGAGAGGCTTGTCACTAGGACCTTCATGAAAGCAAATATCCCATCCTGCCTGCTCTCTTGTACCCTCTTCCCATCAGCGTCAATTGCCACAGGTGGGCCCAGTTACACCATGAAAGGAAAGGGCTTAAGCCTCCAGCTGTCTGATGTGCTTCAGATCAGCCCTATTACAAGCAATCAGCTCCTCCCGACACAGCTGGGACATGGGCACAAAGATGTGCCATACCAGCAAGGGAAGGATGGCTGGTCCAGGGGCCGGGGGCTCACCTAGAACTTGAGAGACGTGGGTTTAAATCCTTGCTCTATCACAGTCTCCCTGTGCAATACTGGACCAGTCACTTCGTTCCCTGTGTCTCAGTTCCCATCTGTCCAGTGGGAGTACTAGGACTACCCTGCCCGCCTGGCGTGCTGCTCACATACCGTGATAATGGGGGCCTTTGATGGATGACAGAGCATGCTGAGGGGGTGAAAGGCAGTGTTCACTGGCAAAGACCTTATCTACGCTACAAGCGCGTTGCCAGGAGAGCTGTCCCGGCGCAGGCCCCTGGCGTCAACACAGGGTCTGGCAACAGGTTTCTCTGCCAGCACACGGACACCACCTCCCCAGATGACACCGGCTCACCAACTGAAGCGCCCACCTGTTGACATAGTTGCACCGAGGCTGAGAGTGGGGCTGGCATGGGGAGGGTGGAGGTGTTTGTCCAGCCCCCTACACTGAACAATGCAGCTGTGCTAATGAAACTCTACTGTGTAGACCTGGACAAAGACTCTTGAAACTGCCTGGGTTCATTCTTGGCTCCTGAATTACTGGTGCTCAAGCACCTTGTGTTGTCACTTGCACAAGTGCAAAGATGGGATGAAAAGGCACTATTCTGATGTGGCAGACCCTCTCAGCACACGGGTCAGGGCAACAGCCATTCAGCCCTGAAGGCTGTGTCTCCAATTAAACCCCCCATTGATGTCCTTGGGGCCAGGATTCCACTCACAATTTTGGTCCTTTGTGGGGTTGAGTGTCAGCTGGGAGGCAGTGAGAACTTTCAGCTCCTATTTAACTTGCAGCTGGAGACAATAGAGGTTGAAAGTGTATAGCCGGCTCCGTCTCATAGTGGAGGCCTTGGCTGAGTCGGATGACCATTCTGAATGGCTGCTATTCAATCTATGGAGGCAGAGCGCTCACAACTCCCAGCTGGACTTCAGCCGGAGTTCTCAGTACCTCTGTGAGTCAGGCTTAAATCATTGGTTCTCGACTAGAGGTACGCATACCCCTGCAGGTTCACAGAGGTCTTCCTGGGGGTACATCACACCCCTGAGTGACATGACTGGCTTGACATCGCATTTTGGTGTAGGCCTGGCCTTAAGTATTAATTCAGGCTGCTTTAGCGGGCTCCGTGGCCTTGTTGCCACTGCAGGAAAAGCTGTGCTCTTCACTCATGTGAACTCACGCAGGGGAGCAACCCAAATGAGGCCCAGGCTGTTGGTTGTTTTCACACGTTAGCAGGCCCAGTTCAAGAGAGACCCCCCATAGGTTTTCACTTGAGCTACTAACTCGTAAAAACTACACCCTGCCTAGCCATCACTAAGATCTCATCTTGACTTAGGCCAGGTCTACCCTACAACGTTTTGCTGGCATAGCTATGTCGGTCAGGAATGGGGGTGGGGAGGATCCATCCCCTAGCGACCCCCACCCCGCAATGCCAACAGAACCTGGGAGGTAGATGCAACTTTTGTCAGCATAGCTAACTCATGTGTACCATCACAGCCTTTGTAGTATAGACAAGGCCTGAGTTAACTTGAGTGAGGAGCACACCTTTTTCCACAGCAACATTGAGGCCAGGGCAGTTTGTGACTCAGCTAACAGGTATCCACAAGTGTCAGTCTCATAGTGAATCACAGCCTTCCCAGACCTTCTGTGGCCCTCTTCAGCCAGTTGTTTCATAAACAAGGGAACCCACCCAATTCTCTGTCATTGTTGAATAAGAACTCAACCAGCAGTTGCATAAGTTGTTGATGCTCCAACTAGATTAATGTTACTGCATTTGAATAAAAACCCCATTCAGGCATTCTCCTAAAAAATGCATGCAGCATAACTTGCTCAGCGAGACTGCTGCTGCCAGTCTGTAAGGTAGGATTTGTGGGAGGAGAAATTTGGATTTGCACTCTGGTGAAAAGAGCTGTAGAATGAAAGAGCTTGTGATGTTTACACCGAGCATGGAACTGCTTGTGTCTTCAACCAGCAGAGAAACTGCGCCTTCTGCTTGCTGGAATCTGGTTGTTGGATAAAGCACAGCACTGCTCAAATCTCAAATAAGGGAGGCCAGGGCACGTGTTTTCAAAACTGGCCTCTAATGTTAGACCTTAAGGTGCCTCCAACAAGGCTCCCATAAAACAGATGCACTCTAAGTTAGGCCTTTTGGGAAATCTGTCACCAGGTGACTTGCCTGAGGTCACTCAGTGAGTCCTGTGGAATAGAACCCAGGAGTGCTGTCTAAATGAGGAAGCAGTGTGGCCTAGTGGCTAGGGCACAGAATTAGCATGCCAATGTTTATTGTTCAATACTGGATCGCCTTCCAGCTGTTAGTTTTGTAGCTCAGCTCTAACAGATGTCTTCAGAGGCAGTGTTGTCTAATGGACAGGGAGACAGCAAAGCCTCACCTTCTGGGCTTGGCCACTGATCTGCCATATGGCCTTGGGTAATTCACTCCACCTCTTGGTGATTGGTGCCTCCCTCCCTTTCTCTCTTGTCCATTTAGCCCATTTGTTCTGTGGGGGCAGGGACAGTCTCACTCGGTTTCTGCAGCACCGTCCTAGCACAAGCAGGCCCCAGTTACAGCTGACTGAAGTTTTTTGGATGAAAAATGGCCTTTATTCCCCATAAGGCAAACACTTGTTTTCTTGTGAAATGTTCTTGTTTTTGTTCCACAAACATACTGAAACTGGGTCAGCTTTTGAAAAAATAACTTGGGTTTTACTGAAAGCCATACACTTTTCATACACCCCCACACCCCACATTTCCACTGGAAAAATGTTTGGGGGCGGGTGTTTGTTTTCTCAGAATGCTGCCTGTTTGCTGACTTGTCCTAGCCCTGATCTCATGTGTCCTGTCACCGGGTGACAGCCCTTTAAAGGAGGCGCAGTGTCCAGTGCACCTGTGCCTGGTCTGCTACCTCCCAACTAGGCTTAAGAGAGGGCACCTGGGCCATGTAAACAGGGAGACCCAGAGAGGGTTGGGGGGGGGGTCATTTCAGGTTTCACTGATGGGAGAGGCAGTGTTCAGTGGCTATCCAGGGTAGAGCCCTCTATATGTGGGGGGGTGCCTGGGGGGATAGTGAAGCCTCCCAGAAGGCATGAAATGATGGGGCCATTGGACCTCTCAGATGGGGCAGCCAAGCAGGTAACCTGGGCCTGCTTCTTAGCAAAATTCTGGGTGTGCCCCGGCTCAAATATTGGTGGGGCTGGGCCCTACAGGCCCAAGTAATCTGGGACCTCTCAGCATATGGGTGTGATGTCTCCCCTTCTTATATGGAGCTGCCTGAGGCAAAGAACTGCAAGAAGGTGGTAGCTGTGAGCTGCTAGCAATGAGTTCTGGGCTGGGGAGAGGTTTGGCTGGAGCTGGGGGACCCTGCTGAGCTGCATGAAGGCTGGGGCAGGTGCCCATAGCACTGAGGGAAAGAACCAGCTAAGTCAGTGTAAACTGGACCCAATAGTAAGGGGTTGGTCCTGGAAGATGGTTCCCCTGAGCAGGGTGAGGAGGCCTGGGGGAGTGAAATGCTGTGGGGAGCCCCCCTGGGAAACCTGACTTGGGGCTACAGGGGAAGACTTGTGGGAGAGCAGTGGGACTTGGTACTTTCATGTGGACAGCCTGGAGAGTGAGGCCCTGGAATGGGGCAAAGGAACGGGGACTAAGCACCTTGTTACACTGGTCTAACTGTGTCCACACTATGGGGTTTGCCACTCTACCTGTACCAGGATAGTTAAAGCAGTTCAACTTGGGGGTGTGGACCAGCCCTTTGCTCTCTGTCTTTTCTGTAATCCAGAGACTTCACACATTTCCATCCCCTTCCACCAGCTGCCTGCCTTCCTGATATGTATGTTATCACTCCTCCTTCTTCCTGATCAGAGCACACTGCGCTCTACAGCCATCCCAGGCAGGTGTACTATCCCATCCAAGCTAGAGTGCTGCTCAGATGATGAGACTTCTAGTTCTGCCTGTTTATCACTGTCACTCTCACCCTGACACAGACTCACGCCTCCTGTTTTGCTTTTTCTCTCACCAGCCAGCCCCAATTGGCCTAATTACTTTATACCCTTGTACCAAACAATCTTGTGTGATGCCCTCAAACCCCTTGATAAAGTATCATTATCCTCATTTTACTGGTGGGGGAAACAAGGCACAAGTAGGTACAGTAGAGCAGGGAATAGCTGAGATTTCCTGACTCCAGCCTTAATTACAGCACAGCCTTCCCAGTCCCACGTTCCTGTTTTCTTTATTCTAATGTGTTCTTTGTTCAGTGTCAGAAGAGAGCGACTCAGAGATCCTTTACCATTGCTGTCTAACAGCTGTGGGCTGTTATAAAAGCATAACTGGGTTCAGAAAAGAATGAGACGTTCATGGAGGATAGGCCCATCAATGGCTATTAAACAAGAGGGCCAGGGACACAACCCCATGCCCCGGGTGTCCCTATACCTCGGACTGCCAGAATCTGGGACTAGATGATAGGGGATAGATCACTCAATAACTACCCCATTCTGTTCATTCCCGCTGAAGCATCTGGCACTGGTTGCTGTCAGTGACAAGTCTGTTGGTCTGACCAAGTAGGGCTGTTCTGGCTGGCTAGGCACGGCAGCCCAGAGGAGGCAGAAGATTCTTTTCCTCCGTCCCCGCTGCGCTGCAGAGCAGAGCCCCTCCATCCCCACTTTGTTCCTGCACGTGAAAGCCAAAGAGCTGTTATGAAAGGCTGGGGTGGATCTCTCCACCCAGGAGCCTAGGCAGGGGCAGGCTGCACTTTGCTCCTGGAGATGAGGGTTATACAGGCTATAACCTTGTGTGATGTGTCAACACACACACACACCCAGGGGTGAGCCAAACCCAAGAACTTACTCAAAGAAAGTGGAGCTAGGTGAAGACTGCATTAACTACGGTAACCTCCCCAAAACAGAAATCTTTCATGAGCCATCAGGGCCTTGCACTGGCATGAAATCTGCAAACCAGCCTGGTGCAAAGAACACAGGCAGCAAACCTCAGCGACAGGCCCATGGAGGACATGAGCTTGCAGCATGTGCAGCACAGCTGTCTGGAGCAAAACTGCATTCATGACTAGTCTCTCTCCAGAACGGCGTGATGTCTCTCTTCCTCAGGAAATGAACGCTTTTGCCTGGAAAGACTCTAACAATGGATCGAGGCAATGCGGTCTAGTGGGTGAGGCACTGCTTTGGGTGGCTGGAGACGAGGCCAGTTCTGTTCCCAATTCCTACATGTGACCTTGGACGAATCACTGCCCTTTTCTGTGTTTCTGTTTCCCCTCCCACCCTGGGTCTGCCTCATCTATTTAGACAGCAAGGCCCTGATCTGCACAGGTAGTTAGGGGCCTAAATACCTTTGAGGATCTGGCCCTAAGCTCTTTGGGGTAGGGTGTTTCTCTCACTCTGCGACTGTGCAGCACCTAGCACTATGGGGTCCTGGGCCATGACTGGGGCTCCGGGGTGCCACTGCAATACCAGTCATACAGTGAGATATCTTATGCACATTAACCACACTGGATATTAGATGCAGAGCGGTTTTACAATGATGCTCAACCTCCTGGATCCTCCTCCACTCCCTGGGCCCCTGCACAGCTCATTAGCAGGAGAGGGGTTGGTGCCGGAGTCACAGAGCTCGGCCTGGGGCCAGGATGAGTGTGGGTTGGAGGTGAAGAATGGGTGGAACCAGTCTCTAGCCAAATGCTGTAGGAGTGGCAGGTTGGACTCCTTCCTTTCCCATCTCCTTGGCCTCCGGTGAAAGGGAATTGGGACCTCATCTGAGAGTCCTGTCTCATAATGACAGGGCTGAGAGGGGGCCCATTCCCATTCTTCACTGAAGCTTGAGGGACTCCACATTGGAGCAACACCACACTTTCCAGTAATGGAGACTCTCAGCCTGGGCTAAAAGGGGCATCCAAGGAACAGCAATGACTGGGGAATTAACATAGCCTAATGCTGCTCGCTTTAACAAGTAGTTCTCAATCTCCATGCAGGAACTCAATGGTGCTTCACCCTGCAGGGATTTGGTAACATACACACATGTCTGCACTGGTCTCGTGCAAGTCACAAGAGAGGGTACAGGATATAATCACTAGCAATGAGAACTAAATTATGCTTAGGTTTGAAATGCCCTCAAAGAGAGATGCATCTAAAGGAAACAGTGGAGCAATGAACTTCAGTGTAGGCAGATTTTAACTGAAAGAGGAAGGCAAGTCACAAGCAGAACCAAGAGAAAAGTTTAAATGCAGTTCTGCCCCGAAAAGTGACTGTGAAAATGACACCATTACTCAGCAATTCTGCTCCCTGAGTGTATCAATGTCAGAGATGCTGATCTCAGTGACTGCATTTGCAGAGTCAACACAGCTGAGCAGGGGGAACTGGAGTCTCTTCCTTCTTCTGTATCAACCAAATGGTTTATGTAATCGGCTATACCTGTGGAAACCTAGTGCAGAAGCTTTATTATTGGTGATGATGGGATAGGTAGAAAGACCGTAGCTTGTTTCTAAGAATCCTGAGTAACTTTGCAGGGCTGGGTGGATAGAAAAAGCAGTTTTGTACTTGTAAACTGAGTGCATTTGATCTGGAGCTGCTAAGGGACAATAAATCTCAAGCTGGTGGTAGAGAAACCTAGATCATTTAGGGGAAAATGTACACTTGCTAATCACAATAGAAATCCTTACTTGAAATCAAGAGAGCAAACAGCCCATGGAAACCATTTATTTATAAAGGCATAGTTTTTCCCTGCAGTGTTTGAAACTCAGACAATATAGCATCCTACTAATGAAAGAGGAGAAACTGAAACTGACCATAAACCAAAGTGAAACTGACTAGTCTGCTTTCCAGGCCTCCCTAAGCTGGGAAAAGCATAACAAGTAAAAACACATGCACTGCATAAACAGCCAAACCTAAATTGGAGCTATAAAAGACCTTGGGCTATAGTCAGCCTGTCAGCTTCCAGCAGCATAAACTCATGCACAGACCCACCCCCGCCCCCAGTACATAAAAGTCCATTGGAGGCAGCTGTAGTGATACAAAATGGATGCAACTACTTCAGCAGGCCAGCACTTTGGGAAAAGTGAGTGGTGCTGAGCAGAGCAGAGGGTATGACCAGTACAGTGAGCAGGGAATACCCTGTTCCAGGCCTTTGCCATAAACAAACAGCAGAGGCACTCCAGAATAAAGATGAAGATGGTAACTAAGGTGAGTCTCTTTTGGGGGCATAAGATGGATGTGCAGGAGACAGAGTCTACACTACAGACTTCTGCTGTCGCAGCTCTGTCAGTCAGAGGTGTGATCCCTGACCGACATAACCGTGCTGGCAAAACCCCAAGTGTAGACCCAGTTATGCTGGCAGAGCTGTGCTTTCATCATGTATCTTGTTTTGTTCTGGAGGGGTGGAATAAGCTACAGCGAGAAAGGCTGCACCGGCACTAGCAGTGTTTTGCTGCTGTATTACACTGGTAAAATGCCCCTTGTGGAGATGTGACCTTGGTGTTTTGAAGTAATTGGGCAGGAGACAGTAGACATTATTGAACTCCTAACAGAGACAGAGAAGCTCTGCCTGGGGAATTGTGGGAGCCACTCTCACACCCCTGCGACAGGTCGGTGCTTTCCAAACAGGAAACAGAACTGCTTTTCTGAAGCCCCTTTCTGAGATGGAGATAAAAGTCACGCCTGGAAGCAAAGTCCAGAGACAGCAACAAAACACCACAGACACAGAACCCTCACCACCTTTCCCACCCCCATCGCTTTGATCCCTCTTCTAATAATGATTATTTCTATAGCACGATTCATCCCAAAATGCTTTACAGAATACTCCTGCTCTCCAGTCTAAATATAGGGATCACTTCATCCATCTTGGAAATGCAGCCACCTCTGTGGTAGAACATGGCAACTGTTTACCAGGACAAGGAGTAAGAATCCCATATCCACTCTGAACTGGAATTTAGGGATGCAGAAAGTAATTTGGGGTGGAAATTTAGCCAGGACACTGGCTAACACCTGTAGCCTTGCAAGGGGTAATGGGAGAGGCTGAGGAGCCCCAGCTGGGCAGAATCTCAGTTTCCTGTCTCAGGTGAAAGACGGCACCTCCAGTAGAACACCACTGTCTGAGGCCAGACGGGGCACTGGCTGACCCAGAGCAAAGAGCCCATCTGCTCCAGAAAGACATGCTGCAGCACAGCCCCCTGGAGCAAGGGGCGGCGTGGAAGCACCACCACCAATTCTGCCACATAGCCCGGTAAGCCTGTCCAGTGTTCCTTGCACACTGCCCATCCAAGTCCCAAACAATCCAGTCCTGCTCAGTTAATCAGACGGACACGGCCACTCCCTGAGGTATCCTGGCTCCAGGTGTACCACGAGCAGCATCTAGAGTGGAGAGTGAAGTCCGTCAGGGGCAGGAGAACTCCTCCTGTTTCCCCTTCAGTGCAGAAGCTGATGTGTCCCCTTCAGGACCCTGTCCTCTCCTCGGTGGGGGAGGTGTGGTTGCCATCCAACCCACATTTGGGAGTGAATAGGCCCCCTGCGGTTTAGAGCTATGCCTCCTCCATGAGCTGGCCATGAGCCCTGAAGGCAATAGTTTTAGGAGGTTTGAGTATAGAAATAATAAGTTGCTGCTTTGCTTTACTGGAGAACCGTGTTAACCAGGCAATGTGCTGCTAGATGGCAGGCTGGTGCCGGGGTCATGTAAATGCTAAGCTAAGGGCATTTGACAAATCTGTAACAACACTTTGTTAATGAGTGGGTGGAGGAATCTGCTCCCAGCTCCTCCTGCTCCCAGCTACACTGGTGTCTTTCTGGAGTGATTCCATTGACTTCGGCGCCTGGAACTGGGAGCAGAAGTTCCCCATCTGCTGTCCCCAAAGCAGGAGGCATGCTCCACTGGGCTCAGCTAGCCCTTTACATGTGACTTCTTCTCCAGTGACTTGGGGTGGATTGCATGACAGCAGTAATTCGACACTCCCAGCAGTTCTCATGCAAGCAGAATAGTTTATATAACTAACGTGAACTGCACCGCATGCCCCAGAGTAGAGAATCACACTTACTGCTGGGAGACCTCTGGATACAGCAGCTGAGCGGAAGCAACGCTGAGATCTAGGAAACAAAGAGGTAATGATTCCTTTGTGGCTCTACTCCTGAGATGGGGTGTGATGAGAGAGCTATATAGATTGCAAAGATTTGCCAAGTCTCTGCCGTTCTCTGCAGCTCAGCTTTGGTTAGAAAATGGCTATTTTATCAAGTGATTCATTCCAGTGTTCAAAATTTTTAACGGCATAGAAACCAAAGCCTGTAAACTTTTGTTACATACGTAGAGCAGTGATGAGCATCCTATAGCTTCAATAGGTGAAAATACAGATGGATTTATCTTTCTGTCTCAATCATTTCCATGGGAGCAGAAGGTGTTCCTGAATAGTTTTTAACAAGGACAGACTAGCATTTTGTCCAATGTAGTATGTTCATTTAAAAAAGCGGATGGAAATACAGTTCCTCAGCTTGTGGTTAGTGCTGAACTCCAGATCCCACTGAGACCTTTCCGTGCAGGACAGAGTCATTTTTGCATTTTGTTCCCCTTGCAGTCTCTGAGGGGAAAAAAGTGGTCCTTTGTTATTTCCTTTGCCTTAGAGTACTTTTTTTTTTTTCTTTATGGTTGATCGTAGGGTCCTGTGTGAAAGAACATGAATGGTCCCACCTGGGTTTTCCCCAAAAGTTTTGCCAGCACAAGGCTTGTGTGGACAGAGCTATGTTGGCAGGAGACGCTCGCCAGCTGACATCACTATTGCCATTTAGGTGGTTTTACTATGTTGGTGGGAGAGCTCTCTCCCACCGACATAACACAGCTACACAAGTGCTGACAGGCACAGCTGTACGCATTAGGTGTAGACTAGCCCTCACCTGGTTTAAATCAGTTGAAGTATCCACACACAGAGCTGCATCTATTTAACTAAATCAGTTTAAAATTGTCTTTGGTGCAGCTGTGTTGGTCCACACTAGAAAATTAGATGGACCCAGGTACTTTGCTCAAGGGTGTGAAAAATCCACATCCCTGAGAGATTTAATTAAGCTGACCTTAGACCCTGTGTAGACAGCATTAGCTCTTCCATCAGCCTCACTACTACCTCTCAGGGAGGTTGAAATCCAAGAGCGGGGTCCAGCCACCCAGCTCTCCAGGGGAGTAGGGAGTAGCTCTGCTCTAGCTGCCTGGGTTTCTTGTCAATTTCATGGCTCCAGCAGAGCCGTGAAATTGACAAGAATGGCAGCCAACATCCAATGTCAGTGTCTGCACTGATACTGTCTCACCCTAACTACCCCATCATAAGCCCTTCACCTCTGGTTGAGCTGGCTTTATGATGTCAGCATAGCAGGGGAGTTGCATGGGTGGGAGGAGCATTTCAGTGTGTACACCTTCACTTTTTTTTTTTTTTTTTTTTTTTTTGACAAAAGCTAACTTGCGTCCACAAGACTCTGCAGTGTAGACCAGCCCATAGCCTGTGCGTGTGTGTGTGTGTGTGTGTGTGTGTGTGTGTGTGTGTGTGTGTGTGTGTGTGTGTGAAGGTGCAGCTAATTTGAGAGAACTTATTGGTAACATAAGGGTCAATCCTTTGTTATCAAACCATCATTAAAGCACTAGGCAATTCAGAGGAAAGGTGAAACTTGCAAGGCGCTCAACCATTTGAAAGTCTGTGAACTCAGAGCTCTGGTGACATCACTGTTTCCCTGCTTCTCCAGTTGTTATATGGTCTTCAGGACAGACACATTCAAAATGCAGAGATTAACAAGCAGGCCTTTCCATAACACCAGACCAATTCAACAGGGGAAACCAGACCAGACATTAGCAATGTTTCAAAGGGAAAAAACATAATGAAGCAGCAGAATTTTTATGTTACTTAAACAAAACCCTCACCCCAACCTTTCAGGCTTTCTTAATCTGTCATGAAGAAACACAAGCCGAGCACAAGTCCATTTCTTAATTCCTTTGCAAGTTGCCTTCGAAGTCAGGTTTCTCCTCCCCCTAGTCACCTCTCCCCTTCGTTGTCTCAGCTGGTGACAGGTTCACCTACTCACCAGGCAGACCCTCATGAGGCACGGGGATGAGAATGTGGGGAAAGTGTTGAGGGATTTCTACGCATTGTTGGGAAGCCAGGGCAGCTGGTGCGTGAGCTCCTCATGCAAAGCTCTCCTTGCTCTCTCGCAACTCCCCCACCAACTTCCTACTCCCAGCCTCAGCCCAGTGGCTACTTGGGGACTTGGTGGGTAGATCGGCTGGTTGGGCAATCCCTTGTGATCAGCTTCCTGGAAGGGCATGTAACATTTACCCCAGTCCTCCATAGAGCTCCCACATTACTCTGAGAGGAAATTGTCCAAGGCTCACATTGCAGTCAGGCACCTATCTGCCACTTGAAAAAATCTCTCTTGTCCTCATGTAGCTGAAGAAGCTGATCTAAAAGGCTTTGTATATTATATAGCTAATTTCCTTTCCTTCATGGGAATAGCTAAATTGCTACAAGCACCTTTGGAGTGATACAATGGCATACACATGGGGGGGACAAGGGGGTTGCTGCTTTATCTATACCAGTATAACAATGAGTCCTGTGGCACCTTAAAGACAAACACATTTATTTGGGCATAAGCATGCGTAGGCAGAAACCCACTTTGTCAGATGCAGTACGCCAGTGTAGCTACATGGGTATGTCTCATGTGTAGACAAGCCCTGAGTGATGGATCCACCTTATGCAAAGTTGGTTTTCTTGTGTAACCCACTGGTGAGTGTGCGCCACATCCACCTCCATGCCAATCCACAGAGCACAGGAAATGTAATGGGCCCACCTACAGTGCTTTCTAACTGAAGCTGTAGCAGTGTGTGGTTTTTAGCTCTGCGGGTCCGTGGTTCAGTCCTCTGTGAGTAGGCCAAGATGGCAGCTGTCGCACGCATCCCAAATCCCCCCCTGTGGCTATGGATTTCCACCTCCTCCTGCTAATATACACTCCCCAAACACACACAGGACCAGTTCTTCAAACTTGCCATGCGTGTGTTGTTCTGGGTGACGGTAAAGCATGGATCTGAGGTTCAGAGCTGGGTTGGGGTTGGTTTGTTTTAAGATTCAAAATCACTTTTCTTCTTACAAAAATGTTTTACTTTCTACCCTGTTTTTAATGTTTCCCACCCAATCAATTCCAACAGATGGGAGCTGTAGAGTACCCTGGGGACCTCCGTGCAGGGGAACTCAGCCTCTACAACAAAGACTTGAGGTCAAGCACATCCAACCACAGCACCCTATCCATCGGGGAGGAAGAAGAAACAGGAGATTTCCCGCGTTTCACCCCAACACGAGAATCCCTTCGGTGCCCCCGAGGCTCTGTCGTGAGCTTCCATAACATCCAATATGTCATCAAACAGTCCCACGGGCCCCTCTGCAAACGGACAACAGAGGAAAAGAAGATTCTTCACAATGTGTAGTATGTTTCTTCATCACAAACTTTTTTGCAGAAAGGAGAGGAGTAAAATCTGCTAGAGTAAAGAGGCATCTTCTCCATCAGAAGCTTCCTTGAAGACTTTTTGGGGACTAGGGACAAGGAAGTGAAAGTGTTTATTAATTTCAAGTTGGGGGAGGGAAATGTTTTACTCTGTTTATAATTTTTTTTAAAACATCCCACATTACGGAATTTGTTTGTATCCAAATTAAGGCCCCAATTCTGCCATCAGCTCCACAGAGGCAGATCCTCATTCACAAGTAACCATTTCCTCTCTCTTCCAGTGGCATTATGAAGCCAGGCTTGAATGCTATCCTGGGTCCAACAGGGAGCGGCAAATCCTCGTGAGTCTTTCTTTTGTTTCCTCAGATGGAGACTGGACAGTTCTAGATGGAAACTGAACTCCCTGTGGGCTGGAGGAGAATAGCTGGGAAAATCCAAGACACTGGAAAGGCACATTCCAGATTTAGGAACATAGGTCTGGAAGGGACCTTCTGGGTCAAGTCAAGTCCCCTGCTGTAGCAAGTAACCAGATCGTATCATCCTGGTCATAGAGAGAGCTTGATACATTTATCTTAAAACGAGTTAGTTTGTTTGCCCCTGCTACTCCAATTAGAAGGCTGTTCCAGGATCTCACTCCTTCAACAGTTCGAAATCTTCTGCTAATTTCAGACCAAATTTATTCCTGGCCAGTGTATATACATTTAATGGGCTTGAACTGAGAGTGTGGTTTCATGCAGTGGTTCTCGACTGTTTCCACACTGCAACCACTCTGGACCCCTGTCCCATCTAGTCTGTCCTGTTTAGCAGGGTGATTGTGACTCCCTGACTTCTGTCAGGTTATGACCTCAAGGTTGAAAACCCATGATCTAGTCGTTAAAGGAGAGTCAGGACTCTGAGGTTCTGTTCTCAGCTCTGGGAGTGACAGAGTCTGAGCTCCAGGTTCTGTTCTTGGTTCTGTCACTGATTTGCTCCATAACCTTGAGCAAATGATTTCCCCTTGCTCTCCCATTCTATAGCATGAGGAATGATAATATCTTACAATCTCACAGGGATGTCAAGAGAATGCAGCAATGTTTGGAAAGTGCTTGGAGATCCCTGGATGAAAGATTTTAGAGAATTCCATTTAAATTAAAAGTTGGATCAATTGTCTTGCTCTTGTGTGGGAGGAGAAGAGGAGAGTGTCTTGTTTTGCCATGCTCTCCCCACTCCTGTGGCCAGTTTAAGAACAACAGTGATGGGCAAAGAAGCTCATGGAAGATCATTGCAATGCAAGGCCTAGAGAGGGGTCATCAACCAGGAAGATCAGATTGGGGATGAGATGACCTCCTACAGGCCATCACTGGACTCCTCCCAGCAGGATGGAGTGATTTAAACTAAGGCCATTTAAATCAGTGATTGAAATAATGATTTAAATCACCCAGTGGCAAGTCTCAATTTAAATCAGCAATTTGAATCAACTTTTCCATTTGTACTTCAGTTATTTTCTAAAGAAAGATGCATTCTCATTCGTGGATATAACCATTAAAATATATTGATATCAACTAAAGAGAACCTTTACACTAGACTTGGCACATCTTTTTGCCGCCTATGGGGGGTACACTACAACTATATACATTTATTTAAGCAATTACATAGCATAATATTTTCAGATTCTTATTAATTGTACATTTTTAGAATTTTAGAAAAAGGTGAATGAATCTTGCTTATTTACTAGATAATTCACATTTTGCTCATGATTTGTGTCAAGCTGCATTAGGATGGTAACTGGAATTTAATTAAATACACAAAACAGCGTATCTAGGTATTTTAAAAATGTTTTAAGAGATACTAAGCAGTTTAGGCCTTAACATATTTTGTATTAAATTCAGATTTCATTTTAAACAGGTTTATATTTAAAAAGAAAAACGTATTGTAATTCAAATAAAACCAAAAAAATCTGATTTAAATAAAAAAAAAAAAACCCCCGAAAGCATCCATTTTTATCCATCGGGCCTCTCAGGACAAAATCCTATCTGCATCAGGCTAGTCTACGTTACAGAGCCTACCTCAGCATAGCCACGTCAGCGTAGACACAGCAAACACCAATAGAACGAATTTTCTGCTGATGTAGGAACACCCCCATCAGAACGATGTTCACTGCAGTGCCAGAAGTACTTTTCTGTATACAGCTGCGTCTATGCCAGGGGTTGTATCGATAGTCACACTCCTGACTGACTGACATACCTATACCAGTATAAATTCTAAATGTAGACCCAACCTAAGAGTTCACTGTAGTGATTGGCAATAAAACACTATCAGGAATAATTTCACTGAGATCAAGGGAGTCATTCCTGATTTACAATGTTAGGGCCTTTAGCACACTTCTGTGTTATAAAAAAAAAAATTTGGCTTGAGTTTGGCTGTTAACTGGAAGACTCATTCCCTGTCTACACTGGATTAGAGCCCTTGGTTAGAGCTGGCCTACTAACAGATTTTTCAGGAGGTTTGCCATTCTGAAAAGTTGGAAAATATATTGATTTTGGTCAAAGAGAAAATGTTTGACATATCTGGTGAATCAGAAATTCAAAAGATATTGGTTTCAAGTCCAACAAAACGTTGTGTTTGACCCACATCTAAATATTTTCTTTCAGTTTCAAGTGTTTTGTTTTTTTTAATCATTTTCAATTTTTAAAAAAATAAGAGGAAAAGTTCAAAAGAAAAAGTTACTTTGAATCAAAAAATTGGACCATTTCATGCTGAAAATGTTGCAGTGAAATGTTTAGACTTTCAGAATGTTTTTGTGGTTTGGGATTTATTTATTTTTTTTACACACTATGGGGGAAAATCAACAGGAATTCCCAAAAAGTTTGGTTTAATCAAATCTGCATTTTTCACCAGAAAAAAGGTTTTGGCTGCAAACTACCACTCAGCTCTACCAGCATGTGACTGTGCCAGGGGCAAACCCCTAGCTGTAGATACTATTTGCACGAGTGCAGCATGACGTGTACCTGTGAAACTGCACCTACACTAAAAGTTTGCACCAATGGCTATTATCCAGTGCCTCTTGTAGCTGAGATCAGTCAGTTCGCAGCATGCTCTGAGCAAAGTGTAGCGCAGGTCCAACAGACATGCATAATCTTAGTAATTATCCCTAGTCGTGACGATTACCCAATGAAAATAAGAGTAGTTATGGTGGAACCTAAGGATGGTTGCTTGTCTTTAGTCTCCTAGATGTGCTGGCTGCTAGAAAGGATCCTGTTGGTCTGTCTGGGCAAGTGTTCATAGATGGCATCTCACAGCCTCCGAATTTCAAGTGTATCTCAGGATACGTCGTGCAGGTCAGTGTCCATTTCTGTTCTCTGCCTCCTGGCTGGGAGGAGCTGAGTGGCTGAAGAGTGGAGATATTGGTGATCAAGAGCTGGCATGGTGTGAAGTCTTTGTAGGTGGGTTGCATGAGAACGGAAAGGTGACATCTAGACACATAAGTGGTAACATGGCTCTTTAACCAGGGTGAGGCCCACAGGCAGAGACGTCTCAAGCAGGGCCCTTCAGATGCAGGTGGTGGTTGTTAGCAAGGGCTAGATACAGTAAAATATAGAATATTAGAGTTGGAAGGGACCTCAGGAGGTCATCTAGTCCAACCCCCTGCTCAAAGCAGGACTAACCTCCGCTATATCATCCCAACCATGGCTTTGTCAAGCCTCAGCTTAAAAACCTCTGAAGATGGAAATTCCACCACCTCTCTAGGTAGCCCATTCCAGTGCTTCACCACCCTCCTAGTGAAAAACTTTTTCCTAATGTCCAACCTAGACTTCCTCAACTGCAACTTGAGACCGTTGCTCCTTGTTCTGTCATCTGCCACCACCGAGAACAGCCTAGCCCCATCCTCCCTGGAACCCCCTTTCAGGTAGTTAAAGGCTGCTATCAAATCCCCCCTCATTCTTCTCTTTTGCAGACTAAACAAGCCCAGTTCCCTCAGCCTCTCCTCATAAGTCCTGTGCTCCAGCCCCCGAATCATTTTTGTTGCCCTCCGCTGGACTCTCTCCAACTTGTCCACATCCTTTTTGTAGTGGGGGGCCCAAAACTGGACACTATTCTAAATGCGGCCTCACCAATGCCGAATAGAGGGGAATAATCACTTCCCGTGACCTGCTGGCAATGCTCCTCCTAATGCAGCCCAATATGCTATTAGCCTTCTTGACAACCAGGGCACACTGCTGACTCATATCCAGCTTTTTATCTGCTGTTACCCCCAGGTCCTTTTCTGCAGAGCTGCTGCCTAGCTTGTCGGTCCCCAGTCTATAGCTGTGCATGGGATTCTTCTTTCCTAAGTGGAGGACTCTGCACTTTTCTTTGTTGAACCTCATTAGATTTCTTTTGGCCCAGTCCTCCACTTTGTTTAGGTCACTCTGTATCCTATTCCTACCTTCCAGGGTATCTACCACTCCCCCCAGCTTAGTGTCATCCGCAAACTTGCTGAGGGTGCAATCTACCCCATCCTCCAGATCATTAATAAAGATGTTGAACAAAACCGGCCCCAGGACCGACACCTGGGGCACTCCGCTTGTGACCGGTTGCCAGCTAGACATGGAGCCATTGATCACTACTCGTTGAGCCCTATGCTCTGGTAATTGCCTTTCTCCTACCACTTGACAGGCAGGAAGTGCCAGCTGAATCATGGAAAGAGATTTCAATGGTGGACTCAAATCATCCTGGAGTAGCAATGATGGCCTAGAATTCAGGTAGTTGGGAGAGACGAAGAGAACACCCCTGACTAACTTGGCAACTTAGGCACAGCTGAATCGTGGAACCATCTGGGCATCTGATTGAAAGCAGAGGTTGAATTGATGTTGAATTTCAATCCTCCGCTGCTCCAGCTGAGGTCAAGTCCCAGGATCCAAAAATTCCCCATAGCTCCTAGAAACTGTGAGGGAATTTGATTTTTCCTATAAGAATTCCCAGTTTAGGAATCCTTGCTTTCCAGTTTCTAAACCACTGGCTATCTATAAAGCAACCAAAGCAAAATGCAAAATGACCTGCATGTGGGGGGAAAAAATTGGGCTGAGCCCTCCTCTGTCCCCCCTGTTGCAGGGTCGATTGAAGAGAGAGATTGAGCCGGGTGGAGTGATGAGGAGCGTTTATTTGGTTACAGCCTCTACTCCACTCGTTCCCCTTTGCCTCGGGACCAACAAATTGAGCCCTTAGTTAATTACGTTACAACTTTTTATCTAAAACAATACACACACTTCTACAATGCCCCATAAAACCCCTAGGTGGTGATAGAAATGGTTATGAAATGAATATTAATAGCTATGGGAGGTGTATAATTATACCCGCCCCTGTTTGTTGTTTACCACTTAAGCCGCACGGCATATGCATTTTCGTCATGAATTTGGCTATCTTGACAGCAGGAATGACCATAAATTTCCTTAACAAACCATCTGCAAGGGAAAAACCATTGACGTCAGCTGGAGTTTTCAGTACCTCTGTGAGTCAGGCTCTCACAGTAGCTTAAATCATTGGTTCTCAACCAGAGGTACGTATACCCTTGCGGGTTCACAGAGGTCTTCCCGGGGGTACATCAACTCATCTAGATGTTTGCCTAGTTTTATAACAGGCTACATAGAAAGCACTATCAAAGTCAGTGCAAACAAAAATTTCATGCTGACAAAATGAGAAAGTCAGCAATTGTTCAGTAACAGGGTGCTGTGACACTTTTGTATTTTTATGTCTGATTTTGTAAGCAAGTCGTTTTTAAGTGAGATGAAATTTGGTGTACGCAAGACAAATGAGACTCCTGAAAGTGGTCCAGTAGCCTGGGAAGGTTGAGAACCACTGGCTTAAATGACAAATGACCTCCCAGCGCAAAGCTGTATAGCCTGCATTTCAAGTACCACAGCGGGAAGCAGTGTAGCCTAGTGGATAGGGCACTGCGTTTTGTTTACTGACCTGATGTGTGATCTTGGCAAGTCGCTTCCCCATCTCTGTAACCCTTTGTGTGCCTTGTCTATTTAGATTGCAAGCTCCCTGGGACAGAGGCTGAGTGTGTGTACAGCGCTTAGCACAATGGAGCCCTCATCCCATCTGGGTCACTAGGTGCTACAGAAATGCAAATAATTAGGTGCCTGGGACTAAGCTGAAAGATCCTTGGCTTTTCAGTGGTGCATTTGCCTTGTTCTCAGGATGACGTGGTTATGGGCACAATGACGGTGAGGGAGAATCTACTCTTCTCTGCAGCCCTGCGCCTTCCCAGCTCCATCAGCTTTAAAGAAAAGGAAGAGCGGGTCACCCAGATAATCAGCGAGCTGGGGCTCAGCAAAGTGGCTGATTCTAAGGTGAGTACCTGGAGGAGTGGGCAGGGGAAACCTGCTCCAGAATTCAAAATCCTTGCCCATGTACTGGGGATGTACTATGGCAGGAATGCAGGACTAGACCCTGCACAATGTAGAGTTACTTTTGCTGACTCACTCTGATGTTGGTTCAGCTGCATCCTATTAGCTCCAAGCCAGGGATATAAAAGGGTTTGAGTTTCTCTCTAAGGCAGAGAGAACTAGGATAAGAAGGATCATGCAGGGAAAGAGGTAGGCACAGATGAGCCCTGTAGGAGGTTTTAGGTCCAGTGTGCTGTATAGGAACAGGGAAGAACTCTTCCTACAGTCCCCCAGATCCCAGGCTTCTTCTGTTTGGCTTTGCTGTACAGTGTGAGGAAGTCTGGGTCACGGTGCTAAAACTCATGAGGGGCCAGAAGGGCTCAAAGGTGGCAATCTCAGCTGAGGTGTTGTCATGGTCCCCTCTAGTCTGTTCAGGCCCCTCTGCCATGCCCCTCACTGTGATATCTGAGCACTCAGCCTCTCAGGGAAAAGGCCTTGGGGTCCATCCCCCAGCGTGGTGAATCCATAGAAGACAGCACCTCCTTACCCCATCTCTGGCTCCCTGAAGCCCATGGGAGCTACCAGTGCCCAGCACCTCTGAAAACCAAACTGCCTTTAACCAGCTGCATAACTTGTCTTTGAAATATTTGAAAATGCCAGTTCTTGTGCATGATCTCCACGCAGTCCCCGTGGTGCCGCTGAGGGCTGGGTCCAGTGCGCACTGCTAGGAGTAGCACTTGCAGACATGGCCAGCCCTCTGGGAGGTAACGGGATGGCTCACATGGGAAAGCCCGGCACCCCACAGGGAATGTTTGACGCACACCTAAGCTACGTACTAACCACGAGACTCCTTGCTGTAGGTAGGAACGGAACTAATCCGAGGGGTGTCAGGCGGAGAGCGGAAGAGAACCAACATCGGCATGGAGCTCATCACAGAGCCCCCAGTCCTGTTCCTGGACGAACCAACCACCGGCCTGGATGCTAGCACGGCCAATGCTGTGCTCATCCTCCTGAAGAGGTAGGAGCCGGCCCTGTGGGGATTTATTATTTAACCCCCCTACTTCTGGGCTCATCTAAACCGATGGCTTAGTGGTCTTGGTGCTGGTAAAAGAGGCTGGCCTGCAGTCTCTCTCTCTAAGACTTGATCCACAGTCCTACTTCACTGGACTTCGGGTCAGAGCTCTAAAGAATAGATACAGCTTGGACAGCCAGTAGTGCAGCCCAGCTCTGTCCTGGAGAAGTCCCCTCGGGAGCGGGAAAGGTCTATTCACTCATGGGCTATTCACTTCTTGTCTTTTCAGCTGCATCATCGCTAAGAGCAATCAAAGCTGGGCAATGATGGATGGCTCAGTTCTCCAGCAATCCCACAAAGCAATAACAACAAAATTGGTTTGGATCAAACCAAAAATGAAATTTTTTTCAAAAATTTTCGGGGGATCCAAAAAATTCAAAATCCTCTTGCGTTGAACTAACCCTTTTGTCTCGACCAAATCGAACAATTTTATTTCAGTTTTGACCAGTTTGGGTTTTAATAAAATGAAAGGAAATTTGGAAACAAAAAATCATTTCAAACCAGAACACTGGAACATTTTGCTTTGCAAATGTCAAAGAATTTAGAAAAAAAAAAAAAAAAGTTAGGTCTTTTGGACCAAAACAGTCTGGCGAAATGGACACGAATTCACGAAATGTTTTGGTGTCACCAAATCTGCAGGTTTTTGCCAAAAAAAAAGTTTTGTACAAAAAGTTTTGACTAGGTCTATTCCCTACATTAGGAAAATGGACCATGGCCAATTTCCTTTAGTCTTTAATTGAGGCTGGAGATGGACTGACTGCTGGGTTGGACAGGGCCAAACGTCCATAACAACCACTTTGATATGGAAACCCTGCTGAATCTCTCATTCCACCAGAGATGGCTCCCTCCCTCTGAAGTTTCCAGCTTGCTGGCTGGGCATCTTAGGGGAAGTTTTCCCAGCTGCTGCCCATGCTGTATCTCTTCCATGGGCAGAAGCCTTCAATCTGTGGGGCTGTCAGTCAGGAACTTTCATCAACACTAAATTCTCTTAGTGAGGGCTTCCAGCAAACTTAGTTCAAAGGAAAACTAGGAATCCTGGCCTGGTTAGACTAGTCTAGTACAGTAGCTAAGAAAAATATCCTTGAATGACCAGATCCTCAGCTCCATTTATTCCAATAGAGCTATGCTGATTAGACAAGCTGTGGCTCTGGTATATTGTCTAGAAAACATTTGGGGAGGATTTAGTCTATGGGATTTGCATACATCGTTACTGTCCAGCCAGAGATGATTTTAGACAAAGCAGATTGGAATGGTGGCTTGTTTGCTTGGGACTAATGCAGATCTGGGGGACTAGCCCTCTCTCTGAAAGATACAATGGGCATAGTTGAACTTTGGACTCTTTGCTCCCATCCTAGGCTTTCGAGAAGAGGTCGGACCATCATTTTCTCTATCCACCAGCCCCGCTATTCCATATTCAAGCTCTTTGACAGCTTGACACTGTTGGCTTTGGGAAAGATGCTGTATCATGGTCCGGCTAAGCAAGCCCTGGAGTATTTTAGTTCTATCGGTGAGTGTGCAGTCCAAATGCAATAACACTAGTCGCTCTCATATTTTAGTGCTTACATCTCAAAACAGGGCCAGAGATAAGGTAACCAATTAATTATTTTAATGGCTTAGCGTATGATCCTTGATAGTGATGGATTAGCTCTAGCTATGTTTAGCCTATTGCTGCATTTTCCAGACACAAGGAGCAGCCTCATGTTTCCAGTGTGAATGAGTTTTGTGTAATTAAGAAAAACAAGAAGGAACAGAAGTAAAGTCTCCATGAGAGCTCAGTGTGTGTGTCCCCTTCAGGGCTCATTGTATCCACTCTGCCTCACAAAATGATAGCTGACAGCAGGCTCCTACACACTTAGCAGCTCAGTAAACAGATGACAAGGCCACGTAGGTGCTGGAACTAGGAGCGCGAGGGGTTCTGTCACACCCCTTGGTTTGGAGTGGTTTACAGTTCGGCTCAGTGGCTCTCAGCACCTCCACTATACAGATTGTTCCAGCCCCCCTGCAAGGCCACGACAGTTCTACGGCTCTGTGCATCCCACGCTGACGTCAGCGGGCCACAGGGGATCTGGGTGTGGGGCTGGGGCCTACGTGTCTGAAGGCTGCTGGGAAGGTGGGGAGACTGGCAGGGAAGATCATGCACGAGAGGGCGTCTCTCACAAAGGGTGAGAAGCGCCATGTTGGTGCTGACACCCACATAAACACGGTAATGACTACACGGTGGGCACCCCGCCTCTGTGGTTAATGGAGAGTGTGTTGTGTGGACTCCTGGGTTCTATTCCTCTCTCTGCCACTGAGTTATTGTGCTGTAACCTTCCGCTCTGCCCTGTCACCCTTCCTCCCCCCTTGTACACAGTGTGGGTGTACAGCTTATTCCCCTGCGGCCAGTGAGTTGCGGTGTCTCATCAGCCCCTCAGTCACCTCCTTACCCCCGCATTCATGCTCCCCACCTATGGCCAGAGTCCCCATCAGAGCAGAAGTGATGTGGAGAGGCCTTACCACCCCATGGGGCTGAGTAGGCACCATGACAAGCCAGCCCTGCATAGCTTTGGGTGCCTTGGTTCCTGGGTGCCCTGTCAAAGACACCCTGAGCTTGGTTTTCAGAAAGGCCAATCACCCACCGCTCCAGTTCAAGGCAGAGGGAGATGAAGTTGCTCCCACCTTTCTGGAAACTAGTCCCAAGGTGTCTCTAGTTAGGCACCCAAAACCAGCGCAGCCTTGTCAAAATTGTGGACTTAACCTATGGAGATGCCTCAGTTTCCCCACATGTAAAACAAGTCATAACCCCTCCCTCCCAGCAGCAGCTTCATCAGTGCTTCTAAAGCACCCCAAGAGGCTTGTGTAAGAGGCTATGGGAGGGTGGAGTATTACTACCAAGCAGTGTTCTGTCTAAAACATATGTGTTCCGCTTGCTATCGTTAAAGGGTATCAATGCGAGCCCTTCAACAATCCGGCTGACTTCTTCCTCGATGTGATAAATGGTGACTCCACTGCCGTGGCAGCAAGCAAAGGTGATCAGAGGAGCCTGGGCAGTGGAGGGACTGAAGGAGGTGATCCGGTGAATGAGACATCAAGCATTGGCCAGATTGCAGGGGAAGTTGCAGGCAGTGATGGTAGATTTTGTTTTGTTGTTTTCTCCGAAAGAGTGGATATTTTGTTGTGTTTTCATACTAGGACTTTGTCCTCACATATAGCACTTTTCATCAGGAGCCTTCGGGCTCTTAAAATGATTTAGTACAAAGTCACCTGTTCAATCAACCCTGTTTTGCCACGGGAAACAATTGAGGCACAGAGTTAGGTGAAGTGACTTGCCCAAGGTCACCCAAAGGTCATGGGTGGTAGAGACCAACTAAAACCGTAGCCCAAAAAGCATTCTGACCCTGAAAAGGGAACAATGCTGCAGACTCCCCAAAATTCATTGGGGATGTTTGCTTTATGTGGCAGGCACCCAGACAGTACAGTGATCAGCAGCAACATAAAACCCTGAGACAGCCAGAGAGCTGGAACAGGACTAAGAAGCCCTGGCTCTGAGTAGTCAAACACTGCCTTTCCCTGTAGCCTTGTGTGCATGGACAGTGTGCGGCACTGTGTATCACTACAGGTCTTTTGTAGGACCACACAATGAAGACCTTGTACAGAATCTCTCTGTAGAGGACGCACATTCTTGCTCCTCCACCCATTGAAGCAGGTTCCAGCCACCTTTAAAGCAACTGTGCTAGCTAGTGTGCCATCACCTGGGCCCAGATCCTCAAAGGGATTAGGCACTGATTCATTACATTGGGAGTTAGGTGCCTAAATCCCTTTTGAGGATCTGCAACACCAGCCAGCAGTCTCTTCAGTGGACTCCATGAATAAGGAACCGGGAGCAAATCCAATGGGAAAGTCCCACATTAATGCCAGATCCTGGTCAGCTATAGGTTTCATGGGTTTCCCCGTGATCTTGGGTTGCATTAGTGAGAGCCCATGGAGCCAACGGTGCTGGGTTTAAGACGGGAGCTTGGACCAGTCATGCTGAATCCCATCTTGGGCCCTTTGCTCTAGGGGCAATCGGTGATGAAAAGCAGAATGTGGTGGACACGCTGCACCGGCAGTACCTGACCTCCAGCCAGTATCGGGACATGAGGGAAGTGCTGAAGAAAGTGGAGCTCAGCCAGGGGAAGGAGCAGGGGAAGTCGAGGCACGTGAACGAAATCACGTATGCAAACGGCTTCTTCACCCAGCTCTACTGGGTGTCCAAGCGTTTCAACAAAAACCTTATCAGGAACCCACAGGCGTCTGTGGCACAGGTGAGAGGCTGCCACTAGGCAGGACCACTCCACGGTGGTCCTATCAGGCTCCTCACCATCTCCCCTAGATCACTGAATCCAGCCCTGGTCAGCAGGTGCCAAAAATCATGACCACCTGATGGCTGGCAGGTGACCTACATGAAACTCCAGGCCTTTGGTAGCCATGGTAGCAGACATCCTGGATGGCTGGCTGAGCTGAACGGCAGGTGCACACCACCAGCCAGTGACTGTGCCTGCAGAGCAAGGGAGGAGCTTGGGCTCATCAGGGTGTCTCTGAAGCACAATGCCTTTGGGGTTGCCCCATACAGATTACACAGCCCCTCTCATTCAGGGCTGTGCCTAAAAGCATCATCTAACCCGGCACAAATGAGCAGCAAGCAGGATCCAGCATAGAGAGAGAGTGGGCCAAGTTCTTCTCAGAACATTTCTGTGACCCCATAGGCATTTCTATGCCATGTGTCCATTAAGACCTGGAATTTCACATGTTCCTATCTGACAGCTGTGCAGTGGCCCAACTTTTGCTCACTGCTGAGTAGGGCTGGGGTCCAGTCAGGGATTTAGAAATAGAGGACTCCATATCCCGTTATGTCTATCGGTATTTATAAAGCACCTGTCAAAATAGGTCTGGAATTTTCCAGGCCCCTAAGGGAAGTAGGCACTCTTAATAGACAGTGGGAGTTGGGCACCCAATCTCCTTAGGTGGCATTAAAGATCCTAGCTTTAGTTCTGTACCGGCACTATTAAAAGTACAGTGAAGGCTGTGTGGGGAAATGGCCAGTTCTGCATCCTACTCTGGATGTAGTCACATCACAGCCTTGAAATTTGAGTGTGGTGTTAATTCTCTGCCCTCTTTAGGGTTAGTGATGATGTGCTGCTACTTTGGAGCACATGATTCAGTTTCTTTGGGGAGTGACGCGGCCAAGACTTTGAGGTTTGTCTGGGGGATAACTGATGAGAATTCGGCCAAGTAACTTTCTTTGTCTCCAAACACTGGCCCAAATTCACAGAGACAAATGTGAATACTGGGTCCTGTGTGCAGCTCTAATGACCTATGCTCTATCCGGTGACTTGTCCCTGTTCCTCCATTTGCACAATTTCTTTTTCCTTTGCCCCTCCAGATCGCAGTGACCATCGTCCTAGCGCTGATTCTGGGGGCCATCTTTTTCAGCGTAAAACTTGACCAAAGCGGCATTCAGAACCGGTAATGCTTGAAGCAGTGTCTCATTTCTGTGTCAATCTTTGCCACATTTCAGCAGCAGGGAGGCGCTGGTACTGGGCCACATTATCCAGGAAGGGTGAACAGGCTTTTGGTGCCCAAGATCGGGCATTACTGTAGTTCCTGAAATGCTATCCCATCAGCCCCAGACATATTCCCACATGGAATACGAAAGGGACAACAAAAGGCAGGCAGAGCCATGGGTGGTATCGGTTAAGTAGGAGAGGATAGTGATCAGGAACAGTCAGCATGGATTCACCAAGGGCAAATCATGCCTGACCAACCTGATCACCTTCTATGATGAGATGACTGGCTCTGTGGATGTGGATAAAGCGGTGGATGGGATATACCTTGACTTTAGTAAAGCTTTGGATACGGTCTCCCACAATATTCTTGCCAGCAAGTTAAAGAAGTATGGGTTGGATGAATGGACTATAAGATGGATAGAGAGCTGGCTAGATCATTCGGCTCAACGGGTAGTGATCAACAGCTCGATGTCTAGTTGGCAGCCAGTATCAAGCAGAGTGCCCCAGGGGTTGGTCCCAGGACTGGGTGGAGTGGTTGATGCACTAGAGGGTAAGGATAGGATACAGAGTGACCTAGACAAATTGGAGGATTGGGCCAAAAGAAATCTGATGCAGTTCAACAAGGACAAGTGCAGAGTCCTGCACTGAGGACGGAAGAATTCCATGCACAGCTACAGACTGGGGACTGACTGGCTAGGCAACACTTCTGCAGAAAAGGACCCGGGGGTTACAGTGGACAAGAAGCTAGATATGAGTCAGCAGTGTGCCTTTGTTGCCAAGAAGGCCAGCAGCATATTGGGCTGCATTAGTAGGAGCATTGCCAGCACATCGAGGGAAGTGATTATTCCCCTCTATTCAGCGCTGGTGAGGCCGCATTTGGAGTACTGTATCCAGTTTTGGGCCCCCCACTGCAGGAAGGATGTGGACAAATTGGAGAGTGCTCAGCAGAGGGCAACGAAAATGATTAGGGGGCTGGAGCACGTGACTTATGAGAAGAGGCTGAGGGAACTGGGCAAGTGAGGGGAGATTTGATAGTGGCCTTCAACTACCTGAAGGGGGCTTTCAGGGAGGATGAAGCTAGACTGTTCAAGGAGCAACGGTAACAAGGAGCAACAGTCTCACATTGCAGTGGGGGAGGTCTAGGTTGGATATTAGGAAAACCTTTTTTTGCTAGGAGGGTGGTGAAGCACTGGAATGGGTTACCTAGGGTGGTGGTGCAATCTCCATCCTTGGAGGTTTTCAGGGCCCAGCTTAACAAAGCTCTGACTGGGATGATTTAGTTGGGGTTGGTCCTGCTTGGAGCAGGGGGTTGGACTAGATGACCTCCTTAAGTCCCTTCCAGGCCTAATATTCTCTGATTCTGTGATTACTGCCCCTACCTTGTCTGTCTGATACCTCCCATGTCAGGAAATTATACTCTGTACTGGCAGGGGAATGCCTTGATGATATAATAGGCTTTTGGCATCTCTAGCTGCTATGATCCTGTATAAGGTTTCTGGCACTGGTGACTTTGGCCTGTGACTTGGTCTTCAACTATTTCGATTTGTGTTCCAGGGTTGGATCCTTGTTTTTCATAACCACAAACCAGTGCTTTTCCAGTGTATCAGCGATTGAGCTGTTTATCAGGGACAAGAAATTGTTTGTGTAAGTAGCAGCCCTCCCACAAGCATTTCTTTATCAGAAGTTAGGACGGAGGGTGGGAATTTTGACAGACTACCTGAAACGCGTTTCACCTGTCAGGATCCAACTTCGAGGTTTTGCTTCTCCTCTGCAACTTCTGTTGCCAATAAAGACCGCTTCATTAAAATAGAGACCTGGCTCTGCTTTAGGAACCTGGGATGGTGCAAGGGGATTGTAGAACCCAGACTGAGCCGGGGAGGTAGAATTTGGGCAAGTTGCACAGAAGTACCCAAGAGGTAGAGAGAAGGTGACCCATAATGGCTTAGCATTGAGACAGCCTTGGACGGATGCCTGAACTGTGAGCCAGGTGATCCCATATACATAGCTAGGAAATAGGACTCAAAAAATAGCTTCTGCCTCACTGGGCCTCAGATCCTTGGCCTCAGTTAAGTCCCCTTTGCACCAGAGCAGTAATGCAAAAGTGATGCAAAGCTGTCCCTTTGGGGACAACTGGGAATCTCTCTCTCTAGCATGAGAGCACCTGGACCTGGATGCCCACTCTAGCCTGGGCAGCAGCATTACCAGCTTCCCTCGGGCTGCCTTCTGCCAACACTGCCCCTGGGACACCACTTTGGGGGTGAGGATCTGTCACAGTTCAGCCTCCAAAGCTTAACCATTCCTTGGCCTGCCTACAAAGACTACCAACGCTGGCTCCAGTTAGTGCCCTGGCGAAGTGAGCACCTTGGTTCTGGTAACTGACCTAAGACCAACTCATTTCTCGTGGCCCAGCAAACGGCCAACGACTTGTGGTCACGGCCTGGGTTGGATTTAAGTCAGTGACCGAGACGTGAGTCCCAAGTTTTGAGCTTTCCTCTTCCCCTTAGAAACAGATTTTCAGAGTTTGTCGGGGAAGCTTCCGAATCAGTCCTTCACCAGTGAGAACCAGCCTTTGGCTCTCCACCTATGCAGCGTTCAGGACCATTCCCTCTGCGTGGGCTTTTTCAGTGTGGTAATGCTGCACACTGCTACAATACCTTTCACTTAGGGATCTCAAAGCCCTTATGACAGCCCTGTGGGGGCAAATCAGTATTATTCCCTCCACCCCACTTTACAGATAGGAAAACTGAGGCACAAAGCAGTTAAGCAACTTGCCCCAGGTTGGATAGGGAGTCAGTGGGAGAGCTAAGAATAGACCACCAATTACCCTGACATTATAGAGGTCTTTAATAACAGATGCACATTGCTGAATATGGTCACATCAATACTGATAACCTCTAAAAATGTCCAATAACCTGTGTTCCTGTTCTCACAGCCATCAGTACACCAGTGGGTATTACCGAGTGTCGGCATACTTCTTTGCCTTGATGATTGGAGACTTTTTGCCCATGAGAACTGCTCCAGCCATCATATTTTCATGCATAAGTTACTGGATGATTGGTAAAGAATTGATATGTTCACTTAACCCCACTCCCTCCTTGTCCTTGCATAAACACCTTTGATTTCTTGAATCTGAGTCGTTCATGCTTAATTTCTATAGCTAAGCAACACAAATGGTTAAAAAAGAAAAGAAAAAAAAAAAAAAGGTTAGTGCCTTGAGCGTTCCTGCACAGGCTGAATGGTGCATGCGTTGGGAGGCTGTTAAACACAGTTAAATATACAGGAACAATTCAGGGGGTGAAATCTAGCTGGAAATCATGCTAGAAAACTGCCAGCCAGCAACAAGAATGCAGGGTGACGCCGGCCACTGACTCCCATTAAACTTACTTTTCATTTCTCACCTGAATTCCTGGCTGTCTGGCTTCAGCTTCATTGCAGCCAACTCTAAACCTTGTCTCTCCTCACCTGGGCAAGTGTCTTGCTACCATGGACAGGGAGCCGAGGGCAGCTCTCCAAGTTTTGTAACCCAGCTATTCACCAAGTCTGTCTGTGTCTTGCTGTTTTGACAGGTTATCAGGCAGTAGCAGGACGGTTCTTTTTCTTCATGTTAACGCTGGTGCTCGTATCCTATACAGCCACGGCCATGTCACTGGCTATCAGTGCTGGGATGGATGTGGTGGCCATTGCCAATCTGCTTATCACTGTTTGCTTTGTCTTCATGATTGTAAGTATTGTGTGTGTGGCTTTAGGGGGCTTTGTGGTGTGAATGGGTTGGGCACTAATAGAAATGAGGGCTTAATAGGGGTGGGAGAAGCTCTGACAGTCTTGGTCTTTGTCCCATACTCAGCTCTGCCAGTGTACCTCGGTCCTGACCTCCAGCACCCCGTCATTGCAGTCCAAGACCCCATGCACATCTCTACCACTGCAGTTTAGTTCTGCCCTGCAGCTTCCCCAGCTATTCTAGTCCTGGGCTTCTACCGAACTCTGCCCAATGCCAGGATGCCTCAGTGCTGATCTGCAGTGCCCCATGCCCACGCTGTTATTACAACTGCATTCACTTTAGAAAAAGCAGTACTGCTTTAACTGTACTGGTGTAAAGTGACACAACTCGTGTGTTGCTAAGGCCTAAAAGGGCATGAATCCAGGTCAGTGCATGAACCCATAACAACCTCTCTCCTTCTGTTATCTCAGATCTTTTCTGGTCTTTTGGTGAACCTTCCTTCTGTGATGGGGTGGCTGAACTGGCTCAAATACTTCAGCATCCAGAGATATGGCCTCACAGTGAGTAGAAAGTGATTCTTTAATGGATAATGTGTGCAGGGTGTCCCTTATGGAAGAGGTTTTTAAGGTGAATACTTTTGAATGTAATTGCTGAGGGCTCTTTTTTAATTAATTTTAAGGGTTTAATATAGTCTCATCAAAGGGTTTGGGTTGGAAGCTCTGGAGAATGAACTCCTCTACTGAACCACAAAATAGGCAGCAGGAGGGCAAATCACCCTGTCCTGCCACCCACCAATGGTCTTACCTCCTCACCTGGAGAGACTGTCTCTATGGATGAGAAGGCAGTTCAGTAGCCCATGGCCTGTTAACCTGCGGCCCCTCTGCAGAGACTGCCGTGCAAGTGACCAGTGTGTGGTGGCACTTTGTGACATGGACAGCTATCGATCTACGTTATTTGTATGGCCCCCATGACCAGAGTATCTGAGCACCTCACCATCTTTGTTATTTTCCCTGGGAGGCAGGGCAGTGCTCTCATCTCATGCTAGCACCCTAACCATCTTTTCTTCCACTAAGAACCAGGCTGAGAGCCCCAGAACCTCAAATCCCTTCTCAGAAGGCAGTGGCCAAAGTTCTCAAAAGCGATGAGTGATCACGGGTTCCTCAGTTTGGGAACGTAACATGAGACACCTGAAGGGGGCCTGAATTTTAGAGGGCGGGCGCCCTGCACTTTGAGGTATCTCACATCAGGCACCCAGAATTACTAGCCACTCTTGAAAATCTTGGCCTGTTCCATTTGGATATTACCTACTTAAATTGAATTTGAACTAGCAAGCCAAATTGAGAAGCAAACTCTGCGTGTTTGCCAGGCAGAGCTAGCCACCCAGCAGAGAGAGCCCCAAAATAGAAAAGTGTAGCTTTTCACCCAAAGCTGAATATCCTTCCTGCATCATCAGATGTCACTTAGGGCACAAATAAGGCTCTGCCATCCCTGTCTATAGTGCTGTTTGCTGGAAAGGTTCCCTTGCTGTGTTTCTATAACAACTTTATTTTCCCCTGAGGATAGGATTTTGGCCTATTGATCAACCCTGGATCAGGCACTACTCTTCTACTGGTCCCTACCCTTTGACGTGTCCAACTTGGGTGGCGCTATCAGGAGTTAAAGCTCCCGCTGGCATAGCTCTTGGGGTCATTGGGGGACACAACCCTTCTCACCTCATCAGGATGCAGTCCCCAGGGAAGGTTTTCACTCAAAGCCAAATGTTTGCTCAGTGTAGCAAGCTGATGTTGGTGTTTTTATTACATCTTGGTGTCTGGTTTCCTCCACAGGCCCTGGAAGTCAATGAATTTAGAGATCTTTACTTCTGTGGTGAGAACCCCCAGAATATCACTGCATCCCCCCAGGAGGCGGCTGATTGTTCCCCAAATACATTTGTCCAAACTGTGCCGTAAGTGTCTGGCTTACAATGGTTCTTGGGCCCCAGTGGTAACAAGTTTCCTGAGGGTGGAGTTTCTACAGCCATCGGTTTGGGATCACTTTACTGCTCGTGAAAGCAGCTGCTCACCAGCCAGCTTTCTCAAGAGAGCATCACAGGACACCCACCTCAGCACATTTGGGCAGGCAATTAGCTAATATCGTGCAGGGCGGACTGTAGGTTGCTGGCCTGGAACCTCAGCCTAGGAAGGATCAACAACAACACTTCCGAAGTCTCTTCTGGCCCTTCCTTCAGAGCACAGTTTATTCAAACATAATAAAACAGATCAACACCCACAGATATAAACCTGGGTTTTCCCCTAATCTGCGGTCTCTGCAGGCAAATCCTTTCCCCTGGCATGTCTTCTCCCTCCCCACCCTGCCAACAAGCCAGCTCTCCTCCTGCAGCTCTTTCCAACTAAGCCACTTGCTAGCTTTTATAATCACTTGAGCAATCTCAGTTGGGAGGTGGCTGAACAATCACAGGTGAATTGGTTCCCAAGTCCCTAAAAAGTCCAGCCACCCTAGAACAATATGGTCACTCCCCCTATAAATAGGCAAGAGGGACTTTGCTCATTCGAAATTAGTTTTCGTAGCCTGCCATGGCTTATCTTTATAAAGGATAATTTTTTTTAAATCTCTAAGTTTTCCCTGCATGGGGGTATATGTATCAACATCTAACGGGAGGCTGTAGAGTTGTTGTAAGAGAGGTAAAAAGATGCCCATCTATCTGAGATGGTTTAGGAATAATGAAATCATCCCGGGCATGATGCAGAACAGGCTATGTGATCTCTCGGTAGGACACTGTAACCCAAATGAGTCAGAGTATAAAAAGCTAGAGTACCAGCCTTAATCGTTTTGACTCTGGATATGGTGAGATGTGACAGTTAAAGGGTGACTGTGTTGACACATTAGATATTGCTGGTACTCGATGCCATCAAAGGAGGCAAAGTGGTCTAGAAACAGTGGGCCACATAAACACCAGAGGGCCACATAAACCTGAGCACAACCTTGTGAAGGCCGGACAGCTTGTTTCGTATGTATTTAGATAAAAACAACCTCTGTGCAATATTGTCTATTTAAAAACAAAGAAAGAAATCAGTGCATAAAATGTGTATCAGAATTATGGAAAACAGGGAAAAACCAGTAAAGAACACACAACTGAACTGAAATGATGTGATCATGACAACAAAATGCTAATGAATCGGCCATTGGTGTATTGTGTTGAAGCAGGCTGTGGGCCTTATGAAATGCCCTGGTGGGCTGTGTACGGCCCATGGCCCATAGGCTGGGCACCCCTGGTATAAAGGATAGGAAAAGTGGGAGTCAGAAGAAGACCTAGGGTTGTATCCCAGCTCTACCCACTGTGTGTCTCAGTGTCTCTATTTGGGGAAGAAACATCTCTGCAGAACATAAATAACAGTAGCCACCTTTGTAAAGCACTTAGCATGTTCTGCCAGAGCTCTCCAAGTGTTGCTATTAACTTCTGTCCCATGTCCCCACCGCAGCTGTTATGGTGAAACATATCTATGCAGCCAAGGGATTATACCTACCAACTGGGCCATGTGGGAAAACATAGTGGCTCTGGTCTGCATGACTGCCATCTTCCTTCTGATAGCCTACGGGAAACTCCGATTCATGAAGAAGTTCACCTAGCCTCACACATCACTTTGCTCTGACTTACCTCAGGACATGGAGCTGCAAAGCTTGTCAGTCCCATGCTTGTTGCAGACTGATGAAAGACTCCGCGGGCATCAGATCGAGCTACATGGCCACTTGTTTCTTGTGACTGACGTCCACTGCATGAGCATATGAGTAACTTCTTTTTACTTTGTCTGCAGGTGAATTGCTGACTATTTTATTTTTAAGGAATTGTTAGACTAACATGTTCTCTTATGCATGTCTATAAAACAGTGTTCTGTAATTTATGGAACTTCATTAGTATGCGGCCAGTGTCTGTAGTATCTCAGGGGAAAATATTTAAACTTATAAATTAATATGAACCATATTTCATTTTGGCAATCTGCTATATCGGCTCATTGCAATCACCTTTATTCTGCCCATCATTGGTACACAATGACTGTTTTTCTGCCCTAATACCACAACATCAGCTTTACCCCTACCCAGATGAGCTCTCTTCCTACAAGGTAAAGAAGAATGATCGCCTATGTATGACCTGTCAAACAGGAACAAACTCATGGTCCAGTAGTGTGGTCTTTCTCAAGCTCCGTTAACCACACAGGGGTTGGGAGTGAACTGTGGAATTGAAGATTTCAGAATTGGAGTTTAACAATAAACAGATGTGCTGCCTAATTCTATAATACAGTGAATAGCTGCAACCAGTAGTCCACATACACCAAAGGTTACTGTAGCAGTGCTGAAGATTCTGCAGTTATCTCCTATTCTCAGTCTAGATAAAGAGTGCAGAATCTGATACCCCTGTGTGATACATTGGTAAATGCTTATTTAATAGAGGGAACCACAGTCTCAGAGCTGGAACTCATGCAAACTTGACACAATCAAACTGGGTCTGAATAGGGAGTTGGAATGGTTCTCATTACAAGAAGTAATTGTCACTGTTCACACATTCTCACCTTCTAATCAATGGTTGTGAATAGACCTCATCTACTCTAACTGAATGGGCTTTGCTAACACCTACCCTCCTCATTGTTGTTCCTTACCCTTGGATGTGTGTGTATATATACCTCCTATCTGATTTCTATTTCTTGCATCTGAGGAAGTGGGTTGCAGCCCATGAAAGCTTATGCCTACAGAAATTAAATTTGTTAGTCTTTAAAGTGCTACAGGACTCTCGTTGTTTTTACAGTCTGAGTGTATCTTCATGCAGCATTAGCCTGAGTTAACTCTTCTCAAGTTAGCCTAGCTCCAGTGAGGAGCAGCCACAGAGCCGCATGACACTTGAGCAGCGCAGGATGATTAGCAGCAGAGAAGCTGCATTACTAGCTCCAGTGCCAGGAGCATTCGAGCTTCAGCCCACTCCCCGACAGGCCAAGCTTGCTTGAGTTTAAGGCACCACCTAACTCAACCTAGAGACTTGTGTGTGTAGACATCACAGGTTAGGGCAACACTCATGTTATTGCTCAAGCTAAGGCTGCAGTGAAGACAAGCCCTAGTGTTCTAAAGATAAACATGGTCTAGTCATGATATAGGGCAGAGAACACCTCTCAAGATCACAGTTGAGCCAAATGGGGAACTAGCCATGCTACCACCCCAAACTGTGACTGCTTGTTTTTCACTGTCAAAGAAGGAAGAGATCCTGCTAGATCTGAAACCACAATCCCTGGCTTTTCACTTCCTCAGCAGCTTTGAGTTGTTGGTACAAACGTTATTTACTGTGTTTGTTTAAATAACTGAACACTATCTGATGCTTAGAATTGTTTGTTTGATTAGTTTTCTTGTTCTGAAAGTAATTATTAAAACATCTTAAAATGTGTTTGCTGGGACAAGAAACACTTTGGTATCAAAGGGACATTAATTAACACGTTGGTGGCTATTTCTATTACAGCATGGCCCCAACTGCGATCAGCCAGTGTGCCAGGCACCGTACAGACGAGCTAGCAAAGCCCCAATAGCCAGGGCAGGAGGGGAAGCAGAGCCTGGTGTGTGGCCGTTATAACACGGGGAGCCGGAGCCCTCCGGCCACGGGCCAGGCACGGCCGAGGCGCGGGGGTGAAAGGCTGGCAGGCCCGAGGCCTAGCTGGGATCAAGAGAGGCTCCCTCCGCTCGCCTGGGCCTTCCTGCCGCTGCCAGCCGGCCCGAGGGTCACGGGCTGAGCGATGAGGAGCGGTGAAGGTTCCAGCGGCGCAGGGAGATGGTCAGCGCCCAGCCCAGCCCAGCCCCGGCCGGGCGGGGTCGGAGGCCGAGGGGCGCCGCGCAGCTCCCCGAGGCGGGTTGTGGGAGGGGGGCCGCCCCTCCCCACAACTGGGGTGAAGCTGGCGGGTGGGGGGGCCTGAGAATTCCCGGCCATCGGCTCCCCCAGCCCAGGACAACCACCGCGCCCCGCCCGGGCCGACCCGGCACCCACGTGTGACCATGTGTGCGCAGGACGTCACTACCCGTCACGTGTGATAGACAGCCGCCTCTGTGCGCCTGCGCTCGTGCTCCAGCGCCGGCGCAGCAGGGGGCGGGCCTGCGCTCGGCCTGCTCGGGGGAACGCGGAAGCGGCCGGGTTTTGCGACCTACCGGAGGCTGTCGCCATGGCAACCGCAGCCGCTGCCGAGGGGCCGCCGGTGCAAGTAGCCAAACGTAAGGGAAAGGCCGGGGGGAGCCTGAGACCCGCCTTCCCCCCCCCCCCGGCGCCCCCGCCCCCACGCTGGGGGGCCTGGAGCAGAACACCCCCCCGGGTGCCGCGCTGCTAATGGGGTCTGTCCTCGAGGGGCTGCGGGGCCCCAGCGGGACTCGGCTGGCTGCTGAGCGGGAGCCCCTGGCAGGCCGGGGCCGCTGCCCCGGGAGGGGTGCGGGTGGAGTTGGGTCTTGTCCCTCGGCGCACCCTAGGCTAGAGAGGGGGCGGGGCTGGCGCTCCCCTCCCACGGACCCGCACTTGTCCTCGGGCAGGCTTCGTGTACTCTGCGGTAGTCGGGGCGCCTGCCCCCAGAGCGCTTGGTGTCACCTGTCTACCTGTTGGCAGGTGCAGTTCCCCACCCCCCACGTGGCATCGCTCTGTGGCCCCTAGAGCCGGGTCTCCATCCCCTAACACAGCAGGGTTTGTTTTTACGGTGATGGGCTGCGGTGTTGGCTTGGTGGCTTGTCCTTCCCTAGGCTGAGGTTGTCTGCTTCCCCACACACCAGTGCACCCCGCTCTGATACATAATGGTAAACCTTCAGGAAGTGGGTGGTGGGACCCCTCTTCTGTCACAGCTGATGCTGTTCTTCCACATCCCATGTGTGACTTGCTGTCCAAGGGAGCCTTGATTTGGCTACTATTCCTTGCTTACAATGAGCCTGACATGAGCAACATGAAACATCAGGAGGGAAAGGAAAATGTCTTCACTTAGCTTGGTAGCCTATGGTTTTGTCATGAAAAGCTTTTCCAGGCGAATGACTCTCATAATTCTTCCTGGATGGAATTGATACTAACCACTTATGTAGCACCGCAAATGATCCTCTCCTTAGTCCAAAACAGAGTCAGACTAGTTCCCTACTGCAAAATGCATATTGCCTATGGGCTTGATTCTGCCATATGCCAAGCTCTTCCAGTGAGTTGTTAAGTGCCCTCACAGGCTCCTAATAAAGTCAGTTGGATTTATGTGTGCTTGGACATCTCTCAGGATTGAGCCATGTAAAGAAAAGATAAGCAAATACAGTGCAGAAGGTAACTACTCAGATAAAGGAAACAGAGGGGAGATTATTAGTGGGAAGAACATTACGAAGGGATTTGAAGAAAGAAAAAAGTTTAGTGGACAAGGACTGTTGCAGCATCTTCTAAAGAGAACACAAAACTGTTCTTAATTAGTGATCAAAGATTGGAAAAAAACCAAAAATGACAGTAGATTCAGCCAATAGAAATGATCAGAGTCAAAGATCTTTCCAGAAATCATTGGCATCATGTCATCTGGAGAGGCCTGTCCCTGAAATAGATAAAACATTCACTGATTTAAAATCAAGCTGTTAAATCAACCTTATGCTATTTTACAGATAACTTTGTGGATTAATTGTCTTTTAATCTAAAATGTGCACCATATGCTGAAAATAAATAACAAAAAGATCGGTACTGTTTTTACAGTCTTGGATATGTTTTCAATAGCTGACCAACTTTCCCTTACCCCTGTGCTGTTCGTTTATAACCTGATTAGAGGATCCTGCCGTGGAGACAGCAGAGGAGGCTAAGGAACCAGCAGAAGCAGATATCAATGAGCTTTGTAAGGATATGTTCAACAAAATGGCCACTTACTTAACAGGTGAACTGACAGGTGAGACCAACTGTGAAACTAACGAACCTGGTTAGCATTTAGATGAACTGTTAAAGAAGTATGTTGCTTGGTGTCTCAGGGCTTGTCTACACAGGGACACTCAGGAAAATTAATCTGAATTAACTAAAGGTGTGAATTAAAAGTGGATTAGTTAAACTGCATTGAGCCCTGGTGTGGGCAGAATTAAAGTGACCTTAATTCGATTTAGTGAGTTTATTTTCACAAGCAATTAGACCATGGAAAGCTGGGGTATGAATGTACCCTGCACTACCCTGCCCCAGTCTAACTGTCCCTGTGCACCCCGTTGATATGTCTTAATAATTCATTAATGAGCTTTGAGCTAGTCCCATTTCAAAAAGGACTAGATCAAAGTGCTGTAGCAAATTGTTAATGCATGTCAGTGGGGTCATAGTTAGAGGGTTGCCACCTGTGTTGAAATAGAATATCCGCGCATCTGCATATGAAACTAAAGAGGGCCCTAGATTGATGTGACTTTTTATATTTCAAAAAGTTTCCGGTATGGTACAAGCAAGTGAATCAAGTTAACTATTTCCTCTTCTGAGAGCTTGTCTATACGAACACTTAGTTTGTGGCAAGCTGAGGTGTAAATATATCACACTGTAGCCTGCCATGCACTAAATGTCCATGTGGACACTGCTGCCATGTGCTAGAAGTTCCCTAGTATGCTTTAATCTACTCCCATTTCAAAGCGCTTTCACACTAAGGCCTGGTTTACACTACAGAGTTAGGTCAATGCAACTGTTGACCTAACTCTAAGCTCTATACTAAAATGCAGCTCCCACCAACATAGCTCACCTGCTACATAGAATCATAGAATATTAGAGTTGGAAGGGACCTCAGGACGTCATCTAGTCCAACCCCTCTGCGAGAGGTGCAGTGCTTAGGTCAATGTAATTAGGTCGACGCAGTCTCAAGACTGACACTGCACTGCGTTGCTAACATCGACTGTTGCTGCCTTTCAGAAGTCATCCCACAATGCCTCACACTGACAGTTAAATTGGTGCATGTGCTTCTGGTGAGGACATGCACCACCGACACAAAGAGCATGGTGTGGACATGCAAAAGCGATTTAATTACTGCAGTGGCTGTATGGCAGCCATTAAGACGTCATAAGTTATGTCGACATTCTCCTGTGACAAGTATAACTCACCTCTATGGGTGGGAGAAGTAAAGGCCATGTAATGGAACCACAACTGTCCCCTTTAAGAACAGCAGGAAGCTGCGGCAAAGACTATCTGGGAAGGTCTCCTGCAGAGAAAACTGAAATCAGGGAGATCACCCGAACTAGGAGTAGCTTGCTAAGGTAGGAGGAAGACCCTGACACCAGAGGAGTTTGGAGTAGGGGGAGGGGCCATTAGCAGTGGGTGGGCTTGTGCCCACCCACTTCCTAGGTTACAAATAGGACCAGAGGAGTTTGGAAGTCAGAGCTAGAAGGCTGAGCTCTGGCCATGTAAAGCCTGAGAGTGGTGACTGAATGGGGACCCAGCTCCAGGAAGGAGGGCTGGGGACTCCCTAGCTAAGGGAAAGAGAGACACTGGCCTGAGGTTGGGGCCTGGAGTGCTAGTGTGTATTCAGAGGATTGAATAAATTGGACCCCAGAAGGGGAATGTTTACATTACCTTTGAACTAGGGGGTGGAGTAATGAGCTTCCAAAGTAGGGGAGACAGAGACAGGTGCCATGAAATGATTTTGGGTGATGGCTGACCCTGTTACAGGGATCTCTACAGCTGCTCCATGTCACTGAATGGAGCAAGTGTTGTGTGTATGCCGCAGAGCCAATATCCCATGAAGCATGTGGAAATGGGTTGCTGTTCTCATTAGCTGCAGTTAAGAGAATAGAAATGTTTCAGGGTGTTGGCTCGGCAGCACCAGCAGCATTATGTAGGTTGCATTTGTGTTAAAGTTGTTAAGCCACAAGTAGCCTGGTGGCATGTCATTGACAAACCACCTATTTGTCCAAAATAAATCACGTCAGCAGACTTTGAAAGGACCTCTGTCATTTCATATTCCCTGTGGCCCTGATTCAGCAAGGCACTTAAACACCTCTGTCTATCTTACATACTTATCTGGCCGCTATTCCTGTAATATCTGAGCACCTCGCAATCTTTAATGTTTTTATCCTCCCAGTACCCCTGTGAGGTGGGGCAGCTATTATTCCCATTTTGCAATTAAGGAATTGAGACACAGAGAGACTAAATGACTTGCCTTCTGTTGTACAGAGCAGGGACCCCGATTCCCTGAGTCCCAGGCTAATGCTCTAACCGCTGGACCATCCTTCCTTTCTAATGGTGTTTTGTTGAATCAGAGCCTGTGTGCAAAGTGACAGAGGTCAGGTTAACAAAGAAGTCTTAACTCTTATGTTTTCCAACTTTTTTCAGCTTAATATGTTTCTCTTATTATTTTTCTTTATAAAAATGCAAAACAAAAAAACAATGCAATGAGCTGTGTGGGGTCATAAGCCCAGATCCTTCAAGCAGTTGCATACAGGCAGACCACCGTGCCTTTATGGAGCCCCAATGACTTTTGTGTGGCTCTGTGTGGGCATAAGGGTCCATGCATGCAGATCAGCTTTCAGAATCAAGGCCTTTAGCTCTGTAAATAGAAACTTTTGTCCTTCAGAACGATAGGTATTGTAGAAATGTATAAAATAAGCCCATGTTCTTTACTTAATATGCTACCATATTTATTCTTCAGTCCATCTGATGTTCCAGTCTGCAACATTTGATTCCCTTGTTTTTAGAGAGCATCCTGTTAAGAGTCATATTATTGAATGAGCTATTCTCAGCTGTGTTCAGCTATCCCCTTGAAATCTTCTACTCTGAACAGTATGTACATAGATTCCAAACTCTCCCAGTTGTTTTTATAAAGATGTACATTTTTTCTCATTTTTTATAAAGCCACCAGTGAAGATTACAAACTCCTGGAAAACATGAACAAGCTGACTAGCTTGAAATATCTGGAAATGAAAGATATTGCTGTAAATATTAGTCGAAACCTGAAGGACTTAAATCAAAAATGTAAGTAAAAACAAATCAGGAATGAATATAGAAAAGATGTTACACAGTAAACAGAGCATCTAGGGGCCTATAGTTCACACTCCCATTAACTTCTGAAGAAGAGAAGGCTCTGTAAAGGTTGTATGTGCCTAGAATATATGGTAAGTCTAGAATAAGTTTTATTTGAAGCTCATGGTTTAAAACTGGGGGTCGTGACCCTTCAGGGGGTCTCAAGGTTATTATGAGGAGGTCATGAGCTGTCAGCCCCCACGCATGCGGGTAAGGGTGGCATGGCATGGGGAGGGGGAGGATCATCACAGCGTGAAATATTTTCAAAGGGGGTCTCAGCAAAAAAAGTTTGAGAACTCCTGGATTAAATGAATGGAGCTCTCTGAATAGTACTAATGCTCCTCCTTTTGCTTTTCTGTGGGAGAGGCAAAGGATGATTTTGTGATTAGTTTGCAGAAGAGGCGCCAGGAAACCTGGATTGTATTCCCAGCTCTGTGAGAGTCCCACTGTGGCATTGGGCCAGGTTAGTGTCTGAGCCAATTTAAAGTCAATGGAAAGACTCCAGTGACTTTGAGGGAGAGTTTGTTCAGGTCCATAAGATGTGCCTATCAGTGTCCCCATTTGTACATTAGGAACAATAATATTTATCTACACCAAGGGTGACATGGGGATCAAGAGGTTTAATCCACCAAAACACTTTGCCCTTCCTTAATATTATTTTCCCAACTAGTTATTTCAGCTGCTTAGTTTACGCATAGGAGAAGGTAAAGGACAAAATGTAAGACGTGAGTAAATTAAATAGTGATTTGTAACCTAAAGGAAACTGTGTTCTAGCCATATGGGTGCTTTGTGTCATCATTGTGATTATCCTGGCCCAAGATATGTATCTGTCTGCCTTTGGAGAGTCCAAATACATTTTAAAATTCTTATTCTATTCAGTACCTGTTTCTGTAAGAGTGAAAGTTTCTTTCTAAGATTGGGATTATTTTCTATGAAGCATTAGAGGGTCTTCTAAATCTGTTCCAGAGGGGTAGCCATGTTAGTCTGTATACAGCAATAACAATGAGAGTCCTGTAGCATTTTAAAGACTAACAAATTTAATTTCTGCAGGTACAAAAGCTTATGCCTGCAGAAATTAAATTTGGTAATCTTTAAAGTGCTACAGGACTCTCATTGTTTTTTCTAAATCTGTGTTTGTGTAACAGCTATATACCTTCAATCACAGATATGGGTTATGCCAATGATATGTACACGCGATCTTGTTTTCCAAACACGATAAAACTTTGCAATTCCTCAATGCAGATAATGAATCAATCCTGCTAGATTACTGATTGAAACTGGAGATTTATTGGATCTGTGTGCAAAATGGGTGGTAGACATTGTGCTGCTATCTTTGTATAACTATATGCTATAGGTAATAAGATGCCTGTATAGTGAGTGCGGTAAATAGGTTTTTCTTTCATTCTCATAACTGGGCTACATATGTCGTATATTTGCTTTTAGCAGATTAGACTGATTGAGAATTAAAAAAAGATACTTGTATTAATTTAATTCCCCCTGTATGGGGTTGGGTTGTTTTTTTTTGTTTGTTTTTGTTTTTTTTGGTAGTGGTGAGTTTGAGAATAGTTTAATTGTTATATTATATTTAAAAATCCATCTCTAGACACTTGTAAAATATTCTATCCAAACAATGTCCCTGAGAAGCTCTTTGTTTCAGATCTGAACCATTCCCTCTCAGTGAATTAGTAAGAATTGATTGGTCTGGTTTTCCCCCCTTTTTTAAGATGCTGGTCTTCAGCCGTACCTGGAACAAATCAACCTAATTGAAGAGCAGGTAGCAACTCTTGAGCAGGCAGCCTACAAGCTGGATGCCTATTCGAAAAAACTTGGTAACTATTTCCCTGTATGGATGCTATTGAGCAAGATAACCTGTTATACAATGTATTTGGAAGAAGCTAGGAGTAATTTTCATAAAGGATTTAACTAGTCAGTGTTGGAACTCTGAAAATGCAGTGTATGATTGTCCTCCTTTCATGAAACTGGATAATAGAAGTATATTCGGAATAGTAAGCAGCATATTTTAACTTGGATATATTAGAAGTAGCAAGCCTTACATGGAGGCTGAGTATAGTATGGCTATTGTTGCAATATAATTATTAATCCCACCTGATTCTGCAAGGCACAATGGTGGATCAGTTATCTGGTGCCTAAAGATGCAGATAGGTCCTCTTAAAAATTCCTGCAGACACCTAAGTAGGTTATGTGCATAAATCCCATTGATCTTAATGGGAGCTAGGCACCTAGTGGTATTTTTAAAACATCTGTTTGCAACTATAAGTGCCTAAATACCTGTGAAAAACTGTCCCTAGTGCCTCTTATCACTCTGAAGTCAAGGGGAGTCTAGGATACACAGCAGTTTACAGAATTGGATCCTTTAGTCCTCCTCTCAGTTCTAACAACCATTCTATCTTTCTTCTGCAGAAGCAAAGTACAAAAAACTGGAGAAACGATGAAATTCTACAACAAAAGGATGCTTTTTCCTTAAATAAAATAATTTTTTTGAGAATTGGGTCATGACTCAGATTGACTTGTCAAATTCCTAAGGTATGAACTGCACAAAACACACAAGCTATTACTTCTGGAAGAATTGTAGCCAGACAGACTAGTGATGTTGTTGTCTGTCTATTCCTTCTCAGGCTAGAAAACCTTCCCTTTTCTCAGGAACCTGCTCTTTTACTGCCTCTATTATTGAGCTGTAATGAAAAGCTGAAATCTGTACTTCCTGAGCTCCATATGATCTTGTAGAAAACCTCCTCCACAGCATATCAATACATTCTCCTCTTCAGTGCAGGACCTGAAATTCCCCTTGTTCCACTGCTTCCTTTTTCTCACTTAAAGCCTTGTGTCTTTCCATAAATACTCTTTCCATCTGTACTGTATAAAGACCTGTGTTTTCAGTGTTTGCATTATGAAAATGTGATGATTCATAATCAGTTTCATTGAGATACTTCAAGACTATCTTGTGTAAATGAGTTGTATGGATCTCCCTGCAAGTTATGGTACTTCTCATTTATCTACCTTTTAGTTATCTAAAAGCAAACTTTCAGTGGATGGGACACCATTAAGTATTGATGGTATTGCTACCAAAGGCTCATCTGAAAATAAGTGGTTAAATTTGTAACAATGTGATAAGAACATTACAAGTGAAAGCCAGATCTATTTACACAACTATGAATTAATGAGTTTTAGTGAGGTGGTATTGGAGGACAGAATAAGCTTCAGGACAAAAAGAGCATTCCCCCAAGGAATCAAAAGAGAACTGTAAAATAAACTTGTCTTTCTACAACATTTATCAATTTCTTCTTGCACTCCTCCTATTAGACTATTTGATCCTTGATGTTCTCTGTTAAGGGGAATTAAGTTGTATTTGGTCTGTAACTAATCAAAGGGTTGTGAACCTAGCACAATGAGGTCTCAGACCCTGGCATGCTACCCTAAATCTCTACTGTACTATAAGCATTTCCTCAACCTTGGCTGAGTATTGTCCATGGGGGAAGTGTGCATTTCACTTAATTACAGATAAATTTATTTAATATTTGGTTAATAAAAAGGTTGATACTTGGTCTTGATCATGTAATTTTTTTGAACAAATATTCAATAAGCTCTCAGCTTAGGAACTGACTACTGAAGTTTACACCAAAGGTGTTTCATCTTGAGACAGAAGCTTGCTTTCTGGATGTATAATGGGTGGCAGTAGTGAAAGCTTGCTCTAACTTTGCAGAGCTAAAATTCTTTACATCACTATTGCATGTGAAAGCTTAAAAACAAAAAACATGCACACCCTACAGTGATCCCTGTGTTTTTAAGCAAGTCCTAGTTCCAGGGAAAAGTTTAGTATCTGGATGGTAGTCTTTTGTTAAAGTGAGCTGATGACTGCTGTGACACCCCTTGCTCTAGCCTCCTCCCTCAGCAAAATGTGGGTAGAGGGTCTTTCAAAAGCATGAATTGGTTTTAAGTCAGATCTAATCAATTCCTCATGCCTTGATGGGTCTGTAGAATCTCCTCCCCCCTTTAAGTTGCATACTTTGTACACAGTCATTAACAAATCTGTTGTCCTCCCCATAGAAGAGGGAAGCTATTTTGTGTTTAGCAGAGAAGAGCTTTCCTAGTCCTTCATCCCCTTTCTGCCAGCACCTAGGCCTAAAGTACCTGCCACTGTGTAGTTTGACAGCAGTGATGTAGATGCTTTTATTTTTAAAGGCCTTTAGTTTTATTTCTTCTTAAACTCTCCTGGCCAGTTTTCTGTATTAGAGCACAGCTTCAGTTTCCCTTGCCCTAGATTCCTGTTCTGCCCTCACTGCTCCATCCTACTAATTTCTGTGAAGGGGTGGAGCCAGACTCTCTCACCTGATGTACATCAGTGGAGCTTTGTGGCTTATACTAATGGAGTCTGGACTACTGAAACTGCAACCCTGAGTAAATCAGATGTTAGACTGAGATTACCTGAAGAAATAGCCTGGTACTTTCAGTACAGTTCTTACTAGAGCTCTGCAAAGAGGGAGCCCCCTCTGGCCCTAGGGTCAGAGATCTTCAGCTCAGCAGAGTTAGGACAAATCAGTACTCTTCTGCTAGTAATTGCCAGTTGAAGGTCTCACTGCTCATGCAGTGTGCACAACTAAGACATACCTTTGAGGCAGGGAGGAGAACTCTGATTCTGCTGCTGGCCTGGAGCTGCAAGGTCATAGCCAGCTCTCCCCACCAAGTATTCCTCAGTCTCAAATTCTGCAGCAATTTGCTATCCTAGGGTGACCTTGGTCCCCTTAGGCTGGTGGTTGTTCAAATGCATGTAGCACTCCCTGTCCTGAGCCTTAGGGACCTGTGGATTGTGTTGTATGATTACAGTGCAAATGCTAGACAGCCACCAGTGCCTGCCTTTCAAGGTCACAGGAGAAAGTGGAGGGCAACACTGGCCTCCATGCTGAGAGAAGGACTGGGGGAGAACACCTGACCTTTCATGATTCCCCCTGCCCCCATGTTCCCACCTCTTTCAGACTCTCCTGCAAGACATTGCTCCAGGGAGCAGTGCAATAGCAATCTGAGGGCTCTGTAACTGCAATAGTATCTCCACTGCTGCCAGTGGAATTGGAGGTTTCATTTGTTGGCAAGGACAGCTCCTGTGTCACTTAAAGAGTTTCTAGGGCAGAGAGTCCTCCCCCCAGGCAACCTGAAGGGAGTCCTGGCCCACCCAGTATATGCTAAGGGCATCAACAAGCACCAAGACAGGCATCATTGTTGCTGAGGCAGAAGGCTACAGGCAGGTGAAGCCTGCTGAAGCCATCACTTCAGAACCCTGACAAAGCAGCACATGTTCCACCACCTTTATGTAGTTGGATGCTAGTATTAGCCTGTGTCATTCACCTGGAGACTATTCCCCATGTGCATCCAGAGGGAGATTTACAGACACTAGGAAGGAGATTCACTCACTGAGTGAAAAGGCTACTAGTTGGGCTTTCCAATTCCATCAAGTGCTATCCTTGCCTGCCCTGTCCTAGAAGCAGTTGCCTCCCAGCTGATCAGAAAGGCCCAGAGACAGCAGGTAAGTCTGAAGCATTTATTGCAATGTAATTTCAAGCTACATTTTTTGTCTCCATCACATAGTGAGTACAAGCATCCCAAACAGGGCTCCTAGAAGTGCTACACCAGCAAGTGTCCAGGGTGCTCCAGTGCTCACAGGCAGTCCTGTCAGAGAGGATGACAATAACCACAGTTAAGCAGGAGCATGGGAGAACTGCAGTCAGTGTCCCATTTGTTGCTTCAAATTAGGCCCCACCCATGGGAGGAGGAAGCTACCTATGCATTGTGATTCTAGGTGTAGAGGAGATTTGGTGAAACAATTAAGCTAGTTGACATTAGGAGTAATGTCAAATTACTTGGTTTTACACCTCACTCTTGCCTAAATTCCCCTGGTTGGAAAGCTAGAGCCTTCAGCCTGTGCTTACATAGGCTAGGGATAGGTCTCCTGAATGGTCTGTTATCAAGAACAATTCTGGAAAGTTTGGCCTCCCTCCCAGAGGGAGGATTTCCCCAAGTCTACTATACGGAGACAAATAGCAGTAGGCTGAAGTCTGTTGACTTCTGCTTTAGAAGCACTTAAAAGAGACCATTCAATCAGAGCCCAGTGTCCTATTCAAAGGAGGGACCAGGGATAATCTCATTTAGCATTAAAAAGGGACATGTTTAGAGATTAGAGCCACTGTGCTATTCCTGGCTAAAGTGTATTTAGCAAGAAAGATGCAACAAGTTGCTATTTAAAGTGGTTTTACATCTGAATTAGTTCTGTCTATGCTCTATCCCTGTTTTAATTAACTGTGCTCCCTCTTTAGATGTAGGGAGAGCGCTAGACACTTGATTGGTCACTAACATGGCAGCAATAGGGGTTCACACTAAAGTGAGCAGCAACTGCTGTTTTTACTTTGGGGCTCTCCTGCAGCTACCCGAATGTCAACTGCAACCCAGTTCTCATTCAGATGAGATAGGGTGGAAACTCTCAGGTGGCTGCTGTCTTCCCAGGGTGATGAGTGGGGTAGAGACCACTCACTCACCTGGGGTATTGGTTCATGTTGACCAGACACTAGGGATAGAAGGTTAGATGGAGATGCTTCAGACTGCAGGTTTGACAGTGGCAGCTTGGATAGTGCCAGGACACCAGGGCCAGGCAGGGAGTCCATCTGAGCTCTCCTGATCCCAAGGTGATGTCAGGTTGCCTATAACTCATGCAGCTCTGGCAGGGTCATTTATGGCTGCACCCAAGCTCCCTTGTGGAGAACCCTAAGTACAGTGGTACTCACCAAAGCTCTGCACAGCATCATCCCTTTCTGTGCCATCCTGGAGAAGAAACACAGGCCCCCTGCTGGTGATGGGGGAAAGGCCTGTCTCTGGGTGTTGCTCAGAGCTCCTTCTGCCCCCTGAGAGAGAGAGAGAGAGAGAGAGAGAGAGAGAGGCAAGGGAAGTGTTTTAGATGCAAAGCAGCAGTGCCCTAGAGTGACCAGGTAGTCTGTTATCATCCCAGGCAAGGTAGTACAAGTTAGCCTCCCCTGCAGCAAAGATGGCAACACAGCCCTACTCTCCCATTGTTTGCCAACGGAGATGGAAGTTTGGACTCAGGTTGAAGAGGCAGCTGCATTGACCTTATCTTTGAGATGGAGTGTCTAGCAAACAGAAGTGACATGTCTGCACTGCATGGAAGTCCTATCTGCTGCACACTCAGAGGGTCACTGGTGTTTACTAGCCAGGATCACTGCTTTTGAAAGGGGAAGTGACATCCTAAAGTCATGCCAGGCCCAGATCATGACTGGCTCCAAAATGGAGGTTTTGGCCAGCTCCCCCAGTTTTACACAGCAAAGAGGCCTTGACCCTGCAGCAGGAGCAGTCATTGGAAAAATCCAGATAGGTATCTACCTGCAGGTTTACACAATGCTGCCTGACAGCACAAGCCTTCCAGCTCTCCCCAAGCCTTTCAGGTAGTTTTGTTCCAGGCCCCCCGCCCACCCCGTAGCACACTCCCATTGCTCCTGCAGTTCCAGGGGTTCACCACCACCCTCTTCTTCTAGCTCTGGGCTTGCCAATGCATCAGTGCACTCTTCTCAAGCCTAGCGCTGGTGGGGTAGTTCCAGGTGCTCACCTCTCAAGCCTGCAGGTGCAGGGATTGAGAGTAGTCAGCCACTGCACTCTGGGCTGCCCAGCCCTCTGTGAAAACCATATCAGCTGCTCCTTTCCTCCTCAGGAGTCCAGAGTCAGAGGGGGCCATTCTTCCCTGCCTCCTGAGAGGTGCTGCTGTGGGAAGTGGGGAAGGTGGCCTAGGAGGGGTTCCTGTGAGCAGGGTTGACAGTCACATGGGGCTGGAGCTACTGCATTAGTGCAAGATGGATTTCAGCAGGAGCTGAAGTAGTATTGGCAATACTGGGGAGGGAGGGGCTAGTGTCAGCTGGGCATCACTATTCACCAGTCCCCCCCCTTAGTTTGGGGCAGACCCAGCATTGAACACAGGGTTCCCATCAGCAGCCCTGATCCCCATCCCCTAGGAGGGATGAACTGGGACACTTACTGGCTCCAGCAGGGCAGGAGATGGTGCAGGGCTCCAGCCTGGAGGGTTGGCACACAGAGGCACTGCAGTGCAGATACACCTAAAGGACGGACAGGTGTTAGCAAACAGCAGGAGCTGCTGATCCCTATGGGAGCAATGCTGCAGGGGGTTCCCCAGCACTGAGTCCCTAAGGCTCCTGGGAGTCCAGCTAGTAGATGATCATCCCCTTGCAACTGGAAGGAACCCAGTGGTCTGGCCCCCTGCCATCCCACACTGAGGGAAGGAAATTCAGCATCTAGTTGCAGACAAGCCTGGATTGTGTTGACTGTCAGAGCCAACTGCTCTGAGATGGCTTGGCCCTCATGGGGGCAGAGAAAGAACAAAGGGGTTAGAAATGCTGCTCAAATTCTCATTGGGATGTACACCAGTGCACTGGGAAGAGTCCCCCAAAAAGGCAGATATTGGCAAAAATGGAGAGCAGATGTTAGAGGAGAGATTGCAGGAGAGTCCTCTCCCTGATTGAGCCCTCTAGTCACATCTAGAGAGTAGTGTGAGCAGAGAGGTGGGGACAGCTACAAGCCACAGACCAAGCTACAAGTCAGTCCTTAAGCTGGGTCAGATACTGCTCAGCCAAGGCAGCCTCCAGAGATGCTAGCAGATACTTTTAGGATATCAGGTGCAGGGTACATTTTTGTCCACATACTGTGGCGAGCTCTAGCATGAGCAGCAGATGTGGCTTCCCCACCCCATGAGCAGCCTGGCTGCTCTAGTACAGCCTTCCTCGGTCAGTAAATCCAACATGCTGGTGATGGCTTGAGACCCAAGTCAAGTCAAGCGTCACCATTAGACTGATGAGAAGTGGCTTCCTGGGGGCACTTGGAAAGCTGGGTGTGTGAGCTATGGGTCTTGTTACCTAACTCCAAGTCCTGTGACCTCATCTCCTGGCCCGCTGCCACATGTTAAGGCTTTAGGGCAAGAGTATTTCTACACCCATTCAGCAACGAAGTTTTAAAGGCTTTTCCTGATCGCCTTCTGCCCTGCCATTTACAAAGAGCAGCCAAGTCTCCACTGCAGGCCACTGGGCAGCCCGAGTTATGCAAAGGTCTCATTGAGCTAGGGTCTGGGCAGAAGCAGGACTAGTGTCCCAGTCTAGCTACAGATCTTTTCGCCTAGTCCCCCAGCTCCAGAACCCCAGTTGGCAATTTGCCAGTTAGGATTCAGCCAAGGTGACCTGCTTCAGCATGAATAGGAGGTGCCCCGGTAGACCAGCTCATCTCCTGAGCACCCCACACAGGGCTGGTTGTGTTCTAATGGAGCTGAGCTACAGCTGCTAAGATAGCCATACCGGCCCTGCGAGTGCCCGCTGGGAGGTAGACTCCACAAAGGTGAAGGTGCTGACGATGAAGCGCTGGTGGTGAGATGGGAACAGTAGCCCTGAGGCAGCTCCCACAGGGACCAGCTGGGTTCGATAGTTGTCTCCTGTGTACGGGCACCTGGGAATGAAGAGAGCAGCTGTGAGAAGGTGCCCAGCTCTCCCCAGGCCCAATTTAAGACTCTCACCTAGACCCCTAGTCACTCACCCATCCACCAGGATTGGCCACTGTGGCTGCTGTTGGGGGTTGGCGCTGGGGGTGGCCCAGCACTGGTGCAGGACCAGAACCAGCACTGGGTCAGTTCTCTGCAGGATCCGGACCTCCACGTAGATGGGGTCCCGCAGAACCTTCACCACAGGGTAATCTCTGTCTGTGTAGTAGGAGCTGTAACTCTGCTCTGGAACAGAGATGGACACGGAGGGGCCACTCCCGGTCAGCACCCGATGCAGGTAGAGAAGCTTTGCCCCTATGATGCACTAAGACCCCTGCAGGCTGTTCAGGAGAGGCTTGGACTTCCAGTGCAGGGGGGAGTGTTTGCCCTGCACTAGATCTAGCTCACAATACAGGAGCAAGGCTGCCTTTCCGTGTGTGAGGACAGATACTGCTCACTTCCTGCTCAGAGTGCTTAGTTGAATCCCAGGAGCATCAGAGTGCAATGGACAGCCCAGTCACAGCCTTATCCCCACCCCCAGACCTACTCCACACACAGAGCCAAAGCCTCATCTGGGCTGGGGGGCTTACAGCAGAGACCTGATTCCTGCACCAAAGAGGTAAGAAGGAGCCTCCTCAGACCACTCCCCTACCTGTAGCAATGCGCAACTCCAGTGCCAGGGGGCCAGGCTCGGACACAGCTGGAGGCGGGGAGAGGGTGAAGACCTGGACACTCAGGGGGAGGAAGTTTCCGCTGGTGGAGTAGCTGCAGCGGACATGTAACCTGGGGAGAGCCAAGAGGAGGAGCTGGTCAAGGCCAGGCATGCACTGCAGAAATGGAGTTGAGGGACAAGCCCCACTTAGACAGGAAGCTCTGTGATGGGAGTATGAGCCCCAGCGGTTGGGACAAGGTTAAGGGGAGCTCAGCTACCCAGCACCAGGAGGGGAGCTAATTAAGGATTAGTCCCATTTGGAGAACCATGGAGGAGGGACTGCTGGGCACTAGAGGACCAAAAGGAGAGCTGCCCTACAGAGTGGCCCCACAGGGAGAGGGCACCTGGGTTCCAGGCAGTTTCTAACCCCCAGCACTTGCCAGGAGGCAGCACACCAGCAGCAGGCCATCAGGAAGCCACACAAGCAATCAGACCATCAAGGAGGGGAGTGGATGGTGTGGTCCTGGGAAAGGCACCCATGGGCAGCAAGTGGAGGGTCTTGTAAGGAGACAATTTTAGTGGATTATGCCCAGGGTGTCTGGTCTGGAGCCCAGAGCAGAGGGTGGGCCTGGTTCCCCTTCCCCCAGGAGAGGGGAAAGGAAAGCCTCCACAGGGAGCCGTCAGGGACCAGACCCTGCATGGGGTCTTGTTTTGCATGTAAGCCTCCTACAGCAGGAGGAGTGACCTGAGCAGAGGAGAGGCTGAACATGGTAGGAGCAAACGGAGGCAGAGCTGCTATGATGCCAGGCCTGTCTGCAGAAGGACATGCTGACTGGTGAGTTCACTCCATTCCCCACCACCTCCAGGAAAGGGCTGCAACCCAATATCCCCTTTGACTCACTTCACACCTCCCTCCACCTTGCGCCTCTCCCTCCAAGGCCAGTCTTGCCCTGAGGAGCTGGGAGAATCCAGGGTTTGGGGAGAGTCACTATGCTGCAGGTGTCACATAATAGCTGGCCCCAAACTGCTCCCATGCTATCGCCATGAGCTGAGCTGGTCTCCCATGACACGCAGAGGCAGCTCTGGAGATGCAGGGCAGGAAGGGACAGGGATACCAGCCTCAGGAGTTACCGGAAGGTGCTGTCCCGAGTGATGGAGCCCAGGCTCCAGGTTCTCACATCCCGGTCTGCCACCAGCTCGTTCTCATACACCCCCTGATCTCCAGCCATCTGCAATGAGAGGTCAGATGCCAAATTGACTAGCCCAATAAGGGAGCTCTGACTCAGGGCTGCAAGCCCTTTAGCTATTCATCCTACACTGACCAGCAGGCAGCTCAGCTCCCACCCTGGAACCCAGGCTACTGGGAGGAGTGAGCCCCTGTGACAGAGTCCCCCAGGAACTGGGCTCTGGAACCACTCAGGGTAAAGCCAATCCAGACTCTAGTGCTCAGAGTCCTGACTCTGGCCTCAGAGCATTCAGCTCCCTTGCTCCGCCTGAACTCCCCATGAGTCCCTGGACAGGATCCTGGGGAGCCCTGCACCCCACCTTACATTCAGAAGCAATTCACAGCCAGCATGGGAATCAGAAGGGTTTATCTGTTCTAATTAATCTGCTAAAGTCTTTCTATGCTGTTATCCTGAGACATTACAGCAGCAGCCACCAGCTAGGTGGCCTCAGAGCCCATTCTCAGGCCCTGCTCCTGAGCCCCCCTTTGAGGGACAGGCCCTTCCAGTCAGCCATCCCCTTGCTCCTCCATCCCTTGCTCCAGTCCTTTGTTTCCAGCCCAGGCAGGGTGTCTATCCCCTCCTGTCTCCGCCTGCCACAACCCAAGTCCCATCACCGAAATACATGAGTAATATATGGGGGAAACTGAGGCACACACTAGCACTCAGAAAACCTTAAGACCTCTACTTCATCACAGCCACTTACCCGGAAAATGGTGCCACAGGCAGAGAGTGGGAACTGGAACAGGACAAAGGCATTGTTCTGTGCCACAGGGACACAGCCAGCACTGCGCCCACTGGCCAGATGCACCGAGTCCAGGATCAGGGGTGGCAGAGTCACATCCTGAGAGACGGCAATGGAGAACTGGCCATCTGGAGTGCACTGCGCGGTCACTAGAAGGGAACAAGGGGCACGTCGGTCTCCCTCCCGCCTGGCCTAGCCACTCAGGACACTAGTGTGAAAGCAGCAGCATGTCCTGTAGCTGGATAAGACCCCACCATGTTCTACTGAGTCCCTCCCAGGCACATGCAGGTGCTGAAAGGGACCCTGGCTGTGCACACACCACAGAGGGGCTGCAATGGCCATGGGACACGTGCTGTGATTCCGGCCCATGAGGCTGGCTCTGGTATTGTACATGGCAGGAGCTCTCAGCCATCACTCAGAGGCTGGATGGGAAGCGTTGCTCAGGGCCTGGATCTCACACGAACTAGGCCAGCACTGAACTCACTGCAGGACTGGGGACATGGAGATCCCTCAGCTTTGCTGCCAGGTATCTCAGCCACTCCCCTCACCCGAGGGACCATTACAGTCAGTGCTGTGGACTGTGTGCGCGCACTGAAACTCACCCGTGTTGCCATAGTAACAAGGCTTCACCCTATCACTGGGGTCAAAGCAACAGCCACGACCTTCACAGTCCCCATGGGTGATGGGTGGGGAGGCACAGGGCAGCCGATCCTGGCTCTGGATGGCAGCACAGACACTGGGGCTTGGAGCATCCAAGGCTGAAAGGAAACAGGGGGAAATCAGTCGGGATAGAGCCAGTGGAAGTAGGAGAGATGGGTGGGATGAGGTGTTGGCCCACAGAGCCCACACCCTCCTGACTGGGCAGGGGCCTTTGAGGCTCCCTCAGGACCAAGGGACTGCAGGACAGACATCATGCTGCCAGCTCACAGATGCTCTGCTGAGGAGCATTGCTCTGAAGCCTCCAGCCCTCAAGAAGGCTGGGTCTGCGCACTCCCAGACCAAAAATTCTCCATTTAATCCTGGGGTAGTTTGGGCTATGGGTTGGTGAAGGAGATGTTGCCTCTAGGAGAGCCTCTGGCACTTGACCCCACCCCAGGCCCTGACGGAAGCCTCTAGGTGCAAATGCACCAGAGACCATTAACAGCAGGCTCTGTGTGAGACAAGCAGCCAAGCACAAGGCAATGCTCCCTGCCACAGGCTCAGCCTGCGAGGAAGGAGAATCAGTGGGCTAAGGGCAGCCATCTCATCCTGCTGAGGCAACGAGGGAAACACAGGCCTTCCCATTGGAGGCAGGCTGAGGCCTCTCTGTATCTAACTGGAGGGGAGCAGCTATCTCTAGACAATCATTCACTCAGCAGCATTGCACACCCAGCCTCATACTGGTGAGTGTGAGAGGATGAGGCCCTCACCTGGCAGGCTTCGGGGGCATCTGAGCACCTTCTCCTCATGCAGGGCCCTGCGCCCACCAGCCGCCATCCCTTCAGTCCCAACCACCATCAGGTACTGGCCATTCTGGGGAGAGAGAGACTCAGACATCAGGGCTGGCAGAGCAGCAGTCCCAGCACCCAAAGCAGGCGCCAGAGGGTCACTCACCCATTCAGAGACAAAGCAGCCAGCATAGGAGGCATCCACTCTCCTGGAGCCATCTGCAGCCAGAGAGACCCAGACCCCACAGCTGGAGTCATTCTGCAGAGCATGCAGCCTCCCAGCTGTATCTAGGGAGGAACAAGGGGATCAGCAGCCAATGCAAGGGAAGGAGGCCACAGAGCCATCCAGCAAGCAACTGCCCACCACACACAGGGGACAGGCTTTTAGCCCACCGTGGGCTGCCCTGGCCAGGCCAGCAGCACAAGGCACTGCCCAGGATCCACAAGCTTGGGAAATAGCTAAGCCCAACAGCGCTGCTGGGAACATGAACTGCAGCTCATGTCAGCCACTGCTCAAGTACCCCAGGACTCAGCCAGCTGCCAGGCAGGGCTGGGCCATTGAGAGGTAGATCTAGGACAGTCAGTCCCTTCCCTTCCCACTGAAACCACAGCCTGGGCTCCCTCTACACCCAGGCAGGGTTCACAGGGCTGGCCCCACTTACCCCAAGCAGTCAGTGCCAGGGACCCCACACGAGCCTGGCCAGGAGGTAGTATGAACTGCAGACTTCTCTGGCCACAGACCAGCTGTCTAGGACCCCCCTGGACTCCCAGCCCCAGAGCAAAGGAGCAGTATAGCACCCAAAAACACACAGCGCCACCATGCCATACCCCAACCATGTTGTTCTCCTGCTAGTAACCCATAAAGCCTATAGGCCAGCCTTCCCCCTTTATACCCTGCAGGCAGCTGGGATTGGCCAGCACCCAGGTGACAATTCCTGCAGGAGCCAAGGGAATAGAGTCCAGCCCCTCCCCTGAGGTCTGGTCACCCCCTGCCAGGGCCTCCAGCTGGGGCCCGTTAGAGCCACAGCACAGGCCATTATTACTTGAGTTAATGGAATAACATGGACTGTTATCCTCAGACCTCAAGGTGGATCTGATTGCACTGATGTGTACCATAACTATGTATTTCCTGGTTTTCAGAGGTCTGAGTTTTACTGATCTCATCATTCTGGAAGGGCATGAGATGCCTCCAGGCAACCTTAAGTCTGTGTTAATGAAGCTTTTGTAAGTGAGTTTCCTAGGGTTTTTTTTTTTTTTTTAAAGAAAGGGAATTTGTTGAGGGAGTTAGTAGTTGTTTAGGCAATTATAGTTCTCTCTTAGATTTGTAGAAGATATGCTACTATGGTTAGGTAATAACAAAAAAGACCTAGTTTTTATGTAGTGTTTGCATCAGTAGATCTTTTTCAACATTATCTTCATTTTGGAGATGGGAAACTGAGGCACGGAGAGGTGAAGTGACATGCTGAGGGTCACCCAGCAGGCCAGTGGTAGATCTAGGAATAGTCCTAGTCCAGAGGTATTTCCAGTAGGCCACACAGTTGCAATGTGATGCCTCATTGTGTCTCCCCCTACTCTATATTTTGCTATAGTGAACGCGGGATAATGGTTATGCTTTGAAATGTTTGGTTGCTAACAGGGCCAGTGAGAGAAATGTCACCCATGATCTATGTCCCAAAAGCGTGATAATTTTATTATCTGGTGGTTACAGTAACTTGAGGAATGTAAGAATAGACTGATGTGTCTCTCTCCTTCTCCAACCCTTACCCGCATCAACACCACCTTGCCAACGTTTCCAGCTCCCCTCCCCAGCCCATTAAGCTGTTAGTTAGCACCACAGAAGCCATTAACACATAAGGGAGTTGCTCTTTACTGGCTTGTGCCCTCTCCTCCTGTATGCGCAAATCACAGGCAGTGGCTTACTGGAGGGCCGCACGCTACCTTGGTTATGTAGTACAAGTGGAAAACTGAATTGGGCCCCTCCCTGCACTACCCACCCCAGCCAGACCCCCGGCCCCAGCTTCAGTCAGGTTTCCGTAGCCATGCCCCAAGTCCATCCAGTCAGCCTCTCCCCACACACTCTGGCCAGCCTCCCCACCCCTTGGGTGATATGCACCTTAACTATCCATTTCCTGGATTTCAGATGTTTCTGTTTGTGTTATCTTCAGCCTCCCACCCCACTTGTCTTCCAGAGCCTAGCTCACATGAGGGGAAAGAACAGGGTCCCAGAAACCCCAAGAGGGCCAGGGTCCCCCATTCCAGGATATACAGGGGGCAGAGAGAAGGACTCAGATCCCTGAAGAGGGGTAGGACTCCCCCAGATCACACATGGAAGGGAAGAATTCAAGGCTTACAGACTCCCCCCTTCCCCTAAATCCCCAACTTCCTCTGCCACCCTCCTCCATGTTACCCCTCACATTGTCTAACCCTTCCTGTCCTCTCCTTCTCACTTTCCCTAAATCCCAGCCCCGCCCCATTACCTGAGCCCCAACCCCTCTTCCTTTCCCTGCGACCTCTTCCTATTGATCCTAAACCCATCTGATGCCCAGACTTCTCTGCTGTGGGGAGCTCCCTAGGGCATGGACCTCTTGCTCCAAGAGACCTTCCAGCCAAGGCGACAATGGAGTGACCCTCCAGGCTAGTTCACCCGCTGGCCTACCCATGGCTAGCTGTAAGGATGATCAGGGAAGATGCCCTGCAGCTCTGTAGCTGGGCATCCTGTCTCCTTAACTACATCTCCAACCTGGATGGCTGGCTGTGAGTTTACAGCCCTGGGGCATGGGCTGGTCACCATATTTAATTGCTGATCCTCAGCCCCTTGTGGCAACATGGGCTTGGAGAGAGGGCAGCACGCTGGGGGTGCATCTCTCTGCCTCTATCAGAGCCTGATTAACTGCTCTAGAGGCTTCCGGCTCAGAAGGCTGCATGGGCCTTGAATTCCCAACCCTGTGTCCTGAGTGCCCGGGTATCACCTTGCTCCCGTACAAGGTGGCCTGGAAAGGCAGGCCAGCAGAGCTGCTACTGGAGGAGCTGACGGCTGCACTAACCTATCCTATCTGCTGTAAACGTGGCTTGTCAACAAGGGGCGAGTGCAATAGGAGATCACCCGCTCTCAGTTCTCAAGCTTGGAAGGACTCTGGATTTATATAGGGGAGGACAGGTCTAGGTACAGCATAGTGCTGGTAACTCCTGTATGATAGGCTGAGCCTGCAGCTGGGAGAGCTGGAGGAGGAAATGGAGATGGGGTGGGATAGGGGTCTGACTAGGGCTCTGAAGGCATGGGCGTGTCCCAGATTGAGCCCTGTCTCTAGTGAACAGGATCACCAGGGAGCACGGGAGCAGCCTGGAACTTGGCCTTAGCTGGGGTGCTGCTGGGGGGGGCTGTGTGTGACACTCACGGCAGTCATAAGGAAGCTGGAGAAATGCGACCTGTGAGATCAGTGTGGTGCAATAAACATTGTTGTAAGCAAACTTTCCTCTGGGCTTCCTGGGCTAGGATTGAGGGACAGGGGCGAGGCCGAGGAAACCTCTTCCAGCATCGATACAAAGGGAGTGATGGTACTGGAATGCACACTCCATCCCTGTCCCCCTGGCTACAGCAGGCTTCCTGTCTGGCTACCAACTGCCTCGGTAGGGCCTGCTAGCAGGGAGCAGCCTGGAGCCTGCTTTCCTCCCCAGCTGTCTTGCTAGTCCAGTGTTACTTGAGTGCTGAGCACCACTAGTCTAATTCAGTGGTTCTCAACCTGTGGCCCGTGGGCTGCTTGTGGCCCAGTCAGCAAACAGCTGCAGCCCATGTGACATCCTCAGGGTCCTACAGGCTCTGTGTGTGGCCCTCATAATACATAGAGAGCTGCATAGGTGGCCCACAATGGCAACTAGGTTGAGAACCACTGCTCTAACTCAAGACAGCTGGGGAGGGGATTGGGAAAAGCCTCTAACTTTACTCAGCTGGCTGATTAAACATTGGGCAGCAGTACTCTTCCTGTGTCTCTTTGCTGCATCAGTGGCAGCACAGCCCAAGGTGTATGTTTAGACCCCAAACATGGCCTGCTCTGACCTCTCCCATGGGCAAATCCGGGGCCCGGTAGATGTAGGGCCTGACTTATAAAATAGGCTAAGGAGGTTGCCTGCTGTCTTGCCCATCTAGTGCTAACTCTTCTTATCCACTGCAGCTTCTCTTCCGAGGCACATGTGGCTTTCATGTGCTGCCTTTTCATGCAAAGCAGTGCAGCTCCTTCACCTCACTACTGGATTTCCCAGTGTTGGAGGCAGCTAGAGAATGGCTGCAGGAGACCTCAAACTACTTGGTATGAGGCTCAAGGCATGTCTAACACAAGCTGCTCTGTATTGATGCTGAGCTCTTCTCCTTTCAAACCCCATGGAATCTCCTCTAACCTTAGCCCTGGGGGTGCCCTGTGACACCTTCTACCTCAGTCCTGTCCCCCAGGCTCCACTCCTCTAACTCCAGTCCTTGGACCTGTTGTCCACTACAGGTGTGGGTAGCACCCATCCTACTCAAGCAGGCCTGGGTTAGGAGGCTGTGTAGGAAAGAAAATGCTGACTTTCTTCAGGAAAAGAACTCCAGGGCTGAAGAGCTATCTCCACCTGAACCACTTCCCACGGGCACCTCCCTACCAGCTGCCCTTGCCATGAGAAAACTCTGTCTGTGCTACCTGGGTCAGGTCCCTGCCCCTGCTCAACATGAGCATTCCCCAGCTCCTCTTCAGGCTAGCAACAGAGGTGTTCCACCCCCCAGACCCTCTGCGCATCCCCCTGTAATTTTTCAGCAATAGTGTGCTGTGACTATCTTTTATTTTTTATGTCTGATTTTGTCAGCAAATAGATTTTAAATGAGGTGAAACTTGGGGTATGCAAGATAAAGGAGACTCCTAAAAAGGGTGCAATCATCTGGAAAGGCTGAACCACAGCCTTAGATCACAGCTCTGCTTACCACACCACACTTTGATATGTTTATAGTGAAAACCAGCTTCCTTAACCAAAAGGAGAAAGATGAGAAGGAGCAAGTAAAAATATTAGAAATAGTTATACATGGATTTAATGGACAGGAAAGCCGCTTGCTAAGTAAGTTTAGCTTGCCCAAAGTCTTTGCAGCCAGCTGGCCTCTGTCCTTCCTTTCATGAGAACATCCTGCCATGTTGTCGCCTCAGTGAAGGGTGTCCTATGCTGCCCTTAGATACTCTAGGGCAGTTCTTTGTTCTTGTTCCTAGGCAGGATACCCCCCCCCCACCCCCAACACACACCCCATTGATTTTTCTTCCCTGTGGCCTTTTTCTTTTGTCAATGTTACAATCTCTTCATCAGCATCTGGAACCCCCTGCCCCCAGGCTTGCTGTGGGATACCTATTGTGCATAATACACACCTACCCAGACAGAGAGAAGTGTCTCCTACCCCCTGCCTGAAGAGAATCTGCCCAACGCCTGTCCCTTCCTCATGACCTGCTTTCAATGTCAAAGCTCTAAGAACATAAGATCCAGTGTAGATAACTTCTTAAATACCCTACCCACACTTCCCACGCTGCTGGTCAGAGCAGTGCTGGCTGTTTGCAGAGATCTTCGGTGAATTATTGTGCCTGTACCAGCCTCCCACCCTGGCCATGTCTGTAACCCTCTGCTGGTTGGTCTCTGGGTCACACCAGCCCGAGTTAATCAACCAAGGTGGCAGGAGAAATGAAACATGGGCTCCATGGGGGCTTCTCCCTGCTCATCTTAGAATGTGAGCTACAGAACCGTGCATCTGCAGCCTGCACATGTGCCGTGGGTAGCAGTGCCAGCCAAGAGCGGGCAGAAGAACTCACTTAGCAGGTGAGTTGGAAGAACAGGAAATCTGGGCAAGGGGCGCCACAGAGCTGTTTGGCAGGAACTGAGGTCCTTTTTTTTTTTCATTTCTTCCTAGAAAATAACACGTTCTATCCAAGTACTCTGGAAAAAAGTGAGCGCTTCACAAGGGCAACTTTCTGTGCCTTGTGCCTCCTGCCCTGGGAAGTGCTCGGGATAAGCCAGAGTGGGAGCAGCAGGCCAGATATCAGCTGGTGTCAGCTGGCACAGTGCCACTGCAGTCAGTGTACCAATGTGAGCTAATACCAGCTTAAGCTCTGAGCCCCAGTGTCTAACAGGACCCATCTCAGCTGCCCACCACCACTTCATGCTCTTGCGTTTTCAAAACAATTTAAGCACTTAGGCTCCTCTTGAAAAGCCTAGTCCAGCTTATGGTGCCAGGCAACCAACATTCAAATGCAGGGGTTGTGATCTCATCGCTACGCTTTCACAGCATGGACAGGGATGGACCGTGGGCCAGTCACCAGTAACCAGACCCTCAAGGCCCTGCGCCTCTCACTCGCTTGCTCTTCCCTCCAGCACCCACCTCCCACTGGATCATTTCCACACACACCCCCAGCTGGCCCATCTGCTCTCTTCTGCAACCTGAAAAAGAGCCTGCTGGCAGGGAGGAGGCAGCCCCAGCTGAGCAGGGGCTGATGTGGGTTAATGACCCGGCACTTCCCCAGCCCTGCAGTAACCAGACTTCTGGTGTCAGATGTACTGAGCGGACATTGCCAGGTCTCCTTTTTGACCGGACTTTCCAATCGAAAACCAGGCACCTGGCAACCCTAATTACTATGTAGTGAAATCACAGCCAAGCATATGGGCGTGGCAGGATCAGCGGGGTGGGGGGAGGGAAAAACCCTGTTGAGCTTGACTCTAGTGTGGCACTGGAAGGAGACATGAGAGGTGGAGGAAAAATGGGAGGCTGTGAGTGATATCCCTCTACTCTTAGTTTTTCATTTACCCAACGAGGGGACAGTGCCAAGTGGGGTGGTACATCTGTCCAACTGTAATGCAGGCTTCCTAAGGGGAGCTCAGGGAGGACAGCTACGTCCTGTGGCGCAGAAGGGCAAATTTCAGGATGAATACAGACCAGGACAGCGGGTCCTTCTGATATTTGGAGGCATAAGCAGGAGGTGCCAGCCCTGTGGTAACTCGTCTAACTGGCTTGTGGCGGCCAAGCGATCATTGCGATGTTGCTTTTTGGTCCTTGGTGTCGGGTCTTCCTGTGGTTGTGAAGCAGAATTCACCCAGTGTGGGGTTGTTCACCTACTAATGGGGCTGTGAGCTGGGTTTAGACCGAGACAGGTTAGTTTTATCCTACTGCTGTGGCATTGCAATGGTAATCCTGCTCCGTGGGTCAGGTCAGACCTGTGCATATGTGTTTGGCATAGGAGTCAGCAGAGCTGTGGGGTTATAACCAAATGCCTCTCGTCAGAATCCCTGCCAAGGTAATGGTACGGCAGCACCACAGAGCCTCAGCAGGCCCCAGATAGCTGGCTGCCTCCTCTTTGGGGTAGAGCCCAATGCAGAGAGCCATTCGTGTCGGGACTGGGCCGTGGGCAGAAGGGAGCCACCTCTCCCCTGTAGCACACCTCATGTTCCTGGGGAACCTGGTGCTAAATTTCTCGCAGGCGTTCTGAGTCTGGGCCAGGCCTTTGTATGTAGCAGCAGCTCCCTCGCGGCGCTCTCCTGAAATTCAGCCCCTGACCCAGGCTTTGGTCTCCTTTCCCATCCCCTGGAGCAGCGGTGGCCTGCAGGGAGGATGGGAAAGGGCTGCTGGTATGGTGAAAGGACAACCTCACATGGTGTGAGTGCGTTCTCTCGCGCTCTCCCTCCCCCACCCACACGTCTACATAATGCCGGATGCTAATGAAGTCTCAAAGGCAGGAGGAGATCATCAAGGCCTGCAATAACAAGCCCTTCCCAGTTGCTTTTGAGGGGGGCAGAGAGGCGGGGGGAGAGGTGAGCTATTGGAGATCGCATCCAGTAATTATTCTGAGACATTGGCTTTGCATGTCTTTCTCTCTTCTTATCCCTTTCCTTGTACATTTGTCTTCTAGGAAGCTGAGGTGTTCTTTTGGTCAGCTCGGTCTCTCTCTGGCACTTGTCCTGCTTGGCTGAAGGAGTGGAGGAAATCTTTCAGTAGATCCCTTCTTAGGCAGTTCTGCGGCTCCCTTTCACCACCCCCTTTAGCTCTCATTTTGGAATTAGAGGCATGCAGCACCTCATCTACGGGGATCCAAATAGCTCCACTTCCTCATTTTGTTGTGGTGATGGTGATAGCCCAGTGTTTTTAGCTGGGGTCTCCTTTGTAGGGTTACCGCCACCAGTCCTGTGTGTGTATCCACACTGTTAAAGTACCAGCGGATGGGGCCCACGACTAGGTAGCATAACTTCTTCTTTACCAGGACCAATGAAGCTGGTTGCACACTTCAAGACATAGTTGTGCAAATGATGTCTGGGGTTTTTTCAGTTCAGTGGCTTGAACAGAAGAAGTGAGACAGTCATCGTGGGCTGACCCAAAATGAGAATTTTTCAGCAAAACATAAAAGTAAAATTCTGTTCCAGGTTCAACGGGGTTTGGATTAACGGGAAATGGGACAATTTTATTTAGCTACTGAGGCTCCTTACTGTTTTGGGAGTGTGGGGAGAGTCCATTCAAACTGAAACAGGGCATTGGAAAATGTTGTAATCCAACACTTGTACTTCCAGGAATTGCTTTCCTCTGGCCGGCCCCACGTGCAGAATTAGGCCTGAATTCGTGAAATGTTTCCACCAGCCCACATGCACATTTTTCGATAGGGAAAAAAGCTTTGTCTAGCTCTATTTCAGAGAACAGCCAGTGCCAGAGGAAGCTGTTCCCAGCGGCTCCTCAGCTGGGATGAGAGTAGGATCAGCCATGTGGGGCAGGGCAGAGGCACGTACATGAAACACAGGGCCGAGTACAGAAGCACAGGGCCCTGGCAGAAGTACAAGGACAGCTCTGCACTGCAACAGCCAAGGAACAGCTGTCCTCCAGCCATGTCCCAAATGAGTCCCTGCTCTACGGACACAGAGGCTGGCAGGGGTATTCCTCTTCTATGTGCGTGATCTGCTTGTCCCTTGCGCCCCCAGCTCTGAGGATTGCTAAACAGAGGCCAGGTTACACAGAAAGAGGGGGCGGAAACTGGATATCTAGCCGTGCTCCTGCTCCCACTGGCAGACCCCCTGCATCCCTGCCAGTGCCCACCCCATCCTTCATCTGCACCCCTACCCTTGCTCATCTCAAGAAGGGCTGAGCTCCTGCAGCTCCCACTGACACCTGCATGGTCACTGCTGAAAGTCCAGTGTGGAGGAAGCCAAGGGCGACCATCTGGAATTAGTAAGCACCACTGAGCAGGTGGGCTGTGGCTTCTCTGTGCCCATCTGTGACTTGGGCAGAAGCAATTCTTACCTCCCCACGTGACTAGGGTATGGTTTGTGATGTGCTGAGGGAGCATGGGCTGAAAGGTGCCGCAGATGTGCGAGTTACTCTTATCTGTCCTTCCATTGCCAATTCCTGGGACGTTGACTGTGTCTCCTCTTTCTCAAGCACTTCAAGCGTCCCTTTAAAGGCCTTTACCTGAGATGTGGTGCAGGCACCAGAGCACAGGCCTAGTAGCCAGGAACTCTGACAATGTAATTGTGACTCTGATTGTGACTCTGGGCAAGTCACTTTGCTGCTCTCTGCCTCATTCACCCCCTGTATAAAATAGGGACTAAAATCCTGAGCTCGCTCCTGCGTGCTTGGGATGATTCATGAGGGAATGGTTGGAGAACTATAAAACACCATGCACAATGCTTCTGGCCCCCTGTGATTGTGTTCGGTTACATGGCTGTCCCGTAGCCAGCGGCTCTCTAGTTAAGTAATGATCCGGTCAGAAAACCTCAGGGACTGAAACTAGTGTCTGCAGAACTGCTGCTCTAAACAATTACATGAACCCAGCTTTTCTCAAGATCTAACGGCCTCCACAGTCTGTCCAGCAGAATTTGTAAACCCATCTGGGACAGCTCCAGTCAGTGACTCTCAAAAAATTACACTCTGCATTTGCTAAGCTATATCATTCCCCCTGAGCTCTCTTCTTCCTAGTCTTTGCCTAACCCTCTATCCTAAATGACCCTATTGGCCCCAGGTCTCCTTCCATGCCACTTCCAAGCTTGGCATTTCCTGTCTGTAGCCGGAAGGCGTGGCCTCCCTTGGAGATTGACCCCGAGAGAGAGCCAAACCCCCGGGAGTTGGAACCCAGGAAGGCAGCACCTGACCAGAAGCAGGTAGGCGGGGCTAGGCCTATAAAAGCCAGGCCTGCCCACTCACTCAGAGCCCAGCAGCTGAGGGAGAAGGACCCTTCTTCCTTGGTGCCTGAGCCTATGACTGCTCCCAACTACTACCTGGAGGAGAAGCTGCTGGATTTACCCACGGCTGGGGCCCTGAGGAACTGCCTGAATTGGATGAGCTGAAGGAGACCCTGGATCCTATGACCCGGAGGAGAGGCTGCCAGAGCTGCCCACCACGTGAGGCCCTGAGGACCTGCAGGAGCTACCTGAGCTACCAGCCCCTGGTAAGCCTGAAGGGACGCATGGACCCTGGGACCTAGAGAAACTGCCCTCTGCAGAGGACTCCAAACAGTTCCTGGACCTGCCATCAAGTGACGAGGAACCAGGGTATGGCTCGGGAGACTAGGTACTCTAGGGAGAAGGTGGGAGGAAGAAGCCCAGGGAAGCCGGCTATGGTTCGGCTGAGCTTGCACTCGCTCTGAGTCAGTGTGTTTTGGCCAGAGCCCCCTGACCCGGTGATGGGACACCCTGTCACTGACCGAGCCCTGGGCTGGGATGCTGTGGAGATGGGTGGGCTTGCATTCCCCTTACCCCTTCTTACCCAACCTAGGAGTGATTGCCTGCTGAGGGCCAGAGCCTGTCCCTTGCTGCCTGCCCCGCCCTGCCGAAGGGACCAGTGTGGACTAGCTACTCGCCCTGCTGAGGGCTAGTGACTGCTTCCCTTTGCCTGCCCCGCCCTGCCTAAGGGCCAGGCTTTGGACCATTCTTTTGCCTCTCAGGGGCTAGAGGCTGTTCTTCTCTTCCCCCCCCCCCCCTCCCTTGCCAGCCTGCCCTGCTGGAGGGCCAGGCCTGAGACTATTGCCTCACCCTGCTGAAGGCTGTTTCCCGCTGCCTGGCTGTCCCTGGCAGAGGGCCGGGCCATAGACTGTTTGCCCGCCCTGTGAGGGCAGGAGCCTATTACCCTAAGGAGTGACCTGAAACTAAGGCTCGCCCTACTAAGGGCTGGAGGCGGCCCTTTATGTTGGACTCCCCGAAGGGCGTAGGTGCTGGGAGGTATGGCCTCCCTTGAGGACTGATACCGAGGGAAAGCCACCGGCGCCACCCACTACAGGGGATCTTCTACACCGTCACAAATCAGGGCATCTATCTGTATTTCCCCTTTGGGGTCCAGCAGGGCACCCTCTAGGCTGCTCAGCCATCACCTCTCTTGGGTGGAGACCCACGTCTCTCTCCCTCCTGACCAGGCCCCACAGTTTCCTGCCTAAGCTGTGAGCTCCCCAGCACGTCAGGCTGCCGAAGCAGGAAGGCGAGAGATGGGTGGGGTCCCTACCCAAGAGCGGGATGGCTGAGGGGCCTAGAGCTATGGTTCCCAACCTGGGGTGTGTGACCCCCTTGGGGGAGCACTGAAGATTACAGGGGGTCCTTGAGGCTTCAGTAACATTGAGGTCATTTAGCGCCCCCCGTCAGCCGGGCACAGCAGCCTCGAGCTCTGTGCTGGCCAGAGTGAAGGAGCAGCTTCCCCCCCACCCCACCCCACCCCACCCCACACAGGCTGGGTGCCTGGCCGAAGAGGAGCAGCCCCCACCAGCGCCTGCCACCTCCATTACCCTCAGTCCATGGTTGCGGGGCCACACGGGGCATGTGGTGGGGGTTGCGCCAGGGAAGCCTTTGCTTCTTACTCAGGTAAGAGTCACTTATGATGATGATCTTATGTAATATTATCATTATATGTGTTTACACAGACATTGTGTGTTATGTGTTTATGGCTGGTGATGGGGCAGGGTGGGGCTTTTACTCAAAAGGTTGGGGACTGCTGACCTAGAGGGTGCCCCTGCTGGACCACAAGGGGAAAATACAGGTGCAGATGTCTGAACTGTGACCCATCCTTCTGGGCACCACATACCAAGAGTCTCCTGTCCAAGCCCCTGCTAGAGCCGCATAGGCCAGGGCACCCAAAGGCCCACACATCCCTGTGCTGATTGTTGCAGACTGCTCCTGGTTGTACCCTGTAAATCCTTCGGGGCTGGGCCCCCTTTGTCCCTCATGCGCTTGGCTGTGTTCAAGCACCGTGCAGAGCCCTGGGGCTGCGGTAGTAATGACACCTCGCACTGGATGAAAGGGGCTGGCCTGGCAGCCCGAACGCCCAAAGGCGTCTCTGCACAGACATGGTGCGGCGCAGGGGGGTCAGGACGAGCTTTCCCCACCAATGTGCCCCAGCCCTGGCCTAGAAGGATCCTGTTGGGGCCAGTGGGGAGGCCAGTCTAGTCTGTCTGTGCCTGCGCCCATCATCATGGCGTCTGTCTTCATGGCTCATTCACGCCTGGGTCTTCCTGCTGAGCTGCCAGTGAGGGTGCAGGGTCCTAGAGCCATTCCCCTCCTGGCTGCTGAGCAGGACTTGGGCACAACCAGTGGAATGGCCATGGCTGGTGAGCCCGGTGCATGGTGGGACAGGACTATGGGTGCAGAGTCAGGGCTGGAGCCAGGTTGTGCAGATGTGATCAATAGCACTGAGCTGTGAGCTCGTTAAAACCGAGTCTTGCTTGCAGCACCTCCCTCTCACCAGGGGCCTGTCCCTTCCCCGGTGCAGGGGGGTTTTGCAGTGTGGGAGCTGCCCGTTGCCCGAGTGTGCACATCTTCAGCTGCTCCCTGATCCTCTGAGACGTCCCTTCTCTCCTCCCCGGCAGGTGGCTGCTGGGGTGATTCCACCCCGGGAAAGGAGGCACAGCCAGCCAGAGTCCCTCCAGCTGTGAACTTGTATCCCACTGGTGAGCGTGTGACAGGGCTCCTCTGCAGCCCCATGCAGGGTGAGGATCTTTTATAGGGATCTTGAACACCAGCTGTAGCCATTCACGCTGTTAGCTCTGGAGGTTCCTGTCTAATCCTCGATGTTTGGTGCTCCCGGATTCCTGGGTAGGGCACCATGGAGGCTGGCTGTGTCTACCTCCTGCATTAGTTCAGTGGGTGAGTGAGCAGCTACTGAGCTCCTTCAAAGGGTCGTTCTCTGTTAGAGCAAACCATGTCTGAACTGCTGACCCTGCTTGATCCCCATCTCCCTGCCTGCTTTCTCCAGGAGCTCCTGGCTTAGCCGGCGTGCACCGGCACAGGAGTGGAATGACCTGTGGTTGTCCACTCCAGAGCCCATCTCCAGCAGCTCCATGCTCGGTTTGCAACCATCAGGAACCAGGCCAGTAGCTATGGGGGCCTGCTGTCCTGCAGCCACCCCTGGGGAGGAACAACAGCTGATTAGCAGTGCACAGCAACACCCCAAAACAGTGTGTGGGAGGAAGTGAAAAGGAATCGCGCACCCACTGACGACAAAGGAGGAATTTCGGCACTGAGGAAGTTCAGGTTTGGCCAGACACTTCTGCTCTCACTCATCTGCCCTCAGACTTATAATGGGCACAAGGGGGGACCTGGGGTTCACGGCTCATCTGACATGGGCTCAGTCCTGCCCTGGCAGAGTGGGGTACCCCTTCCTGAGCCACTGCCGCCAGCTGCTGGTTCGTGGTCTCTCCACCCAGCGTGAGGCTGCTCAGTGGGAAAGAGGCAATAAGCTCTCAGTGCATGTCTCTGCAGGTGCCCCAGTGTCATGCTAGTGACCAGGGCCTTCGTGCACCAGAGCCCTGCAGTGAGAACAGGCAGGGGAGCCTGTCACATACCCCCTCCCCCCCCAACTGCTCCCTGTGTGTGTGTGTGCATGCAGGTTCCCTTCCCCCTGGCCACCTGTGCCGTGCCAGGCTTGACCTCCCAGGGAGCACCTCTTGAGGGCGCTGGAGGGAGGTGTGGGCCCGGCGCTGAGCAGGAGCAGCTAGAACACGTTGCGTCAGGCCGGAGCCAGAAACACTCGATTCCCCACCTTGGGATGGCAGGTTGGGTGGCTGGCGTCAGCCCGGCTGCTGCTTCAGCGAGCGCTCAGTGCAGCATCTCTCCGGCTGGGGAAGGCCCTGCTCCCTTCTCCTCTGCCAGCCTCTCTGTCTTCCTCCCACCCTGGCAGATCCCTCTCCCCTTTCTCCTCCCATGTCTCCCAGGTTCCTTTAACAGAGCGGGAGAGAAAAACAAGAGCCCGACTGCACAATACCATAAAGTGTGACATGGACCCGTCAGATTAATTTCATGCTCCCTCTCCTGGGCCCAAGGGGTGCGGAAGGCAGCTTCCTGGCAACCGCCCTGCACGCCCCGGGGACTGTGACTCACTGCGGGAGGACGTGCTGGGGCTGCAGGTGTAAATGCGACCGTGCCCAAAAGTGCCTTGCAAGTTGAAGCCCTGTGAGACCCAGTTCATCGCAAGGGGCTTCAGGCAACGCTCACCCCTTCAGCCCTGCGCACTGACAACGGGCTGTCAGGAAATGCGCGCAGATCTCAGAGTGGAGAGAGAACCTGGGGCCTGGGATGGGGCTGGTGGACATGGGATCAGGCATCGTCCCTGGGAGCAGATTGCCCCATAACCGGGCACTACGGCAGTTCTTGCCCCTTCCTCTAGAGCAGCTGGCATTGGCCACTCCTGGACACTCATCGTCCAGGACACTGGACAAGCTGGCAGCCCTCCTAAACTAGGTAGGAGTGGGTGGGTGAGAGAGCTCAATCCGTGGGACCGTTCCTGTGAGTTACAGCTCCCCAGGGGGAGTTAGGGATGTGCGATCTAGCCTGGAAGCACTAATACTGCATAACACAAACACCAAGGTTAGAGGGAATCTCCCTGGCCCCCGTACCTCGGAGCTGTAGGAACAGATACAAGGACCACCTTTGTTCTGGGTTTGTACAGAACAATAGTAATACTTAGCTCTCCCCTAGCGCTTTTCATTGGTAGATCTCAAAGCGCTTTACAAGGGAGCTCAGTATCATTCTCATTTTACAGATGGGGAAACAGGCACAGAGCAGGGGTTTTGCCTGAGGTCACCCAGCAGAGCAGTGGCAGAGCTGGGAATAGTCCTGCAGTCTCCTGAGTCCCAGGCCTGGGCCATGCTACAGCAATACAAAGAGTGAATAATAATAATGCAAAGCAGCTCTAATGCTACTGTGCTGGAGGGTAGAATATGAGAATAGTAACAGAAGGGATATCGAAAAGCAGAGACGTTCAGAAAGGGCAGGAAAATGGACTGTTCGGATGAGATGTGTAAATGAAATTAGGAAATCTCAAAAACAAATTCATTCTTTTTTCACACCTCTGAAAATAGCCTAATTGTACCCAGCAAATGCCCCAGTGCAAGCCAGGTCACAGCTCTTTGCTCAGACAGGCTGGCTTTGAGGTGAAAATGAGTCTATTTCTATCCAGAATTGAGTCCTGCTGCATTTTTTTTGAGCAACATACTTGAAACTGTGGACACTTTTTAGGCCGGGGGCGAAAACTCAGCTTGCATGGCAAAGACATGCATAGTTTTAACATTCCAAACGTTTTCACCATGAAAATAGCCACAAGGCACACAAATTTCACCACAGATGAAAATTTTTGGAATGTAAAAGGGCCTGGAAGTAAACAAGGTCAATTTAGAAGAGACACCACTGTCACACCGCTGCAAGACATGCCTTGAGAGCGTCACTACACACGAACGGAATTGAACAGCCTGGCTGAATTTCCCTCTCTGCAGCGAGCGCACCAAGCTTATGCGCCACTTACGTTCTACTCTGAGGGTGTCAGTGGCACTTAGAGCTTCTGCTGCCCTCTGCATGGCAGCAGAGCCACCATATCAAAGGCAATTGGGGCTTAAGTGAGATATAAAATCAACTGATTACACTGAGGTTTGGAGCAGATGCTATCCCATCTCAAATTGCTCAGGATTTTGGAGGGGATCTGCCAGCACTGCTGTTTGCAGGGTGTGTTGCACAATGAAAGTTCACTTTGGCTGCACTGCTGCTGTGTATTCATCTCACCCTGTGACCCAGACGCCAGTCAAAGTCCTGACCGGCGGGGTTTGCTGGCGATTACTGGACTTGACATTTTGGCAGAATAGACCGACTGACTCATCAGTCCCAGCTGGCATGAATGACAGCGGTGAGCGCTTGAACTTCAGTTCTTATCACAAGACTCCCATATTAACAAAAGCTCCATCACGTGGAGTTAAAAGCACAATATTGACTCTCTATATACACTGATTTATTGTGCTGAGCAGGCTGTTGTGCATGTGTCACTGTTGCCCTTTGCTGGACAGAATACAGGCTGCTCAGCCACGTGTCAGATACCCTATACTGTTTGCAATTACTGGAGAGTCTTCTTTAGCGCAAGTATTTGAGGCCAGTGTTTTTGGAACAGGGGGATCTGACCTCTTTTCCCATTGTTGTCATGAAGTTCAAGAAGCCAAGGGGTGAGGCAGGGTGGTTGTCTGGGGGACTGAGGATTTTCTTAGGGTAGCTATATAGCACTCGCTGCATTCCAGTGGCTCCCAAAGCCCTTCCCAGGCTACAGTCTGCTGTACACCCCGAAACGCGACTGCTCACTCCCTCAGCGAAGAGCAGCAATCATGCAGGGGGCAGATCTTGACCAATGACAGCAGGGCAAAGGCCTTCACTTTCAAGAAGTGCCATGGGATCTCTCATACTGATGTAGAGCAGCCAGGATCCATGCCCAGAGGGCTCCGATTTTGTGGCCAACTCTTGCAATATTATCGCAAGTTTCGTGACATTTGGTGATTTAAAGTTCCAGCTCCTTGAACCCTGTGATTAGGTGGCAATCTCAGCTTTCATATAAAAATATGATTCTAGCCCTCCTGGTTGCAGAGAAAAGGAACCCAATGCATTTTAGAGGCGCAGAAACCAAAAGGCATAAGAAGAATCCAACATTTTATTATCTTTAAAATCTCCTGATTTGGGGGGCTTGACTCCTGATGTTTGAAAGTAGGAGCTGGCCGTACTGCCTGTTCCTGGGAGGAGTGAAGCAGGAAGAACTTTACACCAGTGCAAGTGGCAGATGAGGTCCAAGTCTATCGCCTGTGTGGGGATGAAGGACTATGTCAAGCCTGCTGGGATTTGAACCTGAGGCTGGACCTTGTGCTACATGTCTGGAAAACTGCAATCCGTGCAGGAAACGTGAGCTGGAAAGGACAGTGATTGTGTTTCCAGGCCTCTCACTTATTGAAGCTAACAGGTATGGGACCATCTCGTCTGCCCTCAGGAGCCACCAGAGGATTCTCCCAGCAAGGAGAAATATGTTTTCACAAGTGCCTGTTACGACACCATCAGCAGGAATCAAAGCTGGGACCTCTGGGCCTCTATCGCCTGAGCTAAAAGGCCCACCTTGGTTGGCCAAGGCTCACAGGCTCATCACCCCTCAGTCGCCCGGCTGCCCCTGAAAGGGCCCAAGCGCCACCCTGTACCAGTGCGGGTTCCAGCTGCTAATTCCGAGCACCTCTGCTAGGGGCCCACCTGGGCACAAGCCTGGTCTCAGGAGCCCTGAGCTCCTGCAGTAGCCAGACCCTTCAGCTGGAGCTGGAGTGCAACTGGCTCTGAAAGCCAGGCCCAGGACCCCTCAACTAGAGCCCCAGGCAGAAATCAGTGGTGTGGGGGTTAGAGAGAGCATCTGGCAGCTTCACAGGCCTGGGGTGCCCTCTGGTGGCTGCAATGGTGATCAGCGTTATGGTGATTGATGACATCCCTGCAAAGGGCAGCGCCTATAGACCAGCGGTTCTCAGCCAGGGGTACACATATTCCGCAGGTACCCAGAGCTCTTCCAGGGGGTGCATCAACTCCTCTAGGTATTTGCCTAGTTGTGACAGGCAACATAAAAAGCACCAGTGAAGTCAGTACAAACGAAAACTTTATATAGATGCTGACTTGTTTATACTGCTCTCTGTACTATGCACTGACATGGAAGTACAGTATTTACATTCCAGCTGAGTTTTTCTACAACACTGTGGTAAAAATGAGTCAACCATTGTTCAGTCATAGTGCGCGGTCACTGTTGTATTTATAGATGTGATGCTTTTTAAAAAAAAAAAAAAAAAAAAAAAAAAAGTTTTTCAGTGAGGTGAATCTTGGGGTACACGAGACAAATGAGACTCCTGAAAGGAGTGCAGTCGTCTGGGAAGGTTGAGAGTCACTGCTTTGGAAATATGAGTGTTAGCCACGGGGATCTCTAGTCACAGGCTGTCAGGGGCAAACGCGGCCCCCAAGGACATGCTGCCCTTCTGGGGTACAAACCTCACCCCTGCCAAACAGCACCTCCCTGTATGACAGCTCCTGTCTGCCGACCCTGGGCCCTAGTTGCCCCTTCCTGCCTGGTGCCTGGATGCCGCCCAGACCCTTCACCCTTCCCTCGCTGGGCCCCAGGTCCTGCCGGCAAGCGCAGCAGGAAGGGGTTAGAGCCGGACTCTTCTTGGGCAGACCCAGTGTGCGGAATCCTCTTGGGTCCCAAATGGGGAACAGGCCCCGTTGCAGGCTTAGGAGGGGACATTCAGCCCGGAGCCCATCATACTGGGTCAGACCAATGGTCCATCCAGCCCAGTGTCCTGGCCAGGGCCAGAATGTTACCTGTAAAGTATTGTTCTCCAGATTGAAAACAGGTCTGGGGTTAGACCTGGCGTCTGTATCATGATGCTCGCCAACCGCATGGGCCTCAGTGGAAACTGCAGCTCCTGAGCACCTCTTAGGACCAAGGCCTTTCACGTACACGCAAACAAATGTACTCTTTGGGGTTGACTTGCGGGCATGTAGTTATCTACAAAGCTGGGCTCAGTAGAAATCATTTGTCTGTACCCTTCGTTTTGTAAAGGCTCCTTCCCTGCGGGTCCTTCCTTTACAGAACGAAGGGGACCAACACTTTCATTGATGGTGCCAGGCTTTCTCTAGGGTTTGAACCAGGCTCCCCACACCTGTGACTGTTCTTTCCTTACTTAACGAAAGGACTTCAACTTGAGTCAGCAAGCCAGGTACAATATCTGTCCCCCTGACCTGAAGCTGTGATTGGTGGACAAGAAGCCTAAGGATCTGTGGAGTGCAGGCAGGCTGGCTGATGAGTTTGTGGACAGCTGGTGGGGACATGAACTGGGCCCAAAGGAGGAAGGGGTCAGATCAGGGAGTGCCAATGTTATGACTGATGCTTTGTCAGGGAAAGGGGGGTCTGAACTTCCCCAGGTCACCGGCTGAAGTGACCCCGCTCAGTTCAGTCTCAAAGAAGGGGAGAAATGTGACGAAGTGGAGATATTCTTGGTGTTTTATCTGAGTGCTGTGTGTGCGCGCCTCAGTTTCCCCCATATGTTACTTGTGTTTCGGTGATGGAACCCGGGTGTGTGATCATTGCAGAGGCCACTAGAGGGTGGATGGGACTTCCCCAGCCACATGCACACAAACAATGGCCCCGACTCCCTGCCCTGGGTCAACCAGCTGCTGAAACAGGTTGTAACAGGCTGCGGCAAGCAGAGACAGCAGGGGGTAGACACCTTGCCCAGGAATGAGACAAAGGACAAGGAGGGGCAAGGAGACGGCTCTGGGGGGGGGGGGGGCCTGGAAGGGAGTCCTGCATAAGGGGGCTTGGGAGCAGGGCCTGAGAATGGGCTCTGAGGTTCCCTAGTTGGTGGTTGCTGCTGTAACTTCTAATTAATCTGCTAACAAAGTCTTTCTATGCTGTGATCCTGAGAACTGATAAACCCTTCTGATTCCCACGCTGGCTGTGAATCGCTTCTGACTGCGAAGTGAGATGTGTGGCCCCTTTGGGGGTGTGGAGGGCTCCCCAGAGTCCCGTCCAGGGGGACACACAGGGAGCTCTGGCAGAGCAAGGAAGCTGAATGCTCTGAGGCAGGATTCAGGAGGCGGCTGCCCTGGTGTGCAGAGACCCGGGGGGCAAGACTCCAAGCACTGGAGTCCTGACTGGTTTCACCCAAGTGGCTCCAGAGCACGATTCCTGTGGGACTCCATCACACCACATTTCTGGGTCTCTCGGCCCTGGAATGGTGCTTACCTGGTGGTGACTGGGATCGAAGGGCCAGCAGCTGCTGTGCGCAGGCTCTCCAGGAGAAGGTGCTCAAGTGCCCCATCTCCCTGCCAGGTGAGGGTTTGAGAATCCTGCATGGAAACTGTTAGCTGACTCTGGGAATCTCCCCTGCTCCTGGCAAGGCAGACCCTTCCCAACTGCTCTGTGGCAAGGACGCTTCAATCCCAGCTAGAATAAAGCAGTTCCCTGGGCTTGCACAGCTCAGAGGCCAACATCCTGGCCCCCGATGAGAGGCTGTGCACGTGGAGGGAGGGAGATGGCCCTTGTGTCACAGCAGCCCCCCAGCTGATGGCGAACAGAGATCCAGCTTCTTTCGGACTGTCCTCAGACAGCCTTGTCCCTTCACAGCCCCTTGAGCTCTTGTCCTTGTTTGAGTGGGTGGGGATATGTCCCCGCTTCACACCCTTCACTGGATAGGCTTGGGTGGTTTGGCTGATCAAGTGGGTGGCCAGAAGAACTGCCTGCACGCTGGGACTGGGGCGCCTTCTGCTTTGACAGATGGGAATTGGGAGCCATTGGCCAAAGCGGGGCCAGGCCAGTTTCTCTTCCCCATCTCTGCTCTCATCCTACATCCTGACTCCTCTTGTTCCAAGCCACAGCCTCTGTGCTGCCATCCAGGGCCCAGACAGGCTGTTGCTACATCCTCAAGGATAGGGTGAATCCTGGAGACTATGGCAACACTGCTACAGCCAGTTATTCCAATCCACACATCCCCTGCAGCCTGGCTACTCACCCTTTTGGTCTGGCCAGCCAGACTTCAGCTAGATCTTGCCTGTCATGGGAGCGGAGAGAGATTCCCCAGATAGCCCAGTCCAAGGGCATCATTGGTTGTAGTGAACATCAGTTTTGCTCTAAACTCCTGCAGTTCTTCTCCTGGAGCTAAAGAGCCAGGCCCACTAGCTCAGGGGCCATGATGGACTTACCCTACCCTGGGCTGGTGCCTCTGTACAGGTTTGTAAGGGGCCATATAACATGCAGTTACGCACTTGTCCTGGGCCCAGTTGTTTAACGTTACTCCACACCGCCTTTTCAATAGCTCCTCCTCCCAGCCTCAGCTGAGTCTTCTTATGGGCAAGGGTCCCCATCCTAGAATTAGGGTTCACCTGGGAAAGGGGCCCTCTGTAAGTGTGCTCACCCTAGGGGTAGGGTTGGTCCAGGCTGGCCATGTAGGGCAGGGTTAGGGTTCCTGTGGGTGAGGTGATTTGGGCTAGGGTTGGGTCTGATGTGGGTCTGGATGAATGCCCTAGGAGTAGCATTCCTAAATGTAAGGCTTTGGCGGCTAGGGTTAGGGTACCAAAAGGTAGGGCTCATGGGGATAGGATTAAGGGTCCCCTCCCTAGGGCTAGGGGTCCTATGGGTAAGAGTCCCAGCATTAAGATGAGGGTTCTTAAAGGGATGGCTCTTTGGGCTAGCATTAGCGACCCCGTGGGTAAGCATCCCTGCCTAAGGTTACAGGTCTAACGGTAAGATTCCCAGTCCTTGGGGTAGGGTCCCTATGTGTCGGGATTTTAGAGATGTGACATGCCATTTCCACCCAAACTTCAGATTATGGTAAGAGCCTGGGGGCACTTGGCACTTATCTTCCTCGTTTGTACTCTGTGGGGTCTTTGTACGAATGTGTGACTTTAGGAATGTCTCAAATGGGCTCATAAAATTAGAGTTGGAAAAGGCCTCTCTGGTGGCTTGTTCACCGAAGGATTTTTCTCCATCTATTCAGGGAGTTTTTCCAGTTCACTGTTAAGGGATTCAGGAGGGTTAGGGGGTTCAACATTCTACTTTGAGGTAAGTCTACATTCTGACAAACAGTCTTAGTCTTAAGGAAATGTAGGAATTGAGTCTAAAGTTTGCTTTGTGGCTTCCCTCAACTCATGGAGATGCAGGAGAATGTGGAGAAGCCAGTTTTTACTTTGTCCTTTTTTGTGCAAATCTCCACTGACTTAACTGGGCATCTTGCCTGTGTGAGGACCTCCAGATTAGTAATACTAGCATTGCATTACTATACCTTGCTGTAGAAAGGTGTATTGGCACGCACACAGTCACGATCCCTTCCCCACAGAGCTCCGACTGCACGAGTCGAGATGCAGGAACAGCTCAGCAGAGGGGATTGTTCTGTGGAGACTATGTGAAGGAGGTGGGTTGTAAGGCAGGATTGGTTGGAGTGTTGCAGGCATAGAGGACAGTGTGACAGAAGGCACAGTGCCCCGAATAGGAGGAGACATGAGCAGAAAGGGATGGGGAGGAGTGTAGCTGGTTTAATATACCTCTCAAACACCTCCACTGAAAGCAAAGCTGCCTCCAGGAGGTGAAGTGAGGGTAATTTAGATTGATTGCTCCTTAAGAGAAAAGCACATTGTCTCCATTAGCTCTGTAATTAAGCTCTTTAGGATTAAATACTGTGAATAACAGGATGTGGCCTTAATTCTGTGGCAGACTGGAGGGGAAAGCTTTCCTTAATGTCCTCTTACATATAGCAGGGTGTGCATTTAACATGCCAGCATATCATGGCCGAGATCTCTGAGCCTCTCCACTGGTGGCCAGATACTAGAGCAAACACAACCCATTAAATAGAGTCCCCGATTGGCTGGCTGGTCTTGACTGCTTGGGTTCCACAGACTGCCCCAGAATGCCTCTCACGACACCCAGGAACCACGTGAGGCAGAAGAGGGCTCCCCTAGGCTGAACCTTATTTGCTGGGCTAGAACTGTCCACAGTTGGAAGTCATTCCCCTCGTGTCTTCCCAACACAGCAACCATACCCGTAATTGTACCTGTGTTCCAGTACAGCGCCAGGTTAAAAAAACTGGCACTGTACCTATTACATTAACGAATTCATCTGTTTCCCGTGCTCTCTGTCCATCCCTGCAGGACACAGGTGTCCCCTACAGAGGTGTCGCGACAGTTTGGTATAGAAATTTGTACTTTCTAGACTGAATGAAAGTTAATGTTGTAAGGCTAATACTTTAGACTGCTTCTGGGGAAGACCGCCAAGCCCCACAGCTCAACCTTAACGTCGCTGTTGTTCATCCTTCGGGTTCGAAGATGGCCATGACATCACTGGTTGGTTTGGTTTCTGGGAACACGAGTGGCTGATTAGGCCAATTTGAGCTTTGAACTGTCTGCAGCACACTGAACAAGAGATGCCGCTCTGGGTTACTTGATTAACAGCGGACATGCTGCTGTTATGAGATTTAAATAGCACTGGCGCTTCTGCTCTGCCTCAGTAGTTCTCCTCTGCTCATAGACTGGCTCCAGTATGGATGAGACTTTGCTGGGTAGAACAATCCTAAGCAAGATCTTCCCAAAACTCTGGGTCAATGTTGAAACGCCTCAGGGATAACGTGAGGGAGTCTTTGAAACATTTCTTCTGGCCTCCCTGAGAGTGCTGTACCTTTTAGCTTACCACAGAAGATCTTCTTTGGCAGTCGCTCATCTGACATTCTGGTGACCTGGCCTGTTCATTTCATCTGTGATTTCATCAACAGAGTATGGCTGCTTGGAATACCTGCCCGTAGGAGAACCTCAGTATCTGGAGCCTTGTCTTGCCATCTTATCCCCATCAGCTTCCTCAGACAGCCATGGGAAAGGGATTCAGCTCCATAACATGGTGTCTACACAGTCTGGACTTTGCATGCATACATCAAAGTTGGCAACACGATGGCTTTGTAGACCTTCAGTTTTGTTTGATGACTGATGCCTCTGTGCTCCTATGCATTTGCATATAGTCTGCCAAAGGCCACACTTGCTTTGGCAATTCTGGTGTTGGTTTCATCATCGATGTGAACTGCACGTGACTGTGCACTGCTGAGGTAGGTGAACTTGTCCACTGCCTGGAGGATTTGGTCATTCACTGCGATAATAGGCTTTATGTAAGGCTTCCCTGGTGCAGGCAGGTACATCACTTCTGTCTTCTTGATGTTGATTGAGAGACCAAAATTGTCACAAACTAAAGAGAAATAGTCTATACTCCACTGATGTCAAACTCAGATTTGACGTTCAGGGAACAGACATCAGCAAACAGAAGATCACGAACAGTCACTTTCTGTACCTTCGTCTTTGCCTGTAGTCTCCTCCGATTGAAAAGCTTGCCATCAGTCCGGTATCTGATGCCAATCCCAGTGTCACAGTCACGAAAGGCATCTGTAAGCATGGCAGAAAACATCATACTGAACAGAGTTTGGGCCAACACACAGCCCTGCTTGACTCCACTGGTGACTGGGAATGGTTCAGCTGTCTCACCGTCAGCCATGACACGAGTGAGCATGCCATCATGGAATTGTTACAACCCTCTCCTTGGACCATTAACTTGTGGTGGTGGAGAGGCTTGTCTGTCCCAGTGACCTCAGAACTACGTTGTCCAGAGTCTTGTACTCCTGGTAGGGCCACCCTTGGCGAACAGGTATGAAGTGAGGTTCCAGACAAAGTGGGGTCCAAACTTCTTAAGACAGGTTAGGCTACACCTGCTACCATAAGTGGACAGCTACACCTGGCTCCCTCTGGAAAGCCTTCTCTGGTGGACCAGGTGGTGAAACAGATATGCTTATCTCCCCTGCTGAGAAGGTGGAAGGTAAGAGCTGTATGGACAACCTAGGGCATCAGTTCAGGTACATCAGGACCTGATGGCCTTCCACTGCACCCAGACCTGTCTCCTGATGTCTCGACATTGTCATGCCACTGAATTCAGACAGACCTGGACAAGAGAGATTCTGCACAACTTTCCCTCACTTAAATCCAATTCATGTGATTAGTCATGACATCAACTACTCATCCCCCGCAAGTCCTGTGGTGATGGACAAGCAGCAGGTGCGGATACACAGGATTTGGAGCTGCAGACCTGCACACAGTCGGCTCAGGGAACAGCATTATTTTTCACTGGACTGAAGCAGCATGGAATTTGGCAGTCCCCTGAATGACTGGGCAGTCCTATTTAGGGTCACACTGCTCACCTCCATAGTATGAGGAAGGGGTTAGAAAAGGTGCCCTAAACATTGTCTGCTTCACCTTAACCCTGGTCAGCATGCCACGGCTCATGGGGATCCCGTTACAGCAGTTGAAAATCACACGAAAAGACAAATAATAAAAAAAAAAAGACAAAGGTGACAACACTCACCATCAGTGCTTGGAATGTGCGCACATTAATGGACTGCATAACAGCAGATAGACCAGAGAGAAGGACAGCTCCAGTTGGTAAAGACCTGGCCAGATGTAACATCCAGATAGTGAAACTCGCCTAGCTGAAGGACAACTTACGGAACAAGGAGCCGGCTATACCTTCTTCTGGAGTGGCTGTAGTAAAGAAGAGCAATGTGAAGCTGGTGTTGGGTTTGCCACCAAAACACACCTAGTCAGCAAGCTTACGAATTTCCCAAAGGGTATGAATGATAGATTCATGCTGATGAGACTCCTACTGTTTGGGAAAAGATGTGCACTCACCATGACCAACCCAGATGCAATCAAGGACAAATTTTACAAAGACCTGGGGTCCCTTATCACAGAAATGCCGAAGGCAGACAAGCTCCTCATCCTTGGTGACTTCAGTGCTTGAGTTGGCGCAGATCACTGGGCATGGCCAGGTGTGATCGGGGAAAAAATGGCCTTTAGGAAATGCAACAGCAATGTGCTCCTCCTGCTAAGGAAATGTGCTCAACAGGATCTCCTCATCACCAACACAATCTTCTGCCTGTCAAACCTTAACAAGACGTCTTGGACGCATCCAGACTCCAAGCACTGGCATCTCATTGACTACAGCACCATCAGGAGAAGACAGGCAGCATGTTAGCATGACACCAGCCATGGGAAGTGCAGAATGCTGGACTGATCATAGGCTCATAATCACCAAGCTGAATATCTGGATACATCCTAGTAGATGTTCACAAGGTAAAAAAGCTCCCAAAAAGGTTAATATCTCCAGATTGAAACAGGAGAATGTGAAACAGGCTTTTGTTGAAGAACTGTGCAACCAACTTGTGACAACTGATGCCAACTCCAAAAACATTGAGGAAAACTGGGCATCCTTAAACTCCGTGTACGCAGCTGCATCCAACTCCCTCGGTTCCATCTCACACAAACATCGAGATTGGTTTGATGAAAACAATACTGATATAGGGAGAATACAGAAGGAGCAACATTGGCTCCATAAGGCCCTGTTTTGGAGACAGCACTTCAACATCTAGAAAGGCAGCCTTCAACAACATTAGAGGACTGTTCAGTGCAAACTTAGAGACAAAACTGATGGCTGAGCAGCAAGGCAGATGAGATTCAGTCCACTGCAGACAGGAATGATATGAAGAACTGTAGGCCCAAAGCTTGATTCTGTTATATTGATTCTATGTGAAATACCCTTATTATTTTGGTACATGACAACCCACCACAGCAGTTTCTGTGAGGCTTTGCATTTTGGGTATGTAGGGTGAGCTGTTCATTATTGATAAGTTTTGTTTGAAACCACCATCTCTTCGTCCGAAACTAATATCTGGTCATTGATTATCCTGTTTGTAAAGTTACCAAAGATCATTCTGTGAAACTGTTGCTATTATTGAAGTACATATTTTTAAGATCACTGCTTAAAGTAACATCAGCAAATGTTGTGAAACAGAAAAATTAAATGTTAAATGAGGATGTTTTGTAATAGTGACGGTTTTAGATAAAAAGAAATGTTATTGTTTCTGAAGGACTCTTGTGTCTTCCAGTTACAAGTTTTAAGTAAATGTTAAGAGATTAGGGTGTGAATAGATGAATGAGTGATGTGTGTATGTGAGACCAGGGAGTGATGGGGGGAAAGCGCCAGCCTCAGATGTTCAAGGGAGCAAAGATAACAACTTTTATAACCCAGATGGCTGAAGACTGCCCACTCTGATGACCCTGGGATCCATCTTGAAGGACGAAAACAAGATGAACTATAAAAAATAAGAACAATGGTCATGCTTGCAAAACATGGGTGATTATTAATCACACCAGGATGCAGATGCAGCATGATGAAGCTGAACCTAAGAGCTTACCCCTATAAAAGTGAACAGAAAGATGAGGACTTTAGGTTTGGTTCTACCATCATCCTCCAGGAGCATCGGTGCGCACCGACAGACCCCTGCTCCCTCCCTCATGTCTTAGCCACCTGGCTAGTGGACTAACACGAGCAACAGAGGCTGGTTCTTTGTAGAACCATGCGTGCGTGCGTGCGCGCGCGCAATTGCTTTGGGAAACTTTTGTATTCACAATAAACATGGAGACAAGGCAATACACCCTGAATAAGATCCTGCTGTTTATTTTAAAAGTATAACAGAACTTCTGTGATGCTCTGAGGACAATCTATAGGCCACGGTCGTCATCAGCATCTCCAGTACTGAGTGCCAATAGCACCACGCTGTTCATTGACCAAGAAAAGATACTGCAAAGATGGGCAGAACACTTTAACAACATTCTCAATCAACAACCAGCTAGCAGCAAGGAGGCAATTGATCGATTGCCCCAAACAATGCAACAGACAATCCTGCAACAGCTATCGGGATGCTGGGGTGGGCCTGACTCACTAGATAGTATCACAATGGACAAGTTTGGTGAACCTGAGTGCTAGAGGATTCTGGGAGCAGGGCCTCATAGCACTAGACTGTGGAAAATCACTGAAAAGGCCAAACTTGCCCTTGGCATCAATGTATGTCACAAATGTTTGTCCAGACCCTGTGGAAGTAGCTGTGTTGATGTGGAAGACCAATGGTCATGGTCAGCCAATGGCCAGTTCGCCTGGTGTGTACATGTGGAGGCGTGTAATGGTGAATCTGGGGCGAGCTGACTTGGGTCAACCGACCTTATAGAATGACGTGACATCAGGTGCCTGGAGGGGAGTAGTCCATGGTAAGTGAATATCAACCAGTCCCTGCAGCCCCCTCCCATATTATGAATTAATTGGGATATGTCAAATAATTCACTGGCAAATCATATTTTGGGGACATGTGATGACTTTGGGAAGAGGGTATAAGTATTGGGAAGATCACATGGTAGCTAGCTTTTCTATCTATATCTCATATACCCAAGAGGGGCAGTCATACTGTCAGACAGAAGAAGGATTAAGACCAGAGGGCCTCGGAGTAACCAAGACCCTGCTCCAAGGGATCACAGCTCAGAGGGCTTCTGGGTAGCCAAGACCCCACTATGAGGGACTCAGAAAATAGACCAAGGACCTGAGGGAACCTGAAAAAGGAAGAGACAGTCATCACTTAGAAGTGGTAGCTATCCCGCTTTGCTTACCGATCAGGATACTGTATGGGGCCAGCATAGCTACTAAGGGTTTATGCTTGGGGAAATAGAGGCTTACCAAGGAGAGGCATTGTATAGTCCTTTCTGTTTCAGGCTTAGTGCTGCTGCCATCCTGGCTGGGGATGTCACCCAGAAACATGGCACAAGTTTGAAATGCAAGTAAACCAGACATATTTAGAGACTTAAAGAAAACTGATACTTACATATAAATGTGGTTATTGATCTTAGTGGAGCATGACTTTTCCATCAGTGCCTTGCAGGGCATATTCTATATGATATTTATTGCAATTCTATAATATTGGCATCAGTAATATTACAAATGGTCACCCCTAATCCAGACAACGTCACAGCTTGATCTCCCCTCCCCTCCACCATCCCTCCCCAGTGCTGAGGTTCTGTCTAAAGCAGTCAGTAGTCCTTGAAAATCATCACCCTCTCTCCTTGATCTCCTAATAGTCTTTATTACAGCTGACCACAGAGGCAGCCCATGTTTACATCATTGCAGAGTAAGGCTTCTGCTTCTCTCCTCAACTCCCATGCTACTGAGCGAAGCTGCAGGAACATGTGGGACCTGGCTAGCCAGAGCCACCGAAGGATGCAGCCACGTAGCTTTCTAATCTGTGTGGAACAGAGACGAGCAGTCACAAAACCAGACAGGTCTTTTAAAAGGACCAAAAGAAGTGGAAAAAAAACAGAATGAGAGAAACTGGGGGGAGGGAGAGAGTGGCAACTGTCCCACACATGGTGGGAGGGGACATAACGGGGTGCCCATGCGCTAATCTGCTGCAAGAGAAAGAGGATACACTCGAAAGAGATTGGGAGCCAACAACCCAGCCCAGTCCTTGGGTTCCAGGCAGCAGATGCAGAAGGCCGCTGATTGCCCTCCTACACTCACTCACAGAAAGGTTACTCTTTGACTTTTAACTGAATGTTCTGATTTTTTTGCCACTAGTCTCAGCATTGCACTAACATAGCCTTGTGTGTACAATTCGACAAAGGTATGAGAGGCAGGGCTTTGAATAATCAACTCCCCGGCCTATAGTTTTCAGACAGGCTGAAATTGGAAGCTTTTTCAGATCAGCAGAAAAATCCAGCTGCAGTTTATCTGCTACTGGATTAGGTGAAAGCTTTTAATTAACAAAATGTTAGCCATGGCGATATGCATCAACAAATACAAGTACCTTGCCAAACCCTGCACTGACACAACTGCAAGTGCCTTCACTGGGAATTCTGCCTGCCCAGGGTTTGAGCCAGCAGCTGCAGTTACCCATATTTGTTTGCACCTGGTCTAAGTTTCATGCACAAAATGTACCTGGCACCTAAGAGGAGGCACAGAATAAATGAGCAAAATGGTTCTTTCTGCCATGCAAAATGAGAATACAGAAAGATGCAAATCTCATGGAATAGTGTAGCCGACCTAGTAAAATTGGGATGAAATGCTTAGAATGTGTACAGCCCATTCATTATATTTAGCAGCCTGTCTGGTTTGGATCTTGACAAATAAATATTAAAAAGAAAAAGCTAGACAAGCCCTTTCAGCTGCTAGGAGGTATATACCAACTCGTTGGAACAATGGAAAATACCTTCTGAATAACAGATTTAAGAGACAGCTTGGAGAAACTATCACCTCTATGGCTTGGGGAACACCAGGAGTATGTGATAAAAATCTGGGGATCTATATAGAGATTCAATCTAAGCAACACTTTCCCACCTCATGGTGAAAGAAAAAGAGCATCCTTCAGGAGTGGCAGGCATGCCCGCAGTATATTCTGTCCAAGTTCTGACTCGTATGCTGTAATACCCTTTTCAGTGCCATATTTTATTAGTTAAGTAAAGATCAATACAAATATATTTTTAAAAACCCACCTAAACTAGCGTGTCAGCTAGAAGGAGGACTCCTGCCATGTGATCACTTGCTTGGCAAAGGACCAGGACTGGATTTCTGTGCCCAGCATGAATGGACTCTGGGTGCAAGCTCCTGGGAGGAAGACAATCAAAACTTGAATGGAAGAAGAACAAAAATACCAGCTGAAATTGACTGGCTTCAGCCCCTGAATTTAATTTCAATTTCCCTGAAGTGCTAATACAGCCAGTGCCAGGTCTCTCCCAGCAGAGGGAGCTTTGTCTTCACACACCGCTAGAACCAACTGAAAAGGCTATTTTGCTTTTGGGGATTCAGCCAGGTGTACACAGACACTTGGAGCTTTATCCTGGGAGGTGCTGAGTAGTGTCAACTCCTGTTAGCTGAGGGCATTTAGCTCCTTGCAGGAATGAGCCTTTAGTAATCACCAAAAGCAAGTGAAATACTCTAAAGAAGCTATTTGTGCTGCTGGTTTTATTGACATCAGTCAGGTGCAGTTTATGTGAGAACGTGGCTCTTCTCATGGGAACGATTGCTACCTGAACACTGAAGCCATCGGAAACCTTAGAGTGCTGGTTCCAGTCCAACACACAGACAAAGGCTGGCCCACGCCAATACAAAAGCTGAGCTGCCCTTCATCTGGAGCCCTAATCCTGGCACAAGTGTCAACTTCTTTCTTTTTGATGAGCCCAGTTCAGGGGCCGCACGGCATCTCTGTCTATAGATTGTACTGTTCCCAACTACACACACCTGTGCACACATCAAGAACTCCTTCATGTCTGTGTGAGTGGAAGTAGGGTCCCATTTCATCCATAGGCACTTCTGTGACTTGCAAATACTCCAGAAACAATTTCCCTGTCCGGTGAGATCTTATTCTGCGGCTATGAGACAGCCTTTGTGACAGCCTTTGTTCCGTACCAAAGGGACGCTTAACATTGAAATAATAAATAATGAATAATAAACCCTTTTCTCTGGCATAGCAGCTCCTTTAAATATTTTGAGGAGTTTTGATTGAGCAAATATTTGTGTTCCAGTAGCGTCAGGTGCATGTTCCTTCTGCCCCTCACTGTTAGGAAGTCCTTGTCACTGCAGAGGTCACCGTGATGGCTTTTTAATGAGGATCCCAACCCAGACTGACAGATCCTGGATATAATGTTTTTAACCTGTCCAGAACCATTGTTTTTCTTTTTGCAGTTTATTTTTATTAACAAGATGCAAAATATGCACAGAAGGAGACATAGGAAGAAATAAAATATGCAGCAACTCCACAAAAAAGCATGTCAGGAGCCTGGGGCCCAGCTGGTGAATTTTCAATCCTGGATGGCAGTTGGAGTTGAAGGAAATCACTGCTCTAGATGGAAATCTGGTGAGAGTCAGAAGCCTTAGTGCTTCCGAGTTAGGACAGCTAGACAACTGTCTTTGGCTATTTGTGTCTGAGCAGTAACATTGCATTCTAAGCCTTGCTCTGCCACTGCCTTGCTCTATGGCCTTGGCCAGCTTCCAGCACTTCTCTTTGCCTCAATTTCCCACTCTGTAAAATACTGTTTAACTACCGTTCTCTCATGGGTATTGTGGGAATTAATAGTGAATGGTTGTAAAGTGCTATATTATCATTACTTAAGCACATTAAAGTCAATGAAATGTACCTTTCCCTGTCTGCTTGACTCGTACCTGTCACACAGGTGAATAACTGAACCCCTGATAAACAGGAGAGTCTAGTTCAGTGTTTCTCAAATGGAAATCTTGACTTTTCGGTGGAGGGTATGGCATGGGCGCGCAAAGGTTCTGGGGGGGGGAATAAAATTGAGAAACACTGGTCTAGTTCATGGAGAACTGTGATCCCAGCTACTCTTTTGCTGCATTTGTTGGCTTAGCTTCTGTTTGTAAACATTTGCAGGGTCTGTCTCTCAGAATGTTCTCTGGAGCCAAATATTCTTTTGATGTTTAACAGGATGTGCGTGTTAATTAATTAATTAATTCTACTCAGGGTAGGAAATTGCTGCCAACGTTCTTTGAAGAGTCATGCACACTGTCTCTCTCCTTGCGTAAACACTCAGGCAGTTTGGGTTAACATGTTTGTTTATTTATTTAACAATGCATAAATGTTAATCTAGCTGCCTCACAGAGGAAGAGCTATGCAGGCTCCTTTAAACATGACCTTGATATTTTCAAACTAAGTTAGTGTTTATACAGAGGAGATGCAGTTCTGGACCACGGGGATTCAGAGGAAACAAAAAGCCAAGATCTTTTGTTAATGGATTTTATCTTTAGCATTGAGGACTGGTGCCTGGAGAGCCTTGGAGAGTGATGACCTGTTGGTGTCTGTATTTGTTCATCTACAGATTGTGCATGGGCAGTGGTAGTGCAAACTTCACACATGCACCCCATTGCCAGTTGTGTCTTGGCCCTGATCTGGAAGGACCACCTTTGCCTGGTGATGAGTGGGTAATTCAGACTCATTCAGTCCCTGGCTCACTGCTGAAGCTGCCAGCAGGAGCCCAATTAGTGCCAGCTGTGGCAGTGGTGTTTGTGATGTGGAAGTGGACCAATACTATGAAATGCATTTCACATAGCACAGTGTACACTAGATTGTCTTCGCCTTTCAGCCACTGCTGAAGTGGGTCCGGTTTGAACCACTATCCTAGAGGGAAAAGACTCCACATTTATAGCTGTTGAATGATTATTCCAATTAGTTCATTATATTATCCTCCTCTGAACATTCCAGTTAAGGTTAGGAAGGGGTTTCTGTTCAAAACCTGTGTTTCAGTTAAAAATTTTGGCAAAAAGAATCTTTTTCTGGCTGAAACTCCTCAAGTTTGATGAAATTCCATTAAGCTAGTTTGGAGTTGGACAGTAAAAACCTGTCACTTTTTGCATGTAAGTTCTTTAAAAAAAAAAAAAAAAAAAAAAAAAAAAAAAATCTTAACTCAATTGTGATTTAAAATCCCCTCGTGGGGTATGGAATTGGAAATGAATGCAATTAATATTTATTAATGTCTGTTTATATATCTGCACAGCTGTCCATCACCTTGATCGATAAGTTCTTCAGCTGTCAGATAGAGTGCAACGCTCACAACACGTCTTCCATTCTTCTCATGTTCTGGCCTTCCTTCTGGATGTGTGGCCATGCCTTTTCACAGCAAAGTCTTTCCATTTCTTTGGAGGTCGGCCGAGTGGTCATTTCAATTCCCGTGGGTACTGCTTGATGACAGCTGCAGTCCATCAATTGTCAGTGAGCCGAGCTATATGCCCGGCCCATCACATTTTATGTATCTGCTTTCAACACAACATCCTGCACTCTGCTCTGCAGTCTGAGCACTTCATTGGGGATTCGGTCGCAGATTGAAATTCCCAGAATTCTTCTTTCCATCGCCCTCTCCATAACCGATAGTAGTTGCTCCTCTCTCTTTGTCAGCGCCCATGTTTCGCTGCCATACAACATTGCCAGAAGTACTGTTGAGTTGAAGAGATTGGTGTATGTTGCCTTATTGATTTTTCCTTGGAGGACATCCTTGATAGAATTAAATGCGCATCAACCAGCTTTCTTTCTTCACGAGTGTTCGCCTTCCTGATCATGGCGCATATTCATTTCTTGGCCCAAGTAGATGTACTGTTCAACTTCTTCTATTTGTTCTCCCTTGATTGTTATTTGGGCTTTTGGCGGGGCATCAGATTGCATACATTTCATTTTGGAGCAGTTCATTTTTAATCCAACTTGGCTGCTTTTCATGTTGAGTTCTTGCAGCATTTTCTGTAGTTTGGTAGTGTTTTTGGCAATCAACACAAAATCATCTGCAAATCTGAGATAATTTAACTGCTCTCCATTGATGTTGATTCCACCCTTCCAGTTCATCCACCTTGTTACCATTTTGAAGCAGGCTGTGAAGAGTTTTGGTGAAACCGTGTCTCCTTGCTTCACACCTTTTCTGATTGGGATGTGGAGGGGAGTGTCAAACAGAGTAATTTGATGTAATTTGTGTCGATGCCCTGCTTTGCGAGCGCTCTCAGCACTGCATTGATCTCAACACTGTCAAACGCTTTTTCATTGTTGACAAAGGCAATGCATAAAGGGGATTTGTATTCCCTTGAGCACTCCAGTAGCTGGTGTATAGTGAAGATATTGTCCATTGTGCTGAAATTCCTTTGAAAACCTGCCTGCTGTCTTGACTGCCACTCGTCCAGACTCTGTGAGAGTTGGTTTATTATTATTTTAGTGAGTAACTTGTAGACATGTGAGAGCAGGCATCTTGGACGATAGTTCTTTAGATCTTCTCAGTTGCCCCTCTTGTGCAGCAAAATGTTATTAGACTTCTTCCAGCTAGATGGTATCTTTTGCATTTCCAAGTAGCGGCTTTAACACTGAGCAAGGATTTCCCAGAGGTCTTGGCCTTCAGCTCTTATCATTTTGGTTGTCAAATGTCTTTTCCTGGAGCTTTTCCTTCCTTCATTTGGTAAACTGCTGGTTAAACTTCACTGCTGAGGACCAGGAGTACACATTCATTGATCTGTTGAAGTGTTGGTAATGGAACATATATTTGGGATGTGAACAGTTTGGTGTAAAAATCTTTGCAGACTGCTTCCATCCCTGTTCTATCTATTACTGCTTTTCCATCCTACTTCTTCAATGCCGTTATTGTCCACCTGTACAGCATCAGTTCCTGTTTGCATTTTTGAGACTTCTGCAATCTTCAGCCATCGTTAAGGGCATTTCATTTTGGTACTTCTCAAAGTCCTCCTTTAGTCTTCTTCTTATCAGCTTATAGAGAAGGGAATTTTCAAGTTTGTCACCATCATTTTGCTTCATATTCCTCTGCTTCTCTAGCAAGTTCCTCATTTGCTCCGAGATTCTTTCCTTCACTCTTTCTGGTCTTTCTTTCTCGGCTGATTTCACGCATTGCCTCAGCTTATCAGCAAAATTTTTATGGTCCTCATTGCAGCTGATTATAGCATTTTATAAAACAAATTAAGATGGACACTTTGCCCTGAAGAGATTGCAAGTTAAGGCCCTGGTCCTGCAGTGGGCTCTAGGTGGGCAGATTCCTGCACGCACAGGGAGCTCCAATGACTACGTTGGGACTCGGCACAAATGCAGGCGTATGCCTGCACAGAACTCACTGCAGGATTGGGGCCCAAGGACCCTATCCTGGAAGGCTCAGTGCCCCATATCCTCAAATAGTATGTAGGTGCCTAACTCACATTAAAATCAATGGGAGTCAGGTGCAGCATACCTTGGAGGATCTGGGACAAAGTGCCATCAACAGGAGCTGAGGTCACTGAGGACCTCCCAGAAAGCATTCAGCATGGCACTGGCTTATACCATAAGTGAAGATGACAATAGGAGGAAGGGGTCAGAGATGGGTTGAGTGAGAGAGATGGAACAAGATATCTTTAAATGTGGGGTTGAATCCAGCCTGGACCCCAAAGTTACTTAACCATATTGTGACCGTTCAGTAAAGTAAAATTAAACTATTTCTCCATGGTGAGGTGTCCACATAATGAAAACCACCACATCTGGCACTAAGTGGAACCTTTTTTATCCATATCTGTTCTTCAGATGATATAGTGAGCACATGCTGTTAATCATTTACATAACAGCCAATGCTTTGGCTTAATCTTGGTACAACAAACAACATGAATCTCAAAATAGCCACTGAGCTTTCCATCATGATGGCCATTTTAAGATGAGTGTTCAGAACATTTCATGCCAGAATTTCATCACCATTGTACCCTTATCTAGCTACCATTCAATGGCAGGAGACTTCAGGGTCAGTGTCAGTCCAGAAACCCAGACCCTTTCCACTCGATTTAACATAATAGAAGTATCTGCCCGCCAATTGCCCAGCCATGGGAGGAGACAGCATGCATCTGGGAAATTCTGAGTCTGTGTCCAGTTGAGGGCAATTTTAATGCCCATACCCACTGGGCACTGTGTTATCAGATGAATCATGATTGGTGTTTGTAGATTGGTGTCTTCATTTTGGATTCCTGTGAATGGTGGGAAATGTTTCCTGCTGCTGACCTGATCAGAATTGATACCGAGCATGTTTGTAGATGATCGGCGAGAGGAAGGAGGACCGAAAGCTTGCAGTCTTTTTAGTACAATCCTCACTCTAGACTAGAGCGAGGAACTTCTGCTTGGGATGAGCACTGCTGTAGTCCAGCTGCTCTGGGTGTTTTATATAGCTCCTGTTTAAAGCTACCATGAAATAAAAATTATAATAAAGGCATCACTGTACTGTGGGATCAGTCTGTTACGGGAGTAGCCAGTGGCATTTGCAGGTTAGGATTCAGGAGGAGAGTAACTGTCTTTCCTTAGGAAGGCTGAAAGCTTGCAAGATGGTGCCAAGCAGACTCCTCCTACTGCCAGCTAATGTAGACTCTCCTGGAGCTTAGTCACCTACCCGTGGGGAAACCAGAGGTGTCTGGCTCATGTGGTGGAGGGGCTAGAACCATGGATTGATACTGGAAGGAGACTCTCACAGCTTGGCCTGTGCCAGCCATTCTTGTCCCAAGAATCCAGAACAGATTTTTTGTCTGCCCCAAATGCCCATAAAGAAATGAACCTCAGATCCCTCCATAGGTGCCGCCTGAGGTCCTGCACAGAGGATGAATTCAACGGGCTTATGGCAGCGCAGGGAGCCAAAACTCATTGTGAAGACAGTCGTTTCGTATGCCAGAATCCAAGCTTCATTTGAGAAATCCAAAGTCTCAAGTCCTTGTGGGCAAGAAAAAAAACAAACTTCTCTTCCTCTAGGAGCCCTGTGTACCAGTCCCTGTAAAAGGAGTCCTGTGAGTCAGCAGGGCAAGATGGAGAACCAGTAGCCAGTGGGCAAGCCAGCAGCCAAATGGAGACCCACCACAGCAGCCAGAGGTGGAAATGTTCTTGAGAGTAGCCGTCGGTCCCCTCCCATTTCTTCAAGCCCCTTCCATATGCTTCCAAAACGGAAGTAACTTACAGTGCTTCACAACACCATGGTATAGGCATTTAAAATGGGGGGTGCCTATCAGCCATACCTATTTTCCCTGTCCCATAACATGAGAACCAGCAAGCACTCCGGCATTAAAACAGAACGAATGTATAGTGTTATCAGGTCATATTTTGTATGAACTGTATAATTAACATATAGCATTCTATGCTATGCGATATTATTGACTTTAATATTTTGAAGAAGAATCAAAAAAGGGTTAGGCATTGACATGAGACAAAATGGCATCTGCACTGACACAAGCTAAGATCAAAATTACAAGCACTACCAATCCTCATGCTTCAGGGCATAGTCTGATTAACAGCTGGGGAAGGGACAGGAGGAAATACCCCTCCGTGATACAGTATTGCACAAATGTGCCGGTGTATTATAAGGATCTCTTGTTTGATTTCTTTTTCCCTTCATGTTTATCATCTGGAATAGGTCCCTAGTGGAGTCAAGATACTGAATTAGATGGACGGTTGATTGGTCTGTTCTAATATGGTGATTCGTCTGATTGCCTCTTTACAGCCCTCCAGAATCTAGAGAGTTTTTCATGTAAAAATTTTCAACTCATCTACTGCAAGGTTCCTCTGTTTCCTTGCTCACTTCCTTTTGTGCTTGGGGATGTATGTTTTCAACACCTGTGAGTCACTTAGATTTACCCAGCTCAAGATTTTCAGATGTGAGTAGTGATTTTGACTGCCTCACTTTTTGGGTGCCCACCTGGAAGGAACCTGATTTTTTCTGGTGGATGCTCAGCATTTTCTGAAAATCAAGTGTGGCACCTGAAACGACTAATCAATTTTGAAAATCTGTCCTCTAGATTTTTAGACTCAGTTTTGTTCTGTACACGCTACCTAGTGCCTCAGTTATCATTCCTGGTTGGGGCGGGCTAAGGGTCCTGCCCTGAGTAAGTCAGCCCTCCACGCTCTTCTTCTGCAAAGACAGAAGTAAACTCGCTACTTTTCATGCCTCAACAGAGGCCCTTAGCACTCACTTGTAAGATGGCTCAGTATTTCATATCGTCCTCTGTCTGCCGTTATTATTTGTATTATGGTGGTGCCAAGAGAGCTGACCACGAGCAGAACCTCAGTGTGCTCGGTGTTGTACAATAGGCCCTGACGCAAAGAATGTGCTTTCTAAATAGACAGAAGGCAGGAGGAGAAACAGAGACACAGAGAAGTTAGACATGATCAGATCAGGAGGCTGTAGCAGAGCATGAATAAAACCAGGGGCTGACCTCCTAAACCATTTGTATTTTAAAAACTTTTACTGGTTTTTAGATTTTTTTAAAATGTGCTGCTTATCTCTTTATTCTTTGCTCCCCTAACTTTCCCCCCATTTGTTTTTCTAACTCTCCCCATTCTCACCCTTCCCAGTTCCTTTTTCGTTATTAATGTCATCTGTTCATCTCTTACACTGCTTGGCACCACCCTGCTTGGCATCTTAGTACCTACTGCCCTTTTGGCTTGTTTAATATTACTGGAATGACTGCCGTGTGCAGCTTCCCTGACAGCTAAATATTGTTCTTTCCCATTTTCCACTGTGAGCTGGATTCCAGCCAATTTCCTTTAACTTGTTTTGTAGCCCTGCACTCTGCTGTCTTAAGGCCCAGGGCTCCTGTGTTCCTGCCCTTCCCACAGACACTCCTCAACATTCCAGACCTGACTTTAGGATCTGTGGCTACCTGGCGCCAGATCCCAAACCCATTAGAATCAATGGAAAGACTTCCGCTGATTTCAGTGGCCTTTGAATAAGGATCTAAGTACTTTACATTTTTTTTGTTTGATTGTACCTAACTCAGTTCCAGTTATTAAACCCCGATTAATCCCTGACCTGGTTGACAGTATAGTATGAGGAAGCAAACCTGTACTACCTCCTTTAGAGTTCCCATTATTGTTTTCCCAATTGGCGGGCCAAATTCTGCTCCCAGGCCTGTGTAAATCTGGAGAACTCCATTACAGGCAATAGACTTTCTCCAGATTTTATATGTGGGTAACTGAGAACAGGATATGGCCCAGTATCTGTTTGCTGAAATCCCCCATGATCACTGAACAGGCCTTTTCAAAAGCCTCCTTTATCTCTACAAATATTTTCTGGTCTCTACAACATAATTCTGTCCAGGCACCATCCAAGCTTCCCCTTTATTGCAGTGTTATCCTTTACCTCCTTGCAAGTAGACTCTGCTGTGTCAGCCAGAACACTAATATTTCTTTCTGTTGACACAATGCTCTCTTATCCATATTGCTCCCCCTCCTCCTGCTTCATTTTGTCTAGATTCTTTCTGAAAACTCTACACCCATAATTTAGTCTCCCACTCAGTACTTGGTTTAATTAAGTCTGTCATTCAATTTATACTGCATTTCTCTCTTAACCCATGCTTCAAAATCAGTAATTTTGTCTCTGCTCCAGTAGCATTGGCAATGTCTGACACACATTCAGCTTTCCATTTCACATTTGCTTCCTCCTTTTGTTGTCTCTACTCCCCGCTTCTTCTTGTAGCGTTTGTGGATAGGAAACGTCCTCCTTTGTGTTCCCCCCTCATTATTGCTTCTCATCTAATGTTGTGGGATCAGCACAGTGCTCAGTCACCAAGTCCCTGTTTATTAACTATATGAACCTGATACAAAGACTGAACTTGAGACATTTTCCTCTTCCCTTGCTTAAAGACGAGATCACTGATTGTGATCCCTGGGGTCTGGTACCCTTCTCTCCTCTCCAAAATCCTCACTCATTACAGAAGGTTTGCTGTTTTCTAGACTAGCACGTTCTTTGCTGTCCAGATTTGTCCCTTTTCTTTATTGAGTGGTTGCTGTCTATAGGGTTTTTCATCTCTGGGTGTTGCCTGGAAAGTGAAGCTCAGCCTGGTTTCCAGTGCATGTGGTCCCAGTGTTGGTCTTAGTAACTCTAGCAGGCACTTAGCTGACCAGGAGGTGAAAAACAAGATTAGCATTTTCCTCTCACTTTCATCCCTTTTCTTGCAAACTTGTCCTTTCAATAGGTAATGTCAGAGACGGGGTTTAAAATGGACTGTAATATAGTGCTGGGTCGTGAGCTGACTGTGGATTTTCAACAGTGTGAAACAAAATCCTAGATTGGCAGTTCTCTGGGGCAGGGACTGTCTCTGTGTTTGGTGGTGCAGTGCCTAGTACAAAGGAGCGCTAATACCTCTTTGGAGTCTTAACATGCAACGGTAATAGAAATGATGGCATTCTTTAGAACGACACCATTTTCTAACCTGAAGGGAGAGCTTTCCGGCTTTTTCAAAAACATTTTCATTCTTTATATTTCTTTCCTTCTATTCCTCCCCTCCCCATCCCTCTTTGCTGTATACTTTTTGTTCTTTTTCCTCCTTTGGCTATCCTTTCCTCTCTCCCTTTTTTGTCTGTAACCTCGTCCCTCTGGATCCCCATCTCACTTTCCGTCTCTTCTCTGCTTGCTCTGTCTCCGAACACAGGCCTGACCCTCCGTTCAGTACTTATTTTGGCTGCATCTGTGACTCAGCACAACCTGGACCACTTTCATTCAGTATGGTGCTAAGAATTAGGAGTCTTTCCCCCTCTGTCTCTTTTCCCATCTCTCTACCTTTCCTTCACAGTAAGGAAAAAAGAAGCAACCAGCTTTGCCTGGATGGTGGACCCCTCTATCCTGGCATGCTGCCTGCCATGGTGGGAGCATCTCTCCCCAGATCTCATCTGCGCTGTTTGGATCTCCTGTAAACGGTGTTGGGATTGCATGCCCGGATCTGCTAACTTAACACATGGTTTGGGGTGTGGTTTTCATGCTGCTATATCCATCTGTGGTGATCTATGCTCCTTTTTTCTAAATCCTCTTTCTTCTTCCTGTAGGAGGATCCCAGGACTAACACACACAAGCCCAAATTCTCTCCTCCTGACCATTCAGGCAGTACAAAGTGGTATGATCTGGTCCTAAGTGTCCATCCTAAAACTTGCTTGGTGTAGGGGAGTTACAAAGTGGGATAAGCGACTACTATGCCAACTGCCTCCAAATATGAGGAGCAAGAGGGAACAGGCTCCAGTGTGTTTATCCTATACTAAGTCACAACGGGCATTAGGTCCCATCTAAATTAATACAACAGACCAGAGTTAGCTGACCTAAGTTAAAGCAGCCCCTGAGTCGCTCCAACAGGAGTCAAGGGCTGCATTCAGTACAGAGGCACTATGGGAATCAAGTGCTCCTTGGGGCTCACCACTTCTGCACTGAGTATGTCTGATGGATCTGGGCCATAGTGATCTTTTCCTCGATGTGCATCAGCTGGATCCCCCACCTCTACATCCAGTCTCTCACTTGTGCCCCACACTCTTATAGGGAGGGATTCCTGGGTTCTCCAGCTGGTGTTCCCAGCTTTCTGCAGCAAATCAAACTGTCTGGGAAACCAAAGTTTGTCTCTCTTACCCGCAGAAGTTGATTCAGGAAAAGATTTTACTTCACCCACTTTGTCTCTCTGAGAAACCAGTGGCAGATGAATGGGGCCATAACAGCAGCTTTCGTTCAGCACTGAAGGGCTTCCTGCTAGGCAAACTCAAGGACCGGCACCGGCGGGTAAGATAATTTGTGGGTCTTTCAATCATTCTGTCTGGTCAGCAGGTTTCCAGCTCTGAGTGTGGGCATGCTAGGAGGTGCAGTATGCTGTGGTTTCATAGTCACCTTTTGGCTGTGTTGGTTTTTTGTAACATTATTGTTGTATTGTCCTATTTTTGCTGCCTGTTTTCCAAATTTGCCTTTGCTTTATTTCTATAATTTGTGAGGTCTACACTTTGAACACTCGAACAGGCTGTATAACCCCCTAGATAGACAGACAACTGTTCACCGCTGCTATCCATTCCTGCCGCTTTGCTGAATGATGGAAGATGGCTTCCTTGCTAGTCCTTTCCCATACAATAACACCACCTAGCACTTCTTTAGTGGTTTTGATCTTCAAATCAGTTTAATACAAACCCTTGATACTGCTAAGGTCAGTGGCTCTCCCTGTGTCTGTAATATGCTCTTTTTCTGACTGCCTGGAGAGGTCAAAGAACACTGGCCCTCTTCAGCTAAGCCAGCCACTAAGCACAATTTCCAAACTAGACTTGGTTTGTCAAAAAATCAGAGTATTTTATTGGCAATCCTTCAGTGAGAGAATCATTAAACAGGAGAGGTGAAAATAAATTTGCCTATAAAGTCACTAGGGAAAGCATCTCCTGAACGGTGCTAACTGCAGAGACAAAATGGGGTCTGGTTTACTTTCCTGCAGAGTGCAAGCTGGCCCTTTAGTGGGTCCAAGTCACATGTACCCGTGCGTGTGTATATTTGTACATGCAGGGTAAGTTTCCATCAGTTTAAAGGCATTTCATGTGTTACTATTCTGCCATTTCACCAGATGGTTATTTTCCTCAGTGATTTCTGCATGTAGCCAACAAGACAAAGCACGTCTGGCAAATGTTTTTCCCCCTCTCTCAAGTGTGTGTCTATGAACACTGGGCTGTCAGCTCAGGCTGTACCCATTTTCCAGTTCACGCCAGCACCACCACTTTCTCTTATGGGGCCTGCAGCCAGGAGGGTGAAGGGGTGCAGTTCTCCTTTTAGGTGCACATGGGGAAGGGGCGAGGCCTTCAGTCCTTTGCCTCCGTCCCAGCCAGGGCATGAAGGGGTTTGGGGTTATATCCTCACTTCACGGGGGATGTGTCAGGCTGCAGTTAACACCCTCCCTCTCTGTGTAAACGCAGGGTTATTAGGAAGCTGTAGTTTTCTCCCTCTTTAACATCCCCTTCCTCTTCCCCCGATTGGCCCGTACAGTTAGAGAAGGAAGGGACAGACAGACAGACTGCAGTTCCCCTCCTCCCCTCTGCGTATGGGGTGGGGGGGTTGCCCTGTCGGGCCGCGTTCCTTCCCCTTCCCTTGGTGCCAACAGGGTTAAACCCCCCTAGCCCCGATACGGGCGGAGGCTCAACCTGCTGTTCACCCCATGGCACGCTCCCGGGCGGGCGAGGCGGCGAGGTCGGCCCTGCTCCCCCTCCCCCCCGCTCTTTGCAGGGACCGGGACCGGCGGTAGTTGTACGCCTGGGGCAGCCCCCGCCAGCCCCGCCCAGGTTGCGGGGGGCCTCGGGGCTGCAGTTTGCTCCCCCCGCCCTGCCGGCGGCTCCCTCAGCAGGTGCCTACGTCCCGCGCCCGGTACCCCCGAGCAGGCTCCCTGCATTGCCAGGCAGAGTCTCGCCGCGCTCGGGTGCGCCTGGCTGGTAGGCGGGGGACTCCCGCCGCCCCCTTCCTCCGCTGCCTGCCAGGGCGCCCAGCCCCAGCAACAGCCTCTGGGCCCCCGGTACTCCGGCTCAGTCTGTCAGTGCGGGGCGGGGCTGGGCCGTAGTAGTCCTAGTTCGTGCCCCCGCCCGTGCATTGCAAACAGGCAGGGGAGGGGTCCAGCTGCAGCCCCCTTGCCCGGCTCAGCCCGGCCCCGCCCCGGCCGCTTCCCCCGAACGCCAGGGCGCGGCCCCACCCCGGGGGCGGTGCAGGCGGGGGGCGGTGCAGGAGGCAGGCAGGCAGGCAGGGAGGGCGGGTGCCTCCCAGTAAGATCTCGCGGTGCTGGCGGGGCTCAGCCTCCTTCTCCTCCTGCGTCCTGCCCCGGACTCTGTCCCTGGCGAGCGGTGACTGTGCAGGGCGGTGCGGGAAGCAGCAGCCAGCCGCCCCAGGAGCCCGCCCCGGGGACAGCGACAGCGCGACCCGGCCGCAGCCCGCGCCTCGCTCAGCCCCATGCCCCGGCGGCGCTGAGCCCAGCCCAGCATGGCCACCACCGCCCCGTGCACCCGCTTCACTGACGACTACCAGCTCTACGAGGAGCTCGGCAAGTACGGGCACCCCAGCTGCGCCGCGCCGCCGGCCCTCACCCCCGCGTTGCGTCCCCTTCCCGGCCACGGGCACTCGCCGCGCTGCATCCCTCCCCGTGCCGGCCCCGGGGACCCCCCCCCCACTGCGTTCCCCCTACGCTGTCCCGCTCCACCTTCCTGCGCCGGACTGAGTGCCCCTGCGCTCCTGGATTCCTCCCGGGGCTGGGACCCCCCCCCCCCCGCCGCCCCTGCTCTGGGATCGGGATTCGGGAGGGTCTGCTGTGCCCTAGGGCCTCCCGCGACTCCCTGGGTGCTGCTGCCCCTGTCCCCCAAACAAGCCACCCTTGGCATAGCCATTGCTGCTCTGACCCGGGACACTCACTGCAGCTGTCCCTGTTCTGGCTCCTGCCTCCTCCTCAGTCTCTCTCCACTTCCCCAGCCCTGCTGAAGGACCAGGTTCTGCTATTGTATATGGGCTCTCCCCCCTACCCCCCAAATAAAATCATCCCTGCGTTCGGATCAGGCGCTGCTGCACCCTAGGAGCCCCCCTCCCGCCCCTCACATAGTCCCGCAGTGGGATCCTGTGGGGACACGAAGGTGATGCAGCAGTATACAGGATGGGATCATGGGGTGTTGGTGCATCCCTGAGTACTACTGCATCTTTCCCTGCACCAATCTCTGGGTGCTGCTGCATCTCTTTGCCCCATCCCAGCTCAGCTTCCTAGGCTGCTCCTGCAGCCCTGTGTCTCAGCACCAAGCTCTGGCCCAAGGAACGGTGCTTTGCTTGCAGTGTTTCTCCTTGGTTGATGTGGAGAGAGTTGGGGGGTGGGAGCAAAAGCTGAGGGGTCAGGACTCTGCAGTGTAGGGAGGGGCCCAGCTGCCTAGGGTCAGATTAAGTTTTCCAGGGGGTTGCTGTGTATTTTCTGTTCTGATTTGTTTCTAGTTCCAATATTCAGACCTTTCTGGGGACTGGGGAGATCTAATTCCCCACTTAAAGGCTCGGATGCTTCCCTTTCAACTTTCCCTTTGTCACCCTGCTGACCTCCATGAGCTTTTCCCCCATGAAGCCAGTTCTCTTGTCTCTTTCCCCACAATTTCATTTTCTTGACACTACTTTCCACATTTTCCCTCTTCACAGGGCTGTCTTTCCTTACACCCTTTTTTCTTATGCCATCTCCTTTTTCTTCTAGGCATCCTTCCCTTTCTGTCCTGCCACTCCGTGCCCTTCTCCCCATGGCCCTTTGCAGTAGTTATAATAATAATTAATTCCTATTTGTAAAATGTTAACTTACAAACAACTAGCCTCCCAGCCCTGCCCCCCGCAATGCTGTGAAAAGGTATGTATCCCTAGTTCACAGGTAGGGAAACCAGTATAGCAGAGTTAGTGCGGTGATTCAGTGGCTTCGCTGGAACTAGAGCGTAGGAGAACTGATTTCTAGTTGTCTTCTCTAGCCGGTAGACCGTCACCTTTAGGGAAATGGACTGCTTGCCAATGTTTCCAACCTTCTGGGTTGCTTTTCTTTCACTCTTCAGCCCCTATATGTTATGTCTCTACACTCTTCTCCCCTCCCCTCCATGTAGGGTGACCAGCTGTCCTGATTTTTAGGGGACAGTCCCAATATTTAGAGGCTTTTTCTTATAGAGGTGCCTATTACCCCCCTACCCCACATCTGGATTTTTCACACTTGCTATCTGGTCACCCTGCTTCCATGGTGCACTGTTTTTGCTTTTCTGCTTAAGGCCCCTAGGAGGCCTCAGCCAGGCACTTGGGTATACGCTGTTCCTTTCTATTATTTGCTGACTTGACACGTCTATGTTGGGGGTGGAAATTGTTCCTGTTGCATTTTTATTTTCAGTTTCACAGCCCCCGCTTTGTTTCTTCTAGGGGAGCCTTTTCTGTGGTCCGCCGATGTGTGAAGAAAAGTGCATCCCAGGAATATGCTGCAAAAATCATCAACACCAAAAAGCTGTCAGCCAGAGGTGAGTGTCCAAATCTGTCCTTCCTCGCATTGCCCTCCTTTGTGAACCGGAGAAACATGTTTGGAATTTTGGTTGCAACAAGATCATAGGCTTTGTACATGGCTTTCTTGGTTTTATTCGTGCAGTGTGAAGTAATAAATAGTGCTGCAAATGGAAACCTGAAGGAGTGTTGCAAGGATCCCAACTTCTGAGAGTACTTCCTGTCATCTTTTCATCTTTTTGAGGGCCTACTACTGGGAGCTGAGCTAGAGATGTGTTTACAGAGTATAAGTGTGTACGTGTTGCCCATAACGGGGCTATTTTATGGGAGTTACAATTTACCAGCATTACTAGAGGTCCGGAGGGGTATAGTCTTGTGAGATAAACAGTCTTTCTTGTTTCAGGCTGTAGTCAGAGATGGTGTATTCCTCTTGTAGCTAATCCTCCACCAAATACGCTCATATCTGAGCTGGATGGAAGGGATCTCTGTATCTTCTGAAAGAAATGAATGAAATTTCTGTTCTCCTCTGCCATCTATCTCCCAAAAACCTCTCTTCAAAACCTGTGTGTCAGCTGAGCTCAGAGTAGTGGGGCAGAAAGGAAAAGAGAATGTCATCCTGAACTTATTTGCTAAACTTTTCCTGTAATTTGCTCTGGTTCATTTCACCAGGAAGGCTATGTATGCATGAATTGGGAGGTGGCTTTCACTGTAGAGGGACCTGGGCAGGAGCTGAAATCGATGAAAGAGACTGGAGAACCTGAATTGGATTGCAGCAGGAGGAACTATAAAGAGAGATGTAACTGGCTCAGATCCCAGAGGGAATGAATGTGGAAGAGGAGGCTAAGGGGGAACTTAATGCCCTTAGGCCATTCATTCAGTTTTGACAAAAGTGACAAATACTATGTCCCTGATGAGCTAGATTATCAGACAGAGGAGGCTGAGAACCAGATAGTATATTGACCAAAGTGTAGTTCATGTGGCAGCTAATGACAGACATAAAGGGAGAATCAGTGGAATTAAGGATGACTTTAGAACCCTGGAAAGAGTGCTGCAGACTGAGGTCAACGTAGGTGATGTTTTATTTTTCTAGTAGCTAGTGCGAGTAAAGTCGAGTGGCTGGCCTGTAGCGTCAATGAAGCTGTGGGTGGTTTAGAAGAAGGCTGTGGATTCATGAAACATCGGCGTCTCTCCTGTACAGTCTCCAGTGACGCACATAAGATCCCAGTCTCTTGGGTTCAAAACTGGCAGAGCTAGTTAAGCTAGCTTTATAGGAATAGGAAAGGGGCAATTGGGGAGCTTTTGCTTAATGAAAGAGAATATGATGTAGTGGGCATAACTGAAACCTAGTATTTCAGAGAACCATTCTGTCAGCGTTAGTGGGTACAATCCTTTTTTTGTATGAAGGACACGGTGGTAATATAAATGAACAAAACAAACAAGAAACAATTTTCCCATTAACCAAGTGGCAGTGAAAATATCTGGTAAGGAAGCAAGAAATGACTAAGCTATGGGGTCAGAGGAAAATGAGAACAAAAAATTCCTAAACCAGTTGCCGTGAAGTCAAAAATCGCCAGATAACATGTTCATGGAGGATTTCAAGTAGTCGGACAGCTGTTGAGTTACAAATACAAAACCTGTGGACCATCATCACTTCTCTAAGTAAAGCACAAATTTATGAGCCAAGAAGTAGGGAATCCAGCTAAATGAAAAATCCTCCTTGAACTACTTCATACCATTAGGGAGTCACCAATTGATTGAAAACGTAAGTGAAGTAGGACACGTCTATGAGCTATGTTAATTCAAGGTATTGATGAATGGGTTTATAGAACACAGCTGTCCAAAAGTATCTAATCTGAAGAGAGCAAATGTGGGAGGAATTAAGAAACTAAGTGATTCCAGTGAAAGAGAGAAATATTGGGAGGAGGAAGAAATGGTTATCTTGAGGCCCCACTGAAATATCAGAGGGCTCCAAGGAACTTGTATTAGAAATGAAGTGGAGAAAGACTCCAGCAGAATAGATAGGGCCCGATAAGGCAGCAAAGAATTAATGTTAGTCAGAACAGTTGGTGGGAATGGGGGCTCGGATACTGTGGTGCTGGGCACTAGGCAAGAACCTAGATGGATAAACACTGTAAAGGCTCTTCAGAGTAGAAATGCTGGAGTGGCTATAGGGCTGTTAGCCAGTGGTAAGGGAGGCACAATCAACACCTGTAAAATGGTGGAGCTGGTGAGCAGTTTTAAAAAGCTGTCTGTTCTGGCAGCAGATGGTGACACAAATTCTGCAATAGCATGGGTTTACCTTGCCTGCCCTTTCCCCTTCTCATGCTAGCTGTTGCCTCACTGGGAGCATGCGCTTCTGGCTTCTACACAGAGTGTGATATCCCCCCATTGCCCCACTCCCAGTACCCTCCTAAGACTTATGTGAAGCATTGGCTTAGTCCTGCACAACACTTCAATTAAAAAAAACTAGAGTGATATACAATTAACATGGCACAGGTTAAATGGATTAAAAACTGGATAACTGATGGGTTTCAAAATGTAATTGTGAATGAGGAATCCTCATTGAGTGGGTGTGTTTCTAGTGGGGTCTCATAGGGATCTGTTTTTGGCCCCATGCTATTTAACATTTTTGATCAATGATGTGCAAGAAAACACACAATCATCACTGATAAAGTTTGCAGGCAACACAAAGATTAGAAGAGTGGTAAATAATGAAGAGGACAGGTCACATACAGAGCGATCTGGATCCCTTGATAAGCTGGGTGCAAGCAAACAATGTTCGTTTTAATATGCGTAAAAGCAAACGTATACCTCTAGGACCAAAGAATGTCCGCCATGTGTACAGGCTGGGGGACTCAACCGTGGGAAGCAGTGACTCTGACAAAGATTTGGGGGTCATGGTGAACAATCAGCTGAGCATGAGCTCCCAGTGCGATGCTGTGGCCAAAAGAGCAAATGTGATCCTGCGATGCATAAATGGGGGAATCTCGAGTAGGAGCAGAGAGGTTATTGTACCTCTCTATTTAGCACTGGTGTGACTGCTGCTGGAATGCTGTGGCTAGTTCTGGTACCCACAATTCCAGGACATTGATCAGTTGGAGAGAGTTCAGAGAAGAGCCACAAGAACGATTAAAGGATTGGAAAACCTCGATAGTGACAGACACAAGGAGCTCAGGCTATGTAGCTTAACAAAGAGCAGGTTAATGGGAGACTTGATCACAGTCTAGAAGTACCTACACGGGGAACAAACCTTTGATAGTGGGCTTTTCCATCTAGCAGAGAGAAGTCGAACATGATCCAGCCTGGAAATAAGGTACACATTTTTAACAGTGAGGGTAATTCACCACTGGAACATTGACAATGTTTAAATCCAGACTGGATTTGTTTCTAAAAGCTCTGCTCTAGGAATTATTGTGGGCAGTTCTCTGGCCTGTGTTACATAGGGGGTCAGACTAGGTGATTCCAATGGTCTCTTCTGGCTTGGAACCTATGAATCTGCTTAGCTCCTGCCTTCCACACAGGTCAGTCCAAACCTCCTGACCTGCCTCCTGCACTGGAGGAGGTTCCCCTTGTCTTGGCTGCTGCTCCTGAGAGGTCTCACATGCAGGGGAAACCACTGCCTCCCCCCACCCTGCCCAGCCCCATAGCATTGCTAAATTGAATGTTTAAAACCTGCTCCTGGCAGGATTTGAACCTGTGTTTGCCCAGGGTAGTTATTACAGCTTCAACCATTGGTGCCCCACCACTAGCGACAAATATAGCTCATGGTCCCTTCACAGGGGCTGGCCTGCTAGCGTGCTTTTCCCTGGGTTCAGGGCCCAAGGCTTACTAACAGCAAGAAGCTCCGCCCTGCTTCCATGTTACTTCTGTGGAAAGAGTTTCTTCAAAAGGAATCTTCATCAAGAAGAGCAAAGCAGTGGGGTGTCGCTGGCTCGGAAGCGATGAAGATCGTTATGTGTAGCTGAAAAACAGGGAAAAGGATGCTTTAGGAAAAATTAAATCTAATGTACGAGAGAAATCGGTAAATCCTAAGGCCTCTGTTAATGAGCTTAATAAACTGCATACCAACATTTACTTCTTTTTAAAGTCACGAGCTGAAGAGGAACCGGGGCTAGAAGAACACATGGCACTTGTACAGTGTTTCCCACCTTAAAAGCATAGAAAGCAAACACTGTACAGATTTTTTTTAAAAGGGCAGTTCTGGCAATCGCAGTCACATCAATCCTTTATAAAGTAATGGGAGAAATATAAAGGGACAGATCCGTGCACACCTCAACACAAACCTGAACAAACTTCCTGGCATTATAAAGAATAAACATCGTCAGACAAATCTGATCTAAATACAGGGGCTGAGGATGCATTAGACATCATAGCTGGACTTCATTAAGCTACTTGGTGTTTGTGTTAGGGAAGAGTCTTAAGGGGCAGGCCCTGCTGTGCTAAGCACTGAAGAGATGCATAACAGTGTGACAGTCCCTCCCCCCAAATGGCTTGCAGCCTGAGTTCAAGACAATAGCTGATTCTGTAACAGCACTTCAGCCATCTGAAATTCATGTTGGCTTGGATGCTGTCTTTCACATGGCCTGGAAACTGGCTGAAGGGACTGAAGGGTAATGATAAAGAGCCGTGTATTGACTTGCGGGGATGGGTGGAGGGGGCTGCCAGGATAGTGGTTAGACCTTATTTTTACTTCAGATCTATAGAATGGCCTGGAAGGGGGAGGTAGATAACAGTGAATCAGGAGGGAGGGAATTGCTTAAAGTGATCCAATGAGTCTAGCTAGCAGTAATAGCTTCCAAGGAAAGAACCAAGGAAAATGTTGTCTGACTATTGAAGGGAGGAGGAGACTGGAGATTATTGTGTAAGGAATCAGTCTCCTCAGGACAATGATGAAAACTCTGTCAGTAGCTTCTTTTCAGAGTAGTCTGCACAAATTCTTCCAGAATGAATTGTAGGAAACAGTCCTGCCCTGGAACTGGGTGTGCAGGGCTCTCTGCTGTGATTCTTTCATCCTGGGCCAGTCGATACTCTGAAGTGCCATGGAGGTACTTGGGCCAGTTCACATACAGTGGTGGGAGAGGACTTTCCCCAAGGACAAAACGAAAAGAACACATTTCTTTTAGGCCTAGTCTTTGTTTCTGAACCTGCCCCTGTAATCGGGTAAATGTCTACTTTGAGATGCAAGGTGGCACCTGATTTGGAACACCGGCACTGCTTACTCCTGACGGGGGTTGGTGCTGCAGCTGAGCCTGGGGTTTACCTCCAGGAGGGTGGCCCTTCTTGTTGGGGTCAAAGCAGCAGAGGCTCTGCAACTCCTGTTAAGGCGCCCTTCGCCTTATCCTACTGTGTCCTACAGTCACACCTGTGCACTCACTCCTGCCCTTGGGAGCAGGAGATGGTGCTCGCCCTGTCTTGGGGAGGAACTTCTCTGCTGCACCTAGGTTTAGTCTGCCTCATTTGTTGCTCCCAGGTGCGCCAAGGAGGCAATCTGGCTGTTGTGCCTCTCGGGCAGGGGTTTTCTGAGTACTGGGGAATTGCTCTCCCTGGTCCACGCGTGGCTCTGAAAAGCTCGGCACCCTAGGTTTCAGTATTGTCTCCCGTGGCGCAGTCACAGAAGAGGCTCAGTTCCAGGAGATCAGTGGGTGGGGATTTAGGGTGTATTCTAGCAGATTGCAGTAACATTTTCCTGTCCTCTTAAGGCTAGACAGGGTACCAGGTGAGTGCAGAGTGTGCGCCTGCTGACCTGCAGTCGAGTGTGGACTACTCTAACCCTCAGTCTGGCAATCCCGAGAGCAGCCCACGCTCCTCTGTGGCGACAGCACACCCAGCCAAGTTGGATGCAGGCAGCAGTGGTGCACTGCAGCCCAGTGCGTAGGCTTGTCATTAAGGTGAAGAGAGCCCAGAACGCTACTCACGGGAACCTGAAGCACAAATTCCTGGGTGTGTACCAGCATGTGTGTGTTTTTCCTTGCACAGACAACTCATCAGACCCTGACTGTCAGGCTGCACTTGGCCCATCTGCATGTGTTAGATAGAATCTGGGGGGCTCTGGGGTGGGAGTAAAACAGCTCTTCTGTCAGGGTGAGCTTTGGTGCTAACTTCCACCACCCCAGCTCCCTCTGCCCCTGGCTGTTTGCTGTCTGACATGCTGCATGCATTCGGAGTGTGGGAGAAATCTGCTGCTTTGAGAACTTGGGATTTTTGCTGGTCCCTGAGTGTGTGCAGGGGCAAGGAAGTGACACTGCACTGGTATCTGGGCTGCCGTTTAACCCAACATGTGCTGCTCACTTGTTGTCTGGTACAGATAATGTTCAAATGAAAGGAGCAGGAGGGTGACTTGAGGTTAATAAGGAATGGGGGGCGGGGACGGCTCTGAAAAATAATTCAAGGGCCCTTCTTTTCTGTTAAATGTATTGATTGCCACCGGCTGAACTCTTCTGCTCTGAATTTTAATCCACATGCGTGGAGCAGGAAAGCAAGATGCCTGGGGAAGGGAAGGAGGGGGTATTAATCTGCTGATGTCATAAACTGCAGGCTTGCAACTCCTGCCAGCCGCCTTTCTCTCTCCCACTCCCTCCTCCTCCCTGGTCTGTGCTCACCTCTTCATCTTGCAGTGTCACTTCTAAGAGCACAGTTTAGAAAAGGGAGTGTGTGTGTGAGAGAGAGACCCTGACCTTGGGTGGGGTGGGGGGAAGGGACTGATGGAGCTGGCATCCTCCCACCTGACGGGTTTCAGTGCAATGGCCCAGGTTATCCCAGGTTGCCGCTCAGTTTACACTGTATATTTTATAGAGGAGCTGGAGCCGGGCAGGCAGGATTTCAGCTCCCTGCTGTCTGTCCTCTCTGTGGTCACACGGGGTGTTAAATTACCGGCGTTAACAATGGGGGTGGAGAAGGGAGGAGTGGCAGGCATACAGACTGAGCAGGAGTTCCTGGTGTGGACAGAGTTGTGGCCCCTGCAGAGGCCTTGGAAGGGGGGTTGGGTTTTTTTCATTTCCTGTTTTGAAGACTGGGTTTATACATGGCCCGGAGGTGATTAGACTAATTACTGCCTGTGTCCTAGACATCCTGGGCTCTGGAGCACTAACCCTATTGGTGAGCCCTGTCTGAAATATGTCCTGATGTTCCTCAAGATGAGCAGGGGAGAGTGGGGACTTTGGAGCACGCTGTGGATTCTTGGGGCATGGCGCATTTGCGGTGCTTCTTGTATTAAAGATGCTGCACAAAATCAAGTTGCACATAGTGCTTGTGTTGAATTTGGGGGATGGGAGTATGTGGAAATTTCCCTGCTGCTGCTGCTGGGTTTAATCTCCCTCTCTGGATACTGCTAAAACCATCCCTGCCAGAGAGAACGCTTATCCCTGGATCATAGACACTTCTGAAGAGGGAATTTTTCCCCCCTCTTCTACCAAATGGCAGGTTATTATCACAAACGTTCTTGAGGAAGGATTGTGCCAGCCTCCTCCCCTCCCCCAATAGGATTTTATTTCCCCAGCTCCTGCAAATTGCAAGATTAAAGCCCTGGCTGTGGGTATTATTGCATATGCAATAACTGGTCAAAGGCGCTCTACAAAAGGGGAACATACTCATATTAACCCAGGTTTTATATTTATTCCTTCACCAGCCCACCATCTGCTTAGGCATCTTCCGTCATTGTCCCCCTTTCTCAGCATCTCGTGGCTGTCCTACATTGTGGGTTTTCCCTTCTGCAAACATGGTCATTGTGCACACCAAACCTCTTGAAATCTGAGAGTGTTCTGGAGGAGAGAGCATCTTAATTACCATTTTTAAGCTGTAAAAGGGAGGGAGGACAAATGAGTGAGCTAGAGCCGCCTGTGACTGGGGTTTTGCTGGCCGGTGAGGTGCTTGGGCACAGCAGCCCTAGCTAGCAAGGGAAGGTAATGTGGGATGTGGTAGGAAGAAATTAGCTGCTCCTTGCCTCATTCTTTTCTCCACTTGCAAAGCAATTGGCTGTGGGAGGGAGGAGAAGCAGCCCGAAGGAACAGGTTTATGATGGGCGAACACACACTTAAAACTGACTTGCTCACTGGAGTTTCTGCTTATGGAAGAGGAGAGGAAGTGTAACTCTTGCAAATCATACAACTCTTGTTCCTGCCAGTCATTACCACAACATGAAGCTTAATGCTTCAGGCCTTGGGGTTCTGGGAGATAGGTTGACCTCAGATTCGCTTCCATCCCTTCTTAAATTAAATATCTATTGAAATACAACTGTATGCTGCAGTAATGGCTCCCCAGATACTCTAGTATCATTGCTTGTTTCATATCTCAGTAGAGTATTTCCTAAGAAAAGGAGTTGGTAGATTGGAAAATCTTCAGTGATCAGCATCTTGACCATTGAAAGACTAGTAGTGCATGGGCTTTGCATCCTTACTGAGGGAATTGCTGGTCTCTAATCCTGAGGTTTTGTGGTCTGGTGGCTTTTTGCACCAGCTACTCCTGGAGTCAATCCTAGGGCCTGTTTGGACACTGCAATCCTTGTGGTGGGTGAATGTTCAGTGTGCCCATCACTGGCAGATAATTTAATAGTAAAGTAATTGAGCCTAATAATTGATTCTAATATATGCCTTTTTAAAAACCTCCCTTTAAAATTGATGCCTTCCCCCTTGCACCCCACAGGTCTGCGTTGCAGAGCGCCGTTATGAGTAGTTCTGAAGTGGGTGCAGTAGAGGGAAGCTGGTGGTTGGTGCACATGGCTGGCTCCAGAGAACGGCGAGCATAATTTAGAGCTGTCTGGAGAGCTGATTAATGTTGGATATAGTCTGTCAGATCTGGCCTGTTCTGTTACCAGGGGGCAGGAAGTTAAGAGATGCCTGTGGCTCACTGTGTGTGCTCAAAACTCGGCTCTAGCTCATGCTGGCAGGGCAGAGTCAGTAGGAGAATTCTCGCTCGCTCGCTCTGAGACAGGAGCTGAGTAAATACTCTGACCTTTTGAAGAGCGGGTGTGTGCTCGTGTGCCCAGCTGTGATGCTGTGCCCTCCGCATTTGTGTGCTAAGATCTGGAGAGCAGGCGCTGTCAGCGTCCTAAGAAACGAGCCCGTTGTTTGGGTGTCTCGGTCCCTGGATCCTGCTTTGGGGGAGCTCCCATTCAAGGCAGGCACAGTGCTCCAAGGCCTTGTCTGCCCGGTGGCAGAAATCCTAGTAGCGAGGACCATGCACCGCTCCGGTTGTTGCTATCCAGTTTCCTCATCAGTGTCAGGCTGCTGCTCTCTTTCTGAGAATCCCATTAGCCAAACTGTGCTGCCCGCCCGCCCCCCCCCCACCGCTTTCAAGCAGTGTTGCGACAGGGCTCTTCAAACACACACAACCCTTGCAGCGCTGATAAGCCCTGATAACACCCACATTTCAGATGTTGGTACTGCTAGAATGGTTCCAGGGTCGGAGCCCACCTCGGGACCTGGGGGTTCTGGTCTCTTGGGGAAGAGGTGCAGGTTTTGGAGTGATGATTTAGTTGGCTGAACAGAAGTGGGGGAGGGACAGGGCGGACAGACTGGCTCTAGGGTTGGGGGCGTAGCGATTCAGACAGTAAGTGACAGAAGAAGCTGAGGGGTGGCAGTGAGCCTACAGTTGTGGAGCTGTTGGGTTAGCTTTTGGGGGTATTGCTGTGATGGGGTGAGTGGGGACACGCATTGACAGGTTTACCGGCTGCCTGCCAACCATAGGATTCAAGCTGCTCACTGGAGGGGGAGGAATCTGCCAGCAAAGCCAAGAGAGAGCACTGCAGTGAGAAGCCCAGGCCCCCTTGCCTCAGCTGCTGGGATTCCTAGCAGGGTGCTGTCTCTAGCCTCCGCTTGTGAATTCCAGCTGTCAGATCCGGCTCTGAAGAGTAGGGGCCTGGCAGACTTTTGCTCTTTAGCTGCAGAAGAGAGTCTCCCACAGTCGTTTGGCTGCTGCAAGTGTGCAGTGGGGAAGGGGGGGAGAGGTCTCTGCTACTCTTCTCTCAGTGTCTTTGCATTGATGGGGGGTGGAGGGAGTGTCCTCTTTCCTCCTCCCAAAAATAGCTCCAGTTGCCTACCTTATACTCAGAGCTTTCCTAGGAAAGCAGTGTGATTCTTGCATTTCACCAGTGCCTACAGGGTTCAGAATAGCAGGTGCAAAGTTAACCAGCCTGGGAAAGCTCTGAGCAGCAGCAGAGGCAGTAGCTTGAGCTGTTTGCCTGCAGACTGAATGAGCACCATCTAGCCTCAGGAGAAGAGTTTCCCCCCTGACTGCTCTCATGCAAGGAGCCTGGATTATTTCCTGTCTCTGCTGTTCTGTTTTTAATGTTCCTTACTTTCCAGAGGGGTTTGCAGTTGGGGGCTGAGCTTCTAACTGAGGGATCTCCTATCTGTGCAGCAGAATGTGGTCTGGGTGTAAAGTTCTCCTCCCACCACGGAGACAGTGCGTGCATTCAACCTTCTGGCTTGCTTGCTGCCTGGGACTTGATGTCAAGCACCTGATCTGAAGTATGAAGCGTGACTGCAGAAGGCACAGTTGTTCAGTGTCAGCGTGGCTGGGTTATGCCTCTTAGCTGCTTGTTGCAAATAGTATGGGTGTCCTGGAAGCTCTCACAGGGAAAGCAGTTTGTTAAACCTTCCCTTGTATTGGTCACCAGTGCTTGCCAAAGAGGTTTTAGTGTTTCCTATACAGTGAAGCAGCAGCCATTCTAATGGTGTGCATTTGTGCTTTTTTCTTGTGTCAAAAGGGCATAGCATTTCATTGGTGATGAACCGAGTAATCACCCAGGCTGGCTGGAGAAAAAATAGATGTGAGCGAAGGAAGTTCTCTCTTGTCCCATAGAACAGGCAGGGGCTAGCATAGGGATTGTTCCTCCCGGGCCAACACTGGCTGTTGATTGGTGGTGCCTACTAGAAAGTCCTCGAGGGTTGACAAACTGTCCAGTTGTGACTCTTGCGTACCTTGGGGTGTCTCCCACGTTTGCTGTCTTCCTGGTGAGACTGTGCTAGGGTTGAGATAATATGGCGTTAGTTTGGAACTGGTTCCAGGGCAGACCTGGGGAGCCGTGCAGCCTCAGTGATGCACATTATCGCAATGATTGGTAGCTGTCATATCGCCCAGATGTTGACTGGCAAGTTCTTGATTCCTGGGCTGCGGGACTGAGGAAAACAAAGTAATTTTCAGCACACCCCATCCTCTGCTCAAATTGGTTGGAAGGGCTCAGTGCAGTTTTGGTGGTAAGGTGAGATCCTTAAACACTTAGACAGGAGAGTTCAGAAGCTGGGTGCATCCCCTAGCTGGGTGCCTGCAGGTTCGTGAACTGGGATATTCAAAAGTCTTCTGGGTCACCAGCTTAGTGTGAGGTGGTCGATGCCAGACTCCTTGCCCCCAATATGTGTTTGAACTAGTTTTTTTAGCCACTGTGGGCGGAGTCAGCTGAGTTCAGGGCTAGTTCTAATATATGGCTCACCCTGTGTGTGGGATCAGCTGTGGATTGTTAGTCTGGGGAAACTCAGACCCCTCTTCTCACCCTCGCAGAACAACCAAGCTCAGCAGGGTGGCGGGAAGGGGAAGGTGCATGGCAGCCATGTTTTGACACCCATTGTCAAATACTGCTTAAAAGTCTAGGTGATTCTGGTCACTGATCACATCTTGAGCTGCTGCAGAGCAGGTGACCCAGCTTTCGGGGTGCATGTGCTTTGTTGCTGTCTGGTACACTTAACTTGGGCTGGTGCCTTTACCATGCACTGGGCTGCTTATCTAGGCCACCAGATAAGAGTGGAGAGATTTCTAGGCTTGCAAGTGACTTGTTTCATAACTTCCTCTGCCTCCCCTGGCCGTGTGTGTGTGTGTGTGTGTGTGTGTGTGTGTGTGTGTTGGAAATTCACTTTCTGGTACAAAAATACTCTCTCCTTGTGTTGGAACTAAACTCAAGGGTCATTCACACGTTTAACTTTTCTGGGGAGAGAGCGAGGGGACTGGCTTAGAGAGGGACCGAGGGCCGAGTGGCATTGAAGGACTAGAACATGGAGTTTGCCTTCTTCCTCCTGCACCTCTAACTTCCTGGTTGCTGCTTTGCAGTGACTTGTAGCTTTCTGCTGGCACCTAAGTTCAGATGGATTTGGGTACTAGTGAAGAGCTCCTTGTGGCCTTTGGTTCTGACCAAGATGGTTTTCCTCCAGCTCAGGCATGAAATGAAGCAGTGTGGCAGAGACTCGAGTGATCATGGACATTGTTGGCCCGATTTCCCCCTCTTGCTCATATCTGCAAATCAGGGGTGACTGTGCAGAATGCAGGGGTGTTAAACCAGTGCAAAGCCGTGTGAGGGGAGGACGAGGTCTCCCTGCCTGGGAGAGCGTGACTCCCTCCAGGGCAGGGCAGGGGCTCTCTTGGCAGAGGGGCACATTATTCTGGACTGAACAAACGTGGAGCATGAATTCTCTTTTGAGTGTGTGGGTCTCTCTAAGTGATTGTGCGTCCCTGCTAAGTTGGTAGCTTTTGCCATCTCTGCTGTCAAGCTAGTGGTTGATGTGTGATTCCCTCAGCCAAGCCTAGCTCTAGTTCCTGTGATGGGGGAAGCTCCTACGACCTGAAATGAGCTCACTTGGTGGGAGGCGTGTGTCTCTAGTTAAGTTCTTCAGGACCCTCTGCGTGAAGGGGCGGTGGGCTGGAGGCAGAGCTGGAGTCTTGGAACAGGTCACTGTGCTTATTGGAGAGAGGCAGCCCGCATATCTGCATCTGCTTCTGAATAGCTGGTGCCCTGCTGACTCAGTTGCAGTGTGTCCACTTTAAGAGGGTTCATCTGCAATGCAGCTGTTAGCACGAGCAGGGAAATGCTATAAATCAAGAGGGAGTGAGCACAAGCGCATCCAACGCCTGCCCTTGTGATTGGGCCCTCATCGCGGCAGAGGGAAACTTGTGCTGAGGGGCTTTCTGCGCCAGAGAGGGTAAGGAGGGACGCAGCAATGCAGATAATTTAGTGCTCCTTTAGTGCTTCTGTCTGCATCAGCTGCTCAGGGGCTGGGCATCATGTGAAAAGCACAATGGGCAACAGCCCTGGAACTAGAAAATCCTGTCACGTTCTCCTCCTCTCCACCCCCCTCCTGTAGAGTCTAACCAGGTGTTTGCTTCGAATTGATCCTGTCTTGCTGCCTCTGTTGCCTGCCTGCCTGCCCCCGCCCCCTTCTCACACAGGATGTCCTGTTACCACAAAGTGCCTGGGAGCTTTGGTGTAGAGCTCTGATCCCAAACTTGGAAATCCAGGCCGGCTGCGAGTCTCTAATCTTTCCATCTGCTCCAGCACCGGCTGCCCAGCCTGGCCAGAGAGTGGGTCGCTGCTGAAGGGGGGACTGCGCTGGGGGCCTGGCAGGCTGGGAATCACTGCGGGGACTCAGACAGGCAGGATCAAGGCAATGCTGGGGTGAGTATTGTGAGTCCAGAGAGCAGGGTGCTGTGAAGGGCTCCTGGAGAATGGGGTGGAAGACTGGGTAGGCATGGCTGCAGCATGGTGTCTGTGTGGACCGCACACCCAGTGGGCAGGGTGCAGGGAGCTCTTGGGACCTCAGCCCGGCAGGCAGGGCACTGGGTCTGGGGCATGCACCCAGGAGGGGCACTCATTCGTGTTCCTGTGTGCTTGGTGCTCACGGGCAATGGTGACATTGAAAGACTTTGTCCAGGGGGTCAGCTTGGGCTGGTACCGCATTTAGAGCGAGCTCCCTGGTCCTGCGGCTGGAGGCTGCCTGGCATGTTGCCCAGGTTACAAGTGCATCACTGTCCAGATTCAGAACCAGAACTACTGCGAATGGCTCAGTCTTTCCTTGTACAGCTTGGGCCTTAGATCTTGGCCTCATGTACCAGGTGGTCAGCAGCCGAAGGCCCTCTCCACAGGGTGTGTCTTCCAAAGGCTGGGGAATTTGCATTCACCTCCCCCTAGCTATTTCCCAGGAAATCTACCTCACACCTATTGTCCCCAAACTCGGTTCTAGTCTGGCACAATGTTCAACAGTGTCCTTGGATCAGCCAGGCCTTATATCACCTGTCCCCCCAGACAGGTTGCATCTGATCCCAGTCCATAATCAGACATAAACTTTGCATTTAATACAACGGACCCGAAATAAACTGAATTCAGTCAGGTCTCCCCAGGATATTGCTGTATCTGTCACCAGAGGGCTGGGGGCCACTGCTGCCCTCAGACCAGACCTGCCTGGTACTGTGGCCTGTGAAGGGGAGAGTTGGGGAACCCGTATGTGCATCCTTTGATGTTGTCCACTTGCCACGCAGCCAGGGTGGGTTGATGTAAATCACCAATTTTAATTACGATTGAAAGCAGCAAGCAGGAAGCCTCGATTTAAATAATGGATTTTAATCAAATTTTGCATTTATAATCAATTGTTTTCCTAAGGTTGATTCTCATTACCTGGTAAACAGTAAAACGTTATTTGCAACGAAATACGGCTTTTATGCTAAACTTGTGTCTTCCTTTTGCTAACCAGGAGGATACGCTATATCTATACATGTTTGTTTAAGTAATTATATAGCTTCCCTTATATTTATTCAGATTCTTAGTTTTTACATTATTTTAGAAAATGGTATCTGAGGCATTTCTTAATTACTAGATTAGCGTTGTACTTGTGATTTGTGCTGCACTCTGGATGGAAATTCAAATGATAACAGTATTTTAATTTTTTTATTAAGTAAAATTACATTAAAAGTGCTAGATACATAAGAAAATAAAACGTTTATCAAAAATTGTTTTGCATTGAAGACTAACTGATTTATTAAATAAAGGAAGCATTATCTGTAGATAATGAATTGAACTGATTTGTTCCTTGTCACAGCGTCCTTCAAGAATTTATAACTACTAGATCTTACCCTCACACCTAGCTTTAATTCATAGATTGGAAGAGAAAAACAAGCTTTCCTGCTTTTTCAGCTCCCAGTTGCTTTTTCTCGACTTTGAACGAGCTAGTGATTGAACTGAACTAGCTGAATAAACTAAAACCAAGAAAATGTTCTCTGTACACCTGCGGAAGAGGCTGCTGCTATCAAATGCTAGTTCAGCACTTCAGTAAGCTCTGGCTCCGGGTGCTTGTCTGGTGACTTCCACCAGTTCAGTGTTTGACCTTCTTTAAAACTTGGCAGCACACATGCACCACTTAATATTATTTTTTGAATTGAATTTTAAGAACTTTAATATAATAAGCTTAGGCCTGAGCGCAGGTCATCAATTTCAAATTGGATTTTAAACAGTTTTTTTTATTAAGAATAAACGTGTATTGGATTTAAATAAAAAGAATTCGTTTTTTGTTCCTTTTGAAAAGTCATTGACTTTTCTCCACCTGTCCAGTGCTCCCTTGCCTGTGCTGTTGAAAATGCAGGAGAGTGTGTTTTGTAAAAGGTCACCCAGTCCCCTTCCTTTTCCTCCATCAAGCAAACTGTTCCTCCTCCCTTTGCCTTTGTCCTGGGCTTTCATCCTCTTTCTGCTCTTGTCCTGACTGGATTGCTCTGACCATGTATGAACCATGTCCCCTCCCCCTTTGCCGGCTGGCTGACTGGCTGTAAGAAGCTATTTTTAGGGTCTGTTTCCTGGGATATTCTACCCACCTCTGGTTATGGTGATGAAAATGTCACTGTGGCACAGGAAGATGTGACTTCAAGCTCATTGCTAACATCCCTGCTGCTCTGTTGTAATGGTGAATACGGGGACTGCTCCATTGCTGCCAGCCCCGTCCTGTGAACAGGGAGACAACCACTATGACCCCATGATCTGTGCCCCTGTGCATAGACGTCCAGACTAGTAGCAGCCTGCATTTCTAGGGGAATGCATTACAGAGCGCTGTGTTGCATCTGAACTTGGAGAGGGAAATTAAAGACTTGCTGTGGTTCGGTTGGGGTTTCTTCCCATCTTTCTTCAGGGTTGGTGGAGAGTTAGCATTTTCTATACGTTGCGAAGTCAGTGCTTCAGAGTGGCCCTCCCGTATACAGGGTCATCCCTGATTAGCAGTTTGCTTCTCATGTCAGGTGAATTTGGCAGCAGTACAGTACAACGCAAGGCCTAGGCTAGACTATGAAAGGCATTTTTAAAAAATGTGTTGGTATGTGGTGTAAGGGTTACTATCTTTAAAAATGCCTTGAGAGGTTGTGGTGAACCCTGGGCTTCTGTGTAAGGTTGGCCATGACCAGATGACATGGTCTTAAAGGTATTAGTACCTAATATCGGCACTTCAAACTATATATAAAGTAATCCTTAATGAAAACTTAACCTTTTTCCCTCAGTGTTTTTCCCTTAGTCTAGAAAAGGCATAAGTGTTTCCATTGCATGTAAGTGTGGTGGGCAAGGGCCATGTTGCTCTTTGTGTCCATGGCTTGTCTGTTGGGATGAGGCTACTACTCTGTAATCCTTGGAAGCAAAAGGCGGGCATTCGTCTTTTCCCTCACCTGTTCTTGACCATTGGCTGGCCTGGCCATCTTTCTCATCTCTGCCCCATGGTGTGCATTTGCGGGGGGGGGAGGGGTTTTGATATCTAAATTGCAGGTGATTTGACGCTTGAGCCTTCTCTCACTCATTCGAATTCCTAGGGAATTTGATCTGTACTTACAGGGGTGTCTGCTTAATTTAAAACCAGCCCCTTGCTGCTCAGGGAAATTAGGCCAGACTATCAACTTTGAGACTTTCTTTAATTGCTCTGATCCCCTGAGACTTCTCTGTGCCAGTGTTTCTCCTCCTCCAGATCATGCTCTGGCAGGCTTTTCCCTTCCCTTCCAGAGTGGATGCTTAACAGTTGGCTATAGAAGTGCTTCGTCTGTGTACTGGTCCCAAGGAGATTATGTGTGTCTCTTACCCTTCCACTTTCTTTTTTGTTCCCGCCCCTTGAAATACTGAAGAGAGGGAGCATTTCTGGTATCTCTGTTTCCCCTTAGGAGTTTGTGTAGGGAATACAGTGAGCACTGGCTGTATGTTATGTTGACCAAACTTCTGCTCACCCTACCCAGCATCTCGGGTGTGGTTAGAACGTGCCTGGATTCTCTGCTTTTGTTCCCTTTGAACCTCATTCCCACCCCTTGGCCAGAGCTGCATCTCCCCTGTATAAACGCTCAGTCTGTTTTGAAAGGCCAGGGTCTTTTTGCAAAGAAAACTCATAGCCCCTCTTTGGTGAGACAGCCAGGTTAGCACTTACACATGCGTAATAAAGATACTTTGATGGAGCCTGGAGTATCCCCCCAAGGTTTTGTGATGGATTCCAGCTGGATCTGAAGAGATGTTGTCACGGGGTGGCTGGCTCCTGCAAAGGAGATGGGTCGCAGTTCACCTGTGACAAGGTTAACTCGCATCCCTAGGTGGGGGAAATAAAGGCCATGTAATGAAAGACAGGTATCCCCTATAAGAGCAGCTGGAAAGGAGTGGGGGGAAGCACAGGAAAGTTCAGAGAGCGAGACAGGCTCCTTCAGGGAAGAAAGACGCTGACACCGGGAAGCCAGAGCCAAAAGGCTGGCCTCCTGCTAGCTGGTGGTGGTTGGTAGCGATCCCTTGGTGGTCGAGGATGATCTTTCACAGGTTTGATTTTATACGGGTCCTTTGGTGACTGAGGAGTCTGCACCTTGACCCGATTCAGCTCGGCAAAGCCTTGGGAATAATGGTTGGATCAGAGGAGGGAAAATGGACCTCTCAGGAAGGAAGGGCTGGGCCCAGTTTAAAACTGGTGTAAAGGCTTTGATTATTTTGCACTACCAGGGGAGAGACCATTGAGTTCTGTTTGTGACAGGCTTTGTTGCCAGCCTGAGTGGAACAGTGAAGGGTGGATCAAAGGGACCAGGGAGAAGAGCAGCCCAGGCCCTAAAAGGAGGGCTGTGGGGTTCCCTTAGTCCCTTAGGTTTGGGATTTAGAGGCCCACTGGAAACTCTGTCCAGGATTAAATAAATGGGACCCCACCCAGAAGGGTAGTTTTGTTTGAAATACTGTGGCCTGTTCAGTTCTTATAGGACCCTGCTGGCCAGGGGGGAGGGGGTGGGGAGAGAATAAAGGCAGGGTGTTGCAGAGTGAACTTAGTCCACCCGGGGGTGCTTGGGAGGGAGCTGCCTTGTTCCAGATATCAGTCTCTGGTTTCTGGATCGCCTGTTCTCACAGTCGTGATTTCCTTCAGCATTTCCTCCTCCGCCTCCCCCCACCCCAAGGAGAGGTGTCTGCTTCTGGCACCGGTCCCTCCCCGTTAGAACACCAAGACATGAGTCCATATCACTTCTCAGCAGTGTCTCTTCTGCCAGTAGCTCACTCTCACTGACTCCAGGACTTAATGTTTGTGCCTTTCATCCAAAGAGCTCAGAAGTGCTTAACGAACACTTCATACTCCCAGTTCTGCTGTTGGGTAGACTAGTGTCAGCAACCTTATTTTATAGATGACAAAACGGAGACATGTAGCAGTTCTCCATGGAGTGCCTGAGTGCTCACAGCAAGTCATGGAAGTTGGAGAATCCAGGACCAAATTCTCGGTATGAAACTGAGAAGAAAAATGATGATTGTAAGGAAAATGGCATCTGGTTCAGAACAGGTGTGTGTGTGTACCTAGGTGGTATAGCCTAGTGGCCAGAGCAGGGAATATCATAGAATCATAGGATTGAAAGAGACCTCAAAAAGTCTTCTAGTCCAGTCCCCTGCACTTAAGGCAGGAGTAAGTATTATCTAGACCAGCGGTTCTCAACCTTTTTTTCCCCGAGTACCACTCGGGACAGGTACAGTCAGGTCAAGTACCGCTTGACCTGACTGTACCTGGCCTGAGTGGAACTCGGTAAATAAGTGGGGGGAACACTTTCGGCGGCGGCGGGGTTGCGTGGAGGGATCAATGCCCTCTGCCGAAACCCTGCCACCGTTTGACCATTTTCAGTGGCAGGGTGGGTGGGACTTTCGGCGGCAGTGAGCTTTCTCGGCAGCGGCGGGGGAGGGATTCGGCGGCGGCAGGGTTTCTCGGCGGTGGCAGGGGGAAGGATTCGATGGCGGCGATGGGGGGGATTCGGCGGCGGAATCGGCGGCACGGTACGCCTTGCGTACCACCAAGCCGTCTTCCGCGTACCACCAGTGGTACACGTACCACTGGTTGAGGACCGCTGATCTAGACCATTTCTCATGGGTGTTTGTCTAACTTGCTCTTAATCCAATCATGGAAATTCCACAGCCTTTCTGGGTAATTTATTCCAGTGCTTAACTATCCTGACAGGAATTTTTTCCTAATGTCCAATCTAAACCACTCTTGCTACAATTTAAGCCTATTGCTTTTTGTCCTATCCTCAGAGGTTAGGGGGAACAATTTTCTCCCTCCTCCTTGTAACAACCTTTTATGTACTTGAAAGCAAACCCAATTTTCCCTCATAGGCCGTGCTTTCTAGACCCTTAGTCATTTTTGTTTCTCTTCTCTGGACTTTCTCCAATTTGTCCACATCTTTCCCGAAATGTGGAGCCCAGAATTGGACATGCTACTCCAGTTGAGGGGTAATCAGGGCAGAGTAGAGCAGAAGAATTATTTATCATGTCTTGCTTACAACACACCTGCTAATACATCCCAGAATGATATTTGCTTTTTTTTTTTTTTTTTTTGCAAGTGTGTCACGCTGTTGACTCATATTTAGCTTGTGATCCACTATGATCCCAAGATCCCTTTCTGCAGTACTCTTTCCTAGGCAGTTATTTCTCATTTTGTAGGTGTGCAACTGACTGTTCCTTCCTAAGTGGAGCACTTTCCATTTGTTCTTATTGAATTTCATCTTATTTACTTCAGATCACTTCTCCAGTTTGTCTAGATCATGTCGAATTTTAATCCTGTCCTCCAAAGCACTTGCAAACCCTCCCAGCTTGGGATCATTCGCAAACTTTATAAGCATATTCTCCATGCTGCTATCTAAATCACTGATGAAAGTATTGAACAGAACCAGACCCAGAACTGTTCCCTGCAGGACCTCAGTTGATATGTCCTTCCAGCTTGACTACTTTCAGTGATAACTACTCTTTGGGAAAGGTTTTCCAGCCAGTTGTGTACCTACCTTATAGTAGCTCCATCTAGGTTGTATTTCCCTAGTTTGTTGATGAGAAGGTCATGCGAGATGGTATCAAAAGCCTTACTAAAGTCAGGATATACCACATCTAGCATTTCCCCCGCCCCATCCTCAAGGGCTTATCCCTCCATCCTCTTCCTGTGCCCTGTGTGGATTATTTCTCATCACATAAGCATTTGGAATTCCTTTTGTTACCCTATTACTGGATGGTTTACACCTCACACATGTAGCTTTAGACTGTCTTCAACACTCCTCTGTCCCAGTTGGCAAGAGACGGCTTGAAAAGTTAATGGCCAAAGATATGGAGAGAAACAATTTGTTCGTATGTGTGAGGAGTAAAAGCATGTGGATATGCTGGACCTGCAGGGTGTGAAGGGTTATTGAAGAGGGTTAAGGAGACTACATAGAAGCATCAGTCATCACTACAAAGGCTGAAGAAGAAATACCTACCCAGAGGCTACTTTTCACAGAGTCAAAGGGAGGCAATGTCAGATGCGCAAATCATTTAAAAAAAAATGGGGCAGCTGAAGGAACTGAAATGCGCAGTAAATCACTCAGACAAGGAAACATTTATCCATGAGATCTGAAGGAACTGAACTGCGAACTATAAGCTTATTTGTCTCCAATATAAGCTACCGTCCTTGAGTGTGACAGTCGCATTCCCCATCCCTATAATAAAAAGAGCTAAGTGTTGTTCTCAACATAGCTTTTCCTCTAGGAACCAGGAAAAGCACCTGAGTCAGTTGTGGAAACTTATGACAGCAGAGTCAGGAAACTGGGTTTTATTCCTTCCTTGCTGTGTCTCTTTGGGCAAATTCCATAGGCCACATCTACGCAGTGGGCTACCGTGGCATATGTAACTATGATGGCATAGCCCCATTGTGTAGATGCAACCTACAGTGACGGAAGGAGTTTTTCTGTTGCTGTAAGAACTCCACCTCCACGAGTGGTGGTAGCTAGGTTGAGAGAAGCATTCTTCCATTGACCTAGCTGTGCTTACAATGGGTCTTAGGTCGGCATAGCTGCAGCACTGAGGGGTGTGGATTTTTCACACCCCTGAGCATTGCAGTTGTGTCAACCTAAATTTAAGTGTAGAACATGCCTCGGTCTCTCTGTGCCTCTGTTGCCTGTGTGTAAAAGGGAGGTAATACTTCCCTATCTCCCACAGGAGGTTGAAAAGATTCACTTTATGGAAAAAGCATTTGAGATCCCAGCAAGTAGCTGTAGAAGTACAAAGTATGTTACTAGAAAGCACCTTGAGCATATGGTACTAACAAACTAGCATGGCTTAAAAGTAAGTTGTTCCTTTCCAACTTCGTGAGCATTAACAGAATTGTTGCTGTGCTTTATGTGGATTTCTAATAAAATTATTTCCAAGCAGCTGTTATGAGAATCTAGTAACCACATATGAGAAGTCCTGTTGTGAATTAAAAACTAGTTGGTGGGAAATGAAAAGTGGGAGGAAATGGTCAGTACTTGGATGGAAAGAGGCTAGTGGTGTGTATTTGGATGCTTTGTTCAATGTGTTAATGAACTGGAAGATAAGATGAGTATCAAAGGTAAGTGAAATTTGTTGGTTCCACAGTTATTTAGGATAGCTGGGAATTTTGAGGAACTGCAGAGGGACCCAGCAAAACTAGACAACAAGATATCAGGTCACGATAAACAATTTAACTACCAGTGGGCTATGAATTTTTTCTGACTTCTCAAGGCGAGATCTAGGCCTTGTTGGAGCTCAGCGAATCTATACATTGTGCATGGGCTGTCAAAAACCAATGAGATGCTAAGTGGTACTGGGATGGGGATAGAAAACAATCAAGAAAATATTCTAAAGTCATCATGCACTTTATCTGTGTCTTGAATGCTGTGTTCAGTTGGGATTATCTGTTCTGAAATTTCCCATAGAGGGCAGTGGAAAGGCAATAGAAAAAGTAAAGTAGAGGTGTTGAGGGAGCTTCCATAAGAGGGCTGGGGAGTTGAATGGAAGGGGGAACAGTAGGAAAAGATGTGATGAAGATTAAGTGTGCTGGGAAAGCCTGTTAGGTGTTCCATTTTGGCCTGTCCCATGAAGAGTGACACCTTTGGGGAGGCCAAAAAAATTAACTCTTGTATACAGTGCACTTGTTGAACTTGCTGCCAGTCTCTTGTTGGGGTAAATACCTTGGGTTAGGAAGAAGGACGACAAGCTTCGGTATAACCAAAGTTAGCATGTGCAGCTATGCAAATAAAAAGGGCAAGAGCTCTCAATCCTCTTCCTTCAGATCACAGTGTCGGGGGCCAGGAAGAAATCCCTCTTTTCTCCTGTGCCAAAGTATGTTATACATTGTAGCTTGTCTGGTTTTGCCTTTGCTTGAAAGGTCAGGCTCTATCTAGCCCCTGTCAGAGGCAGGATACTAGACTGAGTGGGCGCTCTGGTTGGGCAATGACCTCATGTTCACCTCAGAAGCTTAGCCAACTTTTTCACCTGTGAATGGGAGGTTGCGTTTAGCTTTGAGGATTTAGCGTTTAGGATTTGAGCTTCATTTTCTTCATCTCCAGCAAACTAAAATGCGCACAACCCTACTGGGTCCTAATGCCCCCGGGTGGGGTTACAATACTCTTGCTGAGCGTTACTTTTTAGGCTCCAGAATGAGAGGAATAACATCTTTCCACTTGGAGAATCTTTTTTTATAATCCCAGGAGCATTCGCTTTTGCAGTAGAGCCTTGAATCATCAGATTATCACATTATAAAAGGATTAATTTTGTTATGGTAATTAAAGTAACTGCAAGGTAAGGGTCCCTTAATTACTCACCAGTCTGCTCTGTGTTTTCAGAGTCATCAGTTGACTTTAGTAACAAGGGTTTTTTTTGTTTGTTTTAGTTTTGTTTGTGTTTTACTGCAGAATAAGAGTTATAGGCCATGAGCAGGCATCTGTAGTGGAATACCAGTCATCGACAATTATTAGTCAAGTTCCAAACTCAGAATCTGTTCTTGGTGGTTATGTAGGAGCCAGAAAGAACCCAGCCTGCTTGTCTGCTGGCTCCCAGGGTGAATTTGCAGGGCTGACAGTTAGGAAAACTCTGTTTAGCTAGCAACTGAGCAGATTTCACTTGGGGCCTTTGAGACCCAAAATACATAGGAACACTCTGTGCCATTTTAACAGAGTCACTACACATCAAGGAACTGTGGTTTTTATTGTCATCTAAGTCTCCTCCCAGCACAGGAAGGAGCTCTCTCCCTGTGAAGGAAGAAGTGAAAAGCAATATTCCCAGGATAAATGTTTGTACAGTAGCCGGACATGATAAATGGATCAAAGTAATTATTACATGGTGAATATGAGCAATGTTCTAGTTAATGTGAGCTGTGCTGAAATTAACGACCTAACCTGTTTTCAGTCTATAGGACTAGGAATCCAGAGAGTTTTAATCAGTGTTTCAGTCTAAAGCGTTAAAAATGCACTGCAGAGCTTGTTGTGAATAAAATAAGAGCTTAAATCACTAGCCAGTTCAATATGTAAGCTGAAATTACAAATACAAATATTTTTAAAGCGTATATTACAGCCCCTGGTACTCTGCAGTCTCTGTGGGACACCTGAAACCCCTGGATAATTTGATGAGGCAGTCCAGTTCCTGGGTTCTTAAATGCTGACTTTAAAAATTGGCTGGGGTGCCTGCTGTGATTATAGAAAGCCTGCCAGCTTCCCAGGATCCAGAAGCTCTGCAGGACTGAAGCTCTTGCACGGCTTGCCTCTGCAGAGTTCCTGGGTCCCGCGTTCCCAGCTCAGGACTCCTATCAGACCTTCAGCTGAGAGTTTGTTATCCAGGCTCTGTCTGTTTGAAAATGTGTTCCTCCTTTTATTTGTCTGCCAAGTCTTGAATTCAAGGCTCTGTGTTCAGCTATGAGATGTGAGTCCCTTAGACGCAGTGTGAATCCTGCCTCTGAACACATCTGAACATGTGTCTTAGAAGGTAGGCAAAGAAGAAAGTGATTCTTCTTAAACAGCCTATTTTAAAATGCATTTATAGGTGTAATGTTGAATCCCACACAGGCATTACTTAATTGCTGACCGGAGATCTTAAACTGTCCGTTTTTAAAAGTCTTTCAGTTACATTGAACAACTATGCTGTGGGAACACACAAAATGCAAATAAGACTTGTTCTTGGATTATCAGCCTCTGTCCTTCTGTAAAGGCGGGTCTCTCCTTTCTCCTGCCCTTGCTACGGTAAGGTCATTGCATTTGTGCAGTGTAAACTGCATTTAGTAATGGACATGTGCTTAAGCGCCTCTTGTTAATTAACAATAATGAAAGATGGTAATCCATAAAGTGCAGATCTAGTCAGAAAAGGGACTTCCTCAGAATTACATTGTAGAGCTCCATATTTATTGCATACCCCCACTGATCTAACTTGTCCGGTTGGGGGACACACCTTTTGACTTGTATACTAATCGCTCTTTGCACTGTGCCCATGTGTCCTCACCAATCTTCCTATGGCCCTTTCTAGACAGTGCAACTTTTTATGTCATCACTGCAGGCCTGGAATAGCTTCTCTTTAATAAATTCACTTTCAGGGAGGATAGAATGAGCTTGTTTTCTCTCTTACTGCTCTGTTTGATGGTGTGCTGTTTTCCACCCACTGTACCTCTAGGTCATACGCTCCTTAGGACCTGGGGTCAATGTCCCTTTGCCCCATCTAACTTCTTGTCTGGGCCTTTGTATGTTGGAGATGTTCTAACAAGTGTGGTAGAAGGTGGCTGAAGGGAATAATCTCCAGGTTCTAGAGGGAGGCCTGGGAGAAGTTGGAAGGCTCTCAGATGAAGAGTGCATGTTCAGAGTTAAAAGGTATACTGGCTCTCCCTTTGGGGCATAAGCTGACTGCTAGTGAGGGTTGGAAAGGAATCTCCCTTCCTCCTGCCCCAAACGGAACCACATCTGTTGGGCTAGTTGTGTGATGTGGGCTTCACTTCCCAGGAAGCAGAAGCTCTTCGCCATTGCCTGTGGCAAGATACTGCAGTAGGTGGAGCGGGGGTAGCGTTAAGGCAGCGCCTGCCTCTCTTCTCCCGGGCATGGAAGAAAAGTCTGGGACACATGAATCCTGACAAACTCTGCTGTGGATTAATGAGGCTTTGAAACCAGTTCTGGAGGCAATCCCAGAGCCTGCTGAATTGGTATTCCTGCCTTGCTGGCTGCCCAACTTGCTGCAGCCTTTCTAGTGACATAGTGCTGGTGGCTGGGATGGGCTTTTCCCCCTGAAGTTTGCTTTATAACATTCTCCCTGAATTGCACTCTCCGCTTCCCCTCCACACCGTGGCCAGAGTCCTCTCATCCTGGCATCTGTCCCCAGAGCCCAACAGGGTAACTCGGGGCACAGACAATGGGGTTGCTGCCTGGTACTTCCACCATTCCCTGTACCTCTCTGCGGCCTCGTGCAGTGCAGTGTTGCTGCTCACTTAGAAATGAAGATAAGGATTTAAAGTTTCCAGGGACCAACTTGTACGTGTGGGACAGCTGAGAGCAGACTTGCTATGTCTTGCTCGTCGGTCTAGATCCAGGAACTTGGAAAAGATTGATTGGCTCTGCCAAAGTATTTCCAGCACTGTCACGTTCGAAGGTAGTGGAACATTAAAATGTCACTTTGATTGCCATTTTGCTTTTTTTGCCACTTCAGTTCCAACATGATTTGAGCAGTTAATGAACCACTAATTAAAGAGCAATACTTCATAGCATGTGTAAAACAGTTCTGAAAGGTTTCAGGCTTCCTGGAGCATTGCTGTCTCCTGTTCTTGGGACAGCAACTGCTAGAACTTAAACAGAAAATTGTGGAAGAGGAAGTAAGATAGCTATCAGCGTGACACAATTTTAAGATCTGGTATCTCAGGACTTGGTATGCGTAGGTGCTAGACTGCTCCAGGCTTTCCTGAGAAGAGGCATAGCCTGCTGGTGAAAGGCCAGGTCTGGGAGTTCTGATATGTGCCTGACTCTGTGATTGACTCCCTGGATAACCTTGGCCAGGAGGACTGTCATGTTTATAAAGTGCTCTGAGATCTTCAGGTGGAGTACACTGCAGAAATGGATGTTTCTCTAAGATTTGTTCTTAGCCCTTTTGTGTCTGAAGTCCTGACCTGCTTCTCAGACCTTGGGCTATCTATTTTGGCACTGGTTCAGGACTAAATAAAACCAAGCCTTGGGCTAGTGTCACTTTAGATTCCCCACAGTGGACTCTGCTATATCACTGTACCACCTGACTAGCCTTTTAAAGGTGAAAGCTGAAAATAAAAACCCCTCTGCTGCCCCCTCTAACATTGATACTCTTGGCCAAGATGTGACATAAAGAACTGCAATGTGATAAGTACATTAACTAGCATCTAGTGGTGATTTACCAATAATAAAGTCAGTGCTATGTTCTACACCGTGCTCAAGGAAAATGTCTGTGTATAGTGAAAGTGTTTGAAACACAACTCTCCTTTTCTTGAACCCATTGCGTCTTCCATATGGGGCCAAGGGGCTTTGGAAGTTGTAACTTTTCAGTGTTGGTTGCTTGTACAATTGCCCTTTAAGGAATGAGGGGAAAGCATTTGCACGGTGGACACCAGAATCCTATACTAGAGACTGTGGAGCCATCTGTGAGAGAGGCACAGCTGCCTGAGCAGAAAACCCGTCTGTGGTTTGAAGTCTCTCCTTTGTGTGCGGAAATCAGAAACTGATGGATGCCTGAAGCGTTCCACCAGATCGGCTGGTGGTTTCAGCTGCCCTGAGACCAGAGAGAAGCTCTTTGGTGAATTGCAGTACGTATCCCCCGCGGAGCTAAAGGGCAGCAACGGTGTAAGGCAGGAAGTAACGTGTTGTGTGGAGAAGGAAGTCGCTGGTTGTCAAACAGGAAATTAACCCCTGTAGTGATGCTGTCCAGGATACTCGTGTGCAGATGAGAAGAAACTAGCCCTTGGAACAAAATATTCTGTGGCCTGTTGGTTGGGTGATGCAACAAGCATGGCTAATGCTTCCCAGCTTTTGTGCACAAAGTTTGCTTGGATCTGACTTAACTTGCGCCTCTCTCCTGAGTGCTCAGAACCAGGTTTTGGTGAGTTGGGCCCAGGAGAATCTTCCAAATCAGAGGATGTTTTTACTCTGCTTCCTCAATTTGTCTTGTCTGAAAAGACTTGTTTATGCTGAAACTAGAAAAATGCTGCAGAATCTTCTTGGGATTTGACTTAAGCATATTAATATTTACATTAAAAACAAAACTAAAAATCAAACTCTAGCAAAGTCAAACACTTTAAAGTCAGGAAATGCCAGAAGTTAGGAAATCCCAAATTCTGTCACTGGCATAGGCAATTCTGAACACCCACACTGGTGCTCTTCCCTCTAGCCCAGATGCACTGAGCGTTCACAGCTTTTCTGACAATCAGGCACCAGGCACCCAGTGTGTGATCGTGGAGTGAGACTTTCATAATGCATACGCATAAGGAATATAAATTAGGGGTGCACAGGCAGCATTAATTTTAGCATTTCCTAGCTTTCAAGTGTTTAATCAGCCTAAACATATTTAATGTTGTGTTTTGTATATAATTTAAAACCCTAGGAAAAAGGTTAAAAACAAACTCAATCTGCAACTGTAATACGTGGTCCCAGGGAACCCTTTTTTCCTCCAACTGTTAAGTGTCGGTAGAGTTTGAACCCTGTCCCTTCAACATCCAGACATCTACCACTTGAGCTACAGCAGAGGGCCTTTGCCCCTGTGTAGCGAAGCAGCCACCGAAGGCGGGTGTAACACACTGAGAGAATGGGGTACCCAGGGCACAAATTGCTCTGTGTAACAACAGCATAGGAAAGGACAAAGCTATGGTGGGTTCGTCCTGAGATACAGTGGAGTTAAATCAATGGGATTTGAGGTAGCTGTAGAGAGCTGAAATCTAATCCCAGTTTGCGTAACCTCCCACCGGAGGCTCTGAGGCCTTGTTTAAGAAGAGCTACAAAGAGCGAAAAATCAACACCAGTCGTTGGAAGTGAGTCTAGAATTCATCCTTTCTTGGTTCCCATTGCCATTATTTTGTGTCTCTTCTGGTACTTCTCATCTTGCACCCCTGGGGCATTTGGAGGGAGAACCTTCTTGCCCTGTGCTGTTGTCTGGTGGCCCTTCTCCCCCCTTTCCCCCTTCCCCCAAGAAAGGGATATATGTCGAGTCCTGGGTGAATTTGGCTCCACTCTCTTCCTCTGCATGCCTGCTCCTGCAGCGGGGATCCAACCTTTGCAAGCATCCATTTACTTGGGGAGTCCAATCTGATGCTGCTGGGCCCATATTTCTGTAAGCGCTGAGTGCCCAAACAGCTCCAGTGGACCCACTGGAGGCACAGGTGCTCCACACCTCTGGGAAAAGAAGCAGACCCTAGGTGTCAAGTAGAGCACCCAAATTTAATGAAAATTTGGGATTTCTGTCTCTGTCACAGGATTTTTGTGCATTCTTGGGCAACTCACTTAGTCCTAAATTTTCACTAATTTTGGGTGCTCTACTTGTCACCTTGGGCTTGATTTGGCACTTACAGAAATCTGGGCCCAGGAGCAGCAGATTGGGCTTCCTAAGTAAATGGATGCTTCTGGACCTCAGTTTCCCCTGCTGCAAACTGGCATCTTGTCACTGAGGTTGAATTAAATACTTCATAGAGCACTTGTGAGCTTCTCATCTAGAAGGTGTCCTAGGAGGGGTTGGGTGTTTACACATGGATTAAGAAGCATTTTCATTCTCTCCTTCTGCTCTAGGTGGCAGAAAGTCCAGGGACTTTTCAGGAAACTGCGTGTCAAAATAAACCTGTCTGTATCATCTTTCCTCTCCCCGCCCCCACCCGTGCTTTTGTAAATACTGCTCAAAGGTCAGCAGTTAGGAAAATGAAATGAATTGGACCAGTTTACAGGAAAGATGCTGCTATTTTGCATGCGATTTCTTAGGGTGTGTCTATCCGGCACTTGCAGAGCAGCTCGGACAGGGAGACCTGAGATAGCTTTAATCCAGCGAGCGTGTACGTTGAACAGCGAGGTTGTGGTAGCACGGGCTACAGCGCAGGCAACTAATTAGCCAGTGTGCTGGGCAGGCTTTGGGCAGCGTGCACCACCATGGTGTCACTGCTCCAGGACTTGAGCTAGCTAAGGTTAGCGTGGGTGCATTCCTGTCTCCTAATTGCACTGTAGCTATCCCCTGAGTATGTTAACCTTGCTAACGGGCTATCCTCTGCTGCAGCATAACTCCAGCCTCAATGGAGGTAGCTATGCGGGGTGACAGTGTGCGCACGGAGCTGTCGTCAAAGAGAACGACAGGCATTGGGTGGTGGGACTGAATCACTAGAGATAGGAATTGCTCTAACATACCTTCTCTAGCACCTTTCCTCCTACGGGATCTCAAAGTACTTCACAAACTAAATAGGCTGTGCATGTAGCACCGGTGACGTGAGCTGCCTTTGGGAAGGAGCAGGCTGCGTGACTGCAATGTGCTGGAGGTGCTGAGTGTGCGATTGTCGGATTGAAATGGGCTCTGGAGAAAAGGCAATCAGCACAATAGTGCTGTATCATAAACCAGACGACACAGCAATGCCACGTTACTTCCTCTTTTTCAGAAATTGGGGGGTGGGGAGGAGAGTGCAGACGAATAGTTGGGCTAATCGGCTACAATAAATTTAAGTTAGAAAGTTCAAGTTGCTGGTCTAGACAGGGCTGTTCATTTCTGCCCAGGTCTGGGTCAAACCATACCCACCATCCTAGCTTTAATCATCCGGGGAGCATGTCAGCTCACTCGAGGAGAGTGGTGTCCAAGCAAGCCTTGCCCAGTGCAAAGGCACAATCCCATAGTGCGTTTGCATTGTGTGGACCACCTGGAGGCCTAAATAAACTGTGCTGTAAACACAGGCTCCTGTGTCAGCAGCTGGCTCAGACAGGCCGAAATAGACATCATGATGATAGGAAGTGGAAATGTAGTAAAATTCGTAGACTCTCCTGCCTTGCTATCTGCAAAGGGCATCTGTCCCCACTCCCTGACTTCACAGCTACTCCTGGACATCAAGAAAGGGCCAAAATACTACCTTGCATCTGTGACTGGATAGGAGACTGCACGCTCGCCCTAGCAACAGTGATCTATGCAGTTATCCTTTCCAGCTAAACGCCTGCAACATCCCCTGTCTGGTTCTGATCACGAAGGCCACAAAAGCTATAGCTAGCCTGTCATGCTGCAGCTTGCTTGCTGCTCTAGACTGATGGTGCATAACACCCCAGAGCTCTGTTCTCTGTGCTGGCGGGCCCTCACCCGCAGCACCCTCAGTGACCATTTCACTGTGCTCTAGCCCTTTGGAACAGCAGCGGGAGAGAAATGCTTCAATGGGAGCCGTTTCCACTTTCACTGCTCTTTCAGTAAACCTTGCATGAGAAATGCCAGCCGTTCCTGTGTGCATTTCCCCTCTTACTCAGGAGTGCTGTGTGCTGGCCCGATGAATTACAAATAAAATTACTGTCTCTTCTGTCAGTACGCAATGTTGTATTTTCTAACTCCTTCAGTTATCCCACCCCTCTCCCTCCCCCACAAAGCTTCCATCTCTATTAGTCATGGAGTCAAGTCGAGTATCATTCTAATACCTGACTCACCCTTGGTACGGGACTCCATCCTGCCCTTGTAGGGTGAAAGACTGACAGCTGTAACAGGTCCTTTTCATTTCCAAAATCTGATCTGATAAATTCCTTAAGATCCTGGCCTGTCAAGTCTCCTAGCCCACTAGAAGTAGATAGAAAATCAGTGTGAGTTGTAGATAAGATGAGAGACTAGCAATATAATACATGTAAAAAGGGGAGAGTTGTGTAGGCCCAGGAGTTGAGGATATTGTATTTTTGACTGTAGCTGTCAGGTGGCAGTGGACAACCTGATAAGAGGTGTATGAACCGTGTTTGACTGTTCATAGGTACTGTCTGGTACACTTGGACTACCGGCAGCTATGCATATCCCTGGGTAACTTGTGCATTGGAATCACATCTTTGGCTGGCTGAGTAGCCCATGTCTAAAGCAGGGAATGCATGCCACATCTGCCTCACATTAATCCAGCTCTCATGCCATATTCCTGGTGGAGGGGGCTGAATTTGGGCACAGGAACCAGGGGCTCCTGAGTTTTAATCCTGGCTTTGCCATTTGCTCGTTGTGGTTTTAGACCTGTCACTTTACAACCTCTCTCTCTGATCTGTAAAATGGGGATATGTATCTCCTGCATCTGATAGGAGGCAAGGAGGAGTCATGTTTGTACAACGCAATCTCTAGATGCCAAGAGATCCCAGAAAAAAAGGCTGGGGTGTAATGAACATGTCAGAGGAAGTGCTTTCGATCCTGGGGGATTGTTAGCGGAGTGTGGTTTATTCTGGTCCATATAAGACCATACAGTCCAGAGAGCCAAAGAGTCAGATTTTCTCCAAACACACCCAAAGAATAACTATCTCAAACATTCCCAGCCCCAGTCCAGTGTGACTTGGAGGCCCCTGTCTGGGGCCTGTTCTGTTTTGTTAGGAAATTGCCTGTATTTTATTGCGCATACGAGCAACCTGGCTTTGTTGGAGCCCTGTAGCCTCAACACTTGATAGCTGGTGCTCAGCTGTCACATTAAGGGCCATGCTTTCCCTCTGATACCTGGGATTTGAGGTTTGGGGAACAGTAGCATGATCTGTGAGGTGCCATTCCTCTTCCCCAGAGGCCTCCCCTTCTCCCCCCCCCCCCAAAAAAAAAAAAAAACAACACAAAACAAAACTCTAGAGTTTCTGCTGTGTGGGAAATTGCCATCGTGAATAATAGTGAAGTGTCTTGTGGGCTCCTCCTGTGACCGAGGGGTGGGGCCATGTGAGCTGGACTCACCACGAACAGGCATGTCAAAAGGGGAATGTGGAGGCCAAGCTGAGCATGGTGGGGGCCTTGTTCTTCTTTGGCATAACAGATCAGCATCAATAGTAAATGCTGTGTCTAGTGGGGAATTTGCACCTGCCCTGGCAATCCTATCTGTGTGAGCTTTGGTTTTGCTGTTAGACCCATGCTGCAGATGCCAGCTGCAAAATTCGGGTCCAGTGAGACGAACCTGTTTCCCTCCGGGAGTGGAAGGGAGGGAGCAGGAGGCTGTTGGATCGGTGAAAGCTGTCCCTCGGAGAGACATTTTCCCAGGGGCCGAGGGCTGAGCCTCAGGAGCTGGGAGTGGGTTCGCTGTGACCCCCCACAGTGTCATCGCCTGCACAGGAAGTCTTATTTTTAGTCCTGCTGCTGCCATCGGTCTGCAGCCGTTAGCCAGTAAGAGACTTAACCGAAGAGATAAACATGTTAATCTCTCTAGGCCTTCCCCCTCATCTGCTGCTGCTGCTTCTCTGTGCATCTTGAGCCGCAGCTCTGTGGGGCCAGAGGGCTGGCCTGGCACCCTGGCACATTGTCATTCAAGCCTCTTCTCAGCAAAGGGGCTGGAGCCCTCAAGTCTGTGATTTGTAGTGTTCAGGGTGGAGCATTCGCCCCCTTGTTCTGTCCTCCATGCTAGCAGCAGGAAGATCAGCCTTTCCTTTCCTAACCTGCTTCCCCCTGCACTTTGCCCCTCCCCCCAAGCATCCTCATTTGGCAGGGTGGGCTCGATCTCCCTTTTCCCTTGGAGAGATCCTGTATAACTTAATGGGGCTGGAACAAAACCCTAAGGAATGGAATGGAGGGTGATGGGTTTAAAGCATCCTGTAGAATTCTGCAGCAGGGAAGTCAGTCTGTGAAATTCTGTATCCTTTCAGATAAAGCATGTGTGTTTCACTCTCCTCCCACTTCAGCAGCTGCTTTCCTGAGCGGTGGGACAGCCATTGAGCAGGGGCAGAGAATCATTTTCCAGGCCCTGGGATTCTGGCCGTCTCTTTCCTCCTCCACACCTTTTCTGATAGCTTGCCCAGGTGTGATGTCATGGAGCCCTTTGCACAGGATTATACCACCTGGATTTTGCGGAGGAAGAGCATTCCACCTGGCTTTCCTTTAGTTGTAGTGGCAGATGAGTTTTAAAGTGTGTGTGTTTGGAGTTCCGCTTTGTTTTGTTGGAAGGGGATGAGGGAAGGTCTGAAAAACAGGATCTAGTTCTAACCAGTGGTGGTGTCCGTAGGCCCAGGGAGCCGCGTAGGAGCCTGTTCTGCGGGGAGCCCCTGGCCACAATGTTCCCTTGCGGCGTGGCCCCCAGGCTGAGGATATCTTGTGCTGTGTTGGGAGCCGGTTAAGGATGGGATCAGTCGTGCGGAAGAAAGCTGGATAGGTCCTGCTGCACGTTTCTGGATTCTCATGGCACCTCCCTGTAGAATCAGCCCTATTCAACCGTAAAATGTTTCTGAAGCTGTGCCCCTTTTGTGTGCCCGCGCATGGGGCACTTAGACACCAGAGGTGAAGAGGGTAAGGAAGTCAGGCGTCAGCATAGGATGCAGTTCATTTTCATGCCCAGATACCATAGCGATAGGTGCTTGATAACTGTGTGGCTCTGAGCTCCTCACTGCATGTGCTGGACTTCACTGCGCTGGCTGCTTGCTCATGGCACTGATGCTTGAGTAGGCTGCAGGTAAGAGTGGTGTAGTCGCAGAGGCATGTCCCCTCATCTCCCGCGCTCTCTGGCCCACAGGAGATTTAACACGAGCTAGTCCCCCAAGGGGACGGTCAGTGTTGAACGGGTCAGGAGTTCCCCGCCTCGATCCTCAGCAGCTGCGGGCACCTGGCAGGAGGAGAGTTGGAAGCTGAGCCTCATGTCTTATGGAATCCTTCTTGCTCCCCCTGTAGGCTCCAGAGCTGGACTCAGTGGAGGTGCTGCGGGGGGTGCAGCTGAGAGCTGGGTCTCTGCTAGGCTTCAAGCGCAGTTGCAAGCCTCCCGTTCAGGACTAAGAGTACCCAGCAGGAAGTCAGACACTAGGTGTCTTATCTTTCCTGCCCGAGAGAGCATGCCGCCTCCAAAGGAGGTTACTTTGCCGCTTGCTCGGCCCTCCCTTCTTTTCCCAGCATCCAGTTTTCTTTGGCAGTTTAAAGCGACTGTCTCGGTTCCCTGAAGAACAGCAGCCTTTGGTGTCCCCTTGCAGAGGGTCTCATTCACCGAAGCCTGGCCTCCTGGAAGCTGTCCACCCACCGAGTCTACCAGGAAAACCCCTACTGAGCACTTGAGCCATCATGGGCAAAGCTTCCTTGCTAATGCTGTAAACTTCGCTGGCCCAGCACAGCAGGGGGCATTCCCTATATCTCCTTTATGTTGGTGCAGGTGGGAAAGCAGGTGTCTGAAGATGCTAGCAGGGACTGCACTGCTGTTGGCTCAGAAGGAAGGAGTGAAGGGGGGACAAGTGGTGTGTCCTTGAGGGCGATAGTGTTTAGCACTTGGGTAGCTCTTCCTGTCTTCAAACATCAGTAACATCCTCGTTTGTTGAGAGGTGAAATTCTTCCCCTGGTATGAGTGGGCACACGGAGGCACAGGGGCCGTGAGCCTTGCCCAGAGTCATGGACAGTGTGGATGTTGGAGGTGGGGTTAGAACTTGGGGGTCTGTTCTGGTTAAGTTTTGTGTCCTTCACGTTGAAAGAAATTGTCGTATTTCGCTCTCTGCTTCCTTACAGAGCCATGGTGTTAAATCAGTAAATCCAGGTACAGGGGAACCGCTGCCGTGTTCTCGTGACCTTGCTAGGAACCAGGCAGATTTGATTCACTGGTTTGGTAGGGGCCACCACACAGCTGGCCAGGGGACCTAGAACCAGCCTTGCCCCCTCTCTCCGCTCCGCCTTGTCGCCGCGTTTCTGCTTGCTTGATACCCACATGGTCCCCCTCACTGATTAGTGGCTTCGTGGAGGGAGAGAGAGGGACGCTTGCTTGTTAATATAACTGTGGGACGTGTCCATGGGACGTCTTGCTTGGTACCATGGAACTGGGCAGTATGATCCCTGGTCCCCTGGCTAAGTAGTTTCTGGGGTTATGGTGAAGCTGAGGTGACTGGAATTGCTTGTGATAGGGAAGAGTGGGGGTCCAAGACACCGAAGACCCTGAATGTGCTGCAATGTGCTCTGACTTCTCCCTTCTTGCCTAAACCCAGGGAATTTGAGCGCAGCTGTGGCAGGTGCGTCCCTCCCCACCGTTCTACACAGCAGAAATGGCTTGGAGCCAGTCAACACCTCAGCCCCCCTGAGTCCCAGCAGCTGCATTATGGCTTTTGGTTGGAAGTGGGTTTGGGAAGGCTCTGCTTTGCCAAGTCCCAGAGACTCTCTCGCCACAGTGTGTACGTGCCACACAGCTCCTTAGGGCAGGTGCTTCGGGCTGTGTACCTAGCTTTCTCGCACTGGGAGCCGCAGGAGAAGAATTCCAGGTGCTGGTGGGGATTTTCCGCGCTGCGTCTTGGGACCAGCATAACAGACTGAGGCTGTAGTGAAAAGTGGTGGACATGCCGCTTCCCAGCACACACAGGTGACAGGCAGAGGAAGGTGGAACCAACCCCTCGGGAGCTGTGATTTACAGCTACCCATCTTCCCCTCACTGGTGCCTGTAGCTTAAATATTGAATTGGAAAACACCATCAGATGCACGGTGTCCTTGGTAGACGGCTCCCTCAGACTCCCCCACCCGCTGCATCTCAATGCTGATGTCTGCTTCAAGCATCTTTGCAACCCCCCAAGTCTGCAGTGTGGTTAAGAGATTGCTGCAGGAATCTGGCTGATGTGTTTTGCTGGGCTCCGGCAGACTCTCCCTGGCTTAGAGAGGGATTCGCACACAGGAGCTTATATGCAAGTTGCCTGGCCAACCCCCTTCCATGGCTCTTGCCCCAGTCTAGCTTTCCCTTTTGCTGGATCCTGCAGAGCTCGGTTTGTGACATCTCCTTTGCTTCTACAGCCACAGACTGCAGTGTCCCCCGCCCAGGACTGTGAGCTCACTGCAGGCACTGGCTGAGTTCTTTATTTTCCATAAGTATGCCACAGTTCCCAGGTCCCTGCATCTGTCCTGCTCCCGCTTCCTCCAGCAAAGATCAGGGTTTAAAGCCATAGAGCTCATGTCTGCATTGTGTTCCGGTTTGGGGCTCTGTATTGCAGGAGTTCAGAGCAGTCTCTGCTCAGCTTGACAGGTGCCGCAAGAGGCTCTACCTTTGAATGAGCGGGATTGGCACCCGACAGAGAGGGGACTGATTGCGGGCCTTGGTGTTGCTGGTGTCAAACCAAAGCAGGGACAGAGGTTAAGTAGTTCATGGCTGTTTTGCCTGAAGCCAGTTGCTCTGCCAGGAGTGGGGAAGACAGAGGAAAAACGCTGTTGTCAGGGCACACTGGAGTGTGCTTGTAGGTTTGATTTGCATGAGGAAGGAATAGATTTTAATTCATTATTGGAAATGAATATGAAGGGGGAGTCCTTTCCCAGGAGATTTCAAGAGCCCTCTGGCGTTTTTGAGAGAAGTTGGATTTGAATGTAAGGAATTTTTGCAGTCTTCAAGCCCTTGCATGGTGCACGATGAGTCTTACGATCCCAAGGGCCAAATATTTATCCTGTCACAACTCTTGCTTCCCCGGTGGCTTGAAAATCCCCCATCCCACTGGCATGTGTGTGTACCATTCCACAAGTGCGGATAGAAATAAAGCCCCTCTGTCACCTCTGCCCCCTCCCTGCATTGCACAGCACGTCCGGGTAGCTGCAGCCAGCTCGCGTGTGCAGGATATAAGGAGGTTTGCAGCAAAAGGAAAGCACAAGCTTACGTGCAGCAGGGAGCTAGAATTCCAGCCTCCTGACAGAGTGTCTTATTTTGGGGGCGAAAGTGCACGACAGTACAATCCTCGTCCCAAGCATTACGGCTTACAGTAGGGTCACTGCAGTGCTTAGATCGATAGCTGCAGGAGTTTATTAGGGACAGTCTCAGGCACTGCAGGGCTTGGAGTGCTTCAGAGCTGCCTGCCCCACAGCCTTGCCTTCCTCTGTGGATGGATTTTCATGGGAACTCCAGCAGCTGCTAGAAAGGCTGCAGCCACAGTAGTTTCCCTCCTTTCCTCAGGATGGAACTTGCTGTAGGTTTTGAAGTTTAATAGACTGAGCTGCCGGAGCCAGCGTAGGACGATGGTGACCTAGGGGGTCGCTTTTCACCTGCAGCTTCTGAGTCAGTGTCTGTCTGTGATCAGGAAGCAGCCTCCTGGCAGAGGATGTGTGGCTATTCCTCTGATACTAGCATGCGCTGGAATGAGTGTACCATGAGTAGAGATCGCTCATTTGAGTGCGGAGGCCTCCTTTCCCTGGGAAGCCAGGAAAACGGAGGCCTCGCTCTGGTGCCTCTGAAATAAAATTAGCTGTTGACTAATGTCCTTGTTGTAGTTGCAACTTATCCTGTGGGTGACTAATGTGTTTGGGGTTTTTCTGTGACTCACTAAAATAAAAGCTGTTACTCTGAGCCAGTGCATCGATGGGAAGTCTTCCCCTCTGTTTTCATTGCCTCCCTTATCAGCAGCAGAGTGGTTGGGGGCATCAGAGGGGCAGGCGGATGTCCTGCCTGCTTGGGTGAACTTTATTCTGGGTTCTCATCGTAAACTGTGCCTGAATGCGTGGGCTTTGGTTTCGTGCCCGCTGCCAACGTGATCTTCTGTTTCACGTTTTGATCTCTGCTTCTTCCTGTATTGATTTCTGTATTCTTTTCACAGATGTGTGTGCTCTCCGGAGGATAAAATCTTCTTTGAGCTTTCCTGCTAAGTTCATTGACCATTAAGTGGAAACCTACCCATGTGGCTTTAGTTCGAAGTGTTCTTTGGGTCATGGTCAAATCTCTCCTCCCCAGTGGTTTTGTCTGCATGGGGGAGCTGTGGATAGGGGGAGCAGCTGCCGTCAGCCCCTGGATGCTCCTGCTCCCTCTTGGCTCCTCCGCAGTAAGGCAGGGAAGTGGGTTGCAGACTGGTTTCCAGGACTGTCCCTGTTCTGTGTGGGTGATTGGCAAGTGAATCGATGAGAAGCTGACTGGGGGTGCGGATGGGGTGGCAGGGGAGTGATGTGCTGATTTTAAGGTGTCCTGCTGTCGTCCTTCTGACCAGCTTCTGCCAGTGTGCTGGCAAGTACCCGGGAGGAACAGGGCATATCCAGGAGAAACAAACTGGCTGCACCCAGACCTGGCTGGGCATGCCGCTCGGGACATTGCCACCCCGTTGCCCTGAAAGCATACTGCCACTCCCTGGAAGGAGCAGGGAGCCTCTGGCTGCAGGTGAATCCCTCCCTTCTCGCCCCGTGCGCTGATGGAGTGAGCAAGCAGCAGTTGGGTCAGGGGTTACTGAATGTTTTCACGTGCCATTTTTAGAGTCTGTCCGATAGCTCCACCTCCCTCCCTGTTCCGAGGGTGCAGACCCACCTTCACCCCGTCAATTTGCTTGCCTGTGGCCACTACAGCAGTATCTGGCATGCAGTAGTGATGTTAGGGGAGAAGCGTTTGCTTTTTAACTTCTTATTTATTTGATGCCAGAAACGTTGTTCTCTTTCTGGAAAAAAAATGATGCATCTCGCTATCTGCTTCAGCTCTCAGCTGCTCGGCACTCCCTTGCAGATATGTCCCTGCTTCCCTGCGTGTGTCACCTTGTTGCTTTATTCCCAGGACACTTCCTTTCTGCTGGTTGCCAACAGCTCCTGTCCCCCTACTGACTCCGGTTCCTAATGGTGGTAGTGCTTTTCTTTCCTGCTCCCGTGCAGCATTGGCTCATAGCTGAGCCCCTCCTTGCGTACAGCTGCCTTATAGGCCTCCAGGATTATCTTTGGAGTAAAGAACTGGGACCCTTTAGAAACAGCTGGGAACAAAAACCAGCCAACTTTTACAGATCATCAGCCCTACTCTGTGGACCACAGCTGAGGCACCTCTGCGTTAGAGGACTGGATTGCAGCCTGTAATGCTTGAGCTAAATTATGTCTCTACCTTGTGGTGAAAAGCCAGTGTACAAAGTGATGCTTGCAGTGCCCGGCATTCTCACGACACCTCTCCCAAGTGATGAGTGCTCTGAGATGCCTCCATCAATGGAGGGGAAAAGCTTTGTTTTGTTTTGTTTTGTAAATTATGCTTAGTAGGAAAATTGGATGAGATTTGATTCTACTGCAAGTGTGCAGATGTGTGGGCAGAAGCAGAGATCAGCACAGTCTCCTGTGCTGCTTTGGGAGCAGACATATAAACCAGCCTGTCAAAACAAAACCAACGTACAATTAAAACCCAGCATCAATTCCCTGTAGCAGAAGGCCATCAAACTGCCCCCTTCTCTCACAGGCAGAGTCCGTTCCATGCAGGTGCAGCAATCTATTTCTAGTGGCTTTTCTCCTTTCAGAGCCTTTTTATTTTTGAATACCAGCACTCGGAGGTGGCTTACTGAGGATTCCTGAGCCCCAGGTTGCGGGGAATTGGGCTATAGAAATGCCACTTGCCGGTACAACAAATGGCGATTGATTCCACAGGCAGGGCCTCAGCCAGTTGATGTGAATCTGCCTCTCATGACAGGTGTGTAACTGCTGGGGCAGGAGACCCGGGTTGTCTTCCTTAGCCATGTGCCGCAGGCAAGTTAAGCAGAGATAGACTGGGCTGGGATTGGAGAGGCCAACTCGTCTGACAGAGACCTGTGAAACCTCCTTTATTTCTGTTTCAGCAGCAGGGCTGGCCCTTAGGTGTGTGAGGGCAACTGGAATGTTGCTTTTTAAACGTGGTGGTAGCGGAGAACAGGGAGCGAAAGATGAAGACTCCCTTGATTCTGGCTCTTCCATAAATTGCGACACCTCTAGACCCCTTCCTTGTATGGAAATGTTGTTCTGAGATGTCTGCCATGGCTTAAAAGTGCGAACTGCCCCATTTACTTCCATTAGAGAAGGTCTCTGTTGCTTAAAGTTGACAATTCAAATAGCTGCCTGGTTAACTTCCGTTGCTGATTTTAGCAGTGAATGTGTTTATTCCAGGATCCCAAGCAGCTTCCTTACCTCTCCAAACCCCCAAATTATCTCCAGACCCTCCAGTTCCACCCCTCCCACCACCTGCTTCTAAAATGCAGTTATGTATGATTGATTTGATGATTTAAAAAAAAAAAAAAAATCTATGGCACACTGAAAGCTGAAGGTGTGGGGATAGTATAAACTTGAATTCAACACCACACTGAGTAGCACAAAGGCTCCTGCATTGATTGTGATGCTCATTTTGGGGTTTAATTCATTAAACCCCCCCGTTCTTCATTTAAATGAAGCTGCTGCAGAATTTGCAGTTTGTGGCACCAGCGTTCTGCAGGATGCAGGAATTTTTGCAGTAGAAGTTAGGGTCAGCTTTCTGCAGTATAAGCAGGGTCTTGGCTATAAACCAAGTCCCTGCTATGGCCATGTTGGCAGGATAGACAGGGTGCATGTGTGGTTTAGAGTTGGATGTTAAATTTTATGCCTCTTCTGCTTTTGAGGCATTGATGGCCTCCTTGTTACCTCCTTCCTGGACTTGTCTGCTGAAACAGGGATTTGAAAGATCACACAGCTGCCTTGACGACATAGTGGGAGTGGGGAACGGGGTCTGTGAATAAATTACTCTCACTCTGGAGGTGAAGGGAAGCCTTTCTAATCGGTGTCGAGGGGAAATCTTTCAGGATTTCCCCTCCTGCCTTTTCAACTGTCCCTCCCCCTTTTTAACTGCTTCCGTGCATCACCCTGCCCCTGGGATGGCCTGTTCTGAAATCCCAGCCCTTGAGAAGAACTTTCAGAGGCTGCACTGCAGCAGGGGCTTGGGTAAAAGCCCATGGTTGCCTCCAGAAAGCCTGGTCGCCTGTTGGCTGTTGTGGCTCCACTGTTGGAGCGGAAGCTGCTGTGTAAGATGTGAGCATCAAGCTGGCTGAGAGAAGAGCAGCAGGAGGGCTCTGACTTTAAAGTGGATTGGAGGCACCCATGGCTGAATGGCAGGAGTACTTATCAAGGCCAACAGGGATTCAGAGAGTGCGTGACTCGCTCTGGGATGCTGCGTCTCTGTCACAGCTGTGGCTCGGGCGTCAGCCCTTTGGGAATGGCAGAGTTATTTGGCTGCGCTAGCAGTGGGCTGTTAACCGATGAGCATGACAGGTGACCTCTGTACCTCAGCTTGTCGAGGAGGGTTGTGGTATCATGGGCTGGAATTTCCTTGCCTTCACCCTGTGTGGTCACAGTGATATTCTGCCTTATCCCTCGTCCCTCTGTCTTCTTCAAACCAAGAATTTACTCCTCTCTTCACATCCCACTGTTTCTTTGTGCTGCTCTTCCTCCTGTATTCCTTCCCTTTCCCATATCTCTCCCTCTTCTTTCTACTCGGTGCTGGCTTTCTTCCTTCCTGGAACACTTCTCTGGTCTCTTTCCCCTCTCGCACGGGCCCTTGGCTACCAGTGCCCGCAGAGGTTTCTGTCTTAGAAAGCACACGCACTGTTAATCTTTCTAGGGTCTCTGGGGACAAATTCTGGGCCAGCATCCTGCTCGGTCTTGAGATGCTGTGTGTAGTTGGAGGGACGTATGCAGACTGGTAGGATTGCTGTCCTTGGGGCCTGAAAATGCAGGCTCCCCTGCCCTTGCCCACTGATTCAGTGTCCCTGAGTGTGCTGCAGGCGTACGTCCAGTGCAAGCATGTGTTGGGCCAGGGCCCAACCAACACTCCCCTCTCCACAATTCATGGACCTCTGTGGCCCAGTCAGCGGGCCCACAGCAAAATGGGACCAAAAGGCCTTCAACAAAGAAAAGGAGAAGCAGGCTGGAGTGACTGCTCTCCGTTTGCCAGCATTTGTCTTGGAGGGAGACAGCCTGCTCCTCTGCTCACCAAGAATGCTAGTGGGGAGCCAGCTGACGACCAGGCCAGGCAGCCAGATTTTGAGAGAGCAGAAACGAAGGACAAGAACACCTCTCTGGTGCTTTCCATTTCTTTGGATGCTAGATATTCTGGGCGCTTCTCTGACACTGAAATTACCATAGTGCGGCCTGGATGAGATCATTACTTGCTGGGATATGGAAGGGACTGGGTGGCTTGGGGTTGGTCATGGGATACAGTCTTCCCCTCTGTGTTGCTAATTGAAACTCAGGCCTGGTGGGCAGGAATTGAAGGTTGTGGCCGATGACCCTGGAAATACTTGTCCTAGGGCTGAACTGTGGCATGCTAGTGGGGCATAATGGGGAAAGCTTGCGCTGTCCATGCTCTGCTTTTCCTGTAGACTTTAATCTCTGGGCCTGTCAGCTGGACACTTTTTTCTGGAATTAAAACTCATAAACAAGGTTGCTTAGTGCCAGTGAATAAGTGTTAGTGTTTTGCTTGGTAGCTGTTCTGGCTCACTTCCTTTCTCCTCCAGAGATGCCTCCTCTTTTCCTTTCCCCGGTCTGTACAGTATTTGGGGTAGACGACAAATTAAAGGTCAGTTTGCTTAGTTGGAGTCCAGCCTAGTGCTCTGCATCTCACTCACTTGCTCTTCCATCCATCCATCCATCCATCCGCTCACATGCAGAAGTATTGGCACTTCACTTAAAATCACCCTTCAGTGCTAAGCGTGCATTGTTCTTTTATGCACAGAATTCCAACCATTGGTCTCAATGTCTGGCAAGTGATTATCTCCTTCCCAATCTAGTCCTGTGGAATTTAATGCTTAAATGCACTATTTATTGGAGCCAAACAATAAAGAACACCCATGCCAAAAGCTCTAGGCACCCTAACAATTCATTAGACTTACAATAACACCGTAATTACCACCCAGCAGTCTTAAGTACTCAGAGACAGGTGAGCTGCTCAGCCAGCCAGCAGCATTAACTAATCATAAACGGGTAACAAATGAACTTAGCTAGTCAGTAAATCAAAGCAGGAAAAGAACCTTTTTCCCTCCTCCCTATGGGGAAACCATCAGCTGTCCCCGGAACGCCTAGTAAGAGAATCCAGGTGTGCGGCACAAGTCTCAGTTACAAGTTCAGGATGTTTCTGACCAAGGGAGGGAGAAAGCTCCAGAGTCTTGAGAGCCTCGTGGTGAACATCCTGCCAGCAACTTCCTCGCGGCTGTACGGACACAGACTTCCGGGCCGCTTGCCCCACCCAGCCACGTTTTACCAGGTTTCTTTTACCCATGACATGTTTTGAATGGTAGGCACTTGGATACCAGACCTGTTAAGTTGCCCTCTATGGTCCCATTGTAGGATTATTCCCTGCAGCATATTCCCCAGTGTCCTATCTGACCTGGTCCTCATGTCCCAAGCTTTGGGGCTGCTGTTGTCCCCTTTTGTTTTGGGAAGCTCTTCCATAGAGTAATGGATCTCATGGTTTGGAAGTGTGGCTGTCCTGATAACCTGCCTACACAGCTTCTTTTCTTAGGCCCGGTCTACACTGACAGGCAAATTTGGCAGCAGTCGAAGGGAGTTACTCAAACTATGTAGAGTAGCTTGCGTAACTTACATTGACTTCCTAAATTCCCTTCTGCGCACTGCGCCATCTCCATAATGCTGCACCAATGGGAAATGCATACCCGTTGATGCAGCGCTACACTTTATGGGGTGATGGTTTTATCAAATCGACTTCTGGATTGATTGATTGAGCGGCGAAGACCCGCACAATCTGGATAAATCGATCTGACGGTGGCAAATTTGCCACCGTCAGTGAAGACATACCCTTAGTGCTTCCTCCCTCCGGGGATAATTGTCACCTCACAGGGGATTGTCAGAGCGAATTAATTAATGTTAGTGACTTGCTTGGAGATCCTCTGACGGAAGGTGCTCTTGAAGTGCAATTTCTTATTACTCCTAATTCTGCTTCCTTGTGTGCTCCACAACCATTCCTCTCCATGCGTGGGCTTTGCAACCTTCAGATATTTGTAAAAGGTTACCAGAATTTTCCTAAATGAGTGCTTCGTCAAGCTGTACATAGCTGTTCCTTGGCTGATGCAAAACCCTTCTGCATTGCCCTGGAAGTTGGCATGGATGGTTTGTTTTGCATAATTTACTTTCCAATCCTCATTTCCCCTCCCACTCCCTTTGCAGGGACAGGCTGGGATTGCCGTTTTGAAACGCACACATGGCTGCTCTGCAACTCTTTTGTCCCTTGCTTCTGGAGCACTTTAAGCCTTTGGTCAAGACACCCGGTTGGACTCATGCATGTGGCTGTGTGTTGGGGTGTGTGTGTGTTTGCGTGGGAGGGGGCAGGTTGGATGTTTTAGTTCAAACCTCATGCCCCACATTCCTATAGCCTCCTTCCCAACCTTTCTCTTGGGCTGGGGAGGGGGAAGGCCAGGGTCACTGGCTGCAATATGCCTTCCAAACCAAACTCCGTTTTACTGGGCGGGGCAAGAGGCGGGAGCCCATTGCAGACGCTCGCTAAGAGAGCAATGCCCTGGCATAGGGGCTCATCAGTGCTGCCGGGGCTGTGCTTGCCGCTATCTCAGGTGCTCTCCCTTATTGCCAGCCGCTCGTGAGGAGCCTGTCCCCCTAGGTAGAGGAGGGACTCTGTCACGCATTCCCTCCCCTCTGCCCTGCCTCTCTCTGCATGTCTCTAGTTCTCAGCCAGTATCTCTAGCATATTCTGCTCCCTGCCTGGGAGCTTTGGAATGGACAGTGTGTGGGGAACGAAGGGGGATGAAGATTTTGTCCCTTCTGTGGCCTGGAGTCTATCTCCCCAGGCTGGCTGGTGTTAGAGGAGGGATACGAACACTCTGCGCCAGGAGGGGCGTCTGGGAAAGTGGGATAGCGGGGAAGTCCTGCTCTTGTTCTTGAAGTTGCAGGTAAGCTGGTCACCTCAAACAAGTTAACAAAGATCCTTTGCTCCCCTTCCCCTGCTCCCGGGAGCATTTCTTGCCTGTGCACCCCAACTAGCAGCTGAACATGTGCTCTTGCTTGTAAAATGCAGTGTGGAAATGGGTGGCATTACAGAGCGGGCCGGGGAAGGCGGACTCAGCACTGACGCTACTGAATGCACAAGGGGGGCTCCAGGCTGGGGAGGGGGCCTGTACTGCTGGATTGCTGTATGCACAAGCAGCTCAGCACTGCAGGGGAGGGCGGGCGGTGTGCTGCAGCAGTGTGGGCGGGGGGGAAGGGGTGGTTTCTGTGCTGCAGGATGTGGTGGGGAGAGGTGGACGCTGCAGAGTGCATTCAAAGGATGCATGGCGCCGCAGGATGCGGGGTCTGGGGCTGTAGGGGCTACGGCTCTGCTCTGCAGTGTGCTGAGAGGGCTGCGCGACCATTCAGTGCACAGGGGAGAGGGGTTTTCTTTTACCAGTGGAGGTTGGGATCTCCAAGTCAGAAAAGCGTACGCCTTTTGTCTGTCATGCCTTGGTCCCGTAACCCTTTCTCTGGACTGCCATGGCCAGATGTGCCCTGCTGGCGCCAAGTGACCCTTCCCTCCAAGCTGAGAGGTGTAGCAGACACCCCTGGGCCTGCCAGCTGCCTCTGAGCAGCACAGGTACTGAGCTGCCCTGCAGCTGGGGCGGTGTGACCTGGTGGCCCCAGCACACGAACCCTTGATCCAGGGCCCCCTGTCCTTCATGTGCATTCAGCTTCCCAGCCTTTGTGCTCATTGGCCTCTGTCCGGCCGCCTTGGGGGGTGGGAGGGAGAAGTGCGTGTCTTTAGTTTCATTGCACATGTGGATGATGGCCCTTGCTTGGCCCAGCGGAGACACAGGATGTGGCACAGCAGCGCTAGCTCCCTGCACTGCCTGGCCTGGCCCTTGTGCCCAAGGGACTCCCTCCAGAGGGGAGAAGTTTATTAGGTCTCTGTCCAGACTGTCGGAGGGCAGCCAGCGATTGTGGGCCAGGGTGGCAGCTTTCAGGGAGAGTTGTTGGGGCACCAGCTTAGGCCACGACACAGCAGGGGTGGTCACAAAACTTGGCTGCTGCCAATCTGGGCTGTAATTATAGCGCTGGCCTAAAGGGGAAGTGTTCGGCGTCCCATGACTGCCCCGCCCAAAAGGGGTGATGGCTCAGCTCCCAGAAACGCCCGAGAAATACCTGGCAAGCGAAGCTGCGCAGCTCTGAGCTGAGCATGCGGCGGTTACTTCAGCTATCGAAATAGGAATCCAAGTCAGACAGGCAGGCAGAGGGACTGGTGTTATGTTGTTATGGCAACTAAAGTAATTAACTGGTGGGGAAGAGCCAGGCATGGGACAGGGGTCTGAGCGTGCATGAAGGCCACACACACAAGAGACAGCCCAGGTGCAGGGCTGGTGTCACCGGGTGGGGCAATGCAGAGGGATATCCCCTGTCCCATGAGACACGCTGGCTTTCTCCGCGAGGTTGGGGGGGGAGGAGGGAGAGAGTTTGTGGCTTTTATGGGCTGCTCTGGAGGGAGTTCCTAGTTTCTTGCTTGCCTCCCCTCACTTCTGCCCTGTTCTGCTGCTGCGTCCCTTTTGCTCAGAAGCTGCTCTCTGTGCTCCTCTAGTTCTGGCTCTAGAAAGTGAGCCTGGAGGCTTGAGGTGCCTGGAGGGCCAAGGCCTGGTGCTCCCTGGGTGTGGGATTTGGAGGCGTTAGGGGACAGAGAATGCTCCGTTAGGCAGCTGGTGAGCCACTAGCTCGATTCCTGTATCTGTGCTGCCTGGTGTGATGGGGCACAGCATACACTGCCCTCTTGCACCAGCATCATCTGCCATTGTGGCTGTGTTTTTTGTGAAATGTGCCCGGAATCTTGGTTGCTTTGACTTTTGCAGTGCTTCAGGGAGGGGGCAACCTAAGGTCACATGATCCACCCCCAGTTTTGTTAGTGCACTCTGGTCCCCATGCTGGGCATGATGTGGCGAGGATCCCAGGGTCATAGGCGACGTATGCCCAAGTGCCTTCTGCCCTGTTGGTGCAGGCCACCTAGGCCATTAGACCCACTCCTGAGCCTGTTTTGGTACCCATAGGCGTTTCCCTTCCCTGGAGTGCTCGACATGCTCAGGCTTTGACGCGAGACCTTTGACCCCAGACCTAGGATCTGAAGTGGGCTCTGGGATCCATCCTCAGTCAGGGTCACAAGTGACCTCCCTCTTCCCCTTGTGCACGGGGCCATGTGCTCACTAGCTGTGCACCGTGACCTCCCTCCGCTGAATGTAGAGATGCAGCTGAGCAGTGACAATGAATCACCCAGTCTCTGGGGATCCCTCTCCCCTTCCCTGTCCTTTTCTCCTCAGCATCTGGAGAGTTGCTTCTGCACTCCCTGAAGTGCCCTTCTGGGAGCTGGGAAAAATGGTACGTAAGGCATTTACCTCTTTCAGCATGGGTCGGGTGTGCAGCATTGTAGCTCCTCTCGGCGGCCCGGCCCAGCCCTCTGGGGATGGCTGCTCTGGTGCCGTTGTGCCACTTGAATGGGGCATTGTCTGTGTGCTGCAGGATTTCTCCCAGGCAGGTGTTTTGTGAGATGAAATGCCCCTTTTGATCTGTGGAGAACCTATGGCAGGGGTGTGCATTGGGGGTGTTTTTTCCTCCCCATGTCTCCTCACTGTCAGCCCCGCATCTCATCATCCAACCTGTATGTGTTGCTAGAGACCAGCTGTTCCCAGCTCCCAGGAAGGGAGTGTCTCCTACATCACAGCAGTGGGATCAGGGATCTTAGAAATGAGATCCGGGTGTCTGGCACATGGAGAATCTGGCATTTTCCTGGGAGGTGGTGGCAGATTAGTGCTGTGTCCATCAGGAGATGTTGGGGAATGGGATTTTTACTAAACGAGGCATTGTCTGTGGAGCTATTTAGCTGTGTAGAATTCCTTTCAGGCAGGAGAACATCAGTGTTTAAAAGTCCTTGGCTGTAGCACACGTGAACAAGAACTGAACAGATGAAGTGACCGATGGGGATCAGGTTGCATAAACCAGGATAAGAAATGCCTGTGATTTCCCTGCCGTGAACCAGCGACCTCTTTGTGCTGACTGACAGAGGGCATGGGGCTACCGAAGAGTTGCAGGAATCCCTTGGGTCTGGTGTCTACGTACTAGTCCTCAGCAGAATGTCATGTGAGGTCTGTAATGAAAACCTGTGTCACACTGGTCATCGGAGTCATCACGAGATGTGTGTGTGTTGGAAATTATGTTCTTAAGGCCTTGCAGTTAAAGACAGCTCAGTCAAAGGCAGCATGCCTGGAGACAAAGTTCTCCAGATAGGAGGTCCCCCTGAGGGACCACTGTATATTGTGTGTGTCACAATAGAAGTCTATTAGCTCACTGAGTCAAATGCTAATGAAGAGCTTGTGGGGATTTCCAAAGAAAATTGACAGGAAGAGGTAAAAGGGGGGGATGGGGACACATCATGTTTTCGGGTGAAGATCAAACATCTGTTCTTGTCTGTTTGAGGGTGAAAAAGACTCCCTGGGATCCTTCACCGAGGACATAAACTGACAACATAAACTGACAGCGGGTCTGCTTCTTGAGAAAGGGATCTCAGCTGGGCGCGGCTGAAGATGCTAGGGAGAACTTTGGGTGAGAGAGACCTCTTTAGATGGGGGGATAACTTGTCAGCTAAGTTTAGACCACAGAAAGTGTGTTATGATTTTGTTTTATATGTGACCCTTTATTTCCAGTAGCTCTGTTTGCTGTCATGAATCTCTGGTCTCTGTTAATTAAACTTGTACTTGCTTTCTCTGTAAACAAATCTAAGTGCTGTGCGTTGAGCAAAGCTGTGTTCGAAGGTGAGCTAATAAGCAGTGATGTACTGTTCGTTGGGGAACAGCGGGCCTCCTAATTCTGTCCAGAGCGTGCCGTGAAGGGACTGGACACTGCAGGGCACCCTCGGAGGCATCGGATGTGCCTGTCACTAACCTGGAAGGAGTGTGTCTGTGGCTGGTACCAGTGGTGGCAGGGAACTGGCCCCTGGCAAGCACAGACAAGGCTCCCTGATGCTAAGAGCAGGTCGTTGCGAGGTGCCTCCCAGCCTGGGTTACCCCGGGGAGTGTCACATCAACTGTCTCCTGAGCACCTGTCTGTGCCTTTCTGGCATAGGGCCCCTTTTGGGAAAGATTAGTGATGACTGGTGGTGACGTGCAGCAAAGCCGCCTGCTCCCTCGACCCTGCTTCCAGTGTTGTTTTTAATATTAATTTATTTTTACAATTAACCCTGACTGCACTGTCTCTTTCTGGGTGCTGCAATTGTGCACTGATGGGGGAATTCGACCTCCTTTGCCCTGATGGCACCTGGCAAGTTGCTAGTGTAACTTTCAGTGTCCGAGAGCCTCAGATGTTAGCTTCCTCTTCCTCCTCCACCCCAGTTGAACTGCTTTCCCTCTCCAGCTTTCAGCAGCAGGGGACGTTCAGTGCTAACATTCTTTCTAGCAGTCGCGCGGACCAGGGTGCCGTGTGCAGAATTCTCTTTCCTGTTTCCAGTCCACCCTTGCCACGCCCAGGTTCACTGACAGAGAACAAAAAATACCCAGGTGGGTAAAGACGCAGCTTGTGGTGTTGAGGTAGCAGTGTCAGCAACAAGGACCAGGACCCACCGTTTTGGATCAAGTGATTGATCCATCTCTCTTTAGGTGCTTTGTAACCCCCCCATTACCCCGCCCCTTCATTACCGTAGCATCTAAATCTTCATAATTTTTAATGCATTGCTCCTTGTGACTCCTCTGTGGGTCAGGGAAGTGTTATTCTCTCCACCTTATTCATGGGAACCATGGGAATAGATGACTTGTCCCAGGCTAGTGCCCGAAGATCTTTGCTATCTTTGCTCCCTGTAAATGGGGTCAAGTAGCTATTACATCTGCCCCCTCCTCTGTCTACATGGTCTGACTGTGGTATTCCGATTCCTACGCCTCTCAGACCAAACTGTGGAAACTCCCTGCTAACTCTTTTGTTCTGTGGCTTTGTTCAGCTTCATACAGCTGCCCAGGCCTGTTGTATCTGAGCGCTTTCCATGCATAACTCAGAAGCAAAGTGCAGTCCCTAATGGACTTTGTGGAGTCTGTCTCTTTTCCCTTCTTAGGGTGTGAAACTGTGCAGAGGGTATGCTTTTGTTTGGTTTTTTGGGGGGGAAAAAGGGGAGTGGTGGGCAGAAGACAGTTACCATTGTCATACTTGTTACAGTACAAAGGCTTTGTCAGAGAGGAAGGTTTTGCAGCATTTCCTAAAGAAACTCTGCTGTTCGTGAGTAACAGTTAGCGCCATACTGGTTTTTGGAGCATTTTGGAGCCAGTAGCAGAAGGTACAGTGAAAGGAAATCTCACTTTTCCTCCCTGTCTTTCAAATTTCTCTTTGGGTGGAGGGGAACATGACCACTCTTTGCTTGTGACCAGGCCAGCAGTCCTTTCCCTTCAAAGAAATGCTCAGTGTGACATGGTAAAGGGGGGAGGGGATCCTATGGTGTGTGCAGTCCATTTAAACTTGCTTCCCAGTGCCATCGGAGTACTGCATGGGAGACGAAGAAGCTGAGTTTGGTCAGTAGAAGTGGCATCTAAAGCTAGCGTAATATGCTGCTGAGGAATTATTAATGATACAGCATCCCCAACATTATGCAGGAAATCAGGGAACTTGGGGAGGTCTCTGATTTCAAGTCTAGAGTGATGGAGCTAGGTCTCAGCAAGTTAGTTCAGAGTTCCTTAGAAAGGGAGATTAAACTTAAATGGCTGAAGAAAAGCATAAAAGACTTGGAGGTGCAGATTAGTCCCTAGCTACAAAATCTATTTGGTGTTAGTTTGATTCCCATCTTAAAGCAACTCAGAAGTTATCTTAGCAGCTGGCACAAATTGACTATCTCCAGGATTGGCATAATGACTGCAATTGAAATGAAATTATTGCCCTGAGTTTGCTTCCTCTTTGGACTGACTCCCCTTCTGATTCTCAGAAAGGTAATATAGATTATGAAGATGCCATTCTGTTGGGAAACAAACTGCCTCCCACAACAACCACAATTATATGTGTATGTCTCGTGCCAGGAGGACTGGCAATACCCAGGCTGCATTACTGGGCAGCTCAATTATATACTCTCGTTGGTACCAGGAAGAATGAGACATTGGTACAGTAGAGAGCTGGAAGATTTCCTTGATTCTTTAACCTGTTGAAGCAGACTTTGGCTGCCTCCTCGGCCAGAGACACAGCATGTGTTTAATTATAATGCTTAGTGTGTGACCGAGTAAGTGTCACTTTGATCTCTGCTCCTTTTTTCCCTTCAGTTAGAAAGAATTCTAGCCTCCCCCAGTGTATTTGGACTTTGAGAAAAGGATGGAGTTAGAGCAGTGGATAACGCTTCATGCGCACAAGCTTCACAAAATACATCTAAGCTAACTTGGACCTTTTTTCTCTTGCTCTTTGGCAAAGATGCTGGTCTGATGTGTCCATCTCTCCACTGGCACCCTTGCAAATTTCCAGCACCCACAGCTCTTCTGATAATGATCGGTATTCTTGCAGGGCCTGAAAAGAAAGCTGTGGTAGGTGCCTACATATACACTTACATGCTTAACTTTTAAGCACCCCAGGTTTTGAGATTGTTGGCCTTCCTTGAACTTCCACATAGTGCTCATCTTCCATGACCATCTTGGTAAGTGCAGGTTCCTAACACAATTGGAACTACTTACTGGAAAACAAATTTATCTTGAGCCTGAGGTTCCTAATTTGAAGAAAAAAGAGCAGCCTCTTTCTTTACAAGAGGTACCACTTTCTTTACTGGATTGACTCACATCGAGAGGCAGTTGCTACAAGGTGGCGTTTCAACGGTGTCGCTCACTCCCCTCATGAAGTCATTTCAAAATGGTGTTTGATACTTTCTGGAGAAGATGTGGGAGCAGCAACACCTCCCCCCACACTTCTGGTGGGTATAAATCCTGGTTCCATTTCTTGAGGTACTGGACCCCAGACTCTGGACACTTTGGGACTTCTAGCACTCTTCTCCTCCTTCTCTCCCTAACTTGAAAAGAACCAACTTGTTGACAAACTTGAAATTTTTTCCCCCTCTTTTGGTAACTGCAAGGTGGTCCTGAGCTGAACACTGGAAAAAGACCGTAGGTCTTAGGTGTTGCTTTGGTTTTTGAAAGGTTTGGGTTACCTGCCTGGCAGAAAGCTCACGCATCATGAGAGACTGGATCTTTATGGGTTGGTATGGGCTGGCTCCTATTCGTAGAACACACAATCCCTCAATCAGTGAATAATGTTTTTTCTTTATTGTGATACTGCATGTGTATTCTGACAGCAGTAGGCAATTTGTCCCCAGAATCTTCTGCCGTGGTTCCTGTTTGCCATCTTCTTGCGGATGCATGTTGTATTTTTTTATGATTGCTCTGTACAGTCTCTCCTATTCTGTCTGTCCCCTTAAATTTTATTCTGATGGCCTGAAAGAGTCATCTAATGACTTAGCTTTAAATGCCATTCTCTGCTTGTGTTTGTCAAGGGTGGGAATTGTCGTAAGCTGGTTTTTGTTTGTGCTTTTCCTCGGACTTTCAGTTTAGGTCTCTCTTGGACAGGGATGAGGATGGGATGAGATGTGTGTGCACACTCTCTTGAAATCTCCCAGGTCAGAGTATATATCCCCTTGGGAGCTATTGGAAATGCTTTAGCTAGAAAGTGGTGTGTGCATTTACAGCTGCCTAAAGCTGTAATGAAGGCCCTCTTTACGTCTCCTGAGAATGAAAGGCGGGCAAGGCAACCAGAGCTATGGATGAGGCTGTTTGGGGGGGGCTTGATACTGTGCAGCGTATGCATAGCAGGAATGTCAGGCTGTGGTAATGCACCTGGCAGCTAATAATCTCTTCCAGTGTTCCCTACGCCCTCCTCTCAAGTTCTCAAGCCTCCGCCCCAGCTCAGTTGGGACTGATCTCCTTTTTAGGTTTATTGCAGGCTTCCAAATCATTCAGGTCTGCCTTTTGGAGGCAGAAAGCAGCGCAATGGGGGTGGTTTTCCCTTTCCTTCTCTGTCTCTCTCCCCTCTCCCTCCCAGGACAGGCTGATTAGGCACAATGACCTTTTTCATCATATCTGTTTTCTGGTGTTCTGTAAATGTTCCCAGTTGACAGCTCTATACTGCTGTGGCTTGCAGATATCCTGTGCACTGTGCGTCTGCCTGAAAACATTCTCCTCCAGGCCTCTGACGTCCCTGCAAGAAAAAGCTTCCTAATCATAATTCTCTTGGGAGGCATTGTTATCAGGTAGCTAGAGCAGGGAAGTGGGGACTCCTGGACGCTGTTCCTAGCTATGACCTTGGGCAAATCTGTTGTATCTTGGTTTCCTCCTCTGTAATTCTTACATATTACTTATATGTAATACAAGGGTGTTGTAAAGCTAGATTGCAGTTTTCAACAGACTGAGAACTTAACGACTGGGACTGTGGAAATGCACATAACTATAGTGGTGCAGGAGCGTCACTGTAGTTAAGAAGCATCATGACACTTGTTTAAAGATTGACCTTTCCAATTTTTCTATCATCGACATGCTTAATATGCTTAGTTAGATTTTTTTGAAATTTTGTGTACTTCAGGAGGGTGAAGGGGTAGGGTTAGTGACCCAAATTTGGAGTCATTTAAACCAGGGGTTCCCGAGATCTAAGCCCCCCCCCCCAAAATAGCCATTTTAAAATAAGTTCCTAGGTGGGTTTTTTGAGCAGTTTTCGAGACCAAACTGTTGATGAGCTATGGATGAAAATGGTCTAAATCTGTTGAGTTTTACACAAGGTATTGCCTGGCACTCACTAAATCTTGGGGGGAATTGAGTTCAGAATGCTATTTAGGAAAGTGTACGCTTTGACACCACACATGCACTAGTACAGAAAATCAGCTAGAGGGTTTCCATTTCCACCATTATTGCTTTAAAGCTTGACTCGTGTAAGTGCTCTAAAATCCGAATGATTAGTCTAGCTGCTTTGAAATTTGGTGTGCCTTGTGGGGCTGCTGGGTTAGCACGAGCAATCCAAATGTGGGGTCATTTGACCAAATCGTTCCTGAGTTACAGGCCTACCCCAAACTTTCCTCCCCCCCCCCCCCTCCAGGGCTGTGAACTCAGTGACATAACTAAGGATAAATCAGTCACACTCCTCCTCCCTAGGCCGAAAGGAGTTTTGGATGGTGTGGCTGGAGGATGCTACAATTTGTGAGTTGTGGATGCAATTTTATTTAGGGGGAATGTAATCAAAGTCTCTGGGGGTGGGGGTGGATTAGACGTGTTGGCACTTCCTGGGAGACCATAGGTATTAGGGGGCAGAGGAGTGGGGCACTGGGGGAATAGGGTGAGAGGGATGTAGGGCTGCAGCGAGATGTGTGTGTGGGGGGGGGTTATGGAGAGGGGGGCAAATGGTTGGGGGGAGGTTAGGAGATCAGGTGAGGAAGACATGACAGTCCCTATGCGCCTCACAACTCTGCCTGTGCATCCCAATCACCCTGCACTGCAGTGTTATGTCCCTGCATTACACAGCGGTCCTTCACTCCAGGCGCTGCGGGAAATAATGGCAATAGAAACATTTGTGTAAAATCTTCATGGAGATATTCCCTGCTTGGGCCGTGGGGGCTGGGCACAGGAGAGCCAGCTGGTTGGAGCTGGGCGTGTAATGAATGGGGCAGGGATGTGGCTGGAGAGCTGTGCTCAAGTAGGGCTGGTGGGGTGCTGCTGATGTTAAGGGTGCGGGGGAGTGGGCTATCTGTTAATGGGGCACTGCTGAAGGAGGGCGAGGTTCAGGTTACATGGGCAACCTTAACTCTGCATTTCCTGCTTTTCAGAAGTATGGGTTTTGCTCAGCTCGATGTTCTGCAGCTGAGTGACTTGTGCAGTAATGTTGGGCTTGCCGCTGATTTAGTATGGCTATCAATTCCTGACTCTTCCTGTGCATTCGACTCCTGTTTCCAGCTGACGTCCTATGTGTTTCTACACAGAAAGAAACAAAACAAGTTTTTAACAACCCAGTTTTTCTAGGGTTGATATCAGAAACCCAGAGGTCTCTCTTCTCTGAGTCATTTCCTTCCAGTGTGCAAAGGACTATAGCTTACCTCTAGGAGCCATTGCCTACTGAATGAAAATATTTATTTAGCTTAATTTTACTCCATTCCTGGAAATTTCAAGTATTTCATTTGAAATCACTGGATGTTTCTCCTGGATGGCTTGCATCAGTATTTTACTAATGAGATTTCCCTATTGTGGTCCTTAATTTTCCCCCAAAGTTTGCAGAGATGCTCTTCAAACTTTATTAGAAGCCATAGATTAGGAATTTCTAACACACCATAAAATATGAGAAGATTAGTATTTCCTTGTATTTTATTTATTTATCATCTTAGTTCAAAGCAGTTCATATTCCCAACACCACTGGTTGGCGATTATGAAAAGTTGATTGGACAATGTAAAGCTGACTTTTTTTTTTTGCTCTCAGTTCCCAAATCTAATATAACTTTGCTCAACCCATTCTCTTTGGTTTTTGACTGAATGTAATATATTTGGATCACATGGGCTAATGTTGCTAAGATCTTGAATTCTCTTGGCTCACCCTCTCCTTTTGTCTTCCATATACAATGCTTCCTGTGTTTTGTGTGTGTTTCTGTTTTTCGCCCCAGCCTGGTTAGCAGTTTCTAGCAGATGGTCCATAGGTTGTAGTGTACAAATCACTTTTCTTAGGGCCCTGGTCTTGCAACAAGTGTCTTTTAACTTGACACTTGAGAGTAGTCCCATTCAATTGAGTGAAACTACTTGTATGTGGAAAGTCCATGAAGCAGAGACCATGACTTTCCACAATCGTTCCTGGAAAAGCCCATCCTAGATAGCATCTGAAAACTGAAGGACGAATATATGCTTTATATTCTCATTAATAATTTTAACACTTCGATATTTTGTCTTTTTAAAACAATTTTTTAAACAAACAGTTATTTAACACTCCGGTTATTAAGCAATGTTTTGCAGAGTAACAGAAGTAATAAGGCCTTTTGCTAGCTCGGAGTTGCTCTTTCAGGATTGTAAGGCTAAGAGAGGTGGTATTGTCTAAAACTTACAGCTTCCTAACTGCTGAACAAAAATATAATAATTGTACTTGCTTAAAGGCAGACTGGCAGAGGGATCTCAGTATTCACTGACCTAATGTGCACATTGAATATAAGTAAGTTTTGCCCTTCAGTTTTTGGGTGCATGCAAAAAAGTCTATTTGTGTTAATCATAATATTACTCAACACTAAATTCTGTATCATTTCTACTTCACCACGGGCTGTCTATTTAGAATGGGCTTTTCCATCAGTGATTGTGGAAAGTCGTGCTCTCTGCTTCATGGATTGTGGGGTAGCCCAAAAATTATGGGAAAACAATGCAACTGAATTAGAAAGATACTGTAGTATCCTCTACGTTAGCTTTAGGACGTGTTAGCAATCATTTGGGAGTAGACAGCTCTTGAATTTAGCAAAAGAAGATATGAGATCCAATGGCTTGAAACTGAAGCTACACAGATTCAGACTAGAAATTAAGGGTACATTTTAACAGTGAGAGTAATTAATATTTGGAACAACCTGCCGAGGGTTGTGGTGTATTCTCCGTCACATGAAGTCTTTAAATTGTGACTGGATCTCTTTCTAAAAGACCTGCTATAGCCCAAACAGAAGTTATGCAGGTCAGACTATATGATTGCAATGGTCCCTTCTGGCTTTAAAATGTGAATTCCTCCAACACAGGTCAGGATGTGTTGCTTCATTTGTTATTAGTGGCGGGGTTTACAATTGCTGGGGGCTGGGTGGGGGAGAATGAATATTTTCTCACTTGACAGATGGTGTGTGAAAATCTGTGAAGTTTGATCCATGGAAAAAATGACTAGCCTTTTGAACTATTGGTAAGACAGATATGTGAACACATGGCTGCCTTTCAGCACTTCCGCTGAAGCTACGAGCTAGTTTAGCAATCAACATGTCTTACGAACTTTTCTCCTTCTTAGGATTCCTTGAATGCCTTGTTTGTTCCCTGTGACGTGTACGTGGTACCTTGTGCCTGACACTGATCCCTGTGACGACCTTTTTTCTTATTTCCTTGGTTTTGGGTAATCCTGCTTCATTTGTGAGCACAATAAACAAGCCAATAAAGATTAGCTGGAGCACTTGGAAAAGATGCTGTAGGGAGCAAGGCTGTATTACAGGGCATGGGGTCAGATAAGATGGGACCAAGAGATTGAGTGCACTGTGTGTGGCAAGGAAGAGGGGTTTAAAAGGGCCGTGGTTGAAGGGGCCCTTCTCGGCTCAGGAGTTGCAGGGCTTTCTGCAGTTACCTGAAATCAGATCCGTGATCCTCCAGAGCCCACGGGAGTCAGCGGTGGGGATCCCACCCTGTTTCTGATGGACTGTCCTGTGCTCGCTGGCTGATCGAGGCTTGTGCTGTTGGGTGCTGGAGCAGCTGCAGGCGGTCAGGGGGTGCCTTCCCTCCCTGAGCTGTGCTGGAGTTGGCCTGTTTGGTTACCCTGGAGACGGCGCAGTGTGAAACGCTTTCCCCGACCAGAAATAGTGTGCTGTACCTTGTGACCTGAGCACTCTCCTCCTTCCCTGGTCTGGGGCCAGCCCTTGTGTGTGCTTGGGGGATGGGGTGTCGGGTCACGGCCCCTCGTCACAAGCTCTGGTGTGGGGTGGGTGGTGTCACTCTCACCAGCCTGGTCCCCTGCTCCTCCCCCTCCAGTGGAAGTGTAAGATTTCAGGGGAGTAATTGTTCTTGATTTATGTCTCCTCTGGCGTTTCAGTGGTTGTGTCATATCTGTTGGGGCTGTGATGCTGTCAGCTGTCTGTCCTGGCTGTCAGGGTCCTACAGCTGAGTTGCACGTGGTGAGCTCCTACCTCTCCTTTCTCCTTTGCTCAGCTGTTTGGCTTCCCTGTGTCCTTACACTTCGCAGCAGATCCGCTACAGACATCACTTGTTCACGAGGGCAACAGATCTGTGTGCACAGCAGGACCCCTGATCTGTAGGCGCTAGGAAGCGAGAGTGGGAGGGGGGAAGAGTTTATTTTGAATTCTGGCCACCAGCTCCCATTATGAGATGAGGCCGATAGAAAAGCGAGCAGTGCTGTTTGAATGGCGTCAGGCACTCAGCAGGTGCAATCCGCACGTGAGGTGGTGGTGCCTTCTCTAGAGAGAGCCTGCAGCTCCGGAGTGCTCTGCCTTTAGTCTGTGTCAGCCTCTCCACCTCCCCCGCTGGGGGAGGGGAGGCTGAAATCGCTCTCCATTCCTGTTGCTGCTTGTGGCCGTGGTTCCTTGGAATCGTTTTAGACCGGAACAGCCTCTGGCCATTTGGGCCCTGTTGGCCCCTGCAGATAGTCTGCGTTCAGTTTCTTCTTTTGCAGCTGCAATCCGGGCATGATGCTGGCGCAAGGCATTCTGGGGAGAGCTGGTCAGAACTTGGGGGTCTCTTTTCAGAGGGCCTGGCATCATTTTTTTAATCTCTTGTCTTCTCCTGAGGTCCCACCCATTCGAGTTGGGGTACAAGTATGTCTGCACTCCCCCCATCACACAGTTCCTCACAGCTTTGATGCATAGCTACGTTATGGCTCAAGTTTATTCTAGCCCCAGCGTTCCCAAGGCAGAGCTTGCAACGCTGTCTGGAATCCGCAGGTTACCTTGTGCTTTGCACAACTGTTGTTGTGAGGGATACTGCCACGTGCAGAAGCCAAGCCAGTCCTTTCTCAGCAAGGCAGGCAAAAGTCAGAGGCACCGCACCATCTCCCCACCCAGGCTCTGAGAGTAGGAGGCTATTCCAGGCATTCCTGCTTTCTGCTCCTTATTTGGGGGTGATTCTGGAACCAAACAGTGAAAATATAACAGCTGGGAAGGAGGGAAGTGTAAGAGGAGGATCATCCCCTCCCCCCCATTGTGGCAGCAGGTGAGGATGTGAGCATCTCTGAACCTATCTCATGTATTAATCAGGACGGTTGCTACACTGGAGCAATGGGAAAGCCAAGACATAAATCCTGCAGAATCCTGGACTGCTGATCCCATCCCAGGAGGGAGCTGTGTGTGCTGGGCCTTGCCGTACCCTCCCCGTGCTGGTCTGCTGGGGAGAGGGACAGCTACCTGAGGCTTTCAGGTGCAGGAGCCTGGGTGAAGACATATGAAGAGCCTATCAATGAAATCATGTTGCAGTCTTGCAGCTGACTAGCCCATGTAGTCCAGCCAGCCAGGGCCTCTGCTGCTCATGCTGCAGTATTATTCCCGGGGGAAGATTTGCCTGTCAGAGACAGGGCCAGGGAGGAAACCTGTTTTCAACTTAGCCTGCTGCAGATGCAGAAAGGAAGAAATGTAGGAGGGGGTCAGTGTCAGCTTCCTGCTCCTTCCCCTTGCATTGGTGGGCGGGGGAAGAGGGACAATACTGATTTCTCTGTTTCTGGGGGCCTGCCTCCCTGGGAGATCTGGGGTTTAGCATCTGTTGCTCTCCTGTCACCCCCTCATGTGCGTGCTGCTCAGACTGGGGGGATGAGGTTGATAGAGCCAAGGCTCTGTCAGTTGAATGACATCTCCTTTCCGTCGACTTCTCGGCGACTGGAAAAGCCCTCTGTTCTGCGGCTGGGCTGGGCAGAGCCCCTGCAGTTCCCGTCTCTACCTCCACATGTGTTACGTTTAGGGGAGGAGAAGCCTTTCCCCCTTTCCTTAATGTTTTCTCTTTTAGTCCAGCTGACAGCCCTGCTTGAATTGACCTTGCCTATCTGTTGGAAAACTACAGGTACTTAGCAAGCACTCGAGTGCTCGATCAGCATTCTGCCACATCACCCTGACACAGGCGCCAAAGCACGGCCCCTCTTAGGAGGACGCAACTGGCAGCGCCGCCCCCCTCTCACCCCCGCCCACCATCCCCTGGGCTGCCTGATGTCTGTGCATTACCATGACTTGATTTATCTTAGCATCTCTCCTGGAAGGTGGCTGAGGTGATGGTTCCTTTTGCAAGGAGACCTGGCAGAACTCATTTCACATGACAGTTCCCAGGTATCTGTTCACACACTCCTCTTTGAAAAGAGTGCCAGTCTCAGAACCCATTGAACTCAAACTGGGTATTTCACGTCCATGTCAGAGATGAGCCCACAGTGTTTCACTCCTGCACTACCTGCTTTAAAGGCATTGGCGAGGCCACATTTGGAGTATGGTGTCCAGTTTTGGGCCCCCCACTACAAAAAGGATGTGGACAAGTTGGAGAGAGTCCAGGGGAGGGCAACAAAAATGATTAGGGGGCTGGAGCACATGACTTTTGAGAAGAGGTTGAGGGAACTGGGCTTGTTTAGTCTGCAGAAGAGAAGAATGAGGGGGGATTTGATAACAACCTTTAACTACCTGAAAGGGGGTTCCAGGGAGGATGGGGCTAGGCTGTTCTCAATGGTGGCAGGTGACAGAACAAGGAGCAATGGTCTCAAGTTGCAGGGAGGGAGGTCTAGGTTGGATATTAGGAAAAACTTTTTCACTAAGAGGGTAGTGAAGCACTGGAATGGGTTACCTAGGGAGGTAGTGGAATCTCCATCCTTAGGGGTTTTTAAGCTGTGGCTTGACAAAACCCTGACTGGGATGATTTAGCTGAGGTTAGTCCTGCTTTGAGCAGGGCTTTGGACTAGATGATCTCCTGAGGTCTCTTCCAACCCTAATCTTCTATGATTCTAAGTTGGGAAAGCCAACCCAGCTGTGACCGTAGCGGATGCATGTCGTTCACAGCTTTGCTATGTGTAAACACGTTGCCCTGCTCTGCCTTGCCGCGGGACGATGGTGAGTTCCTGGGAGATGCTGCATTGCAGCCAATTCTAGTCCTACTCAGCCTTCTGGTAACCTATTGATTCACTGTGTCTCAATTCCATTGGCTCTAAACAAGAGTATAGTTTGGGGTTTGCCAGCTTACACCCTATTTCTCTTTCTCTCTCCCCCTCTATTTGCAGATCACCAGAAACTGGAACGTGAGGCCCGAATCTGCCGGCTCTTAAAACATCCCAATATTGGTGAGTACCTCTGGGGGTGTGTGGCTCATGCCCTGTGCTTGCTATTCCTGGGAACGGACGGTGAATTCTCACTGCTAACCTGCCCAATTCTGGCCTTATTTGCCAGTGAAGCCTCATCAGCTACTCCTCATTTCTGCAGTCCCTGTGTGCGGATGCAGCCCAGTGCCTGCGGTGGGGCCCTGGGGATGGATCCCCCGAACCGTCTGGCCTGTGCCGTGCACAGAACTGTCCCAGATCGTGCTCTGCAGTCCTTTTGTTTGGTGTTCTGAGCCTGGCGTAAGCTGCTATATTCACTCCACTTCCGCCTCTTGGTACTGTCTGTGTGCACCCTGTGAAGGCTGTGTTCAGGGAGGTTCCCCAAGTCTGACGCACAGCGGGCTAAGCTGTCAGCTCTGCCGCCACAGCGGTCACTAGCTCCATAAACAAAAGAGCTGATACTTGGTTTCCATTCTTGAAAGGGTTTTGTCTTCTGCTGAGTGTGGCTCTCACATGGCTGGTTTCCATGGTTATCCGGCATGCAGGTTTATTTTCTTTCTCCTAGGGAAATGCGGAGAGGGAGAAAGAATTGCCCTCTTTGAAGGCTTTAGTGACAGGCTACAAATAAGTGATGGAGTCACGGGGACAATTATGACTTGAAATACGGGGGGGAGGAGGAGAAATAACTCAACTTCTAACAAAAAACCATGTTATTTACTAACCAGCAGAAACAGGAGCGGGTTTGTTTCTTGTTCCAAAGCTCCATGGAAGATTGCCCGTCAGTCCCACTCCAGTGAAATTTGCCATTGTTTACTAGAAACTGCCGTGCACAAAAATTTGGACCCTATTAATTCCTTTTATTAATGTATTTTATTATGATCTAAAGAGGTGTTGGAGCTACTTAGGAACTCATCTGAGGTGGTTGTGCTTCTCCAGGGAGGAATATTGAGTAATGCCAGCCTGCCTCCTTCAAGTAGGGCAGGCTCTGAATTCCTCTCCTATAGAGCCATAGGGCTGTGGGCCATAGGTAAGGCTTAAATTTGTCACAGGTACCCTCAGGGGATGACATGGATTTTCTTTCACACAAGTATCCCCGGTGGTGGTGGTGGTGTGCCGCGTTCCCCCTCCCCCCCATTGTCCTTCAGTATTTATAAAAAGTGAAAGGAGCCCTAGTGCCAGGTTTGACAGCTCCAGAGACTAACCCTGGTAGCCTCAGAACTGGGACAGCCTGGGGAGGGAGCAGCGGCACAAGCCTCTCCCGGGCTGCTGCGCCAGTGGGCAGTTATGTCTTAATTTGCATTTATGTGATCACTACAAAAAGTGCTCATCCAAGCTCTGGGAACCCACGCACTTTCTAAGAATATAGAAATAAAAGGCAGCCGTTCCCCCCCAAAAGGCAAGAGGAGTGGGAAGGCCCCCCCATCACGTGGGGCAGCTTCTTTCCTTCAGAGCACATGTCCCAGCTCCCTCCCAAAAGGCCAAGGAAAGGAGGTGGACCTTGCAGCGTGTTCAGAAGGCCAACAGGTACAGGCTATTTCAGACCAACGGAGGTGGTGAGTGAATTCCACCATTCAGGGCCCTCATGCAATATGCCCTGCCAGCAGCCTTTAAACAGAGGCTGCTCCATCTCTGCCGGCAGTGGCAGTATGGCATGGGTGACAGGTGGGACAGCAAGGGTGCCTCAAATAGGCAGATCCCCAGTTATGTAGGATCAGCCTACATTGGCCTAAACCAGCGGTTCCCAACCTTTTTTTACAGAGTACCACTCGGGTCAGGTACAGTCAGGTCAAGTACCGCTTCACCTGACTGTACCTGGCCTGAGTAGAACTCGGTAAATCGATGCCCTCCGCCGAAGCCCTGCCGCCGTTTGACAGTTTTCGGCGGAAGAGAGGATGGGACTTTCGGCGGCAAGGGGGGAGTGGTTGGCGGCGGTGAGCTTTTTCAGCGGTGGGGGGGGGGGGGGGGGGGGGGATTCGGCGGCGGCAGGGTTTATCGGCGGAGATGGGGGGGGGGGGGGGATTCGGCAGCGGAATCGGCGGCGAGGTTTGCCTCGTGTACCAGCGAGCCGTCTTCCGCGTACCACTGGTGGTACGTGTACCACCGGTTGAGAACCGCTGGCCTAAACAATTTATATACCCTGAACTGGTTTCAAAAACCACCTAAAAGCAAGGCAGTGATGAGTTAAGGATATTCTAAAACCAGCACTGCTTCTTTCAAGGTCTTTGTTCCATATCTTAACTGATATATTTCCCATTTATCAATTGACAGCTGGTACAGTAATCATAATTGTAATTTCTTGAGTATAAATGTGTGTGGATGAATAGAGAAGTGGGCAACATTGATTTATGGCAAAAATGCGTGTGTATGGGGAGTGGCCTTTGTGGCTGATGAATGTGCCATGTACATCTATACCTATTTTTTATTCTTTTTCAGATTACTGAGTGTAGGATTTATTTTGGGTCCGAGTTAAGGTGATTGTTGCAATATTCATTTCTTCTTTCTGCTTGATCAGTGGTACCTGTAGGTACTCAGCACCTCTGAAAAATCAGTTGCTCAAGTTGGGCAGCCAAAATTAAAGGTAACTTTCCAAAACAGAGGCATCCCAAACTGATGCATGTCACTAGTGAGAAGTTTGAACAAACTTTGTTTAGAGCTGCATCACAGGCAAGTCCTGGGCTTTCCATCAAGAAACAAAGGGAGCAAAAACTTGACAACGAAGAGCCAGTTTAGTGGTACCAAACTCAACAGGGCTATCTTAGTACAAAAGCAGTTGAGTCAGGGCACCCCCTCACAGTTATCACTTGCTGCATGGGTGGGGCCTTACGTGCCTGAGCCTACCTGTGACATGTCTCTAGAATGCCACCAGGAAGTTCAGAAAGAGTCCAGGAGGCTTTAAAACATGATCCATGATACTGTCTTCTGATCCCGCTTTTTAAAAGTGATTCGCTGTGGTGAATAAATTGGTCTCTTGCATGTCAATGTAATAAGCTGCAGTGACTCATTTTGGTAGCTAATCTCCAAACTTTTGGTTTGCACTGTATTTTTGCACTGAGAATCATGGAGGAGAAACGGCCATCAACGTTGTCTCAATATCTTTCTCCTGGTATGAATTTCTTTCTCCTTTGACCACCCCAAATAGCCAGGGACGTGGATACAATCAGTATGCTACCAGCTTTAAATCCATGACATTCTGACCTGCCTGGGCTTAAAGGTGCCTGCTCATTGCACTGCCGTCAAAGAGTTCTGCAGATTGGAGCCTGTAAATAAGGATATGGCAAAGTCCTCTTTTTTTTTTTTTTGGTGGAAACTCCATTCTGACAATTACTGTGATGCTGTGGTGAGCTGAAGCAGGCTATCATAGTGTGAAGGTTTTAAAATGGGACATAGGTTTGCTGATCTCCTGGTTATTTGGGGCTTGTGACACACTGTTGTTGGTTTTGCAAGTCATCTGTTGGGTCTGAAAAGAGTGGCGATGTGGTAACTCCAGAGTACAAAACCATGACCACAGCGTATGTCAGTCGTGTACCAAAAATGGATAAAATCCAGATTATTTTGGGTATAAAACCAGACTGGAGGGTGCTGATGGTGTGTCTATTTCTATTATATTTCCCTTGCTGTTGCTTTTCGTGCTGCAACCACCCAATGATTTCTCTGAAACACCACCACCGAATCTGAGCCTAATTATGGACTACTGCTGTGTAATTGGCTGTTTTCTTGCTCTGTCTGTGGATGCATATTGGGGCTGAGGTACCCCCAGTGGTATAGTGCTTCAAAGGGCTGAGTGTTTCAGTCCAGTTATTCTGTCAGCCTCTGGAGGGAAGAGACTGGTCTTGAGGCAACTTCCAGAAAGTCTTGCTTTCCAAAGGCAAATTGCTCTAATGCAATGTATCAAGCTCTGTCAACTGGCTACCATCCAAATGTGTCAGGCTTTTTGTTACCATCCCTTGCTGTTTTCAGTGGGGAAGGAGTGATGTGCTCTGGCATTTCCTTCCCAGCCCTTCGCCACTCTCAAAAGCTCCAGACGGATATGCCTTGCTGAGCAGGAAGACTCTGTGAAACCTGTCCATGCTGCTTTAGATATCAGAGGGGCTGAATGCTTTGCTGGTAGTCTTCTGGAGTTCCTTACCAAACTCAGATTCCCATTGCACCTGCATAGGTTGTTCTGTGCTGACCAGGAATGACAGTTAAGTGCAGTGGAATGGGATGCGGGTTAATTGGTGACCAAACCACCTTCATCCTCCCTTTCAAAGGGAAAGCAAATCTGACTGACTCACCAAGAGGGCACGAAAACGCACAGGGGAGGGCCTGGTCTGGTGAAAACTCCCACGGAGATCAGTGAGAGCCTTGCCTCCGGAGGGATGTTGGATTTCTTCCTTCGCTGTCTGATCTGCCGTTCAGGTAATTCACACAAATCTGGAAAGCTTTGCAGAGCTGTGTCTACATCAAATGCTTGCAAAACCCTTTCACTTCTTTGGAAACCACAGACCAGTTTTTTTAACCTAGTATCTGGTTGCCCCATCCCATTATCTTCAGCACGGAGTTGCAGAACCAAGCTTCCATAGCCAGTCTCTTCAGGTGGGATATGCAGGCTCGGCTCCCTTCTGTGACAGCTTAGGTAAAATGTATCTTTTGAAAAACTCACATACAGGCAACCCTACTTGTTTAACTTGTAGCTCAGTTGTCAAACCAGATTGCCTGAATTAGTGGGCTCTCTTAGAAGTATTGTCTATGCTCTGTTCTGGGGAGGAGGGATTTTTAGCCATTTTCTGCCCTTGCTAACAGCAGTACAGCTGTCTGATCAGGGTGCCCAAGTGTATGAGATGCAGGATTGTGGTCCTGGGTGGAGACATGGCTTCAGGTGTTCACCAGAATGTTTTAAAGTGTTGCTCAGAGCAGATTTCAACAGCCTGTTGTTAAACGTGGCCTTGCGCTACCCCAGAAATCAAGGGCTCCTAGAAGCTGAGGTATCCACCCCTTGACTATTTATAGACTGTTATCATGTCCTCCCCTGCTTTAACAGTACATAGGCAAACTTTACAAATGTAGCTTTTGAAATCTTGTCTCAAAGGTGAACCCCTGATCACTTTTGTTGCATTCCCCTGGCTTCCACTTCATTGCTGTCTCTGCTAATTGTGGTCTCCAGAGCTGACTGCCCAAGGAACTGTGGGAATAGTACAAACAATAAATAATCATTCTGATGTGGCCCCACCAAATGCTCCCTGTTGCACAACATGATCTCTTTGTCGCTGTACACGTCAGTACTGCCACAGGCTTACTTTACTCTGTTATTCCAAATTCCTTCAAATTGCTGTCCGAGGTCCCTTTTAGAACTAGTGTGGTCTGTTTCTCCTTCCCTTCAAATGTCTGTGGTCCTAATTATTTTTCCATGTGTAACTATTGTATCTTGTCACTGTCTTCCTATGTTCTACTCCCTCTTTAAGATTTGGGGGAAGCTCTAGAGAAATCAGTTGTGAATAAACTTGATTTCCTCTGATCCTGCTCAGTTTGATATTTCTTTATCCCCTGGGGTACCACATTAGAAGTGCGTTCCCCAGGCAATCTGATGTTGGTGGCTTTGTAAAAATGTTGTAGGGTGATTTCACCTGCCTATGAAATATTAGGCATGGACCAGCTCTGGAGGCAGGATGCCAGACTTGATGGGCTAATGGTTTGAGCCAGAACTTCAGGCCTCCTTGACATCTCGAGAAACATATTCCCTGTTAACCAGATCCTCATTGATTTATCTGCCTTGGAATACTTTCCCACCACCTTTTTTTAACAAGATCATTCCAACCTTTCCCTGTTCTAATGGGGCAAAGCTCTTGATCGTGTTTGCTATAAGCAGCAAGTTCAGTTGTGGTTGTGGACTGCAGAGGTCTAGGCTGCCTTTGCAATTGGGTCAGAGGAGATATGTGTGCAGAGATTAGTTAAAATGCTGGCTGAGGGTATTTTCCAGCAGCTTGTCCAAATTCACTCCTAGCAGAGCTCAGTTGACTTCCTTGGTGTGAGACCATGGAGAAATTTGGCCCTCTGTGTTTAAAATGCGTCTCTGCCATGTGACTGTTTCTGCTTGGGGGAGGTGGGGATGCTGGACATGTTCCTTGTTCCCGTGTGAACTTGTTGGTGAGAGGGAATTGGGGGAGGGGGGTTTTAAGTCCTTGTAGTAAGAGATGCAGTTCACTGCTTTCCCAGCTCCTAGTTTGAATGGCTCTGCCTTGGAAGGGCTCAGGCTGCTTGAGGAGTTGCTATGGTTCCTGGGAATGCTTGAAAAACAGCGATGGCTCCCCCTCTTCATTCCTTGCTGCTCCCACCAAAAATGCCAAACACCACCTCAGCTGTAGAGTGTTTCCCTCCCAGAAGTTTCTGATCGCTGAACTCCATGTTTCCCTTTCTCCAGTCGCACACGGATGCTGATGAATATCTTGTGTGTGCACTGTAGCGAGGCTGAGATTTGGCTCCCCTGAACCAATTCATCCCCTTACATTCCTGACTCTGATTCTCTCCCTCTCTCTCTTTTTTTCTCTCTAATTTTTCTCCTTTTCCCTTCATCCCTTTCCCCACTTGTTTGTTCTTTCATCTTGGGAGCTGTATTTCCTCATTGCTGCCTCATCTCAGGGGCTGCGCAGTGACTTTGCTGGTCTCTGCTGGTTGCTGTGTGTCTGCTGGCCAGCTTTGCACTAGTTGGGGTTCTCTCCGTGACATTAGCCAAACAGCGCACTGTGGATTTTTGTTGTGCAGTCAAGAAATCCCTAAAATGGATGTTGGGATAGGAGCCAAAAATGTTAGCTCTACAAGCTTGAAATATTGCAAAGGGCAGAAAAGGGAGCAACCCCTTTGCCTCCGACAAATAAAAGCAAGGAGTAAAAAGATGGAAATAAAACCTAAGTAGTTGCTTCTGTCAAGTGACTGTAGACTGAGAATATGGTCATGTCCACTGTCTGGTGCAATCATGCAAGCAACAGTTATTTTTAAAAGCTAGTGGTTGCTTCAGGCTAAGGAGTCTAGCATAATTTCCTTGAGCAGTATAAGCAGAGCCTTCTCTCTGAGAAGCATGCTAGAAAAACTCTGCTATGGCATAGAGGCAGGGCCCATTTATATCCTGCTCTGGCTGATACAATACTCAGGAGACAAAAGGTCTGTTCACACAGGTCAAGGAAACCTTATTAGAACGCTGCTAGCAACATGCACAACTTCAACTGTGTTGTGAGTGGAGACTAGAGAGGAGTGGTAGGGTAGATCCAGAATAAAGATCCAGGCCTTTATTTTTAAACACATTACAACAAATAATATGAATAGACGTTTCTTTCAGATTTCAGGTTTTTCTGAAAGGTGTTTGTTCAATTTTGGCTAAAACGTTCCCCGAGTAGTGTTGTGATCCACAGCAGCAGCTGGGGCAAAGAAAGGAAGTGAAAGTGCCTGGAAATAGAGAGGATGCCTGACCCATCAGCTTTGCTGGTCAATGCAGAAAGCAAGCAAACTTAGACTTTTCAAAAAACAACAACAACAACAACAAACACTTTCAGAGATCGCCTTGCACCATGAGTGGGCATACATACATACACCCATGTTCGATTGCACTCTCTTAAAATTGCAGGATACTGTGCTTAGCTAGTACGTAGATAATTGTGGAACTATTGCTAATAGTTGTGAAAAGGAATGAGTGCAATTTAACTGGTATGTTTGCTACTGTCCCAGCTAATGTAGACTCATTTGGCTGGTGCCACAGGGTTGAGCCAGGGGTGTGTTAGGTGTGAGATGTTGAACTAGAGTCTGTCAAGACAGAAATTACAAAATCAAGACTAAAAGAGGACATAAAAGTTGACTAAAACTGAAATGTCATGAATGTAACTTCTATTCAATGAAGTATATTTCTCTTCTTACTTTTAAATGGGTCTCTGAAAGGGACCAGCTTGCTGTCCTGCGGAGCATTCTGGGTCACAGATTCTGTTCTTTGTAGAACGTTCTCTTGCCAGAGTCCCTTCGTGGCAGGGAGAACGTTCTCTTCCCCTCACTCTCCAAGGCTGGAGTTGTTACATGTTTCACTGACTATGAGAAGTGCATGGAGGAATCTTTCTTGTACTTTTTCATGCTAGCCTGGCCCTGCTCATCTTGCTCTTTCAGTGGAGATCCCTCGGGTGCCTCTGCAGGGGCTTGGTCCTGTCTGAGGGGAGCTGTGAGTTGAGAAGAGAATGTATTGCTGTTCTCTGGGGCTTTCAAAATTTAGCCAGTGTGAAATGTTTGGGGCTTTGGGAGTGTACAACCAGCTGTCGTCTATACAGCATCCTGTAACCTCTCTGTGGTTAGAGCCAGAAGGAGTGGAGGGGAGACGCCATCATCCCAGGGGACTGGTTAGCAGCAGCAGGAGCTAACCATGCTGCTCCTGTTAGTTGCCGCTCTAACGAAGCTGGTCATTAGCTGCTGGAACAGATGACTTCCAGAGGATTATTTGTATTACACACTTTAATGCTTTTTAATAGCAAATTTTTAATTAAAAGGAAAGCAGCTGCAGCCGAATTCTGTGTGTTTAATATCGTTAAGGAAACAGCTGGAGTGGGAGCTGAGCGGTGTCAGCAGTCCCAGGTTCAGGATGGCCTCCTAGCTGGACAGGGTGCACTGCATTTTGGGAGCTGTGCTGGAAGGGTTGAGGCTTAGCCAGTTATTGAGGTGGCGGGGCTGTTTCGGTCTCTCAGGCTGTGAGAATGGGGAGCAGGTGGGGAGATGGAGCGTGGGCGGTAGCCATCTGTGTCAGTTCACTTGTCAGTTGCGTCGTTGCAGATGATAGCGCTCAGTTTGCCGTCTGTCAGGCCATGTGTATTTGTATTTGTAGCTTCAGCATCCTCTGGCTAATGTGAGAGAGTTACTTTTGGTGAGGGAGTGAGTGGGGCAGGCTTTCACAGCTCATTTTATTCCACCCCTTCTCCTGGTTTGCTGGGCACTTGCCAGCGGTGTCTGTCTTTTGCCATCGAGCTCACTAAAGTTCCCCCTCTAGTACATCTCTTTGGCTAGTGATGAGAGACCGAGAAGTCCAAGACATCACTTACTCCTTGAAGGAGGCAAATGCTGCCTAATGCCGGGCTGGAATCCACCCAGAGGTGATGCTGCTGCTGATCCTAATGAGCAGCTGATATTTATACAGCATTTTTCATTCCAAAAGATCCCAGAGCACTTTTGAGATCATACCACTATGGCTGCTTGAAAGAGTTGCTGTGTTGCAATTACCGTGACACAGGGGACAGGCATCTCCATTACAGTATATTGGCTCTGCTGTGGGTACTGCGGCAAAAGCATCCACGTTTCAGCAGCCTGAGTGGTGTGTAATCGCTGCCCAAAATCTTGGATAATACAGTTGGGGATGACTGGTGGTGCCTCAGAACCTTCCGGAATGCTGGATGAGCTAAAAACCAGGAAATAGAGTGCTAAGGTGTAGCCCTGTCTTACTCTATAACCTTTACTCTGCCCCCGGGAGCTCACAGTGGCGCCTGGAGGATGGACTGTGTTTAGTTAGGGTGGCCCTATAATAAGAAGACATGAGGTCTTGCTAAGGCTGTGTGCCGTTTTAGGTAGCGTGTGGTGTCCTGCAGAACTGGGTTCTCTTCTTCAGCTGTCAGCATGCCCCTTCCTCTTCACTGCATGAGAGCTGTTGACTGCGGGCTGGCAGCGCTCGCACTGTGCTAGTGTATCAGGACCACGTGTGTCACTGCTGAGTCACGTGGGTTGTGCTGATAGAAGCACGGTGACATGTTGCTGTGGGGATTTGTAGCTCTTGGGTAGCATGCACGGGGCCGGATTTAGGAGCAGGCGACCCGGCGCGGGGGGCTATTTGTGGTGTTAGGGACAATAGAATGTTTGACGTAAAATGTTTCAGGTGTTCATATGTGGATTCATTTGTCACCAACATCCTAGAATGTTCTGGACCTTTGTAGAATCTTCCAGACTTTCTGAGAACTACATTTTCCTCGACGCTCCGAGAATGTGGTCCGCCAGGCCCTCGCGGGTATGTAAGGGGTGGGGCATCGCCCATCAGTCAGTGAGAGGTAAGGACGCTTTTCCTCATGTGTGGCTAGCTTTGAGGATTCTGTTCACACTGCCGGTCACAGTCACGAGTGGTGAACACAGCTTTTCAAAGCTCAGAGTCATTAAAACATATCTTCAGTTACTTCAGTCACCAGGGTCTGAGGAAATACTTCCTAGAACACTCAAGAAGCTGACCAAGGAGATAGCTGAGCAATTAGCAGTCATCTTCCAAAAGTCATGGAAAATGGGTGTGATTTGAGAGGACTGGAAAATGGCACTATTTGCCTATCTATAAATAAGGAAACAAGGAAAATCAAGGGAATTACAGACCAGTGAGTTTAACTTCAGTACTCAGAACGATAATGGAACAATTAATTAAGCAATCAGTTTGCAAACACGTAGATGATGATGATGTGAGAAGTAACAGTCAGCATAGATTTGTCAAGAACAAATCATGTCAAACCAACCTGATAGCTGTCTTTGCAGAGTAACAGGTTTTGTGAATGGGGAGAAGCAGTAGATGTGGTATATTTTGACTTCAGTAAGGCTTTTGATATTATCTTGCATGACTTTCTCATAAACAAATTAGGGAAATACAACCTAGATGGAGCTACTATAAGGTTGGTGTATAACTGGTTGGAAAACTGTTCCCAGAGAGTAATCATCAGTGGTTCACTGTCAAGCTGGAAGGGCATATCGAGTAGGGTCCTGCAGGGATCAGTTCTGGGTCTTGTTCTGTTCAATACCTTCCTCAATGATTTAGATAATGGCATAGAGAGTACACTTATTAAGTTTGCGGATGATACCAAGCTGGGAGGGGTTGCAATTGCTTTGGAGGAGATGATTAAAATTCAAAATGATCTGGACAAACTGGAGAAATGATCTGAAGGTAAATAGGATGAAATTCAATAATGACAAATGGAAAGTACTCCATTTAGGAAGGAACAGTCAGTTGCACACATACAAAATGAAAAATAACTGCCAAGGAAGGAGTACTGCAGAAAGGGATCTGTGGGTCATAGTGGATCACAATTAAATATGACTCGACAGTGTGACTTTTTTTGCAGCATTCTGGGATGTATGAACAGGAGCGTTGCAAGTAAGACACGAGAAGTATTGTAATTCTTCCACTCTACTCCATGCTGATTAGGCCTCTGCTGTAGTATTGTGTCCAATTCTGGGCACCACATTTCAGGAAAAATGTGGACAAATTGGAGAAAGTCCAGAGAAGAGCAACACACATTATTAAAGGTCTAGAAAACATGACCTATGATGGAAGATTGAAAAAACTGAGTTTGTTTAGTCTGCAGAAGAGAAGACTGAGAGGGGACATCACAGTTTTCAAGTACATAAAAGGTTGTTACAAAGAGGAGGGAGAAAAAATTGTTCTCCTTAATCTCTGAGGATAGAACAAGAAGCAATGGGCTTAAATTGAAGCAAGGGTTGTTTAGGTTGGATATTAGGAAAAACTTTCTATCTGTGAGGGTAGTCAAGCATGAGAATAAATTGCCTAGGGAGGTTGTGGAATCTCCATCATTGGAGATTTTTAAGAGTAGATTAGACAAACACTGTCTAACATTGTCCCATCTGAAACCCTAGGTACGTACTTGGACAGCTGCTCCGTCCCACGGCTCTTACTGTCACATCTGCATTTCTGTGCTTAGCCTTCTAGCTCGCTCAGAGCTAGCCCAGTATGTCTGCCTGAGCTGGAAACTATACCTCCAGCTCCAGTGTAGACGTACCCTGAGATGCAATCATGGGGCAGCCTGTGAGCCTGCAGCCTTGGCAGGGTTTGAGTTTCTCTAAAGCTGCAAGAGGGAGGACGGTCATATGCATCCCCCTGTGTGCCTCCCTACCCCTTATTTTGAAAAGAGCCTTTGGCTAAAACATCCCTGTTGGGAAGGGAATGTGGCTTGAATGATCTCTTCGCAGCTACTGTATCTGCTCATCAAATGAATTGATAGCGGGATGTGAGGAGTGAGAATGGACTCCTCAGGGAAGTGCTGGGTTCTCACATGACTGTGCAGAACCCCTGTATTCCCTAGATGCCCCGATCAATGCGACTCAAAGCTCTGTTTGCAGAGCATGCACTTGGGCAGCTTGCTGCGCTAGATGCAGGGGTATTATCTCCCTGAAGAGGAGGCCAGGAGATGCAGGTCTGCGGTAGTCTCAAAGGGAGTGGTGGAAGCTTTGTTGCTTGAATAATTAAAGCACCGTTAAATGCTGTGTAGAGAACAGCCCTGCTTTGCAAAGTGATGGGCTGGATGTGCCAATCCATCTTTTCCATCTCTCTTGTCTATGATCTCATGTCTGGAATTGGCCTCTTGGCTTCTCCTGCCCCCAGCATCTAGACATATTCCGCACCTCCATCTTCTGTGCCACTGTTACATAGCACATCAGAGGTATACTAGTCCAGGATGGCAGGGCTAGCAGCCTTTATAGAACACAGGGACCTTGTTACATGGGGAGTTAGTCAGGGCCAGGAACCTACGTCCTACCCCGGTGTGAAAAGCCGGCCATGGGTATAGAGGAGAGGGTTTTATACTAGTTGGAAAGAGGGGGAGTTGGTCATCTGGGGATTGCAAGACACATGGAAAGTGATGGTGAACTAAAGCAGAGGGGATTCAGGGACCCTTTTAACCAACTATCTAACTAACCAACCAACCAACACACACGCACACCAGCACACGCATCCCACACTCTACCTAGAGGGCGGGGGAGCTTTTTGCTGGGTTATGTGCTGCTGCTGCTGTTGCTTGTGGTGGCTGAGTGATGGTGGAAAGGGGAGATAATGTCGTTAAGCCGATAAACTCTGGTAATTGGAGTTGCGTTGAGAGAAGAGTAAATCATTTAATCTTTACGTCAAAGCAGTAATCGGGCGGGGTGGGGGTTAATGTCAATATCAAAACAGGAGCCCAGCTTTGATGGCAAGGCTGCAAAATGCAAGTCAGTTTGGTGAGCAATGCCTGGGACCGAGTGAGGCAGAGGGAGGGCGTCTGTGTGTCTGTCTCCATTCAGGTTAGCGAACTACATTAGCTAACTCCAGATAAAACAGCAGTGAAGGCTTTGTTTTAACTCTGGTTAGCAGCTCCCATTCCACTCCCAGCTCTTCTAAATGTGTTAACTGGAGCTGCTAACCTGAATTAAAAGCAGAGTTTCTTTGTCTTCACTGCTGTCTTAACTAGTGTTAGCTAACCTGACTTAGGAACATACCTGTTTTTTGCAGTGAAGACATACCTCAAGAAAGTGCTTCTGCTATTGCATTGCTGAGGAGAAGCGGAATTAATACTCAGCGGCACTCGTGGGCCAGGGGGCTGGATTGGGGTGGGATTGAAGGGGTGGAGAGTTTCAGTATGTTCTCCACTCATCCCTGTGAACATATTTTTTTCTTTCCTGCTCTTTCTGGACCCTTCCCTCATCTGTCTCCCCACCTTCACGTTATTACCATTGTCAGTCATCCCTGGCCAGCCTGCCTGTGCCCAGTCTCTTCCTTCAGGCCCGTCCTTGGCCCTGACACTGCGGCAGCCACTCTCTCCCGGAGCTCGCCTTCTCAGCAAACTGCTTAGAAAAGTAGTTCTTTGAGTGCTTGCTCATGTCCATTCCATGCTAGGTGTGCGCGTGCCGCGTGCGCTGGCTCTATTGCCCTCTGGAGCCGCCCACATATGCACCGGTATGAGGGGTGCCGCCGGCTTCACAGCCTCTCGGTTCCTTCTTATCGCCCGTGACAGTTGCTGGAACAACCCTTTCTTGCTCTGGCAAGGCTTCGTCCCAGTGGTTTCGGAGTCTTTCTTCATTCGTAGTGCTAATAGTTTAGTGTATACAGTTTCACAAATAGTGTTTGTTTATATAGTTAGTGTAGATAGTTCCTACCAGCAAGGGACTTCTCACTCCAGTCCCTGGGCTTCAAACCATGTGCCTCCAGTGGCAAACCTGTGCCCGTGAGTGACCCGCACGCCAGCTGCTTGAAGTGCTTGGGGGAAACTCACGTAAAGAACAAGTGCCAAATCTGCTGGGACTTAAGACCCCGCACGGAAAAGGAACAGGACATTAGGCTAAAGGCTATCCTCATGGAGGCCGCCCTCAGACCTGTTCCTAGTTCCAGTCCTGAAGCCTTCCCCACGAGGTCATGGGGTCCATCCAGGGCTTCCAATATAAAGGCTCCTACCTTTTTTCAGAGCAGATGGACACGAAACTTCATGGACTGAAGGACCAGAGGGCCACCCTTTGATCCTTAGGCCTGTATATGCCGTATGTCATCCTCCAGCTTTTATACACCACTCCCTTCCACACTCCCATCCACGTCCCTCTTCAGGTACCCTTCTCATGAGCAACTTCTCCTCCAGGAGGTGCCATCCCTCCTATGTATGGGGGCTGTGGAGGAAGTTCCTCAAGACTTGAGAGGGAAGGGGTTTTACTCCCAATACTTCCTAATCCCAAAAGCCAAGCGGGGGCTCTGGCCCATCCTGGACCTGTGTTGCCTCAACAGATATCTCAAGAAACTGAGGTTCCGTATGGTCTCCCTGGCCTCCATCATTCCCTGCCCGGACCCAGGAGACTGGTACGCTGTCCTTGACTTAAAGGACGCATGCTTCACATCCACAATCCTGCACCTCAGGCCCCTCCAAAGGAGGCTGGCGTCAGTCTACTCCCTGAGCAGACACCACTTGGACTCGATTGCTCAGAGTCTTGGTCCTTGTTTCCTTGACCTGGTGGAAAGACCCAGGATCAGTAATGGAGGGGGGTACCCTTTGCTGCCCTTCAACCATTGGTAGCCTTAGTCTCAGATGCGTCAGACCTAGGATGGGAAGCCCACCTTGGTAAGCTCAGGACCCAGGGCCTCTGGTTCCAAGAAGAACTTGCCCTACATATAAATGTCAGGGAACGCAGGACGGTATGTTTAGCTTGCCAGGTGTTCCTTCCCTACATCTCAGGCAAGGTGGTGCAGGTCCTGACAGACAACACTACATCCATGTTTTACATCAACAAGCAGGGAAGGGCCTGATCTTCGGCCTTGTGCCAGAGGCCCTGTGATTGTGGGGTTTCTGTTAAACAAGCCATTCACCTCGGGGTGTCTCATCTCCCGGAAGCCTGAAACGTGCTGATGGATCACCTCAGCAGAGCCTTTTCCTCTCACCACGAGTGGCCCCTTCACCCAGAGGTCATCAGTGTCATCTTCCAGAGGTGGGGGCCTCCCCAGTTAGACCTGTTCGCCCCCAGGCAGAACAGGAAATGTCATCAGTCCTGCTCACTGTGCAGGCTCTTTCCCCAATGCCTTTCTGCTCTCGTGGGCAGACCATCTATGGTACGCCTACCCTCCCATCCCCTGAGCCCGCTCGGTTCTCCTGAAAATCGAACGGGACAAGGCAAAGGTTATCCTGTCAGCACCGGCGTGGCTAGGCCAATGTTGGTTTGCCCAGTGCTCCTGGATTGCTTGGTGGCAACGCCACTCATGCTCCCACTCCGCGTGAACCTGATCTCACAAGACCATGGCAGGTTGCTTCACCTGAATATTGCCTCCCTGCACCTGACTGCGTGGTTGATGTGTGACTGAACCCTGAAGCACAGGGATCAGGTTTGGTAGGCCTTGCTAGGTAGCAGAAAGCCTTCCACCAGTGCTACCTACCTGGCTAAGTGGAAAAGTTTCACTTGTTGGGCCTCTGAACGGAATCTCTCTCCACCCTGCTCTTCTCTGCAGTCCATTTTTGGACCATCTGCTCCAGGTGGACGCATTAAGGTCTGGCACTCTCATCTGTTAAGGTTAACTTGTCTGCCATCTCAGCCTTCCACCTTCCAGTGAATGACAGATCAGTGTTCTCCCATGAGAAGATGGTCAGGTTTCTCAAGGGGGGGCTGGAAAGGTTCTACCCTCAGGTTGGCGAACCTACTTCCCCCCATGGGACTTAAACCTGGTCCTGTTGAAACTTCTGGGGGCCCCCCTTTGAGCTGTTAGCATCATGCTTCCTGCTGCATTGTTGCCTTCCTGGTGGCAATCACCTCAGCTGGAAGGGTCTCTGAGTTTGAAGTCCTTACGTCAGAATCCCCTTATACAGTGTTCTACAAGGACAAGTTGCGCCCCCATCTGGCCTTCCTACCAAAAGTAGTGTCACAGTTCCACAACAACCGAGACATCTTTCTACCTTCTTCTTCCCAAAGCCTCACAAGTCCGCTGAAGAACATCAGCTTCGTGTGTTGGACGTTAAGTGGGACCTTGTCTTTTATATTGAGAGGACTAAGCCCTTCCGCAAATTCACGCATCTCTTTGTGGAGGTAGCAGAAAGGATGAGAAGGCTTCCTGTGTCTCCCAAAGAATCTCGTCCTGGATTACTGCCTGTATTTGGGCTTGCTATGAACAGGCGAACTTCCTGCCTCCGGCCAGTGTGACCGCCCATTCCACAAGAGCCCAGGCTTTGTCAGCAGCATTCCTCTCACAGGTGCCAGTCCAGGACATCTGCAGAGCTGCAACCTGGTCATCAGTCCATACTTTTGCTTCTTACTGCGCCATCACCCAACGGGCCCAAGATGATGTCACTTTTGGGAGAGCAGTGTTGCAGTCAGCACATCTATGAACTCCAAGCCCACTTCTGGGGATACTGCTTGTGAGTCATCTAGCATGGAATGACCATGAACAAGCACTCGAAGAAGAAAAAACAGTTGCTAACCTCCCATAACTGTTGTTCTTTGAGATGTGTTGCTCACGTCCATTCCATGACCCACCCTCCTTATCCCTCTGTCAGCGCTACCGACAAGACGGACCTGAGGGTGCAGGGCTGGTGGCGCCTCTTATATTGGTGCCTATGTGCATGGCTCCAGAGAGCGCTAGAGCCAGCTCTTCGGATGCTACCAAGGGAAAAATCTCCAACAGCAATGCTCACGGTGTGCACACTCCTAGCATGGAATGGACATGAGCAACACATCTCCAAGAACAACAGTTACGGAAGGTTAATAACTGTTTTTTCTCCTCTGAGTCACGTCTTACTGAACAGACTTCAGTCCGATTTCAATCTGAGGTCCCCAAGAGCCAACGTAGGGAAACTGCTCTCCTTTGTTTAGCTAACGACCTGGATTGCTGGAAAGACTCGTCTCCTTTTCTTCTGTGTAGCCTTTAATACTGGATACCACTCCATTTTCCTAGCTGTGCAGACATCTCTGGTTCCCTCCTGTCATGGTTCCACTCTTACTTATCACACTGCTCTTTGGCTGGCTTTTAAGGAAACTCTTCCGCAGCCCAGTCTGCCAGGTGCTTGCAAAACTCCATTCTCAGCCCTCCCTTCTTTCCTGTCTGCCTTTATTGTCTACCATCTTTGCCGTCCCTTTAACCTTAGGCACTGATGCTGCACTCTGTGTATCTTTGACAGCAGCTCCCTGTCGTGTTCTCTGTCTGTTTTGACCAACTGACACTCCACTTCCTTCATCAAAATGTATCACAGAAGTGCTGCCCTTGGCCAGGAAGAGCATCGTGAACCACAACCCAGCTCCTTTTATGTGTTTCCATGACTCACTACCTTCATCCTTAGCATCCGTCCTGGACCCTGAATTTCCCTTCTCCTTCTCTCTCTCCTGTGCCTGAACACCTTAGTTGCCACCTCTGCAGCACTGCACTTGTGCTGGCTCCACTCCAGCTCAGCTGGAATTTCCATCTGTGCACCTGCCTGCGTGGATTAGTGCCGCACCATCAGTGTCCCCTCCTGACTCCAGTGCATGGAGACCGCTGGTGCCCGCCTTCCCCACATGCAGTGTCTCTGGGGGCCTCACCTTTGTCTCACAGCATCACTGATGGAGCTCTCCTTCTCGTGTCATAATCCTGGCTGCTCTTTGCTGTTTGTAAGATCCCTTTCTAGATTGCTTCCATCAATCTCCCAGCTTTTGGAGTGAGAGCCTTTTCCTCTGCTGCCCTTGCCATCTGGAACCATCTGTCCTGTTCTCACCTCGCCTTCTCATGCCCAATCTCAGGTGGAAATCTCCCCCTGGGAATTGCTCTCCCCCCTCTGCTGTCATTTTTTGTGTTAACTGTTTTTGACTCTACGAAGCAGTTTTAAGGCTAGTTGTTGGCATGAAAGATGCTTTTAAAAGCACAGTTGTATTGTGGTTGGGGTTGCTGCGTAGTCCAGTGTCCTGAGGCCAGCCTGAACAGATTTTTCAGGGAGAGCAACTTGCAGAACTTGCTTCCTGAAATATATGGTGTGAAAATAGAGACCTCTCATACTGAGAACCATCGTGTTTCCCCTGAGCCCTTCGATCGGATGCTAAACGGGGAGCTTGTTCAGGGACGGGGGAATAGGGTTCTCGGTTCCAGAGTGAGGGTGATGGGGATGAAAGGAGCAAGAGTTTGCAGGATGGGATTGGGGGAAGGTGGTTGTGGATTTCTAAGGGGGATGGATCAGATGTGGAAAATGTTACGTTGCCTGTGTGCTCTCTAAAGGCCCTGGTTTCTTGCTTGTGTTTTTGCAGTGCGGCTCCATGACAGTATTTCAGAAGAAGGTTTCCACTACCTCGTCTTTGATCTGTAAGTGCCTCCTTTTGGCTTGTTGCTTCATGGCTGAGACAAACCTGTGGTCTGCTGATTAAGAGCAGAATAAAAGATCCTTGAACCCCCGCTCTTTCCCCCCCTCCTATCCCCACCGGGACCTGTACTGAGCTCCCGTCAGCAAGGCTCTCATCTGTTGACAAAGAACCTCCTCCTAGATATGGTTTCCATCTACTCTCCTGGGACAATAGTCATTTTGCAACAAAATCACACTTGGCTTCATGCTGGCTCAAGGAGGTGAAGATCAGTGCGTCCTAGAGCCAAAGACTCAGTGGCCCTTAAGCAACTGGAAATGTTGGCCAGTGTACAGTGCTGGTTTGCATGATTCTCTCTCTGGTGTTGAGCCTTCCCCACATCTTCTTCAGCATGAACTCTGCATGTGAGAGAGAATAAGGGAGGTGGACGGGGTTTCACCATGTGGGTGTGGTGGAGGGGGAATAGGTGATGGGGGTGCCTTGTATGAGAGAGGTCAGAAAGTAGGACAGAGAGGGACATGGTGGGAATGGATGTTGTAACTGCCTGGCAGCATGTTTAAGGGTGAGATGTATGCAGCATGGCAGCTTCTGACCTGGGTCTGCTATCTAATTTTAGGGGATGATGAGATTGTTCCAGGGGAGGACAGGTGTCCTTTCTATGCCAAAGAGACGATAAGCTCTAGGCAGTAGAGGGGGAAAGAGCGCATGTGCGGGCAGTATGTTTATGGCATCTGTACTAGTTACAATTATGTAGAGCAAGATGCTGGTGCTTGTTTGCTAGGGAAGTGGTCCCCAGTGGCCCAGTCACTGTGGATGTGAGTGCGAGGATGCCTCACTGTTTGGGTAATGATCCCTTGTTGCTCTCAATGCCCTCTCTGACCTGAATTTGGGAGCTGGTGCTCTGGGGTTTCTGTCCCTGCTCCGCCCCCCTCCCCCCCACCTCGGGGATAATACCATGCAAAGATTCAGTAGGGTGGTGGAGGAACTCGTTCTGCAGCAGAGGGGCAGCCTCGTGCCCCTCCGAGCATGGGTGTAGCCCTTGTGTCTCTTCACTGCGCGTGGCTAGTCTAACCTCCCTTGGCGTGTCTCACTCAGGGTCACTGGTGGAGAACTCTTTGAAGACATCGTCGCCAGAGAATACTACAGTGAAGCTGATGCTAGGTAAGAATTTGTCCCCTTTTACGTGCCTATCACGTCAGAGAGTGTGGGGCGTCTGTACGAGGCTGTGTGGTAAAATAGATGCTCCCCATGTGCAAAACCCCTCCCCTCCATCCTGTTGCTAAGGCAACCATTCAATCTATATTGGTGACCACTGCAGTGCAGCTGACTTAGTGTGGCTTTTGGCCCTTCCCCCTTGCAGACGTTGCTGGTCTCTGGGGGGCCCTGCTGCCAGCTGCTTTGTCTGGCTGCTGGCACAGGAGCAGCCGTGTGTGTTTGGAAGGGTAACGCACAAGAGGAAGAATTGTCTTGCAGTCCAGTTAGAGGACTGGAAGCCAGGACTGCTGGTTTCTTTTCCCAGCCCTTCCAGGAACTCCTCGTCACCACATGCAGTTCTATGTAACTTACCTCTACCTCCGCTTCCCCATGTGTGAAATGGGCATGACGCGTGCCCCCATGTGTGTAAAGCACACTGAACCTCTGCGGACAGGCACTTAGCACAAGGCACAGCATGGGAAGGGACGCGCTCAACTTTAAACAGACTTTTTAAGCCCTGTCTCCCCTCTCTGTGTCCTTCTCCTCCCCTCCCACCCCCCCCCCAAAAAAAAGAGTTAGGCTTCCCTAAACAAGGTGGGCCTGGGCTCGCTCCTGATATCCCTGGCCAACCCTGAATTGTTGGTTGATGGTGTCCCATTGTCTCATTAGTCCAGGTGTGGGCTCTGTATCTCTTGTCTGCCTTCAGAGATGGTTATGTGAAATTGGACCTGCAGCTAAGTAGCGTCTCTTCAGCTCTGGTTTAGGGGGAAGCTGAGGCTTAAGGTGAAGTTTCATGGAACCCTGGCCCTACTCGGTACACTCTTCTTGCCCGCCCTTTGCTGGAGTGGGCGCTGAGAGCAGCCTGGGAGGATCCTGTGGGAGGGAAGAGACGGGAACAGCAAGCATGTGGCAGTGAGCTGCGCTGGCCGGGCAGCTTTGGGTGCCTAGGTTAGAGTGATGGGGTGTGGCAGGTTGGGGGGAGGTGCACGCATGGAGCTGCTCTGTGGTCTATGTAAAAGAACAGAGTACAGTCCTTGTCAGCATTTCCGGGGCACTGCTTGGGAGCTCTTTGCTTCTCCTGCGGCACAGTGACAGCCTCTGCCTGCCCAGCTGCTGCATGGTGCTGGAAGTGCAGCATTGTACATCACAGTCCCCCGCTGGGACGTGCTGCGACAGGGCACTGTGTGCTTGTGCCGAAGGAAGCCCAGGGAGGCAGGAGATCTCTGAGGGAGCTGGTGATGTTAGATCCAAGAGCCTTGGGGATGTGTTTAATGGCTCTGGGGCTGTTGCAGGCGTCTTGTCCTGGGCCAAGTGATACTCCCTCACTCGTCCATTCAGTCTAGCTGGGGCGGGAGGTGATTGGACTTTCTCCTCCTGCACACAGCCGCCCATCCCTTGGAGGGTGCAGGGGATAAGGAACGATAGTGAGGAGCACTGCGAGTAGCAGAGGAAGGGGCAGACACTGGTTAAGCTATGGGAAGAGGAGAGGATGGGGGCACCACTTCTTGCCCTGTGCCTATGCAACGCCTTCTTGTCTGCTCTAAGGGTGCTCGATCCCACCGACTCCAGCTGCCCACGGAGATGAGCGTTCGCTGAGTGAATGCAAAGCCCTCCCTTTCTCTCTGCAGGCTGAGTGGAGCTGAATTCCACAGCAGGCTGGGAGAGTGAGCATCGTGCCAATCCTCCTTGCTTGGCTCGCTGCGACACCTCGCTCTTTTGCCATTTTTGGCCAGAAAGCCTCTCTCACTCAGGCTCGGCTGTGTTCTAATTATACATTTTTTTGTTTTGGTTTGGGAACGGGGAGATATTCGCAGACTCTGACCCCACGGCTCGTGTTGCCAGTTACAGTGGGAGGGGCTGGTGGGGTAATGATACACAGTTCAGCAAACATGTCACCCATTTCCAATCTGTAAGATCAATAAAGAAACCTTGGGCCCCTGAGACTTGGAAAAACAGCTGTGTGTTCCCACCAGGATCGCCTGCTCTGGCTTCTCCAGGATGAACCAGCAGAGGAGGCCGAGTACCCCAACTTCCTACAGACAGGCTCTTCCTGCCTGGCCACAGGAGCTGTTAAAATCCATGCTCCTTTCCACATCAAAGAGGCTTCCTCTCTGTCTGACACCTACGTAAATGCTGCTGCATCTGCTCCAGCCCGAGGGCTTGGGAACTTCTCTCAGGCTGACTCGCCTCCTCCAGCAATCTCAGCTGCTCCTGTGAGAGGCTGGTGCACGCTCTGTGGGTGTAACATTGTCCCTGACAAGCCAAGTGTAAATAACGTGTTGCTCCTCTCTCTCTGGCGCCAGTGCCGAGAGTGGCACTGGTTCTCTGCCGACTGGGGGAGTGCGGCACACTGCGCTCTGCAGGGAAGGAGCCTGTTTTTCAGCTTCTAACTCCCTAAGTGGGCTCTGTACTTAAAAGGTACCTGGCTAGCGGGTGCAGGTGAGGTGTGTGCGCGCACATTGTGTATGCAAAGTGCTTGAAATGTTGCTCTGAAGGCCGTGTCCATGGGCAGGCGCCCAGACTCTCCATCCCGAGCTTGATGGAGGAGGCTGCTGTCTCGTGAAAGCTTGGGCCGGGCCAAGATGAGTGTTTCTGTGTGTCTTGGCCTTGTTAGTGCAACCCTGAGCTACTGCTCGCACACACGCGGGCACCTCTGCTCAGCCGATGGAGCAAACCAGTGGCCTGGTGGCAGGGGGAAGGGAAGGAGGTGGGCAGGGAAAGGGGCCAGTGAGACGGTGGGAGGGAGGCTGAGGTCCTGCCATCTAAGCCCACAGTCAAGTTGTCTTTGAAACCCTGTTGCTAAGCAACAATATTCCAGCTGTGGTAGAGTTTGGCAGCAGCTGCTGGTGGGCATGATGGGGATGGAGGAGCTATTTGGGGGCAGGTGTCAGCCCAGAATCCCTGAACTCTCCCTGCAGTGGCTGAAGGCGTGTGTGTAACCGTGTCTGTCTCCTTTTCTCCCTCTGCTCGTCTTGAAGCCACTGTATCCACCAGATACTGGAGAGCGTGAATCACATTCACCAGCATGATATCGTGCACAGGGATTTGAAGGTAATGCTGTCTCCACGACTTGGGGGAGGGAGACAGCAGTCAATGTCGTTGGCTGGGCAGGGCAGGGGCCTCGGAGGCTGATGGTTGCACCGGGGTCCTTGCTTGTGCTGGGTATGGAGGTTCCTGAAGCGCCAGTATCTCCTCTGGGTTTCCCCAGCGGGCGCGTGACTCCCAGAGAGCCTTGCTCAGGGGCTGCTTGAGCATTCGCTGTCTGTCATCCTCTCTGCGAGGCAGCTCTAGGTGGGGGAGGAACGGGGGTCAGTCTTTGGGGAGGGGGCAGGCAGTCAGAGGGGCTCATGCTGGAATTCATTAGCGTGAAGGACACTTTCTAGTCTGCCACCAGAAAGCCTAACGAGGGCCTGGCGTGCTGTGTTTACTCTGCTGGACTGAGTCCGTTTGCATAGAGCACATGTATATTTATCCCACACTTGGATTGCCAAGGACATGCCATTGGACTAGGCCTGGTCATGCAGCGTGAGTTGCTTGTGCTGTTCTCTTGTAGCTGGTCACTAGAGCCATTATAAGCTAAATAAAACAAAATGGCCGATGGGGTAAGCACAGGCTGAATCAGGCTTCTACCACGCTACAGCACATTTCTGGCCCCAGAGCCCAACACCTGAGAGGTTTCAGCTCCCTTCCTGCCCAGGGCTTGCTGTGCTGGAGGTTGATCTGACTCTAGAAAGTAAAAGCTTTGCACCAGGAGGCCTGTCCATCTAGCGACACGCTCCGTCTTGTGTGGGAATATGATGGCCGGAAGCTGCGCCATTAGATTAATGCAAGGTGGCGTCCGCTTCTGGCTCTGCTGTGCTGTAGGATGAAAAGGTTACATAAAGCCTGGGAGTCAGAAGACAGTAGCCTCAGCAGAAGCACAATATAAAAAATACCTTCTGGAGGGCTTAATAAACACACGTTGTCTGGAAGCTGTACAGTGGTGGTGAAGGGTGGGAAAGGCTACCGTTAGGGATGCTAATGCTCAAGACCAGGGAGTCTCTGGAAGCATGGATGGTTCTTCGTGCTACAGGATAGCAGTGTAGTTTTCCGCTGTAGACTTGCACTCGAATGGGTATGTTTCAGTATGAGCACCGAGACGTATTCTGCCTCGCACAGTGCTTTCCTGGTCACTTCTCCAATGGCCACCTATAGGGTACAAACGTGAAAGATCCCACGTAATCTCCCAAGCCAGGTTGTTCTGTTAGAATTGGCCAGAAGCTGGGCTCCCAAGATGACTAGCGCGTTCCTTCTCACACCCAGCCCAGTTCCCTTCAGCTGCTCCTCAAGTCTTATAATTCTGCTTTTTAAAATTAAATTATTCCATGCTCTTTGCTTAACACATGGCCCTTAGGGGCTCAGCCCTCATCAGCTGTCCACCGTAACAGACCAGAGGTAATCGAGAGCTGCCCTGCTCTGGTGTGTTTGTATTTGATATTCTGCTTTTTGCTCTTCTCTGTTACAAACCAGCCCTAAGGAGCATCCCTGCAGTAGTAGATCAGCACACATGGTACATTGCTTGTGAACCTCCCTACAGCTACAGAGGAGCACTGAAAACCCCACAGTGGTGCATGTGGAGGGGGAGAAATGTGACCATAGATTTGGTTTAATAGAATCGTAGAAGATTAGGATTGGAAGGGACCTCAGGAGTTATTTAGTCCAACCCCCTCCTCAAAGCAGGACCAACCCCAATTAAACCATCCCAGCCAGAGCTTTGTCAAGCCACAGCTTAAAAACCTCTAGGGATGGAAATTCCACCACCTCCCTAGGTAACCCATTCCAGTGCTTCACCACCCTCCTGGTGAAAAACTTTTTCCTAATATCCAACCTAGACCGTCCCCCACTGCAACTTGAGACCATTGCTCCTTGTTCTGTCATCTACTACCATTGAGAACAGCCTAGCTCCATCCTCCCTGGAACCCTCTTTCAGGTAGTTAAAGGCTGCTATCAAATCCCCCCTCATTCTTCTCTTCTGCAGACTAAACAAGCCTAATTTCCTCAGCCTCTTCTCATAAGTCATGTTCTCCAGATGCCTAATAATTTTTGTTGAGCTCCGCTGGACTCTCTCCAACTTCTCCACATCCTTTCTGTAGTGGGGGGGGCCCAAAACTAGACACAGTACTCTAGATGTGGCCTCACCAATGCCTAGTATAGGGGAATAAACATTCCCTCGATCTGCTGGCAATGTTCCTACTAATGCAGCCCAATATACATTTAGCCACCTTGGTAATAAGGACCCACTGTTGACTCACATCCAGTTTCTTATTCACTGTAACCCCCAGGTCCTTTTCTGCAGAACTGCTGCCTAGCCAGTCGGTCCCCAGTCTGTAGCAGTGCGTGGGATTCTTCCGTCCTAAGTGCAGAACTCTACACTTGTCCTTGTTGAACCTCCTCAGATTTCTTTTGGCCCAATCCTCCAGTGTGTTTAGGTCCTTCTGTATCCTATCCCTACCTTCCAGGGTATCTAGCACTCCCCCTAGCTTAGTGTCATCTGCAAACTTGCTGAGAGTGCAATCTACCCCATCCTCCAAATCATTAATGAAGATGTTGAACAACACCGGCTCCAGCACCGACCCCTGGGGCACTCCGCTTGTTACCGGCTGCCAGCTAGAGCCATTGATAGCTACCCATTGAGCCCGTTGATCTAACCAGCTCTCTATCCACCTTATAGTCCATTCATCCAACCCATATTTCTTTAACTTGCTGATAAGAATACTGTAAGAGACCGTATCCAAAGCTTTGCTAAAGTCACGATCTATCACGTCCACCACTTTCCCCACATCCACAGAGTCAGTCACCTCTTCATAGAAGGCGATCAGGTTGGTCAGGCATGACTTGCACTTGGTGAATCCATGTTGATTGTTCCTGATCACCTTCCTCTCCTCTAGGTGCTTCAAAATGGATTCCTTGAAAACCTGCTCCATGGGCTGCAGTAAAGAAATGGGGAGAGCTATGTAAAGTTGATCAAAGCCCTTTTTGAAGTAGAGCCCTGGGTGTTGGGTTGGCCTGAATTAACTGACGAGAGGAGACATGGGATGGCTCGGGGAGGCGCTATCACAGCACATTTGTCTTGACTAGGAACAATGGTTGTGCTTAGATTGGGCTAAGCTCACTCATGTGAATGAAGCTCCACCTAAAGTCAGCCTGTTTGTAGGGAAAGGTAACAACCGGAGCGTGACTTCAGCCAGCGGCGTTCTAGCCTGCTCAGACATGCAGGTGGCTACACACGCACACCCAGTGCTTCCCTCCCTGTCGCTGCGTGCAGGGAATGGGTGATGCTTCAGCGGGATGGAGCTAGCATGAGTTGCTGAGCTCAACCTAAGCTTGGCCTACCAGTGTCCCTAGTCCAGACGTACGCAGTGTGCCTTCTGGGTGGGAGGCAGGGAGGTCCTAGTTTCCTCACTAGGCTTTTCTGGTGTGAGGACTTGTTTATTTGGGGGACTTTTCCACTGTGAAAGCTGCAGTGGCACAGCCCCCCGGCCCAGGGTAATGTACTGGCCCCTGTGTGAAGTGGGGCCTGACCTTCGGGCAGGGGTGAGAGGACATGTATTCCTAAACCAACCACCATCTCTGAACGCCCTTTCTTCACCATGCAGGCGGGTGGGCTCGGAGCGTGCCTCACCTCCCCCCACCCCTGCCATGCAGGTGAGGCAGCCCCACCGGGCAGGACTGCGGTTACAAGTCCTCATGGGAGACCGAGGCACTGCAGTGCAAGCCAGGCCTCCAGCAAATGCCTGAAATGACCGTGTGTGTGTGTGTCCGGACCAGTTTGTGGATTTCTAGCCTCCTGTCCTGCTGAAGGCCACCTTTCCTGCCCTCCCCAGGGCATTGCTGTCTGCTGAAAACTCCAGTCCATGGGTCATGTGTTACATCATGAACAACAGGAGGGATTCTGTACTCCCTCCCCACCGCTCCTGACACACCCCTGGCCCTGTCTGTATGAGCCCTGGGAGATCCATTTCCTGCTGGACAGCTGTAGCCAGTGTCTTCAGGGCATGTGTGCTAGATGCAGGACCCTCTTTGCTAGAGGCAACTTGTCAGCCCAGGGAAATGTTTTGCTGCCACTTTACTGCGGGTGTTCCCCGGTGCCTGATGTTCTGGTTAGGTATTTGGCTGACAGCCTTTTCCTAACGTGGCAGAGGGAGGCTGTGGGGGACCCGTCTCTGGTACAAGGTGGTTTCGGGAGGGCTAGGCAGAGCAGCTGCATCCCATCCCTGGCACAGGGGAAGGTCTTGTCCCTCATCTGTGAAAGCATTTAATAAACTCCTGTTGACAGGGATTCCCAGCACGAATAAATGGTGCTTTCATTAGGAGCTGAAGTAGCACTGCAGTGAGCTATGTGGAGAGGTGCCGTCCCACGTTCCGTCTCTTTGGCAGCCCTTATTCTCATATTTGCTTGCCCAGTGCTTGGGGGACTGTGCGATGTTCGGGGGAGCCACATTGCTGTGGATTGTTGGATCTGCTGCACGGTTTTCTCTCTGCGCGGCTGTGCTGGAATCTTGGCCTGGAGGAACTGTGCTGTCAGCGCCACCTTGTGTCAGCGCTGGGGGTGTGGGCTGGGCTGGGCTGGGCTGGGCTGAGAGTGGCTCTTGCATGGCCTGTGAGAGCCAAGGGAGATGAGATGAGTGTCAGACTGAGGAGTCTCTCCCTTTCCATCCCCCCTCATTGAGGCCACTGGCTGTCGTCGCTGGCCTTAAGCTGAATGACTGCTTTCACACAGGGCCCTTGCCTGAATTTAACAGACCAAAGCCCCGAGGAAAGGAAATAAACATGAATTTCTCTTTCTCCCACCCCTCCCTTCTTTCTCTTCTCTCTCCAGCCTGAGAACTTGCTGCTGGCGAGTAAGTGTAAGAGTGCCGCTGTCAAACTGGCTGACTTCGGACTGGCTATAGAAGTGCAGGGGGAGCAGCAGGCATGGTTTGGTAAGAAGAAAATTTCTGAGTCTGCCCTTTTCTAGCTGCCCTTTCCAGCCTCCCTTGTACACGCCAGGCCAGAGGAAGGGTCTAGCTTATTTGGTCTTGACCTCTTCCAGCTAACGGTTAGGCAGGTTGAGTGTCAGCCTCTGGGTCCTGGCAACTGGGTAAAATGAGAGCGACAGAGAAAATGTGACTCTGTATGTGCCTTAAGGCTGAATCTCTCCTCTTGTTTTGCTTCTCAAATGTACGGTGGGAGATTTTCAGAGACTGATCCAGCTCCAAAGTTCAGACCCTGATACAAACTTTTCCTGCTGCTCAGGGGTGTTGAGATCTGTGGGTATTGTTTCCCCTTTTTCTATAAATGGGAACAGGTGCAAAGTTCCAAGCCTTGATCTGGACTTCCTGGGATGTGTTTGGGTCTGGGCAGGGTAGGGTCCAGATCTTTTCTGACAGCATGCTGGCAGTGAGATTCACAGTGATCAGTGCCTTGGAAATTCCTGAGAGCTGACAACTGCCATGGGTCTCCTATCCTTTGGCTGTGGGATGCGCCAGGGTTTGTTTTCCATCTACAACCCATCCATGTAGCCATGGGCTGAGATGTAGCACAAGGGAATATGCGCTAGAGGGTGACACGGTCCCATTCCTTCCTCACTCTTTGCTTGTTGAGAGCATTTGGGCCAGTGGGCTGCCAACCCTCCCTTTGCCTCCACTGTCCTGTGTTGATTCGCTTCCACAGAGGTAACGCAGGGAAGCGGAGGCCAGAGGGGAGGCGTGGGCTTGTGAACGTTAAATGTTACAGTCGGCAGCTCTCATGGCAGGAGCTAGCCGATCTTTCCAGCTGGGTACTTTGTGTGCCCCATGTCGTTCCTCTCCTGCCAGGCTTTGCTGGAACTCCAGGCTACCTCTCCCCCGAGGTCTTAAGAAAAGATCCTTATGGAAAACCAGTGGACATATGGGCATGCGGTAAGATCCCATCATAGCGATAACATTTTGCACTGACACAGCATTGTTTACAAACATCAGCCATTCCTTACAGCCTGGGAAATGAGGGCATGGAAAGGTTAAGTGACATGCCCAAGGTTGCAGACGGAGCTGATGTCAGAGCCTGGATTGCTGGGTTGCTCAGTTGCTCCTAGCGCTTAGTCATGTTCTCAGACCAGCCATCAGAGCCTTCTGCTGGGGCTGAATCGTCAGGACCCATCCTCGCCTTGCAGAGCCAGTGCTCCATTATTTATTTAGCTCCATAATGCTTGCTCCTTGAGTGCTGATGACATAGAAAACAAAATATTCAGGGAAGCTCCTTTTTCAAAAGGAAGCGTAAGTGTCCCTGTAACTGAAGAGTGATCAGTTTAAAGCTGCAGGACATGGGTGATGTCCGATTGATGTGTGGAGTAGGCCTGGTGGCTTTCCTGCCTGACGAGCACGTGAGGCGAGCATGGGGAGGAGTCTTGGAAGTGTGTGCAGAACCTTGCTCTCCAGCGTCCTCGCTGGGCCTGATTTCTAGAAGCAGCTTGGAGCTGCAGTGGGAAGATTGAAGGGCAGTGTGCACCGGCCCTGTGCTAGGAGCTGGGGATCAGAGCTGATCTTGGGGTACCAGGACAGACCAGCAGCCGCGGGGAGATGGAGGCTCTTAGGGCTGCTCCTCACTCAGTCACATTCAGCCCGCCCAGATGCTGAAGACTCAGCACAGACACTGCAGTGGGAGAAGGAGTGTTGAGGGGAGGAAGGGGGCTATCCTCAGTTCTGGACTGGATGGAGGATGGGAGTAATCACAGCAAATTAACCTAACCGCAACATGTCTGTCTCTCCCGCCCAGGAGTGATTCTGTACATATTGCTGGTGGGCTACCCTCCCTTTTGGGATGAAGATCAACACAAGCTCTATCAGCAGATCAAAGCTGGAGCCTATGACGTAAGGACACTTACTCACTGAGTACCCACATGGTTTAGAAAGTCTGTGCCAGCTAGCTAGCCAAAATCTGGCATCGTTTCACTTGGGGGCCAGCGGCAGCCGCACAGCTGCTGCGCCAGGTGGAGCCTGGAGTGTCTGCCTTGTGTGTCTTGGGTTTTCTTTTTGATGCAGGTGTAGCGTGATACTGTGTGGGGCTGCCACCGGGGCATGGGGGTGTGTGCCTGTGGGTAGAGGGATTCATTGGGTCAGGAGAGAAGTACCGAACTCAGCTGCTCTGTGCTCGTGGGCTTAGTGCAGTGACCTGCTGGAGGAGATACCGATGCTGACTTCTCCAAGGGGAACACAATGTGCGAGAACGGGAAGGATCTCCTCCCACCAATGCCTTATAGAAAAATATGGGGAAATGCTCCCTGGAGAGACAGCTTGACCTGTGGCCCATGGCCTCCTGCACCCCCCCATGGAATTGGCCTGCTGCTGTGGAAAACCTGCCCCGAGCTGCCCAGCTGGGAATGTTATGGGGTGGAGAGGGGAGACTCTGAGGTTTGTGACTGGGGAAACTGGAACTAGCATGATCAGTCAGAGGCTGTAGTGAGGGTGAAGGCATCAGCATGGTGCCACTCCTGGGACTGTGGCCAGACAATGGCCAGACGGTGCAGCGTGGTGTCTGACCAGAACGAGTAGCGGCTTGGTGGGGAGGCGATAGCCAGCATTTATGCATTAACCATAGCAAAGTCTGTTCTCTGACTGCAGCAGTTTGGACACTTGGAATAAATCTGCCTGACTGAGGAAAGCTTGTTGGAGTGGGAAAATAAACCTGGAGCTATTGATCCAAGACTGGCTGGCATACGCATTGCAGGGAGCTGCGGGGTCCCTCTGCGGGCAGCCCCGGTGCTGAGACTTAGCTCAGAGCAGCAGAAGATGGAAGGGGGGGGGGGAAGGAGAGGATAGGATGGTTTCTGCTGGATTCAAGTAATCTGCCCTGCTCCCATGCCTGGGAATGCTTCTCTGTCTTATGGCCCGTTTCGTTTGTAGGCTCCTTCTCATCTCTGTTCCTTGTTCTTGTACTCAGAGACCGATTAAGGGTTATTGGGGCCCTGGGCAGAAAAAACATTGGGCCCCCATGCCCCATTAAAACCTAGGCCTGCCCATTTTTTTAATATGGCAGTAGTTTGGGGTGTGGGGGGATGCGTTGTCGCCCCAAACTGCAAGCCTCAGGCAGGTGCAGAGCGGCATGGACAGAGGCTGTGCTTCGCGATAGGTGAGCTGATAAGATGATTGGCTCCCCCTCCGTGACACGCAGCCCTTCCCGCCAGTGCCAGCCTCTTCCCAGTGGGGAACTGAAGGGGACCCTCACTAGGAGGCCCCGCCCCCTGCTTCTCCTCACCCCTCATGGCCCCACCCCCTGACCAGGCCAGAAGCCAGAATTGGCCCATGGTAAGAGCAGCCCAGGGAGCCTGGGCCGCTGTCGGGAGCCCCAGACCCTCCCCCTGCCCCGGGTGGCGGGAAATGTGACTGTGAATCGATTTTGGAAGTAAGTTCCTGATGAAAGCTCGGGGTTTCTGAGGATTTTTAAGCACTCACTGCAGTGTTTGCAGCACTGTGCTGGTGCCCGAGACCTGGGATGTGAAACTGACACACAGCAAGTGTGACCCTGGCGAGCGTAGTTTTGTTGTCCATGTTGAAGGGAGCACAAAGTGTAAGCTTAACAGTGTGAGGGGGAAAAGTCAAGGAGATCTTCAAGCTTTTTCCATTTCTAATCCTTGGGGGAAATGTTCACAGCATGGTAAGGACAGCCTGTTTTTAAAGACTGGTGACTTTTAAACTGATCAGGACCCTTTGACTGATTTACCTTGTGTCCTGTGGGTCGTCTCTTGAGTTCACAGGCTTTCTGTTCAGCTCAGGGCCACTTAGGAGGTGTCTGTGTGTCCGTCGAGAGATGTGGATCCCAGCTCATGGGGACATGCTCCGCACCAGCTAGCACTTTAAAATTAGCACAGTAACCGGGGCTACCTGGGTGGCGGCTTGGGTTGGTACAGCTGAGTACAGCCCTGCCTAACCCTCCAGTACGTACAGGTGCAGCCAGCCTGAGCTGCTGCCCATGCTGCAATGGCCACGCTGCTATTGTTGGGCGCTAGCATGAGCAGAGGTACCAGATCTGGGGATTGTACCTCCCAGCTGCTGGATAGACAGACATGTTGTTTCGAGGTGCTTTCATCTGTAAGACCTCAGGGGCACTGTTCTCCTCTGTACTGATGTGCTGAACTGCGGCGGGGACGAGAGTGACAATCGCTCCTCATGGAGTGTTAGTGGTTCAGGATCTCTGCCCGTTCTCTCCGTGCCCACGTCTTGCCAGCCTCTGACGTGTCTCCCATTCCCCAGGTACCAATTTCTGGTACTACAAACAGGATTACAGCTTTTAACGTATGGGGACATGGAGTGGGAGGAAGAAGAGGGTGGGTGGGTTAAAGGATACTGTGCATCTGGTTTCACATGCCTGCACCAAACGCTCGAGAAGGGAGGCTCCGGATCTTTGAATTGACTTGCAGATTTGAGTAAAATCCGAAAGCCTGACTGAATCCTGTAAGGCTCCTGTACCTGTTTGGATGCCCCGTGGACACCCATTGTACAGCCATCAAAGCGGCGCATGTGTGGTCTTACACTGTTCATCGAATTTCCTAGAATTTTCACGCTGTGGGTGTCCCCCGAAGGTGTTTGTCCCCCAAATGCAAAAGCTCTGGTGCCAAAAGGGGTTAAAGCTTGCATACGGCTTGGTGTGGTGTGGAACGGATTACCTCCAGCAGCAAAAGAGATTTTTATGTTCAGTTTCTCCTCTCTCCTGCCTAGTTCCCGTCACCTGAGTGGGACACGGTGACTCCTGAAGCAAAAAACTTGATCAATCAGATGCTGACGATAAACCCGGCAAAACGCATAACGGCCGACCAAGCACTCAAACACCCATGGGTCTGTGTAAGTGTCTCCTGGCCCACCTGTTCTGAGGTCATGCCATTGTGTGTGCTGAAACAATGTGCTGGAAGGACAGGGCTACAGAGTAGGAGGGCACAGCTAGGGGCAGAAATCAGGTGCTGGCTAATCAAACGTGTTTCTATGCTTTGAATTGTGAGCTTGCAGGCGCTGGCATGGGAAAGCCAACCTGCTTTTATAGCGTTATTTAACCACAGCTATAATGAGGAGATGCAGAACAAATGGCTTTGAATTTTCAAGGCTATTTTATCTAACCATCGATTGTCGATGCAGATCATCATGTGCCGTATCTAGGGAGACGTCAGCTTAAATAGCCCAGCACCTGGGGATCCCGAACTCTGCATCCCAGACCCAGTTTGCTGTAGTGCATCTTTTTTCAAAGATACGTGTGGAAATGCTCCCATAACGCATCCAGACTTTCCATATTGCCACTAGCCATGGGAGTAATGCTGGTGGCCGTGAAGCAGCTTTGACTAGCTCTCAAGGGAGAGAGCTATTCTCCTTTCCAGATCAGAAGCACAGTTGTTTTCCCATTTTTGCAGAGCTGGCAAGAGAATCTTGAAATGTAATTGAGGGAAGTTACTCCTTCCTTACCTGACAGAGAGAGTGCATTTGAGACAGGCATGCCCCTGCTTTCCAGTGTGTTCTTTATGCATCCCCACTCATCACAGTTTGTTCTCAACACGGGGTGGTAGTGATTCACTGTCTCCGAGAGAGAGCTTGTTAGCAATTCAAATGTATCTATGTTGTGTACACTATGTATAAATTGGCGTAGTGCCATAGAGGTCACCAGAGCTCAGAGACTCTAAGGTCAGAAGGGACCAGTATGATCATCTAGTCTGATCTCCTGCACAAGGCAGGTCACAACCTCACCCACCCACGCCTGTAATAGACCCCTGACCTATGATTGAGTTATTAAAGTCCTTAAATCATGGCTTAAAGACTTCAAGGTACAGAGAATCCCACCAGCAAGTGACCCATGCCCCATGCTGCAGACGAAGGCGAAAACCCCCAGAGCCTTTGCCAATCTAACCTGGGGGAAAATTCCTTCCTGACCCCAAATATGGCTATCAACTAAACCCTGAGCATGTGGGCAAGACTCACCAGCCAGACACCCAGAATGAATTCTCTGTAATAACTCAGAACCCACCCCATCTAACATCCCTTCACAGGCCACTGGGCATATTTACCGCTAGTAGCCAAAGATCAGTTAATTGCCAAATTAGGCTGTCCCAATATACCATCCCCTCCATAAATGTATCAAGCTCAGTCTTGAAGGCAGCTAAGTTTCTTGCCCCCACTGCGCCTCTTGGAAGGCTGTTCCAGAACTTCACTCCCCTGATGGTTTGATACGTGTGTCTAATTTAAAGTCTAAACTTCCTGATGGCCAGTTTATATCCATTAGTTCATGTGTCCACATTGGCACTGAACTTAAATAATTTCCTCTCCCTCCCTGGTATTTATCCCTCTGATGTATTTATAGAGAGCAATCATATCTCCCCTCAGCCTTTAGCTAGGCTGATTCACACCAGCTGAGGCTCTGGCTCTCCTCTTTTTTTATGTCTGTAATGTTATAATTGTGTTTTTGCTATTTTGAGCCATGCACCCCCAGTGCCTGTGACTGACATTGGATGAGAAGCAATAACTCATCCCACGTGGCAGTGTGATTCAAAATGCCCTGAGAGGGTTTCCTCCTTTGCACATATAAGCTTGGCTGGCCATTCTGCAAGGTGTGATGATTTCATTCCATAAATCACTTCAGTTCCCTACCTGCTTTCCCCTGTGTTAAAGTTGTTGTCACCGAGTGCCCAACACTTTCCATGTGCATACCCTGCATGGATTCCCTTCCTGGAGACTTGCTGTGCTCACCCGTAGGCAGTGACTGGTCTTGGCTGTGCATTTCTGAAGATAGTACAGGGCACTCCTGTTCTCCTAGCGCCAGTGACAGTTGTGCTTTGTGGTCAGTGAAGAGATCTACACAACTGATAGTATGTTTCCTGACCCCTTCCAGGCCAAACTAGCAAGACCCCTGGAATTATTGCAGGCATCACTTTAGCTTCACAGGAGGCTGTGTGAACTTTAACAGCAAGAAGCTCTTTCAAAGGGGCTGGCCCAGCCTGCCCACCCCCCAAGAGCCAGTGCAGACCGCAGTAGGGTGCTTGCTTTGAGAGCAGAGTGGTTAGGTTTGAGTCCCAACAGAGGTTCCCTGCGTCACTGCAGAACCTGAGTACAGTGTGAGCTGTTCTCTCAGGTCTGAATGAATTTGTTTGAACCAACAGAGAGCTGCTCCTGAAGGGTCTGTAGTACCTGCAGGTCAGCATGATAGTCATTCGCCCATTGTCCTTGTAAAGCCAATGAAGGCTGGTAGGTCGGTGCCAGAGCAATAGCTAGTCTGGCATCAGCCTCCGGTTTTCTAATGTTTTCTGAATCACTGGCAGCGCTTCTGGGAAGTGCTCCTCTTTCGGCTGATGTGACCCCAGCCAAGTGCTGGCGACAAGGGTGCCCTGCTGGCTGGAAGTTACACTCAGGCTGTCAGATTGATGCAGTAGAGTTATCTGACTGAGCCAGGAGACTCCCCCCAGTTGTATGTTGAACATCACCTTCTGCATCTGATGCAAGGGTGCTGAGGGCTCTGGGCACAGGGCTGGCTTTGTGTTCACAGATTCAATGAGCAGCCTTGTCCAAGAGGCATCAGGATAACCAGACAATGGCCTTTACTCACTGCTTCAATTTTCCTTCTGAGATTTAGTAACAAGATCCGCCTCTTCTCCTCCCTTCCTCTCCCCTCCCCACACCCAGCGTAATGGTTGGTTGTCTGCTTTTGCCTCATGTCTGGCTTTGTTTTTTCTTTGGTGTATGAACCATGGAAAACGTTGCACTTTCTCAGACATGGGCCTGTGACAACAGCCCACTTTGATTAGAACCTCTCACCATGGGGGGTGGTTGATATCACTTCAGTTGATTTCTGCCACCAGGTCTCTGCAGTTTGGAGTCAGGGTCTGTTACAAGCCAGGCACCCAGAGCTGAGCTGCTCTGTCACGTTGGTTTGCATAGTGGTTGTAGCATATGAGTGGAGAGCTGGAGGGATAATTCATCTTGCTGGTTTGTTTTAAAATTATTTATTAATCCTTCCTTGTTCCTGTCTTCCAGCAACGATCCACCGTGGCCTCCATGATGCACAGACAGGAGACTGTGGAGTGCTTGAGGAAGTTTAATGCCAGAAGGAAGCTGAAGGTGAGCAGGTGTTTGCCTGTTTTGGAAAGGGAAGATGTGGGAGGGAGGTGCTTTTGTGGCTGAAGCACAAGGTTGGGGGAGCTTAGCTTTCTTGCAGTCTCTGCCTCTGACTTGAAGTGTCCCCCAAGTCACGTCCCTTCTCTGTGCCTCAGTTTTCTTCTCTGTGACATGGAGCAAATACCTGCCTTGCCAAAGGTGTGCTTGAAGATTAGCTCATTAATGTTTGTCAAGTGCTTTTTGAGATCCTCCAATACAAGGTGGCCTAGAAAGTTTCTTTAGAGGTTGAGAGATGTCTGTACCTATAAAGCTATTTGTTTCCCTTCTGGTCGGTTCTCTCCATATCCTATGCCCCCCCCGCCTCTCCTTTCCCACTTAAGAGAACTGAAATAACCAGATGAGCGCTCCACCCTTCCGAGCTGCTGCCTACTGTGCTGATTGGTCATCTAGCTCCTAGTCGTAAAGTAACATAAGTGTTGGGTAGCAGGTGGAGGGGACCCTGGCAGCTTATGTCTGGGTTGGTTATTTGACCCTGAACAACTGGGATTCCTGCATCCCCTGTCTGAGATGGGCAGCACTATTTATCCCTGCTCTCTTCTTCTCCCCCACAGGGTGCAATCCTCACTACGATGTTGGTCTCGCGGAACTTTTCTGGTAAGTTCTCCCTATCCCCATCCCTTCCCCCTTATTTCTACAGTGATCTGGGTGCATTTTAACCTTTTGGGGGGGAGTCGGAGAAGAGGGGGATGTGTTTTGATTTGCATTGCCAAATCCATTTGCATTTATTGATGGTACTGTTGCTCTGACCAGTGGGCAACAGAGAAACATTAAACTAGTTGGGGGAGGGGCCTGTGTCTGGAACAAGAGGGGAATCCAGTCTGCTGCCAGAATCTCCTGGTGTGCTGTTGCTAGCTCCTCTTGGGGATGTTCTAGTTTTCCCATAGGAAACCCCAATTATAAGGGGCTATAACTGCAACAGTGGTTCCTTCCGACCTGGACCCAGGGGCCTGGTTCCACCACTGGACAAGTAATGGTATTTGCAGGGGGGCGTAGCCATCATGGTGCTGGGGATCCTTGGCTCAACCAAAAAGGGTCTAGAACTGTCCAAACTGTCAAGTTTTTCCATCTCTGTCTCTGACATGGCTGTCGTCCTGTTAGCCTGGCTGCTTGCTGAGAATTCTGTGTTGTCACTTGCGGAAAACACAGGCCCAAACGTTTTGCTAACACTGGTGTTTTGAAAGATACGTTTAGTTTGTTAAGAATGCCAGGCTGCTGGGTTGTGCTATCTTAGGGTTCATCCCCAGCTGATACGCCTCTTCTGGCGGGCAGCCTCTCTCTGCCCATGCGCCTGTCAGCAGTTTAGGCCGTTCACTAACCCTGAGCCCTCCTAGCCCTGTTTTCTTCTTTCCAGTGTAGCATCTGGGCAGTAATTCAGTCCAAATATTACTGAACCGGGCTGTATTTCAGTCCATTCTCCAGCTCTGCATTTGGAGTGCAATTTAGAGATGGTTAAGGAAAAGCAGCAGTAATGGAATCTCCTGTCACTCTTCCCTTTGCTAAATGCTTTAATGGTGGGCATCAAGCATGCTTTCTGTGATGTAATGCAGGAAACGCCTAATTACAGTAAGAACAAAGGGCGCGCGTACGCACCCCCCACACTCCGCTGGGGAAATCCAGGGGGCATCTCCCTTCCATCTGGGATCCATGTCATTCTAGTGGTGTTGTTCAAATAGAAGAACTGTGCACCATTCCCAAGAAGTGCAGTGAGGTAGCCCCAGGAGTTTGAGAGTTGATCCTCTGCTCCACTATAAATTCAGCCTGTCAGGAGCATGGAGAAGTGTCAGGCTGGCTGTAGCAGCAGTTTTAAGCACACCTTTTTAGAATTGTTCAAAGGGCCCATCTGCACCACAGCTGGGAGGTGTGATTCCCAGTGTGAGCAGACATGCACTAGCTGCACGCTGCAGATCTCAGCATGGATGTTGCAGGAAGGGCAGTGGCTCAGACTAGTTGCCCGAATCCAAGGCCTCTTGATCCCCTGTGTCTGCCCTCAGGTGGCTAGTCCGAGCCCCGGCACATGTTGTGACGGCCGCACTGTTGTTTTTAGGGTGTTAGCCCAGCTTGAGGTAGTGCGAAGCTGTCTCCTGTGCTGGGAGTCACACTACCCAGCTGCAGTGTAGACGTGCCCCTAGGAAATGTGTCTGCAGAAGCTGAAAGCCGTACCTTGTAGTCTCAGAATGATTCTACAGCGGCTTCATTGTTAGGAGGGCTGGTGTGCTCTCATGCAGCCATTGCTTCAGCCGAGGTTGTGAAACGTTTTCCCCTCTACCCATCTTTGGGTTCCCCGGCTCCTCCTGGTGCACGCAGTCGTGGGTCTGTTTTCCTTTGCTCCGAGACACAGCGGGGTTTAGTTGAAATGCTAACGTAGTTAATTCTTAGATTAGTGTTTACAATAAATAATAGTACTGGATTCATTTTTAGTAAGACTAATGCTATGGTCCCCCTGTGGTGCAGCTGGGGAAGGGTTTGGGTTTGGAGCACTGCTCTTTGGATCAGAAAATGTCCCTTGTGGGCCAGCATGTTGGGTACTTGAACTGCCGGGAGCAGTCAGTGGTGCTGAGCTGTGCACCCGTTATTCCCAGACCGAGAAGCAAGCTGCAGGAGGCTTGCTCTGCTCATTTGCCTGTATCTCAGAGATACAGAGTTGTCAGTTTCATCGCTGAAAAGAAGAGGAACTGTTGGGGCCTGGTGGCCCGTGCTGAGTCCCTGTACTGTTCAGATGTCAAAAAGAAACAGCACTCTGAGACTTTGAGATACTCTGAGAAAGAGGCCTGAAAGAAGAGCTGTGAGCCTAGATCTACAGAGCTGGTGGTCTCCTTGTTCCAAACCTCCCGTGCTCATTGAGAGGGGAGGACTTCACAAGAACAAACTCTCAGGGGCTGCTGTCATGTGAGATTCCTCTAAAGAGCTTTCAGAGCTCACCTGGGCCCCTTCCGTGCCAATAATGCTCCTGATACAGAGGTCTCTCCTTCACGTGCAGCCTCACGCATCTAAAACCCGATCTGATATGTGGTTAGGTTTTGCTCCTGCTTCCCCACTGTTTGCCTGGCTAGAGGTCAGACCTTTGACATCTCAGTGAAAGGGGATGCCAAGTCTTGGTCTGTATGACTAATTGGGCCTTATGGCTCTTGGGACGGGAGATCATCTCGTGGCAGTGGTACGTTGATTTGAGAGGTGACATCTCTGAATTGGAGGAAAGGAAGAGTAGATGAAATTTAGTTTTAGTCTCTTCCTCTTCTTGCTGTGATGACAACAAGAAAGCATTACATGAGATGACGCTAAGCTGAGTTTACGCCTTGGAATTTCTAATTGCTGCAGTCCCAGAAAAGGTGCACAAAGTCGCTGGCCTGCTGGAGATGGGGCAGGGGGCACCCTGCTTATAAACAAAGGGTTGATAGAGGCAGCCAGGAAGAACTGGCAACGCTCAGCCTCCTCCTCTCTCACTAGGAGACCTGACTGTGTGTTTGACACAAAGGCTTGTTTTTCTTCCAGCTCCTCAGGCTTTGGTCTAGAGAAGACAGGGTCATCTGATGGTATATGTCTCAAAGCAGTGCTTTGGATCTTTGAGAGCAGGCAGAGGTCCTAGATTTGCCAGGAGAAAGGCTCCAATTTGACTGGAGTCACCCTGTCCCCATTCCCATTTGAGAGATGAAAATGGGACAGGGCTTATATAATCCTGGCATCCCCAGCATCAGTTTGCTGGGGGTCATGCTCTGGCCTGCGCATGATGTCTCAAGCCCTTAGTTAGTCCTTCTACTGTCAAAGAAGGTCAAGCTCTCCTTCAATTCAGTCACTGTGTTTGGAAGTGTGACTCTTCAGCCCTTAACATCTGGCGGGAAGGGGGTATATTCAGAGGCTGTGAAACAGCAGGCTTGTAGCAGTCCCATGTTCCTGCCACCTGAAAATCATCTGTTTGCAAAGGGACACATTTCTTTCCTTAGGTGTGTAGTAATCGTAGTCATAATGTGTTATCTATCCCTCACACTGCTTGGCTCCTCTAATCCTAAATCAGTTACTAGAGATAAAGAACTTGGTTTGATCCTTTTCCACAGTTAAGGTACAGTTAACCTTATTTCAGCATTTCACTGTTATGCTTAAAGGACCTTGTCTTCATTCAGCCATAAGCTGTTAGTTATTGGTCAGTGTGTTCTAGGCCTATGACTACATCCTTTTAACCACTTGAGAGCCACTGTTAGCAAGCTGGTAACTATCTCCTCTGCCAAGAGGGTGAGTGAAATCCAAATTCTGACACTGGACCTTCTTTACAAAGCAGTGTTGTGTTGCTCACTTGAAACTTCTGCCCATATCAGCTTCAGTCACTCATCTGGAGCAAACCATCTCTTTCTTTCGGTCTCTTCCCTCACGGCCTCAGAACACACGTGGAAGTTTGGGGGAGTGGCTAGACTGCATATATTAGATGTCAAAAACTGAGTTACTGACAGTCATCCTCTTTGTTATAGCCTTTGAGGGAAGTGAGATATATCCAGAAATCATCCAGATGGATGAAACTCTGTAACCAAGCCAACTACAACCAAATGAGAGCTCTAGACTGGAGGAACTTGGAACTCATGCTGTCAGATGAGTGGCCATCTATGCAGCTTGTCTCCAGAATGTATCTGTCACCAAGATTTGTAAGGCTGCCACTTGATGTTCAATTCACATCTTTTTTCCAAACTCTGGGTCTAAACTGGATGCTCATCTGTAGAGCAGTTGTCATTCAGGGTGAAATTGGACTGTTGTGCAGAATTCTGTGCACCACTTAAGCTCTCAGTTATCCACATGTTGCCTCTACAGATTCATGCTGACCCTCCTTCATCATCTCATCTGAAGTTTTTATAGTTCGTTTAGGTGAGGATGAGTGTGGCAGAGGACATCTCTAGGGACAGGGTCCTTTATAACTGTGAAAGGGAGACTGAATCTGCAGATTGTGTGCGCACCCATAAATATTAAGCTGTAGGCCTGAGTGAATAGTAATGGGTAAAGAAATAGTCACATTCCAAAACCGAATGTGATTAAATACTCCACAAGCCTATTGCGTTTGCTTTCCATGAAAGTTTGAATGGCTGAACTTTTCTAATAGGAATACTAGGAGGGTGAATTTTAAACTCCATTATTTAGCAAAAGCAAAGTTTTGAATTGTGTACATGATTAATATTTGAAATTCATATTGTGCTGTGTTATGTAAGTGACCATTCAGGGAACAGAAATGAGGCCACATGTCTACAGTAACTCACCAATGCAGGGTAAATTTTGAAGGTGGATTATAAAAGGGAAAATTGGACAAAAAATACTTAAGCAATTTTGAACAACAAACAAATATTGAGAACTATGTGATCTGTTTGCGGTTACTTCCCAAACAGGAAAGTCAAATTTAATAAAAAATTAGACAATTCTATCAACTGTTCATCCATCACAATTAAAATGCTTTAGAAAGGTTCAGGGATTGCAAGAAATGGCACAGGACTTCTAGAATGTGGATCTGCTAAGGTAACGTACTCTGAAAACTCCACTTGCTGGTGAGTAAACTTTCCTTTTACTCCCATCTCTGGATCCTGTGGATTTCATTATTTTCTCAACTGTGCACCTTTTCCTGGCGTAAGAGTGAAATATTTATGCATCAGCTAGGCAAATGGAATTATGTAAAAATGAGGCCCACGGCCAGCCTTTTCCTCCTTTCACACCAACCCCTCAACTTCCCTGAGGTGCACAAAAGGTCCATTAAAGTTTTTTCTGTTTGCCGTCTTTGCATTCCTGCCTCTTCTCTACCTGTTTTTGGCAGGAAACGGGGAATGCTGAAGTATTATGAAGGGTATTCTTGTAGCATTGTCGACCTGCTGAATGAGAAACATGCTGGAACACTCAGGCGTCTGGCCTACTGGGCATTCAGATGATGTGTACCTTCTAAGGCATAGCTCTTATGTTGCATGCCACACAAATGCACAGGGATAGGTGTTTCAGGAGGTGGATTTCTGCAGCCATAGTGAGATATTTGAAAACATCTACTGAAACAGACTTTTCCAGATGTTTAAAGGTATTTTGGTGTTGCTGCGCTCAGCATTACAATGCCTAGCGGATTTAGGAGCCTAAATCTCATTTTCAGAGGGGAGTTAAGCACTTAGTCAATGGAATTTAGACTCCTACATGCCTGGATCCCTTTTGAAAACAGGCTCCTAAATCAGTTAGGCACTGTAACATTGAGCACTGCAGCACCTAACTACCTTGGCAAATCTGGGCCTTAAAACTAATTTGCTGTCTTCCCTTTCTGGTTTCCTGCATGAACCTAGCTTAAGGATGTTTGATTCAATGGGGAGTTGGCAGAGGCAAATGTAAAAACCCAGGGAATATCTGTTTGCTCCATACACCTTCTCCAGTAACAGCCACAGGCGAGAGAACCAGGATTTCCCTCGATGATAGTGATTGAAGCCAAAAAGGATGCCACTGGGTTGAGTATTTGAGACGTGAGCCTCAGTGAATTCTGTCTCCATTGCTTTGTCCCAAAGTGGGAAAGCCAGGTGCATCTGGGAGATGGAGATACAGTCTCAGATCCTGCCCATGAGACTTTCCTGTGGAGCTGAAGTGTCATGTGAAAGTGCCATGTGAGCTCATTGATTGCAGACCTGTGTGTACCTGGGGCTTGGTATTTGGAAATTTGACGATATGAAGTGTATGGGCAAAATGCAGTTGTGCATTTTTCCCCAGCTAACCATAGTGGCCTTTGTGGGTGTGGGGGAATCCCAAATAAAAGGGTTAACTTATACATTAGCAGAGACGTTTGCTCCTTTTTTAAGCTGCTTTCCCTCCTCTCCTCCTTTCCCTCCTGTTTTATCTCCCTCTCTCTCTGCTTGTTTGTTCTATCCACTTGAAGTGAATGATTGCTTTTCATGTTCTCTCTCCCCCTCCTTAGTTCCTTCTACAGAATGAGTCTAGTAGTGCTGAAGAATAAATGCTCACCTCCATCCTTGCCCTCATGGGGATAAGGGAACTGTTAAGTATAGCTTTTTCTAGCTGACTTTTCCTGGAGAGCTAGCTCCTTTCCTAAGTGCTCAGATGTTCTGCTCTAGTGCCTGAATGTTTGACTGTTACAGCAAGGCCAGAGTTAGAAAATACGTCTTCATAAGGTGGAAGAGTCCCATGCAGATATCTCACCCCAATCCAGTGACCTGCCCGCGCCTTGGGAACATAAAACGCTACGCTATGGGTCATGTCATTCCTGGGAGCCGTTACTATTGAGACATGTTCCAATAGCAAGTTGGTGGAGGTTTCCGGAGGATAAGTCAGGGACTTTCCGATAGAAGCCAGAACAATTGGAGCACAGTGGAGAACACTTATTCTTGAAATAACCGCAGCTTTAAATGGTAGTTACTAGAGTAATTATGCCTCAGTAGCCGATCATGGCAGATGCTTGCACAAGTTACTTCAGTTCAGTGGTGGGATGCCACAGTCTTTGTGTTCCTGTGTCCGATGCATGGTGGCTTTGTGTTCCTGATCCAGTGGCAGAAGGGATGGTCTCCCTCTGAATCCAGGAGCAGTGCTGGATGGCACGCCCTGGTTTATGCTGAGCATTGGTGCTTGAGGTGGGATTGAGTGAGCATCTCTCGAAGGTTGCTGTCATCCCATGGGATCACAGAAGGTGATCACCTGACTGTCTCTTCCAGAGACGCACTTCCTCAAATGCATTCCATCAGCTGTAATCACGAAGGCGTCATATTCCTTGGTGAAATCCTTCAGGAGTTCAACAATCAGCAAAACGTGCAACCCTCCCTTCCCTTCTCCCTCACTAATTTTCTTCTTGAGAATGCAGTCAAGTAGTTTAGGCCTCAGATATTTCTGTATATTAAAAATAGTTAAGGCCTAATGAGAAATGGCCTCTGGATTCTAAATATGTCCATGTTAAAGACCCCTTTGCCCCACTCCATCACTAAGGAGTTTGTTTTAAAATCAATCTTGTATAGGACAGACAAATAACAGGTGTCTCCTCCATGTCAATATTGCAGCAGCAGTTAACCATCACATGCAATTTCCACATATGTGCTTCCTGCAACTGCTAACGTTGATGATGCTAGCACACAGCTAAAGAACTGAACCAGAGAATCACTAGAGTTCTTCCACTCCATTTGAAATACAGGAACAAAAAATACCGGTGTTTGCCAAAGGGAGAAATGATCATTTATTTGTATAATTGTGAGCATGTAGGGAGCTTCAGGCATGGACCAGGACCAGTTGTTCTTCTCCATCGCACATGTATCTTTGCATATAAATATTCTTGGAGCTGTGTTGAGCGCACAACCTCTTGGAGCTTTACAGTGGAGTTAGTGGCGTTTATGTGCCTTGACACGTGATACACAAGTACATTACAAGGCATGGTCAGAAGGGATCTATAAAGAGGCGCTTAAATCTCCCTAGCGCTCTTAGTTTCTGTTTTATTGCTATTCTGTCAAATTAGGAATTGCTTCATCTCTCTGACAGCCTTCTGGTGAATTTTTGTGGGGGTTTTGGTGGTTTTGATTTATAAAAAGCTGCTAATTTAACTGTCCATTTGACTTCTTGTTTTCGAAAGAGAAGAGATTCCCTGTTGTGGAATTTCTGGGTCTAGAAGTTTCTTTCAAAGATTCCTTCCTGGTTCCTTTGGAAAACCAGTGCTAAAACTGCAAGGTGAAAAAAGTAATCTCCAACCTGCATTCACTGTCTCTCCTCTCTTTGAAATGGACTTGTTCCCTATGAGCTATGGACACATTTCTGAATATTCCTGGTGGCAGGATGGAAGGAAACCCGTCTCACTCCTCCATGAAAGTGTGTTGGTTCCCAACATTTCTTTTGTCCCTCTCGCTTGACATTGGAGCAATTTATCCCAGCTCTAAGTGATAGGCAATTTGAGATCTGAGGTAACTTCTATATTGAAAAAATCTTTGAAGCTCCTTCATTTAGACAAGTTGTGGTGCCTGTGTTGCTCAAAAAAGTGTTTAAATATTAGCACGTAGCTCTAGCTTCACCACCTCCTCTTTCACAGCCAGAGTATGTGTCAGTATTTTTATGGTTTGAAGCCAACACCTTAATTCTCAGGGTCTTCCTCTACATCTGGTTCTCAGCGATATGTGTAAGGCCCCCTCGTGACAGCATTCATAATGTCATTGGAAGATCATCCTTTGACAGAACAGGTTCTTCATCACCTGGAAGTTCAAATTCCAGTTCTTCACCAAAATCCTGTGACATTTGGGCACCCTGATTTATAGTGCTTAGGTTTATCCCAAAATCATACGGGAGGAAGTTTGTAAAGAGCCTTTCTTGTATGATCAGGAGCCTACATATTTCTTCTGGGTTGTCAGGAAGCCACAACTCCTTCTATTTTATAGTTGTTTGTCCTCTTTGCTAACAAAGTTGCAAGTTGAAAATGTTCTTTTAATTCTCTTGAGGCTTAAGCCTCTCTTTAAGTGTGTAACTGAAAGATTTTTTGTTCTAAAGTGAATTGGTAGCTCCCGTGTTCATTGTTCTTGAGAAGATTTCGGTCTCAACCCTTCTCCCTGGCTAACAGAATGATTCACCAGGTGGCTAGTGATTTAGATGGACACTTTTCTTCTGTTCAAGCCCTTGTTCATATTATCTAGTGACAGCAGCTGCTAACAATAGGTTCACAGCTCCCAGGATCCGTGTTCTGTCCCTCTTGATAAAGGTAACCAGGGGGCTAGAGTGTCAGAGAAGGAAAGTTGCCCTCTGAAGCCTTGTCCATGAGTAGAAATTACCGGACGCTGAGGAAGTCATTGTTACTCTGTTTGATCTAAAATGCAGTCAAGTTTGTGAAGATTTATTGGAGTCTTACAGCTGATTCTCTTTTTGAAAGGTGAAACATACATTTGCTGGCTTCCGTCCCGTTTTGTTTGAGGGAGAGGTGCCAGTTGCCAGGTGGCAAAGGATGAGCGTGGATGTAATGTGCCCAGGAAGAGTCAGAGGAACTCTTGTAGCGGAACTTGGGGCTGCAGAGACATAGGGAGGGTTTTGTCGGCTGGAGCTGAGTGCCATCAGCTTGGCCTTGCGGGCTGGAGCTGAGCTATTGACAAGCATGTCTCCATCTAAACTGCTAAAGGGTAGGAATGATTTTCCTTTGAAATCTTCTTCTGCTTTGTCAGTAGCTGAGCTTTTTCTTGCTTTTCCTTCTGCTGCTTCTCTCACATGGCAGTTCTCAGACTACTTTGTGTCAGTTTTCGAGTCCTCTTTTCTCCATCTGCACCTGGAAGTTGCTCTGCCTTCTCTTCCCTAGGGAAAGGGGAGCAGTTTACACTACTGGGAAACAACTCTGCTTTTGGGGGCCTGTTAGTAGCCCTTTTGGAGGAGGTAAATCCAATCTTGCTTACAATTCCATAATCCTTTGGCCAGGGAAATCTGCCATCTGTCTGGTGTCAGAATGAAGACCTGGCTCCTTTTTAGTTGCTGAGTGACTGTGGTTCTGAAGGTCTGACCCACCCTTTTTTGTCTCTGGTTTGGCAACTCTTGTCCCTTTGAGTCCATTTGGTACCTGTTGCTGCTTGCTATGATTTGACAAATAACTGTCTGCTCAGCTAGAGAAAACTTCTTCTCAGGATCCTCCCTCATCTTTACCAATTGGGGAGGCTCCATTCTTTTTTTCAGGATGTTGGATGGAGAGATGCCTTTTTAACTGCAGTGGGAGTTCACTTTGCTTCCTTTTTCTCTGCACAGCCATTCTGTTGGTCACCTAGGCCAGAAGGGTAGAAAGAGTCAAGTATTATGTGCAGTCTTCGTACGTTCCAAAAGGACACACTGCTCTTCAACATCTGCGGATGCTTTGCCCTAAAGTGTCAGAACTGTGCTGCATTCTTTGCCTTTGTGCCTCTGCAGCCAGTCACTGTACAGGGGTTAAATGTGAGAAGTGTTTTCAGCCATTGCTTTAGCAGTACCTCAGGCATTTTGGGAAGATGCCTGATTTTTTTCCTTATTTTTGGAAAGCCCATCTCTGTGTAGCGCGTCCCATTATGGTGAGAAGGATGTTTGGAGATTTGGTGTCAAGTTGCTTGTTCCAGAAGTTCTCATGGGCAAGTTTAATCACAGAAGATCAGGGTTGGAAGGGACCTTAGGAGGTCACCTAGTCCGACCCCCTGCTCAAAGCAGGACCAACCCGAACTAAAATCAGATCTTCCATGGCATTACAGTTCAGTCGGAGGGGCTAGGTAAGATGCTCAGTTTTCTTAGCTGGACTTTGTCTCTAGGCGCTCACTTCCAGGGTGACTCCTCTTTGCTGACCTCCAAGGGCAGGATCTGTAGAAACAAACTATGAAGAAGCAAATGGGGCTACATGCCAGTAGCAGGAGTCCTCTGGATGTACTCCCTGTAGAGCCACACTCTCTCCTGTGCTCCCTTCTTTCCCAACCTCCCTACTGTGCCTGCCGCAGGACATGTGGTCACTAGCTTGGCTGGTTCCATGCAGGCATCTGAGTGTGCGCTTCCCAGAAGCATGGATGTGGGAGAGCACTGTTGTCAAACAAACCAGTCACAAGTGAGTGATCTTGTTTTTATTCTAGCATCTCATGTGGCACTGGCGTGTGTACATAAAATAATATAGCTGGCTTTAAGCATATCCAGAGTGGCAGTTCCCTGTTGTGTGCTGGGTTTTATCATGTTGTCGATGAGTACCAGCATTAGAAAAAACTGGCTGAACTGGACCTCTGCTGAGTTCATGGTCCTGTGAATAATGGATGGATGACTGGAAGATCCTAGGTTCCCTGTCTCTTGGGCAGTCTGCGTTGGTGCATTCACTGGCACTTGGACAGATGCAGAAAAAGCATTGGGCAGGCTGAGAATGCAGAAATCAGGTTTCCTCCCAACCGACAGTACAGAGGACCCGATTACAGTCTCAGATCTGTGTTGCTGGATCTGCTGAGTCTGAAGGGTCTGACTTCACCTTTAAGCATCCCTGACTGTGGGTGAGTCCAGAGCTTTCTCCATTTAAACACTATATATTTGGGGATGACAATTCCAGGCTGCTAGAGGGTCGGTTGTGTTAGCCATTCTCATGGAATTTAGTTCTTCCACTGCAGATGGCTTTGTTATGGATGGTCTCCAGCTTCTGAGGGGTTCTGAGAGGTTTGTTTGATATGTTTGTCTATACTTATTCATGCTGGGTTTGTTTTATATTAATAAGTGACTTCATGATGAGATTTAGATGGGTCTGCAGCCTCCTCCAAACCCTCTCCCAAAACACTTCACAGCAGGCCCATTGACTTTAAACAAATAAATCAGACCATTGTTAGTTCCTTCTGGCTTTGCTGACGGTTGAAATCCATAGCTGCAAACTAGTTCTAAAACTTTTGTTTTCGACTAAATCCATGTCCTTCCAAATGTCATTCCCATGTCCTCAGCATCCACCCAGGCTGGTCTCTGTAGTGCAGTTTGTTTTTGGCTTTGTGTGTGAAGGACATACATTTTAATCCAGAACTTTACATTCTTTTTTCCCCACCCTTCTTTAACACTAATTTACTTGCATCTTGCTCTCTTGTTGCTGATTGGCCTTTATTGCTTTATTATGGCTCCTCCCACTGAATGATTCTGTCCAATCAGTTGGCAGGCAGAGCTCCGCCCCTGCTTCGGCCGCCATGAGTGCTGTCGGCCTGGCTGAGCAAGGTACGTGGTGTGAGTCCTCTTCTTTCCTGAGTGCCTGAACCTGGCCCACTCCCACTCACTACTAGTAAAAACCAGCATGCCACTGCTTGTGCACCCAGGGAGACATCATTCATGCTTGCTGGCTGAGAAACTGGCATGCGGAACAGTTCATCTAACCTAGAACCATCACCGCACTGATCTTACTGAATTACTAGCACATGATTTGGGAGGGGGAATTGAAGTGTGGGTGGGTAGTGCCAGCTATTTCAGCAGATATGGTGGAGCAGATTAGCGCAATAATCTGAACCAAAAACCTTGAGTATTCTCTGGGGAAGCCCAGACTGAAGAACATTGTTTGCATATGCTCACCAGAGCCCTGTTGTATTGAGATGAATCGGGTTGATTGTTACCCTGCAATGACTGATTGCTCTGAAATAACCAGCTACTATGTCCTAGGAAGACATTGGACTGAGTTCCCCCCTGTTTCCATTTCTTCTATCAGATGGGGTGAATTAGGACAGAAGAAAGCCGTAGGGTCTCTGTTCCCAGTACTGTATTGGCTTAAAGCAAGAAGGAAAAGCTCTCTCTCATCAGGCTACTGTGGGGCAGTCAGATTTCACAAAGCTGAATTCCATGCTCTTCCCCTATTCCCCTCCCCTGCCGCACCCTCTTCCCCCCCGTCGCGAAAAAATGCCTGGGAGCTTGAGGCTATAAAAATGTCTCAGCCCTGCACTGCTGCAGGGCTGAGGGAGCATTGACTGAGAGCCACTGTTGTCTAGTGTGCTGAGAAAGAAAAGGAAGAGGAATGGGGGAGTTGGGGAACCATTCATGGCTTACGTCGGCATTGGCATTTTGGTCCTGTGTGAAAATCACCTCCTCAGCTCTCGCACATCCAGAGTGTCCGGTGTTCATTGCTGATGAGTTCAGCGTTAGGGATCTGAGACTCTTAACACCAAGACTGTGCACCAAAGGCGGCTAATTTTTATTTTCCTTAGAGGCTAGAACAAGATGCACTTAGCCACTGGAGGGCGGAGGCTGTGCTCTGTGCTCATGAGAGATTAATGGAGAGATGGCAAACCAGGAAAAGAAGTACACCCTAAATTATAGGACTTGCAGTAGGAGCTCTTAACTCCACTGTGGAGGGAAAGGGGCTTTGAATTTCCTTATGTAGAGGAAGTGGGAAGAGCAATGGGGAAGGATGTGGTCAGTGTCTGATGCCTGGAAACCTGCAGTGTATGGGTGCCCAAGACCAGTCCTTGAACTGCAAAGGGTCCCCCTCACCTTCCCAGGATTTTCCCTATTCTGATGTCTCCTGTGTTTAATTGAATGTTGGAGGTTGCTTGTCCGTTTGTTTTAAAAACTCCTCTCATTACAGTAAGTCCTGTCTGTCTGTCACTAGCTGTAGGAATCCCACCCATATCCTCTGTAATTTGTGTTGGATAATGTGTACAGATTAACCAGTGGGTAAATCTACACAGTGTCTCCTTTGCTTGGGATGCCTGCCGCCTCTTTGTCCCTGTGTGAGTGCATCTCCTGTACCCTTTGTGCACCCTTACACAACAGGGGGCTGCATGAGCTAAATGAGCAGCAAACTGAATTTCCTTCTGACATGCTGGACCAGTGACTGGCTTGTGAGAGAACTGTGTGTGGCTTTGAAATGCTGAGATCACTGTGGGGGTACCAGCAGAGGAGTGGGAGGGAGGGGAGGTTGTCTGCCTGAGTCCTGGCTGGCATTGCAGGATGCTGGGTTAGGTGGGAGGTGCTCTCTGTTAGAGGCTAGGCCGGCATCAGCAGTGCCTGGGCAGGCAGGAAGGCTGTCTCTGCTAGAGGCCCAGCTAGTGTAGCCAGATGGGGAAGCCTTGGTCCCTGGTGTAACTTCACAGAATGTTTTCCCTGTCTGCAGAGGTAAATGGGGGTGTCCAGAAGGGTGGGGAGTGAAGAATCTGTTGACTCACAGTTTGTTCCTGGGCACCTGGGACTTGGGGAAATAGTGTGGGCCTGCTCTGTACTGGTTTTGGGAGTGGGACCTTTAAGGCACATGGAGTGGGGTCAGAACCAGCTCAGCCCTGGCAGTTGGTATTAGGGAGAAGCAGCTGTTGTCTGCACCATTCCAGCTGGAGTTGAGCTCAAAGTTTTGTTCCAGGTGTTGTCTAACCAGTATACCTGACATCTGTCGGCCTGGTGGGATAGCTGGGGGTGTGGGTGTGGACTTGAGGAGTTACCCAGGCATTTCAATCTCGACGCCTTGCAGCTGCTGGTTTGTTGCAATGCCATTTTGTCCAGTTGTAGACAAATCCCGAGAGAAGCACAACATGCCAAGTGCTGCCTTACCAGCATGTCTTCTGAGATCGGTGGGACAATGGAGTATCTCATTAGCAGTTCTAAGCAAGACAGACTTGGGGAGAGAGTGGAGCTGCACATTCTGTTCCTTGTTCTTCCTGTCTTTGCCCTAGGGTTAACATCCCGGTCTGGTGCCTGCTAGCACGGATGATGCCAAACACTTTTAAATAGCTGCTTGGGAAAGGCCATGTTAATTCCTTGTCACAACAGGTGTCTCGTGCTGCTTGCCACGGGTGTGTAAACAGCTGGGCCCCGTCTACATGAGTAACCAAACTGTTCTCTAGCCACTGAGACTGGAGGCAGGGAGGCTCATTGTTGACAGCCATTGTTAACATGTCACTTTCCCATTGCGCATGGAAGCCCTGCCTACCCTGATCACACATATGTGCACTTTGCCAGGCGCGCGTGCGGTGTGTGTGTGTGTCTGTATGTCTGTCTCTCTGTCATGTGCACTGCCAGACACTCCTTCTCTGTGTGTGTGTGTGCTGGTTTCTCTCAGTGCTAGTGCTAGCTGTTCAGACCAAGCATGGCAGAGCGTCTGCAACCTTCGATGACTTTAACAGCTGGCAGCACTGCCTTCTTCTCTCCTCCCCCACCAAAGGCTTTGCTCCCGTTTTATTCCTTGCCTTATCCCAGATGTTCTTTTGGCTAATTTTGCATTTTGGCAGTGATTAAAATTTCTCTGCATTATCAGAACCCCCTCCCCCGCTTCATAAAGTCGCCCTTATGTAAATGACTGTACTTGAGGGCAAATCTCTGTCCGGCTACTAAGATCTGGCAGATGTCTTCAGCTTTTTCTCTGTAATTGCTGCCACTCTTGTAGGAAGGGAAGGCTGTGAGAGAGTAGAGGACTAGAAGTAAAATCACCTTGGAGCTCTGCATTGTTGTTGGAGACTGGATCTCCGTGAGGTTATGGAGGGTGGGGGTGTTGCTGGCTTAACACTGGGTATCGGATAGAGAGGGCAGGCTACTTTCCTCTCTCTCCATGTGATTGTGATGGGTAGTGGCACACGAGTTTAAGACAGACCTGGTCTGGCCTCTGCTGCTTTCATTATTACCAATGGAAATTAGCAGAGGGATTGTCCCTTTAATTCTCCTGCAATTTTGAAGGGAAGGGAAGAGAGATTTTAAAACCAAACCCTCACCAGCTTTTCTTGTTTTTCTCTGCAGCTGCCAAAAGCCTATTGAACAAGAAGTCGGATGGAGTGAAGGTAGGTCCAAGCTTTTCTACCTCACCTCTCCTTTTCAGTCTAACAGCCAGCAGCCTGCCTTCCCAGGGCAGCCCCAGGAATGTAACTGTCCTCTGAAGAATGGGTGGTTATGGAGCTGGTGGGTGGGATCCACACCCCCTTTACCTGCACAACATACAGCTAGAGAGGTGTGTCATAGGATTTCCTTCCTCCCCAAAGCTTTAGGTACCAACTGTTGCCTGAGGCAAGATACCAGGCTAGAGGACCAAAGATCTGATCCCGTCTGGCACAAGCTCTGGCCTGTGCGGTTCAGCTTCTGGGTGTGGAAAGATTTTGCTTTTTTGCAGAGCTATTGTCAGGGGATGACGAAGACTAGCAGCACCCATGAAAATCTCTCCCCCTCACCCCTTCACCCCATAGACGGGGGCTGTGGAGATGGGGAGTTCCACCCATCAGGGATCTGTCAGATTTTGCTATCGGGTCAGAACATGGCCATTTAACTGTGTCACATTACATCTGAGTGACGAAAAGGCAAATGGTCGTGCTTTCTCCCTTCCCACAGGCCAGGGGACCCCTTTTTCGCCCCGTTGAAGGAAATGACCAGTTCCCCAGTTCACTCTCCTTGTGTGTGTTCTAGCCCGATCTATTAATTGTATATTAATTTATACTGATTACAGAAGAATTCCCAGTGATCCCTCTGAGGTTTGACAGGTTCTTGTCCCAAGAGCAGGCCCAGTATTATTAAAATTACGGTGTAGTTGGGAACCCTGATGTGCACGGTTGCAACACTCACACTTTAAGAACCCTTCTATATTTACAATAGTTTATTAATACATTTAGCAAAGTCACAAGCACTCTAACCCAGCAAAGTAGACAGAGATAATACGAAATATACATCTGAACAACCATATACTCACACCACCCCTTGTGGAACAACCTGAAATGTTAGCCATTGTCTTCCTCATCACCTTCCTCTTCATCACCAGTGGCCATCATTCCGGCGCCTTCCAAAGGCTATATCTCTCTCTCCTCATGCACAGGCTGGGATACAACTTTTGTCATATGTTCCACTGACACCACTATGTCTAGTGCATATTCCCGAAGGGGTTTCTGTCCTCTTCCTTATTTGTATTTCCTCACCCTACTAATGTTGGGGTGCCCTTCTTCTATGGGTCAGTATTTTAGATTATCATATACATCCGTTTGTTGCCATGGCACTCTTGTGGTCAGACATCTGCAGATGTTCCCATCCTAAAATATCCAAAAGCCGGTGTTAGCTCATGTTCCTGTGGTTGGCTGGTGTCGTTCTGGACAAACTTCCCCCTTAAACACTCTATTCCCAGTTCCCCAAAACTTAGAGATGTCTGTAAGGCCATTTATCTGTGCACAGGTCCATTTATCTGGGCCTCAAGCCTTATGCTAACTGCTGAAGCCAATGTCTTACAGGATACAGGCCTGTAGGTTCCTTGCATTACTGATGAATAAAATAAATGCTAAAGCTAGCTCCATGGGCTACAGTGTGCACCTTTCAGTTCTGGAGTTCAGAAAGGGGCCATTTCTCAGAGCATAGGTCATGTCTCCAGATGGAGACTTACACCTGGTAACCAACTGTTTAGAGTGGGGATGAGTAGAGAAGTCCAGGGACTAGGAATTCTATGCCTGTCCCAAAGCATAACTCATCTTCTCCTCTCCCAGGAAGGGAACACTTTCTTAATTCATCAAGGCACATCTGACTTGTGCTTTCAGAGGAAGCCTCAGACTTTCCTTGCTGGATTAAAGACAGGAAACAAAAGGTAGGAATAAATGGTCAGTTTTCAGAATAGAGAGAGGTAAATAGTGGTGCCTCCAGCGGTCTGTACTGGGACCACTATACTGAGATAAACAGTGAAGTGGCAATATTTGCAGATGATACAAAATTACTCAAGATAGTTAAGTCTAAAGCAGACTGCGAAGAGCTACAAAGGGATCTCACGAAACTGGCTGATTGGGCAACAAAATGGCAGATGAAATTCAATGTTGATAAATGCAAAGCAATGCACATTGGAAACATAATCCCAACTATACATATAAAATGTTGGGGTCTAAATTAGCTGTTACCATTCAAGTAAGAGATCTTAGAGTCATCATGGATAGTTCTCTGAAAACATCAGCTCAGTGTGCAGCGGCAGTCAAAAAAAGCTAACTGAATGTTGGGAAGTGTTATTTACCCCTTTGCTTAACACAAGTTTCAGGGCTCACCTAGTGAAATTAATAAATTCAAACAAATAAAAGGAAGTACTTCTTCACACAACACACAGTCAATATGTGGCACTTGTTGCCAAATAATGTTGCGAAGGCCAAAACTAAAACAGGGTTCAAAAAAGAATCATGTAAGTTCCTGGAGGCTAGGTCCATCAATAGCTAATAGCCAAGATGGTCAGGGACAACGCCATGCTCTGGGTATCCCTGAGTTCCCAACCTGTGGCCCGCAGCTCCTCTCCTGCTGGCTGCAGAAGGGAGCCACTGCCTAAAGATCCAGGCGGAGCGTGTTTCCGTAGGGCTACAAGACTGGTGCAGGCTCCTTGCTACAGCCAAGGGGCCAGGAGATCAGCTTTCCCCTCCCCCTGTCTGTAGCAGAGAGCACAGCAAAGCGCTCTGCCTGGGTCCCTAGGTGCCGGTGTCTCTGCTGAAGACAGAGGGAGGGGAGCACTGATTTCCCAACCCCCTGGCTGCGGAAGGGAGCACTGCCTAGGGACCCAGGTGGAGTGCACAGGTCTACAGACCCATGAGGTTTTCCTGCTGCAGCCTGTTTTGTGAATCCCTTTGTAACTCTTCACAGTCTGCTTTGGACTTAACTATCTTGAGTAGTTTTGTATCATCTGCAATTTTGCCACCTCACTGTTTACCCCTTTTTTCAGATAATTTATGAATGTTGAACAGTTCTGGTCCAAGTACAGACCCTTGGGGGACACCACTATTTACCTCTCTCCGTTCTGAAAACTGACCATTTATTTCTACCCTTTGTTTCCCATCTTTTAACCAGTTACTGATCCAGGAGAGGACCTTCCCTTTTATCCCATGACCCCTTGCTTTGCTTAAGATCCTTTGGTGAAGGACCTTGTCAAAGGCTTTCTGAAAATCTAAGTACACTATATCCATGGATCACCCTTGTCAACGTGCTTTCTAGTAGATTGATGAGGCATGATTTCCATTTACAAAAACCATGTTGACTTTTCCCTAACAGATCGTATTCATCTGTGTGTCTGATAATTCTGTTGTTTACTATAGTTTCAACCAATTTGCCTGGTACTGAAGTTAGGTTTACTGGCCTGTAATTGCCAGGATTGCCTCTGGAGCCTCTTTGAAAAATGGGTGTCACATTAGCTATCCTCCAGTCATCTGATACAGAATCTGATTTAAATAATAGCTTACATACCACAGTTCGTAGTACTGCAATTTCACATTTGAGTTCCTTCAGAACTTTTGGGTGGATACCATCTGGTCCTGGTGACTTATTACTGTTTCATTTATCAATTTGTTCCAAAACCTCCTCCAATGATACTTCGATCTGGGACAGTTTCTCATATTTGTCACCTAAAATAATAGCTCAGGTTTGGGAATCCCCCTCACATTCACAGCAACGAAGACTGATGCAAAGAATTCATTTAGTTTCTCTGCAGTATCCACCAGGCTCCTTGGTGAGGGTGGATGAGTATTATTGCTCTAGATCAAATCCTTGCAGAAGTGGGACCTGTGTGGTCTTTAACATACAGCCTTTTGTTTGAAGTCACTGTGGTAGGGTGGAGACCTGTATTTGGAAGAGATTTTACGCTTCCATGTAGTGTACATGCTGTGCAGTTTCTCTGAGATGCTGGGTACCTTTCTCCCTCAAAAGAATAAAGCTGGATTCACCTTTCTGACATCTATGGAGGGTTCATCAACCCTTCAGAATAATTGTAACCCGTGAAGGTGAAATGAACTTGCGTGAGAAGGCAGAGGCTGGAATGTGCAGGAGGGGCGTTTCTGTTCTCTTGGACAGTGTGTTCGGTATGCACAGGAAATGGGTGGCCTGCTTTCCTCTCCTGTGTAATATCTAGGGACTATAATCGAGTGGCCAAATGTGAGCTCCCTCCTCCCAAACACAGAACGCTTGGCCATAGAAACAGTTACCATGCCTTCTCTGAGTTTTGAAGGAAGCCTGCCGGTCCAATAGTAGAGGGTGTTAGGAGTTGGAACTGAGGGGCAATGGCAGAGCAGTGCACAAGAGGGACAGGACTGGGGTGACAGTGGGTGCAGGATTGAGGAGCATCCAGAGAGCTGTTGGAGCCACCACGGCCCTTTCCCAAAGGCTGTCGGGTTCTAGCTGATGCTTTCAGTTCCTCGCTTCCATAAATAATGAAACTTGCTAGAGAGAGAAACAAAAATATTTTTGCTTGGTGGCGTATTTTACTTACGTGGGCCTAAAGCTAAATATCATGGAAGTCTTTCCATTGACCAACCCAGATCACTTCTTTCTTGATGCTGTGGTAGAGGCTTTCTGGTTGGGGCAGACCCCTCTCTCTCTCGCTCTGCCCCCCTCCCTCCCTCTCCCACATTATCTGGTGTGACCTCTTACATACTTCTCTGTCCTAGGGCTTTTGTGGCTTCTTTTTCTCTCTTCCAATAGTGTCCGTGGCTGCAGTGGCTCTTCCCTTCAGCTAACAGGCTTGCAGAAGTGAGGCTACATTGCCATCCACCTGTATGCTGCCCTCAGAGCTGGATTGGCACATCTGATTGCCATGCCAGAGGCCTCTAAAATGAAAGATTTAACCTACTTCCCCCTTTGCATGCCACCCTCATCTTGGTCTTAGTGGAGGCTTTCTCTTGGGTCACCACAGTGCTGCTATGTTGATTGACCAGTAGCTGTTGCCTTCCCATCACATACTCCTCAGTCTCCTAGAAGCTTGGCTTTATGACATCCACCAGCCTAAAGAGGAGATCCATTGTTGCTCTGACTGCCTCTCCAGACCAGGGAGTGGGTGGGTGGAGGCCTAAGAGATGTGATCCTCTAAAGTGGCGGTGGTGGCTGCTGCTGCTGTTTGGTGTGGTTTGTAATTTCAGCTACGGGGGTGGTCATCCTTGCCCGTTTCTGATCTGAGGATCTGAGGCAGGAATGGGTAGTGGGTCTCTTTCTGGATCCTGGCAGCTGACTCTCTATCGTTCGTTCCCCTATTGTGATAGCTCAGTTTGGGCACCGTCCTCTTTACTAGCTAAATATACTGTCAGTTTTGGGGTGTCCCTTGCATTCCCTCCTCCCCCTAAAAGAGACAAGTTTCAGATGAGCATTGATAAATCTGGCCTATCGGATGGAGGTTTTGAACAGGCACACACAGCTAGGGTACTTTGTGTCATGTGGTTACTTGTCATTCCTAGTCAGATGCCTGAATGTCCCACTTTTAGGCTGCTTTTTTTTCCCCCATTGGATTCCTTACAGAAGTGTAATTTCTCTCAGTATTTTATTGAGTGAGAAAAAGAGAGAGATTTTCTTTCTCCACTGACTTCCCTGGGCTTCCAGTTTGCAGTGATCAGCCACCTCAGATGAGCAACAAACCTCCACGTGCATCATTGTGAAACGTACAGTGAGACCATTAGCACAGAACTAATGTACTCTGTTTTAGGTCACTGAGTAAGAGCAAGATCTGGCTGAGCTAAGTGACTTAATATTTCAGTCCACCCTCCATTATTAAACAACTTGCACAGAGTTTGAACTCCATTCAAAGCAGACACTTTATCCCTGGGTCATTGGTCAGCCAGCAGAATGTAAAGCTGTGATATTGGTCACCACCAGGCCCCTTTAGTGTTCTGCAAGGGTAATAGAAACATATGGCAAATGGTTTGCAAAGTTTCAGGTGGGCTACATAGCTCATACCCACAGGTTCAAGCATGGGCGTGTTGGTGGCCATTAGGTGCAATGTGCAGCATGTTTTGTTCCTTTAGCAAAACCGAGGACAAGGGGAAAGAACTTTTTTACATTTCAGCTACATAGATGCACTGTTTGCCTCTTTTCACGCTATAGTTGTGATGGGGGACTGAATTCAGGGCATGATCGACAATAGAGGTGACACGGCAAGTGGAACGTGGTCTGATCTGGCATTGTGTGAAATGTGTAGTTTGACAAATTTGTAATTCTGTGGGGACCAAATTCAGCCATTGGTGAAAGTGGATGTAACTCATCGAAGTAATGGGAATGGGCACACCTTCTCAGGTTTGGCTGCTTTGGAAATGGATTAAGCAAAATCGGAAAAAGACACTCTTATTCCGGAATAAGTGCCAGCTCCCCACTGTTTATCTGACATCCTCCTGCTTTTCATTTTACACTGCCATCTCCTGCCTCTGTGTCTAAATTACTCATTTTGCCTATTAGAATGCTTTTTTGATGCAAATTGCATAGGTTTGCCACTTGCACCCATTTTACCCTACTGACACCCAGTGAATAATGTGTTACTGTTTGACCTAGCTTAGTTTGTCCCCATGTGTTCCCTGGAAGCTGTGTCCACTTACTCCAGGCTGAATTTGAACTTAGGTCTGTATAAAAACACCTGCATTCTGGCCCCAGACAACACGGTCCCATTGTAAGGTACCTGGAACAAGAGAGAGAGAGGGAGGTGTAGGGCTGTGGACCGGATCACCAGCCTGGGACAACATTCAACCAAGCTCCGTTCAGTCTGTAGCCCTTTCCTCGGGGCTCATTTTATTCCTCAAGGTGCAAACAAATGGAAATGTGGAATAAGTAACAAAAAGCAGCAGCACTGTTTTTGACTGAGATTATAAAGCCTTCCTCCAGCCTACGGGGATTTGTAGCAGGCTGCAGAGAATGTACTTTCAGCCCTCTCCTGCTCCCGGGCTGCCTCTTGGAGCTGGGGCTTCATTTATATTCTCCACCTGGGAATCAGACCCAGTCACTAGCTGCTGTCCAGCTAGGCCAGCTGATTCCCAGCACCATCCTGCTGGGCTTCTCTCCAGAGCAGGGCTGGCTGCTCCCAGCCTCCCCTGCCCTTGAAGAGAGTGACCTCCCCATTACATGATAAATTGCAGAGCCATGTAATATAACTGTGTTCTGTACCTTCAGCTGTCTCACCTGCCCTCTGCCAACCATTGCACTGTCTCCCCCCAGGGCTTGTTTGCACATCCCAGACTTCTGAGTTGCTGTTTTAAATCTACCTGCCCCAGTAATGCATCTTTCCACTCCCCTTCCCTCCCTTCTAGTACAGAATCCCCCCCCCTAAAAATGACAAAAGGATTCAGACCAAGGAGAGTCATGATTTTCTTCTGCATCAGAGATTATCTTTGTCTGTATAAATACACCACAAGTTTAAAGTTGATTGAGTCACTGGCCAGGGCTAGAAACAGTAGCATTCCCCCTTCAGTGAGGAAAGTTCCCCTGATTGGCTGTGACCATCCACTCGCTTCTAGCCCTACTGGAGCCTGGGATATCTGATTACACATGGCATTTTTATGCGCCAAAATGCTATTTTGTGTATTTTAGCCATTTAAAACATGTTGTTTTTATATTTTTTGCCTCTGAGCTCTTTGTGTTTGGTTTCATGGTAACAAGAGCCTTGCTTTGTGGGTGGGAGATACCCCCCTCCCTCCCCCCCAAATGGTCCCAGTAGCATTTTATAAACTCTCAAATAGTCTGCAAATGGAATCACTGTAACATACAGCACAGGTGGGAGGGTGTAGTGCAGGGGGGTATAGCAGCACTTGGAATGTGTTCTGTCATTTCACTCCTGGCTCTGCACCCATCCCAGACTTGCCATGCTCTAGTTCATATCTCACACATGCACCTTCCACTGCACTCAATGGCAGCTGTGTGTACATAGCTCACAGGAGAACTGGGCTGGAAAGGGTTAAAGTGTCAGCATTTGGCATGGTGAGGTTGACGCAGCAGAGCCACTCTCTCCTGTGTTTCTGTCCTGTCTGAGGAGGGAAGGTTACTGATGTCTTTTACTTTAATTTTTTGCTAATGTTTAAGGATCAATACAGCAATTGATATGGGAGGCACACTGTGTGTAAAAGAAAGCAATGAGAACGGCACAAGGAATTCTTATAGTATACTCTGCCTTAAAATCTACACGGGTCAAATAACTTACATTATTAGGACCTAAAGAGCCTGTGGAAAGTCCAGGAATAAAAGTGTGAGCCTGAAGCCATGCTAGTTAAGGATTGTTGAGGGAAACAAAATAAAAAGAACTGAAGTCCAATTTAACCTCTCAATCTGGGATACCCAAATGCTTTGTGCAAGGATCTTGGAGAACACATTAGGTCTGTCTCAGTAAATAGTTCATCAACATCCGGTAACACGTGCTTCCAGCCATCACTGTGGGGAAACTTCTTCCATTTTCTTATTTATTTGTATTACAGTAGTGCCTAGAGGCCCTAGCAGAAATCAAGGCTCCAGTGTGCCAGGCACATTACATACGCATAGCAAGAAAGTCCTGGCTGCATAGCTTCCAGTCTAAACAGACGGGCAGACAGAGGGTGAGGGAGGAAACGGGCATCGGGAGCTGAAGTGACTTGCTCAGTGAGCTACTTTGTGCCCAATATCAGTGCCATGAATAACAGTTTCTCCCCCTTTAACCACCCAAATAATTACACTTTGGGCAGCGGAGGGATTGGTGGCAAGTACGTTGTTAAAACCCAAGGATGCTCTTTCTGGTGTCACACTGAGAGAATTCCCTGCAGATGATTGCAGGGTAAGATGGTGTATAAAATACCTATGCTAAACCCCCAGAACCCAGTTTGCTTCTCCAGAGTGGGAACGAACTACTCCTGCTAACTTGATAGGAGTCACTGTTTACTGCCTACAGCATCGTCTAGCATGCTTTGTATTTCCTGTGGTGGCATGGAATGATTTCTGCCTGCCCTTTCTAATATTGCTGTTTTGTTGTAGGGATGATGATTCATAAGGACATGTGTTTTCTGCTGATTTGTTTATGGTTACCTAAGGCAAAATTCTGTGCTGAGATCCCCAGGGCAGATCCCAGTGTAGAGATTCTGCTGTCCTTTCAGGGGTGGTTGCTTGTTTTTCTTCCCTAACTTCTCCCTCTTCTTCGACTAGTGTCTCTGTGGGTGCTCCACTCCAGGTTTTGGCGCGTTCTCGATGGGAGATTTTGCAAGCAGTGCCTGTCCGGGTCGCGCATGCGCCATCCCTGTCTCGCGACGCCATAGGCACCCTTTTCACTGTGCGCGACCTGGACCCCTCAGTTCCTTCTCAACCATCTGTGGTCCAAGACGGAGCTCCCAGCAGTTCTTCATAGCCCGCTAGAAATCTTCAATGTCTCTTCTTTTCCGTAAAGTTACTCAGTTTTACCCATAGTTTAGTGTACCTTATCTTAATCCTTCCCCTTTTTAAAAAAAAAAAAAAAAAAAAAAAAATTCCCTCAGTCTCACCCCTCCATTATAAGTAGGATTATGCTGGGTTCCCCCGGCTTCAAACGCTGTGCCTCATGCAGAGACGCTATGCTGACTTTGAACAGACACTCCGAGTGCATCAGATGCCATGTTGCCCAGAAATGCGTCCATTGTACAAATCTAAAAGCCAGAGCCAGGCGTGACAGGGACCTCCGCCTGACATTAATACTCATGGAGCGGTCGCTAAGACCTGCCTAAGACCCTGGGCAGGGTAACGGCTTCTCACAAGAAAACACCAGAAAAAGGCACTCTACTCCATCTACATCAGAGCATGCCAAAAAAAGGAGGTCTCCTGAAAAGGAGAAAGGTTTTGGTACCAAAGAGGCTTTAGATTCCTCGGCTACATTGACCTCCTCAACAAGGAAAGACTCTCATCACTCCTCTAAAAAGCTGAGACACAAAACTAAACCCCTCGCCAACATGGCACTGTCTAAAGCAACAGACTGCACAATGGCTGTAACCGCCTCAACAGCGGCACTGACTCGGATCTTGGCGCCGATAAGCAACACAATACTGACACGCCAACCAGTCTACATCGGCACCGGCAAAACCCATGGCACCAATACAACCCGAGCAACAGACGCCCCCAATGGCACCAACGGCACCGGTGGTGCCGATGGATACATCCACACCGGAAAAGGCTATGGAGCACACTTCGGCGCTCATTCACAACGGAGCCGACAACTACGGCTCCGCAAAAACATGCTCAGAAGAGGAAACACCATGAGAATGAGGAGGAATTTGTAACATCTTCTCTGCTATCACCTCTCTATGGCACTGACACCTTTCCAGTGCACTTTACTCATGAGCAGCCATGTCTTCCATCCCCTTCTCCAGTGATTAGTATGATGGTGAACAGGTTACCGTCTCTCCCCAGCTATCGTCACCCAGAGGCCACCCATCCAGACATCGTCCACATCAGACAACCAACATATCCATGGTTTGTGCCTCATGGTTTACTCCACAATACCGTATGCACTGGCCTGGCTGGCACACCTGGTCTACTTACTCTCCATCACACAGTAGACAATCAACTTCATATAGGCACAGAGACAGGTCACCTATTAGACCTACTCAAACAGGACCCAAAATAACTGGTCCTGCCGATTGAATGGGATGTGAGTGCAGAGCAAGAAATGCCACCAACCACACACAACTCATCCTCCTCACCTGACGAGACCGTAGTTTCCCCACCACCGATGACTGCAGATGACTTTAAGTAGTTCCAGGAACTGTTTGAGAGGGCGGCCGACAGTTTGGAGATCCCACTCCAGAAAGTGGCAGGGTCACAACACAAATTGCTTAAAATATTGCAGACCTCAGCTTCCACCAAAATCGCCCTTCCAATGGATGATGCCCGTATGGAGCCAGCAAATAACATCTGGCAGACCCCCACCACCATCCCCCCCACTTGTAAAAGGGCTGATAAGTATTATGTCCCGGCCAAAGATACTTAGTTCCTCTTCACCCATCCAGCTCCTAACTCCCTGTTTATAGAAGCTGCTAACCAGAGGAACAAGCAACAACATCACAAATCGACACCACACGACAAAGATGACAAAACGCTGGACTTAATGAGCAGAAAAGTGTACACATCAGCTACTCTTTAATTAAGAATAGCAAACTATGCTGCCTAACTATCAAAAATTATCAAGATATCAGAATTTATTGAACTTCTCCTGGATGATAAACAGCAATTTCAACCGTTGATCAAAGAAGGGCAACTGGTCGCAAGAACAGCATTGCAGGCTTCCCTTGATGTGGCTGATACTGTGGCAACTGCGGTCGTCATGAGTAGGGCATCATGGCTTCAATCTGCAGCCCTGCCTAAACAACTGCAGGTAACCATCAGAAGATCTTCCATTCGATAAAGCAAAGCTCTTCGCAGAAAAAAAGAATGAAGTCATGCGTACCATGAAAGATTCCAGAGCTATACTCCCCACCCTTGGAATTTACACACCTGCAACAAGAAGACGACCCTTCAGGTATCAGCTGTGTAATTCCAGATACCAACATTACTCGCAAAACAGATGATACAAGCAATCACTCTCCCAACAAAGGCCACAACGACGTTGACAGACTAACCAGTAGCCATCAACATCCCAGGCTGCCCCTCTCTCCCAAAGCAGCAATTTTCAGGACTTGGTCGAGGGTCTGTACAACCTCCCCTGCCTTCAACAGCCAGAGTCCATCTTGTTCAAACATCAACTATGCCCCTTTTACCAATAATGGGTGAATATAACATCAGACAAATGGGTACTAGAAATTATCCGATCTGGATACACTGTCCCCTTTACCTCCATACCTACAATCCAAACTCCTTCCCAGTCCCTCTTCAGGGTCCCATCTCACGAACAGCTATCACAACAGGAGGTCGATCATTTACTCCATATAGGTGCCATGGAGCATGTTCCCTCCCAACACAGAGGAAAGGGCTTTTATTCTCATTATTTTCTCACTCAAAAGAAAACCGGACGTTGGAGACCCATTCTAGACTTAAGAAAATTGAACAAATTCATAAAGATACAGAAATTCAGGATGGTTACTCTGGCTACTATATTGCCAGCGCTGGAACAGGGAGACTGGTTTGCAGCCCTCGACCTTCAGGACGCATATTTTCACGTTACTATTCATCCGGCCCACAGAAAATTCCTAAGATTTACACTGCTCAACAACCACTTTCAATACAGGGTGCTCCCCTTTGGCCTTTGCACTGTTCCAAGAGTCGTTTCCAAGGTCCTTGCTGTAGTAGCTGCTTTCCTTCGCAGACTAGGGGTCACCATATTCCCCTATCTTGATGATTTGTCTAATAAGGGCACGCACCTATATGGAAGCTGTACATGCAGTTCACACTGCAAGGACATTATTTCACATACTAGGGCTTATGATAAACGATAAAACATCCACCCAACGGCCTATGCAACAACTGGAATTTATAGGGGTGCACCTGTCAGGGTGTTCCTACCAAAGACCACTGTAAATCTGGAATCTACAACACAAAGCAGCCCAACTCTGAACGTACGCACATGCCTTCAAATGTTGGGTCATATGGCAGCCGCCACTTTTGTCTTGCAAAATGCATGGTTGCACATGAGACCACTTCAGATGTGGCTTGTGACCATTTACAAACCACACAGATAATCTCTATACAAAACAATATCAATGCCAAAAAAGATCAAACAATCATTAAAACGGTGGACACAGCCCAACAACCTTCAAACAGGAATTCCATTCATAAGTGAAACACCTTCAATCATGATCACAACAGATGCATCACTATTTGGATGGGGAGCGCACCTACAAGAGCATACCATTCAAGGCAAATGGTCACCACAGGAAACAAAATTACACATAAACCTACTGGAGTTACGAGCTGTCCGCAACACCTGTATATGTTTCCTACCTCTGATATCAGGGAAAACTATAAAGATAATAAGAGACAACATAGCGTGTATGTTCTACATCAATCATCAAGGAGGCACAAGATCCGGCTCTCTATGCTCAGAGGCAATGACACTATGGAACTGGTGCATATCCCACAACATCCACATTTCAGCGGCATATCTACCTAGTACCCAGAATACCACTGCAGACAACCTGAGCAGAAAATTCGGCAACAATCTCAAGTGGGAATTAGACAACACAGTTCTAGAAAACATCTTTCTTCAATGGGGATGCCCCACAATCAATCTATTTGCAACAATGAAGAATCACAAATGCTGTTACTTCTGCTCGAGAGCAGATCTAAGTACATGTTCATTGTCCTTATCAAGTGGAACACCGGTCTCCTGTACACATTCCCACCTATCCCCATGATAGCCAAAAGCATACACAAAATACACAAGGACAATGCGAAGGTGGTGGTGATAGCTCCAGCATGGCCCAGGCAACCATGGTTCACTTACCTCACACAGATGTCGATCCACGCACCAGTCGCTCTCCCACTAGCCGACGATCTCTCCCAGGACAATGGAAGCATACACCATCCACATCTGAAGAATTTACATCTCACAGCATGGTTCCTAACTGGTTCCAACAAGCTGAACTACAATGTTTGGAACCAGTAAGGAATATTTTACTAAATGGCAGAAAACCTGCCACAAGAAAAACTTACCTTCAGAAATGGCGTAGATTCTTCTTATGGTGTCAACAAAAGCAGGTCAACACATTAGCGGCATCAATCCCACTATGTTAGACTATCTCCTGGAAATAAAAAAATCTGGATTGGTAATTAGCTCAATTAAAGTACACCTAGCAGCTATCACCACCTTCCCTGATCTGATAAATGATACCACGATTTTTGCGCATCCAATCGTCAAACACTTCATGACTGGTATACAAAATGTGTACCCAGACATACATCCTCCCATAATACCTTGGGACCTCAACTTGGTCCTCAGGACAATTAACTAGCCACCATTCAAGCCTTTAGCAACTTTTTCTCTAATGCACATGTCCATGAAGCATGCCATGTGAGTGAACTCAGAGCACTTATGGCCCACTCACCGTATGCAGTATTTCACAAAGATAAGGTGACGCTATGACCTCATCCAAAGTTCCTCCCCAAAGTAACATCATTCCACCCTTAACCAAAACATTCATTTACCTACCTTTTACCTGAAACCACACTCCAGCGCACAGGATGCGGCCCTCCATATGCTGGAAGTCAGACGAGCCATTGCATTTTACCTAGAAAGAATGAAGCCTTTCAGGAAATCTCCCAAACTTTTCGTATCAATTATGGAATGTTCCAAAGACAACGCTGTATCCACCCAAAGACTTTCAAAGTGGATTTCCACCTGCATCCACACATGCTACACACAGCCAGGGGTAATGCCACTCCAGAGCATCAGGACACATTCAATCAGATCAATGGCTACATCCACAGCCTTCTTGCATAATGTATCAATTACAGAAATATGCAAAGCAGCGACCTGGGCCTCAGCCCACACTTTCATAAAACACTACGCCATCGGCCAAGCATCGAGACATAGTGCAGCAATCGGACTCTCAGTTCTCTCTTCTATTCAACCTAACAACTCTGAAGCTCCCTCCTCCAACTGAGAGCACTGCTTGAAAATCACCTGGAGTGGAGCACCCACAGGGACACTACTCGAAGAAGAAGAGAAAGTTACTCACCTTGTGCAGTAGCGGCGGTTCTTTGAGATGTGTCCCCCTGTGGGTGCTCCACTACCCACCCTCATTCCCCTCTCCTTCGGAGTCAAACACACAGCTCTACACTAGAAAAGGAACAGTGGGGTCTGGGTCACGCGCACTGAAAAGGGCGTCAAGGGAGCCACGAGACGGGGATGGCGCATGCGCAACCCGGATGGGCGTGCTGGCGAAATCTCCGATCAAGGATGGGAGGACAAGTGGAGCACAGGGGGGGACACATCTCAAAGAACCTCCGTTACTGCACAAGGTGAGTAACTGTCTCTTCCCATCACAATACAAGTGTTCCTGTTCATCTCTCTCCTATCCCCAGAAGGCCAACCCTTGACCCCCACCTGCCTTGTCCACCCTTGTTCCAGACTCAGCAAAGATGCTGGGTAAACCATTGCCAGGAGTAGAACCCAGGTCTCCTGAGCCCCGGTCCAGTGTCCTTCCACAAGACCAATTTTCTCCTCCAGTCATAACCTGTGTTGTGCTCCCACTGCAAGTGACGATACGAAATATAAGGCAGTGACAGCTCTGGCCCCTTTATCTTTCATCCTCATATTGAAAACTCATTCCACATAAAGCTAGGTCAGCGTGTCACAAAACTTCTGATGGACAGTAATATCAGTTAGAGTTGTGATTTTTTTTTTAATGACATTTTTATACTGGCCAAAGCCCTAGTGTAAAAAGTACTTTTGCTAATGTAAAAGCTGTGCTGGCAAAAGCCATCTTTTGTTGATATAAACTTTGTCTATGCTAGGGAGGACTTCCGGGTATAGTTATGTACTAGCAAATCTTTTCTAGTGTACACCATGCTTAGGTCTCCCTAATGCACCAATTCAAAAGGCAGCTCCTAAGATCCTCTTCTTTCCCAATCTGACCACATCACCTCTCCCTTTGAATTCCTCCATGGTTTCCAGTTTTCACCATGTAAAGGTCTAGCCTCTTGTTCTGCTCTTCAAGGCCCTTCACGTTTCTTCCCCTTCCTGCTTATCCAGTCTTGTCCCTTCTCCCAATGCCTGTCCCCGACATCCTTTAGTCCGCCAGTGATTCTAGACTTGATGCCCATTGTCTGCTTCTTCTGCATATCCCCTTGTTCATGGACCAGCTCAGCTCTGAACTGGTCTGTAAGACCATTGCTCTTTCATTTAGAGCCCTCTCGATACTCACTTCTTCCAGGAGACCTATAGGAAATTGCCCAACCAAAGACTGGGTAAAGACAGTGCTGTGTGTGGCTGATAAAATCCCTACTTGTTTGTAGAAAGGAGCTCCCTAGCAAGCTGAGTGCCTGCCATCGCCATGGCCAATTTGCTGTGTGTTGTGTCCTGCTCCTCCTCCTGCTGTCTGTCTGTCTGTCTGTCGTCTTAGCTTCAGGGGGTGTCTCACGCACAGCACCTAGCACAAAGGGGCCCTGATCCCAACTGTGGCCTCTGGGGTTACTGGAAGGAATTCGAGGGATACTTCGTGACAGTCTCTTAGGAGGCAGTGTTGCTTATTGCCGCATAAGAACAGTCATTTGGTCAGGGGAAACAGTAAATACAATGAGACATCTGTTACTGTCATCACTGGCTCAGAGGCATCTTTCCAGCATCTGGGGAAATGCATCTTTTTGCTAACATTAAACTGAAGAAAACTCCCTTAGCTGTCAGACAAGGAATCTCTCCATGCTGTCAATGTGCAGTTGCTCCTCCTCTAGTAACTTTGCTAATTACCACTGGAAGGTTGTTCTAATAGATACCTTTAGATTATATAGGGTTGGGATATTTAATTAAACATAGCATTTGATGTGGGCTGCAGGCCTTCCTCTATTGGAGACTGCAAATATTTTATCATTTCAGGAGGGGTTTTTGACTGTTTTAAGAGCAGTTTGATTTGTAGTGATCTCCATAGAAGTTAGCTTATCTACAATTTCTGTTTGTGTGTGCTAAGAGTACTGCCAGGGGCCCTCTAGCAGTGCATGGAAATGGACAATGAGTGGCTTTGGTCTTGGATATCATTCTGGCCCTGCTGGCAGAAAGTGCTTTATTGCACTTTGGCAATTGGGTGTGACTGTGGCAGGCTGGATTTCTCTCCATGGGTGCCAGAGAGTATTATCAGATGCCCTCATGATCTCAAGTATATTTTGACTTTTTTGCTTAAGTTTTTTGAGCACTGATTTACAAGCTTGTAGCATCTACTGAGGCGTGCCTAGGTTTGTCTTGTGGAACAATCTTAGGTTTTGATTAGTTTCCTTACTTTTTTGTGTGTGTGGTAAAATCTGTCCGTCTATTTCTTTCTGTTTTTCTGGTAGTGTTCCCCTGTTATGGGGTGGGGATTATGTGCTGTCCAAAACTTCCAGAGCCGTTCCTGTTAGATTAATGGTGTTTGAGTTTAGGCTGTACTTTGATTAGTGGGTTAAAACTCAAATCTGCAGAGAGTTTGAGATTTCCTCTTCCCTGTGTAATTCCTGGGGAGCGTGAGGAGAGAGGCAGAGGAGGGTTGTTTTTCTACATTTTGTGTTACTTGGTTGGACCCTTCTTTGTTATTGTGATCTAGCAGATAAGTTTCTTTGCTAACAATTTTCACTAGCTTGTTGTTTAAGTCTATTGGGCCAGTGCTCTTGATGATGCTGTATATAAACTCCATATAAACTATTCTGAAAGATCAGTATGTCCCATCTCTTCTGTCTCACCCCCCACCCCCCGCTTTTTTTTCTTCTAATTGGAAATGTATCAAAACTCAGAATGAGATTAAGGGTTTTTTTGTTTGTTTTGTATGGAGAAGCTTCCCTGTAGTGTCTGGCTGCAGATTGGACTGTGTTATGTCTGCCAGATGCTTCCATATATTTGTAGAAGAGAGTGAAGGGGGGTAGGTTTGGGGGCCGGTTCCTCAGTGGGTATAAATGGTCATGACTGCGTTGTTTCCAGTGGAGCTACGACAGAGAACACACAGGCTGAGCAGATCTGCCACTGGGTGAAGGAGAGAGAATGTCCCTCCTGGTTGCTGGTGTCTTGGGTTCCCCCAGGCTTCACTGTCATCATCTGTGATGATGCTTAGGTTATTGCTGCTGGTTTTCCAATCCCAACCCATTGCTTTGCTCTGACTTGCGGATGGTAGCCTACGATGAGAAGGATTTGGTTGGCTGACTAAGCCGAAGGAGAAATCCCTGTTCTGAAGCCCATACTGCGGTGCCTGATGGTTAAAAATGCTCCTTGGAATGCTTTTCCCTGCATCGAGATCGTGAATTGCAGCCCTTTGGGTGGCCGCTCAAGTGTCAGAAAAGCTTGTGGAGATGCTAATGTGCCCTGGGAGAAGGCTGGGGAAGCCCTGGAGCATAGGCCCCTTGATGGCCAGGCCCTGCTGCCGCCGTGAAGGTGGGTGCATGTTGAGCCACATGGGAGCAGGTCTGCTGTTACCCAAGAGGCTAAAACACTTGGATTCGGGCTCAGAATGCGGCAGGGAAAAGCTTTCTGGTCTGCAGTTCACAGACCGCCTCTGTGGTCCCCGCCTGTGCTGAGTGGCTGAGCATGCGTCTGGCTCTGTATGTGTGTTGTGGGGAGTGTCTGTTTCGCTTAAGGACTATCTGCACGTGTGTGAGAGCACCGGTGGATTAAGGATGGAGTCAAGCCCAGGCCAGGTGGAGACTCCTAAGATGATAAACTGGGGGTGACTGATCAATGGATGGGCGTACCAACTAGAATTGCAGACAGCAGGAGAGTTGAGACGTGGCGCTCCCAGTCTACACGGCTGAGCCCATCCACCGGTTTCTCCCCTTTGAGCGTGGGCCACTGTGGGACTGTGCACTGCAGGACACACCCAGAGGTTGCCCTTAATGGTAGAGCAGCAGCCCCCTTCATGAGAGAGTGGAAGCCAGGAGGGCAGGGGCCTTGGTGGTATTAGAGGAGACCAGCAGCTGGGCCCACCCAGTTTGGGGCGGAGGGGCAGCAGTGCAACCAGAAGAGTCATGCTGGTCTGAAGTCAGAGGAGCAGGGATCTGTCCTGAGGGAGGGGGAGAAGGGAGTGATCGAGGGGTATTCGGGGGGTGGGAGGGAGACTGGGCTGTTGCAGAGAAGGCGTGACAGGAGTGTGGGTGGTGGTCCCCTCGTACAGACTGAAAGGAGAGGGAGATGTCTTTCTGAACACCAATCTCGGGGTGCATCGCCCCTGCAGAAGGCGTGGACATTGAATCCTGGGAGTTGGCTCCTCTGGCAGTCGCAGGGAAGGCACCGCAGCTCAGCTTTCCACCCCGCAGGCTCGCCCATAGGCTCAGCTCAAGCTGCGCACCCGAGTTAAAAGCGGAGTTGCCGCGGGTTCAGTGAACATGGGTTAGCTGCCCCATGCTAAATATTCGTGGCGCAGACAGACCCTGAGGGTGAGGGCCTTTTGCCTCATCTGCCCCTCCCCCATCTCTGCCTGGGGGTGCCTGTCACTTCCCCCATCTGTGTGCACCGGGAACCCTTCCTTGTTCTCTGCACATGGGATTGCAAATCACCCTCTGAGCCTGTGGGTGGCCTTCCCACCTGCATTTCTTTTCCCTGCCCTCTGAGTGCAGGTTCCCCTCCCTCCCACCTATCTGCATACCTGAGGGGGTCCTCTGCCTGCCCCTTCTCTGGGCAGGGGTGTGCCTCCCTCTTCCCCAGGCTGGGTGTACCTGCAGGCACCCCTCTGTGTGTGACCATTCCCCTCTCGCCCTATCCAGCTCCTCCTTCCTCTCCCGTCTCTGCACATGCTGGGGTTGTGTTCTTTGTTAACACTGCCTGTATTTTGCACCCTGTCCGTAAGTCTGTGTTTCTTCTGCTTCTCCTTCCTGCCCCAGGGGAGTGTTGGTGCCACTAACGTGAATAGTTTCTGTGCTTTTCTTCTCATCGCCTCTCTTCCTTCTTTTTCCCCTCTCTCAATGGTGTGTCCAGAAAAGGAAGTCCAGCTCCAGTGTGCATTTGATGGTGAGCACCTCCCGTAAACTGCTTGTGATCCGTGCGTCCACCATTCTCATGCCGTGCACGATTAGCTTGCTCTCATCACCCTACATAGCATGTCTGTGCGGGGGGGTCGGGGGGAGCATCATCTTTCACTTTAAAGGTCCGTGTCCTCACAGAAAGGGCCGCGTGGTTGGTCAGAAGCTGGCCAATCACCAGATCCTGTTCTGTACAGAAATTGCAGTTTAATGTACTCTGCCACTGGCAGCGGAGCTGAGCGAGAAACAAATGGAGACTGTCTCAGCTCCCCAGTGGGTCTCCGCAGAGCATGTCTGGACATGGGGCTAGTCGTTCTGCTGTAGCAGTGCCAAAAGAGGAGCAGGTGCTGTCATCCCTGATGGTAGCCCTGCATCGTGGAACAAATCGGAGTCATCCCACATATCACAGAGGCTTCTCATGGAGCTCCACCTTGCACAGAATAAAAGGTGCAGGCACAGCACCACCCAGTGGCTCAAAGCTGCCATTAATTTATTTTCTTTAAAATTCTAGCCTGGGAAGGTTTGTCAGCCTTGTAATGAGGAACTCTCTGTTATCCAGATACGTCTCCCAGCATGAATCAAGTACCCAGTGACACCACCCCCACCCTCTCCATTCCCCCTTCATGCATCCAAATGTGTTTGCTGTCCCTAAGACATGTTGGATAAATGGTGATGTGCTGATATCTCAAGTGAGCAAAAAGAAAACCAGCCAGTGCCATATTCCAGGGAATGATCTGCAGCCCATTAGCTACTGTCCATGTCTTTGTCTCAGAGACATGGGTGGTAACTAACAATCAGGACTCTATTGTATCATCGTCTGCTGCGTTGCAGCTCTTGCCTCCTTTCAGACAGAGCAGGGCTCCCTAAGCAGGAAGGGGAGCAATATAGAGTGATGCCAGAACAGAGGGAATCGGCTTCTCTGTTCCTGCCTGGGAATTCTGTCCTCCCTCGGTCACCTTAACACTCAACAAGTAATAAAACCCAAAGCACCACTGAGAATGTCCCATGGCACAATGTGACTCCTTCTCTCAGTCCCAAATATATGGGCAGGAGTTCCTTGTGTCCATCTGTCCCCTTCTCTTCTTCTCAGCGTCGACACTGCCCAGCCTACGCTTATGCTCCCTCTGCTTGTTGCATGAAGGCAGCTGGAAAATGAGAACCAAACAAGTGCCTCAGAGATCACTGGGGCAGTGAAGATACAAAATATAACCAGTGAATACAGGGCAAGCCCAGGTGGAGGGTATTCGCTTTCCTTTCTTACAGTTGGCTGGCACATATGTGTCCTTAGCTCTATGATCACTGGCCTGTTTTCTCCCTTGCACCCTGTGTTGTCTGTGTGTCCGTCTGTCTCTCGCTGTCTAGCTCAGAAAGCACTTTCAGGGGTTCTGCCAAAACTGATCATATCAAGTAGCTCTTCTCTGTGGCCTGTCGCTGTCCTAGGCGAACTGCCTTCTTTTAAAAGTCAAGATCTTCATCCATACTGCATGGATCTGTAAGGACACTTGCTGCCCACTGACCTCACTGATTCGGGAGTTGTGTGCGTGCACGTGCCTCACCTGTATGCTCACGGAGCCGACGTCAGGGGCGCCAGCCTTTTAACATGAAGAGCAATTGGCTAAATGGCCACAGGCACAATGAGCAGGAATCACTAGATCAGGCATCTCCACACAAGGCACAGATCTGTGGGGCACATCAGTCACGGTTTGTGTGTCCTTGGTTTCATGATGGTTCCATTCGGGAGTTAGACAATGCTGTGGACCTGGTCAGCAGAACTACATCTTCCTTGCGTTCTATGGGGGCAGTGGTTGGGGGGGGTGTTGTGCTGCCAGCTGTTCCGTGCCGGATATTCCATGAGTTTCGAAAGCTCTTATGGGTGCAGAGTTGAGTGAGGCATCTGGCCCTGTTACCTACAGGACAACGAGCAGCTCTTCTGCAGCGAAGGCCCTCTCCAAGGTTCTGGGCTGTGGCAGCTCCCTCGGAGGTTCTTTAATTGAACCCTGGGGCTGATGCTCTCCTCCATCTTCCAGACCTGAGTTGGGTGTGCACCCCAGGAACGCAGCCCAGTTCAGGGGTTCCTGTGGTGTCTCTCTCTCTCTAACTGTACCTCCTTACTCCAGTAGTTCAATGGATGTAAATGATCACGTCTCTCAGCTGTTAAGAGGTATGGAGGGGCGGGGGTCGATCCCTTTGTGTTGGAATTACTGGCCTCTAATTAGCGTGTGGGTCACCTCAGGGGACCTGAGATACTCTGAGATTAAACAGGCAGAGCCTTCTCCAGCCTGGCCATGTGTGTGCAGCAAAGGAGCTTGGAGCTCACTCCTTCCAGCCACTTTGCTCCCATTAGTCCATGACACGGCAGCTCCTCCCCATCTCTGGCCCCACCACGCTGGAAACACCCCTGAGGAAGCAGAGTATGCGAAAGGCTGCAGGGAGGATAATGTGGGGCCAGACAGAGATGCAGGCAGTGTCCGGTTTGTGTTTGGAAATTCTCTGGGAGATGGGTGATCCTGCCATACTCTGTCCCCATAGGACCTGACTGGGGCTCCAGCAGGGCTGCTGCTGTGGTGGAAGAAAAGCCGGAAGGGAGAGAGCACTGGGGGGAGAGGCAGGGGCTGCACCTGGACCCTCAGCCCCACGTTACTGCTTGCAGTGGGTGTGGCTAAACTCTCGCCAAGCCTTGTCTAATTTTGGTTCCTGGGCGGTGAGGGGCCCATGTACTGGGGTGCCCTTCCTTGGCCCTGCCTTGGAAGAGTGGGGAAAGGCAGGTGCAAGGAGGCCAGCATGCCTTGAGTCCCTCCGCGCCTGATTTGTAGCCGAGGAGTGAGCCAGTGAGCCTGCTGTGGTGCTGTTTTCACCTTGTTGCTGGCACCAGGTGGAAGGGAAGATGTAGGGGGAAAGGGCTGAAGCTGTTTCAGTCGTGAGAGCCGCATCTTCTATGTGGGGGACAAGCCCGTTCCCACAGCATTGCGGACTGTGGGAGACTCGGGCAGAGCCATGGTGGGACTCATGGGCTAGTAGGAAATGCACGCTGGGAAGCAGCCTCCGTGCATGCTGGCCTGGCCTCCTGTGAGACATGGGCTCTGCGCAGTCCTGATTCAGCGGGCATGCTCACTGAAGGGAAGGTCTCCGTGCTGCCAGCCGGAGGGGATTTGGCGACTCTGGGAGCTTGCCACTGGGCTGTGTTAATGAGGAGGACGGAGGCGTTACTCACCTGCCCCGTCTGTGAGACTCGCTGGGGAAAGACACAAACCAGCTAGGCAGCCTGCAGGGTTCGCACTGGCAGCTTCCTTCATGCTGTGGCCCTAAAGTTGCTCCACACACCCCATTGGCCCTCATCTCACCTGAGCACTTCTCTGAGGGCCCTGCCAGCATCGTCCCCTGCCTGAAGGCACAATCCCAGACCAGCCGCATCTGAGATTGCAGCCCTCATTCTCTCTGCCCATTACACTAGTAGTCTGTCCGTACACTCCCCGGGTTCCTCGTCTCCTGGAGTCACCGCCAGCTCCCAGAGGTTCTTCTCTGCACCCCTCTCTGCCTCCCCTGCCCCTTTGGGCTGCTGCCTCTTTCCTCTGCACTCCTTTCCCATCGCTCTAACCATCCATGCACATTTGTGTACGGGGACATCCGCTGTTGCACCTGGTCACCCCTGGGGGAAGGATGGTCTCTAGCAACCGGGGATGGGTTCCCCATCCTCATCCCGTGGTGCAAGATGAGTGTGAGGGGAGGGAGGTGGGGAATGACAAGAACAAGACTGTAAAGATTTGCTGATTCTGCTACCCAGCAGAGAAACTAAAACCATCTGTTTTTCTGTCTCAGCCACAGAGCAACAACAAAACCAGTCTAGTAAGCCCAGCAAAAGAAACTCCCCCAGTGCAGACATCCATGGTATCTTCCCTGACTATTACTACATCCTTGTCTTTTCTGCCTCCCTGAGTGCCGCTTGTGCTGCTCTGTCTGAGCTTGTGTTTTGGCTTAGTTCTGTCTCCTCCTCTGCTGCTGAGGGGTCTAGTCACACCCCATGGGTTAGGGGGCTGAGGAAGTTGAGTGGGGGTGGATGTGGGGACTGCAGCTGGTCTGGACTACCTCCCACACCAGGCCTGTGTCATTCTGTCTTCCCCCATTCACCTGTTCTGACTGGGGGGAGGCTGGTTTGGAAGAAGAGGATGATGAAGGGAGCAACTTCATTCACACTCCAACACCCAGGAAAAGGAAGCCTGGACATCAGACCACCGTGACCGGGGAGCTGAGGCGGGGCGGGGCAGACAAATCTGCAAGGAACCCGTTTAGTGGTCCACTCGCCCTGTTGGCTGCGTGGCTAACTGCCTTCTGTGCTGTCATCATCCATTCACGTTCCACGGCGTGCAATGGAGTTGTAGCGCATGCCCTGCCTGGTACGTTTAGCAGCCCAGCCCACATTCCTTCTACCTGGATACCCTGGGAAGACCAGGCAGCAATCAAGTAGATCATGGAGATGGATGGGTGAGTGTGCATTGTTGCACCATCGTAGCCCTGGTGCCCTTGCCGAGCTACCTGGAGGAGTGTTGGCAGTGGGCGAGATGGGGCAGGATCCCGGAGTATTGTCTCCAGAGCACAAGGATGAGTGCAGAAACTAGCTTGTGCTCCTAGAGGCCTGGCAGCTGCTTTCCACTCCGTGTAACATTCCAGAGAGTTTTTCCTGGGACATTTCATAATTTTTAGCTCTCCCCGTACTGGCTTTACCTGCTCCTCTTCTGATGCTGAAGCCACCTTTCCTGATTCTTTTTTTGTGTTACAAATATCTCTTTTTGGAGACTTTTGTTTTAGCAAATCATGTATTTTCCTTTGCAGCCCAGTTCCCTAAGCGACCATCTGGCTTATTTTTTTCCCCTTTTTCTTATGGAAATTATGAATGTCCCTCTTCAGAGTAAAATATCTGGCAAACTCAATGGAAAATTGGAGACAAGGCCCTTGCACCCTGCCACCATCATCCCCCCCAAATCTGTTCTCTGAGCGCAAACCTGCTGAGGGCTCATTGCTTAGGCAGTGGCCTTCTAAAGGATGGCAATTTAGCACACAGCTGCTGACTGGTCACCGCTTTAAGGTGTTTTTGTCAATCTCAATTCTCAGCCCGTGAATTGGGACCTGGAGGGCATCTTGGGCTTTGTCTCCTTGTGAACATAGCTGTTAGCTGAGCATCTCTTTTCAAGAAGCCGTTTGAGCAGGGAGTGTGCACAGGCAGACAGCAGCAGCTTGAAGTTTGTTTGTGGTTTGTTTCCGTGTTGGTCACATGTTCTGCGCTTGTTGGAGAGTGAAAACAAACAAGGGAACAAAGTTTTGGAATCCAAGTTTAATTCTTTTTTCCCCTCCTTTCCTAGGAGCCTCAAACGACTGTCGTCCACAATGCCACAGATGGCATAAAGGTAAGGGGGCACGTCGCTGCTGTGTTTACATAGAGAAACCCCATGCCCCTATTTACCAATTGGCGCGCTCTGCGTTTCTGACCCTTTGGTGCTGCCTCACCAGCTGGTTCGGAGCAGTCGTTCTGGCAGAGGGTGTGTGCTGTATCTCACTCCAAGGCCTAACTGATCTTGCTGCTAGGTGTTGACTAATACTTTGCCCGGTTCCATCTCAGTCCTCTTCATAGTACCTCCTTCTATCCTCCTGTTCCTGTGCCTTCCTTCGTTTTATGCTTCCCCCATCCTCTTCCACAGACAAATGGAAGTGTCTTGAATCCACTGACTTGGCCATCTCATAACATTCTCTTGTGCCATGCAGGGCTCCACGGAGAGCTGTAACACCACCACTGAAGATGAGGATCTGAAAGGTAGGTATCCTGCCAACGCCCTCTGATACTGTGGGCAGGAGATTCTGGAGGTCAGACCTGCCTCCGGTGATGCAGAGTTCAGTCATTGTGCCCAATATCCCCAGAGCTGTACATCTGATTCAGTTCTTGAGATTGCCATGGCTTTGTCTGCCACAGCTCTTGCAGTGGGGTCATGGGTATGCGCCATTCAGTCTGCTTTGAGAAAGTGGCCAGCCTGGCTTTTTGGGGGTGTGACTCCTCTATGCCCCGAGTTGTGTGTCTTGTTTGTCTCCTGGTGGGAATTCCGTCCTCCTGGGGCCTGGAATCTCTCCATTCCCAGACCAGTTACAGGACTGGAATCTCTTTTTCTTCCCCTCTCCAGCTCTGGCATCTGCCTGCCCCTTTCTTGGTTTTGACAAAGCTTGCAGGGGATTGAGCTCTCCGTGTTAAACCCCGTCTCTGGGGAGTTCTCCTGTTTCCACACCCATATCTTTTGGAGGGATGTTCCAGGGCAAAAGGAATCCTCTGCTCTCAGTTCCATTTTCTCTTTGCAGATGGAAATGGAGTGCCCTGGCTTCCCCAGTGGGGGGCATTTTAAAGGAGGGTGATGTTAATAAAGAGGAGGGTGAGATTATAGACCTCTCTAGGGCCATGTTGTACAATCCTTTCTCCTTCTTGTGGTGGGCTTAGATCAGTGAGACCTGCCTGTCCTGCAGTGCTATGTTTCCTTGCACCGTTTCAGCAGCTGCCCGATCGACTGGGGGGTGCAAGCAGGTCTGGGAAATTCCAGCCCCACTGAAGAGGGAGGTGGTGGAGGCAGAGCTCTCTTTGGGAACAAATTCTGAAGTCTCCCCTTTGGGTGAGGGAGAGGCAGTAGTGTTTGTGTTTGGTTGGAAGTAGTGAGGCACATGTTCTTGATCCCACCTTCCAGCCCCAGGCTGTTCTGTCAAACCCAGGACAAGCCCCAGTTCTAGCCCTGCCGTTCTCACTGATACCACGACAGGCAGCTGGGATGGTTCTTGACGCTCCTCATACGCTGGTGGCTGTGCAGTAAGCCGCTGGCAGCCGTTCAGAGGAGTCCCAGGGCCCAAAGACGTACACAGCTGTCTGGACAAACTCTCACATAGGGCCAGTGTCAAGGGGAGACCTGGCCCCATCACATGCTCATGCTCTAGCCCGCCCTTCTTTCCAAAATGAGGATGAAAAGAATCCAGCGTGGGGGGATGGGGAGGGGACTGGATGGCTCAAGGGATTAGTTATGGCTAGTGGAATAAGTAGCCTCTGACCCCTGGAGACATGGGTCAGGAACCAGATGTCTGTCCACATTACAAAGCTAAAACCCCCTTTGCTGAAGCCCAATACCTTTGTGCTTGGGAAAGGCCCAGGACGGAGGAGCAGGTGCTGCAGGTCGGGAGTGAGGGGCACTAGCAGACCTCTGAAGGAAGAGGAGAGGGGCTGGAATAGCAAGGGGTGGCGGATCAAGATTCAGGCACATTGGAGAGCGATGCAGGGAACAGAAAGCTGGTGTGGCGGGAGATGATGCAGATCAGAATTGAGGTTCACCGACGGAGCTGTTGGGGCATCTTCTTAGGACTTGGATGAGCAGAGGCTGTTGTGGTGGTTGGTGCGGGGAGGAAGGAGCTTGCACAGTTACTGTCTGCACTTTGTCTAGCTCTGGCTGATATTGTTATCCCTTTACTTCTCAGCATGGCAGCGCTCACCAGATGCCGCCTTATTTAACTCCTCCCCCAAAGTAGTGAGCTAATCAGACGTTGAAATCAATGAGAGGCTCAGAAGATCCCCTTTTCTCTGTCACATGCAGATTCACACTGGGGGCATCTTTCCCTGTTTACACTCAGCCAAGAAATTCCTCCTCCCTCTGTCGCTATGCGGAGACTGTGTTAGGGGTGCTGGAGTCCTCCATTCTCTCTGCACAGCCAGCCCCTGGCGAAAGAGGAGTTGGGTCGCTGCTGCTGATTTTGAATGGAGACAGGCTGGACAGGCGTACGAGACCGGGCTGGTGCCGATGGAGCAGTAGACTGCTTCCAGGCACATAGTGAGCCCTTGCCTGGAGGGAACATGCAGTTGGACAGGCATGGTGCTCAGGGAGCATGCCACAGAGCAATCTGCTTGCCTCGGCCCCGGGGGCTGCTCTTGCAGGTTTTGTGCCCAGCACTGTGGTTTCTTTAATGTTCTCCTTCCTTTCTCTTTTTTTATTTACTGAACTTGCGTATTTTGTTTGTTTTTGTGTTTTTAATTCCCTGCCATGCTAGCTCCCCCTCTCTCCACCGGGGACGGCAACTCAGTGCTTGAAGGACGGAGGCACAGTGAGAGCAAAACACAGACTGACTCCATGCAGTCCCAGCTTTCTCTCTGTTTCTCAGCCAGTAAGTCCAGGGGTTTAGCACTCCACAGCATCCTCCTCACCCTTCCTCCACCCTCCCCAGTCCCCCGGAGACCTTTCTTTCCTCAGTTCCCTTCCAGAGAGTGGATCTTCATTTCCAGTACTTCAACATATCAATAAATCCATCTTCCTGCCTGAGAAACCTCCTTCCCCACATGCTGAAATTCTCCTGCACCCCCCTGCAAAGTGGAACCTCATCCTGGCTAATTCCATTCCCCTGCTTCCCCGTGGGTAAGACATAGCATCCTCTGCATAAGTCCCATCGCCTCTCGTGCCTCAGTTTACCCAGCTATAAAAGGGGAATAATGCACCCGATCCGACTCTCGGGTGGTGCAAGGCAGAATTGATTCCTGTTTGTGATGAGGGTTGAGCTCCTCAGGTGGAAGGTGCTGTGGAAGTGCAGAGTACTGGTAGTTGGATGGATCGCCTGGCAGGATTCTCAGGACTAAGGCTGTGGCTGCTGGAAGACTCCTGCCCTGGGCCTTCTGCCGTCCCTGGGGCTTGTTGTGTGGCATTGACTGTGGAGGGATTTCCCCTCTGTGTGTGCTTCTGCATTGTGTGTCTTGCTCGGTGGGTTTGGACCTGAAAATCCCTTCAGTCACCACATGTTCTCCGAATCCACCCACTCAGTAGCCCCTGGCAGCAGAGACGTGATAAGAGCAGGTGGTCAGGCTACCCAGGCCCCCTCTCTGCCGCCCGCCCGCCCCCCCCCATAGGCATGTCTCTGAACAATCTGTCTGGCTCCAGTTTCCTACGTGCCTCCATAGTGGAAAAGGCCACTAATGCAGTGATGCCCAGGGCTATTGGGAGTCCTCCAACGAAGCCGTCTGGAAGGGATGGGAGGGTACAGACGTGCCCTTTCTTCTTGTCCCTCCTTTGCTCCCCCCTCACATGTCCCCATTAGCTCGTTTGCTGAAGTGATTGAGCCTCCCATTTGGAAGCACCTTCAAGAAAGTCTGACTTTGATGGGAGCAGTGACTGGGGGAGAGGCTCTGCTGGGGCCAGCTGGGCAGGGAAATGATCTTCCGCTAACTCCAGACTGCTGTGCCCTCTTCCTCCCTCATCCAGCTACACCTGACCGCTGCGGTGTGACCTGCCCAGTCCCCCCTCTGCTGAGCGAGGAAGCATTCTCCCCTCCCACTCCACTCTGGGTTAGATTTGCAGTGATTTGGATCTCCTGCCTCCTTTCTCCTCTCATTCCCCCCATTCTCCCCTGGAGAGGGTGGCCTGCTTCTGGGCAGGCTTGGGCCAAGCCCTGGGCATCAGTGAGATTTCCGCTGTGCTCTGAAGGGTTTTCCCTGCCAATGCCCAGAGCCAGCCTGGAGGATGGAGTTGATGGGGTGCGTGTCTGTGTGGAGCTGGGGGCCAGAGCTGTGTGCCGTGTTTCGTTGTTGGTTTTATTTTGCATTGGTTTGGGTTTGTTTTTGTTTTTTTTAATTATTTTAATGCTTACGTTTGTTTTGCAGCCACGCAGTCTTGTGACGAGAAGCTTCTTGCCTGGGCCAGCCCAGGACAGACGCTGGAGTTAGCACGTGCTCAGTCGGACCCTTTGCTAACTCCTGTAGTTCCATTTGTACTTAACAGTGCAGCGTGTAAGTTAGCGGCTGGCTAGCAGTAGTGAAGTAATGCAACTAATTCTAGTTACCTTAGACATCCAGTTACCTTCCTCTTCTTCACCGTCCTGCGCCCTGTCCTCCTGGTCCCTGCTCAAGAGGGCAAGTTGTCCTTCCATGCTGCAGCAAGTCGTGACCCTTGTAGCCAGCTAGAGGCACCGTCCCATTGAGTAACATGGCTCAGTTCACATCCACATGCAGTCATTTCTCCCGTTGCAGGTGTCTTTGTGGCCCACTTGACCGTGCTCCTAGCTGCACTTTTATCAGTGCATTCTTGGAGACACCTGGCAGTTCTCCCTGACTTCCTCGGCAAGGCGTGCAGTGCCTAGAGGACATGCACACACAGCAGTACATGGGGCCACGTGCTCTGGAAAGTGGGTCAGCCCAAACCACAGGCATGGTTACAGGGTCCCAGGTACACTGCAGCCCATGTGGGGAGGACAGCCATATGCTGTCCCATGTCTCAGGAGTGGTGAAACACATGGTCACGAGCAGCGTGTGAACCATGCTGTATGTGGGTACACAAGCCATGTTGAAAGCCAACTGTGCCTTTAAGTGGCTTAGAAGTGTGGACAAGGTTACTTAGTTACTGTATTGTGGAGATACTACCTCAGCAACCCTAGGAAAGCCTCCAGCCATGTGAGCCTCCCCCGGCAGTGCCCAGACAAGGTGGGTGAGAGAGTAGAATAGTGGGGAGGATTTCAGGAGACAGCTGTCGGTTGTTGATTACCCTTCCCAGAAGGGAAAGCTGGGGCCTGCTGGCTTCTGTCTGGGCTGGGAGGCAGGACTGCCTGGCTGTGTGAAAGCCAGGGACTGCCCATGTGGGCGGTACGGCGGGACACCCCGTCACTGGGGTAGTTCTGTGTGTACAGTACGCACCAGGGGCAAGGCACAGTGTTGTGGAATGGCTTTGGGTTTGTCACTCTGTGTGTTCCGCTGGAGGCACAAGACCCGCTGAGATGAGCTAGCACAAGGCTCTTGTGGCTTTAGGCTTTGCTTATCCCAAAGGAAATCTTTCTCTCTCTGCTCTTCTCTCAGCCCATCTCGAGGTGTTGAATATATCTCTGCTTGGGGTGGGAGAGCCCTTTGACATTTATCCTCGTAGGGAAGAGACACCAGAGGGACTTACTCAGGGAGCATCATTTCATAGCTGATGTAACCCAGTGCCCCCGCCTTGCTCCATTTCCTGTGCCTATTGGTGCAGACACAACACACTACGCTGTGGCCCTGCTGCCAGGAGCTGCTCGGTTAGCCTGGTGAGCTCATGCTACTGACCGAAATGTTTCGGTGGCGAGCTGCACAGCATCACTCCCCAGGTGGATTTCAGAAGTGGATGTGGTCACCTCTCTCTCATCCCAGGTGATATTACCCGTTTGCACCCTAACTGTTGGTGTTAGAAGTGTGGAGGGCAGAGGAGGCAGCTCCAGGGAGCTGGGGACAATGGCCACACTTGAGTTATTTATTTTGTAGCTTTAAATATACCACCTCAGCACATCCCAGTACGTACCAGCAGTTCATACAAATACCTTCACTTACCCAGCATGTGCGGGGAAGGTGGGCATAGACTCCCTGGGTATGTCTGTAGATGGATGCATTTGTGGTGTGCACAGATATAGCGCTGGGATCAGTGTGTAATCAGATATGTGAACGACAAAGCCCTGGCTGAGATGATTTAGTCGGGGCTGGTCCTGCTTTGAGCAGGGGGTTGGATGAGATGATCTCCTGAGGTCCCTCCCAACCCTAATCTTCTAGGATTCTTCTCTGGTTGTATGATTCAAAGGAATTATGAGCTCTAGTGAGCCCCAAGGGACTGCGACTGGGCATTGTAATAAAGTCCGTTCATTGCACGGGCTTTGCAGCAGTACCAGGTGCTATGATATCAGGACCGCAGTAGCTGGGCTGGGGACAAGCTCTGTGGTTGGAAAGCTGACAGGAGAAGTAGGCATGCTGGCCAGAGGACAGGGACAGCAACAGGCAGTTCATCCAGCCACCTGAATGTTAGCTGAGCAGAAGTGGGAGGACAGGCAGTGCTAGTCGAGTGCTGAGATTGGCACAACTCCGAGCCAGTTACAGGGAGCTGTGTGCCAAACGTGGGCTGCGGGGGGGCCCCATGGGGCTGGCAATCCGTCCTGCTTTAGTTGCCTTGTTAGCTCGTGGAATCTGCCCCTGTGGGAGTCCCAATGGCTTACTTGCAGTGCTCACGGTCCGGAGGGTGCTGGTGATGGTCAGAAGTAAATTGCTGAGGGATTTTTCTGGCTGGTTTGATGTCGTGGGCGGGGGCTTACCTATGACAGCTGGCGCCAGTTGCAGCGTGAAGTCTGCCTTTGAGTTGGCGTGCTCAGTGCTTGGGACCCTTCCTTGCAGTCCCTGGAAGCAGCTCAAGCTGTCAGCTAGGGGACAGTGATGCTCCTGAGACAGGCCTGCTTTTGGAGGAGAAAAATGTTTGTGTGTGAGAAGCGTTCTTTACTGCCCTTCTCTCTGCATCCTGAGGTCATTTCCCTTTCATACCACCGAGCCCATGTCACTGAATAGATGGCTGCCATTACCAGGCATCTCTGGAGTGCAGGAAGCACCTCCACTGAGATCAAGGCCAATGGTGTGCTGTAAATCGTCCAGTTGTCTCACTTCCTCCCAGTTAAGGCAGCTGCACAGTTAAATTGCTTTTTCTTCTTCGAGTGCTTGCCCATGTCCATTCCATTCTAGGCACGTGCGTGCCTCCGTGCACAGTTACTGGAATTTTTTTCCCTTCCTGTAGAGCTGGCTCCAATGCCTCCTGGAGTCCTGCTCACATGCTGCTGTATAACAGGCGCCGCCAGCCCTGCACCCCCTCAGTTCCTTCTTGCCACCTGTGACGGTTACTGGAACTGCTCTGCTTGCTTCACAAGTGCTTCTTCATTGCCTTCAGTAGTTATCAGATAGTTGTTGTTTGTTCGTTGTTCTTTATTAGTTAAGTAGTTGAGTTGATAGTTAAGTTACGGTCTCTGGGTTTCAAGCCATGTGTCTTCTGCAGCAAGCCCTCCCTCTTAGTGACCCCCATAACAGTTGTCTAAAGTGCCTGGGGGAAGCTCACAGGAAGGAGAAGTGTAAGATCTGCAAGGCTTTCAGGCCGTGGACCCAGAAGGAGAGGGAAATCCGTCTGAAGGCCTTGCTGATGGAGACAACGCTGAGACCGGCCTCCGAACCGGCACAATCCACCTTGGTGCCACGTGTGACGTCGGGGCAAAGCACCCAGTCGGCACCGGCCCTCTTCCCCATCAGGGAAGAAACAGGAAGCAGCGTGTGGAGAGAGGCCATGCCCCTGCACCAAAAATGTCCAGGGAAGTGGGATTGAGCATGGGACATGTTTCAGACCAGCTGGCTGAGGGTCTGCAGGAGAAGGGATTGCTGCCCAGAAGCGTGACCCCAATAAGAGAGCCACCCCCAACTCCTGGGAGTGGAAGGGGGCCTCTTCAGCTTATGGTACCATTGATGCCGGAGCCGTTCCAGGTGGCAAGGAGCTTGATGAACCTGCCTTTGCCGCCTTCTCCTTGGCCTCCAGTGCCGTTGAAGGAGAAGGCTCCGGTCTCCAGGGGGAAGCCCGTGATGGGTCCCTTGCAATGGCTGCACCGCTCCCCTGAATAGAGGTGCCCATCCCTGAGAGCCAGGTCCCCGCGCAGGGATTTGATATCAGGGCACCAATCCCCAAGATGGCGCTCCCGATCCCCGTCTCCAGTGGAACATCAACACCAGAGACAGTCGCCAGCCTCCTCATGGCACCGGTTGCGGTCTCTGGCCCCAAGGGCCTCGCGCTCTGGAGGACGGCACCGATCCCACTCATCCTTGCGCAGGCATTCTCCAAAGGGGAGTCAGCACCATTCCCACTCCCTGGCACTGAAGAGTTCGCCCGTATCAGCACGGTACAGGACCTGGTAGCTGGAAAGGGAGTCATCGCCTAAAGGCAGACGACAACGCAAGTCCTTGGTCCCTAGGCGCCGATCTTTGACTAGGAACCTGTCCTGCTCATCCTTGGAGCATGGATCCTCGGCAGCCCAGCGCTGATCGGGCAAGCAACACCACCAGTCACAGTCCTTACACTCCCCAACACCAAAGCGGGCGGTCATCGGAGCGCTGTGGTACTAGAGGGTTGGGGCGCTGTTCCTCCACCCTGCAGCACCACACCATGAGGGACCCAGCTGCTGCCCCCCCATGGTCATCCAGCAGTGAGTCCGTTTCCTCAGGGGAGGACAGGCACCCTGCTACCTGATCAGGACACCACCACCCCCCGAAGTCACAAGAGCAAGTTCCCTGCTCTGCAGCTGCTGGCTGGCCTCAGGGCCAGTGGCCAGCGCAGTGGCCGTATTGGGGACCCTGGGGGATCCCAATGGCCCCAGGACTTCTCTCATACAGGTCTTCTGGCATGCAGTCAGCGGTTCCAGAGAGGGCTCACGAATCAGCTTCAGAGGAGGACTTGGACCCCCATGAGGGGACGTCATCAGAAGCTCCCCGTCAGCAGGAGGGGATGCCGCTGCCCTTTGTGCCAGCTCAGTCCTCATTGTCTTCCCTGGATGAGGAAGTCACTTCGGGGCCGTCTGTGCCTCTTCACGGTTTTCAGGCCCACCAGGAGCTCCTTAAGAGGGTGGTCTCGAATTTAGGTTTGGAAGCAAAGGAGCTCAACGAGGCCTTGGACAGCCTCGTTGATGTGCTCGCAGCGGCAGCGCTGGCCCAGGTCATCCTACCTGTACACGAAGGGGTGCTCAGGGTGGTGAAAGCCCTATGGCAGACACCATCGTCCATGGCCCCAACATATAAAAGGGCTGAGAAAAAGTACTACGTTCCCACCAAGGGATTTGAATATCTGTTCACCCATCCCTCCCCGGGGGCCCTGGTGGTGATGGCCACCAACGAGTGCAATAGGCAGAGCCACCCTAGCTTGACTCCCAAAAATAAAGACAACAAAAAACTGGACCTTTTTGAGAGGAAAATGTATTCGACAGCAAGCCACCAGACTTTGCCACCATCCTCGAGCAGGGTAGAACAGTGGCTAGAGCGGCCTTGCAAATGGCGGACTCAGCCGGAAGAGCCAGAGCCTTGGCGATTTGCATGCGTCGGTGCTCATGACTGCAGTCTTCTGGACCGTCACAGGAGGTGCAGCAGTCCGTTCAGGACCTGACCTCCCTTTCAACAGGTTTTCCCTTTTCTGAACAGACTGACACAAAGCCGCATGGTCTGAAGGACTCAAGGGCCATGGTGCATTCCTTGGGCCTTTATACGCCCCAGGCCTCGAGGCGTCAGTTCCGCTCCCAGCAGCAGCAGAGATACCAGCCTCCTCGTTTCAATCCCTATAGACGAAGGGACAGAGATAGGGGGTCTAGGAGGTGCCCAGGGTCCACCCCAGCCTGGGTGTGTCAGCTGGGGTCTGTCAGGTGCTTCAACGGCCAGCGCTAGCCATTTGAAGGTGTGCCCAAGGACGGCATTCCAGACTCCAGACAGGATACTCCCTCTATCCATTCCTCAACTGATTTGCTCCTTTCTTGCCCGAGTGGGCCAGGATTACATTGGACTGTTGGGCCCCTGGCATAATCTTGGTGGGATACATCCTGCTGTTTTCTTCCCCCCTCCTCACAACCCTCCCTCACTGTCCCTCTTCAGGGACCCCTCTCATGAGCAACTTCTCGTACAAGAGGTGGAGGGGAAAGGATTTTACTCCTGGTACTTCCTTATTCCCAAGGCAAAAGGGGTCTCAGGCCCATTCTAGACCTGCGTTGTCTCAACAAATATCTCAAGCAACTGAAGTTCCGCATGGTCTCCCTAGCCTACATCATGGATCCAGGAGACTGGTATGCCACCTTCGACCTAAAGGACGCATGCTTCCACATCATGATTTTTCCCAGCCACAGGTGTTTTCTTCATTTTGTTGTGGCCTGCTCCCACTACCAATTTCTGGCTTTACCCTTTGGCCTCTTGTCTGCCCTGAGAGCGTTTGCAAAATGTATAGTGGTGGTGGCCGCGCACCTAAGACACCAGGGCATGCAGATTTACTCATATCTAGGCTGATCAAAGGCAGGTCTCAGCCTCAGGTCAGCTCCTGTCACCGTCTGGGTCTGTTAATAAAGAAACAGAAATCAACATTAACGCCCATGCAGCGGATAGAATTCATTGGAGCGGTTCTAGACTCCATGCAGGTCAGGGCGTTTCTGCCCCAGCCTCGCTTTGAAGCCATGCCAGGCATTATTGCTCGCCTGTGTGAGTGCCCCCTCACAACAGCCAGATGTTGTCTGCAGCTGCTAGGCCATATGGCGGTTTGCACATACGTAGTGACGCTTGCACGCCTAGGGCTCAGGCCGCTCCAGTCGTGGCTGGCCTTGGTGTATGCCCCGAGCAGACATTCCCTGTGGTCATGGTTCCCCCCCCACGTCCTGTCCTCACTGGGATGGTGGCAGGACCCTCGCTCAGTACTGCAGGACATGCCGTTTGAGAAGCTAGCCCCCTCGGTCACGTTGGTGCTGGATGCCTCGGATTTGGGTGGGAGGTCCATATGAGCTCCAACCACAGCACACAGAGAGTTTGGTCATGGAGGAGCGAGAGATGCACATAAATGTGAGGAGCTATGGGTGATACGCCTGGCTTGCGGGGTGTTCCTTCCCTTCATTGTGGGCATGGTAGTGCGGGTGCTGATGGACAACACCACTGCAATGTACTATATCAACAGTCGGCAGGGGAACCCACTCCTCAGCCCTTTGCAGGGAGGCATCAAGAATGACACCGCAGAACACCTCAGCAGGTCCTCTTTACCCCACCACGAGTGGTCGCTCCACCCAAGGGTAGCCGCTATGATCTTCCAGAGGTGGGCTTTCCCTTAGTGGACCTGTTTGCATCCAGAGAGAACAAGAAGTGTCTCCAGTTCTGCTCTTTCCACAGCCTTGAGGAGGGGTCGCTGTCCGACGCCTTTCTCTTAGAGTGGACGAGGGTTCTGATGTACATATTCCCGTCCAATCCACTGCTGCACAGAGTCCTTCTGAAAATCAAGAGGGGCAGGGTGAACATTATCCTGGGCATGCCAGCATGGCCCCGCCAGCATTGGTTCAGCATGCTGCTGGAACTGTTAGTCACGCCCCCACTGGAATTGCCCCAATGGCACGATCTCCTTTCCCAGGACCAAGGTCGATTGCTGCACCTGGACTTAGAGTCCCTGCATCTGACGGCATGGGGACTTCATGGCTGAACCTGGAGGAACAGGCCTTTTCATCGCAGGTGCAGCAGATTCTTTTGGGCAGTAGGAGGTCTTCCACTTGTGCTGCATACCTGGCCAAGTGTAAATGGTTCACCTGCTGGGCAATGTCCCACGAAATTCCACCCAATCTGGCATTGATCCAGGCTATTCTGGAGTACTTACTGCAGCGTAAGCTGCAAAGCCTAGCTATTGCCTCGTTGAAGATTCACCTGGCAGCTATCTTGGTCTTTCACCATCCACTAGATGGGAAATCGGTCTTTTCCCATTCCATGACGGTCAGGTTCCTGAAAGGAATAGAGAGGCTCTACTCTCAGGTTCGAGGCCCGATGCTCCCTTGGGATCTAAACCTAGTTCTGTCTCAGCTCATGGGTTCCCCCTTCGAGCTTTTGGCTACGTGTCCATTGCTGTTGCTCTCCTAGAAGATATCCTTCCTTGTAGCAATTATCTCAGCAAGAAGGTCTCTGAGATTAGTGCACTTACCTCAGAGCCACCATACACAACCTTCTCTAACGGGTCAGCAACCTTTGGAAAGGGATGTGCCACGTCTTCCCCCAGCCCCTCTCCCACGTGCCATGAGCCCAGCGCCCTGGCCAGTGACTTGCCGGGTGTTTGGTGGCAGCCGGGAGGAGGAGGAAAGTATCTGTGGGCCCGTTTTCTGCTCTCCCTCTTACCCCTCCCACCCCCCGCTGTGGGGGTGGCGTGGAGCGGGAGAGAGAAGGGGGAAGGCTGCCTGGCCCCTGCGCTCCCGGGGTCCTACTTGGGCTGGAAGCAGCGCAGTGTGCCGCTCAAAGCACGCACACCACAGGTTGCTGACCCCTGTTCTATAAGGACAAGGTCCAGTTACGGCCTCCTCCCACTTTCTTACCCAAGGCAGTGTCTCAATTTCACTGTAACCAGGATATGTTTCTCTCAGTGTTCTTTCCCAAGCCACATGGCTCAGAGGAAGAACAAAGGTGGCACATGCTTGACATTAGGCGGGCATTTGCATTCTACATTGAATGCACTAAGTCATTTTGGAAAACTACGTGATTCTTTGTTGCAGTGGCGGATAGGATGAAAGGCTTACTGTCTCCGTCCAGCGCATTTCCTCTTGGATAACTTCCTGCATCAAGTTTTGTTACGAGCAGGCGAAGGTGCCTTTACCGGGTGTCGTCACAGTCCACTCCACCAGAGCGCAAGCTTCCTTGGAGGCCTTTCTGGTGCAAGTGCTGGTGCAGGAGACCTGTGGGGCTGCCACTTGGTCATCAGTGGACACCTTCACGTCCCACTACGCCATTGTCCAGCAGGCACAAGATGATGCCTGCTTCGGCAGAGCGTTGCTGCAGGCAGCTCACCTGTGAACTCTGGACCCACCTCCAAGGCACTGCTTACGAGTCACCCAGAACAGAATGGACATGAGCAAGCACTCAAAGAAAAAAAGACGGTTACTTACCTTGAAATTGCTGTTCTTCGAGATGTGTTGCTCATGTCCATTCCATGAGCCGCCCGCTGTCGCAGTTGATGGCAAGAAGGAACTGAAGGGGTGTAGGGCCGGTGGCGCCTGTTATACTGTGGCATGTGCACAGGGCTCCAGGGGACGCCGGAGCTACGGGTGCTGCTGAAGGGAAAAAAATTCCAGTAACTGTGCACGGAGGCATGCAAATGCCTAGAATGGAATGGACATGAGCAACACATCTCGAAGAACAACAGTTACAAGGTGAGTAACCATCTTTTCTCACCCACAGTGCGCAAGCAAGAGATCATTAAGATAACGGAGCAGCTGATTGAAGCCATCAACAATGGAGACTTTGAGGCATACACGTAAGTGCGGTGTTCTCACAAAGGGTCTACATTCCAGGCAAGAGGCAGAATGGCCCCTGCCAACAAGTGAATCATGCAGGCTGTCCATGCAATGTGGGGAAGCCATCCAGGCAACAGGAGCGGGGAGAGGATTATGCTTCGGTTTCTGACAACTGCAGCGGGGTGGTTTGAACCAATGGGGCTCTTTAAATGAACACTTGGGACCAGGAGTAAGGCAGAGACCAGGCACAGAAAGAGTGACAGTCAGAGGAGCGCATTTAGCAGCCCTGGGGGCCAAGAGAGATGGGGATGATCGGTAGGGGATGGAAGGAAATAAGAGTAAGGGACAGGCTTTGTGCGACACATGCTTGGATGCTTGACTGGGCCACAGAAGTGAAGGAAAGACACGAGGTCCGTGTAGTCAGCTCAGCATGGGTCTCAATCCCAGTTAGGTGAAGTGTCTGAAGAAACGCAGAGCTGGCAGCATGGCACATCAGCTTTTCCTTGGTTTCAGGGCTAGTCTGAGAAAGGGTGGCCGCTCTCAGAGGTTGATAAGGGCAAAATCCCTAGGGCAAGAATATTCCTTTTTCTTTGCAGGAAGATCTGCGACCCTGGCTTGACCTCGTTTGAACCCGAAGCACTGGGGAACCTAGTGGAGGGGATGGACTTCCACAAGTTTTACTTTGAGAACTGTGAGTGGGTAGATTCTGGCAATACCACCAACCTCTATTTGGGGGAGTGGCTGCAATTCTCCTAGGCTGTCCAAAGATCACCAGGGTTTAATTCTGGGTGAATGGTCAAGAGCTGTTAAGATCCAGCACTTTTTCTCCTCCCTCAGTGATGTGTTTCTGCTGCCCTCATTTCTCTTTACCCTGGGAGTGGGGCTAGTCTGGCTCAAAGTATCTTGCCCACATTGATGGAGTGGGAACCAGTGGTTCCAAGGGACCAAGACACTGGAAAAGCAGAGAGAGAGACTAACACAGCTTAGTTGCAGCATGCTGGGGTGGGAGGGGTATTCCTCATCGTGCATGCAAGGTCATAGCCTTTGCTGCGTGTGCTGCTCTCAGTAATGTTCTGGGAATGACAAGTGCTGCCCTGTAATGGAGGTGCTGGCAGCACTGATGTGCTGTGAAAGATGATCTGTGCAGAGCGCATGGGAGCAGACGGGTCAGGAAACTTTGGGGCAAGGAGGTTGAATTCGGGGAGCAAGAGAGGTGGGTAGGGAAAGACAATTGGATTGTGCCTGGGGAGTGTTGGGAGCTGGAGTTGCTGCGTGTCCCCTGGGATGTGGTGGGAGGCGAAGGAAACGGGAGCAGTAGATGTAGGGGTGTGCAAAGCCTTGTTCCCCTCAATGGGGACATGAAGCTGATGATTTTGCATGTGCCCCAGTGCTGTCCAAGAACAGCAAGCCGATCCACACCACCATCCTGAACCCCCACGTCCATGTCATCGGTGAAGACGCAGCGTGCATTGCCTACATCCGCCTGACACAGTACATCGATGGCCAGGGCCGGCCCCGCACCACGCAGTCCGAAGAGACCCGCGTCTGGCACCGCCGCGATGGCAAGTGGCTCAACGTCCACTATCACTGCTCTGGGGCCCCTGCAGCTCCGCTCCAGTGAGGACCAGACACAGGTACAGGTACAGTCCATGGGGGGCAGGGCGAAGGTAGGCGTCATGGGCACAGCTGGCAGCTGTAAGTGGCCATGAAGCATTAGAAGCCCAGAACATTGAGTGGCTCTGTGGGATGGTTGTTTTCCTGCTGACTGTGGGCAGAGTGGAGCTAAGATAGTGAAACATTTCCTTAGCCCAGCAGGCCAGAGAGCCTTCCCTGAGTGCACCCCAGAGGTTGGCAGTGGGATTGCTCTGCTGGCAGACTGGCATCACACTCTGCAGGCATAGCCCCTTATTGCAGATCTGAGTGCTACAACCGCCCCTAAGGCATGCGTGAGTGCTCCGTCAGCCTCCCACGGGCTGCCCGGCTCTAACCTGGGCCGCTTGGTCAGGCTGTGCACTTTGGCCTTGGACTGCGGAGGGAGCACATCCGCTTGGCTCTGGAGTGGAGATGGGGCAGGTACCTGGCTGTAGTGTGCTGGGCTCCACCTCTCTGGTCCTGGTGTGCAGGGAGGATCCCATTGCCAGGCAGACCATTTAATGAGGCCTTGGGGGATGATCTAAAATAGGAGCTGGGGGAAAGCTGCCTGAAGAGCAGTTAGGTCAGACACCCGTCTTTTCTAACAATGTCAGTCGCACAAAGGCAAAGAACCAGGGGCAGAGCGGACAGAAATTACAGCTGAACAGGGGTGGGCAGATCGAGATCCCAGAGATAAAATTGCAGGAAATAACAGGGTGTTTACACTGAGGTGTTGAAAACAAATAGGTATCCGGCTCCAAATACGAACTATAAATGTCAGCAGAGCAGTGAGGAGAATAAAAGCAAACATACGTGAGTGAGATGGCCTGCAGTGCAAGAGCAGCTTGGCATGATGCAATGCTAAATTGCAGTGGGGTACTCTAATACCTGGCTATAAACAATACAGGAAAGGACAGATGAGGTTGGAGAAGTAGGAGGGGAAGTTGCATCATAGCTTAACGATTCCCTAGGATTTTAATGAGAGGTGGTGTCAAAGTAGAGAGGACTGTAAACTAGAATTTATAGGAACACACATCCCAAGCCATAAGGATACAAATATACGAGTGGAGTGTTAGTACCGGCCTTCTAATCAGCAAAAGGATTTTGAATGTTCAGTGTTGAGAGAGAGAGCAAAGGCAAATAAAGCTAATGAAATGGTAATACCGGGGGACTTAAAATAGCCAAACATCACAATGGAGCAAAATTTGACTAATCAATTTCTTGACACCATCAGACAATTGCTTCTTGGAAAACTGATTCTCAGGGATAAATAATCTCTTGAAGCTTCTTATTTAGCTGTAACTGGTTTACTTATCTTGCTGTCTCTTGTGTTGAGATGTATGCATGCCTTATGCATCCTTTCTTACCTGTGCCTAAGTAGCTGTCATGATGACTCCAAGGATTTAAGTTTCCTAATGTTAGTTAGAACCTTTTTTACTAGATTCCTCCCTTTTTTTAAAATGCCTTTTTCTAAATTTAGTGTCACCGGGTGAGGTTTTGTATGATTTCTTCCCAGAAGACGTTGAATTTCATTATACTGTGGTCACTTATTAAGTGTCTCAACTACTAGTATTTCTTGAATCTAGTCCTGTGTATTGTTTAAGGTTATAGGCTTGTCTACACTTAAAACGCTGCATTGGCACAGCTGCACTACGTCAGTGAATGCCGGCGGGAGGGGTTCTCCTCTCGGTGTAGATACTCCACCTCCCTGAGAGGTGGAAGCTAGCGCCTTTCAACCTAGTGCTCTCTACACCGGGGGTTAATTTGGTTTAACTGCGTCATTCAGGGGTGTGGATTTTTCACACTCTTGAGCAATGCAGTTACACCAAACTAATTTCCTAGTGTAGACCAGGCCTAAGTCAAGACTTGCTTCTCCTCTCGTATGTTGTAGGACAGTTCAGCAGTAGTGATGACAACAGAAGGGAATATCGGATATGCCAAGCAGTATGTCTGATGGGAACTGGGAGGACTAAGTTGGAATTTGAAGAGCAGCAAGAAGCCAAGATACAAAAGCAGTAACAGTTTTGGTAATCAGAGGTGGGAAGCCTATAGGAGCATTGGAGGATCCAGGAAGTAAAGGGAGCAAATGAGGGTTGATAAGGATATTGCAGAGAAGCAGAATGATTTCTTTGCATCAGTTTCACCCCAAGGCAGGATGTGCTGGGGTCAGAGACAGAGATGGCAGAAGAGAAGGTGCTGCAACAAATGGGATATATTAAGGAGCAACCAGTCACCACACCCAGGTGGTTGCATTCAAGAATTCTGATAGAGTTTCAGAAAGGGGAAAGTGATAGACATGATATACCTTGAATTTAGCAAAGCTTTTCATACAGTCTCCCACAGTATTCTTATCAGCAAGTTAAAGAAGTATGGGTTGGATGAATGGACTAAAAAATGGATAGAGAGCGGGCTAGATCATTGGGCTCAATGGGTGGTGATCAATGGCTCGATGTCTAGCTGGCAGCCGGTCACAAGCGGAGTGCCCCAGGGGTCGGTCCTGCAGCTAGTTTTGTTCAACAACTTCTTAATGATCTGGAGGATGGGGTAGGTTGCACCCTCAGCAAGTTTGCAGATGACACTAAGCTAGGGGGAGTGGTAGATACCCTGGAAGGTAGGGATAGGAAACAGAGTGACCTAAACAAATTGGAGGATTGGGCCAAAAGAAATCTAATGAGGTTCAACAAGGACAAGTGCAGAGTCCTCCACTTAGGACAGAAGAATCCCATGCACTGCTACAGATTGGGGACCGACGAGCCAGTCAGCAGTTCTGCAGAGAAGAACCTGGGGGTTACAGTGGATAAGAAGCTGGATATGAGTCAGCAGTGTGCCCTGGTTGCTAAGAAGGCTAATAGCATATTGGGCTGCATTAGTAGCATTGCCAGCAGATCGAGGGAAGTAATTGGTCCCCTCTATTCGGCATTGGTGAGGCTGCATTTGGAGTATTGTGTTCAGTTTTGGGCCCCGCACTACAACAAGGATGTGGAGAAGTTGGAGAGAGTCTAGCGGAGCTCAACAAAAATTATTAGGGGGCTGGAGAACATGACTTATGAGAAGAGGCTGAGGAAACTAGGCTTGTTTAGTCTGCAGAAGAGAAGAATGAGGGGGGATTTGATAGTAGCCTTTAACTACCTGAAAGGGGATGATGGAGCTAGGCTGTTCTCAATGGTGGTAGATGACAGAACAAGGAGCAATGGTCTCAAGTTGTAGTGGGGGAAGTCTAGGTTGGATATTAGGAAAAATGCTTTCACTAGGAGGTTGGTGAAACACTGGAATGGGTTACCTAGGGAGGTGGTGGAATCTCCATCTTTAGAGGTTTTTAAGCTGCAGCTTGACAAAGCCCTGGCTGGGATGATTTAGCTGAGGTTAGTCCTGCTTTGAGCAGGGGTTGGACTAGATGACCTCCTGAATTCCCTTCCAACTCTAATCTTCTGTGATTCTGTGAGGTGCCCACCCTGCTAACAAAAATCAAGGTAGCAGATGTTCTAGCTATATTTGGAAAAGGTGCTCCTGGAAATTAACAGCCCTGGGAGCCTCCCTTTGATCCCAGGTCACGCTGGCTGAAACAACATTGAAACAAATTATAAACCAGTGTAAACTGCTTGTGCACATTGCTGGGCTTTCATTAACTGTAACCACCCAGGACAAAGACTAGAGAATTGTGCGTCACTCTGCACACGCCTGCTCAATATGGAGCAGTGGTCAAATGGAGAAGGAATGGGCTGGAGGACAATGCTAGAAATACTATGATATCATAATATACATCCGTGGTTCAGTCTCTCCTGGAATACTGAGTTCAGTTCTGGTCACTCCGTCTTAGACAGGATGTAGCAGAATTACAGGGAGTCCAGCGATGAGCATTATTTGCGATATGAGAGACCCTCCATGTGAAGAGAGGCAGAGACGAGTGGGACTGTTAACGTAGAGAGGAGAGGAGTCTGAGAGGCCCTGATAAAGGTATCCAAGGGGAGAAGTAGCAGAGAGGAGGTAAGTCAGATAGTGCTAGTTACCTTCTCATGACACAAGAATATGGAGATGATGAAAAACAGCAAATTTAGAACTGCTGAATAGAAATTTTTTTTTTTTTAAACACAACACACAATTAGCCTGTGGAATTCAGTGCTACAAGACTTCATTGAGGCCAGCAGCTTAGCAGAGCTCAGAAGAAGACTGGTCGTTTATACGGCTATGGGGAACATCCAGAGTTACATTAGACAAGATTTAAAAACCCCAAGCCAGTATGTAGGGTTATAAACCCACCTCCACCAGGTCAGGAGCTGACCTGTAGCTTGAGGTGAGAAAGCAACTGTCCTTCCGGGCAGGTCATTCCCTAATCACGCGCCTTGGGTTCTCTGAAGCATCTGGGGCTGTGCATTATTGAAGATGGACCCAGGGTCTGGTCTGGTCCAGTCAGACAATTCCTTCTAAGCGGCTCCTTCTCACTAGAGCGCTGGGCCTCTCTTCCCCTCCCCTAAAGCATCATGTGATGAGAGTTTCCTTCTACTATAACTAGGCCCCAGTGTGGAGCAGTAGTACTGTGCCTTCTCACTGTACCAGTGGAGATTCGATCTCCCGGCCTGGAGTCCGGGAGTGGAGGGAGGGTTCCGTCTAGGTGTGTTGCAGGGGTGCATCTTCCCAGCCCCGCTCTGGTGCGTGCTGTGTGTGGCGAGGTTCCTTTTCCTGTATCACTGCATTTTCTCCCGACATGGCATGCTGTGGGAGAGTTTCTGTATAAATTGTGCAGCTAACTTTTGGCTTTATCTCCCTTCCTTCTCCCACTCCATTCTTTTCTCTTTTCTGGGTGGATGCTGCTGCCTCCTGGTGCAGCAGCTTTCGGAGATACTCAGCTGGAGGGCAATATCTTCTTAGCAAGCAGCTCTGGAGTGCCTGCGTGACAGCGACGGTCATGTCCGTTTTGACGTTTCAAACAAATTACAAATTACAAACCGGCAGCAGCCAAATGCACGAAACCCTGCATGCATCTGATGCTCTGGGCACTGCCGCCTTTCTGTTGTTTTCCATGGATCCATCGTGTCTGTTTCTGCTGTACGAAGGTGGTTTTTAAATCTGAGACACGTTGTTTGTACTAAAAAATAAATAAATAAATCCAGGAATAATGATAAATAAAATGACAGACGATCCAACACCCCCTCCCCCAGGGCTGACGAAATGGCGTCAACTGGAGCATCTTTCAGAAACGGAGCGAGGGGGAAAGCAAAAGCAAAGGAGAGAGCGCGAGGAGGAGAAGGCAGCTTGAGCAGCGGATTGCTAAACTCTGCTCCGCAAAGGCAAGGTGGAAGCTAACATTGCATTTAGGTTGTGCTGTGACTTCAGTCAGTGAGGTGGCGAGGAGACCCTGGAAGGGCCTGTCTGAAGAATGGGAGGGCAAGACGGAGGAATGACACTTCTCCCCTTCCCACTGCCCAGCGGACTGACTTCAGCCCGAGTATCTTCTTAAATCTTCAGCGTGGTGAGGATGCTGCGGAAGGCTGAGTGCTCAGCTGCCGGATCCCACAAACAGACTTTTTAAAAACAAAATGGGATGTTGAGTAAAAACCAAGGATGGAAATGGGGACTATAAAAATGGTTTAAGTAAAAATATATATAGGAGCTTGCTCTTGAGAGATACAGGTTTTAGAAATGGCCACTACCTGGCCAAACACCAAGGCTTGCGGCCAGCTGATAAAAGAAGCGTTAAGAGCAAGGTTTTAGAGGGAGAGGGTACATGTATGGGATTTTCTTTTATTGATTTTCTTTTATTGTAGTGTAGCTGGGATACGCAGTGCTGCAGAAACCTTCCTTAGGAAGCAGATGAGAAAACTAGTGTTATGTCCTTTCATGAAGACTCACGCATTCACCCCATATGATGCATCATTAGTGTGTTTTATACTGAATTATATGCACCCATAGAAGTAAGAGGCTCACTGGCTTCCAGTTTGATTTTTTTTTTTTGTTTATTATTCTCTGGTAAAATAGCAGAGGGAGCCAGCAACCCAGGGCTGGTGCTTCTCCCCTCCCTCTCAAACGTCCCTGTTTGTAAGTGTCATGTGTCCTGGTGTTCTTTCGGATAGTTTTTCCATTTTTTCATGGTGATGTTGTAGCTCATAAAACCATCAGCTCAGAATCTCATCAAACTGTAGGCAGAGGGCTTTAGGCCACATAATACAGAGGGGAAGGTACAGACCCTCTGATGCTGGTCCTTTGGGCAAGTTCATCTTCCTTCCTTTCTTTGCTGGGGGATGGGATCAGTTTCCTATATTTGCTAGATGGGGAATGTTGAATTATTTTGTTGACTTGTCATGAATTAGTCCTGGCCTAGAGAAGCAAAAGGCCTTTTTAGTAGATTCTTTTAGCACTCAGAGGCCCCATGGTTTCTGTGTCCTGATCAGGAGGGCAGGGACTTGGTCATTGTTGTGGGATAGTAAGATGAAGTCCTTCCAACTACAAATCACTAAATCTGGTCCTTTGGCCTTTCCATATGTTATCCCTTCATTCCTGAGTAGACAGTATATCAAAGGGAAGGCAATGTTTTAATGGAATCTAGGGGAAAAGGAGGGCTAAATTAAAACTTGATCCTTGCTCAGCAGAATGATGGGAAGGACATGGAAGCAGTAGCACCGAGTGGAGTTACTGCCGTGCTGTGGTAATCCCTCCACTCCCTTTAAAGGAAGACTCTTTGGTCAATCCCACACCATGATTAGAGCAGCTAAGCCATGATGCTGGAAAAGGCCATTCACACTTCCCAGGGTTTGTCTGGACAAATAGTTTTCTTCCTCCCTCCACAATCCCAACTGCATGTGTGGGTGGCGTGGGGATGAGGCAGGAGGGGGTGAACACCATCTCCTATCATTTTGGAACATTTTTATGAGGGCACTAAGCTAGCGAGTGAGGCAGAGAGCAAAAGCTTTGATATTATATTAAGATTTTTTTAAAAAAAAGAAAAGCCACACAGAGAGCAAACAGGACGTTACAATTACACTTTTAAAAAGAGAAATACAAAGTTATGCATGCCTTCTTTAAGACTGATTTTTCCTTGTCTCTTTACCTGATGATTATTAATGATTAAAAAAGACCCTCTGTATTTAGTATCTGCATCTTTCAGAGAAAACTAAAAAAAAACTTGTTGGGTTGTTTTGGTTTTGCACAGTCTTGGAGACAAACTCTCTGTTTATTCTTTTAAGTTAATGAGAACCTTAGCTTGGTGTGGCCATTATCAGACATAGCTGTACACCATTAGCATTCTTAATGTTCTCTTACGGGGCTAATATAAGCATCTATATAATATATATTATAAATATCACGTTTTAAACAGGAAATGGAAGGCGTTTGCAGAATTTTTGCATGATATAGAAATAATTAAAACAAAGTTAGCTAGTGTTTGTTTGTTTGGTCTGAATGTTGGTAGAACCTTCATAGCTTTGTTACAATGAAACCTTGAACTGAAGATATTTAATAAAATAACATTTAAACAGTGCATAAAGTTGAATGGCGTTTCTCTCTTCTCTGCACAATGGAACAATGTGGCATAGAGGCTTTTGGGATACAATCTGCTCTCAGAGCTATGTTTTTGGAGGCAGCAGATTTACATGTGGCATTTGTGATCACACAAGATTCTGTATGTGTGGGTCTACATACATAAAAAAATAGATAGTTGCTGACCTTCAGAAAAGACATGGGCAGTGGACCCTTCCGGAGTAGGTCACAATAGTGTGGTGCAGTGACCCTGGACTTGGCATCCCTCAGCAGACCTAGGTTCTGTACCTCACCCTACCACTGACTTGCTGTATGACCTTGGGGAAGTCCATGCCTTTGTTTCCTTTCCCACCCTTTGTCCATCTTCTCTGCTTAGATGGCAAGCTGTTCGCAAAAGCTCTTTGCTCAGAACATTTCTCTTGCTATAGGTTTGTCAAGGCCTTGAAGTTTTTAACTCTAGTTACTTGATAGCTAATTCGGGTTTATTTGCTAACATATTTGCACATGCTAGTCTGGACACGCCAGCAGGACACACGTCTGGCTTGCCTAGATTAAATCACAAACATTTGTGTCCTGGAACAAAGGTTAGTGGAAGGCTCAAACTATAAACATGTTGGCTAACAAGTTAAAAACTCTAGTTTAGTCTAAACTACGAGAGTCCTGTAGGACTTTAAAGACTAACAAATTTAATTTCTGCAGGCCCCATCTGTCAGTGCAGTGTCTGTTGAGATGGGGACCAAATTGCGGCCAGTCCTGTAATACAAATATTTCAGTGGACTTTTCCCAGCCCCTAGGCCTTGCCTTCACCAGCATTTTTCTTAGCACCCTCGCCCTCCTGCCCAGCCCCTGTGGTACTGCCTGTGCTGCTCCACTAGTGGTAGCAGCAGTGGGCATGTTAGCATACAGAGGGCACCCCTGCTTTGTCTAGACCTAAGGGTAAAAACACCAGTGCTCCGCTACATTAGTGTGCTTCCTGCTGCCATCCCCTGGTGAAGCTGTGCCAATGGCAGTATAACGGTCAGAGGTTGTGGAACATGCTGGTGTAGACAGTTTTTCCCTCCCACTCCAAGAGCGTTTCATTGTGCAAATCCCCTTGCAAGGTAACAATCATCACCTACCAGATAAGTGTCAACTGCCACTTTTCAACAGGACTGTCACATCTTCTCACGAGAGCAAGGAGAATTGCTCCTGCATGCTGGGGTGGGTAAAGAGCAATCTGTGCTATAGCTGCTGTCTGCTGGGGACTAGAATAGGGCCTTCTGGAGGACTCTTCCTTAGATGCCAGTGCCCCCTTGAATTGTGGAGATGAAAAGAGGCCCTGCCTTCATTTCTAGTGTCAAGAGACAGGATCACTTACCAGGTAAGCCTTCTTTTATAATAGTAAACCACAACTGAGATTTTTTTGGAAAAAAAAATACTTTCAGTAGGGCCCTGTATACACTGAAAATGACCCCTTGCCCACAGTGTTGTTAAGGGGTTCCCCATGCCCGGTCTTGAAACCTGTTTCAGCTGCTAGTGTAACCAGGAGAAACCACTTCAACACTTACAGAAAGCCTGATAGACGCATGGTATTTCCCTAGCATAGATGGGGTCTTTCAGAGGGTCTAACGCACACAGGGGGAAACACATTTATACTGTATGTATGTGAATTAATTGCCTTTAATTTTCACCTTTTGGCCTCTTCATCCCCTGCAATCTTTCCACTGATCCATCGCTGCCAGCACAGTGAGAAGCCAGATTTCTGATTGGTTACCTCACAGCCGCTATTGAAAACTTTCACAAAAGTGTTTTCTGCCCAATGGACCAGCCAACGGCAGGATTTGAGAATGACCCCGTCTGCAGCCTAAGGCTGGCAATGCACAGTCCTGAAATGATGACATTGTTAAAGTTGAGTTTGTATATTAGGGCTAGGAACTGCTGTATTCCATAGGAAGCTGAGTTCCATGCTTTCCAGTGACATACAGCATTTATTTCTAGGCCTCGCAGCCACCTGATATTGCCTCTTAAAATGGGAAGATACTGACTTCTTCAAAGATACATATCCCAGTGGATTTCCACTCTTGGATCCCTGAATGACCAGATGGAAGCCCCCATGAAAGCTCTGAGCTGTTAAGGCACCTATAGAAGTATCTCGTGCTTGGTTCAATCAATGTTATGGGCTGTTCCGTACATTCTAAATTCAACTTTATAATAAAAATTTCAAATATGTACCTCTCTCCTCTCCTTCCCAAACCACTCCTTCATGTCACCTGTTCGCTTGTCCTGAGACTGTAAATTCTGGGCAGGGACTGTCTCTATCGGGTTTATACAGTGCCTAGCACAGTGGGGCTCTGGTCCTGCCTGTTGCCTCAGGGGAGTATTGTAGTACAGATGTTTCATGATAACTTCTTTCTGACTGCAGCTGGTGAAGGAGCTCTTGAGAACTCAAGTGCTTCAGCCGTGACCAGCCCAGCTTACAGTGATGTTATCAAATTCCACTTCATCCCTTCCATTTGCTCAGTCAGGTTACAAGTGAAAAGAACCATCCTTTGTTCGGTCAGCTGGTGGTTGACTGGATCATTGATGCCCTCAGACTTCCGCCCATGTTTCTGCTCTGCCCAGCCCTTGGTATTTTTCATGCAGTGGTTGCACTGACCCATTTTCTCTTGTCCATCTGCAAGGTGCTTCGTTGTGGAATTGAGGCTCTTCTCTGTGCTGACTCTGGGTAATCAGTGTATTTAGTCTTCTACTTTCAGCCTTTTATCTACCTAGTTCTCTTGCTGCGCTGCTGGGGTTTTTCTGTTTCCCCCTGGAGCTTAGCACTTTTCCCCACCTTGAGCTCTGGCAGCTCACAAGATACTGCTGTGTAGTTTCGGGATGGGGGGGAAGGGACGAGGGCTGGCATTATTGTGCCATCTTTCAGAACAGAAGATGAGTCTGTATTTGAAAAGCCCGCTGCAGTCGGGCTGATGACTGTGGGGAAGGCCTATGATAGGTAGAAGTTCTGTTCTAAATGTCACCTTGTGCTATCCCAGAGAAAGCACCTAAATCCCTCCTGGCTTGCTCCAGTCCATGAACCTCTCAAAGGCCAGAGCCTTGAAGCAGACACCAGAATCAAGCTCCCACACATTGCATCAGGTTGGCATTGAGGTTGCCGGCTTCAGTGCTAGCCCAATGAAAGGAGAGGACTTAGTAGCATCACCTCCACTCCCAGAATGGGCTGATTCAAACAAGTGGGCCCACCGTGTTTTATGTGAACAAGCAGAGAAGAACATGAACAAATCTTCTGGGTCAGGAAATCCAGCTGGGGTGGGATTTTGGCAGGGTCCAGCAGGACATTGATGGTGATCACATTCCTCACAGAAAAGGGAAACCATTTGAGACAGACTAAAGCACCCCAATCTGCTGGGCTTCTGGATCAAGAGTCAGAGTGGATCAGATTTCCTGCCAAGGGCAACCAGAGTGAGTGTTTCCTAAGAGCTTGTCTTCACTGCCCCGCAGTTCAGACTATGGGGGTGTGGATAGCAATGTGTACCAAAGTGCTGCACTGCAACTCCCATGTGGACGCTGCAATGCAAACCAGAGTTTTTAGTTCACGTTAATGTCTTTGTGACGGGGTCACCACTCACTGCCATGGTGCCTCCTCCTAGCCATCCTGGGACTTAGCTCTGCCAGCCACTGCTCCCTCCTCTGGCGTTGTCTTCACCCATCGTCTTGCCCTATGGCCCCTCGCTCCAGGAACTGCAGCCTCTCTTCGTGATGCAGTCCTCCGCCCAAGTCACCAAGTGTTCCCTTCCAGGGGTGGTGTAATAAAACCATCCCAGACAGTCTGCTGTCCGCTGCCTGGCCTGTGCCCTGTCCCAAGTGGTTTGTTGGGGAACCCTGGCCTGCACTCTACTCCAGGTTCCAGCTCAGGGGCCCTCCGGTCAGCAGCCAAGGCCTGCACTGTCCTAGCTTGCTGCTTTCCCCTGAGCCTTTCCTGCCTTCCTGGCTCCCCCTCTCTGCGTTCACCAGCCTCCCAACTCCTTCACTCAGGGAGTGACTCCAGCTCCTTCCCTGCAGCTCCTCCTTTGCTACCCACAGCTCCTGGGCTTTATACAGGTCCCTCCTGAGCCTGCTTCTAGTTAATGGCCTCCTTGTAGCCTATATCTCTCCCCTACTTGCTGTTTAATTGGCTAATTAGGACTGCCTGATTGAATTTACCCTCTCAGGGCCAGTGTGGGGAGCACACCCCATCACAGGCCTCTGCAAACAGGCAGCGTAGACTTACCTAAGGGCTTGTTCATACTTAGCCGGAACTTCGGCGGCAGAATAGTTTGCGTTGACTGCTTCTGCGCGCTGTTCACATTGCGCTGAGCCGACGGGAACAGTGTTCCCATCGGCTCAGCGCTACACTAGTTGAGGGGGTGGACTTATTCAGTCAAATCCCTCATCGATTGAGCGGGTCTCACTGACCGCTCAATTGATCATGAAAGATTGATCTGGCGGCGGCAATGTAAACATAGCCTAAGTCTGAATAAAACCCCCTGCTGGTTCTGCTCAAAACTGTGAGGAAAGACTGCCTTCTTGAGAGACCCCAGTGAGGAGGGAACAGATATCCCCCCTCCACCTAGTACTTCTGGGAGCATAGGTGCTTCCTCGAGTGCTGGTTCCTGTATGTATTCCACACCTGGGGTTATGCATGTGATGTGCACCATGAGCCCGTGTCTGGAAACTCTTCAAAGCAGTCAGTGTCCATTGCCCTGCACGTGCACAATAGCTTCCCTTGTGCTGCTGACCGAGGGCATGGGGGGCAAGGCGGGTCGACACCTCCCCTGTTCCTTCTTACTGCTGCATGGCCTGAGTTGAAATCATGTCCTCTGCCCTGTGCAGTGAAATCTCTGTAAATAGCTTTATATTTTAGCTTAATGGCTAGTTTCTTCCCCCTCCCACATTCAGGGGAAAACCTCCCCAGCCTCAGGACGATGCCTAGAGTCCCAGGATTCAAGAAGAGTCTCCTGCCCTCCCTCCTTCATCCGAGACAAGCATCGATGGTGCCTGTACTGTCTGGGTGAGGCACGTGTCTCTGCAACGTGCACTAGCTGTCAATCCTTCCCAGCCAGAAGTAGAGAGGCCTGAGAGCTCAAAAGTTCCTGATTGAGCAGTCTGAGGCCCTGCTCTAACGTAGGCCTAGCAGCCTCCCCGCCCCCCTCATACATCAGACTTAACTGACTTGCAGTGCTCCTTGGAGCGCAGAGCCTTTACCACCAAAACCCAAGAATGACTCCTACAGGACTCCCCAGGAGAGTAAGGGGCACTCTCATGGGCATAAGGGCAGATCCACACAGAGGACCGTCCCTATGAAACACGTTTCCTCTCCAAGCCAGTCCAGGTTGGCTGAGACATCACATACGGAACCAGCTCCACCAAAGACCCCCAGGCTGGGCACAAAAAGAGGGATCCACCAATTCTGGCAGTGACTGCAGGACCGAAGCAGAAAGACAGACACTTGCCATTCCCATCTACGAGTGCAGGTCCGGAATCATCAGTACCACCTTGTTTATCCAAAGACTAATATACGACAGGTGAGTTGGGTCCTTCAGGTATTTCTGCTGAAACTCCCTAGACTCTGAGCCGTACAAAGACTTTTGTAACACCGTAGAATATATTCCTCCACTTCTTTCAGGACCTGCCCTCCTGAGGGACATCCTTACTCCGGAGGAGGAATCATTACCAGTGTCTCAAGAGTAGTTCCACCTTCACCCATCAGGCAGGAGCTCCCCAGTACTGATGGTACCACCATCGACAGAACCGTTCTCCAAATCGGAGGAGTCAGAAGAGGTAGCTGCACCTGTATCTCTCTGAAGGCACAGAGGGTTGAGAGGCTATGTTTACCCTCCCTAGGGATATGAGCGCTGCCCTCCTCCCCTCCACAACAGGACAGCTGGCACCAATCCCCTTGGGGGCCACCGTGACTGATGGATCCCTCCTTCTGGCCTTGTTGGGTCTCTTGGGACCCTTAGGGGAGTCGCCTGGACCCCTCTCAGGTGTTGTACCGCTCCTCCCCCTCTCAGCCGGTTCCATCGGTGTACGACAAGGAAGAGCCAGAACCGATTCTGCCAGTATGGAAAGTAGCTTCTTCCTCCTCTCCATATGACACCGTCCCTCTTTCATCACCTTTGGCACCAGATGATCACCGTCAGTATCAGGACCAGTTGCAAAGTTGCTAATAATGTAGAGATCCCATTGAAAGAGGTCCAGGACCCTCAAGACTGGCTTTTGGACAGTTTGCAACCACAGGGACCGCCCAGGGTGGCCTTTCCAGTTAATAAGACTATATGAGAACCAGTCAGAGCAGTTTGGTACACACCAGCATCTTGTGACTCTACACCAACGAGAGAGCGGCCAGGCATTTTGTTCCTGTTCTATGATCCTGCCCCTAACTTGGTGGTGATATAGGTGGCTCGGTCACACTACCAGAAATCCACCCTGGCAGATAAATGCTTAAAGAAACTGGATCTCCTGGGTAGGAAGGTCTCCTCCTCCACAGTCTCCAAGCTTTATTAGGGAAATACTATTTCAACACCTAGGTCAGCCACGTGGACTTGAGACAGATTTCCCATGGAAGACTGAGCCCAATGTCAGTCCTTTCTTGAGGAGGGGTTAGGATTGAAGAGGTCTCCAGGCTGCAGTAGATGCTGCAGATAGTGTCCAGGATTTTAGTCACAGGGACTGGTTATGTGAAGGAATTCGTGGCTCCAGTTATCAGGTTCTCCTAGAGAGCCCAAAACACCATCCAAGCCCTTCCTTTCGATGAGTCCGACCTTTCACATGAAAAGACAGTCGCGTACCTGCCCTCTCTAAAAGAGTCAGGATCCCCTCTGCGACCCCTGGTGATTTACTCTCCAGACTTCAGGAGGCAACACCAGAGACAGCCCTTTAGACCATGATCATCCTCTTCGTATGATCCATATTACCAGCTTCCTCCTGAGCCTCTGCTTAAACAGAGGATTCACAGGTCCTGTTTCTCAGCTCCCTCTGCTGCTACAGCCTCCACTTACTCCCAGCCACAGGCCAAAAGCCAGTTTTAACACGCAGCGCGAAACCTGTGTACCACCACCGATGCCGCCTACAGTCTCTCCTGTCCTCTTTGAAGGCTGGCTTACTTTCTAGGCTCAGAGCTGGAATAAGATCACCACAGACCATTGGGGCCTAGCAATTTTCCATCAGGGCTACTCTCATAGAGTTTTTCCTTCTCTCCTCACAAACCACCTTTCCATGACCCCTTCAGGGACCACTCACCAATTAATTCTTCAAAGGGAGGAGGAATCCCTTTTATGCCAAGGGGAGGGAGATAGAAAGTGTCCCACCTCGGTACCAAGGGAGAGGGTTCTACTCCCCATATTTCCTCATCCCCAAGAAAGATGGAGGGTGGAGAACACATCCTGGACCTTCAGCAACTCAATATCTTTATTCAAAAGCTGAAATTCAGGATGATTGCGCTGGCATTTATAATCCCCTCCATTCAGGAGGGAACGTGGTTCATGGCTCTCGACATGAAGGAGGCATATTTCCACATTGATATTCATCCATCTCACAGGAAATTCCTGTGCTTCATGGTTGGCCAAGAGCACTACCAATTTCATGTCCTTCCCATTGGGCACACTACAGTACCTAGGGGTTCACGAAAGTCTTTGCCATGGTAACAGCCTAAATGCAACACCGGGGCTATATGGTGTTTCCATACCTGGATGACTGGCTTGTGGTAGGCCAATCTTGTCAGAAAGTCATGTCTGCAACAGGATCTCTTCAGCACCTTCTTGCTACCTTGTGTTTGCACAAACAAAGTCAGTTTTGTCACCCACAAGGACCGTTTTTATAGAGCATGGCTGGACTCAATCTTTACAAGGGCATTTCTCCCCACAGACAGGCTTTACATGATGAACAACCTGATCTCTTGCACCACCCACAACCCACGTGCATCAGAAACCACATTACAATACAATCTGCATACCTCCTCTGTGTTTACAACTCCCTGGCAGACAGGTTACGCAGACGTTTCTCAGCAGATCTCGAATGGGAAATCCATGACACTGTTCTAATCAACATAGTCACACAATGGGGTACTCCACGGTGAGACCTCTTTGCATCCCAGATGAACAGAAAGCTTCCTATGTATTGCTACTGGGGAGCCCTAGCCCGTGATTCCCAGAGCAATGCTGTCCTCGACGGATGACTTCAGATGTGTCTTCCTCCCATCTCTCTGCTACCACAAGTTGTATGGAGCAATGGTTCCCAACCTGGGGGATGGGACCTCCTTGGGCAGTGCCAAAGATTACAGAGGGTCCATGAGGCTTCAGTAAGATTGAGGTCATTTAGCCCCCAAGCTTCATGTTGGGCACAGCTCCCCCCCCCCCCCCAAACTCCACGCCAGCCGGAGCAGAGGAGGAGCAGCCTAGAGCACCCCACTCGCCAAAGCAGAGGAGCACCCCCCCCAACCACCCACCAGCCAGGCGCCTGACCAGAGAGGAGCAGTCCCGGCCAACCCGTTAGAGCCCACCTCCATTACCCTCAGTCCATGAGGGACAGGAAGAGGTGGGGCTACACGGGATGTGCGGTGGCGTCTGTGCCAGGAAAGGCTTCGCTTCTTACTCACATAAGTCATTTATTATTATTTTTATGTAATTAATATTATCATTATATGTGTTTATGGCCCAGGGGGGCGGGGCATGTGTTTTACCTAGTGTTGACTTGTGGGGCTTTCATTCAAAAGGGTTGGGAACCACTGGTATGGAAGATCTGGCGCAACAGAGCCACTGTCATCCTCCTAGCACCCTACTGGCCCAGACAATTCTGGGCCATGGCACTCATGTCCCCATGCCCACCTATCAGGGTCTGCTCATTTCAGGATCTTCTTACCAGGGATGGGGGAAAATCAACCACCCCAATCCAGGCTCACTCCACCACACAGCCTGTTTGGATGGGCATCAGAAATAGAGCACTCATGCTCTGCCTCATACAGGAAATCATTAACCAAAGTAGAAAAGATTCTACTGGAGTCTGCTGCCTGGATAAATGGCAATGCTTTTCAGCCTGGGCACATCATCACAAACATTTGCTTGACACTGTGGGCATTCTGATTATCCTAGACTCACTCTCTCCTTAAAGATTTCAGGTCCGGCCCTTAGCTCGCTGCGGGTACACCTAGCAGTGTTCAGCATCTGCCTTCCTCCGTGGAGGGACATTGTCTTTACATACGCGGCTACTGTGCAATTTATGAAAGGCTTGATCAGGACCTTCCTACTGGTCATTAACTTATGCCTCACTGGGACCCTAACCTTGTTCTGTCAACACTCTCAGGCCCGCCCTTTGAATCTGCCACAACATGTGCCATGACCCACCTGTCCATGAAGGCAGTGTTCTTAGTGGCCATCATTTTAGCAAGAAAGGTGAGCTAGGAGCCATGATGGCAGACCCTCCTTATACAGTATTTCAAAAAGAGAAGGTCACAACGCAAATTTCTCCCCAAGATTGTTTAAGTTCCATACCAGTCAACCAATACTCTGACCTGTATTTTTCCTGAAACCCCATGCTTCTTCCGAGGACAAGAGATTTCTCTCCCTTGATGTCAGGCATGCTGTAGCATTCTGTCTGAAAAGCATCAAACCAATTGGAAAATCTCTGAAACTCTTCATTGCCATAACAGAAAGATCACGTGGGCAAGCCATGTCCTCAGAGAATGGATCCTACCTAAGTTTTAGGATGCATCTTGGAATGCTACAAAATAGCAAAACTTCCCCCTCCTGGGGGTATCACAGCTCACTCCATGTAAGCACAAGCACCCTCCATGGCATGCTTATTGGATGTTCAGCTGCAGGACATTTGCAGAGTGGCAACTTGGAGCTCCGGCCCCACATTTGCAACACACTATGCTCTAACTCAAGCTGCAATTATGGATGTGGCCATAGGAACCGGCAGTACTTCAAGCATCACTGCTACAAGCTTCTTTCCGTGCCCTTTTCCACTATCAAGACTGCTTGCCAGACACATACCATTCTCCATCTAGTTAGGGATAGTGGTACCAGCTCCAGGAGTCTGATCTTAGATTATCCCTTGGAATCTGAGCACACGTTATGTATCCAGGATGGCCCCTGGCAAGGTGGAACTCCGGAGTTATAATGATCTTGAACTAGCATTTCAAGTCCTCTTGGCTTTTTGGCAGCAGACTGCCAGAAGAGTTGACAGCTTTATATAGAAATGGTTTGAAGTCTGGCATGATGCTCTTACATGGCGCTTTTCATCAGTAGTCCAGTAGGGGGAACCCTTTTTACTATCTAAAATACACTTTTGCTCTTTTTCCTTTATGTAATGCTGATTACTGGGTTACCCTCATACAGGCATCCCTCGAGCACGTTAGCCTACAAGAGTTGGAGTCTGCTGTGATAAGTAACTTTTTTCCTGATAAAATATTTCTCTTTAGCTGTTACTTAGCTCTAATTCTCTGAGGATAGGACATAACGTTTCTTCGTGGACAGAGTGCTGGACTGGAATTCAGGAGACCTAAGTTTTATTCTGGTTTCTGCCACTGGCCTGTTGGGTGACTTGGGCAGGTCACTTTGCCACTCTGTGCCTCAGTTTACCCATTTGTACAATGGGGCTAATGATACTGACCTACTTTGAAAAGCACTTTGAAATTTACTGATGAAAAGTGCAAGAGAGGCTTGAGGTATCATTACTTACCACAGTAGATTCCAATTCATTCACACCTAATTTTTTTCCCTGAGAATTTGGAAGGTTCTGTATCTTTCGTGTGCACTCCTTTTGTCATATTTGTTTTTGCAAGGAACATACCTTAGAACTGCAGGGAGGAGAGGTAGCCCTTCACTGAGTAGTGTGTGACACACCTGTGGATGGAAGGGGCCTCAATAACTTTTCAGGTATATAAGAGTTCCTGCCTGATCACAGACTGGAAACACAGACCAAAGAGTTGGAATCTACTGGGTTACATATCACCAGGAAGAATTAGAGGTAAGAATTTCCTTTTGTACACAGGCTATTTTTAGAAAAAAAATATATTAATACACACTTGGAAGCCTGTATGCTCATGGTAATTAAGACAATCTGGCTTATTGATGGAGGGATGCAAAGAACTGAAATAATGACATTTTAACTCTGAAAGTTCTCTGTTATGTGGCATAAATTAAATGCAATGGTGTGCAGGGATAGAAAAGTTTTATTGATGCTCATTTGGGATGATCTGCATCATCACTCACAAGTGAAATGGCAGTCCTAAATTCATCCCTGTGAAACCTTTTCATCAAATAAACCCATATTATATATGCACAGAGCTCAGGTCCAGCCAGTAGTGTGATAAGTCACCTCTTCAGTTGGGCCCATTAGTTTCTGTAATTCCATAAGAATCACTTTTGGCCTTCCCGGTAGCAAAGGAAATCTTGCCAGTGTGGAATTAAGCCAATGCTGTGTGGGGTTTTGTCTACATGGGAAAGTTTTACTGATTATTACGCCTCATCTGGGCACTCTTATTCCAGTGAGTGATTTTTTCTGGCTTAGCTTAAAATCCATCCCAAGTGACAAAGCAAAACAGGAAAAGCCACTCTAACACCAGAATAAAAGCATTCACACAGAGAATTCTTTTGGTACATCGGTATAAATTTACACCATAGGTTATACAAAAAAAAATCTTCCATGTGTAGACAAGGCCTGAGTCTGCAGATAGGTGGACTGACATAATAGCTCTGAGAGGAGCTGTGATCTGACCCGCCCATTTATCCCAATGGGGTGTTAATTCTGAAACCTAATGACCTTAATTTAATTGTCAAACAGATCATTGTGTAGTTTGAGTAGTGTTCCACAAATTTTCTCTAATTTGCCATGTGTTTCTATGTAATGGATATCTGCAAAAATCCTCTATACCAGTTAGTAAAGGGTTTTCTTAGCTCTTGAGTGTGTTCAAAGATATATCATTTTATTATTAAACATTTTATAGCATCATAAATTTACCCATTCCTTTAAGAAAGACAAGCTTCCTGACCCCCAGAGCTCACAAACTAAATAAATAAAGATAAATACAAAACACAAGCCAACTGTCCAGGACAGGGAGTGTGTATGGGATAATTCATGATGAAAAGAGAGATTGCTTTGAAAAGGTGGGTTGTAAGGAGTGATTTGGACAAGGAGGGAGGTTACCTGCCAAATGAATGCAGGGAGAGTACTGCAGGAGCACACAGCTGTGTGATAAAAGGCACATAGCCAAGAATAGGAAGAGATTAAAAGCAATAAAGCAAGAGCATTGGGAAGATCTTAGGGAGTGAGAGAAGCAAGAGAGGAAAATGAGAGCTGAGGGGACAGACCTTGTTGGTGTTGATGAGGAGACCACATATGATGTGATAAGCCACAGAAGATAACAGAGATGGGGAGGGGGGGGGGGGAATGTGACAGGGTGAGAGATTCAGAGGAGGAAGACTTCAGCTGTGGCTGTTCTGGCAGTCCTGCCCTTTAAGTGTTGACTGGCAATGGGGCTAGTCAAGAGAAGGTTCTGATGACACCATAACTTGGAAACCTTGTCCAAAGGGAATCAGGGCTCTTCACTTCTATGTCCAATTCCGCCACTGACTTCAAATGTGACCTTGCACAAGTCACTTAACCTCTATGCTTCAGTCTCTTTGTTGTTAACAGGGAGATGATGATACTGACCTATGGTCTTGTCTACACCGGAAAGGGTTTTTTTTTATACAACCTAATGTGAATTTAAATCAGTATAGCTAGACCAGCAGTACAACTGGATGGCAAGTCCTGTCTCTCTCAGGAAGTACAATACTCACTGGGGTTGGGAACTTCTTTGGACCTGTCTATGCTACACAATTAAGTGGTAAGTCATCTTACAGCCATTGCAGTAATTACTGCTGTTTTTCATGCCCATACTACCCTCCTTCTGCTGGTGGTCCGTGTCCTCACCAGGCATGCTTGCACCGACTTAACAGGGACAGTGTAGGGTCTGAGAGCCTGGGCTCTCAGCTCCTCACAGAGCTTCCAGCTGGGAGCCTGGGCTCTCAGCAGCATGACAGGTGACATAGTGTCGATACACACACTGCGTCGCCCTAACTACATCAACCTAGCACTACATCTTTCATGGAGGTGGAGTTATTAGGTGGATGTAGTGGGGGGACTTACATTGGCGGGAGCAACGCTGTAGTGTAGACACTTAGGCCATGTCTACACTTATAAGCTTACAGCACCACAACTGAACCGATGTAGCTTTGCCGCTGTAAGAGTGCTCATGTAGCTGTATTATGCTGATGGGAGAGAGCTCTTCTGTCAACATAATAAAACCAGCTCAATGAGCAGCTGTGCACACGAGCGCATATGCCAGCAAAACTTAGGTCACTTGGTGGCTGTTTTTTCACACCCTTGAAGGACAAAAGTTTTGCCAACATAAGTGCTAGTGCAGACATGGTCTTATAGTTAGATCAACATAAGCTGCTTTATGTCGACCTAACTCTATGGTGTAGACCTGGTCTCAATGGAGATTTGATCTCTAGAATTTGTTTTACTTTGAGTTAATTGATTGCTCATTAACTCCAGGTAGCTAATGTTTGCAAAGGCTAGTCTAGACATTCTGCAAACCTTTATTCTAGGATACAAATAAATTAACTTGAGGTAAAAACCATGCATCGACATACCCCAGTGGAAAGCCTCTGCAGGATTTTTCCCTGCCTCTGCAGGATGTTTCCCTGCCTCCCCTCACTCATCTACTGCATCCAGTCAACCTCCCTGCTTTTGACCACTCCAGCTTCATCATTTCCCTCACAAAACTACAACCCCTTATATACATGCTCAACTGACACACCTGCCCTTTGCTAGTTTCTATTTCAATAGCTGAGTTCAGAACTACGTGGGGGGAGAATAAGTTGTTTGTAGAACAGATTGAAGAGCAAGAAGTGCTTGCTGCCATGGACTGCCAAAGTGAATCAGGATTCCAGATTAGAGTTATTCTCCCCATGCTCATCTTGCTCCTGAAAATTACCCTTATACTTGACATTCAAATACCTTCCCTGGTCCCTAATTTGGTTTTCTCAGAGCATTTCTGTATGAAAAGTTATATCACCAGACACTCTTATTCTGGAATAAGAATAGCTTTTTTGTTTGTTTAGTTTAAACTGTTTCCAAAGGAACATAAACTAAACTGATGAGGTGTTTTTATACCAGAATCAGTGTGTTCATATGGGAGTTTATACTTGTATAAGTATAGTAGTTTAAATCTACACCTTACCTTATAGTGGTATAACTTCCGCTGTAGACAAGCCCTCAGTTCCTGTGACTTGAAGCCAGAACTATGTTGACAGGAATGGTGATTGTATAGCAAACACTAATTCACAGCTGTGGTGTTGTCACTGTCCCATGTGTAATCCTAACCTCAGATGCCATTACATGTGATTTTGAAAACTTACTTTTGTGGTCAGCCTCTGATGCCAACGGGTAACTGAGAAAACCACAGCAAGCAGTTTCCATTGAGAATCAGGCTGTAGATCCCATGCACTGTATCTCTTAGAGGTTTGCAGAAATGTAACTTCATAAAGATTGCACATTTCCCTAATATAAATGAGCCCTGAACTGGGGCCTTAATGAAGTCATCACTAGCCTCTTACAGCCCCAGTACCACCAGCTTGGCACTTATTTTTAAAGGAAAAGTGCTACACTTATTTATTGAAGGAAAGTGGGGCAGGGGTGATTAAATGTGATTAACATGACATTTACTCCCATAGAGATTAATGGAAACTGAGAACTGAATGTACTAAAAGAGGGGGAAAGTTGGAGCAGCAGACAAGGGGGTTAATATTTGGGCAGAGCCCATGCAGAAGAACCAACATTTAGTGGATATTAATAGAGCATAGCTCTGTAAAGTTACATACCCCTGTGCACAGACACTAGGATGAATTAAACTACAGGCTATCTAACTAATCAGTGTCCCACTTACTAACGTTCATGGGCATGACGTTATAGCCCTGTTCTTTGGAGAGTATGAAACCTACCCTGATTGCTGCCATTGTCCGGGTTTTAGGAGCTGGGTATAGTTTGTGTACACCTGTGTCTGGCCTGGCTGCAATTATACCAATAGGAAGGTGCTCATAGGGGCTGCAGCTTATTCCTATAGGGGCAAGGGACCTACCTAAGCCCCTTTAGCCACTTTCACAGGGGCAGGGGGATGGCGAATGGTTGCACTGGGATAACTGGTTCTGTACAGTACAATCACAGCCCAACCCCAAGTTCTACTAGCACCAGGCCTGCGGGGCCGCTGCAGAACAGAAGGGGCCCAGAAGAGCCCCTGGGGGCCCTGCCTCTCGTCGTGCAATGGGGCCTTGTTGTGATTTAGCCGAAGCCACGTCGGAAGAGAAGTACGCTGTTGCACAGGGCACCTCGTATTGCAGATGGTGGCCGGAGGGGAGCTAGGCTGGCGGGGTAGGACGTCACTGGGGGCTATGGCGCTAGTATGAGTAAGGGCCTGTCTCTCCCGTGTTCGTACACAGCCCCTAACCCCTCAGGCAGGGCAGCTCCGCTCCGCTCCGCTTCACAAGGGAACAGCCCCCGCCCGGGAAGGCTCCGCCGACCCCTCCCTGAGCCGGCCGGGTATCACGCGAGGCTGGCCACCCTCCGCGCGGGGCTGGCGGAGGTGTCGAGCGAGCTACCCCCGGGCTACTGCGACAGGACGGTACCGAAACCGGGCCGGCCCGTAGGGGCTCGGGCTCGGGCTGAAGGCGGCGGCGGCCCAGCTGGCGAGGGCGGGACCGCGGCGGCCACCTCCCGTCCCGACTCCGGTCCCGCCCTCTCCCGCGGAAGATGGCGACGGAGCGGCGTGGTGGCAGCGGCTCCCCCAGCGGCCGGAGCTGCACCCAGCGGCCGGGAGCCCGCGGCCCGGGACCGGCGTGAGGAGGAGGCGGGAGCCAAGCCGGGCACCCGCTGGAGGCGAGGCGAGGTGAGGCGATGCGGGGCGCGGGCCGGGCGCGGCCCTCCACGGACCCGGGGCTGCCCGCCCGCGCGGGGCTTGAGGTGACCGGCCGGACCGCAGAGGCTCGCGGGGCCGCCCCCGTTCGGCGCCTGCGGCCGGCCCGGCCCGTCTGGGAATCTCGACAGCCATCGCCCCGGCCTCACCCCAGCCGGCCTGGGTGGGACAGAACCAGAACCTGGCCGAGTGCGCCCGAGCCTGCGGGCACCCGGGCACTGCCCCCTGCGGACTGGAGCTGCGTGTCACGGACTGGCCGGGGGGCCTAGGGCGGCCCTTGGCTGGCGGAGCCCGCCCCATTTCAGCCCTGCCCCTCCCGGCCCGCGTCTCACATTGCCTTGCCCAGGGCAGCCTGTGACCAAACTTGCACCATGGCTCGGTGGGAGCTTAGCAGGGCCCGGAGGCGCCCCGAGCCCAGGGAGAGCCTCTGCTCATTGTTCCAGCCCCAACCAGTGGCCCCAGTTGTGCTGACAGGCGCTCTCCCACTGTCTGCTTAGGTTGGTGCAATTTATGTCGATCCTGAGGGTGTCTTTAGCATGCATCTGCTCTATGGTGCTACAGCTGTACTGTAAACATACCCTAAGATGCCTGTCACTGGGTATCTGTGCCGGCTGACAGGGCTAGCCCAGTGGTTGATAATGGGGAATGTGGTGGGCTGTGTTCTTGTGTGTCCAAACGCTATCCACTCTCCAGGTTGGTTATTGAGGTATGGCTTCCCCAGGTGAAGCTGGGATAATTCATCCGAAGGTAGTGATGCCTCCTTTTGGTTCTTATGAAGTAGCAGAAGAGGTTAGGATGCACCTGCCTTTGGGGAAACAGACCTCTGGGAGGAAACCCAGAAGCAAGGAGCATTCTGGTCCTTGTAATTTCCCCTGGACTTCCTTCAGCCACTGCCTGGAATGACACTGTGTACTTTAAAGTACCCACCATGTAAGGATTTTAAAGCTCTTAATGCCTTCCTTGATTAAGGTTTGTTTTGTCTTCATTCTGCTGATGGGAAAATTCAGGCACAGAGAGGTTAAGTGACACAGAGACAAGGTCACACAGTCAGTAGCAGCAGCAGCAGCACATTTGACTCCCAGTCCAGTGCTTTAACCACAAGAACATCTGTCCTACCCACTTCTTCTCTCCTCTTTCTGTCCTACCTCATTCTCCATCAGAGCCCTGGTTTTTCCCCGGAGTTTCACTTGGATATCAGATTCTTATTCACTTATTTCTTTAAATTGTTGAGCACGGCTTAAGTCATGTTCCACCTCAGAGGTGGCTGCATCTCCATGGCCTATCTACATTACACACTTTTATTGTGTTTTGAATGTGATTCTGAATAATTGAGTTGGATGGTATAATGCTGACCCTGAGTAGAGCAGTTAGCATAGACTAGAGCAAATCATGTGCAGCATCGCATCAGTCAACTGTGATTAAACCTCATGCTATGATAGCAAACATGCTTTGTTCTGGTCTGTGTTGGCCTCAGTCATGCTCAGCATCGTCTCATCTAACTCACTTGCTTCACAATCATGTTCAAACACGATAAAATGAAGTAGCGTAGACAAGGTCAATGGTGTGAGAAGTCATTCCAATATTTGTACATCTGTTTGCGTGGTAATGTTCTTTGAGATCCCTTTGTGACAAAAGGTGCTATATATGTTCAGGATTATCTCTTCATTGATCCTCTTGTATGTTTACTAACTTCCTTTTTTATTTTTCTTCACCCCTTCACAAATTCCCCAGTCCCTTTTAATCCAATCTCAATCTTTAATCTTCCCCTTTACTTTCCTCTTTTCACATAGCCTTTTCCATTCATTCCTCTAATCCTTCCTCCCATCTTGTTTAATTTCCAGTCATGGCTGCCCTCCATCTATCAATCAGCACTGATAAATCTCCATTTCAGTGTTTGTTTTGTTTTTGCAGGCTGCAAACATGTCTCTTAAGACAGCTTTGTTTCTGTGTGTGGGATTTCAAAATAGCAGTATTACAAAATTTGAAAGAGAAGTGAATATAAACTTCAGTGTAAGTGCCTAAAAGTGGAGAACAGCAAATCTGTGCAGGCTGTGTTGAATTTTCTTTTCCCGTCATATAAGTGAAAAGTGAATGTGCTTCAAGGCAAGTGTCATGGGGTCATGTCCACCTGGCACTTCCCATATTGCTATGGGCTTGTCTACGCAGGGAGCTAATTTGAAATAACTATTCCTGATTAACTCCATGTATGGATGCTCTTATTCTGGAATAAGACACTCATAATCTATTTGGATTAAACTAATTCAGAATAAGGCACACTTATTCTAGAACAAGGGTGTCCATACAAGGAATTAATCAGAAATAACTAATCTGCTTTAAATTCACATCCTGCCTTATTTTGGATTAATTTTTATGTGTAGACAAGCCCTAAAACTGAGGTGGGGCAGAGGAGAAGAGTCCTGGGACATTTCTGGTTGCAAAAAGGGGTTCCCTGTATAGAAAAATTTGAGTGTCACTGCTTTAAGTACTGATAGTGTTTAGAAACTTATAAAACAGAAGATGGGGGAGAGTGTGCATGTATGAATATGTGTGCTAGAATACTTCTTGCATATATTTCAGTAATATCTAGCAGCTGCAGGGATGGTATCAACAGTACAAACTCTTGTAAAGGCATGTTTTGCCAGTGTCGTCTAACTGTCAGACCCCATGGCTTATCTATGTTAGAGCTTACACTTCTGGGTTAGATGACACAGTGGTAAAGATGCCTGGGCCTAGTCTACGCTTGCTGAAAATGGAAGAAACTATCCAAGTGTCGACAAGACCTGTGGGCATCCTGGACCTGTGCATTTCTCTACGGCGTTAGGCAGTGTTTGGGAGGTTTAAACACCTGTTTCCCTCTCTGCGGTATATCCAGTAAATCTGCCATGATACTGTGGAAAAGAACTGCACAGTTAAGAGAATCTGTTTCGTTTTAATTGGCAGAGTTGTTTACACGTGATCTCTTGCTCATTTTCCTCTTGGAAAAGAATGCATTTCCATCCATGTTGATAGAACAAGTCAAAATCCCTCAGCACTTGTGGCAAATCTCTTTAATTGACCTCATTTAACTCCCATAAGGGTGTGCTTTATTTTGCTCTCCTCCGAATCCTTCTCCCCAAGTTGTAATGTAATTTATTGTGGGGCATCTTACAGACAGATGAACAGCCTCTGGCTGTCAGCAACCTTTCTGGTATGTCAGATTTCCCGCTTCACAGGCAGCTGCAGCAGAGTTTGTGGGTGCGCGAGGCAATGACGCTGCAGGTTTTTGTGCATCTGGCAATGATTGGGTTAATGGTCCTCTTGTTGATCCTGTCTTCCTCCTAGCTTTCCTGTTGGCTTTGCTGATGTCACATTTGGGATTTGAGTTCAGTTTTCCCCTTTCTAGTTGTCTTTCTAATCTCTGTGCTTGAATGTAAGTATCTCTAGGTTGCTGTTTTGTGTGAAGTTAGACTCTGAATGGAGCATAGAAATAGCAGATGCATAATGTTAGTGCATATTTTTTAAAAGCCTGTGTAGCCTAGAAGTCTTTTTTTAAAAGTTAAGGTCAATTTAATTTCCCCTGAAAATAGGGGAAGCAGTTGCTTTGGTTAGAGTCAGACATAGGGTATATACATACTGACAGAGGGGAAAACCTGCTCAGTTGATCCGGAAGTCGATTCAATTAAACCACCTCCTCAAAAGGTGTAATGCTGCGTTGACGGGAATGCATTTCCCATCAGTGCAGTGCAGTGGAGATGGCATGCTAAAGGGAAGTTAGGAAGTCGATGGGAGTTACGCAAGCTATTTTGCGTAGCTTGCGTAACTCCTGTCGACTGCTACCAGATTTCCCGGTAAGTGTGTACTAAGCCATAACAACACAGGTGGGTGCAGTTGCAGGCTTTGCCAAACCTGTATCACTGCACTTCAGTCCTGACCCAGTCTGCCAGTGCACCTCATTCCTGACTCTCACTATCCTGTCTTCACAGGAGTATTTGCAGACCGTGGGCTTCTTGACAGTTTCTGCCTGGGTACTGTGCCATAGTTTCAGTTTGGACCAATATCCAGAAAAAAAGGATATGGTGGAGACCAAATTCATGCCATATGTGAAAAATTGAAAAAAACAACTGGTCTGCAGAGGTGAAAGATGTATTGATCATTACACCTGGAAGCTCCTCCCACCCCACTCAGGGCTTCTCCCCACTCAAGTTTTGACCTTCAGTTATTGATTGCCAGTTAACTTTAGGTAGTTTACATGTTTGGAAAGGCTAGTCTGGACCCTTCCCAAAGGTTTGTTGGGAGCTGTAAATATTTGTGGTTTACCTGAGGTAAACGTCACGAGCTCTGAATTTTATTATTTTTTAAATTTATTTTCAAGGAATTGTTTGCTTATTTGTTTTTTTAAAGCCATCACAAAAGCTCTCAAACAATAGATTTGGTTGCGTCTATTTCTGCATGGACTCAACCTGACTTTGTGAAGGTTGAATGGAATGACTAGCACAACATAAACAAGACAGAGCAGCTTCACCTAGAACCTGCAAACACACTGATCACCCTGAAGAAGAAGATCCTTAGGAGTATCAGTCTCAGCAGACGTGTTTGTAGCTGTATATAACTAAAGATGTTGCTCCTGCTGGGATTGTAGCACATTTAGTATTGGTGGTGTTGCTAGCTACTCTTGGTGAAGTGTTAATTGTCTTAACTTAGTCTAAAATGCTGCAAACTGCCTCCCCATGGGGTGAATTGAATTCTCGTTAAATATAAATGCTGGCGTTAAACATTAAAACTAACCTTGATTAGATGGAAACTTTAATATTCCCCTGGAAAATCATAGAAGATGGTGATAAGAAAGACCTAGTATGTCCCTTGTTCATCTGGTGGTTTCCTACAATATACTATTAAATGCTCTAAACAGTCATTGATACATTAGAGTTCACTAGAGTTAAGGTTGCTGGGTGGTGCCTCATGCACTTCTACAAGTTGAGTTCAGCAACACTCACAAGTCACCCATAACAAAGTTTTTGAGCATTTAATTTCCTTCGTTTCTTAAAAAATAATTTCTCAGCATCACCATGTACCACAGTCCAGCTCTCCACCTCCACTGCCTCTGGCTCCTTGACAGTGATCATCCTAGCCACAGAATGCACTGGCTGCTCCTCCGTCACTTCATCGCCTGTCTTTCTGCCTATCAAGCATAGCTCAGTTCTTCACAAAGGGATGGGTGTCAGAATGGGGTCTGCGGGTTGAGGAGTTGGGAACAGGAAGCAGGAACAGCACACGGAGTAGCATGGAATCAGTGGAGACAAAGTTTGAAGGGGGAGATAGACATGGAGGGACATGGATGTTGGCGGGGGGAGATGAGGACAGAGATAAAGCCCCCCAGCAGTCCCCACTGCACAATTGATCCCCTCCTTTTCACCCCACTCTTCCCTGTGTTTCCCCCCACATTCCACCCCATTGCTCCTCTTCCCCCCCTCCCCTCCATTTTACCCTTCTGCTTGGACTCCCCTCTCACTGCTCTGACTCTGTGCCAGAGGAAAGCAGCTGTCAGGGTACGTCATGAATAGTCTGTAGTTGAATTAGCCGGACCCATTCTGATTTAGGGCCGTAAAGTTTAAGATAAGGGCTTTCAGGTGGCACTGGAAGCAAACAGAGTGCCTGTGTGGTGTGTCCTTGACGATTTTTCCTGTTAAGGAGGCAGTCTGTTCTGTTCTGTATAAGCTTCAGTTTTTGTTGCCTCCTCCAGCTTTTAGCCCTAGTGAGTTATAATAGTCCAAGCTTGGAGGTGATGAATATAATGATTCATTGTCTAGATCATCACTCGAGAGGAATGAACATAGTTTTCTGGTGAGTTGAAGGTGTAAGAAGGGGTTTTACACCACTCTTGATTCTCAAGTCTCCTGGATTAGTGATGAATCCGATAAGACTTGAGATGCTTAGATGGCCTCAGGTCTAGCCTCATTATGCCAAGAGCTGTGGGGTGATAACAAACACAAACTGCTTATGCTGTCTCATTGGAGGGTGGACACCTTTAATGGAGGAGAGCTCATTGTCTTGGCTAGCTCCTCAGAGGTTTGTCCCCTTCCCACTATCATCGTCCCAGTCTTGTTTATGTTCGTTCTCTATTCAGCTAGGTGCTAATCTCTTTCAAGTGTTTTGCCCTCTTTGTTGGAGGAGATATCAAGCTGAATTTCATCAACACATTGTTAGCAATGGAGCCTATCGTGCCCTGTAATTTCTTCAAGAAGTAGGACAGGTAGGGCCTACCGGAAGAGAGAGCCTTTCTCCTTGCAGAGACCTCCCCCATGACGCTCCTTGGGAGATGAGAAATTAACTACTCATCACAGTTCTTTGAGTCCTGCTTCAGAAGAATGATAGATATTATGACCACTCTATGTAGGTTTTGTTAAGTGTGCTATAGCTGTACTTCAGGTGTACTATGTCAAAGATTGCAGAGAGGTCAGTTCATAGAAACATTGAGGTTTGGCCTAAGTTTCCAGTCTCCATTCCCAGTACATCGCCCAGAATGATTCACCAAATGTCAAACCTTCATTGTTCTCTATTTTACCTACTGAGAAGTACTCCTAATCTTCTGTTTCTTAGATGTTAACTGGCTCTCTTGGGTTTGGTGAGTGGTACTTTGCTTTAGGCTGGGCCACACTTGCCTTAATCAGACTCAGGGGTCCTGCTGCTGTCTTTTGATTCCTACTGTCTGCAATCTCTCTCAGCCTGTGCCCTGCTGCCCCTCTTTTTCCTGTGTCATTCCCTCCTGCCTCCCAACTCGAGCTCAGATCTGAAACGAGTATTTCCAGAATAAGTCCCTCCCTGACTCCAGGAGCCAGTGAAAGCATGTGCCATTAGGGTGTGTCAGTGTAAGGAGTTTGTATTCGGTGTTGTCCCACAGTGCTTGGCATGTGAGGCTGGTCCTGAAGCCATCTAAGCATAGAGCTTCCCACAGTAAAACTGTCATGGGTCATGCAAAATATTGATTTTGCCTCCCCTGCCCCCAACTATTACTTCTAAAAGCAAATTCCCTCCCTTCCCCCCACATCCTATTTGATTTCTTGAAGAAGTTTTACTGGTTTCTATATGCTGGGTTTAAGATTTTAAATTAAGGTCGTGTTCAAGTATTGTTCTAATTACAGTTACTATTAAGTGTGACATTTCTTGGGCTTGTTACTTTAATTCTTTTGCATCTATTACAGCTGTTGTATAATTACCCTGTTCTTGTGTCAGGATGTCTTTATCATCTCTCTGTATTGTTGAATGGAGATGGAGTGAATGGCCCCTTTGGCTGATGGCTAACATACTGCTTATGTTACAAAGGGCATGTCTACGCTGCCCTATGGTTTGGACTTTTGGTGCGTGAATAGCAGCATGCACCAAAGCCCTGTGTTGTAATTGCTCCCTGTGGGCACGAACTTGAAGGTTCCTCATTTCCACTAATGTAGTACATTGTAGTACACAATATAATCCGTTGGGTTATGTCATGGCATGGCATTATCAATCGTTGTCATTATATGTTCCAAAGTTCCTTTGTATGAGTGGTTTTATGTTTTTGGTTTTTACACTGCTGCACTGTGAGCAGAGGTGTCCGTGGAGGTCTCCACAATGATGCAGGTCTTCGTGTGTTACAGTTAATTTAGAAACCAGTATTAGTTGTGAATATTTCAAATGCATCTTTTCAACATGTATTACTTTGTGTTTCTCAACACTGAATTTCATCTGTCATTATGCAGACTGTTTCTTTTATCCCTTTGAAGTTTCTCACAGTCTTCATTAGTCTTGACTCTCCTTAATAATTTTATCATCTCAAAATTTTGCTGCTACATGGCTCAACCTGTTTTCCAGATTATAAATTAATAATGGAGAAGTAACAACCAGTGCAAAGTTAAGGCTGCAACCAAGTTCCCATTTAAAGGTCTGTTTTTCAGCTCGCCCTTAGAAAACCACAAATAAAGGCCTATCAGGCTAAAACTTGGTAGTGTCCCTCTGGGCCCATCGTAAAAAAATAAATGAATAAAATGTCAAGTTTCTTACAAAGGAGCTACAGTCCCTTCAAGATCTACTGAGTGTTCACATTTGGAAAATGTTTAATGTCTTTGGTTTCATTTTTTGCTCACGTATTAATTAAAGTACCAGAAGTACAGATGTGAAACACACACAAACAGGCATGCACTAATGACTTCCACAACTTTTAGGATTGCCAGAAGCATAGGAAAGAAGAGATTTGATTCCTTCTGGGGAATGACAACAGCAACGAGTCATCCTAGGCATGACATGAAGAAGTTTCTTTTCCCTCTCAGCTCCAGAAACCATCACTAGGTGCAGTTGGGGAGTAGCCCTTTGTGATGAGAGATTGGGGGGGGGGGGCGGGAACAAAGAACAGGATCGGGAACGGGGCCTAGGAGAGAGCTGAGTTGTGAGGAAAGGCAGGGGGAATAAATGTGGCTGTAATGAGGGGAAGGAAAGCGATCCAGACCCCCCATGCCCAGGGATAGGGGGATTCAGTCTTCTGTACAGCAGTCCTGGACCAGTGAACCAGCTGGTGGTCAAATTAATTCTCTCAGCTGACAAACCACAATTGGTTCTGTTGCTGGGGCTATTGTAAGAGAAACAAGGCTGTGAGCTATGCTCCTAACAGCCCTCTTATGCTACCACCTCTGCCTTCTCTAGCCACACTAGCTGGATGTTTGCAAGTGGAGCTAAGGAGCCTTACATGAGAGAAGTGGAAGGTTGAAGCTATTTAGGGTGCTCAGGCCTCCCTTTGTCTACATTATCTTCCTGCAGCTCATTTTGTAGAAGGGAGAAGATGGGCAAGATCATATTTGTTGTTACGACTGTTACCACAGTGCACAGTCCGGGAGCAGGACCCACTGGTGCTAGGAGCTGTACAACAGAACAAAAAGCTAGTTCCTGCCTCAGAGTTTTTGTTCTGAATATAAGACAAAACAAAGTAGTGGAGGTTGATACAGTGTTCATGTTCAAAGCGGAAATTCTCTTGCAGGATGGAATGTGCTTATGAACCACTTGGTCTAATAAGCTGTATTTCATGTTTTAAAAAATTGGGCCAGATTCAGAGACTTGGAGGCAGCCCCTCTTTTGCCCCAAGAGGTAAGGTATTGGAAAGAGCAAAGCAAGCTTCCTCTATGCTAACACGCCAACCTGCTTCCGCCCTGACACGGAAGGACCATCGCCAGGGAATCAAAGGTAGTACGTTCTCCACCACCCAATCAGTTCATGGCCTCTGTATTTGGACTTCCAGCAAGGATCAAAAGACACCAGTTTTGATGTGTTGAGCAAACCAAGTCAAGGAGAGCATGTTACTCCAGTGCCCTAATCTCTGTACAGGCCTCCCCGTTGAATCCAGAGTTCAGCACAGCATTTCTCTTGTGACGCTGAGTGAAGCCCTTCATGGGATTGTCCTGAGCCGCGTGAAAGGTCACTTCTCCCTATGTAGTCATGACCTCACGTGACACTTGTGTTCTGCTTCAACCATGAAACTCTTCATATATCTGGGGTGGGAGGGTGGAAGGAGACTTGTGGTCACGGATGGGAGAATTTTCATGAGTGCTTGACCAAGATCCTGGAACTCTCAGCCAAATGATGTAAGAATGCCCACCAATCTCGCTGCATTCAGAACCAAATGCAACACTCAAGCCTGACTTAGGTTTCTTACAATGAATTATTCGCAGATACAATTAAAAATGCAACCCCATCCTGTGTAACCCAATCAAATAACTTTCTCTTGCCTGCTGGGAAGGGTGAATGGTGTTTCTCCCAAAGTTCTTGGGAGAAGTTTGGGCACTACAGTTATGGGTACCATATAAGAAACTAGATGTGGATGCTGGTCCCCTAGGAATGGGATTGGCAACCACTGACTTGCGTCACAGGACCATCAGACAGCCATCAGATAACTTTTGGTCAGTACTGATTTGACTCAGATTTGGAATCGGGAACTTCCGTGTGAAAGGCCCTTTTTATCCAATTACCAATCTCCAGGGCCATTCAGAGACAAGTGAGGAAAAGTCACTTTGCTTGGGCATATATGAACAATTTTTAGATAGGTTTATGTTAATTTCTGTTGGTTTTGGAAAGCTGCAGCCCTGCAATTTTTGTCGTGGCTGTTCCACTGTTGGGTTGCTCAGGCATGGCATTTTTCTCTTGGGAAGGGAGAAGGACTGGCTCTACATTCCTTAATTTGCTGCATTGGGGTAGCTCCCAGCTATATTTGCATTGCTGTTATACTGGTAGCCAGAATACCATGCTTCTTTAAACATGTTGGCTAAGGTTGTCAAAAGGGACCAGTGATTTTGGGTGCCACGGTATTGGGGTGCTCAGCTTGAGACATCTTATTAAAGAAGTCTGATTAACGGGGTAGGTGCACAGCACTTTCTGAAAATCAGATGCCTTTAATGTGTCATGTTGGCTATCCAAAATCACTATTCACTTTTGAAAATCTTGGCTTGGAGCACATCTGGGAGCAGGTAGACTTGAGGTGGAGCAAAGAAATCCTCTTTTTCTTGTCCACCACCTAGCCTATGCACCTTCCTGGCACATAAATCCTTGTACATAACTGCAGCAGTGGGTGCAGAGCACAGCAATCTGCAGGCAGCTAAGTAATGCAAAGGACTCTCCTCCTATCCAGTGTTTTATTATTTTCTCTGCCTCAGGCTTCACAGCCTTGTTTCTTTAGTTAAAATCTTTAAACAATGCACCGACTTTGGAGGGTTTGAAATAGCAGTTGCCCTTAGGCATTTGGCTGAAGATTACAGCAGTAAGTGCTATCATCAGAGCCCCCAGCCCCCTCTGTAAATCAGGCTGTCATAAGGTTACCTGTCATGCTTTTCAGCTTCTAACTCCAGTGAAGCGTATCATCCTTAATGATAATTTAGGGGAAAGCCGCCTTCTGGCCCCTCACAGATGTGGTGGGCTTGGTTTGGGGGGTGAGATTGAGGGGGGTGGGTTCCAAACAAGTTGTTAATAATTCTGCTATAGAGAAGAATCAACCAATGTCTGAAATCTTCTAGCTCCTGCTAAGGTGGCAACTGACCCTCATCATGGCCTTTGAGCCTCACCACAGGAGAGATCATAATTGATATATGGTTGCTGATCTATTGCAAAACCTTGTTTTACAGGCGGGAGTTTTGCCCATATTCTATAGCACAGCAGTCTGAAATTTCCCACGGCTGTAACATTTTTAATTTGGAAGGTAATTTCAATGAATATTGACATTTCTGAACTTTGTGCTAGCAGCTGTCATCTTCTGAAAAGTGACCTTAAAAGTGCTGGGGTCCAATATCGAAGATCACAAACTAGTTGCTATCCTGCTGTTATGTTTGGGATGACAATCAGAATAAGAATGCTTCTTGACTGTTTTGTTTGTGTCTAAACAGTCAGGTTTTCCTTCTGATGCTGTGGGATCTAAAGCATTTTACAAATATCAGACATTCTGCTGTCTGTGTTGCTTTGCAGTAAGATGTCAGCTGCCAATAGGAACCCAAAAGCCAGTTCTGATAACAACCTACATTTTCAAATGCAGTGCAATTTATTTATGGTAAGAAAAGCTCTCACCATGTGGACTTTGCTGTTCACAATGGGACTTGCTTTCTTCTAAAGAGCAGTTTTATTTCAGGAACGTTCATTGAACAAAGGTGTATGATGTTCATACATCTGAGGGTCTGTGAAGATTTCCATCTCTGACGGATTCTGTCGATTGGCAGCCCATCAGCATGCTTTGGTCTCCTAACATGCTGACCTGTTCTTACCTTGCCATAAATGCCATGCCATTCCTCTCTCACAACAATCGGAAATAGCATGTGCTGCCTGGCTCCAGTTTTTATCAGTTGACTCCCCTCCCCCAAAAAGGAACCTGAGAAGGAACTGTTCCATTTTCTTACTTCTAAGTTTTTTTTCCTCTGGTTGGGATCATATAACCTTTCAAAAGGAAAAGAAAGACAAGCACTTATTATTCCACTTCCCATGTTCAAGATATTTGGTACACTTGGTGCTGATCTGGTGCAAGTACTAGTGTAGGCAGGGATCAGGCATTTTCAGCACTGTGTCCTGTAAACAGATTTTCATGACAAGGTGGTATAAGCCAGGTATCCTGTCTACATTGTTTACACAGCTGCATTGTCAATGGGGAAACTGGGCCACACAGAGGAGTGTGGGAGGGAGATGTTATCCCTATTTTATGTTTGGGAAAACTGAGAAATGGAGGGGGTTGGTAACAGATTTAAAATCACACAGCAAATGTGAGCTCTGGAGAATCAGGATACCAAAGCTGGCTCTTATTCCCCTACAGCACACTGCCTAATGATGTTACTGGGATTGGGTGGGGAGTTGATGTCTCCTTATATAAAAGTGTCATTTTGCTTCATTTTGCATTCTGTAGCTCTCAGGAAAAGTACTAAGAAGTCTTACTCCAGTCGTATATGTGCAGTTGTCTATCTGACATTAGAAGGAGCTGCCTAAGTATCTGTATTACATGGATGATCAAAACACAGAAAAACAAAATAATGTTGTCTTCCAAAACCTGTTTTTTAATCCTTCTATCTGTATACATCCCCATTCAAGCTCCATAAGGAGGAGAGCACACCATACATTAAACACTTTTCATATCCGCTAATATTTGTGGGTTAGACTACTGGAAGCCCAGTGCTATGAATTTTCCTCATTGGCTCTGCAGCATGGTATGAGCAATTTAAACTCTGGCCCTCAAGCACTAACAAGAAAAGTTTGCTATGGCTTTTATGTGCTGCCTTTTCCCCTTTTCTTTTGGGGAGTAAGTGCTTTCTACCCCAAATTACCTAGCCTGCTGTTTCTCACATTTGTGGGCACAGCGGTGGGGCTACACTCTGGACATTGGTCCAAAAGATCCAGACAGCTGAACTTTGCTAGAATACATTGAGCACAAACTTATGCATTGAGCTGATTTAAAACTAAAGAAAATGAGAAGAGTAAAAAAGTTCTGTGGCATCTGTAGCACAATAGCTTAATTTATGGCTTGGCTAATCCAAGTCAATAATTTCTTCTCTCCTACTTAGTTTACTTAGTCCAAATCATCATTTTCTTTTTCTCTCTCAAGCCAGCCTTTTTTTTCCCTTTCCTTTTCTTTTCATTTTTTTCCAGGGAATAGCTAGCTGCCTGTCGCATTGCATCTTTTTCATACCTGTCTCAGTTCATAGAACTAATTAAATGGAAAAGAGGGAGGGAGGAAACTGATGCAGAAACAGCAAAATCCCCTGAAGATGGAGTGAGTCCCCTGATTTAAAAAAATAAAAGGTATGTGACATCAGTCCAGTCATCTTGGGCTTGCTTAAACTAGGAGAAAATCTGTATTTATAGAACATGTTGGGTAAAATGTAACTAACATGTTTTAAAACTCTAGGTAGACAGGACAGAATGTTAGCTGCTAGATGTGAATAGTTGTGAAGAAACCTTCTAGGTACATTATTGTTTTAAGCCTGTAAATAACCTGAAACAATAGCTCTAAAAGGTCTGAACTGCCCCATGAGTTTCAGTGGGGTGTTGTTGCTGCAAGAGAAGTTGGAATTGTGTCCTTTTTTTGGTCTCGTTGCATGAAGAGAAGACTTTTTTTCTGCTTGGTTTTTATTTCAGAAGCATCATAAATATCAAGTCCCATCATCTCTGCTTTTACTGAAGGACTCCTTTTGCAGCTCACCTTTAAAGGGATTTAAATTTCTGGACTCTAAATAGATTTACAGTGTTCCCTATAATCTTGACCTGCAGTACCCTCTGCCTTTACAATCCTGCGTTTGTTTGAAACTCAGTGCACCTCATTTGTGACGTGGTGCACCTTGTTCCTACCCCAGTCCTAAATAGAAACTGACAGTTGTGTTATCTTTGTGTAATGTGGACAGATGCCCACTAAGAACTGGAATGAGACCAAACTAATTTTCATATATTACCTTAGCCTAAATTTGAATTCAGGACTTCAGATGGAAAAGACCAGCATGCTAATCCACTTTATTACTCAACCCCATATTTTGTTTTTAAACAATTCACCACTGTGTTGTAATGATACTTTACAGAAAAGACCAGTGTTTAGAATCTACAGACCAGATTTGTTATCTGGTGTTGCCGTGTTCCCAGAGTTGCATGGATTAATACAAAATATTTGCATAACTCCAAATTCTTGCCAATCAGGTGAAACAACATGGTCCCTGCCATCAAAGGGCTTACCATGGAGATAGACAATGTACAAACATAGGGAGAAGGATGGGTTGCAGCAAAGAGCAGTGTGACTGACTGGCAAAGTCTGCTGTGGAACTTTCCAGTTCCATGGTATTTCTCTGGATTGTTCTTTTTCTTTTAACCGTATTACTTCATTATTAGCTTCTTCTCAGGAAAGAAGGCTGTTACCTAATTTGTTAGCTAAGGAGAAGGAGTAGGGTTTGTGCAGGCCTTTGGAACGAAGGCCAATTTAAGGAGAAACGTAAAGGAGGAAAGGGTGGAGCTGTGGTGGGCTGGGTATGGGACAGGCCGCAGACCTCTCAGGAGGTTATGTAGCAGAAGACACAGAGGTATGAGTGAGGAAATGGCATAGAATCATAGAAATGTAGGGCTGGAATTGATCTTCAGAGGTTATCCTGCTTTGTGGCGGGACCAAGTAAACCTAGGCCATCCTTGATAGGTAATTGTCCAACCTTTTTTAAAAAAAATCTCCAATAATGGGGATTCCACAACTTGCCTTAGAAGCCTGTTCCAGAGAGTAAGTAGCCTTGTACTTAGAAAGTTTTTCCTAACATCTAACCTAAATTTCCCTTGCTGCAGATTAAGCCCATAACTTCTTGTTTTTCTTAGAGTATTTGCTCATGTCGATTCCATGTTAGGAATGTGTGTGCCCGGAGATGTTTTTGCCTTAGTGGAATCCGTAGGGCCAGCTCTGGTGCCCTCTGGAGTCCCACACTCACGCACCGGTATATGAGGCACCACCGGTCCTGCTTCCCCTCAGTTCCTTCTTGCCGCCTATGATAGTTGTTGGAACGGTTTTCTTTCCTGCGATCACAAGTGCTTAGTGGTTGTCTTATAGACTGGTGTTAATACTTCTTATAAATATTTAATAGTTAGTAAGTTAGAGCTAGTGATCCTGTCAGAGATGTTTACCCGGGGCGGGGCATGCTCCACTCCCTGGGCTTCAGGCCGTGTTCTATTTGCCATAAGCCCTTCCCACGAAATGACCCCCACGACAGTTGCTTATAGTGTTGGGGGGAGACACATGAGGGATGAGTGTAGGATTTGCAAGGGCTTCAGGCCACGGATGAAAAAAGACAGGGACATTCATCTGAAAGCCCTGTTGATGGAAGTGGCACTCAGACCGGCCTTAGAGTCAGAACCTTCCTGCTCAGACTCTGCACCTGTTACTTTGGTGTTGGTGCGGAGCGCCCCGCCAGAACCAAGCCCTTCTCGACGCCATTCACCTTCACCAGTGCTGAAGAAGTGGCAAAAGAAGCAGCATGCCGATCGAGGCTGTTTCCCCATGATGAAGAGGGATAAGAAGGCGGGGTCAAGTAAAGGACCCTTCTCGGGCCAATCACCTGCATCAAAGCAGCTAGAGCCAGCCTCTCCTCCCAGGCTGCAAGCCTTTTGAGGGAGCCACCCCCGACTCCTGGGAATGAAAGGGGGCCTCCAGCTAACGGTGCCTCAACACCAGAAGCTTTTCAAGCAGCCAGGGACTTGATGGCTCTCTGTGCCTCCCACTCCTCTGGCCTTACCCTCGGCACCGATGCCGGTAAAGGCACCCATTTCCAGGGTAATCCGCTATGGGGCTGCTGCAGTGTTCAGTCAACCGATGCCATTCCCCCGAATCATGTCACTGGTCCACAACACCTCGGCTCAGATCTCCTGCGCCATGACGAAGGTCTCGGCCCCGGTCTCTGGCACCATGCTCCCAGTCTCTGGCCTGGAGGAGAGACTCACTGGCTGCATGTTGCCGGTCTCAGTCTCCCCAGTACCAGTCATTGCTCTTTGGCACTGGTCACCAGTAACATGGCATTAGTCACCAGATCCCCAGTGCGCTAGTGGATCTCCTCAGCAGGTCCTTTTTGTCTCGTCTGTTCGCAAATCTCTATCCCAGCAACACTTCTTTCCTACATGGCAGCACTCGGGGGAATCCTGTCACCGGTCACCGTCTCCTTGACACTGGCAGGACGAGCCACTGTCTGCTCCACCGTGGTCTGTGAGTGAGGAACTGTTCTCCTCCTCAGAGGAGGAGCTCAGTCACCAGCCTCAGAAACGCAGGTCGGTGGGTGTACCACCTTTCGGTGCCAGCCTCAATGGCAATGGCCTGCCCGGTGGCCATGCCGGAATCAATGGGGGATCCCGATGGTACCAGGACCCTATTCACACCAATCATCTGCAGCTGCATCCAAAAAATGGTCTGCAGCACTGACTGCCCTGGTGCGGATGTGACATTCCCCTCTGCAACCTGGACTGGTGTATAGCTGTCACCCAAATCCCTCACTCCTGGGCACTGTCTTGCACTTGCCTCCGCTGTGTGACCCCCCATTCCTGGGTCTGTCCACGCACAGCTTCCTGCAAGCAAGCGCTCCCTGACTTAGTGAAGGAGCACTTCTGGCCAGCTGCTCATGGGATTATGCAATAGAATGGCCCTGCAAACACCCCCAGTCCCAGATGCAGCACTAGGAACTGCCCTTTTACAGGGTTCAGTGCTGCCCACTGCACTCTGCAAACTCATATATGTCCATCAGTTTATCAAATAAATTGATATGCACCAGCTCTGTCACTCTAAATGAAGTCTCTACACACCCAAACCACATGCACTGCTTTAGATAAACAAGTAAGTTTATTAAGTACAGAAGGATTTTAAGTGATTATATGTCAGAGGAATATAGGCCAGATTTGATCAGGAGGAAATAAAAGGCAAATCGCATTCTAAACTAAACTTAACACTTCAGTAGCAATACAGTGTTAGATGGTTCTTAGCACAGCCTCTAACCAGGCTCCCTCCTCCTGTGGGCAATCTTGATGATGTCTTGTAGATAGATTGCAAGAGAGCGCTCCACAGACCAAAATGTCTCTTCCTTTAACAGGTTCCCCTGCCACCTCCTAGGGTCAGGTGATCAGCCATGTCTGGCATGGATTTTCTTCCACTTGAGTCAAATGGGCATCACCTTATCAGATACTTAGGCCAGTCCATTGTTTCTGGAAGAGCTGAGTTGTTTTATGCATGCCTCAGTGAGGCGTGAATTACCTCTGCTTTTAGTGTTTGCCTGGATCTATTCAAGTCATGTGAGACACACATTTGGGAATCTAACATAGCAGAGCCTCATAACCACATATATGACATTGCAAGAAACATGCTACCATAACCATAATGTTCAATATGTCATGAGCATTCCAAAAACACCTTACATGACTTACTTTGCATTAAACAATAACCGTCACACTATAAGAGTGAACATGAACGATACACAATCACACCATAAGGATATACATGGGATGCAGTGTGTCACAGCGGGATTCAGATTCAGGCTTCGATTCCGCCACCAAACCACAGCACTTGGTGGTAGAGGCAGAAGAGGAGGAGGAGCCACTCCCTCCCCAGTGTTAGTATTGTCCTCCTCATCCCCGGATGACGGGGTTGCTGGTCATGCTCCCCCAGTACCACTAGATGATTTTCGGGCCCACCAAGAACTCCTTAAAAGGATTGCGTCCAACCTGCGCTTGGAGGCTGAGGAGCTCACAGAACCTAAAGATGGCCTCTTTGAGATCCTGGCGGCCATGGCACCAGCTAAAGTCGCATTGCAGGTGCACAAAAGGTTACTGAAGGTTGTCAAAGCCCTATGGCAGACCCCATCCTCCCTGCTGCCAATATCCAAAAGAGCTGAGAAAAATATTACGTTCTGGCCAAGGGATATGAAAACCTGTTCTGCCACCCATCCTTCCCTGTCCCCCTTCAGGGACCCTTCTCACAAGCAACTTCTCATTCAGGTGGTGGAAACCCTCCTATTGGTAGGGTTGTGGAGGAAGTTTCTCAAGACATGAGAGGGAAAGGGTTTTATTCCTGATACTTCCTTATCACGAAGGCCAAAGGAGGCCTCAGACCCATCCTGGACCTGTGTTGCCTCAACAGATATCTCAAGAAGTTCTTCATGGACTCCCTAGCCTCCATCATCCCTTCTCTGGATTCAGGAGTCTGGTATGCCACCCTCAACTTTAAAAGATGCATGTTTCCATTTTCCGAGGTGTCAGGAGATTCCTTCAGTTTGCTGCCCTTCAGCCTCTCTTCTGTCCCAAGAGTTTTCACAAAATGTATGGGGATCGTGGCCACTTCTCTGAGGGATTGAGGGGTGCAAATTTATCCATACCTCAACAACTGGCTCATCAAGGGCAGGTTGCAATCTCAGGTCCAGCACAGCCTCAGCCTCGTGAGATCCAGCTGCCAAAATATGGGCCTGCTCGTGAATGAGCAAAAATCAACTCTGTCCCCTGGATAGAGTTTGTAGGAGTGGTTCTTGACTACACTCACGCCAGGGCTTTTCTTCTTGAGTCCCAGTCAAGCCATGTCAGGCCTCATTACAGACCTACAGTCCCACGCAACATGACCACCCAGACATGTCTCAGACTGCTGGGACACATGGCAGCCTACACTTACAGGGTCCAACATGCACGTCTATGTCTCAGACCCCTACAGTCATTGCTAGCATTTCTACACCCCCAGCAGGCATGATTTGGACCTTGTGGTCACAGTTCCACTGCACGTCCCTGACGGTGGATGAATCCTCGCTCAGTACTGCAGGGAGTGTCCTTCGAAGGGCCATCCACTTTGGTGACATTGGTCTCTGATGCTTCAGATCTGGAGTGGGGAGCCCACCTCAATGACCTCAGCAAACAGGGACTCTGGATGCAGGAGGATCGCTCCCTCCATATAAATGTTAGGGGAACTCAAGGCGACACACCTGGCTTTGTCAGTTCCTTCCTTCCTTACCTGGCTGGCAGATTCTGACAGACAATACCGCTGCTATGTTTTACATCAACAAGAAAGGTGGTGCTTGGTCATGGCCCTTATGCCAAGAAGCTCTCTGCTTATGGGATTTCTGCATGCAGAACACCATTCATATTGTGGCTTTGCATCTCCCGGGCACCAGGAATGCTGTAGTGGATCTCCTCAGCAAGTCTTTTTCGTCTTGTCACAAAGGATCACTCCACCCAGAGGTTGTCAGCATGGCTTTCCAGAGGTGAGGGACTCCCCAAGTGGATCTTTTCATGTCCAGACAGAACAGGAAATTCCACTGATTCTGCTCATCTGTGGGATCACTAGAGGCTCACTGTCCAATGCCTTCCTGCTTTCCTGGGCGCGGGCACTGCTATATGTCTTCCCGCCAGTACCACTGGCCCACAGGGTCCTGTTGAATATCAAGTGGGACAGAGTGAACGTGATACAGATGACCCCGGTGTGGCCATGACAGCACTGGTTTGGCACCCTGCTGGAGCTCTCAACAGCAACCCCGCTGGAACTGCCACTTTGGCCAGACCTACTCTCCCAGGACCATGGCCATCTGTTCCATCGAGACGTAGCATCCCTGCACCTGATGGCGTGGCCATCATGACCACGGAGGAGCAGGTTCTGATGGGCAGCAGAAAGCCTTCTACCAGAGCAGCATATCTGGCCAAATGCTGGGCCTTAGACAGGAACCTTTCTCCCCACCGAGCATTGATAAAGGCCATACCTGTTGCATCTCAAGCATCTTGTCACTTAAAGTTCACTTGGCAGCTATTTCGGCCTTCCTTCCCACAGTCCAGGGCAGATCTTTTTTTCCCCCCAAGACATGATGATCAGGTTCTTGAAAGGCCTAGAGAGACTTTACCCACAAGTTAGGGATCCAACCCCTCCTTGGCACCTGAACCTAGTGCTGTCAAGGCTCATGCTCCTCCCCTCCCCCCCTTTGAGCCATTGGCTTCCTGTTCTTTGCTGCTCCTTTCCTGGAAGGTCGCCTTCCTCGTGGCAATTACCTTGGCAAGAAGTGTCTCCAAGATTAGAGCTCTCACCTTGGAACCACCATACACAGTGTTCTATAAGGACAAGGTCCAGCTGCGACCCCACCCAGCCTTCTTACTGAAGGTGATGTTGCAATTCCATAATAACCAGGACATTTTCCTTCCAGTGTTCTCTCTGAAACTGCACAAATTCAGCGAGGACCATAGCTTGCACACCCTGGCTGGCAGCAGCTCATGTATTGGTACGTGAGCGTGGAGCTCCAGAGGGTGTCAAAGCCGGCCCTACGTATACCCCCAAGGCAAAAAAATCTCTGATAGCCATGCATATGTGTGTGCACACCTAGCATGGAATGGACATGAGCAACATATTCTGAAGAACAACAGTTACGAAAGTTTTTTCTACTTTCAGTGGACATGGAGAGCAATTGATTACCATCCTGGTTATACCAGCTCTTAACATATTTTTTTCCCACCTGCATCACATTGTTGACTCTCATTCTGTTTGTGATCCATTATAATCACCAAATCCTTTTCAGAAGTACTATTACTAAGCTACTTATTCCCCATTTTGTAGTTGTGCATTTGATTTTTCCTTCCTAAGTGAATTATTTTGCACTTGTCTTTACTGAATTTCATTTTGTTGAGTTCAGACAAGTTCTCCAGTTTGTCAAAGTTGTTTTGAATTCTAATTCTGTCCCCCAAAGTGCTTGCAACCCCTCCCTGCTTGGTGTCATCTGCAAATTTTATAAGCATACTCTCCACTCTATTTTCCCTGGATAATGCTGGTGCTGATGCCGGTGTATTAAAACAGGAAGGAGTAAATACAGAGCTGTCTTCCACACGCTAAGAGGAGGATGGTGAGAAAGACAGGGTTTCCTAATTAAAAAGAACACAACAGTTGGGGAAAATGTTATGTTCAAGCTTCCAAGAGGGGAAAATATGTGGAGTAGAATGAGAAAATCAAAGTGCACAAGTGCTCTTTGACTGTCTTTAAAAGGAAAGGAGATGTTGATTTGTAGCTGAACTTCTCACTTTGTTGCCCACTGCTGACTTCAGCTGTTTTGAAGCCATGGATAGCTCCTCCGTGCTAGGAGTTGTTTTTTTAGGATCAAATGGAAGAATGACATTTGCCTGAGGCTTCTCTGTAAAATGTTCTGCCTTTAATCTTGTCTGCACAATGTGCATGGGTGGGAGGTGTCTTTCGAGCCCGGAATTGCCTTCTTGGTTCTGTAACTGGCAGGTAGTGATTAATATTTATTTATTAGACCTCTTCACTGACAAATGTAAACAGGTTTATCCTGAGTGGGTCACAAACTGCTCTGCAGAGTTAATGTGGATACTCAGTGGAGCGACAATTGGAGGATAGAGAGAAACAATATCCTACACTTAGGTCTTTGTCCCAAATTGCAACCTGTGTTTATACAGGAACTAAAATTTTTAGTAGGACCTGCTAAAATGATGGTGTGACATTACTTCGGGTACAGTCTGGACTGATGAGCAGCTGTGTCCTCTCAATTCTCCAAGTTGGGGTGCTTCGCTGTGAGAGCAACCACTCCTGGTCTGCTCACACCCAGCCTCCATGAATCATGTACATTACTCACAGCTATACTGTATGAGTGCTATGGCCAAGAACTCTTGAATTACACTACAGAGTAACACCAGCTAATTCCTAGTCCCAGACTTTCCCCCAGAAATGTGTCTCTTGCCCTGCCCGATCCTCTCCTGGACAACACAAGCTCATAAAGTCTGTCATTTTATTAATAGAAAATAATATGCACCAATCCTGTTCTCAGATGGAGTTTCCCAAACACTGAAATCCAAGCACACTGGTCCAGCTAAAACAATAAAAGAAGTTTCTGAGCTATAGAAAGGTAGATTTTAAGTGATTACAAGTAATGAGACATAAAAGTCAGAATTTGGTTACAAAGAAATTAAAGTTAAAATGCAACTAATACCGAACTTAACAAGCTAAGTGAATTCAAAGCAGGAGTCTTTCTCACCACGTCTTAGTAGTCTTACTGGCTGAATCTCTTTCAGACAGGATCCCGCCCTCAGACCAAAACTGTTACTTTGTTCCTCAGGAGTTGTGGCTGCAAGCAATAGAGAGAAAGGGAGGAATAACTTAGGACCTCTGTTCTCCATTCTTACCTTTTTCCTGCTCTGTGAGAATTATCTCCATCTGAGGTTCAGGAAACAGAATATCTGTGGGGACAGAAACCTTCAGCTGTTTTTGTTTGTTTGTTTGCCAAGATATACATGTTTCGCTCACACCTTTTTTCCCGCCAAAGAATGGCCACTTAACCATGTAATGGTCTATTTGATTTTGTTGACAACTGGCAGAGGCATCAGTTTGCCTTTTGTCTCTGAGAAACTAGTTTGCTTCCCCAGATTTGGAATATATTTTAGTAATATACAGTAGAATCCTATAACTTTACATACAGTGTTGCCACACATTTTACCAGGGTAATAAAGATCAGCAAAACATGAGTTTTAAAATGATACATTTTGTACAAACTGTCTTGTAAGGTTTTATAGCCTTGAAAAAAGGGTGGGTGTAGGCTTACAGGCTGTCACAGATGGAGACTTTTAAAATAGCTTCTCTGCAAAGGAGATAATGAAGACTTCTAGCATCAGGTGGTGTAAGTCAAGAATAGCTGTCACTGGCAGAGGGGAAACATCAATGAAATTGGAAGGTGTCAAATTCAAAACTGATAAAGGGAAATATGTTTCACACAACACACAGTTAGTCTGTAGAATCATTGACACAATGTAACCTTGAGGCCAGGATTTTCACAGGTTTAGAAAAGATAGATGTATGACTAGCAAGAATATCCAGTGTTCTATAAATATTTAGACAAACAAAAACACAACAAAAATCCCAAGAATTTTGGAAAGGACACAGACTCACCCAGGGCGTAAACCAGCTTCTGACTGTTGGGGATTAGGAGACAATTTTTTCTTGAGGGCTATTATCTCATAAATGCCTATTGTAGAGTGTGGTGCACCTCCTTCTGAACAAATGGTACTAGGCTGTATAAATGACAGGATACTGAACTATGTGGATCACTGGTGTGATCCAGTATGTCAGTTCCTATGGTCTTCCATAAAGAGGCATTTGTCTGTCAATATGAGGTCTACTATAGAAATCCCGTGTTAGATTCAACATCTTTTGAGTTAAAAATTGTTAGCTATAATATTTAATAATTCTGAGGATATTTTACTACTGGCAGCATGAGATGAGACCTCTAGCATATGTCACTGAGATTGAAATCCCTCATGCTAACACATTTTTTCCCCCTACTCATTGGGTGCTTAAGGATCCAGTCATCCTGTTCTCTAATGTGATTTGGTGGTCTGTAGCACACACCAGCCAATTCTTGTGCTGTACTTGTTAGGACATTTATCCATAAGCATTCAAGATAACTTTGTTCCAAGTTGTCGGTGACTTGGAAAAGGTAATATTGTTTTTTAAATAGACTGCTGCTTCCTCTCCCCTTTTGCCCACTTGATACTTACTAAATGGCTGTAACCATTGTTTTTAATATTTAAATCTTACAAATGCTCCCTGCAGGTTTTAGTAATATAAAATAGGTTGAATTTATGCTCACAAATGAGCAATTCCAGTTCATCTGGTTTATTATCCAGTGTTCTAGCATTTTGGTGTATAGGCAATTAAAGAATTTCTTCTCTTCACATCTTTTGGTGTCTTGATTAATTTTGCTCTCAACATCTTGATTTTATGCTAAATAAGTGCTCATTTGTTTCCTCTTTTCACCCTCCCATTTTGTTATTAGTTTAACTCACTCCTGGTTAGTCTAGCTAGCCTGTCCCCTAGCAGATTGGTTCCCCTTCTGCTGAGATGGAGGCCTACCAAACTCTCAGAGGGTAGACCAGTGTTCCACAAAACCCTCTACTTTACACCACTTCCCTAGCCAGCTATTCACTTTCAGAATCATTTTGTCTTCCTTTACTTGTGGGACAGGAAGGATATCCAAGAAGATTATTCGGACATTCTTCACTTTCAGCACCTTTCCAAGTTTCCTGAAGTATCTATAATCTCTTCGCTGTCCTACAGTGCCGTATCGAGAAAGGCCATGGGTTGTCTCATAGGTATTTTTAAATGCTTCAGTAAACTTAATTGACTGAGTCTTAATGTGTGGTTATGGCAGAAACTGGCACACATTGAACTTTCATTCAATCTGTCTTCCATTTAAACAGAAGTCAAGTTTATTGCATTTGGGATTTAAGCCTATCTACCATTTTTCCTTTTAAATGTTTTTCTTTGCCTACTTCTTTGCCCTTGCCTTTCCCAGCTGTCTCCCCTCTTCCACACCTTTCACTGACAAGTATAGCTGCACACACTAGTGTGAACACAGTGTGCTTTCCACTGCACCATGTAGCTGCATGTACGCTACACACCGCTGCCAGCATTTTGTGTGCATGCATCCTGAAACAGCTGGAATTCCTTTCTGCTGCACGTAGGGAGGGCCAGCCTACAAAAGGAGAACTATAGCAACTTCCCAAATGGTTCTTTTGCTAGCCACACTTGCGTGTTGTGGGTTGTGTTTTGTTTTGTTTTTTTAAAGGTTAGACTCCGGATGCATGGAGCATTTAGCTCCCTTCCTGTCTCCTTGGCACTCTGCCATTAGAAATGGCCAACTGGTCAGAAGGGCAGGTCAGTGTATACACACAGTCTCTGGTTAAAATACCTGAGCACCAGAATGATTTTTGTTTCTTTGTTTTAAATTAATCCATTTATTCTCCTAATGAGCCTCATGTTGAGAGCTGCCCACATGACCATCATGAATATAGCTGGCAAATTACCAAAGGAATTATGTAATAATAGCAATAGTCTGAGAAAAGCAAGGGGGAATTGTTGACAATGAAATCCCTGAAAAGTAAATTGACCAAAAAGCATTGTTAGTCATTGACACAGTGGGCCTATGCACTGGCTTTTTACTTGTGCAGAACTGGGTTCAGATTCTGGTTTAAGTCATAGTTGACCATTAGTTTTGTTGGTCTGATTTTAATCTAAATTGAGAAGAAACTGCCCCCTGAGGGACTGATTATTCCATAATAGTTAATAATCTACCACAGGATTCCTTACATCTTCCTCTGCAGCATCTGGTAGTTACCACCATGAAAGAGCAATTTGATCTGGTCCAGTATGGCAATTCCTATACTCTACTGGAATAGCAGGGTGTGGCATTGTTTCGGATCAGTTAGGGCTGTGTTGGGGGCTCAGGGCTGGAACAGCAGGGCATGCTGCAGACCAGTTTAGAGTGAGTCTGTGAGCTTTGTAACACCTAGCACTGGAATAGCAGGGGATGCTGGAGGTATCCTGGTTGGAGCTGTGATGGAGCAGCGTGTGCCTTCTGTCCCTCATTCTTCTTGGTACCAGAGTCACCCAGTGTTTCTCAATTATATAAGTTTTCTCTCTATCTCCTTGCCTGGTGGTATTTCACCCAGAGATGTGACATGAGGCATGTTAGATTAAGCCTGCCTACCAGGTGTTGTGGGGGACTGAGTGCAAACCAAGAGAGAAGAAAAGCTGTTTTGTAGAAATGTCCAAGCAGAATGCATTCAGAGGCTGGGATAATAGCTGTTACTTAAGGATGATAGATTATTTTATAATGTACTGGGGTGAAATTAATGTTACTTAAAAGAGACTGACTACTCCAAAGACATTCTTTATTTACACAGGCAATATTTTTATGGCAGTCCTCTCATAACATATGGCTGTTGTGCACAATAGCTTATTGTTCTGTGTGTCTTTACTTTCATCCCTCCATTCTCAGACTTGGATACAGATGAAAAGTAAGACTTTTTGTTTAGGTATCTTAGAAAATAACTTTGTAGCTGAAATCATTCTATCCCATGTGGAAATCTTTTCTGCTGCTGTGATTCAGAAGACCTCGGCCTATTGTTGCAGATGTGGCTGGAAGGGGTGTATTGAGGAGGTGGAGGGAGCTGTTATTTTCTATACTGTGATTTAAGAAAGACATTTGAGTATATGCCTGGTACTTAAGATGGTTCTGGCTGCAGGCACCCTGTAACATAATAAATATTTGTATGAAATGAAGTTGGGTCCCTCCAATTCCCTTCTAGCCCATATAGTGACAATAATAATAATAGCAGTTAGCACTTGGTGTTCTCAAGTGCTTTACAAAAGAAGGTAAGCGTCATTCTCTCCAGTTTTACAGGTGGGGAAACTTTGTACAGGGAGGTGAAGTGACTTGCCCCGGTTCACCCAGAAGGTCAGTGGCAGAGCTGGGAAGAGAGCTTAGGTCTTTTTGACTCCCAGCTTAATGCCCTTTCTCCTAGACTTTGCTGACCCACAAATACTTGTCGGAGCGCTTCCTTGACAACGTCACTTATGCTTAAATATTGCAGCCTAAGGAGAACTTGCCAAATGCAGATAATAAAAACAGACACACACTCCCGCCCAACATGCATGAGAAACAAACTTGCAACAAATGGTTCTACTGAGGGTTGTCTGGTAGAGGGAAGAAGATGGTAGTAGGGATGTCACAGAGAGGAGATGCTGCTTCAGCAGAAGGGAGAGTGTTTTCATTTACACAGCTGAGCTCCATTTCTTGTGATTAATAAAGAACATCCATTTCTTTTGGCTAGAATCCTACCCCCTCTGAGTTTAGCTAGGGTAGGATTAGTTCTCTTTCTGGCATGGCACATCAAATCGCATAAGCCACTTAGCTGTTCATACTCCCAGCTTACCCTGACTGTTGTGAGGATGTTACTTGCTTTCCTTTATAAATTGTTTTAAAATCTTTAGATGAAAAGCTGTACATAAGAGTGAAGTGTTACTGTTGTACTCATGCTATATAGTCACTAATAGCATGTTAGTCTTATGTATTTACTCCTGCTGCATGGCTACTAATACAAAGTGATTCTAGAACAATCATTAATATAACGTGAGCAAAATAGGTCCCAGTATCCATTTGGCACCTTCCTCCACCTGGTTAGCAGTGCCTTCTAGGTCTGATGTTCCCAATGCTTTTTCATTCCCTATGATTGCGCATTGCAGACTTTGGTGTGAGTTCCTGATCTAAGACGAGGGCCTCCTGTCACCGCTGTAATACAGATAATAAAAACAGTGCCTCTGTCACAAAAGGAGTGTAACCGTTTTCTTACGTACTTTCAGATCAATCACATTCTACATCTTCCTGTTGATCGCCGGTGGCTCTTTTGGTCCTGGTGTATTTATTGCTCAGAGGCTTGCAGAACCCATAGATAGACACTAAATATATCAGTTAATAATTTCCATCTTTTGCACTGCCACGTTAGTGCTTTGACCTCACCATTTTTTGCTTGTTCTTGTGAATTCAGCATCTTTTTCCCTTGTGTTTGAGTCCTAATGTGCAGTTATGGTAACAGAACATTTTTGTTTAAAAAAAAAAACCAAAAAAAAAACAAACCCCCACATGTAAAAAATGGAATAGGAAAATAAGAATTGCCAGGTTGGACTGGTGGCCAGTGATCAGATGTTTTGGAGGAAAAGGTACCATCCCCATAATGGACAATTATGTAAATATGGATGGAAATTTCAAAAGTTTCTAAGTGATTTAAGGGTGCACATCCCACTGACAGTCAATGGGGGAAGGATCTTTCTAATCCAAGACAACCAGTTGTCTTGTTTACATTCTGGAGCATAAAGTCTGATATTCTTATAAATGTTTATCTTAATGACTGTAACTGTGGAGGATATTCTTATTCCAATAAAAATCTAATCCTTGTTTTGAGCCCTACTAAAATATTTGCCTCAATATTTTATAGCAGTGACTTCCATAGACTATGCATAATTTTCTCTGGTTCTTTTCTTCTGCTTTAATTGGGTGTCCTTTTTTTCATTGGGTGTCCTTTTATTAGTGAGAATAAATAATAACACTCAATTTATTTTCTCTATATCTTTCATTATTTTATATAGCTTTATTAATCTCCTCTTCTCTAAATGAGTCCTATTTTCTCTTCATATGCAAGTGTTTCCATGCCTTTGATAATTTTCGTTGCTCTTCTTTGTCACTTTTCTGTCTTTCTTTCTTTGTCTACATATTGATTCAATGGTACGACCAAAACTGAACACACAATTTGAGATGAGGGTAGTATTACTTTATGTAATTTCAGTATTATTCTTTCCACTTCCTGATATCTTGTTTGCTTTTTTGCTACTGCTGAGTATTAAGTAAATGATTTCATAAGCTGTTTGCGGAGACACGTATCTGGCAAGAGTATTTCTATTTTCAGAACACATCACTAGTTCGAGCTCTTCCTTCTAATGTCCATTTCCTTGCTGTTGTCGACATTCATCTCCCACCAAGCTGCCAAATTGTCTCTCTTTGTTAGGACCTCCTAAAATTCCTCACAATCTTCTCTTGACTTGACTGACCTAACTAATGACTTTTTCATCCAAAATGTTAATTCCCAGTTCATTCCCTCTTCCACATCATTAATAAATATATTAAACAAGACCAACAGGTTCTCTGTCACATATCCATATGGCTCTTCAGAGTGGAAGCCTGGGTGTGTCATGCTTATCTATTGTGAACCTGGCTTTTCAAAAAGGTAAAGAATAGGTCATAAAGCCTCAATAGATGCTCAGTGGTAAACACATGTGAACTATCAGTAATACTGAACAGAATTGTACAGAATTTTATCAAAGTGTTGTCTTGCGGGATGTTACAGAGACTGGTTTTGGGTTGAGTCTTTTTAAGAGCTTTATTAAAGATGTGGATTTTTAATGAAATTTGCAAGTGATACTAAATTGAGAGGGTGAGTGGTTTGGGAAACAAACACCAGTGAGGCCAGAGAAATACCAGATAGGAAACTGGAGAGATTAAAAATGTGGGTAGGAAATATTAACATGACATACTTCTTTAAAACACACAGACAGACACTAGTACATCTAAGACAAAATAACCTGAAATGCTGATATGCAATGGGAGAGACACACTTGGGAAGCAGTAATGCTGAAAGAGATCTTGGAGAGAGAACAGGCAGCAACTGAAAATCAATGAGCTTGCATATGCAGTATGGCAGCCAAAAACAAGCCAATATGACTTTGGGCTGCCTGTGTTATAGGAAAGTGAGGCAATAGTACCTGGCTAGATAACTCTGAGACTTAATTTGCAATAGGATGGAGGACCAAGTACCTTGTTACTAGACAGATGTTAACAAATTGGAGGCAGTTGAGAGAAGAGTGACAGATGATTAAAGGCTGAAGGGACTGATGCAAGCATAGAACCCATTGTAAATATGTGTAAGTTGGCTAAGTGACAACTGAAAGCATATAGTGGAGAGGAGTGATAATCACCTGCAAATATTTGGGGTGTACACTTGAAAGATGGAAACAAATTATCTTAGCTTTACACAAAGGGGCATAAGTAGGAGCAGTGGAATGAGATCATGAAAATGATTAAACTCTGGGATAAGTCTCCCCAAAGGAAGAGTTGGAAGAAGACATTTAAAACTAGACTGGACAAAGCACTCAAGATGTATCCTAAAGCCAAAGACCTGGCTTTTGCATGGGGATAAATTAGATGATTTAATAGGTCTCTTTCATCTCTTAATTTCTATACTTCTGTGATTCATCAAGACATACTGGTCCTTCTCCCTTTTTTTAGCTATTTCTTTCTGCTTCTCACCCCTTCTATCTTTAGTGAATATACATTATTGCATATCCATCATGATGCTTGGGTCCAGGGATATAATGGAAATAAAAAGGGAGGTGAAAATGTTTAGATCCTAACCCAAGATTAGGTTTGGCAATCAGTCAATTGGCAGGGCACATAACAGGCAGTCAATGGACGTTATTTGACAAAGGTATTGTCAGGTATTCCACCAAGAGTGCCCTGGGGTAGGTGACAGCCATTCTTTCATTTCTGAGATCTTTAAATTATCATTACACATTTTTCTGAGTTAAAGTAATTCAGTTAAACACCTTGTATTTGTAATTAAGAATAAGTAGCTGTCTAAGGCTAAACCTGTTAGAGACCTGAAAGTCATATTTATTTTTGTTACCGTTCTTACTGTCTTAATAAATCTGTGCTTCAAAATATTTCACCATTTATGACATTATTTGACTGATCAGCTGACCGGTTGTTTTTGGGCTGGGCATTTGACCAGGATGCTATCTTTCTTTTGAAAGATTTGTTTGGAAAATTAAAAGCATGTTAAATTACATTAACTTTGTAAATAGATATTCAGGAGAAAGTCAATAGACTTCTGGGCTGACTTTTCTGATTGTTGTCCAGCTGGTGCTACCTAGAAGCTGTTTCCCAAATTTGTGAAAGTGGCCTGCTGCCAGGAATCTCTGTTTCACTGTTCCTTTCTTTTTTGGAGCTGTGTATTGTGGAAATGCTGTGAAGGGAGGTCCCACGCTGTGGGCTGCTATCTGTGTTAGACTTGTCTGACTGTGGAGAACTGCAAGTGACTAAAAGAATCTGAATAATAACAACAACTTTTGAAAACAAGAGGAGGCATGGGAGATATTTTTTTCTTTAATGAATCAAAGCATGCGGTAAAATTGCAGCCAAAAGGTCAGTGTGTCTGCTGCTGAGAGAAGGTAGGGTGGCCCTGAACTCCTGTGTTTGGTTTGTGTGATAAGGGAAGTGGTGAAATGTGTTCAGGTTGCCAGGCAAAGTGAACTGCTGCTTTCCTGGACAAACTGACCGCTGACTGACTGTTAGTCCTTTGTGATAAATGATTATTGTGATGGAGAGCCCAGCCTGTGCTCGGTGAATTGCTGGCTACAGGCTTGTGAAAGCAAAAGTTAGACATTGGCTGGCTGACTGGCACTGCCTTTCACGCAGCCCTGGTATTAATTTGAGATTCTGCAAAGAATTTGGGAAAAGTCCCAGTTCTGGGGTTTTCCTGTGTAAGTCTAGAAAATCTGTACCTCACATTTCAATCAGCATTAATAAAGTGTGGGCTGATTGTAATATATTGCATTTCTATACACAGAGACTGTCTGCATTAGGATCTACAGCCACAGTCTGAGCTCCAGGATAGAGAGAATGCTGTGACATGTGAACTCCCCGATCTCAGTTTACTCTACATTAGGAAGAAAGGTTTCTCTGTGAAATGTACTTCAGAGTTCTCAGGACTGTGACATTTATATGAAGAGGCCCCTGGACTTGGTTGGACTCTCCAACCCAGAAAGACTATTGCAAGCTATCCATCGTTAGACCACACACCCTTCTGTTTTTTTATTCCCTTCCCCAATTCTATTTTGACATGATTTTTGCCCTGTGTTACATGCTGTTATTGCCTTTACCTGCATTTAGTGGCTCCCATCCAGGCATAATAGGTTGTGCAGCCCCTAGTTGGCTATTTCAATCCTGTTTGGACCCCCCCCCCCCCTTCCTCCCATGGGAGTGTTCTCGGAACATTGTCTGCAATTATCGTGAAACTCTTGTGAAATGAAGCATCCTATTTAGGCTCTGATCTTCCTCTCCTGCAAGTCTCTAATCCAGCCCCATTTTCCTCTCTTTCCAGCTGCAGGGAATGATTGCCAGCCAAGCATTGTCGGCTTTTGCTCTGTGTGCTGGCTGCTGAACAAAGGTGCTGCTGAAAAGGTAAGTGCTTAACCTCCATCCTCTTTGATGCAGATTTACATTCCGAGGGACTGATCAATTTAGACTCGCTGTACCTGTCACCTTTAACTGTAACTAAGCTCTCAGTGGAGAGAATCTAATCTACCAGCTCATAAAATCTTAAGTGTCGACATCAAAGTGCTGTTAAATTTTGGTTCAACATAGATGGCATGGCATTTTGCAGCACTGCAGAAGGAGAGAGCTGAAAAGTAAGCACGCTTCTCCTCTCACATGCAGGAAGGGAAGACTGCATTTAGGGCAACAGAAATTGCTTTGACTTGAAAACGAGGCTTAATTCCAATACTAACTTGCTGGTATTTGTACAGTTGTTGCCCAAAGACCATCCCTGCAGGGTGTGGCTGAGCTGAGCTCTTCAAAAAGTGGTGTGTGTTTCTGCATAAACCTATTTACCTGTGTGAAGTATTAGGTGCTCTCTGAGCAAAGGCGACATGATGCCCTTAGTTGAGAGGAAAAATAGTGATATGCTTTTGTGAAGGGAACGGGGGGACGGGCATGAGATGAGGGCTGAGAGTCACTCCCTTGGCTGTGTTACCAGAAGGTTCTGTCGTTCTTGAGCAGTGATTTTTGTTAAGCCTCCATTCCAGCCAAGGAAATATTGTGAGGTACCACAGGGAAGTGTTGAGCTGCCAGAGAGGAGAGTATTTTTCTAATGTATCTTTTTAAAAATGAGTAGATTAAAGCAGTGTGGGACTAATCCGAAAGAGAAGCTTGAAAGCACTGCTATATTCTGCAATTGTGAAACAGGATTGTGCATTGGCTGCACATACACAAAAGGCGTATATGAGGAATGCTATCCGTGATTTAGAGAAAACTAGATGAAAATGAATATATGATGGGGTATGGTGTAAAAAATTGACTGGCATGTGGTTGGGCTGGCTGCATTATTCACAAGTGGCCAAGCCATGAGTAAGGTTTGCAGTTCATCCCAAGGGAGAGCTGATAAAATCTTTATACGATCACATGTTCTGTGTGTGCCTGAAACTTGACAGCAAATCTGCTTCCTGAATGTTATTGAGTTTAAAAAAATATATTGGTAGTATCCCTCCACCTGTAAAGCCAGTTGGCATCAGTGCAACAATTTAGGTTTTGGAGGGGAGAGAGAAATGATAATTGTTCTAGAAACATCTAAACAATTACATAAAATACCTTTTCATTACATAATAATATTGTGATTGTAAAGTCCAACATCTCAAAACTGTCTACAATTAGAAGCAAGTGCTGTGTAGTCTGTTCAAAAGCTGGGATTCCAAAGCTTTCGCCTCTAGTTCTTGAAGAGTTGTAGGATACTGAACTTTAAAGCCATCATTATGTTTTATCATCACCTGTGTTCTTTTTTCCTCTTAGCCAAAAAGAGTTTTTAGTTTTTAATCCAAAAACTGTAGTACTATGTTAAGAGTATTCTAGTTTTCTGTAAAATTATTAGTAAAATGCATTTTTTAAAACACGAGAAACCTGTATTTAAATGTACTCTTACCCAGTTGCAAGCCATGAATATCTCATCGTAAGGTGGTTAAACTTTGTTAAATGGTTAAAGATTGGTAGAGGTTACCCATGCATATTTAGAAGCTGTTCTCACTGTAGCTCAGTCTGTCTGTGTGTCCATCTGGCTCTTGAAATCAGAGTGCTCTGACCACTCTTTTAGCTCTTGAGCTGATGTCTTGTGTAGCCTGTTCGTGCTGCTTCTAAAGGTTTGCATAGATGTCAAAAGGCCTTATTAATGTGTTAGCTGTTGCATCATTCCTCTAAGGCACAATCACCACTGTATGTTCCAGCTTACAAAAATACTTAATCGAGTTCAATATCCAGCAGCATAGCATTTTTAAATCTCCTTTTGCATCTTTGGTCACTTCAAAGGACTTTTTAAACTTCAGAGTATATCTTTTGAAGTTTTGGATGATGTGAGCTGTATGAAAAGAATCTTTTCCTATCTTTGTGCATGCACAAAAATTCCTAGTAGAGCCAGATCTTTTAATATTCTTTAATTTCTTTCCCCCACTCCATCCATCCAGGAAGACTGCCTAAATAGAAAGCCTGCAGTTCTTTCATAAGTAACATTAAAACAAATGTTGTAGTAGTTGTAACTTGTAAAGTAAATTCAACTATGTGTCACAGTCCTAAAAGATAGATTTATCACAACAGCATGGACCAAATTAAAGCATTTGTGGCAATTGTGATTGGAAGGAATGTTTCCATATTAGAAGATACGGGGAACAGTTGTGAGGGGGGACAATGGAAGAAGGGTTTGTAAAAGTGGGTTTTGAGGAGCAAAGAGTGATTGGTGCACAGGAAGGCACAGTGGTTGTGTGTGTAAGGAAACAGCTTGAAAAAAGATATAGGCTGTCTTCATAATGGGAACAACAATAGAGGGAAAATGTCCCATCAGTGCTACCATTGGTTTAGCTGTAGCATTGCTGGCAGTCTTGGTGCACACAAGGCTGTGGCTGCTTCTGGCATTTTTGCTGCGGTCAACTCAAGGTTGCAGTTGGATTGGTGGTAGCAGCCATGTGAATTTTTTTCTAAATTCCCTTGGGTAGCCTAGGACCTAAGAGAGAACAAAGGTGCTAAAGGGAGGAGTGAGGGAAGATAACGAGGATCTTTACATTTTTGTGATTGTATTCTTGAATACTGCAAAAAAAGGGGCAACTTGCAATTCCATGTTTATTCTTTCTTAATAACTCCATCTCAGATGTGCTTAGATGACAAGTGAAAAAATACCCTTTCTAAACTTGGGGAGAGAACCTGAGATCTGAGAGTCAAGTTGGTTTCTTTCCTCATTGCGCTTCTTCACCATCATTAATAAAAATACTGTGCCTTCAGTGACACCTGTGTAACTGACTCATCCTTAGTAAGCAAATCTGGTGTGTGAGAAGAAAGGAATTCAGTGCCCCTCTCTCAGCTGTGCTGGTTTTGACCAGCTAACAGAAGCAAAGAACCACTAAAGCGAGCAGATAGGGCTTGGAAAACACACCCAGAGCAGGTCTGCTGATCATGCAGGTGTTACTTTGAGTTAGTCACTTTTCAGAGCTTCACTTTAAGGAGTAAGGGGAGTGGTGTGGCGCATGGGTGGGTGGGAAATACATGAGAGCTGAGATGCAGGCAGAGTGAAGTTGGAGAGGGCCATGAAGGGGTGGATGAAGAGTTTGACATGGATGCAGAAGATGAAGTCCATGAAGTGTTTCATTAGGTTCTAGTGTAGGAAAGTTTCTCATTGCAAACCCATGTTTCATTTGTGACTCAGGGAGATAATTTTAGAGATATAAAGAAGCAAATGCTGAACAACTGTTGCTCTTTAGCATCTACCTCTTAGTGCTTTCATTCCTGACCAGAGTGAGTTGGCAGGGCCTACTGATTTCTGTTCTAAGAGCGTGAATTCTCCCAGTAATGCACCAGAGTACATACACTGATGCGTGCACAAGAATACACTTCTTGTACATAGCAGAGCGGCGATTGGGTGCTGCTTGGTGATTATGTCACAGTTCTCTACAGGAAAGCTTGCTAAGCCCTCTTTTCATATCCTCCCTCAAACCAGAAACCTAGGGCACAGTGCACAGGTCAGACCGTTTCAGAAACAATTAAGTTGAACATAAAGTACTTTTCTGCTCAGGAGCTTTTCAGCACAATGGGTTGAAGTGTCAGCAAGTTCCTGAAGCAGGCCCTTCTTTTGCTGGCATTCTTTCAGTAGGGTGGCTCCTCCCTCTCCAGCAAGCCGTGGCATCCTTCTCTTCCTTTCAGACTTGCTAGCTTTTGTGGACTGGTGTGGAAGGGGGCGGATACTGCATTGAGTATGGTGTCTTTCCAAAACTGGTGGGATTGTTCCCAGCTGTCAGTGACTCATAGTAGCTGAGTTACTGTCTCAGAGTTCAAGTTAATGGAATTTGCTATTCAGTTTCCCCTGAATTGTCTGCCAGAAGAGGAGTTTCCCTTTAACTGGAGGAAAGAGGGGAGAAATCCTATAAAGAAGCAGCCTGAATGTGTGTTAGGGTGTGTGAAACTGACAAGAATTGCTGCCCTTGCCAGCCAGAATGATGCATGCAGTCCCTTAATAAGGAGCACAAGGGATCAGGCAATCATATGTTCCATTCCATTCTATTCTGGTTTATATATAGGTTCTCGTACTGTACCCATCACCGTAGTATCTGAACTCTTTCCAGTCATGCATTAAACAATGTGAGTAATACTTGTCACATGTTTGTTGTCTCATCTTGTCCCCAGGGAAGAAGAGTGCAGTGGAGCATTTTGTTTCGGGGGGGGGGTGGTGCGTGTGCGCGTGCGCGCGTTAAAAATGCACCCTACACACGCACGTGTCTGTTTGTTAGAGAAGCCAAGGTCACAGAAAAGTGCCCCACACTTAGAGCAGAAGGTGGTGAGGTTGGTGATGCTTCTTCGTTATTGTCAAGTTCCATCAAATCTTGTTTATTCAGGAACCAAAGAAATGTCAATGATCCTGTTGTATTTCATAAATTTTAGTGCCAAACAGACAATTTTACAGATTTTTGGAGGCCACACAGGAATCATGGGGTACACTGACAGATGCTAGTTTGTCAGCAAGACAGCTAGTAATCAGCTTATTTATGCCAAGGATAAGGGGTAAAAGTGGCACCTATGCAATGACCTGTTATGGTTCCAAATATCTACTTAGTTGTTAACAGCCTTCCTTATATTCTTAGATAATTGTTCATTTTCTCAAAAGCTTCCATCCATCTCTTGTGTTCAGGCAAGTGTGATATTTGAAGTGGCTAGGGTGTATTGTTGCAGAATGGGGAGGCAGGTCCGCAGGCTGGTTTTGAATGTTATTGTATAAGTGTATAATCCTGTTGCTATAAGTGAATGACAGTGAGCTGGGTTTGGTGGCAACCAATGCAAGTGCTGGCCCTTAAGCAGTACAGAATCAATTGGATGTGGTGGATTTAATTTACAGTATTTTCTTTCAAGTAGTATTGTTGTGCAGCTGAAGATCATTGTCAGCTGCCAAAGGAAATAAATGGTCACCTGAAGAAAAGGTCTTTGTAGCTTGAAAACTTGTGTCTTAGCTGTGGGAGGGGGGAGTGGTAGATACGCTGGAAGGTAGGGATAGGATACAGAGTGACCTAGACAAATTGGAGGATTGAGCCAAAAAAAATCTGATGAGATTCAACAAGGACAAGTGCAGAGTCCTCCACTTAGGCTGGAAGAATCCCATGCACTGCTACAGACTGGGTACCGACTGGCTAGGCAGCAGTTCTGCAGAAAAGGACCTGGGGGTTACAGTGGACAACAAGCTGGATATGAGTCAGCAGTGTGCCCATATTGCCAAAAATGCTAACGGCATATTGGGCTGCATTAGTAGGAGCATTGTCAGTAGATCGAGGGAAGTGATTATTCCCCTCTATTCAGCACTGGTGAGGCCACATTTGGAGTATTGTGTCCAGTTTTGGGCCCCCCCCCACAGAAAAGATGTGGACAAATCGGAGAGCGTCCAGAGGAGGGCAACAAAAATGATTAGTTGGCTGGAGCACATGAGTTATGAGGAGAGGCTGAGGGAACGAGTCTTGTTTAGTCTGCAGAAGAGAAGAGTGAGGGGCGGATTTGATAGCAGCCTTTAACTACCTAAAAGGGGGTTTCAGGGAGGATGGAGCTAGACTGTTCTCAGTGGTAGTAGATGACAGAACAGGGAGCAATGGTCTTAAGTTGCAGGGCGGGAGATCTAGGTTGGATATTAGGAAAAACGCTTTCACTAGGAAGGTGGGGAAGCACTGGAATGGGTTACCTAGGGAGGTAGTGGAATCTCCATCCTTAGAGGTTTTTAAGGTGCAGTTTGACAAAGCCCTCGCTGAGATGATTTACTTGGGGTTGGTCCTGCTTTGAGCAGGGGGTGGGACTAGATGACCTCCTGAGGTCCCTTCCAGCCCTCATCTTCTCTGATTTTCTTTCACTAACAGAAGGTGGCCCAATAGAAGATATTACCTCACCCACCTTCTCTCTAATATCTTGGGACCAACACGGCTACAGCAACACTGCAAACATCTTAACTCTGTCTCATTGATGCTTTGTTTTTAAAATATGAGTGTGTTTGGAGAAGATTCAGTCCCCTGCAGGTAATGAGCAAGCACTTGACTAGCCTACGATTATATCTGGATTATAATTCATATAGTAGTTTGATTCCCTATTAAGGGCATCTGTTGAGGGGTTGTACCTATGACTCTTGGGCATGTACATCAAGGAGTCTCTTCCAATTTGGAATATCATGTAATCATTTATAAGGAAAGGGAAGGAATAATTAGCTGCTGTTTTCCATCCTGCTGTTGGTGGTAAGATCCTTCTTCCTCCCATTTCCACCAAACTCATAGTTTAACTCATGCTTATTCTCTTCTTGGCCCTCTGAATAATTTCAAATGCCATGTACTTTTCATATCTTTACAATAAATGATGTTCATTTGCTTGCATTTTTTTCCCCTCAGTACCCTGAGTAGGACCGTCCAGAAAAACTTAAATAAATATGCATCAATTCTAGGCCTTACATTCACCCTTCCAATGGGCATTCCTGCTGGAACTCAAGGGATGGGCTAAGGATAACCTTTTGCTTCTTTCTAGATCTCACAGTGTCCTTTTGTTGGGGAGGCCCAAAGAAGCATTAACTTTGCTGTCTCTTTGAGCTGAAACACAAATCACGAAATCTCCTAATCTCTAAATTTAGTGCTGGTTTGCTGAATTGCTGGTAGCTGTTTGAGGAGGTGCTAGCATCTATAACGTCCTTCTCCCATTTCATCAATGTCCAGGTACGCTCCATTTCTTCAGTGTTCAGCATCTGATGTCCAAGTGATATTGCCAGGAAGGTCTTGCCAAATACATATTGTCCTCTGGCATAGTGGATGAGATGTGCAGATGCTGTGGTAGGTTAATAATTGCAGATATCTTTCTGACTACTCCAGGAAAGCAGTGCTTACAAATGTTTATAGATCCAGGTTCCTCTATGAGCCTTCTGCCTGAAGATTTTATCATTGATCCAGGATCCTCATCCCTTCTGCCCTATATATCCTCTCTGAAGTCTAGTAGGAAGCTTATAAAATTCCATTGCCCCAAGCCAGCATTCGTCACAGCCTTCCCACACAAATTGGTCCAGTTATAATATTCCATTCTGAGGTTCCTGTTTTGTTCCCTAAGAAACAAATCCTTATTGAGAATAAGATTAGACTGATGAGGCCAAAGTTTGCCAACCCCAGGCACAGGAAATGCCACATCCAGTAGCTACGCATGCCTCTCCCATGTCCTCTCCCCCTTTACTCTCAAGAACCCAGTTCAGATCCTGATAAATCAAGCTTCACCTCTAGTTTGGTAGATGAAGTGTGGGACCCTGTGATGGAGGCCTTATGGTCTTACCATGCCCTGCTCTAGAATGGAGCAGTGGAGGTGAATCCTCCAAGCAACCTAGAGAGGCTGTATGAAATGCAGCCAATCAGAGAAGAGCTGCAGGGAGCAGCCAATCCGGGCCCAGCAGGTCCATAGAAGAGAAGCTGCAGGGAAGATCAGATTAGTGGCTGCTGGGCGCTCAGGGAGTGAGCACTGTGTCCATAGCAGGCTGTCGGAACTGTAGCACCTTGGACAGAGCAGTTACTGACAGGGACCAGGGGAGCAGAAGGGAACTCCTGACTGGCTACTGGGACTTGCTGTCTGAATGCCCTGAGAAGAAGGCAAAGAAGGTGCTGGGGCCATGGGGGAAGTGGCCAGGGAAACATAGCAGCATTGGGAGAAGTTAGAGTTGCAGCAGGAGGCTGCTATCTACAGAGTCCCTGAGCAGGAACCGGGAGTAGTGGATGGGCCTGAGTTCCTCCCATCAGCCACTGAGGAAGTGGCCTAAATATTGAACTTTGATACACTCTAGAAGGGAGCAGCACTGATCATAACTTAGTCCTCCGGCCAAGTCACCAAAAGGACGCTGTGGTTCCTGGACTGCTGCGGGTCTGCAGGCAGAGATGACAACCAACTGGCAGAGCTAATCCCCAGGATGGCCAGCAGGAAGCCCATCGTGGTGAGTGAACCTCGTGACAGACCCTAAGAAAGCCTCAGTGCCAACTGGCAAAGGGTTCACTGTAACAGTAACTCCTGACAGGCCTGACAAACTCACAACACCCAACACATCGCTTTCATAGTGTTTATCCAAAGAAGGTCAAGTGAGATCTCCAATAAAAGCTTTTATCATAATGTTCCTCATAATCTTTGTGAGATGTATGTACAGGTAATATTTAGGGAGTTGTGTATCTATAATGGAAAATACATTTTGAAGTCTGAATCAAAGGAGGGTTGTCAAGCAGGTTTTGACCAAAGGCCATATATTCACCTGTCTGCCTCAGTTCACATGTAAAATAGGTGCTGTAAGCCCAACCCAATGGAAACTTATTTGCTTACAACATCAACATGAGGTTGTGAAAGCAACATGGAGCCAGCACACCAGGAAATCAACCATGGGGTCATCCCGACTCTGGGGACAAAAAAATGAACTTTGGGGATATAAGAAGAAAGCAAAAGGACACTTTGTCCTTCACTGAGGAAAGCAAAAAGGATAGTGCTTTCTGTATTCATGAAAGAGGGATCCTAGCCATGTTGGTTGGAGATGCTAGGAGATTGCTTTAGGTGATACAAAGTGCTTTAGCCCAAGGGATTAGCCATCTAAAGTTAAGTTTAGACTCTAGGAACCGTGTTACACTTTTTGTTTTCTGTGTAACCATTTCTGTTTCCATTGTTATTCTTACTCACTAGCTCTTAAATCTTAGCCTTTGATAATAAACTTATGGTAGTTTTCAATATAAATATACCTCAGTGCTGTGATGTTCTATTGAAGTTGATCCTCCGTTGAATCAAACAAGCTGATGTGTGTGTTGTTCCTTTAAGGACAGCTTCCCTGGTAATTTCTGTGAGTGTCCAGCAGTTAAGGGCTGGATACTGCAGGGGAACACTTTAGGGGGGGCCCACGATTTAGGGTGCACCTATTGTTAACCTCCATGGCAAAGTCAGGGCTGGCAGGACCCTGAGGAGATTGTTTGGGTGGCGAACAGGCTGGTGGTATCAGGAAGCTGACACCCAGGTAAGTATAAGAAAGTCTCTCTCTTACTGAGTCGGGGTGTTACATGGTGACTCCCAATCCTGGGTATCTGAGAAAGTGTCACAATGTGTCTGACCCAGTATCACAGAAAGTGAGATGCAAACCTAACATTTATTTTACTGACATCTCTTCAGTTCCATCTGCAGCAGGGCACTTTGCCAAAAAATCCCCATTGAAGCTACCACTGACATAGCTGATCCAGGAAACATCCCCAGTTACAGTAGAAAGGATTAACAAAATAAATATACTATTACAAAGTTTGGAGGGGATATAACACCCAGGCAGCAGATTGTGAGCCCAACTCTGAGGCACTTTGGAAAGAAATGGCTCCTCTTGGCAAATTATTTCATAATTGCCCCCTTTGGGCTTTTTTGTACATTCCATTGAAGCAGCTGGGAATGGGCACTTAGAGGTTGGACTTCATGGAGCCCAGCCCCCCAGCCTACTTTTCCTTTGGGCCTCTGGAAATTCTGTTCCTCCTCGCTATGGTGATAATGTGAAGCTGCAAATCTTTCAATCATTTGCTCCTCTCACATCCCTTCCACATTCCTTTAGGCTGTCCCCTGCACCCCCCCGAGTGAATCTCTGCCCAAGCATGTCGTCTCTGATTTCAGAAATCCAAAGCACAGCTGTTTCTAGTGTCCGGTGGTAACATCTCCATTTTAGAGCATCTGAGCTCCTGCCAAAACGGCCAGCCCTGTCGTGCAAGGAAGGATGTGATCTTGGCAGATTTTGGACTGTTAACAGAATATCACCCAGGCATAAAATCAGTTTTAAAATAAAAATCTTGTAGTGTGTTTCCTCTTTTGAGCCTGAATGCAAAAAGTCAATCATTGACTGTGCCTGGATGATGATAGGAGGGGCGACGCAGAATACCTCAGGCTAAGTCTGGAGAGAGTGGAGAAATGACTGCCAGACCAGCATCTGGAGACGAGGCATCTCCCCAGTTTCCATTGTGACTCCTCCATGGGTTTTATCATTTGTTGTTGTTGTCCATAGTGGGGAAAATAGGCTCTATAATTTTCAAGGAGGAATCTTTTGGAATAAATGCCCTCTGCAGGTACATGTCTCCTCACAGCTTCAACTTCTACTTAAACTGCCCGCCCCTTATTTTTGCTTGTCCTGAGGAGTGTGACTTCCTGGCCTGATGGAGAGTGTTTCGTCTTCTGCTCACTTTGTTGGCATCCTAACGCACCTCTTTCTGCAGTCTGCGCCTTACTTAATGTGTTTGAGATGCAGTGCTGGCTAATTCCTTGGCCCATTATAGGTGAAGGAAAGCCCATGACATGCAGAAGGGGTGCACGGAACTGTTGTGAGGGGCAGAGAGAGAAAGAGACAGGCTAATGAGGAAGGAGGAGAGGGAAAATATGGAATGAAACGAGTTTCTGGAAAAGCACAAAGTGAGGAGGGTTATCGGCCTTCAGGGAGGGGAACAGAAAGCTGTGTTTGTCCCTTAGGGGTGCCTGTGTGCTGTAATTGAGTCAGCTGTCAAAATGAAGCATGGGGAGAGCTTAGGGGGGAGGGAGAGCTCCTTACTCAATTTATACAGGGCTTGGATGAGTCCTCTGTCTTGCAGTGGTAATAACTGCTCTGCTTGTTGCATTGCTAAAGCTATGACTCGTTAGCTGTCCAGCCAAGCTCTACGGCTGATGTTTCCCTAGGATTTTTAATCTTTGTTCGCTTGAGAAGCTGAGAATAATTGACTCTGGCTTTGCTTGTAGTGTGGAAGAGGAGGAGGGGCAGATAGGGAGGGGAAGGTGATTGAATGTGCTACTGTGTTTTGACACTCAAACATTAGGCAGAATGGCCTGCAAGGGCCTCTCTCATTTTAAGTATTTTTAGATCTTAAAGAAACAAAAGCTGTTATTTCTCGGTTTTGCAGTCTCTCTTGAGCTGGCTTTACATTTGGGGGTCTAAGATGCACTGAATTGCTTTTCTCTGTTGGCTTTTCAGTTCTGCATTTGAAATCCCACTGGAAAAGAGCAAATGATTTCAGCCCTTAGGCCTGGCAGGAAGCTGCAGCTGCTGGCTGCTTGGTTTCACTCTTGATGGTGTGCTGGCAGTTTCATCGCTGGCCCTAGCCTGTGGCAGCATTGCCCCCGGAGCTTGTGTAACCCAAAAGCCTGCTAATTCCAGCACTTTCAATGCTAACGAGCTAGTTTGGTCTTGATTTTATTTTAAATTTTTTTACCTCTGGCACTTTGGTACTTTTGTAAAGCACTCCTAGCTACATATTTGATACTGTGATAATTACCATAACGACAGCAATGGCAGAAACCTGCAGAAGGAGGGAGATGGTGCCATATTTTCGAGCATTATCTATTTTGACAGAGAAGCACACACTTTTATTTGAAGCAGTGAGGGTTTTTTCAAGTCACCCCTGTGGTGGCGGATGAGGAGCAAGACTTACAGAGATGCTAAGGCTGGTGGTGAGAGAGAGGAGAGAGAACACAGGGGTGATGGTCTGAACATCAGTGCGTGACATCTGAGTAGGGGAATGTAGGAAGCAAAGGTGGCCATTGCACACAACATGCCACCTGCACTTATTACTAGATGATTTGAAACTGTGACAAGGCTGGGCACCGTGGAGAGATGGGAAATAAGTGTGGGACCCTAGTTGGCAACAAACTGCCCACTTCAGCTGTGAGCATGCTTCAACAGCAAGCCTGACACATTGTAGTCCAGCGATGTGCTCTTTTGGGGTGCTGCCCCATAGGAGGCAGAAAATATGATACTCAGAAAGTGTGGTACAAACACGCCTGAATTCCTGACACACACATCTGTGGGAGAGGCAGATGCTGAGCCTGTTGGGGGGAAGTGACGGGAAATATATCTTTATTTCATCATTCTCCTCTTCCAACCCCCAAGGAAGCTGCTTCTAGCATTAGAAATTAGACTCTTTTAATATTGTTAGTGGAGAACTCCAGTTTCCGCTCTTCCCTTTCCCTACCCCTACTGAAGTCAGGGATTGGTTTTATTTACTGGGAAGCAAGGCTCTTGCCCACCTCCCTATACATTCCTCATGCACATATAGTATAGTGGAAGAGTGCGACCATTTGACTGGATTCACCACCACCTCGGAGATTTGTTTGAAATCATACTGAAGGAGGGAGAGGGCTAGCATAAAGTGTCTGCTCTGCGCCAGGCCCTGGAGCTTCTGGCTGTGGGGTTAAGTTCTAGAGTTTAATGACTTATAAACTTATCTCTGCTTTTCTTATACCCAGCACAGCACTCCTCTCTAGCCCTGCCTATCCTGCTGGTAGAGGGGCATGATTTCACTGTTCCTTTAGAGGCAGCGTTAGCTCTCACTCATTGTCATTCCCTCCCTCCAGCCGGTGACAGTAGTCTTTCCTGTGTTTCCTGTGATTGCATTCTTAAATGTTTTCCCACAAGGTCTAGCCTTCATGCTGAAGCGGTTGGTAAAGCCCAGGACACCATTTGTTTTTTATTATGCTAGCTCCTAGCGGCCTCAGTCATGATCAGGATCCCATGGTGCCCCTGTATATCTCCACCAGGAAGAGTAAGGCAGGTAGTACTGCCATTTCAACGGTAGGAGGTGCCTTTTCACTCCAGAGGAAGACCAGCAGTAGTCCACAGGTGCTATTCTCCAGTTCAATATATCTCTGGATGAAGGTAAATTCAGATCTCCTATACCTTCCAATCAAAACTTGGCAAAGCTGTCATCCCATCAACAGCCCAGTTCACATTACTTACTACCTTCTTCATGATGCCTGATGAAGGGAGGCAGCCAGGTGAAAACATAGGTTGGGTGAAAAGTTTTGGAGACTGTCAGCCTGTTGATGGTAGAGGCTTGTTAGGTCCCACTTGTATGAGCGCATCAACCAGTCCTTTCTTTTTAGTATTTTTTGTGCGAGAAATAATATGTAATTAGTAGTTCTCTTTGATATCATTGGCCCCACGTTGTAGGAATTATAGGCCCAGCCAACATTTTGGGCATTTGGTGTTTAGGAAGTGTGTGTGTGTGATTCCACAGCTCACCAGTATAAATACCCCACCTCTTCTAACGATTGCTCAGTTCCTTTGTCTTCCAGGCAGTGCACTGCTGTCCTTACCTCTTCCTTTTTCCGTGTTGTGTTGAAAGCTCAAGAGTTCTTGACAGTAGTTTAAATGTGTGGCTTTGACTGAAGTAAATATTTTAGGAATGTCTGGTTGTTGTTGTTTTTGGCTTTTTGTTGAAGTTTGTGTTATGGTTGCCACAGGGATTATCTCACATAACAGATCCTGCTGAAATAATGGGACTAAAAAAATCTTCTTGAACCTCTGTGCTCCCTGCTTCAGATGGACATGAACAGTGAATGTCATTTATGCCTTGGGAAATGGCATTTGGACAAGGCTTTCTGTAAAACTCTTCTCCAGAACGTTCTACTGCAAGAAGCATTGGCAAGTGAGCCTGGGAGACCTTTTCCGAAGAAGGCCTTTCTCGCCATGAGTAGTGTGGGTTCAAAGCCTTCCTTGGAGTTAAAGCTGGGTGATGAGTCCCAGGCCGAAAGGGGGTCATCCTCCCATGAAGGCACTTGGGAAGGAACTGTTGAAATTAGTTCTGACAGCTTAATACCAGCGAGTCACTTGAATGCCGCTGCAGGAGGTGGTACTTATGGTTCCAGTGCTTTCAGGAACTGCACAATAAGAGGCATTTTGAAAAGAACACCTCCAGTGACCTGGCCAGACAGCAGTATGGCCAGCTTCTTCATCGATTCTAAGGCCAGAAGGGACCATTGTAATCTCAGATTCTAGCAGGCCCCAAAAGAAAAGACTGGAAAGATAATGGACATTGGCCTCAGGGCAGATCCATATGGATCTTTTTGGAGGCTCCCGTTGCAGCCCTGTTGGGCTAAACAATTTAGAAATGTGGAGGTGGACACTGTCCCTGCACAAAGAGCTTATTCTGTCCAGTTTAATTTATCACTGAATTTTTTAAATGATCTGTTTGTTCCTTGCCAGAGGAAGCTTTTGCATATTTTGTCTAGCTCTTTCTTGTGCCAGCTGGGATCATTACAGGTAAAACGTGTAAATAGTCTAGAATGTATGGAAGAATGCTCAATTTTATTGTTAGCTCTTCCAAAAAGGAATAGAGGTAAATTGTGCCATCTGTTTTAAGCCCTATCTTCTTATCTGCAGTGGGGTATAAAATGTAGATGAAATCACTTTATTCATCTTCAGGAACAGTTGATTTCCAGATATTTAAATCCTTGAGGTGACCATTTAGCTGGAAAATCAGTTAAAGCAGGAGTGCTTTGTTTTTTGGGGGGTGGCTCACAGTAAGTGCTATTGTCTTTGATTTATTTATTCTGATATGAATCCTGAAATAGTCCAATGCTACAAGCACTGTCTAGCGACTTGAGCTTGTGTTCAACATGACTTAAATTTCAGTTATACACTAAAAGTGAGACCTCTGTGTTTATGGCTTCTATATTAAATTTCCTCAGTTTACAAGTCACGAGTTTTACAAGTTTTCTGGCTGCCAGCCTTGCAAACGGTCAGACATGTATGTGAAAGTCAAGATGGGTCTTTCCGTCTTTGTGGGCTATTGCTGATAATACCAGTTTGAATAGCCAGATTACACCCACGCTGACACCTGTGCAGCCCCATTAGAGGATAAAGGTACTGCTCAGGTGTAACTGAGCACATCATGTGGAGATGGTGGGTTAGCTCATGTGTCAGAGGGCTTCATTTGGCTGGAATAACTTTTTCAGTACTGGTGATGATGTAAGAAAAGGAAAGATCCCAGGTAGAAATTGCAGGGCTGGCACTCGGGGGAAAAAAACATCATTTGACTTGTACACTGAGCAAATTTGATGTGGAAGCTACAAATGTGAAAGGTAGTAGTGTCACTTCTCAGAGCAGAACCACACTTTTTAAATAAAATGAGAGGGTTATCTGTTGCTCCTGCTTATTAATCTTGACTCTAATTATATCTAGCTCTTGGTCATAGAAGTCATTCATGATTCTATTTAGATGAGAAATAACAAAAGTGACCAGGGGTACACTTGTCTTTTTCTGCGTTTCAGTGGGAAAATATTTGTTTTTTAAATAAACTGCAGAAAACATTTATTGCAAAAAATGATACTTTTGATTATTTTCTAGAATTTGTAACATAAGCCCCAAACACTCAGCCAACAGCCTTTCATCTGTCAAGACGAGCAGAAGTCCTTTTTGTCTTTGTAATATTGGTACTATTTGAAGTTCTTGAATAGTTACTTGTTGATCTTCTGGATAAATCCAGATTGGTCTGAGTGTGTTTCGTGTAAGATTAGTGAGAAGCAAATTGTTGGTACCTGTACCAGGATTTTTGTCTCTGCATTTCTTATGGAACAATTAGTAAGATTTACAATCTTCTGCATCTATTCCTGTTTTCAAATAATTATAATGAATCTTCCTGGGTGATGTAAAGTAAAAGTTCCTCGTTCAAGAAAGTTTTGAAATAGTCTGAATAATTAAAAAACCTCTTTCTCCCAAACTGTTTATAGAATTTGTATCCACTGCTATTAGGGTCAGAGGATTTCTGAGTTGTGGAAGATCAGATATATCTGTGTTGATTTCTTCAGAGATACTTAGTAAATTGTGCTTTCTGCTCTGGTGAAATTTGTATTCAATCCAATAAATTCAGGAAGCTATTGATTTTTGGTAGCATCTGGATCATCTTTGGAGGAACTCAGCGGTGTGTGGGCTCTTTTATGGAGGCCACACATGTTGTCTAATCAGGTCAACTCACTCTGTCTAATATTGAGCTAGATTTATTCCCACACTCAAACAAATTTGGTTGTACATATCATAGAGATATTTGTGCCCTGGTCAGGTTCCAATCAAGTTGGTTTGAGATTTCCAGCATTTTGTCCTCAGAATTCTTCAGGATATTTACTAAGTTGAAGGTCTTCTGATTTGATTTCTAAGCATATTTGTTTGGCCATTTTTTCTTATCACTGTGTACTTGTAACATATGCTTTGAAAGCCTCACATGCAATTTGAGGGTTTATATTCATTTTCATTGGCTTGTGCTCTGAATCTTTGCCCTTAAGAGTATAGTTGAGGGCGTGTCTATCTTTTCCCTCTGTATTCTTCCCGACTTTGGCATTTCAACCAGGTAAAATCTGTTACATGGGCAGAGATCAAACGTAGGCATGATTTTGTATAAATACAATTCTCTGCCCTAGTTTTTTTTTTTTTTTTTTTTATAATATCTTCTTTGGCCTTGGATGAAGTTATGAACTTCAGAATAGAAAATAATGTTTTTCTTTAGAGGGTAGAGGAATTTTCAACTCTCTCTTCGAAGAAATCTGGAAAGCCTTTAACCTAACAACTGAGTGAGTTTGTTCTGTGCTGTTGGAGAAGTTCTGAATTGGGATCAAAACTAGTGTTAAGTCTCTTAGCCCTGGTTTACACTTACCGGGTGATTTGGCAGCAGTCAACGGGAGTTACGCAAATTACGCAGAGTAGCTTGCGTAACTGCTGTCGACTGCTGTGCTTCCCTTCTGCGCGCCGTCTTCACTGCACTGCGGTTCCTGTCGACGCAGCGCTATGCCACTTGAGGGGGTGGATTTACTCCGTTGACTTCCTGATTGAATGGTCAGTGTAGATCCGCTCAATTGATCGATCCAGAAAGATGGATCTGGCAGTGGCGACTTTGCCGCCGTCAGTATAGACATATCCTTAGATAATAGTAGGTGTTAGAGTGCTCTTTCAACCCCAGAGCCATTGATGGGGTGAGCAGTATTCTCTCCATTTTGCAGATGCTGACATTCCAGCACATAGGTTTACCATCTTGCCCATGTTACACAGTGAGCAGATCTCACTCCCGGTCCATTGCCCTATCAACTCCACAGACTTCTTCATCCTTTTTTCTTCCTGCTATCAGCACTTCGATGCTGAAGAGAGTAAATCCACCTGTTGAAGATGGAATAAGAGGTTTTGGAGGGCAAAAATCACCTTGGTGAGCAGTGACCCATGTGACACTGCTTAGTAGGTCTGCTGCTAAGGGTTTAATTGCTGCTGCAGTGGTCAGCCAGCCTCTTCTGGGCCTACGCTCCCCAGTAACTGGAGAAGCAGCAGCAATTGGCCTCTAGGCTGCTCCCCCCTCCTCTCTCACCCCCCCCCCCCCCAACCACCCAACCAAACAAACCCCAACTACCAAAACCACTCAGCAAAATTATTTCTCTTCAGGCCTGAGGAGCAGCTCCCTTTCTTCCTCAGAACTTCTGGTCTTTGGGTGCAGCCTCCTCTGGCTCAGTTTCAGGAGTGTCAGTGTGCTTGTGGGGCGGAGTGCCTCCCCATGTGGGTGTGCGTGGAATAAAGGGCATGTCTGCACTGCAATGAGATACCCATGCCAGCTGACGTTTAATTGCGATGCAGATGTCTGGGCTCAGGGTCCCAGAGCTTGGGTTCCAGCCCAAGCCCAAACCTCTGTGCTGCAGTTAAACAGCCCCTTAGTCTGAGCAAACTGGCCTGGGCCAGCTGCAGGTGTCTCACTGCAGCGTAGACAGACCCACAAGCACCAGGGGAGGGGATGGGACAGGTGCAAGATGGAGGTGAGTCTGGTGGGGAAAGGAGGAGGGACTGCAAGATCTCTTAAGTCCTGTAAATCCTGGCCGGTGTCCTAATTTTTGGCTGGATATATACCATCTTGTTAACCTAAGTGAAGAGCAGCTGAGAGGCGAGGCTGAGGGTGTTTTGTTAATGAGAGGCCTGCTAGCCTCCTTAATGCATTGTGGCTGCTGGCTGGCAGAGCTGGTGAAGGACAAAGCTGCTTGGTTTATGTTGGGTTTTTTTAAATTCTTTTCGTTTCAAAGATTAATTTGCAGTTTTGCAGTCTTCACAGGAGCAAGCTGTTGAACTCCCCAATGCACACCGACTGCCAGCCATTTAGCTGCTGAGGGCAGCGTTCAGTGAAAGCTAAGCTCAAAATGAGCCTCTGGTCTGCTTCAGCCCATCTGCACCCCTTTTCCCTGTCCCTACCACACTGTTGCTTCACTGAAAGTTGTTGCGATTCCTTCCACCCTCATTTCTACGCCAGTCCCAGAAAGAGACGTTTGATTTGGAGAACTGCTTCTGTCCTCTCTACACTCGAGTTTTTGTGGGACAATTATTTTTCTGGAGGGGGAGATAGAATGGGATACTGAGGGGTAGAGAAACAATGCATAAAACCAGCTTGCTGCATGGTCATCTGTGTGGTGGAGGTACCTTGTGATGTTTTAGTATGCAGCTTTGAATGAAAGAACTAAGTTTAAAGATGTATGTGTATGTGCTGTCCACAGCCTGCCGGATGCTTCAGATCCAGCCTGGGAGACCTTCTAACCACTAGCTAGTCTGCGTCATATTCACCCCGTACAGAATCTTTGCTGTTCGAGTTTAGGAAACATCTAGACTGTGTGGAGTTCTGTGTGCATTTTTTCTCTGTGTAGCTTTGGTTTTACACCAGATGTTTTTTGCGTTGATGTTCTCATCACCTTGTGCCCAGACTTTGATTGGATACAGTAGGAAATTAAGAATATTTATCTGCCTTTGGGGTGACGTCATCATTAAATCTGGCCTCTTTGATTTTTTAGAGGAAGTTTGATTTCTTTTCTTTTGTCTTTATAAATAGATGCATAGTTCCAGTGCTCTCTCTTCCCAGGTCATAGCTACCACTAGCTCCTTCTCTCTGCCACGCGGGCGTTTACATTCTGATCGCTTCATGAGTTGAGGGAATCTGGGCATTGATCATGTGTTTGGTTGCTATGATGATTCTTCCCGGTTTCAGTACAGTAACAAACACATGGGAAGTCTTCTTTCGTTTCTAATTCCCCTTCTTTGGGATTACAACAGCGTTAAGGGTTCTGGCACTTGGTCATTGTCCACAAGTGCTTTTCCCTTCTGTTTCCACATCTGAGACATTCTCTGCCCACTCACCCTAGATGGTACATTCCTAAACTAGGATAATCATCTTTGCTCTGATCATGATTTCTTTTCCAGTTTTCTCTGCCCAACCCCGTCCAAAATGGTGAATTTCTACTCCTTGCCTCAGTGCTATAGCTGCTCAGCTCTACAGGAGTGCCCATATCCCTGCCTAAGATGTCCAATGCTAATTGTCTTCTTCACTTTTACCTTCCCATCTTCAGTGCCCTGCTTCCCAGTCACTAACTTTCACCTCCCTGGGATGAGCTTTCCAGTCCTCCCCACATTTGTTAGAGTGGTTGGTTCAACGTGAAAGTTCATAGTCACTTCTGCTTGTTCTGGTCCAGGTAAGGGTTTTAGCAAGTGTACCTGGCTGTACCTGTCCTGTAGAGGATAATCCAGAGACCTTGGGATTTTGAAAAGTGACTGAAAGGGGAACGCAAAGGAAAGGAGAAAAGGGGGGGAAATGATCCTGTGACTCATTGATCAATTGCAGACAGAGAGAAGGAGATTACCTTGAAGTGAATAACTGAGGGCTTACTCCTCAAACTTTCTTGCAAGTTAACATTGTGGGTTGAGTTGTGAAGGCACCAATATGACAAACACACCAGATACCCTTCTACAGCAGCGTGGTATAAAGTTAGACCCTTTCCTGTGTGCTTTGAGCTAGGTGCTGCTGTTAAAATGATTTAAGTGTGCAAAAGGAGGCATAACACTCTGAGCTGTAATGTCTTCACACATGTCCAAGAGGAGGACGGCAGAAATACAGGTGCAGAGTTGCTACCTCTCCATACCAGCTGATAGTTTGCATGACACTGACTCCAGTCAGGGTCGGTTTGCCCTTCCCCTCTATAGGCTTGTGGTGTCTGATATGCTGAGATTGTGCTGCGTTACCAGACACCATTCATTCCATTTGCAGAGAGCCTTCCGTAGAGGGGCAGTTTGAACTCTGCGTTTTGCCACTTGCTCTGAACGGAGCCTCTGTGCACAGTTCACAGATCAGATTGGGTTGTAATCTTTCTACGTTTTTTGACCTCCTGGGTGAGGTCAGTTCTGAAGCAGATTGATTCCTGCTTCAGGAGCATAGCCCTTTTCTGGCTGCATTGAGATGATCTATCCTGATTTTGTCAAGTGGAAGCAAGGCCAAAGCTGAGAATGGTCCTCTTTTGGATCCATGACCCTTGTGACCCACTAGGTGCTCTAATGATAAAACATGGCAGTGACTTAGCGCAGCTACCTGACTTCTTGACTGTTTCAACAGAAGCGAAGGGTCTTTTGGTTATAGTGGAAGTTTGCTTTTTTCATTGCAAATGAATTTAGTGCTGGATAGTGGAGTGTTTATTCTCAGACCAGGTTCAGAACCGGGGGGGAGCTTTTCCATGTTGCCCAACTCGTGTGGCTCACTCTGCCTCAACGCTGCTAATTAGTGGCTGTTGCGATCATAGCCTTTGTAATGTGGGAACTGCACTGAGACCACCAAAGTCTCAGCTTCTTTCTAAGGTAGCCTATAGCTGTGTTGTATTTTGGCTTTTCCTGTGATGTCCCATTGAGATACGCATGTGATGGGTAGCCCTATGAATTTCAGCTGAAGCATACTTGCATTTGGCAGTTGAATGAGACCTTGACTCTGTGTGGGCTTCTCCCACCCACTTCAGTGCTGGGAGATCCTCCTTTTTGTGGGGGATCCTTATTCCTTACTATGCTAGCTTCAGTCTGTTAACAATAGATTCTCTCTGACAAATAGGATGTGGATCTTAGAAAAGTCCACAGCCCCTTCCTGTGGCTGCTCTAATCAGTTACAGGGTAAGAAGAATCATGGTGGGAGAGAGTGGCGGTACCTATTTAGTGGAGTCGTTTGCCCTTTGAATGCTTTTTCACGGCACATTTCTGTAGGTTTGTAACATGGTTAGCGTTGACCCTCTTCTTAAAGTGTGCAGTTAGAGAGGGCGTGGGAAGGCTTTCCTTTTGCCCTTGGCATTGTTTTCGGATCACAGCGAGAGAAAAGGATCATCTTAGCAGGTGGCAAGTCTTTGAAGTACATTAGAATCCACTTCACGGAGAAAGAAAATCCTCTCTCCAAACTGCAGATAAACAATTATGCTTTCAGACCCTTTTCAAGAGGATCAAGGTGAACTCAGTGAGTAGCCAGTGCAGGGAGAGATCCTGCTTTGTTACAATCCGCAAAAATATCTTCTTCCCTTTGGTGCTCCAGTAACAAAGCTCTTGGCTGTTATATGATTGTTGCTCCTCATTTTATTTTTCAAAACCAATTGTTCTTTTCAGAACAGTCACCGTGGTGGAGGTGGTCAGGCATGGGTGAAGGAGGAGGGATAGAGGTTTCCTGGGGGCTCTGAGAGGCACTTTAAGAACCTCTTGCAATGGATGGAAGGGAACTAAGGTTCGGGGTGGCTGTATGAACGCAATTCAGAGCTATTCTTTGCATGTCTGATATTTAGGAGATTAGTATCTTTCTAACGATTCCGTACTAGTTCCTGTTCAAACAGATGTGACTCCAGTGGCCACGCTCCCAGTCCCATTCCCCTCTCCCTCTTTCATAGGCTCAGCAAAAGCAAGCCCTGGGCACACACACGGAAAGATGCACATGTTCCCCTCTGTCTGAGGAGGGAGGGGGGATAGCAGCCCGCCAGGAGGATGAGTTGAATGATACTGTAGCTGGCTGCCTCAGGAGAGGGGAAGAAGGCAAGTGACTCAGGGATGTCCCCTCATAGATTGCCATTTTGTTGTTTGCAGTTCAGACTGTGTTCTGAAACGTGGCAGGTGACAGTGTAAATGAAGCATGTTTTCTCTTAGGTTGGCACCTACTTTCAGTGGCAGATGCATGCCCTGCAAAACCATATGGCAGAGTAATATGTCTGTTTTTGAAATGGGGAGTGAATAAGGCCTGTGTTTGGGTGGGGAAGATGGGTGCAAAACCAAAGTTACACAAGCTGTAGGGAGCTGAGGAGGAAAGGGTGTTTTCAAAAAGTGAACTTCAAGGAGAAATAAAAACCAGAAGAAAGTTGTGTTGACTATTTATTTTTTTCTTTAAGATTTTAAAACATCTATGCTCTGAGGGCTATTGGGAGAAGTCAGCCCAGCTTTTCAGATCACCTTTAACAAAATGCTGAGTGTATAGACAAGACTATTGAGAAGTATCACGCAACAGTCTCTCCCGCATACGACACTACAGGCAAGAACAAACCAGGAATTGAGTCTGAGCACCAAAGTGGTGGGATGGGGTGGGGGAGGGAGTTTTTTAAATGTGTCCTTCAGGAAAAATCTATGGCAGGAATTGAAAGAGAAATAAGGCGGCGGCAGCCAGGATTTGCAGGGCTTTTCAGTTCCTTTGTTTGGTTATCTTGCATAAGTGCTTTAGCCGAGACTCTTTCAATAGCTGCATGGGGCCAGCTTGCAACACAAACGTGCTCGAATCCAAATGTAATTTCCCTGTTGTGCATGTTCTGCTCTGTGACAGCTCAAGTTATGAATGCAAAATAGGAAAGAAAGTTTGGAAGAAGGGCCAGGCCTGAAATGTTAATAATTGCTGAATTACCCAGGGCTTGCAGAGATGGTGCCTGGATTTTAAATATGTGGCTGCTGCTGCCTTACTTCATTTCAGTGCACCTTGGAGGGTGGGGTGGGGTGGGGAGGGGAGAGAGACCAGTCTCCTCTGCTTCCAGGGTATTCAGTTTGTAGCAGTACAATTATAATTGTGTATCCAGGTGTGAGATGAGAGAGGCAAAGGGGTGGGCGAGCCAGGCAATCAAAGGTGACTCTGCCCACCCTCCCATTTGGGGCTGGCAGAGGGGCTGGGTTGGCACACAGACTGTAATTGCATTAGTGGCTTCATTACAAATAAAGCATTGGCCAGGGAATAACAGTTCCTTCTCCCTCCTCATCCACTCTGCTTGCTGTGGGATAGACATGCGCCAGCAGCAGCCTTAGTAACAATGAATTGCTTCTTCCAGTTCCACTCATGGTGGAGTGATTCCCTCTTCTTAGGCTGCATATATAAGAGAGAGTGATTTTCATCCCCCACAGCCCTTCACTCTGCTCCCAGAAAAGACATCTCTGCTTGATCTCAAGACAGCTTATCGGATGGAGAAGGCTGAGAGGGCAGGAAAAGGGCTTTTCCTTCTTCCATATGCAACTTGCACGCAAAGAGAAATTTCAAGGTTTAGAACTCTCCCAGCTTCTTCCACATCAGTTTCTCCCGGCTTGCTCTTAACTTGCCCCCTGTGTCTGTCTCTTTCTCTTTTTCGGTCTTCCTTCCATCGCTTGTTACCATGGAGAATGAAATGCTGGCTCCATTCAAGTTGTCGGCTGAATAGGTTTTGAGGTTGATGGATGGTGAGAATCTCTTATCCCTCCACCTCCCTCCTTCTCCAAACACCGCCCCCGCCTGGTTCTTGACATTTTGCTTGCCAGAGAATGGCTGTTAGGGAGCGGGATCTGAAAGGGAGGCTGGCAGTGTCCTGCTGAGATGCTCTTTCTGTTTCTTGGATGAGATCAGCAGCCATGAGAAGGTCTTAAGGACTTTGCTGCAGAGCCTCATCCTCAAGCTGGCTGAAGCATGAATGTTCACTTGAGTGCATGCTCTCCTCTCCCCACCCACTTTCTCCAAAACACCCAGCGAAAGGAGGATTCATATGCAGGTCTTGCCTCTGCTTGTGGCTATGTTTCAAGGGGTGATGTAACCTCTGGGAATTGAAGGAAAAGGTAAGGAGCTCTTCGCAATGAATACTGTAATCCAGACTCCCTCTTTCTCAGGTATTTCATTTAGGCTTCATCATGCAAAGAGTGCAATTGCTTTGCTGCAGTCTGACTTGCCATGTTCCCTGGCTGAAAGGGTGAAGTTTGCAGGAGTGTGTGGGTTACTGTAATGACAGTGTTTATGTTGACGGTTTCCTCACAGCATTACTGGCATGTTGTCTGAGAGGCTCCTGAGCAGAGACTGTTTAATATTAAATTTGTACAGTCCCTCACAACAGAATAGACTTTGCCGCACATACCTCCAGCTGCTGAGGCCCAGGTGTGAGACATGGTGTGGAGGACATGGCTAAAATGCCGGATGCAAAATGATAGGTCAGAAAGCTCAAAATGACAGCATTCTAGAATCATACAGAAAATGTTTCCTTGCAGTATGTATCTCTTCTGCCATGAGAGAACAGCAGATTTGTGAGGGATCAGAGGGCGGGGGTGTAAATTTGAAGGATGTCCCCGGTAGTGTTGCAAAGTATACTCTGCTCTTGAGTGCTGGGAGTGTGCGGCTCTTGCTGCAATCAGGCTGGATGTAGAGGTGGGGAAAAGATCTGTGGCTTTTTAAATAAAATGCAAGTATTTTTCCAGTTAGAAATGTTGCTAAGCAGGTGTTTGTTTGGCAAAACATCTTTTTGTGAAATTTTTGCTGAACCTTGATACAAAATACAAATACAAAATCTGGTTTTGGTGCTTGTTAACTGCTCTGTATTCCTGGTGGAGAGCCAGGCCGGTATTATCTCCCCACTGTTCTGAAGCAATTGATGGACAAATGACTCTGCATCAAGAAAGCATGAGCCCTTTTTTGCTGCTCTGAAGCCTGAGCCTGTGCTTGTGGTTGTTAGACAAGTACATCGTTCCACAGCACCACCAAGGGCTTTTGCATGTCCTGTTTGTTGTTGGACTGTTGTCTCCCTGCTGGAGATTTCCTACTGTGAGGCTGCTTTTCCTGTTGTGCGAGTGTTTTCCAAAATGCTAATAGGGTAATAGTTCAGCCTGTTGGGATGCAGAAGGGGAATTTTTAATGAGTACATCAGCGTGTGTGTGTGTGTGTGTGTGTGTGTGTGTGTGTGTGTGTGTGTGTGTGTGTGAGAGAGAGAGAGAGAGAGAAAGAGAGAGAGAGAGAGAAATAAGTATGTGTATGATTATAGCACTCTAGTTCTTTAAGGAGTTTGCTTTATAAACCATAACATTCTCTCTCTCTAAGCTCCTCAGGGATCCCCCAGACCCACGTGGACATTATGTATCCTGATTACCTGCAGGGATCTTCTGTTATTGGAAGGGATAGTGCTGCACTTCAGATTTCGTAGGTTTCATGGTTTGAAACTGGTTGGCTGGGGCATTGGATAAGAAATATTTTTCAAAATTAGGCAGCTGGAGCAGCTTCCCTAAATTCACCAGCCATGTCAGATGGAGTTGAAAGAAAAGTGACAGCATAAAAATGGAGGGCTAGAGGTCCAGTGGGACACAGCATGATATTGGAGATTAGGATTAGCTTCTGAACAGATTCTTAGCCTTATGTTTCCATTCTTAAGAAGTGGGGGAAGGGAGGGCATCTGTTTCGACCTGGTGATTGAAGGATGCTGGGACAGTATCGGACCTGAGGCTTGGGTTGTGCATTCAAATTTCTTCTGTAAGGTCTGTCCACTGCTGTTCTGATTTGGGTATTTCTTTCTGTGTGGGAGAGGATAGGCTCCCACCTGTTCCTCAGCTTTTATGAGATTAAATCCCCAACGCTTTTTCTCCTCTGATCCCCTGCAGGGTTTTTTGATTACTAATAATCTTGAGTGCTGTCAAAAGTTTTTCTGGGCATTCCTGATTTGGATTTCAGCCTCTGAATGCATATAAAAGCCTCTTCTCATTATTCTGTAGACAAGTACATGTGGCTTCAGTTCAGTGTCTGCAGTTTCTCCCTCTTCCCCCACAAAGAAACCACCCTTTTTTAATCCTTTACCTGCTGGGAATCAGTCTGACTGCCTCTTGTGGCTAGCACTTCTTAGGCTCTGCTCTTCTACTGGTGCCTATAAGCTTCCTTCTACCTGGCCTTCAATTAAGTTATTCACAGTTACAAATTTTAACTGCCTACTGCTTGAAGATTCTTGTCTGCTCTGGCAGCTCTGGGTCTTTCTACACTCTGTCACTCGGGCTTTTTACAGGTTCCAAGATTAAAGGCCTTTTTCTGTATATATTTTGGTTAGTGCTATTAATCTCCATGGGTGGCACTTTTTTGTCACTCCCAGGAATAACTCCTGTCTTTAGCACTGAAGTAGTGGACGCTACACTCCAGTCGATGCCCTATCCATATCCCCTACAGCTCCTTCGGTCAGCGCTCCTGTGCCATTTTGTGTGCTGACTCCACTCCTGCTGACAATGACTGTGGTAAGTATGAGCTTCCCATAGCCATTGCTCTTACAGAGCTACCGTGTATTCTGTGGAATTTCCTGCAGAATTCATCCTTTGCCTTAGAATTATGCTCCCAAATCTAGCCTTTACATTTCCCCTCCCCCCCCCAAAAAGTTACATTTCTAGTCATTCTGCTTGTGAAGAAAACCTTACATATGTGAACTGTGTGAATGCAGTGTTGTCTTCCTGAGTCTGCAAACAGCCTGAAGCAGCGTGGGTGCGAACTCCCACCATATAACTTAATTGAAGTGTTAATTCTGAAACCTAATGACAATTGAGGCCAACTTTAACTATTTCATTGCTGTTAGCTAATGGAAACATTTGATTAAAGTGTGCATTCATCACTGTTGGGTGTGGCAGGAATAATGGGGCAGCTAATTGCTATCAAGAGTTGCTGCAATGAGAAACTGTTCTATTCTGTACAGGTGCTTACATTGCCCTCATCACCATAGTATCTGAGCCCCTTGCAGAAGTTCATTTAGCCACATGGCTAATATCTGTTACAGGTGACTTTTTCTTTCCCTCATCATCTTCCCAGAGGGAAAATTATGTGTACATTGTAGTATCATATTTTGATCGAGGTTGTTTCAATTGTGTTCATTAGGAGTTCAAGAACACAATGGGTATTTCAGGTCAGCTCCTCCACCCATGCCCCCTGGGAGGAGGGAATGAGGAAATGCACCTCCTCCTTATTGCCATAAGCTGCCTGACCATGTCCTGGTTATTTTCTGTCTTCTGGGGTGCCAGAAACCACGACTGTCCCCATTGAAGCTGCCCAGACCTTCTAACCCTTCCTGTACCCCCTCAAACTGTATTTATTTATTTATTTATTTACTTATGCATGGTGTATTTATGCCTGGCCAGTATACACATCTGCTGCACATTGGGAATCTGAGTGCCATGTCAAATACATTGGATTTGAAGATGAAAACAAATGTAAGGAACGCCAAACAGACTTTATTGTTCACTTTCATGTGGAATATTTTTCTGGATTCCATCTCTGAATTTATCTGAGGCTGCTGCCGAATCTCTGCTGTGTCTGCTGCACTGGAGCACCAGAGGGACCCGGGGGATTTGCTCCAGAGCTCAACGATCCTTATATAAATGGAATCCTTCCTGTTACACCCCTCTTGAGATGTGTTGGTTTTGGATCAGGATGCGTAGTTCACAAATAAAAGCTATTTTTGGAGGTGGACAATGCAGTTTGAAGACACCAGCAGATAGACAGTGATGTAATATGCAGGGCTTGAAAAATGTACCCAGCACCTGCTAGGCAAGGTGCAGAATACCTTTGACCTGGAATTGACAAGAACAAAATAATTGTGTAGTGTTGATTGTACACCCAGAACAGATAGTACATCAACTTTCTATTTAAACCTTTTATATAAAATGTCACTTACTATTAAGCCTGGTTGAATAGCAGTAAAATTAATTTGTCAGATATGTTGTTTGACTGATACCAGAGAAGTTAGAATAATATTTTTGACAACTTGTTCTTGAATAACTCCAGGACTGTATGAATCCTGCAAAGAGAGTACTGGCCAAATGAATGATTCCTCTAACACTGGTGAAATTTGCTGAATAATAAATTCAGCAAATGCTGTTCCACTGTGTCTTCTTACTGCATCCCTTGCTTTTGCTGTTCTTTTCACTCCTGACTTCACTCCACTTTTCGTTTTCCATATAAGAGATCACGATATATTTTTCACTGTTTTCTCTTTTCCCAATTTCTCCTTATGCTTTCTTTCTTTTCTCCCTTTCCCTACATTGTATTCTCTACCTCCTCTCCATATCTGTCCTCTCCCCCACAATCTTTCTGTGCCATACTCTTCCTTTGTACTTATTCCCATCAATCTTTTTCTTCCTTGTTTCATATTCACACAGTAGCCAGAAGAGAGAACTTATTAGCCAGACTGACCATCCAGGGTCAACGCCCAGATGAGAAGGCAACTTCATTTTCACCCCTTACACAGCTTCTAGGAAAGAACAGCATGATAGGATTCCTCTCAGAGTGCTGTGCCTCAACCCCAGTCAGGTTCTTGATCCTTCGTATCAGCCTCTGGCTGGCAGGTGTTTGATAAACAGCTTATCGTCTCCCAGATAAACCCCACCTCCCACGTCCCACCCAAAAAGCATAGAAGTAACATGATGTCGGCCTTTCCTCACATTGTTCACTTTGCCTGTCTTTTACACCCCTGTAAGAAGGCAACCCTCGCCTGGAGCGTTCTCCTGTGTCAGACTGGGGCACAATGGACGTGCTTGACTCAGTTTCCCCTCGGTCCAACCATAAAAAGAGTATTGTGTCTCTCTGTGTCCAGTTCAAAATCCCACCTTGAGGCATAATTTAGTCCATAAAACCCTCATGGTAAAACCGTCCCCCATTAAAATGTATAAAGGTACCATGATTTTCCACGCCTGTCCAGGGACATCCCGTTCAGGTCACCCCTCCGTGCGCCCACCAGCACGCAAGTTCATGTGCCAGGGACACTCGCTGCCAGCCACCCACCTGAGTGACCACTGACCAGTCTTATGACTCTACTACCTCTTCTACCCAAAACCTAGTCTAACAATTCAGCTCTCTTCATCCTGCTACTATGGGCTCTGTGGCTCAGGGTTAGCCCCTTTCCTAACTATCAGGCAGCTGTCACCTGCCCCTTCTCTTGCTCTTTCAGTCTGTGCTCCTCTGGCCCTTTTCAGAATGACCCTTCACAGGTTCACTGGCCTCTTGCCTCTTAAAGGACCCGTGACAGCCCCTTTTCCCATCCCTTTGTTCTGTCCATGTAGATGGCAAGCTTTTTGGGGCACGGACTGTCTACTAATCTGTGTTTGTTCAGGACCTAGCACAGTGGGGTTAGATTTTGACACTACTCTTACTTAATCGTCTGCTCTACTCCACACTGGTCAGGCCTCAGCTGGAGTGTTGTGTCCAGTTCTGGGCACCACGTGTCAGGAAAGATGTGGACAAATTGGAGACAGTCCAGAGAAGAGCAACAAAAATGATTAAAGAGTTAGAAAACATGACCTGGGAGGGAAAATTGAAAAATTGGATGTTTAGTCTGGAGAAGAGAGGACCGAGGGGGGGGGGGACATGATAACAATTTTCAAATACATAAAAGGCTGTTACAAGGAGGAGGGTGAAAAATTGTTCTCCTTAACCTCTGAGGACAGGACAAGAAGCAACGGGCTTAAACTGCAACAAGGGTGGTTTAGATTGGACATTAGGAAAAACTTCCTCACTCTCAGGGTGGTGAAGCACTGGAACAAATTGCCTAGGGAGGTTATGGAATCTCTATCATTGGAGGTTTTTAAGAGCAGATTAGACAAAGACCTGTCTGGGATGGTCTAGATAACACGTAGCCCTGCCTGGAGTGCAGGGGACTGGACTAGATGACCTCTCAAGGTCTCTTCAAGACCTACATGTCTATGATTCTGTAATAAGCATAATCAGAGCCTTCTTCCTGCACCGTTCCCAAGAAAAGGAGCATTCTGTATTTTCTTCCCTCAGAGCCTCTTGACTTTTAGATGGATGGTTGGGTGGAGTGGGTCTCCTCCTACTCTAACTGTCTCTCTCTTTTCTGGCTGCTGCTATCTTTCCTTCTGCCTCCATTTCTGTTCTCCCAGAATGAATAGCTCTAGTGCCTCTTACTGCTTAGAGCTTTCCCCAGAATCAGCAAAATAAAACTGACTCGTCTCTCCTCAGTTTCACTTTTGCCCACAAGTTCTTGATCGCAGCAGTGATCACGGACCCAATTAGTTCAGTTTCCACTGCTGCAGCTTGGAAAAGCTCTGAGCAGTACAGGCCACTAGAGCGGTCCTTCCTGCAGACTTAGGAAGACATTGTCTGCATTGGGTTTACACTTTGTTTACATCTGGCAAATTGTCTTCATAACCTTAAGGTCTAGAAATTTCATATATTTTAACTTACTGTTTTCCAAAGCCTCATATCAGCCCTGGTCAAGTGGATTTTTTTTTTCAGCCCTATATAGATATGGTGTTACTGGCTGATCTCAATGTGAAGACTTAGCACTGCTTTCTTCATTTGCTCATTTCCTTATCTCAGGTGTCATTGTCTGGAATCTCTTCACATTTTGTCTCCTGCACTGTATAAACTGAATTACAGGCATATAATTAAATCAACATGTTGAGTGTGTGAGGATTGGGGAAGATGATGGGGATTTTCAATAGCCGTATCTCTATGCAGAGCACTAAAAGCTGTGATTCAGAATGAGGGTTTAGGTTATTTTTCTAGTGTGTTGAGAGACTTGTAAGAGCAATTTCCTGCTGAGACGAGATGTTTCTCCACTAGCTCCGCACAGCAGGGGCTTGATTCACTTCACCCAAAGCAAGTGGCTCCTAGTTCAAAGCTCAGATGTACGGAGTTATGGCTCACACAGGATGGGGAAGATTCAACTAATAGGTTGAAAGCCATGTGAGCGCTTGCAGCAAAAAGACAAACACGCAAGTGAACCAGGCTGATTTTCTCAGCAGTTAAAGGTTTTGTATTTCCCTTTCTCCATCAACTTCACTCCAGTCATTCTAATGCATCTGTCATCCTGGTTCCCCACCTCGCTCACTTCAGGGTTTCACTCACCTGGATCAGTGTGTAGGACACTCCCTTTGCCTTTTGGTGCCCAAATCAGAGAGAGAGAGAGAGAGTGTGTGTGTGGTTAAAATCTGTCTGTTTCTGTGGAACCTAGTGGTTCTGGCTCTGCCTGTAATTCATTGTACGCTCTGCAGAGCTGTATATAGCTCTCAGCCTGCCATAGCCTGAATTTGGAACACCAAATAAAAATGAGACACTATAAGCGTGACAAGATGTGGGATTAATCCTTTTAATGTAAATACCCTTCCCTCTAACCTCAGGTTCCTGAGTCAGTGTTTGATGTCAATTTACCGTGAAGACTGAGAACAGCAGGCTGGTATGGGATGGAGTCAGATTTGGGTGCAGCGTGAGGGATGCCCATCGTAATCGGATGCAGCTGAGCAGTACGCGCCTCAAGGCCAGCTGCTGGCTATTTCAGCATTGTTACTGTGAAATCTGGTCCTTTAGTCTTGTTCCAAAGAAGGGGCACTTGACATCCTCCCTCAGAAATATGATTATCTCTGGCTGACTGTATATGGTTTTCCCCAGCTGTGGTATTGTCTTTTTATTCTGTTTTGGGGGAGGGATGAGGGAGAAGGGAGGGGATGCTCAAATTAAATTCAATTTTACATCCATCTCAAACAGTGTCTGCTGCTATTTGGTGGCAGAGAGGGATTATAGTGCAGATAAGAAGGTGCAGGACAGAGCTCCCGGAAAAGTCTGCCATGTTTCACTCTTGTTCAGGGTTTTTGCTCTGAAAATTTCTTCACATTTTGCTGACATGCTGGGATCTAGTCAAGACCACAAGGAAGTCTGCCTAAAGCTAATAGCCCAACAGCACAGTATTACTTTAGATTACGACCAGATTTGGCTCTCAGATACATATATGCACCTCATGGAAGATTAGGGTTGGAAGGGACTTCAGGAGGTCATCTCGTCCAAGCTCCTCCTCAAAGCAGGACCAACCCCCAACTAAATCAAACTCACATTGACTGCAGTAAGGGTTATACATATGTGGATCTGAGAGCAGAATTCTGCTGGACAAGCACAAACAGGGTAATGTGATCTAGTGCAGTGATTCTCAGCCAAGGGTATGTGTACCCCTGGGGGCCTGCAGAGGTCTTCCAGGGAGTACATCAACTCATCTAGATATTTGCCTAATTTTACAACAGGCTACATAAAAAGCACTAGTGAAGTCAGTACACACTAAAATTTCGTACCAACAATGACTGGTTTTATGCTGCTTTATATACTATACACTGAAATGTAAGTACAATATTGATATTCCAGTCGATTTATTTTATAATTATTATGGTAAAAATGAGAAAGTAAGCAATCTTTCAATAACAGTGTGCTGTGACACTGTTGTATTTGAATATCTGATTTTGTAAGTAAGTAGTTTTTAAGTGAGGTGAAACTTGGGGTATGCAAGAAAAATGAGACTCCTGAAAGGGGTCCAGTAGTCTGGAAAGGTTGAGAGCCCACTGCTCTAGGGGACTGACGGTATGTCTACACTGCCGGGACTATGCCAGCGCTGCCAGATCGATTCAGCGGCATCAACTGAGCGGGCAGTGGAGACCTGCTCAGTCGATCCCGGAAGTATGCTCAAAGCCATAAATCTACTCCCACGAATAGCGTAAGGCTGTGTCGACTGGAGGGCATTTCCCGTCAGCGCAGTGGAGACACCACAGTAAGTGAAAGTTAGTAAGTCAAGAGGTGATACGCAAGCTACTACTGCCTCCAGCAGTGTAGACCAGGCCTATGCCTCCTGAAGTCTAATCCCAGGTTGGCTGCTGATATGCTGTGCAAATGTGGACAAGTCACTTAATTTTCTGTCTCTCCATCTGCAGAAAGAGGATTTTGACGCACCTATGTAAAACGCTTTGAGATCCTTGGACAAGCATAGAGTCTTACCTTACAAAGGAAGGCCATGCCAAGCAGCATAGATTGCCAAGGACCCACTTCTTCTCCTGGTGGTGGTATCTCTATGTAACACACTGGCTTGTGCAAATGATGCTGTTCCCTGGCAATTGCTCCTCTGGAGAGTGTGGGCCCAGTTACTTCTGTTGCTCAAAGGAGTTCTCTCTCAGCTCAAAGGGAAGTGGGGGTGGTTTTGGAGCTAAAGGACAAGCCACCTTGTCCCCTCTCCACAGTTTTATGCACTTTATCTAGTAATGGTGTCTGTTGTTCAAAGCGCATGGATTTGTCGCTCCAGGATTCATGATGCAAACATTGCTGGATATCATTAACAGTAGGTCTTATCTGCAAGCAGCAGTACCTGACTTTAAGTCAAAATCTGTGCACCTGGAGCGATTGATGCATTTGAAATATGTTTAAATGAATAACAAACTTTGACTTGTAACAGATAGAATTACTAAGTTAAATTCTCTGTCTGCTGTATGTAATTGGAGTCTGGAATCAGCTGAAGAATATAGTCTCATATAATCAAAGTGAAATACTGTTGATGTTTTTGGGAAGCCTGCTAGCTTATAGGAGCTGAGGGCTAAAAGATCCAGGCCAGTAAGTACTAAATACTGTAGTGCTTTGTGTTGTGCGTACATTGACTGCCATGCTTAACTAAGTAAGTATCTTACTTTGGGGGGCTGTTTTTGAGTCTGTAGAGTCATATCCTAATAAAATCCTCGAGAAATAGAGCCCCAAGCACCATTTTTCAAACACTTTTTGGGAGTGCCTGGGGATGCCAGTCAGTGAAGCAGAGCCTGGTTCCTTACACATGATTAAAGTGTCAGAAGAGAGGATCTCAAGGGCTGCAAAGAGGATGTGGGAGATGCTGTTTGAAATCAAGATCCTGTTCTTCTTGGACCTGACCTAGCACACAGGCAGGCTGAGTCTGGCCAAGCTCAGAATAAAGTACTTGGATCTGATTTTTCCGATCAGTCCTCAGAATATTTGTTAGAGAAGATTGAGAGAAGGCAAATTAATCTTGTACTGGGTTCTGCTTCATACGTCACCTATCCTTGAATAACTGCTTTCTTGGAACAGTCCCATTCTATTTGATGTCTCGCTTCTTTGTATACAGCCATATATATGAACCATAGAGTGCTTCTTTATTCTCCACTTCCGAGATCAGCAGGCCTACAGTTTATGTGTGCTGTAGAGTAAGCTAACGGGTATTTTGTGGAAAAGACAGATATATTGCTAAAACTGAGGTTTCTCCTAGCCAGAATATTTAAGGATTTTTTTACTGCCTGAAATTGTGATTTTGAAAGGCTTTTGTTGTTGTGTGAAGAGGAAATTGTTCATGAAGAAGTGTGTATGAAGGCTGGGCTTGTCAAAGTGTGCCCTACCAAAGGGAGACAGGACAGGTAGCAATGCAGTGCTCGTTTGCTAGGATTGACTATTTAGTATTATAGTATTGTTGAGCCTCTGATGACATAGACGAAATGGAGCCTGTCAGTGGTAAATAGTTTATTTTCCTCTTACCTTGCACGGTTTGTTTGCTGTATGTGCTTTTGCCATGTCATGGATACCACAATTCAAGATGAGTTTTGTAGTGACCAAATTTTGAAACCCTACTGTCACAGTTACAGGGCAAGCTGTGTTTTAAACCTTTTTCAAATATAGTTTCTGGCGTACAACTTCACCCCTCTCTGGGTGGGACCACATGGTCCCTACCACTCTTAGACTGAATCTCTCGGCTGCAGGCCCCCACCCCACCCCACCCCACCCAGGTTACCACGTGTAGCAACATTACAGGCCCACCTGTGTTCAGCACCTGTTAGCCCAGTGGCTGATTGAAGTAACTCAAAAACAGCTTCTTCAAAACAGAATATTATTTATTCACCCACAGGTGGAAGAAGCAAGCAGAAAAAAAGGATAAAACAAGAAAAGGCCTATATGCCTGAATCAGACCTAAACTTCATCCTTTCCTGCCAGTTTTGGGTGAGTTCCACTCAGTCCAGATGCCTGCTCCTGCGGGGGAGACAGACAGACAGACCCTGCAGCATTCTCTTTCTCTCTCTGTCAGAGGCTTGTTTCCAGCTGCTGCTGCCGCCACTGCCCACTCACCCTCCTTCATCCCTAGGCCAGTGTCTTTAACGGTTTAGTGCCCCTTTTCCCAGGCCAGAGCCTAGGATCAGAATACACCTTGCAAGCCTGGCTGGAGCCAGGTACGTGGGCATTCCCAATTAATAGCTCCCCCATTGTTCCCTTAAGTTATCGTATAGCTGTAATTATTTTGATTCCTATTTGTTTCCCCTTAACAGCCTCCTTTCGTTTAATTATTTGCAGGCAGGCAGGCCGGCAGGATATCAGACTGGTAAACAGATGCATAGGATAGTCATAAAAATAATCCAAATATCTCCCTCATTTTCCATGGCCACAATTTCAAAATCAGAGTTGAATCTGGAAATGCAGGTTCCTTTGTAACCATTAATGTTCACAGATGATTTCCTTAGAGACTGGGGCCTCCCTCTGCTGAGATGGAGATGGATAACACAGGATGTGCCTGTTCTGGCATCACTGCCTCATTGTACCTGCTATCAGTCTGTCAAACTAAGCTGTTCTTTTTCTCCCTACGTTGCCCTTTGCTCAGTCTGCTTTTGGCTCTTCCTTCGACTCTGCACACAGCTGCTCATTGCGGTAAGAAAAATGGATGTAACTTTGATAATTGTGGATTGGGTGGTGTGGGGGAAGGGACAAGATGAGAGAAGTCCTGTTCCTGGGATCTTTGGTTTGGCATGTTGCTGACAACTGTGAAAAAGGCCATCTTCTCCATCTAGGAGTTGGTGCCGAATTCACCTCTCCCTCACTGGATCTTGGTACATTTTGCTCTCCCTTATCTGTTGCTGTTTGTGAGTGCCTTGGAGTACAAGTAATTTTTTGCAGTTCTTTAGCAGCTTCTCAAACATTAAACCTGAAAGCATGTTGGGACAGGGAGTGTCCTTTTGTTCCGTATTTGTACAGTGGGTAGCATAATGGAGTCCTGGTCCAAGATTGACATCTTCGATGCTACCACAATATACATAATAATAGCTCTGTGAAGCAGATAAGAAAGGGGAAAAAAATTATCCGGGTAACTACAGACCTGTTAGTTTGACCTCAGTAATATGCAAGGTCTTGGAAAATATTTTGAAAGAGAAAGTAACATCGAGGTTAACGGTAATTGGGATAAAATACAACATGTCTTTACAAAAGGTAGATCGTGCCAGACCAACCTGATCTCATTTTTGAAGAAGATAACAGATAATTTTTAGACAAAGGGAATGCAGTGGATCTAATGTACCTAGATTTCAGTAAGGCATTTGATATGGTTCCACATGGGGAATTATTAGTTACATTGGAAAAGGTGGGGATTAATATGAAAATTGAAAGATAGATAAGGAACTTGTTAAAGGGGAGACTACAATGGGTTATACTAAAAGGTGAACTGTCAGGCTTTAGGGATGTTACTAGTGGAGTTCCTCAGGGATTGATCTTGGGACCAATCTTATTTAACCTTTTTTGTTACTGGCCTTGGCACAAAAAGTGGGAATGTGCTAATAAAGTTTGCGGATGACACAAAGTTGGGAGGTATTGCCAAGACAGAGAAGGATCAGGATATCATACAGGAAAATCTGGATGACCTTGTAAACTGGAGTAATAGAAATAGGATGAAATTTAATAGTGGAAAGTGCAAGGTCATGCATTTAGGGACTAATAACAAGAATTTTTGCTATAAGCTGGGGACCCATCAGTTGGAAGTGACAGGAGGAGGAGAAGGACCAGGGCGTATCGGTTGATCACAGGATGACTATGAGCCGCCACTGTTATGTGGCCATGAAAAAAGCCAATGTGGTGTTTGGATGCATGAGACAAGGTATTTCCAGCAGAGATAGGGAGGTGTTAGTACCATTATACAAGGCATTGGTGAGACCTCATCTGGAATACTGTGTGCAGTTCTGGTTCCCATGTTTAAGAAAGATGAATTGAAACTGGAACAGGTCCAGAGAAGAGTTACTAGGATGATCCGTGGAATAGAAAACCTGCCTTATGAGAGGTGACTCAAAGAGCTTGGCTTGTTTAGCCTAACCAAAAGAAGGCTGAGCGGAGATATGATTGCTCTCTATAAATACATCAGAAGGATAAATACCAGGAGGGAGAGGAATTATTTAAGTTCAGTGCCAGTGTGGACACACGAACTAATGGATATAAACTGGCCATCAGGAAGTTTAGACTTGAAATTAGATGCAGGTTTTTAACCATCAGAGGAGTGAAGTTCTGGAATAGCCTTCCAAGGGGAGCAATAGGGACAAAACACCTACCTGGCTTCAAAACTGAGCTTGATAAATTTATGGAGGGGATGGTATGATGGTACAGCCTAGTTTGGCAATTGACTGATCTTTGACTACTGGTGGTAGATATGCCAATGGCCTGTGAAGGGTTGTTAGATGGGGTGGATTCTGAGTTATTACAGAGAATTCTTTCTTGGGTGTTGGCTGGTGAATCTTGCCCACATGCTCAGGGTTAAACTGATCTCCATATTTGGGGTTGGGAAGGGAATTTTCCTCCAAAGCAGATTGACAAAGGCTCTGGGGTTTTTTCGCCTTTCTCTGAGCATGGGGCACAACTCACTTGCTGGTGGATTTTCTGATTTGAGGACTTTAATAACTCGGTCATATGTTAGGGGTCTATTACAGGAGTGGATAGGGTGAGATTCTGTGGCCTGCATTGTGCAGGAGGTCAGACTAGATGATCATATTGGCCCTTCTGACCTTAAAGTCTATGAGTCTATGAGATAAATGTTTACCCCATTTTACAGATGGGTAAACTGAGGCTCGGCGAGCAAGTCAGTGATAGAATTTGAGATTAGAACCAAGACTTACTGGATAATGCATCCTTCTTGGAACACACAAAGAAATTATAAAATCCTAGTGTGTGTGATGTAGGTGTCAATAAGTAATCTTTGCTGTCCTGTCCAATATGCACTTGGAAGTCGGAATGCTTTGTGGCAGAGCTATTCAATGGGACATTGAAAGGCTGAACTTGACCTTTCCAGAGTGCACCTGTATTTCTAGCTGTATTTTTAGTGCCAGTTAGCTGTAAATTCAAAAGCAAATTGGTTCATTATGTGTGTAATAATTTACATCCAGCCACAGTTTGATGGGGAGAATAGCCCACATATTAAGAGAGCTAACACATGCTCCATTGTATGAACTGCACCTGTGTTCCAGCTCTTGCCAGGTGCAGGTGAATCCCGGTCTTTGAAGGCAGAATACTGTACATACACAAATGTATGATGTTGAACAGACTCTGGGGAGGAAGACAGGCCAGCTGTGCTCTGGACACCAAGGGAATGACTGGCTGGCAGTGTAACGGGACAGACTAATCAAGACACAGCACCAAGTACTCAGGAGAGGTTTTTGGTAGAAGAGGGTTTTGCCTCATTGCCAGACCATTGGGAGCCTCTTCTCATGCTTCTTTCTCACTCGCCCTCCAAATCTTCCCTTCCCACCTCTGTTGTCTACCCATTATTCAGTAGGTAGCACACAGGGACTGCTAGGAATATGTGGTAGTAGAAGAGGCAGGCTGAGGACAGTGGTGCTGGAACAGCAGATTGAGGGGTAATTTCAGGTTGTCCTCTGGGAACAGTAGAGATAAGAGATTCTGACTGATATCTCTCCAGCACTCCCTCAGATGCTGTTCAGCATGAGGTGCAGGGATGTGTGTGACCTGCAAAGGGTGTTCCAGCCCTGTGGGGCCTGCCCCTCTCATGCGCCGTGTGCTGCACTAATTAATACCCTCCCTGAAAAGGGCAGATGAAGGGTCACACTTTTCTTGGATTCGTTTGTGTGCAGCCCTTTTCGTGTTTAATGTCCATACCTGTTTCCAAGCTAGGGCTAGTCAACACTGGGACATGAAGCCATGTTATAACATGTGCTAACTAACACCACCTTAAACACCCTGTGGAGAGGTTAGCCATGACCAGCTGACATGATTTAAAATATGACAGTCCTTGTGTACCCTAAGTGCTAAGCTGTTCATTACAACCCAGTGTCATTTCCCAGAGTGGAGAGCCCTTAGATACCACTTCTGTCTCGGAGACTTGCTTCATGAGCTCCCTGACATGCAGTAATGACATTAACCGGCCTTGATGGTGACTGCTGTGCAAATCTTCCTGTGGTACCGTTTGATTGCATTTCAGGCTGGCTAACTACTATTCCAGGAGCTGATCAGTGTCTTTGCCTTTACCCAGAGTGCCTCTTCGCACCACTGGTTTACAGTATGGGAGAGCTGCAATCTCAGCTTCTCCCCACAGGAGGATGGTGGTTCCTAACCACTTCTGAGCCCTGGTATTCTACCACAACACACTTCCCACTTCCTTCTGCCTTCTGTAAAGTACACTGGCTCTTGGGCTGATCCAGACGCCAGTGTTGTGCAGAAGAGGAGGGAGGTTGTCCCTATACAGGAGAAGGGAGAGCAAGGCAGCAGTCAGCCCGTAGAACCATTTCCGGAACTGGGTAAATGGGTCTAGTGGCCTGAAAAGGTTGAATCCTGGCTTTAGGTAATGAGTACAGAAGGTGTACTGATTGTGAGGGTACCTTGGATGGCTTACAGCCCATCCTCCCCACAGCAATGCTGTAAGATAGGCATTAGGAGGTGGGAGTATACAATTCCTTTCTTCCTCCTCCCTCTTTGCTGTGTTGCTCTTTCCCCTTCCCTCCATCTCCATACTCTGCCCTTCTTATTGTATCTGAGACTATAAAGAAACAACATAAAAACCCTTCCAAATCTTGGTATCTTTAATAAAGCAAAAGTGGGGTGGGAAGTGGCCTCATTGCACACTTTTGTTACCAGGCTTGATTTGACGGCTAAGACTAAAGAGGAACTTTGGTGAGTGCAGTGGCTTCCCGTGTGTGGGGAATTGGAGAGAGAACATTGTCAGTTCAAAACAGCAGGAGCTGCATTAGCAAATATAAATTAAACAGATGGCTAAGATGCTGCAGCTGTGACTTGGAATTGCCAGGAAGATCTTTAGCTTGGAGCTGCAGGACACCATTTTAAAAGGGGTAATGAAAACAACAACAATACAGACTTTAAGTTCAGCATCACCAAAAAAAGCCCCAAACAAACAAAGGCATCCACTTGAATTTGAGACAGTGCCTGGTGAATTTCATCTTTTTTCACATTGCAAATCCCAGAGCTATGGAATTAGTTCTGTCACGGTTGTTGCAAGTTCATGCTATAGATATCTCATACAATGGACTTGCCTGGTTACTTAGTAGTATCCCTTCAGTACTTCCATGTGAGAGACAGTCTCTGGCAAATGATGCTAGAGAAGGGGGATATTGTACCTCCAATCATGCAGTTGTGATTCTCAGCTGGCTGTTTTTGAAGACCTATAGATGCTTCATGAAAAGCTTTTGAAAATATTTTATTTAGAAACAATTCTTTTATTACAGTGTTGCACTAGAGATGTTAAAATTTTGATTGAGGTGGCACTTTCATTTAAAGCCCCTAAAAACAGACACATCTCACAAATGTAATCTTCAGGTGATATTTCTCAGCCTTGTTTCCAGTCCAAAAGGTGATCTTTATTTTTCTCCATGTTTGAAAAAATAAAATTGCTTCTGGGCATTTTGGTTTCGTCACAGTAAGAACAAATGGAGTTTCAGTGGTGATTTTTTTTTTTTTGCATGTTGCTTTTTGGTGACCAAAAGAGGCTTATTTTCAGATTTGTAGTGCATTTTGTCCTAATTGTTTTGTCATAAAGGCCGTATGTAGCAGGAAAGATCTCCATGCAGCATTTGTGTGCATCTGATGATCTGCACATTGAAATAGATACAGCTTCATTTAAATTCTCTGTTGCACATTTAAACAAATGACTTTGATTGCTCAAACACGCTCCCAGACAAACTGATTGATCACCTGTCATAGAGTTTTGTTTCTTGTGTTCATTTTTTTATTTTTTAATGCAAAAAATTGTGACTGTTATGGTTGAAGTTTTTAAACACTATTTAAAATTCAAGAAATGCTGAGTTCATGTCCAACCCCCTGCTCAAAGCAGGACTAACCTCAGTTAATGTAACCCCTTGTACACATTTAGTATGTCTTTATTGCTGTAGAATTCGGGGGGAAAATACACAATTCCTTTATCATAAATATATATAAGTGCATATAAAACAAAAGCTTAAAATCTGTTCCTGGAATCATGTCTACTTACAAAATGTTGGGGCTACTGAAAGAACTCTTTTCCCTTGCCTCCTCCCCCAAAATATCTTCCTCTTCAATTATTTAATTCCTCCTTCTCCCGGCCCCTGCCCTTCCAAATACAGCTTGAATAAATAGACAAGCTGTAATAAGCTCAGAAGGTCAGTGACCTGGCCTCTATTGGACAAAGTGGGGGATGGGGAAGAGTGAGTTCCAGAGTCAGGCGCCCCTCATTGAGAAATACCTGCTTTCAGATGTGTAAATCTGGGCACTGTCCAACCAGCCACCTCACTGACTGTAACTGTTCAGTAAGAGTTTGAAGGGATATGTGGGCTCAGAGGTAGCCAGGACACAAACCAGGAAGGATGTTGCAGGTCAAAACCAGCACCATGAACCGCTTTCTCGCCAGGGCTGCTGGGAAGGTAGAGGTGAGCCCTGCACTAGGTGCCATTTGTGAGCAGCTTCCAGGCTTTCCTATAGAATGTATTCTCTCAATAACGGGGGCAATAGGCACGCCCTACATCCTGCCAAGATCCTTCCCTCGCCTCACGTCTGGCTGGGACTTTGGGCAGTTGAGGTCTGCTGGCTGTGGCAGTCACAACTTTGAATTATAATTGTGCATTTTTACATCCTGCTCCAGTCTTTCCGGTTTCTCCTCTGGCCCTCCAGGCTGCTGAGCAGCCACCTGTAACTCCCTCTCCTCTGTTTGCTCCCCAATCAGCTGCTTTCTTATGTAGCGCAAAAAAGCGGGAGACACAGAAGAGCTGCAGAAGAAGTGGATGGCTATGGCTGATCTGAAAAAGGCCTAGAAAGGGGGCAAGAGAAAAACGTTGCTGCTCCAGCTCAGGATTGGGGAGGGGAGAAAAGAAGATGCACTTGCTGTTTGGTGTCTGCAGAACGGTGGGACCCAAAGTGAAGCTCAGAGGGAGGCAGTAGCAAGTAGCTGCACAGAGAACTAGGTGCTGAATCCCACAGCACCTCACATCAGCTCCATCCCTGGAAAGAAACGGAGCGAGCAGTCAGACCGAAGAGGGGCCAAAATGGGGACAGGTGCAGGGAGAAGAAGGGTAGAGTGAGACATGCAGAAACACAGGGCAAGGACAGCTGTGGTGCTACAAGTGTACAGCATCATGTTTCCCCACTCAGTGAGCTGAAAGCAATCATTAACTTCACTGGTTCAAACAGTTTCTACTGTCCATATACTATCCTTGATTATTGTGCAAACCTCCTTTGATATCAGTAGGAGTGCATTTGGGGATTGAGGATGGTGCATGGCCATGCTTTGGAGACACATTAACTGTGTCATTCAGCTTGTTCCACACAATGAGTAGGATATGCTTCTTGCCTGAACGTGGGAATGCTCAGCTTTCCAGTCAGACACAGCATTTGGCTCTAGCCCTGCTAGGTCACAAGATTTTGCACTTTTTAACTATGCCAGACTCATCTCTGAGATGAGGTTACAGACAGAGTAACAATTGTAAATTAATCTGCACTGTCATACAGACAGTTTGAGATGAGTGTCACCTAGTGAATACTGCAGGTATGATAGAGTATTACATTAGGTAGATTTGCTGTTTGTGCTGTGGATTATACAGAATTCTTATGGTAAAAGCTGCATCACCAGTATGTAGATTAACTTGCTATTAATAGCTTTATCTTTGCTCAGATAATATAGTAGATGGGGGATTAATTTTTAGTTTTGTTTTAGTGAAGGTTTAGCTTGATTTTTCCAGTGAAGGCAACAGGATACACCTGTCTAAACTGCTATAATGGATGGAGCCGTCCTTCACGTGGAAAACAACTTTCCCTTAATGTAAGATCATTTACTTCCCGGAACTCTAGCAGCTGCAATCTTTGGAATCAGAGTTCTGAGATTCCATATTCAAACTTGCCTTATGCTGGGGCCTGAGCTGACTAGGTGCATGTGGAAATACTTAGCTAATTTATAATCTGCCACGGATGTGAAATGCATATCAGCCCTACTGCTATGCTGTGGTGTGTAACTTTGATGTTGTGGGTATTAGAATACCCCATGCTTCTGTTGACACATGTGGTGAGGGTCCTTTCCAGAAGGAATACAGGAATCTCTGTTGGAGAAAAGACTCCCCTGGATGTGGGAGGCAGAGAGTGTTTAAATTTGGAAAACAAGTGGCTATTTGCAACTGGCGTATTGGGACTTATTTCTGCCAAGTTGCAGCTGCAGCGAAATCTTGTGGAATCTCAGGGTAGATCTGGGGCAATGGTTAGAGGTTGAAGTTGGGTTAGTTCTCAAGAGTTTGTGTTACCTCGATACCATGGGAAGGGCTTTGACTGTGTCCTTTCCATGTGCAGAAGTGGCCCTTTGATTGCAGGCATGAGCTGGAAGGTTTTAATCTGTTGGTTTCATCTTTGTGTCTCTTTTTTCTTTTTCTCTGGAAAGATTAGAAATGCTGTAAGTGAGATGTTTTTGCTTCCTTTCCTTCTGTTAACAAGCCCTCAGGTGATCTGACGTGGTTTATGCTGCTAACAAGAGGATCATGGGGAAAAGCAGAATGTATATGCTTTACTGCTTATGGCTGTAGGTCCGCCAAGGCAGCCCAGAACGATGATAGAAATGACTAGGAGAAAGGGAGAGATGGCAGGCCAGGACACTGGGGAGCCTGGTGTGGAAGGCCTCTCTCTCTCTGCCTTTCTGTAGGAAACGCATACAGCTGAATGTTGTCTAGTGTTTTAAATTATTTGGGGTGAGTGTGGAGGGCAAGTTGGGGCAGAAACAAATACGTAGCTGCTTTGGAGAGTATAGATGGGACCAATGCAAAGTTAAATATGACTCTTGCACTATACCATGAATAAACTAGATCCTTGTACAAGAATTAATGTCCTTGCCAGCTGTATATATCATATATAATCAATCATTGTACTACTGTCAGTATTCTGCATTCTTTCTGAAAGGAGAGGTGCACAATTACAGTTGGCAGCACTTACCTGCTTAAATGCATTATCTTAATTCTTATGATCCCTTCTGATTTCACCGCCCAAAACAAGTGGAACTATCTTTAGTGCTAGGAAGTCCCTACTTAAACAACCCCAGAGTTCGGGCTACTCTGGCAAAGTTCTTGTTTGATTTATGTAAAGTGAACAAATGTGCAGAGGGTTGGGGATATGGAAGTATTACATGTTCATCATACGTAGGTTTGGCAGATTTTGTTTGTTTTATAATTTTGCCTGATAATGTCAATGTTTATTCTTAAATATTTTTTTATTTTTATCATTTTAAATTTTCACAGTTGCAGGAAATTGGGAGGGTCAGACAGTAATTATTTAATGCCAGTTGATGTTGAGAATCAAAAAGTTAGTTTCATAACCATTAAAACACAATTTGTCAATATCATACATCAAAATGTATAAAGTAAATAGCTTGAAATCAAACTAATAAGTTCTCAAGAATCATTTTCGTTATGTTGCCTGTCTGTACATTTTGATTACCAACGGAAATGTGTTTTGTCAGTTTGTGTGTGTGTGTGTGTGTGTGTGTGTGTGTGTGTGTACAGTGAAATCGTTTATCATCATTTACCGATAAAAATCTAATCCTTCCAAACCTAATCATGTGCTTGCAAGCTACATAGCATTTAGTCTTGATCTACACCTAAAAGTTTTTCCAGCATAGCTATGTCAGTTAGGAGTGTTAAAAATATCGAACCCTAACTGACACAGCTCTGCCAGCAAAAGCTCTAGTGTAGATGTAGTTATGCTTACTGTGTCTCCACTAAGAGGTTTATACTGGCTAACTCTTTCTAGTGTAGATAAGGCTTTATTGATGATATTGTGAGAGTCTCTCACAATAGAGGAGGGGTTCAACACAATGGGTTTTACAAACATAAATTAAGCCTCTCCACATACCTGTGAAATAAGTCATGCTTCTGGTTTGGGGTAGCTTTTTTGTGGGAATTGGATAATTCAGCTTTAGAAAGGAACAAACACCCTGGTGGAACAGTTGCATTGATAAGACTTTGCTAGCCTACTGGAATTCCCTGCTGTCATGTGAGATATTTGAGATGACTTGTCAAAAATCAATGCTTTAGAGCATTCATAGAATCATAGAATATTAGAGTTGGAAGGGACCTCAGGAGGTCATCTAGTCCACCCCCTGCTCAAAGCAGGACTAACCTCAGCTATATCATCCCAGTCAGGGCTTTGTCAAGCCTCAGCTTAAAAACCTCTAAAGATGGAGATTCCACCACCTCCCTAGGTAACCCATTCCAGTGCTTCACCACCCTCCTAGTGAAAAACATTTTCTTAATGTCCAACCTAGACCTCCTCAACTGCAACTTGAGACCATTGCTCCTTGTTCTGTCATCTGCCACCACTGAGAACAGCCTAGCCCCATCCTCCCTGGAACCCCCTTTCAGGTAGTTAAAGGCTGCTATCAAATCCCCCTCATTCTTCTCTTTTGCAGACTAAACAAGCCCAGTTTCCTTAGCCTCTCCTCATAAATCTTGTGCTCCAGCCCCCTAATCATTTTTGTTGCCCTCCGCTGGACTCTCTCCAACTTGTCTACATCCTTTTTCTAGTGGGGGGCCCAAAACTGGACACAATACTCTATATGCGGCCTTACCAATGCCGAATAGAGGGGAATAATCACTTCCCACGACCTGCTGGTAATGCTCCTCCTAATGCAGCCCAATATGCTATTAGCCTTCTTGACAACCAGGGCACACTGCTGACTCATATCCAGCTTTTTATCCACTGTTACCCCCCAGGTCCTTTTCTGCAGAACTGCTGCCTAGCTCGTCGGTCCCCAGTCTCTAGCTGTGCATGGGATTCTTCCTTCCTAAGTGGAGGACTCTGCACTTTTCTTTGTTGAACCTCATCAGATTTCTTTTGGCCCAATCTTCCAGTTTGTTTAAGTCCTTCTGTATTCTAACCCTACCTTCCAGGGTATCTACCACTCCCCCCAGCTTAGTGTCATCCGCAAACTTGCTGAGGGTGCAATCTACCCCATCTTCCAGATCATTAATGAAGATGTTGAACAAAACCGGCCCCAGGACCGACCCCTGGGGCACTCCTCTTGTGACTGGTTGCCAGCTAGACATGGAGCCACTGATCACTACTCGTTGAGCCCTATGCTCTAGCCAGTTCTCTATCCATTTTATAGTCCATTCATCCAACCCATACTTCTTTAACTTGCTGATAAGAATACTGTGAGAGACAGTATCCAAAGCTTTGCTAAAGTCAAGGCATATCACATCCACTGCCTTCTCTACATCCACAGAGCCAGTCACCTCATCATAGAAAGCAATTAAGTTGGTCAGGCATGACTTTCCCTTGGTGAATCCGTGTTGACTGTTCCTGATCACCTTCCTCTCTTCCAAGTGCCTTAAAATAGATTCCTTAAGGACCTGCTCCATGATTTTTCCAGGGATTGAAGTGAGGCTGACTGGTCTGTAGTTCCCCGGATCCTCTTTCCTCCCTTTTTTGAAGATGGGCACTATATTTGCTTTTTTCCAGTCCTCAGGGACCCCTCCCCCTGTTGCCATGAGCTTTCAAAAATAATAGCCAATGGCTCTGAAATCACCTCAGCCAATTCCCTCAGCACCCTCGGATGCGTTGCATCCGGCCCCATGGACTTGTGTATGTCCAATCCTTCTAAATAGTCTTGGACCTGTTCCTTCAGCACTGTGGGGTGTTCACCTCCTTCCCATTCTGTGCCATCCAGTGAAGCAGTCTGGGAGCTGATCTTGTCTGTGAAGACAGAGGCAAAAAAGGCATTGAGTACCTCAGCTTTCTCCACATCCTCTGTCACTAGGTTGTCTCCCTCATTCTCTAAGGGGCCCACGCTTTCCCTAATCTTCCTCTTGTTGGCAACATACCTGTAGAAACCCTTCTTGTTCCCCTTCACTTCCCTTGCTTGCTGCAACTCCAATTGTGCTTTGGCCTTCCTGATTTCATTCCTGCATGTTCGAGCAGTGTTTTTATAATCCTCCCTATTCATCTGACCAAGCTTCCACTTCTTGTAAGCTTCTTTTTTGTGTTTAAGTTCGCCAAAGACTTCTTTGTTAAGCCAAGCTGGACGCCTACCATATTTGCTATTCTTTCTGCACATCGGGATGGTTTGCTCCTGTGCCCTCAATAAGGTTTCTTTAAAATACAGCCAGCTCTCTTGGATTCCTTTCCCCCTCATATTAGCCTCCCAGGGAATCCTGCCCATCAGTTCCCTGAGGGAGTCAAAGTCCGCTTTTCTGAAGTCCATGGTCCGTATCCTGCTGTTCTCCTTTCTTTCTTTTGTCCGGATCCTGAACTCGACCATCTCATGGTCACTGCTGCCTAGGTTGCCACCCACTTCTACTTCCCCTACCAAATCTTCCCTGTTTGTGAGCAACAGGTCAGGAGAAGCACGGCCCCTAGTTGGTTGCTCCAGCACTTGCACTAGGAAATTGTCTGCGACACTATCCAAAAACTTCCTGGATTGTTTGTGCTCTGCTGTATTGCTCTTCCAGCAGATGTCAGGATGATTGAAGTCCCCCATGAGAATCAGGTCCTGTGAACTGGAAACTTTCCCTAGTTGAGTAAAGAAAGCCTCATCTACCTCATCCTCCTGGTCTGGTGGTCTATAACAGACACCCACCACGACATCACCCTTATTGTTCTTGCTTCTAAGCTTAACCCAAAGACACTCAACTGGCTTATCTCCAGTTTCATTGAATGCTTATTGGTTGATGATGTCATCTAGCTCTTAATAAATACCAGGGGGTCCGTACTGTGTCCTGCTTGTTTTTGACAATTTCTTCCTCTCTGACAAATTTGACTTAGTCTGAAGCCGTTTTTCGGGTGTGTGGAGAGTTCTCATTAACTGTTGTTTTTCAACTACAATGTTCCATCCTATTCCCTGGTATTCTCCTTAGAGCTCTAATGGGCTGTGCTGCTTATATGTAGTTCAAGGCATGGGAAAGAGAAGCAAAAAGCAAAACAATAGCTGCTATTGCATATGCATACAAGGAAAATTATTGAGGTTTCAAAGTCAGGCACTCAGAAGTTGGGAAATGCCAGAATTAAAGTTTCCCTTCAACCTTAATCTGGCCTTCTTGTACATGTCCATTAGTACGCCATTTTGAATTACATGATCACATCCTACTTTTTCCACTCCATCCCTCATGGACTAAGGAGGCTGAGGCTCTGCACTTCACCAGGGCATGGGTTTGTTTTTTTTCTGTAACAGCAACAGACTCTACTCAGTGAGTTCATGGGGCAGCAGAGCCTTGAGGCTTTCGTTGTCTGGAAAGCATGTCCACAATGATTCTGTATAAAGAACCAACTTAGGAGAAATTTTAGCCAAATTGTGTAATTTATCCCTCTTCCATGGCTCATGGCATTGAAGAGGAATTGGTTTTCTTAACAAGACAGCACTCTCACCAAGTGCGCATTGCACAGGGAGAGTTAGTGCTGGAAAGCTGGCCCAGGCCCAAGAAAATCTGGGAAGGGGTAGAGACATCTGGGCTGACAGTGTTCTCTGGTGGGACTTCTGAATATCCTAACCCCTCTTGCATGCGAAACTAAATGCCAATAACTGCTTTGCAATGTGATCAGAGGGTCTTTCCTCCCATGGCTGCTTGATCTATTAACAGTATTTTTGTGCTGTTTCCATGGCAACAGCATGCTCTTTTTTTTCCCCCCCTCATGGTGGCTGTTGCTTTGAGGATTAAACCTGTAGACAATTCTTAGCCTTGTTTTTCCCCCACAGAGCGTTCAGCCAGCCTGGGGGTCTGCAGCTAAGAGGGATGGGATGGGGGGAATGTGACTACTGACAGAATCAATGTGATCATAAAGTGGTGATGGAAGGAACTAGCCCTGTGGTTTTTGATGTTAATAAGATAGTTATGAAGTGTTGGCTTGTTCCTGACTGTTTGTTAGCGGGGGCTTGGGACCTTGGAGTTACGAACTGCTATTTCAGGTCTTTGCCTGTACTCTGTAACTTCACACTGTAACAGTCCCATATCCACACTCCCTTTTGTATGTCTCCTTGTAAGATGGTGTTTTGACATCACACACCACATTATTGCACTTGCTGCACTGCACTTGCTGATTCTCATGAAACTTACCCCGGTTTGCAAGGAAAAGCAGGCTTTGCTATATGCTCCATCTATCCCAGTGAAAGGCATTTATTAGCAAAGTAGGAGGGGTTCTGAGAGACCAGAAAAGCAGCATTATGCTAGTCTCTATGGCAACTTCTGTGGGGCTATGTTAGGCCGTAATAGTTCTGGGGTAGCTAGAAACTCCTCTGCCAATCAGGGTGTTCCCCGCTGTGCCTCCTGCTTGGCGGGCTGGGACTGTAGCCATTGAGGAACTGCCCCCACACTTTTATTCTGTAAAGATATTGAATAGATCTGGATCTTGTCATTAATAGTCATCATTTAAAAATAGATGACAGCAAAGGGAGATTATTTGGTATCAGCATTCACATCAGCATGAACTGGAACAGCTTGTCTTTTCCCCCAGAAAACTGTAGGCTTGTCTCGTGACCTGTGGTTAGGAAACCACACTCTTCTTGTGCGCCACTGCCTAATGGCAGATTAATCGTAGGTGCTTTTGAATGGCAATTATTTTATTTTCCCTGTCTAATTCTCTCCCCCACTCTCCTAATTCTAAGAGCTGAGCCATCACCCTTTTTCTGCACAGAGCAGCAGATGCATAAAGGACCAAGCTACTTTTTGTGTCACTGTTTATCCATGTCTTTCCTCTTCCTTCACCTCAGGATGCACCTTTTTTTTTAATTTAAACTGCTGAGTGCATGGAGCTGGTTGTATAGGGTACTGCATGGACAGGTTCGTTAACTCATGGTGGGTCATTTTAAAATTTTGCAGAAGTGAAAGTGTGATCCAGACAAGCTGATTATTTCACCAAGGCTAGGTTTTGGAGTCCCCTCCTTTAAGAGGGCTAAGCTCTATGCCAGAAGGAATCCTGACAGAAGGTAGAACATGGTGGATCTTCATCATTTTAGTCCCTACTGTTCCAAGCTCAGAACACTGGAGATATGAAACTGATTGCCACAGAATAACTAGTTTGCATTGATTCGCAAAATTATATGGATGATGGGTAACATGGCATAATAAGACAGTCATAGTGCAGAGATGCACCATTTGTGCAATGACTAGACAGGATTGGGGCCGAATCTTCATTAATGATCTGGAGGATGGGGTGGATTGCAGCAAGTTTGCAGATGACACTAAACTAGGGTGAGTCATAGACATGCTAGAGGGCAGGGATAGGACATAGAGTGACCTAGACAAATTAGAGAATTACAATTAAGTATAGAACCTGACGAGGTTCAACAAGGACAAGTGCAGAGACCTGCACTTAGGCTGGAAGGATCTCATGCATAGCTACAGACTGGGGACTGACGGGCTAGGTAGAAGTTTTGCAGAAAAGGACCTGGGGGTTACAGTGGACAAGAAGCTGGATATGAGTCAACAGTTTGCCTTTGTTGCCAAGAAGACGAACAGCATATTGGGGTGCATTAGTAGGAGCATTGCCAGCAGATCAAGGGAAGTGATTATTCCCCTCTATTCGGTACTGGTGAGGCCACTTCTGGAGTATTGTGTCCAGTTTTGGGCCCTCCACTGCAGAAAGGATGTGGACAAATTGGAGAGAGTACAGTGAGGGCAATACAAATGATTAGGGGGCTGGAGCACATGACTTCTCAGAAGAGGCTGAGGGAACTGGGCTTGTTTAGTCTGCAGAAGAGAAGAGTGAGGGGGGATTTGATAGCAGCCTTCAAATACCTGAAAGGGGGTTCCAGGGAAGATGGAGCTAGGCTGTTCTCAGTGGTGGCAGATGACAGAACAAGGAGCAATGGTCTCAAGTTGCAGTGGGGGAGGTCTAGGTTGGATTTTAGGATAAACATTTTCACTCGGAGGGTGGTGAAGCACTGGAATGGGTTACCTAGGGAGGGGGTAGAATCTCCATCCTTAGAAGTTTTTAAGTCCCAGCTTGATAAAGCCCTGGCTGGGATGATTTAGATGGGGCTGGTCCTGCTTTGAGGAGCGGGTTGAACGAGATGACCTCCTGAGGTCCCTTCCAACTCTAATCTTCTAGGATTCTATTGTTCAGTTATCTTTACCTCAATCAAATGCGAAAAGCTAGTAAGGGTTAAGGGTTGAGCTTACTCATCAGAAGATAAAGACTTGAGACTGAATGCACTACCTGAACTCTACTACCTTGTACTCATTCATTACGACAGTCTTTAATGACAGATCCTATTTATTATACCTTCATATCCAGGACTTTTACATCCTTACATACACATAATATTGGTGTTTGTAAATATTTAATATATTTTATTCTTGTAAAGTTCCACTAACTTCATTGTCCGAGTGCTCAAGTATACCTTTCGTTCAGATTTGTATGTTTCTTCTCTCTAAAGTGTGTATGTTAGTAATTTTGTCAGCATCGCTATAGTATACACTTAATACACTCCAATTTGGAGACAGATACCTCTCTGGAAAGTAACTGTCACTCATAAGCTTTTTCTCAAATAAATACATAGAGTTGTATTATCCATATATTTTGATGATTGACTTTTTATGTAGAACTTTATTTAATCTGCATTTTAATGTGATTTGTCCTCTCACTCTCTTAATATACTTCAGATATATTTGTGTATTTAATGGGCTGTCTTTAGGAATCGGTAAATGGTTTGTTGAATTTCACGGACAGCGTTTATTCATGTTCAACGTGAAATTGATAGTTTGGGTTAAACTATATTACCCTGAGGAAAATTTAAGTACAGGAAGAGGTATCAATGGAGTAAAGTTGATGACATGTTCATTGAAGAAGCGCACGTTCTAATTTCCTTGTAGACATGTGCACTAGCATACCGCACTTTTCACTATTTATGTTAGTGTAGTACCTTTTACTGCTTTTATTTAAATATTGCAGACTTTGTGTGACATATGCACAGCAGCTCACAGTACTGCATGTGTGTACCTTAGGTTCTGAGATGTGGAGGGAGGGGAAAGATGAAATATTTGAGCAATAACTTGTGATCATACAATTGAAGATTATATTGTGGTTTTTTTTTTTTTGCACAAGGGACAGACTTGAGAGTACCTCTTAAGGCATTATTTTATCTTCTTCTAAATTATAAAGAAAAATATTTTAGATTGACTTACTGTTGCATTAAAAAAAGATTTTGCATTTAGCTTCCTAGGTTTTTAAAAAAAGAATACTTCAGAAGTATCAGTTTCCAGAGCCACCTCATTGCTAACAGCTTGTAAAAATTGCAGATAAGGTTTATTAATTTCATAATCTTACTCTATTTAGCTGGATGCATCCTGAACCCAGGTCCTCTTGCCTAAACAAGAAACCTATGCCTTCTGCCGGATTTGACAATGTGTTTATTAAAAGATCAGAGTGTGACATTTCATGTTCGTTTAACATTCAGTAATTCACCATTAAACTGCTCAGCACAAGCTCAATTTATGTTAATGCTGTTTTGATTAAGTAGCACTTATTACCAGTCACTATCATTTGGCCAAATCCAGTTCCTAGCAGATATCTCAATGAAGGAGCCATCTTGCTCGGACATGTTTCAGTTAAGTAGAGCATATTATGCTAATGTTTTACATTTCTATAGCACCTTTCATTCCATAGCGTTTTAGACAATTAACTATGTGTAGTACCAGGGAACTGCAGCAGTGCTAGAAGGGGAAGTGTTGTATTATGACCAGAATAAATTAATTCCCTGTGATACATTTTGTAACTTTTATAGCCTACTTGTATCATTTACAGGTTTTGAAGTCTTGTTGAAAATATTAATCTGGTACCTGGCATCGAACTCCGTTTATGTACCTTGTGGAAGAAAGTCTGAGCTAAACCTGCCTAAATTTGAGCAGATGTCTCTAGGGATGCTAAATATTCCAAACCTCATGTTTAAACCATCAAGTACTCCTCTTAAACCCCTCCAGTCAAGCCTGAACCTCCATGGCTACGCTGAGCACCTTTGCTCTCATTTTCTTTTACAATCATTTTCTCTCTCACAGAAAACGTTTACGCCAAACCTTCTGTTCCTCAAAATCCTTTCCATGCCTTCTCTAGTCACATACTCTGAGTTTCATTCACAACCCACCCTTTCGGGGTTCTGGGGAAGGGAGAGATGTTTGTTTTCCATATGCAACACTGCCCGCTGTTCCTCCAGATTGTAATAATCCCAATTTAGTCCTCACAGATCCCTTTTATTGATTGATTTCCCTCCATTTTACAGATCCAGGACAGCCTTTTTTAAAGTGTGGGCACAAAGCACTCCAGACACTTGTGCAAGCCAGAACTGTGCACACATAAAGTTAGATGAGCATGTTTTGCATGCTTTGCATGTACAATTTATGGCATGTGCATTTGGGCCTTTGAGACGTTTCCAGTGTCTCACTGTAAAGATAAGTGTAAGATGCTCCAAAGCTGATGTCTGACCCATGACACCAGGTGAGTCACTGACCATGTTCTAGTCATCTGAAAAGTGGTGTTGATAATGTTTTACTCCTTCATCGTGGGTGTGGGTGGAGAAGAAAAGAAACATGCTAGTCTTGACAGTGAACGGCTGATCTCAGAGCTATCTGGATGTGTGTTGTGAATTTGAGTTCAAACTCAGCAGTTAGCTGACCCGTTGTTGTAACATCTGAGTTTCTCAGGGAGATACTTTGCTTGTGTGTGTGTGTGGCTCCAGTGGCCTCCATTCTGCTAGTGTCCATAATCTGTGGGTTGTCTTATTGCCTGGGGAGAGCAGGGCAATAGACTGTGGCCCTTACCCTTTGGATTTGTGTTGTGTAATCATATAGCTACATAAAAGTCCATGGTGCTTTACAACACAGAGAGAGGCAGGGCTCCTGCCTGGAAGAACTGAGACTCACTCAAACATATCCCACAGTCTGTGGGCTGCACTGTGAATTGTGAGAAAAGGGGAGCAGTAGGGCCATGGTTGTGAGCACCCCTGCCCCCCCTTTTCGATGTGATTGTCCCTGCCACTGGTGGTTTTATTGGTGAATCCAGAGAGGTAAGTAGGCAGGGTGGTGATGCATTAGCGGCAGTGACCTTTCCCCACCCGCTTTTGACTCATATGTCCATGCCATCTGTCAGCTGCATTATTGATGAGGGGGAAGGGGAGGGGTTGGTGGGGGCGAGTTCTGAGTTTGATTTACTGTTGGCATCGTAATGCTTGAAGGAAATCAAAGATATGGCAAATGAGAGCTGGTGCGAGTTCCGATGAGGGCTTTTTGAGGCTCTAATGGTCCTTGTAGTGGAATCCTCCTGTATTATTCATGCCCTTTGTGCTGTGAGCCATGCTGTTCTGAAAGTGGGAGGGGGAAGGATGAAAGGAAATTAACCCCATAGTGCCAGGTGCCAATAGGAAGAAGGGGGTATTAAAAGTTTTGTGGCAAAATAATAATTCAAGCAGCGTGTCTGAAAGAAAGAAGGCAAATGTTGGCCCTGAATGTCAAGGAGGCTACCAAGTACTTCTGTTCCAGCAGCAGAATTCTGTGCCTTGGACCAAATGGGCAATCCCCCTGAACATGTAGTGTACAGACCCTGAGGAATCTCTTTCCAACCACCACCTTTCTCCCCCCTTGCTCCCTCACCAAAGTGTGTCCAACAGTTTGAGAAGAAGCCATTCTTTGGAGCTGCTTTCCAAGATGGTGCTATGAAGCTTTCCAGATGTGTCAGTTAATGTGCCGGAGGGTAACTCTATGGACATCTTCACTCGAGAAGGCTTTGCCACATTAGGAATGATTGTAATGGCTAAGACTTGTCCTTATGGTTCCCAGATCAGGCACCAGGATCTTCTCGTCCTAGGCTGAGTCTACAGGTGTTCTCGTTGGGCTAGTGACCATTCCTTTCAATATATTCAGGTTTCCTTAGAGCTTTAGACTGTTTGATTTTGGGAGTCTTCTCTCCCCCATCTTTCTTCCCTCCTTTAAGTTATCACTGCATCATACTGGAGAAGTGCTGTGCATCCCAAGGGGATTTTTGGTGGGGCTAGAGGTAGGAGGCTTTTAATGTGGTGGATCCATTTCAGTAATTGATCCGGGATATTTGTGCTGTGACTCTCTTCTCCCTCTACTCCTCAGAGACTGCACTGTGAGCAGCCAGGGCATAAAATGAATTATTGCAGACAAGCAAAAAAGGAGAGCCCAGTGCAGCAGCTGGGAACTACCTTGAGACATGGAAGACAAAATGCATATAAACAGGGGCCCCGTATAGTCATGTGTAGATCTTGGGTGTATCTTAATTTACCAGATGTACTCTCTCAGGAAGGGCTGCTGCATAGTGGTACATGGGAAGCTAGGGAGCACAGAGCTATAGAAATATAGCCACAAACCCGCCAGGAATTGGGTCACTTCTGAACAAACACTCCCCTGCCCCCCGCAATTATCCCCTGTTTGCATAGACTTTCGCTGAATTCAGCCATCCTCAAAAAAATCATGGCTGGAGTAATATTTTCAAAAGCACATAAATCACTTAGAAGTCTAAATTCCATTGACTTTCACTGTGACTTAGGCTCTTAAGTGACTTAGAGGCTTTTTAAAAGTTTACCTTAGATTCCCTAGCCGCCTTTAATGAACACTCATTGGGTATGCAGGTTTGCTGCTTTCCCTTGGGGGATCATCTCTGAGTATTCTTGTATATAAGCTACTTTTGGGATGGGTGTTGGGTGAAGATGTTGGATTTAACATTGTGAAAGGACCGTAAGGATTGTTAGAAAAATACTACAGTGCACACTGTGCTTTAATAATGGGCTGGGGTCCATAAATGCATCCTAGTCCCTTCAAGTGACATAAACAAGGAAGATGAGTGGGAATGGTAGTTCCGTAGAAATTGCTTTGGGTCTCTTGAGAATTGCATCTGCAGATACCCACTCTTGATACATTCACATTGCCTGTGCAGCCTCAAAACTCTATCACATGAGGCACTGGCTACTTTTACCTCTTGAACTTTGTCTGTGCTACTAAAATTGCCTATTGCTAGCACGTATTAGCAGTGGATGCAGCTGAACGTGGTTTAACTGCACGTGTTGCTGATGGCAAGTCGTGATCAGCGGTGGTTTAGAAACCATCATTAAAGCTTTGTTCTGGGTTATTGCAATTAACTATGTACAGCAGTGTTTCAGCTACAGCAGTTTCCAACACCTGATGTTGGCAGCGGATAGTTTTTGTAGCACAGAGCAGGCCTTTGAATACAAGGTGCAGCCGTGTTAATTAATCTGTGACTGCAATGTAATTACTCCTTCCCCCTATCACTGTATACAGGGTTAGTGACAAACCATGAGGGGATACATTGTAAAAGTTCTAGAAAGCTTCAGCTGGAAGGCTGCCCCAGTTTGGGAAGATGGGTAAGTGGCGGAGAAGTCCAGACTGGTGGAGTCTTATGCAGAAACTCTGTTTACAAGGTAGGAAAATAATGTTCTTTTGTGGAACTTGTGGATAACTGCAGGAAATTTCCCTGATATTTCTTTGAGGCTGTTTTATGTTCTTAGCTCACTTTTGTAGATTACTGACATGCTTGCTTGGGTATCTATATCAAGTCTCTGTGGTGGTACTGTCCCTTTAAAATGGAATAAGCAGGTGTATTGAGCAAAAAACTGCTCAGCAAAGCAGTAGCTAGGGGTTTATGTGTAGCTGCATTAGGTAGGAAAGTGGGAGACCCATGCTTAGATTTGAATTCAGTCTTCCACTCTTCGTGCCTGTAAATGATTTAATCTTGCAAAGGTATGTGCTCAAACACTAGGGGTAAGGTGCAGGCCCTGTGACTTTAAACAAAGGAGCTATGTGCTTTATCCTCCATTGCAACTGCTACAAAGGAGAAGGGAATGGGAAATAAAAAAGAAACTCCCCAAGTATGAGAGTGCAGGGAAACCCCACTCCCTTTCATTTGAGGCAGTGTGACAGGAAAGTCCTGCTCTGGAGAACAGGTAAGCTTACCCTGGGAAATAAGGGGGAGGGAGAGCAGAGAGAGACTATTTTGTATAAGACACACTGGCTCCATTTGAGTGTTTACTAATCCTGCCTTGCTTAATTTTGGCAGTATGTGACTGGTTCCAGCTGGGCTTGGAAGTTAGAGCCAAATTGAATTGAGGTAGAGTTCAGTGCATTGCATCTGTTTGTCTGGAGATCATTGTCCGTAAGGCCAGCTACTCGTATCTGTTATAGGTTGAAGCCCTTTGACAAGAACTAAAATGGTGTTCCCACATTTTCCTTAACTGAAAATTTACAAAATATAGGGAAACCAGCAAAAATTGTGGAGACACAAAGGCAGCAGAATCCATTACTTTTTTGCACCTACAATTTTCTTCTTGGCCTGCTTAGCATTTGAGCTGAAATTCCTAGGAATGGTTCCTGCCTCATAAACATACACAGAGAAGTGTGTGCGTGTTTTATATGTTATGGACCAGTAAAGAGATCCCAAGCAGTGGAGTAAGGGATCTTTCCTCCTCGCATCAGTGTACAAACATAATGGCTGTGCCTACATTCATCTTCTTCGCGAGCGCACTGCCCACTGCACCACCACTGGTAGCAACGCTGAGTGCGAGCACAGGACGCAGGGTTTTTACTACTATATTGTCTCGTTCCGCTTGGAGCTGGTCTAGATGAGACGCTGGTATCAACCTTTGCATTAGTGTTTCCACTGTTCCGCCCCAATGACATTAACAGTTGGGAAATGGAAGGAGTTTTAAAGAAAAATGCCAGTGTAGACAAGCCCAAAGGTGCTTCCTATGGAAGGAATTGGTCTAAAGTGTTCATTTGGGTTTGCCAGTCCTTGCTCATCCCCCCGCAGCCCAGCCCATTTGCTCACTGTTCTTCTACCCTGTAATCAACTGAACCGCTTACTGCTGTGGGTGGTGCATTCCCTCCTGACTTTGAGCGTTGTCTGGGTGGGAGTGCACGTGAGAGAAGGCGGGAGGAGCGAGTGAGTGAGTGTACATGTGTGTCTAATGCAAGGGCAAGAACATTTGGGGGGAGAGTGGGATGCGTGTTTGGCCGGAGATAGGATTGTATCAAGCTTGAATAGGCATGTGATGTGTGTCAGGGCCAGCATGGGCTGGGGCAGGAGGAATCGTTACAGAGAGCTCCAGTGCCTTTGCAGTGATACAGAGGGAAGGAAGAGAGAGGCTTTCCCATTGTTTGACAGGGATGTGTGTGACTAATTTATAGGGAAAACTGCTTTTGGAGAAATGTAATTGTATATTTATTCTTCTGGGGACAGTGGAATGTGTAAATACAAAAGAGCTTTGATGCTGCAGTTCTTTGCTTTCATGTGTTCCTCCGTGTTGGCAGTGCCTTCTATGCAGAAACTAGCTGAGAGATGGCAGCCCCAAGACGTGGTCATTTTGGGTGGGAAAAGCATCCAGAGTGAGGTGGGGACTGCGGGCACCTACCTATAAAATCCTTAGCACCCCAGCAAGGCTGGAACAGCTGAGTAAATGAGAGCACAGCTTGATATTTCTCTAAAGCTGTCCATGCCTGGCAGAGCATCTACCCCCAACACTGGTAAACAGCAAACACTGCCTGACATTTCTTCTCACACTTGCAGCAGGACCAACATTGGGAGCAGCAAATGACGGTGGTGGCTAGCATCTCTGCTGCTGATGCAAGCCAATGAATGGCAAGGACTTCCAGCTTGTAAAATATTGCTTCCTGACTGCGTATTCTCCCATGCTGCTAATGAGATTCCTATACAGTAATCTCCTTCCAAGCCTTTCACAGGTGCCAGAGAAAGACGTTTACTCAACATGTTTGAAAAAAATCCCCAAACCTGTCAAGGTATATAGCCCTTGACTTTGAAAGCTGAGGGATTCCCCAGGAGAAAATACCATAGTGCTAAAAGTTGCAGGCTGTAAATCAATGCCATTGGAGAGCAGGGGGTGTGATCGTGCAGACCCTGTGCAGCCACTGAAATACCGTGGTGGTGAGGGGGAGTGAGCAGGCTTCCCACATTCCCCTGCAGTTTCTGCTCTTTGGATCCTGTTATAAATTGAATCCTGTACATGTCTGTTTTTGAAACTGGAACCGGACCCTCTTTCGCTGGCTGTGTTTTTTGAAATCCACCCAAGGAACAAGAGTGTGAGTGAATGAATAGAGCATAGCTTCAAAGCCTTTCAGTGCCCCAAGACTCCCAGCGATCTGCATGGCAAAACTGTATTTGTACAGCCTGTTCTGAGTGCATTGGAGACCATGGGGCCAGGTATGCACAGGCCCTTTGAAACTAACATTCCAGGGATTGATGAAGAGTAGCCAGTAGGGCGTTTTCCATCTCTGACTATGCAGGGACAGAGTGGAGCCTGTTTAGGGTGTATTTGGGCCCAAATGTGCTTCTGAAAGGTGTCTTGCGAAAGAAAAAAAAAAAAATGGTTTGTGTGCCATCCTGCTGCATTACCATGTATAAAGGAGATGTGAAATGAGGTGTTTAATGTTTTAAGAGCTGAAAGCGCAAAGGTTTATACTTGTGGGAGTTTTACCTGGGCAGGCTAAGTCTGCTTTTCCCTGGGTTTCCTGGACTTTTTGGAGAACTCATTGGAGGTTGCAGAGGGATGTATTTCAAGCATGCTCAGCATTTCATTGAAGAGACAGTGGTTTGGAATCTGTAACAAAGGCTTCTTTTTTCTCAATTCTCTCTGACACTTGACTTAAAGGTGAACTGAACATTTATATTTTTAAAAGTTGGACTTGTGTCCTTTTCACTTCTTTATGATGTCCACAGAACATTTTATTTTTTTAAGTGTTTAAATGTTTAAAATTGTTTTTCTGCCTTTTTTTAATCTTAAAAATAACAGGGATGTCAAGTATGGACTTCCCTGGTTTTGCTGGAGGAACACCTGGGGAGGAGAGGTTCAAGTGTGAATGGGAAACTCTCTCACCTTAACTGAAAGGTCAGAGAGTTAGATCTTTAACAAAAACTTCCTTTTTCTTCATGCTTCTTAGTCATGAAAATTAAATAGATGTTAACAAAAACAAAATACTACAAAGTCCCTTCTTTTCTCAGCTGCCCAACTTCCACTTCCTGGCTCTTGTGACATTCTCTAGGAACGCTGGAGTCTTCAGGGCTAGACGAGATCTGAATTTCAAACACAAAGGGTTCATTTTCTGTTTGGTATTTTTAAGGCACCAACACAGCAAGCCCTACACCTTGCTATGGATGGACAGCTTGTACTTATTTTGTCAATATTCAAGAAGTACTCAAAGATTTGGGACTCCATGACATGTATGAAGACAGTGTCCGTGCCCTGAAGCACTTAATCTAAAAATCCAAGCCTCAAGAAGAGTAGGGAAAGAGAGATGGCGTCCAGATTTGGCTTACTTTCTTAGGCAAAGTTGTCTTTGGAAAGGCACAAGGCATCCGTATTGATTGAGATGTCTGAAACACCCTGAATGCTACAGAGTCTTTTTGCACACCATTGCTGGAAGATCCCAGAGGCCTATGCACAAACTGAAATGTTGCTAAAATTTTGCTGACTGCTTTCCTGCTTCGGTTAAATATTTAATGCCTTAACAGGGGACATATAAAACATGCCTCTTATTCCCTTCCCCTACCCTTCCTGCTGCTCCAATACATTATGCAGCCAAAGAGACTCTCCATCCAGTGAAGCAGGACTGAATGCAACCCTGCTGTGGACAACACTACCAGCCTGTCTGTCACTCAGACCTGTAACCAAGGCATTTTCGGCATCAGGCCTCTCTCTAGGGCTCTCTTCTAGGGCCATGTCTAAACCTTGCTGATTCTTTCTGCATCACATTTCTAGCTATCCACCCAGCTGAAACGCTCAGCCAGGTTCTCATCATCTCATGTCTCAATTACAGCAGTATCCTTTTTTCCGGTCTTGACAAATGCAAGTCCTGCTTGTAGCCATTCAGGATGGTGCTGCGAAGATCGTTTTCCTGACCTGTCAGTTTGACTGTCACCCCATCTTTGAATCCTTCCACTGGCTCTTCCTTCTTTAGTGCATCAAACACAAACTTACTTGTCTTCGCTTTCCAGGCTGTTCATGGCTGAGCCCTGCCTTACCTCATTTGCAATCAGGATGTTGACTCCTGCCTCCGATCATTCCACGATGCCAGCCTCCATCTCCCTTTTGTTAAATTTCCAATCAATTTTCCCATGCTGCCCTTTTTGGAAGAGCTCTCCATAAGCATTCACAAAGCGACCTTGTTCAAATCTCTACTCAAAACTCCTTTGCTGTGATACCTACCAAAAAGCTGGACAGCAGTAAGAACGCTGCTGTGCTGAAGGGAGCCTGTCATGCTGATCAGTATTGCATTGTTTCCATGTACTCCCGTTTGTCTGTATCCAACTGTCCTCTCTTGCCTTAAACTTAGATTGTGAGCTCTTGAGGCAGGGACTGACCTTTTGTTCCATGTTTGTACACTCTTAGCACAGTTGGGTCTTGGTCCTTTATTATGGCTCCTAAGTGCTATGACAATACAAAGAAGAATAATGTTATTTATGCAAAAGAGTCCAGTCCCAAATTGTTTTAAGCTTCCTGCTTTAGTCCATAAGAATTGCCATAGTACAGCAGAGCAGCGATCCATCAATACTCAGGTGTCCTGCTGCAGTAGTCAATACCAGATGTTTCAGAGGAAGAAATCCTGCAGTTGGCAGTTGTGATAACCTTCAGTGATATTTTTTGAGGTTACCCAAGGTGTCTGGGGAGAATCACTACCACTTCCTTACCGCAGGAGTTAGCCCATTGTGTGCCTACCAAAGGAAACTCTGCCCAGCTACTGGCTGCTGGCAACTCACTGCTCCCTTCAGGTTCCTCGAGTCATGCTCTTCCCTCTTGCAGGCTAGTAGTTTACACACATCCCTTCGTTACACTCATGTGCCCAGTCCCTTGTCTTCTAGTTACCCTCAGTGTACACCAATTCGCTACCTCCATGGAAGCGGCACTCCCAATTCTCTGGTATCACCTCAATTCATTGCTCTCTTTTGCACAAGACACTTAGACGTCTCTATAGTAAGACCAACTTGAAGTTAATATAACAGAGCTTGGGATAAAGATTCAAATAAAAGCAATTATAAGGAGTTAGAAACATTGGGTTACAGGTAAAATAAAAACATAAATTTATAGCCTGTCCTTAGTAACAGATTACTTTCCTGCTTAACCATCTGTTCCTCGCCCAAAGGTTAGTCCTTACAGCTCTTGTCCTGTCCGAAGAACTAGGATCCACGTCTCAGGAGCCACCTCCTGTAATGGATCCCAACTTAGGCCATTTCTTTGGCTCTTGTACACTTACAGGCTATTGTTTCTCAGCCCCTGGGGCCCCCTCTTCAGAAACCCTTCCTGGGGCTCCTTTGTCTTGGTCAATGCTCAAGTCTCCACCTGGACCAGACAGTAAACAAAGTGCTGTCTCCTCCAGTGTCCGTTGTTCTCACCACTGATTGAATTAGCCCTGAGATCCTGCCTTACTTCCGGTGACAGTCTCACTTCAACAGTTTCGCAACCTAATATTTTACAATTTACGTATCTCCTAAACTATTTCCCATACAGTGTTTCACAGTAACCACGACAATCAGCTAGTTTTTTAGTTCTCAACAGAGGCCACAGACGATCTGCTTTGGTGTAATATTGAGAAGATGGTCAGACAGAGATGTAATATACCTGCCAGGGCGTACCTGGGCAGGTTTGTGTCACACCTGTCCCAGAAAATGTTTCCTTCTAGCCCTCAAGATTAGAATATGCCTTCTGCCCTGAAGCAGGAGAGTCTGTATCTCTTCTCAAACGTCTAAATTTTGTAATGTTTGCTGTTATAGCTCTGAATATGCTTGTTGTTTATCTAAATGTCTCATTCCTTTTTGAATCCTGCTGAGCTCATTTAGCAATGAGTTCCACCAGCTAATTGCGCATAATATCAAAAAGTGTTTTCTTTAATCAGCTTTGAATTTGATACCTTTCAGTTTCAGTGACTGTCTCCTTGTTCTTTTGTTATCAGAGAAGATGAATGGAAGTTCCTGAATTACCTTCTCTATACAATTGATTATTATTAGAATTTTATCTAGTCTCTTCTTACTCCTCTCCTCTTTAAGGTAAACAATCTCAAACTTCCCAATATTTCTTGATATGATAATTTTTCAATGCCCTTCATCATTCTTATCTGCTGTCTCAGAACCCCATGCTGTATTCTAGGTGAGGGGTATCATTGATTTATAATGGTGTAGTATTCTCCCCCCCTCATTCCTTAGGGATTGTTATGTCTTGTTGGCTTTTTTGATAGCTGTTGCATGTTAAGCATAGATTTTCAGTAAACTGTCCACAGTGATGTCTGGGTCTTTTTCCTGAGTTGATACAATTAATTTAGAACCCAGTGAAAAAAGTATGAGTAGTTCAAATTATTCCTTTCAATGTGCATTACTTTGCATTTATCAACATTAAATTTTATATACCATCATGCTTCCCATTTGCCTTGTTTGGTTAGGTCCCTCTTAAGTTTCTTTATTCTATTTTTATCATATCAATCTATTTGCAAGAAACAGAAATAAGGCTTATCGGAGTATAATTCCCCAGATCACTCCTTGCACTTCTTAAAAATATAGGTATAATGTTTGCTATGCCCAAGTCTCTAAACCATGTTCCACTGTGTCAACTGATCAGTTTATCTGTGAGTGTTTGAAGTCCTCCTCTATTATCACTTTATCAGACTTTATTGCCTATTTGATCTCTCTCAGCATTATGTGCTCAGAGTCCTTTTCCTGATTTGGAGGCTGATAGTAAAGGCCTACTAGTATATGTGTATTATTATGTTATTTGGGTCTTTGTCTCACATCTGGGTCTTGGGTCCCAGGCTCTGCTGGCCTGGAAGTGAGACAAACCTTGACCACGAACTCCGAAGACTGTATAGTTTCCTACCTTTATGCATACATTGTTGATGCCTTCCATGGAAGAAGTTTTGGAAGAGGCATTAGCTAAATCATGGCTCCGTTTTACCCAGTGCACTTGATGCTATATTCACCCTGACTTGGCACTTCTGTTCTGAAGGATATCCGGATGGCTGCAGGATGATAGAATAACCAGGCCCACTAGTCATTAGAACAAAACCCTAAAACCACTTTTTCTTCCTTTCTCCCTTCACTACCTAATTTATGAGCATTATTTAATTCTGTTCTACCTGCAGCAGACAAGCAACGTTGGATAACTCCTTTGTATGGCAAGCCGTATCTTCCACTTGTCAGCAATTGTGCATTACTTCCGTGCTGCAACGTTATATGGTTTCTAGGTCTATCTGTGTCTTCAGAGCTGCACAGATGCCCCACTCCCCTTTGTTGCCTCACACAAGTACTTATGGATGGCAATATGTAACTTTTTCTGGCATGAGCTTATGGAGAGTCAGAAATTTAATGGCAAAGTTGTTTCCTGGTAAATGGGAGCTCTGAGTTTCTATTTTTACTAGTAGTCTTTTCAGTCAAATTAACCTACTGGTGCTGGGCTCTTGGATTCCTTGATGTTTCCAGTAACAAGGAGTCTGTGTACTAGTGCCTGTGATTATAAGGTCAGATGTTTGATGCAACATGTGATGCACTCATCTCATTGTGTTAAGGTGCCAATATGCCTCATTTTGTCAGTATCACTTTATCAGCAGAGACTTTAGTGCCTTCTTCATGTTGTCTGCTTTGCAAAGCACTGACTTCAGAGGGCTTTGCAGCCTGCACCTGTGAACTTCTGCTGGGGGTCGATGAAAGGTCAGGGTAATCAAGCTAGAGTAACTTTCCGTTTTACTCAGATGAGGGCTGGGGAAAGGTTGCCTGGTTTGAGGGAGAATTTCATTGTGATGGATTAACTTTCCCTTGAATAGTTGTTTTATGGCACAGCTGAATGAGAGATTGTAACTTGGCTGACAGCAGCGATCCCAGCCAGTGTAATTAAAAGCAGCTGTGTGGGTAGGGAGTCAGCAGCTGGGACCAGCCTCCATCTTCAGCTTTCCTCAGGTATGCCTCATTCTGACCGACAAGGCTCCCTCTGCTTGTAGCCCGGTGTAACAGATGTACTCAGAAGTCTGAGGTTCCTTGCACTTGCATTTCCTGCCAGGACAGAGTTTATCCCTCCCATATGCTACAGTCAGTGGGTCACTGATGAAGCTCCAGCACCAAAAGACAAAGTCAAGTTCGTGCGCAATTTTCCAGGCCCCCGAGGTTTTAATCCCCAAAGCATGTGCTGCCACGCAGCAATGAGAGAGGATTCTGTGAACCCTTGAAAGGATATTACTGGCTTGGATTTTTCCATTCTCACACTTTGCCCTACTATGATCAAAACCATGTGAATATTTCCTGTGGTGCATCGTAAGTGAGCATCTCACACTGAAACGGGAAAGGAGATACCTGTCTGCGACATATTAAGTGACTTCAATGCAGTGGTTTGCTTTAATTACATATTACACTCAGCCCCTAACTTCCAGAAGTCTATTGTGCACTGCTGCCTCCTTCAAGTCAGCTTTGCTGTGTACGTATCAGGCTGGCTGCCAAAGGAAGAAAAGGCTCCTCATCCAGAATTTCTAGTGATCTGCATGGAAGTGCCCCTGTTTTGACTCCATGTCCAGTCCTATCTCTGCTGCCCTGCTCCTACTGCAAGTATAAAAAAAATAGAGACAACCTTTGTGAACTCCTCCCTGCAACTCAGTTTCTTAAATATTATTGTGCATCTTTCTTCTAATCCTGCTGGGAGGCAGAGTTGTCAGAAACACTTAGCAGGAGTGCAGCTCGAGGCAGTATTGTAACCCCAGCAAACACAGTTCACCAACCTGGTCAAGTTAGAGGTGGGCATTCTTAGCTCCTTCCTCAGACTGCCTCAGCTTCTGCCTTAGATAGCTGTGTAGGTTTTACTGCAAGCTGTTGAACAACTGCAATTTGTCATGGGTGAGTGACTGATTCCTTTAGCTACCTCATGGAGGGCTGTGTATATTTTTTTATGAAGTACTTGGAGTTTCTTGGATGGAAAGAGCTACTGAAGTGCAAAGTATTGTTACTGTGATATGCTTACTAATAGATGCATGTACTGCTCCAGAAGACCAGTGTTCTCCCGTTCCTGTTCTTGTCTCTATTTGACCTGCTCTTTTTGGCTTTATTATTTTTACTATTTTTATTATTTATTATTTTTACTCTTTCACCATTGTTAAATGCATGGTCAGTTTTTTGTTACTGAGCATAGCCAGGTTTCCTGCCACAAAGGGAATAATTTACGTTGTTATTGAACATGATCTTTGAGTACTAGGGAAGCTTTGTCTAGAGGCTCAAATGGCTGAGGTAAGGGGTCAGGGGGCCCCCTCCCCCTGTTTCATTGGTGCTTCTGCCTGTCTGCTGTGGAGAAAAGCTGTTCAGTGATGTTTGGATTAGCTGCAAAAATGATACAGAGAGGGTAAAATTCTCTGTTTCCTTAGAACAGGAAATGATTTGCATAGGCTCAGAATCAGTTTGCCGTGAGAAAATGACCCTTTACATTATAACTGCCTGGTTATGTTCATCATCCCCTCGGCTTCTCTGTGGAACTTCAGGAAAGCCTACCACAGTGCTTCTGCTTGCTTAGATATAGCCTTTCCCCAACCCACTGGCTGGAACTGCAGGACTAAACGCATTAATTTATTCAGCAGTTGTGTGTGCGTGCACACGCACGTGCATGTGCGTTTTCTCTCTCTCTGAAACTTTCCATCTAGAAGGTGCTATGTTTTTAGGATATGATGACTGCACTAATGAATTCATTAATCACAATAATCTGATTAAATTGATGGGGGAGAAGGAGAGGAAGCCAGCAGGTGTTATAAATAGATTATTTTAAGATATAAGAGATATCCAATTAGCAACGGACTCCTTCAGCATTTAAATGGAAGTGTTGCACGGGAGATTTACTGGTAACCAACACAATAAATTACACTCTATGGTTTCTTGGCTGAGAGTGCGACACACAGGCCGTTAGTGGGACCCATAAATAAAACAGTGGTGAGGTACTGTCGGGAAGAAACACCAGTTATATATTGCCCTGTTTTTACAGGCCTGTGTGAAATGGGGTAGGATGTTTACAAAGGGACTGGAGATGAGGGGCCAACATGGATGTGAAGCCACTGTGGCGGTACCTGGGGAGAAGGAAGGAGGGTACGCAGGACTGTAAATGGAAGGAGTATAGAATTGTTTGCCCCGGAGGTTTTGGAGGTCAATCCTCTAGAGGACGGCGATAATAGAAAGGAAGCTTTCTGTCAGGGAAGCATATGTTTTTGTGGAGATTACATTCTGTATAGATTAGGACTTCTGGGAGGGAGGGAATGGAAAGATGTGGCTGAAACCTAGGACCATCTGCCAGTAGCTTGGCATAGTCATTCCATTAATGCAATGCTTATTAGTGTGGGTCCAGCTGAGATAGACCAGGGAGGGAGCAATAAAGGCAGACAACTCTTACCCAGAGTCCTTTAGGAGTGGGAGAGGTTTGCTTACATGCTCTGTTCTGGTAACCTGTAAGATTCGGCTTTGTTAGCCAGGTAAAACCTGCTTGGTCAGAGGCTTTTAGCCTTGCCCTTGCTAGATTGAGGGATGCAGAGTGGGGTTTGCTATAGAGAGAAGTTTATAATGGGTTTTGAGCAGGGCATTTGAAGTGGCGAGGAGGAGCTGGGTGAAGGGAAACTTGTGATGTTTTGCAAAATATGTGGCATGTATTTGCTAAATGACTGCCTTTCCCCCAGGACACTTCTGAGCACCAAAATGCCCTGTATTTACTATTCTGCCTCTGTCGTGGTAGCAGAGAGTTCAGGAAGGGGTCAGAACTTTGAGAGAACAAAGCATCAATTCTGGGATGTCTGCCACTCTCCAACAAGCAAGTCTCCCCTCTGATACTCGATTAGTCTGCAACCTGTTCTCTGGTAAGCAGCAAACCAGGGAGTGCTCAGAGTAGGCAGAATAAAACACCATGGCTATAACAGCTCTTAGAGGAGTCAACTTGGACTGTTTGCAAGGGCATTGGACCTAGGTTCTGTTCCCATCTTTGCCACTCACCTGCTGAGTGACCTTGGACAAGTCATACGTCTCTGTTTTCTGTACCTCAGGTTTACCGTGTGTGACGTGAGGATAATGATACTTACTGTCTGTAGTAAAATGTTTTCTGTTCTGTGTTTGAAAAGCACTATATCAGAGCTAAATGTTGTTGTTTTATTACACCAGCTCTATATTGCCCTTCATGTCTGAGTTCAGGCCTGGATGAGAACGAGATGGTTGAGCCTTACGCCTGATGAGACCAATGTTGGGAGAAGTACTTGGGAGAAATGGTGAAATTGTAGCATTCTCTCCCCGCCCCTTCCCACCTGTGTACACAGATAGCTGTGCCCATTGCTTGTTACATAGCTTCTCAGTTTGTAGTGGTTTTAGATCCCTGACTACTTTGTATTCAGCGTCAAATTAGATAGGAGGAAAAAAAACAAGGGCTATAGACTTCCATGCCTCAGGGCATAAACTAACTGCTAACTGCCGAGAAATAGGGAAAATCTCCCCATAAACTGATAATTGTCCACTACAGGGTCACGTAAACAGCTGGGACAGACCATTGTCAGACAGCATACTGAAGTCTGATTTGGTCTGCTTTGGCAAATCAGTTCTATGTTCCTAGATATCCAGATAGCAGCTATGATTGAAAGCACCTTTCTTCTAGAATGAGCAATTTCAAAGCTTCCTGGGGCTTTGAAAGGGGAGGGGCACCTGCATGTGTAGCTGGAGTGCAGCGCAGTGCAGCTGAGTTCAATGAGCAGAGCAGTCAGGGTGGCATTGTGGGATAGCTCCTGGAGCCCAGTTACGGCACACAGTGTCTGTACTGAAGCTTTGTCACTCTAACTTCGTCGCAAAAAGCTTTATGTTTCTTTGTGAGATAGTTTTATTTTGTTGCCAAAGCAGAGGAGTTTTGTCAGCGGGGGGAGCATTGCAGCGTGTACACCACCACTGTTTTGTCATCAAAAGCTGACTTTTTCCGACAAAACTCTGTAGTGTAGACCAGGCCTTAGACTTTGGAACTGCCTCAGTCCATCAGAGCCTGAATTTGTTCATCTTCAGGGCAGATGCCAGGTTTGTATTCTTTCCCAGGCTTTTTTGAGTAGGAGGTGGGATGAGGGATGGGGAGGTCAGAGGAAGAATGTGTTTATTGTGTTGCTATTTTTAAACTATGTGTTGATTTATTAAGCGAGTCTTCCTTTAGTCTGTATCTCTTATACATTTGTTCAAACACAAGGAACAGGTGCTTTCAGGAAAAATGAATAAATAGAAGAGTGTAGTTGGAAAGTGAACCTTTTTTGCTCAGTTAATCCATCCTTTTGGTTCAAGCAGGATGGGCCTTAAATGAAGGGAACTAGGCTGGTCGTTGTCTTTCCAAATCCTCTTTTGATAATGAGTTCCAAAGAGATGTAAGAGTATGTACAGAATCATCTGGATTCTGGTTTACTGCAGAAATGAGAGTGGCTTGTGTCTGGACCAACATGGAGAAAAATAATTATGTACTTTTAAAACTTGTATACTAAGCTTGCTTTGCCATTCATGTGTAATGCAGTGTCAAACTCATGCCAATAAAATTGTTCTAGCAATGCACACCAACCATTAAGTTTACACACACACAGAGCACACCATTAGGTTTTTACACACACACACACGCATATACATCCACAGCATACTTAGGACTTGACCAGTGCCTGCTGAAATCAGCAGAAAGACTTCCACTGACTTCAGTGGGCATAGGCTCAGGCCCTTATCTGGCTGTCACTATGGAAAATGTTAGTGTTTTCTATCACTCTGGATACAAATTCATTTCTTTGCACAGTATTTCTTTCACCTGCTTTAAAATGTGAATTCGAACCATTTTGACAAAGTGGCCAAAATGTTGTCTTAGTCACTGAGCCCTCCTGTTACAGCCTTCGCTGAAATGCTATTTTAGAATTTCCTACAGTGATGATACTCCCCCAGTGCTTTCTAAATTGACAGTTCATGTATCTTTTCTCCAGTAATGGAAACATATCACTATCCCACAAGGGATAGCCATACTACGGCCGGGCTTTGGCCCATTCTACAATGAGATGAAAAGGCTTTGCACTTAGTGCAGCCATAAGTGAACCTCCAGCTGGCTAGATTCCTCTCTTAAACACACAAGTGTGGCCTTACCCAGGAAATGATGTTCAAACAGAGTTGTGTATGTAGCTGATCTCTTGGGAAGAGAGAGAGAGAGAGAGCGCAAGCCCTTCACTAACGTTTAAGTGAAGCTGGAATATTAGATGTCTGCTTGGAAGTACATGGAATTTGATCACTGACTGAAACAAAATCACAGTGAGAAGACAGGAGGAAATAGAGGAAAGGAAGCAGGGAGGCTGAGGAGAAGATGAGGAGGAAAGCAGAGAGTTTCCTTAGAGCACAGAAAATCCTTACTTAGTTATATGATCTCTGAATATGCTGTAAAATTCTGTGCCCTGCTTCCTCCTTTCAGCAGCACTGCACCTAGCGGGGTGCCTGCATTAGGAATGCTATATGGAGCTGTTGTTTTAGTGCCTTGTTATTCAGTGATTCTCAGACAATGGTCCCCAGAGATACTTCAGTCACAGTTATGAGGCATCTGTCAATCTTCAGTCATTGACTCCTCTTGCTGGCTCTAGGCTGGTCTTTCAGGGTATATCTACACTGCAGTAAAACACCTGCAGCTGGCCCGTGTCAGCTGATTCAGGCTCCTCTGGCTAAAAATTGCAGCATAGATGTTCATGCTTTGGTTCTGGGACCCTCCCCCCCCATGGGGTCTCAGAGCCTAGGCTCCAGCATCTTGAACCTCTACACTGCCATTTGATAGCCCTGCTGTGTGAGCCCCTTGAGCCCAAGTCAGAAGATGTGGGCCAGCGCAGGTGTTTTTTTACTGTAGTGTAGACAGATCCTGAGAGTTTCCAATCCCAGAGGCCTCTTTTTTTTTTTTCCTTCCCCCAAAACCCCCATGCACTTCCCTGCACCCTGGGTGTACCTTTTTCAGGGGCTGCGTTCCTGTAAATTCACCCCCAATCAAATTTTCAGAGTCTGAAGCCCCCAAAGAGAAAATAAACAGCACAGATCTAAACTGAGGAGGGGCTGCCAAACACCTGCACTGAAGGCATTAAAGGGAATTTATTTTTACATTGTCTTCTTAAGACTGCCTTTGTTACTTTTTCATGTAGCCAAGCTCTGCAGGTGCCTCATGGAAGGTGTGAAAAGAGGAATGGCTGGTTGGGAGGAGGGATCCACACAAGGATCTAAGAAGTAATCCATAAATATGAACAAGATTGGGGAACAATGCAGCGAAGATAATTAATCTCATCTGAATGGAGTTGGGTGTCAAGGTCCTCTGTATCTGCATAGGGAGAGGTCAGGGTTAAAAAGGGTAGAGAGGTAGATGTATAACAGATTACTTGGATGGTCTTCCAAATAATGTTAGAGGCAATCAGAACCTCCCTTGGACTGACCAATTTGATGTTTCCAGTTGGTAGCACAAGAAGCTTTGACAGTGATGCTGGCCCCTCTGTAGCCAAGCTTGGGGTAGCTAGGAGCCTCCAGGGGAAGACGGACCGGACTGTTTGGCTCGTGGGCACTTCTCACCATGTGACTGTGAGGCAGCAGTATCTGCGGTATTCCACACCTGAGCTGAGCAGTGGAGGCGTTTCAGGAAGCCCCTGTAGATTGAGGAGCAGGGCTTTCTGAAGCTGAGTGGGAAGAGAAAGAACAGTCAAGCCAGAAAGGATAAGCCTGGGTGAAAACCCAAGTATCTGTGCTTGGTTCACAGGGACTGAGGATTGTCACAGCATGGGAAAGGTAAATCGGATAAGAAGTTTTAATTCCTCACCCACTCCCCAAACAGGAACTAATTCAGATTAAGCAGTGTTTCTTGTGCTGCTTCCATTTCCTTACTCTCCTTTTTTCAGAGGTGCGGTGCACCTTGCTGGCTGCTGGTGTGGAATCAGCAAGCCCACTGCCCGTTTCATACGTAGAGTTTGTGTCCTTTCACCCAACAGTTAGGGTCCCAGGTTTCAAATTTATTGAGTTCCAAACAATTTACCCCTGGCTTCCACAAGTGGGGACAAGTGCTAACAGTTTGTGTCTTAGAAGCAGTTTCTCTTCTCGTTAAACATCGTATCCCTTCATCCAGTTACACTGTTGCCTTTGGAATTATTATTGTGAAGTTGATACTTGTAGACAAGGCCACAGCCCTTTTGGGGACACATTGGTGCTCCCTTCCCCTCGATCTGTAATTTAGACAGTGAAGTTCAGATGTCAGAGATCTTTCGCACCGTCTGAACACCTTCAACCCTGGCATAAGTGGGCATAGCTCCATTGACTTCCATGTAGGGGGTACCCCTTTACATCCAGGCTGACTTTACTTCTGCGGCGTGTTGCTTTGTACCTGGCTTTTTTGGGGAGTACGTGGTGCTGTCTTTTCTGTATGAGGTAACCATTCGTAGGAATGAACATCATGCTCTTTTATTAGAGAGTCCTTTGCAAAAAATTGTAACTCAGGAGTCATGTTGTCGACTTCTCTGCGGGTTAAGACATTGCCTGTCTTCCTGTGGAAGGCTGAGTGTGCTTCACTTTCTGGTAAAGGATGAAGATAAAAGAGTGTATGAGGGGCTTAAATAGGCAATCCAGTCAAGATCAAATATTGATCATGATAGATAAAAAATGCCAAGAGGGGATCATGTGGAATTAAAGCCTCTGACTTAATCAACTATCCTTAAAGAGGGGCAGAGAGAAAGAGAAATGAATGTGTTTCCAGCTCTTGAAATTCCCAGTGAGAGCCCTCCGTTTCACTTTGTGTAGCTTGGGATGTGTGCTGGTTTAGGCGCAGGGCTTTCACACAACACCACTGTGGTGGGATTAAATTCATGCTTGTGGAAAATCAGCTCATACGATATTTTCCAGCTGGGCTCTTTGGAAAATAAATCTTCTGCCATAAATTTTGGAAGAACCAGTATGTGTTAGCTAATGTGTTCAAAACACACCTGTTTTCCTAGTGTAGACATAGCCTAACATGTCCTAACACTGATGAAGCAGCATTTTGTCAAGATGGACGACATCTTTGGTTTCTTTGGTTTAGGGAGAGGGCAGTGCCAAACCCAGAACATTTAAGATATGTCTACAATGCGGTGGATGCCCAGGGTTTGTGGCACTCGAGTCAGTGTACCCAGTGTTTGAGAACCCAGGGCTTGAGCAGCTACACTGACTGCCAATCCTAGGATAAGAATTTTTTAACCTGGGCCCAAAGCCAGGGCTCCAGCATCCACTCTGCAGTACACAGAGCCAAGTCCAACCAACTGTATCCCAAACTTCCTAGCGCCCTCTCAAACTGTGGCCGCTCTAGCCCTTGGTTTGTGGTGCAGTGTGGGAAAACTGGTCTGTCCGCACCACACATTACAGGAAGCTGTGCCAACATATCCTGCTGAGCCATCGTTTTGGCCTGTGCACTGCCAGTAACTAGCACCAGCAGAATGGAGGCGTCGCCATTTCAAGAACTTCTCTTGCTTGGGCTTTGGCTCCTGGCAGAGCTTCCATGAGACACTGTGGGCAATTCAGTGGTACTTTCTGACCCGCCAAAGGCACCTCCCAGAGCTCATGGTGGAGAAGGAGGAGGACACAGATGTGGCACACTCTAACGGACTCATACTGGTCAGGACACTTGGCATAGATCTAGGGGTAGTCAATTATTTTTTTGTCAAAGTCCAAATTTCTTGGTCAAAGTATAGGCAAGGTCCAGACCACCATCCAGCTCCCTTCCCCATACCTCCTGATTACGCCCTCCCCTCCAAGTTCCCATATCACCTACCAGCTCCCCACCCGCCCCTCCTGAAGAGTATGGTGTCTGCATTTCACTAAACTGTGAACAGGACACGCGGGGCTGGCCCACTCCCCCACCCCCCACAAAAATTCCTTTCTCCCCCATTGAGCCAAATAGCAGAGATGGGGGCGGCGAGGGTGGGGAGAGGAATGGGTACAGGCTGGGATCTGGGCAGCAAAGCAGAGTGTGAGCATGTGTCAGTACTTTGGGCTCAGAGCCAGGAGGTGATGTGATTAGACTGTGATCCAGAGCGCGCAGCAGTGACCCTTTGGGGGTTGGGATAGCAGAGGGGCGGGAAGGAGGCTCTGGGTAGCGTGTGGGGCTAAGGAGACTCCAGATACCAGCCCTGGAGAGCTGGGAAGAGGCGGGATGTGGCAGAAGCAGGTGACTGGAAGTGGACTGGTTAGGGTGGGGAGGAGAGAGGGCTGGAGAGGGCTCCAGGGACTGGCCCCAAAGGACAAGAGGTGGGGAGGACACGAGGCTGGAGTGGGGGGGTGGTTCCGGGGACTGCTTGAGTGCGGGGGGTATGAGGCCGGGATGGGGAGACTCGGGGGTGGGGGGTATGAGGCCGGGATGGGGAGACTCGGGGGTGGGGGGCATGAGACCGGGGTGGGGGGACCCTCTGGCAGAAAGTGCACTGCCACAGCTTGAGCTGGATGCACCAAGCACCACAAGTCAGGGATGTTTGGGGCTTCCAAATTCTGGACTTGACTGGCCCAATGGAAGAGGGAGGATATGTGCCTGGGGAGGGGGGTTGATTGCCATTCATTGTACTTTTTAATGACATGACCACTTGTGAAATGGATGGACAGTATGAATTGATGTAAATAACCGCGATTGATGTTTATAGTTGTATTGAGGCATGGGTTTTACAGAGTCCATGATCATGTGTTTACCTTTATTATTTGAAATACACATTATATAATATGGTGCAGTGATGGCAATATAATTCCTTTATAAAATAAAACCTTTTATTTTTACATATGTATTGAAAAAATACAGTATTAAACCATTGCCTGGCAGGCCAGCTGCCATCAGCTCACCAAAACACCAGCAACAACAAAAGTTTTAAAAGTAACCAAGCACAAAGTGCATAAACAAGAGCAAACAGTGAAATTATGTCCAAGACAACTTCTCCTCCACTACTGCATGTCCCATGGCTCCCGTTCTCCTTTCCCTTCCTTTAGACATTTGCTGCGCTCTTGGTGCCAGGGCAGGCGGGTGGAAGTGTCCACAGGAGAGGGATTTGGCACTGTGGACTGCATTTTGTCCTGACTAGCCACTCACAGGGCCTGATTGTATGGGACACCCAGCCATGGAGTTGTCCAAGCTGTTCCTGGAATTCAGGCTAGGTACCGCGAAGGAGACACTGGCTGTGGTGTGAGTGCAGCAGGAGCCTGCACTCTTGCAGCCATTAGAGACAGCAGCCACTCAAACAATTCCTTTTGTTGCTCTATGTCTTCCTCCCTCAAGCGCCATTCCTGTTCCTGGGCTGTGAAGCAAGTGCTGGCTCCTGCGCCTCTACCCTGTCCTTAAGCTGCGAAGCCAGCCTGAGCCTTTCTGCTCATCTCTCAGCATGTCTTTCCTTTTGCCACAAGTCCCAGTGTCTGGTAGTGGACTTGCTGGTTCGCCCTGTTCAGAAGATCACTCAGAAGTTCATCATGGAAAGGCTTCCTCTTGAAACGGTCCATGAAAGTACAGAGAGCCAGACTTCCACAGTTTGGGTAAGCTGTGGAAGTAGTGTAGTCCACAGAGGTAAAGGGACCTGGAATAGGACAAGACACAGAGGGTTATTGTCTTGAATAGCTCAGTGGAGGAGCACAGAAAAATCTTCTTGGAATGTCAAGGACAGAAAATGTTACATTTTGAAACTGAGCTTTGGTATATTGGCAGAGGGCTGCTTCAGACCACAGCCAAGTTAATCAGAGTGAAAGAAGTGCTGAGAGAATGATATATTAAAAATTCAATAACACGGAGTTTGGAGGAACTCGGTGATTGTACCACCCTGCATAAGCCTTCGCTGTCATTTCAACCATTACACATTGTGAAGGACATAATGGTTCTTGTGGTGCCCAGTTGGCAAAAAGAGACGTCCAAGTGGACGCTGGGAAACAGGTGTGTATGCCACCAAAGTATTCAAATGTCTGGTGACCAAACCAGCACATCAATGAGTGGAGTTGGCTGGTGAGTTAGGCGGCCCTGAAAAATATGTCCTGACTACCTATCTGGAGTTCCCGCTTCAGGAAAAGTTTGCAGCTCTCACCACCCAGGATTGAGTCAGAATTCACAAGATGCTGCATTAGCATCTATGTGGCTTAGTGCTGTCACGGATGTGTAGCCTGATGCAGCTTGAATCTGGGGTACTGCTGAATCTCCTTACTCTTGTCGGATGTGCAAACCTCCAAATATGCTTCTGTTGATGATGCACAGTCTTTCCAGACCCTGTTATCATCCAACACGACAGTAGCTGGCGCTACACACCCAACTGTGTCACTCATGCACCCACCATAGAGCCAGGGGTCAGCCAGTAACCCCCACAGATCCCAAGCTCTTCACTACCCAGGAATGCACCCCGAGATAATATTGTCTTGTGCTAGACAAAGATTTGTCCAGCATAAGCTCATTAATAAGCCCACTTCCCTCTCTATGTAAAAAAATCATGCATCATCTTTTGCTAATCTGAGTACAGATTGCCTAAAAACTCACTGGTTACAATAAAACATTAAACAAGTTTATTAACTACAGAAGAATAGATTTTAAGTTGTTATAAATTGTAGGCTTTAAGAGATCAGAAGAAGTTACCAAAGAAATAAAAATAAGAACACAATCTAATTCTAAAAGTATATGAATCTAGAAACGTCTCACTCTGAGAGATGGTACAAGAAGGCTTGCAGCTCTTCAATTCACAGGCTACCTTTGCCGGCAACCTAGCCCTCCCCTGTTTCAGAGTCTTTTGTCTTTCAGGAATTTCTTTAGGTGTTGAGCTATGGGGGAGTAAAGACAAGTCATGATGTCACTCACTCCCCTTCTTTTATAGTCTCTTCCAGCTTGCTGGACCAGTAACCTGGGGGGTCGTCCTCTTTGGTCAGTTGGTATTCCATTATATACATGCTTTCTTGGTGACGTGTCTAGGGATGGGGTTTGGAAGAGCGGTCTCTCCTTAATGGTCCATTAGCATGTCTGGCTACTTCACTGTTGTGCCAGAAAGGCTGTTCGTGGGAGTTTCCCACCTTGCAACATGTTCTAGTAACATACTCAACACTGTTTCATAACTTCCCATACGATGATAGCGCATACAGCTTACCAGGATATTAATGTTAGCAAATTAAAACTTTTAAAAGAATATCTACCACACAAGGCGTACCGTGTACTTAGAACATATCCTAATTACAGGACATTGGTGAATATGGACTTTCTGGGGTGATTTTGTCAGATACAGAGTGTCACAAGTGCCTCCCCACAGCTTCCAATGCAGCATTTTAGGACTGCACACAAACACACAGAACTGCACCGCCATCCCCCTTCTCCACCTGACAAATTTCTGGACTGAATTCACCCTCCCTCCCAGTCATATTTGGGACTAATGATTTTGTCACCCATAGAATGCATGGACTACGTTTAACAGAAATGGGGCTAACTGCTCCCCCACCCGTACAGTTCAGTCTTTTTAGGCGGATCGTTACACTGCTGGGTTGCTACAGGGAAGGTAATATAAGGTTCTAATTTTAGCAAAGTGGAATGCATCAAAACAAATGTGTGCTTTCCCAGTAAAAGTTCTCTTTTACATGCTTATTTTTCTTTTGTGTTTCCCAGTCTCCACTTTGAATTCCACATAGAGGGGAGGACAGCAATGGAGTTCCAAGGCACTCACATGCAATCCAACATTAGCAGATACATGCTGCTACCCAGAGTGAGATGCCAGATGTGCAGTTCTGGTCCCTGGTTTTCTGGTATTTGGTCTTGAGCCATTTAATCCGTTCTCTGTACTGGTATATTTCCAATGCCTGTCGCAGTTTTGACCTACCCTTAGCCCATCAGTGGCATGCTGTGTCAATTTAGGATGATGCGGAAGAAGTAGAGTTGAGTAAGCCAGCAGCAGAGCTGTTTGAACAATTTGACGGAGGTGAAAGGTGTAAGTACAGAGCTATGCCACTTTGATCCAGTAGCTCAGACAGCACTGCAATGCTGCCATCTTAATTATAGTATTGCTGTCAGGACATGCTGCCCCATGGCAGAAAGGGACCTCCCACTCTCTTCCAAGACTGTAGTGCTTGGCTCCTGACCTTATTCAGGGTCAGTCTTTGGTTACAGATAGACTGAGGCTGAAACAAATCAAAGAGAAGAGTAGTGCAATCCTAGTGGGGTTTTCAGCAGTACAGGGAGATGCCTCCCCTCCAGATGTAGGAAGAGGAGAGAGATAACAAGGAAAAATCCTTTGTAACTGCTTTGGGCTATAGTCCTACCCCCACGACCTCACCTTCCTTTCTACACTGTTGTTGTGAAGTTGACCTGATCTTTGTTTGCTGGGCTGTGGAAGTTTGACTGACCAGAGGGCTGGTAACTGGTGTCTTTTATTTTCTCTGCTCTTGACTGCAGTTGGTTTGCCTCCTTGCTTTCTGCTCTATGGAGATATATGGCTGCCTATCACAATGCTTCTTGCTACAGAATGGGAGAAGGGGAGGAAGATAATGATAAATACAATCATCAGTTTTAATTAAGGTGATCATATGCCTGTTTTGGCTGGGACAGTCCCTTTTTTAAGCCCCATCCTGGCCACCCCACTTTTTTGACAAAAGATGGCATTTGTCCAGTTTGCTCTTGCCAACGTGACAAATGCCCACTTTTGTCAAAAAGTGGGGTGCGGAGTAACACGGGGGGGGTGAGTGGGGATGCCAGCCCCTCACATGGGGAAGGCAGGGTTTGGGCGGGGGGCAGGCAGGGCTCAAACATGGGGGGAGAGGCAGTGCTTGGGCGAGCAGCAATGCCACCCTCATGCGGGGAGAGGACCTTGGGGGCCAGCCCTGCACAGAGAAAGGGGGAGGGCTAGCCCCTCATGGTATCCCATATTCCTTTTGGGAAATATGATCACCGTGGTGCTACGGCTTCCTTCTTTGCATTACCCGTTTTCTTGAACTGGACCATCTGAGGGCTGCAGTCTGGCTAGTGAGGACTCCAGCACAGATGCACACAAGTACGGCAATGTCGGCTGGATCCTTGCCTCAGGCCCGCCTTGATATAAACAGGCCCATCAAAAGGAAAACCAAAAAACCATTCTTTTCTGTCTGTAAACAACAGAGTGCATGCAAAGACACGTGAGATCCTCAGATTACGTTGACTGAACAATGAACCAAATTGAGACACTCACTCTACATTATCCAACTGACGTTCTTGCTTCCTCAGCTGGCTCCTTTCTTGCCTTCTGTTTGGAAGCTTACTTTGGTGTGTTGAGCTTGGGGCAGTGCAGACTAGCGGGGAGAGGAGAGAAATGAACCTGAGGTGTGTGAAAACACAGTCTGTCATCTGAGCATCTGTCATCAAAAATAGGGATTCACTTCATAACTGGGGCTCATAACCCTTCCTAAACCAGTTCTGCTGGATGCACATGAATGAGACATAAGAGGGGAACTATATGTATTGAAATAATTAACTTGCTTTAAACATAACTAGCAAAAATCCCAGTTAACCTTTTTTCAAACAGATGCCAGCTGTTTAGTTCCCTTCTCACCTACTTTCCTAGAGATTCTGCCCAGCTCAGGTCTACACTACAGACCTATATCTGCTTAATTATGGCGCTCAAGAGTGTGAAAAATCCACACACCCTGAGCAGCATAGTTATGCTGATCTAACCCCTGATGTAGACAGCGCTTTGTCGATGGGAGAGCTTCTCCCTCTGACATAGCTACCGCCTCTCAGGGAGGTGGATTAACGATACCGATGGAAGAATTTCTTCCGTTGGCATAATAGTGCCGTTGCTAAAGCATTACAGCAGCACAGCTGCCCCACTGTAGTGCTGTATGTGAAGGCAAGCCCCCACTTACCTACCTCTCCAGTCCCCTTCTTTCAAAAAGATGCTGTCCATTTGCCTTTTTCCCTTCTTCCCTGGGACATCCCATCATCATCCTCTTCCCCTAGTAACTGGCAACTCCAGCACCTGCAAGTGGCTCTTTTTTGGTAATCAGTGCTCTACCTCATTCTTTTTTGAGTGATTATTCCTATGTGCGCTGCACGTCAATTGCACATATGCTCCATGTGACTGGAGAATTTTCTTTAGAGGTGTCCATATGGTCTGCACAGGTGCCCCTCTCTGTCCGTGCTCTGCACCGAAGGAATAAAGAGGTTGGCAGACCACCGCCATCTTAGTTCCTTCTGACCACTCTTAGTCAAGGATGGAACTTCGGTGCTTGTGCTGATTTCGTCAACTTCTCACTGTAATAGCTTTTGAAAGTTCTATAATCTCTTAGTGTTTAGTACAGTTAATTAGAAATTAGTTTAATAGGGGTCCGATGCCTTATCTTGAGACCCTCTATCCCAGGGTTTGCGAGGAGTATGCCATGGATCACTGGCTTTAAAAACTGTGTTATGCGCCTTAAGCTGTTCCCAGTTATAAACTACAGCACCCGTGGGAAGCGCACGTCATGGGCAAGTGCAGCATCTTCAGGTCGTTCCCAAGTAGGACAAAACAGCCTAGTGTTTGGTCCATAAGTGCGTCATGGATAAACCCACGAAGGCAGGAACAATCTCTTGAGTGGGAAGACTCTGCCACACGCACCCCTGTACGTTGGCCTGAAGAAAGTAGGAATGGCCCTTCTTCCCCCCCTTCTGTTCAGCTCCCAGAGACTGGAGAACAGAGCCGGAGCAAACAGGGAGGCATAAGTACTCCCATAAGGACAGGAGCCTTCCAGAGGCAAAAATCCCTGTCCCCAGCCATGGCTCTCTTCACATCTCAGATGAACATGTGCAAGGAGTTCTGCTCCAAAGGGGATTGCGCCCTGCGCGACATGTATGTCATGAAATGGTTGGGAGCCTTGCAGTATGTGTTCCCCTGTTACCCATCTTATCTCAGGTGTAGAAGAAATTCAGGCAGGACTGGTGACAAGCTATTCTTTTAGCAGGGTATGCATGACAGCTCTGGTACCAGTGCTTCTACAACTATCCAGCTAACCACTTCTCTGCCTTTCCCTGATATGTCAGCTACTAACCCAGGAGAAAGGATGGACTTCCCATCCCAACCTAGCCACACGTCACAGGATGGCATGGTTTTTGGATGGGTTTTGGAGTTAGAGAGGGCTTGTTCATCTGATGTCCAGGCCGTCCCAATCAGCAGTAGGAAGGACTCTATCAGGAAATGTTATAAAGCAAAGTGCCTCTATTGGCACTGGTGAGGCCACATGTGGAGTATTGTGTCCAGTTTTGGGTCCCCACTGCAGGAAGGATATGCACAAATTGGAGAGAGTCCAGCAGAGGAAATGATTGGGGGGATAGGGGCACATGTCTTATGAGGAGAGGCTGAGGGAACTAGGCTTGTTTCTTCTGCAGAAGAGAAGAGTGAGGGGGATTTGGTAGCAGCCTTTGACTACCTGAAAAGGGGTTCCAAAAAAGATGGAGCTAGGCTGTTCTCAGTGGTGGCAGATGACAGAACAAGGAGCAATGGTCTCTAGTTGCAGTGGGGGAGGTCTAGGTTGGATATTAGGAAAAAAATTTCCGTATGAGAGTGGTGAAGCGCTGGAATGGGTTACCTAGGGAAGTGGTGGAATCTCCATTCTTAGAAGTTTTCAAGGCCCAGCTTGACAAATCATCCCAGCCAGGGCTTTAGTTGGCGTTGGTCCTGCTTTGAACAGGAGGTTAGACTAGATGACCTCCTGAGGTCCCTTCCAAGGATAATCTTCTATAATTCTATGATAAAGTGTAGAAGATTTACATTTGGGTATAACCAACAAAGAATTTCCCTTTACAGTCTGCGATCCCAGAAATACTGAGCTACCTCTTATCTCTAAACTCCCCAGACTTTTCCATTCGCTCCTTCAGAATACACCTACTGGCCATCAGTGTGTTTCATCCTCTGGTAGATGCCTACTCTGTATTTTCCAACCCAGTCACCACCCACTTTCTGAAGGATTTGATTCACATCTTCTCTCCGATGATAAAACCAGAATTGGCCCTGGGACTCCAACCTTGTTTTATCAGCCCTCATTAATCCTACAGTTGAGCCTTTGACATCATGCTCTCTGCTGCATCTTTCTATAAAGGTAGCATTTCTGGTTGCCTCCCCCATTCTGTAACCGGCCCACACTTTCTCTGTACCTGTAGAATCCCTTGTTACCCTTCACATCCCTTGCTAGGTGCAACTCCAGTTGTTCCGCCTTCCCTACATCCACAGAGCCAGTCACCTCATCATAGAAAGCAATCAGGTTGGTCAGGCATGACTTTCCCTTGGTGAATCCGTGTTGACTGTTCCTGATCACCTTCCTCTCTTCCAAGTGCCTTAAAATAGATTCCTTAAGGACCTGCTCCATGATTTTTCCAGGGATTGAAGTGAGGCTGACTGGTCTGTAGTTCCCTGGATCCTCTTTCCTCCCTTTTTTGAAGATGGGCACTATATTTGCTTTTTTCCAGTCCTCAGGGACCCCTCCCCCTGTTGCCATGAGCTTTCAAAGATAATAGCCAATGGCTCTGAAATCACCTCAGCCAATTCCCTCAGCACCCTCGGATGCATTGCATCCGGCCCCATGGACTTGTGTATGTCCAATCCTTCTAAATAGTCTTGGACCTGTTCCTTCAGCACTACGGGATGTTCGCCTCCTTCCCATTCTGTGCCATCCAGTACAGTAGTCTGGGAGCTGATCTTGTCTGTGAAGACAGAGGCAAAAAAGACATTGAGTACCTCAGCTTTCTCCACATCCTCTGTCACTAGGTTGCCTCCAACATTCTCTAAGGGGCCCACATTTTCCCTAATCTTCCTCTTGTTGGCAACATACCTGTAGAAACCCTTCTTGTTCCCCTTCACGTCCCTTGCTAGCTGCAACTCCAATTGCGCTTTGGCCTTCCTGATTTCATTCCTGCATGTTCGAGCAGTATTTTTATAATCCCCCCTAGTCATCTGACCAAGCTTCCACTTCTTGTAAGCTTCTTTTTTGTGTTTAAGTTCGCCAAAGACTTCTTTGTTAAGCCAAGCTGGACGCCTACCATATTTGCTATTCTTTCTGCACATCGGGATGGTTTGCTCCTGTGCCCTCAATAAGGTTTCTTTAAAATACAGCCAGCTCTCTTGGATTCCTTTCCCCCTCATATTAGCTGTCCAGGGGATCCTGCCCATTAGTTCCCTGAGGGAGTCAAAGTCTGCTTTTCTGAAGTCCATGGTCCGTATCCTGCTGTTCTCCTTTTGTCAGCTTATCGCTGTAGAGCTCAGCTATGAATTCAAAGATATGTGGATCTCATTTCTAGATGTGTTTGGAAAAAATACTCTGAGACTGACTGCTTGAAGAATACCAGACCTCTATTATGCATCCCTCCGGGTTCCCTGCCATCCTCTTCTCCCTGTTCATGTGTATCTTATCCTATTTGATTTCTGCAATCCCCACTCTAATGCATTATGTCTATATAGCCTTGTCTTGTGTTTGTGCTGTTTGATGAGTTGTAAAATTGCATAAATCTATTGGAGAACCCGTGAAGCGTATGTTATTCAGGAACACAGACAAGCTGTAAGTTGTTTTTCTTTTTGTAATGTTTTTCTGTTTCTTTACCATAATCAATTTAAAAAAAAATGAATCACAAAAAACCATATCATGTTACTTGGAAGGATTTTTCTAGACTGTGATCATGTCCTACTGGATCTGTTCTTTTTTTCTATAAAAAAAAATAACTTCCTTTGTTCCTCCACTTGTGTCTTATCCTCTAACCCTTGTCTATTTTTATTATCCATCTGTTTATTTTTTATATCCTCCTTAAACTGGGGAGGCCAGAAGTGTTCTTTGTTTTTCTGGTGCAGTTGCTGCCGGACTGTACAAAGTAGCATTGTTACCTCTCTAGTTTTATTTAGGCTGCTTGTCCAGACTGAGGATAAAATTCTTCTCGGAACAGCTACCTGCACTGGGGCTTCCATGTGAAATCTGCTCTGTGGGCCAGGTGGACCCTGTTGTATTTGATCTGTGTAAATATTAAGATCTCTGTACCTAGAAAAACATAGCCCCCGTCTAGATTTCAGGAAAGCTATTTGTATCATAGTGGTGGAAGGCTACACTGTTAGGACCACACACGCAGTCTCAGCCCTGGTCTACACTTACCTGACAATTCAGCGGCAGTCGACGGGAGTAAGTCCCGTTGACAGCTGTGCTTCCCTTCTGTGCGGCATCTTCACTGCACTGCGTCACTGGAGGGGATGGATTTACTGCATCAACTTCTGGATCAATTGAGCGGGTCTTCACTGACTGCTCAATCGATCCAGAAAGGTCGATCTGACAGTGGCGACTTTGCCGCCATCAATGTAGACATACCCTCAGATAAGCCATACACACTTCCCAAAACATCTCTGGTTTTGCCTCTTTGCTGGAGCAACATTAAAAGTGAAACTTCTTTCCGGTGTGACTAATGTTTTTAAAAAAAATCCCTAGGTAATACAAATCCATAGGGCCATTCTTTCTCAAGTGCCCACCCTACATTCCTCCTGACTAACAGAAGAACCTTTGAGCTTCTGATTGGAACAGGCTACGTGGCCAGGTTGCTATTAACTGCAAGAGCTCTTTGACTCTGTTGTTTGTGCTATTGAATTTATAACTGAACACAAACACAAGAAGCGAGGTTGTTAATGGCAGGGTTAAGGGCAGTATTTACCATCTTTCCAAAGTGACTTATCAAAATGTGCGCTGGGCAGGTGTCTTCTTCTTGTTGCTGTTACACTGGTGAACTCTCTGGTGCTTCCAGGAGGGAATGCATTGCTGATTACTCTGCTGACAGTTTGGAAGCTGTTGTCTAGCTGCTGCTATTATTTCTGGTAGTACTGACTAGATGATAGGCTAGGGGCTTTCCAAACACTTCCACAGGATGGGCCCTGCTCACAGCTTAACACCAAGCAGATGAGCACATCGAGAGTGGGGGGCAAGGGAACCACAGTAGACAATTTATCTGAGAGTCAACTCAATTCTCAGCAGGAAGCATGGCAGAATGTAATCTTTCGGTGCTCCTGAGGGCATACTTAGTCAGAAAACTCATTAAGAGGGAAATTTTACAGGAAGTGCCAGGTTTGATCAGCTTTGAGGCCTGGTCCACACTGAAAACTTAAGTTGAGGTAGTATGGTGTTAAGGGGTATGAAAAAAATTCACATCCCTGAATGCCATCGATAGGCCGACCTGACACCCAATGTAAATGCAACTAGGACAATGGAAAAATGCTGCTATAGCATCTGTAGTGTAGACCTGGCCTGAGAGTATTCCAGCGGTGACCTAACCCATCCGTTTCATCACGTCACTCCTCTCTGAAGCTTGTCACTGGCTGCCCATTAGCTATCACATCGCTTTTCAGCTTCTTCTCACCATCTTCCAAGCTCTACGTAACTCTGCCCCTCCCCATTTGTCCAGCTTCGTCAAGCTTCACGTTGCCCCTTTCACCTCTACTCTGCATGTCTTCCCAACTTTGTCTACCTGTTTGTCAGCTTCTCATGTAATTCCTTACATACCTCTTTGACATGGCCCCCTGTGCATGGTTCAAGCTTCCTGTGCTCATCCCCGCAGCCCCTGCAGTGGCCACATGTGAGTCCCTCTTGCAGACCCACTTTCCATCTTCTGGACATCTCCTGGGGGGAGATGGGAAGGAAGGAAGGTGTGTTGTATCGAGTTGTCTTGAAAGACTATGGGGGACAGGGTGAGAAGGGAGTTGTGACCTGCATTAGGGGAAAGAGGCCATTTGCATTGTTAATGAGTTTTGTTTTAGCTTTTGTACATGCTGGAGCATCACATTTTAAAAAGTTGAAAAATAAACTGTAATCACAGCCCATGCTTCTCTCAATGTGTGTCATTTGTGATCTGCGTCTGTGATCCACCCCGAAGCATGCCGGTGGTGTCTTGGCTGCTGGCTGACTCTCCTAGGCTCCTACACAGACTGGGAGTTTGATTCCTCTCATATCAGCTTTTTAAAATGGTGGTTGTACGTTGAGCACAAGATGTGCCAGACTGGATCACATGGGGGATCCATCCAGTCATCATGCCTCTAAGGAGGCCAATACCAGGTGCTTGAGAGGAAGGTACAAGAACTCCTGCGGTGGGCTGTTTGGCACGCCCGTTAATTGGAGGCTGACGTCGGTGCTAAAGCAGGACTGTGTATATCCCATGCAGAAAACTCTTTCCCAACAAACTCCTGGCTGTTGGAACTGTGCATGTTCTTGTTATCCACATAAATTAGGAGGCCTTTGATGAATCCTCCTCTCTTTGAGTCAGGGATTGTCATTTACTGTACACACATACAGTGCCTTGTACAAAGGGCCCTGACGTGCTTGAGGCCTCTTGTCACTCCTGCAGTATAAATTTTAACGCTGTTATTTATGGTTATAGGGAGGGCTCTCGTGCTGTTTCCGGAAACATGCTGCACAGAAATGCAGAAGGCAAGATCTAGGCTAGGGAAGTTAGAGGTGCTTGTTCTGATTGCTTATTTGTTTACTAATTGGCTTTAGAGATATTAACATTTATTTAATACCCCAAGGGCAGAGCTTCTGTTTTAGTCTGGAATCAGTGCCTCCATATCGGCTTAACTACTCCAGAGCCCGTAGTTATGTCGCTCCCACTGACCTAGCATTGTCCACACTTGGCACTTAGGTTGGTGCAACTTACATCGCTCGGGGAGTGGCTTATTCACACCCCTGAGCGACATAACTTACACCCCCATAAGGTGTAGTGTGAACATAGCCTCTGTCAAGTGTTTTCTCCTTGACCACCCCTTTATCATGCACAGAAATTTCCAGAGATTAAATTAACTTCATAGTACAGCCTGTTTTCATCTTCGTCTGTTTGAAAAGTGGCCTGGTAATCAGGTGGAGAAGGGGTGTAACCTGATCTGGGTGGTCACACCTGCCCTGATAGATATCATACCGCGCTTTCTTACACTTCATCCACACTTTTTTTGCTTGTCATGACAAGAAAACCTATTGAACTGAATTAGGTGTGGCTAAAATAAAGAGTGGGGCCTTGACTATTGCTTTACTGACCATGTCAAAGGTAGCAGTGTATTTAATAGGCAGAAGGTGAGAAATCCCATTAAAATTCTTAGCTTTTCCCAGTCTCTCTGCCCGCCTCTTAGCTCACAGCACATTCCTCCCACACCCCAATGCTCCCTTTGTTCTTTGTATTTTCCTTCTGAGCTCGGGTCCCTTGTTTCTTCAGCGTTTGTCATTTCTCAGCTCCTCCTCCGTCTGTTCTCACTCTCTTTTCCACAATGCTGCCCACTGAAGTGCAGCTGTACTTCACCATCTGGGTAGCCTGTCCGGTGCCAGCGAGACTTGTCACTGCCTCATTCTGTCCTCATAACAGGTTACTGTAGTGTAATTATTACCCTGCCTCTGGAGAGCAAAGGTGCTCCTCTTAAGCAAATATTTACAAACGCTGTTGAGCGCTGACTTCAGGGAAGGAAGAGAGGAGTTCCCTTTAAAACCTTGTTTCTCTGATTTCATTTAAAAGAGAAAATTGTTTGTGAAAGAGCAAAATCCAAGGAGCAGCTCCCTTCTTCAGACTGACTTGAGGTGGGTGTGGGGGAGAGGGGGGGGTCTTTTGACTCGCTCTATGCTGACACCACCAGGTTTGATTAGGGGAATAAGATAAGGTCAGTCTGAATTCCAATTCTTAAATGTTTTCATGTCAAAATAGGGAAACAGTTTGAGGGTTGGACTTGTATCGAGCCAATAAAGAATTAAAAGGTGCACTTGGAAGTGGTTCTGTTATACAGAATGGCTTAGAGAGGAAACAGTTTCACATTGTTTGCCCTGAGTGGCTCTGTTGTCAGTGCGTGGTGGGAAGAGAGGTAGATGGGGTGAGAAGGGAATTTCTGAGACAGCTCCTGGGCGAGGTGGGTGTTGGGTATCGAGGGAAGGCTCTTTACTTGTTACTAAACATTGTTTTATTCCAATGGAATTAATGAGTGCAAATCTTCTGTGCAGAACTCTGGGCAGTGCTGGTCAATATCCTTCTGTGTTCTGTTCATAACAAGAATCACAAAGCTGTGTCTCTCTGAAAAGGTTCCTAGCTCCTGTGCCTGGATATTGTAGAGGTGATTTTGTCTTCTGTCTGTGCCAGAGGCTCCTGGATGAAGTGCCTTTCCATCAGAGTGCATAATGAGTGTTCTCAGCTCTAAGGGTCTCTCAAATTGCTTTAGATGAGCCCAACAGCTTCAGCGCCACTGAAAATTAGAGGGAAACAAAGGGGGCTACAGAATAATGCTGTTCCGGTCCAATGTATTCAATTAGACTGGGCTGAAGTGAGACATGAGTAGGCTGGCATGTGGCTGGTGTTTACTGCTGAGTTTCAGTGTACAAAAAGTGGAGTGGAGGGGGAAGTGTTGTGGTTAAAGAAAGTCTTTTAATCCATTTGGAAAGTAGCCCCAGGGTATCCTCCTCCAGGAATTCTGCAGATACAGGAGAAAGGCAAGGCCCACACACTGTATGATATCAGGCAAGCACTAAGTGCACACAGCAGTGTTCAGATGGTGCACAGTGGTGTTCAGATGGTAATCGTGGGACTTCTGTACTCCTTTGATATGTGTTACTGTCAGCTGTACATGAATAATCTGCAGGGACTAGTAAGGGGAAAGAAGAAACTTGAACTGGGTAGCAGCTAGCAATGAATTTCTAGGTGATGGGGACTGGTGGCAGAATCAGGGTTCCTTTTGCAAATCCCAACACAACCATGTGAATAAGCTGTACTGAGTCTGTGATGGGGGGGGGCGGGCAGGGTGACCCATTAGGCCTCCTTTCTGGTTTACAGAAGTCTGTGATTCCATAAATATTTTTTGCACTACATTCATATATAAGAAAGTGTGTGTTTGCAATGAGACCGGGAATAAAGAGGTCATTAGTGAAGTGCTGCATACCTAACCATGTCTGCACATCACTGGAAGACCAGCTGCAGGAAGGGAACTGTTCTCCTTGCGGTTTTGGTATTGCTGATTCTGGAGCTAGGTAGATAATTTTCCATTATGACACCATTCTCTTCATTGACTCCAAAGGCTGGCGGGATTGGGGAGAGAGCAGGGTAATGGCATATTGGGCTGCATTAGTAGGACCATTGCCAGCAGATCAAGGGAAGTGTTTATTCCCCTCTCTTCAGCACTGGTGAGGCCACGTTTGGAATACTGTACCCAGTTTTGGACCCCCCAGCTACAGGAAGGATGTAGACAAATTGGAGAGAGTCCAGAGGAGGGCAACAGAAATGATTAGAAGGCTGAAGCACAAGACTTATGAGGAGAGGCTGAGGGAACTGGGTTTGTTTAGTCTGCAGAAGAGAAGAATAAGGGGGGATTTGATCGCAGCCTTCAACTACCTGAAAGGGGGTTCCAGGGAGGATGGAGCTAGGCTGTTCTCAGTGGTAGCAGATGACAGAACTAGGAGCAATGGTCTCAAGTTGCAATGGGGGAAGTCTAGGTTGGATATTAGGGAAAAAAGTTCCCTATGAGGGTGGTGAAGCACTGGAATGGGTTACCTAAGGAGGTGGTGGAATCTCCATCCTTAGAGGTTTTTAAGGTGCGGCTTGACAAAGCCTTGTCTGGGATGATTTAGTTGGTGTTGGTCTTGCTTTGAGCAGGGGGTGGATTAGATACCTCCTGAGGTCCCTTCCAACCCTAATCTATGATTCTGTTGAGAGGGATAGAGTGGATATATTTTTCACATGGTATCAAAAGTCAAGGGTTAAAGGAAAGCTGCTGTGGAAAATAAGGGCTATCCTAAATCACTATATTTAATTACAAAGCAGAGGGGGGAAAAAAGCAACTGCCTTAAATATAACAGTAGGAAACAGTCATCATAGCGCTGTGCTGAAGAGTACAGCCGGATTGCAAATGCAGAATCCATTTGCATGCATGGGGAAGAAGAGACTTTACAAGTTGTTAGTTGTGTTTTGTCTTTACTGATTTGTCAATGGACCACTGTTGATCTAGGCTTTGCCTGTGCTAAGCACATGTAAGATCAACTGCTTTTTTGTTGTTGTTATTTTGGTTAACAATGCTTTAATCTATCCAGCAGTTCCCAACCTTTTCACATATGCAGACCCCTTTTCAACCGCCAAATATTTCATGGACCACCACATTCTACTAGTTGTAAAATAAATTACAGTAGTAGGTGTTTAGAAACTATATGAAATTATTTTTTATTTGAAATTGTAAATTTCTTTGGTGAGGATGTTATTTTTCTTTTCCGCAGACCCCCCTATAGTAGCAGGTTGGGAACCACTTCCATTCTACACATGTTCTGCAGGGGGAAATGTAGACTCACAGCACTCCACGGTTACAATGATTAGCCAAAAAACTAATACAAAATGCCAAAACCTTATTTTACAGCAACCTTGGCAGTCCTTGCTTTCTTGTGCTTTCCAGTGCAGTCACTCGGCTCTATTCTGCACTGTCAGACTGGGTCTCCTGTTGGGAAGGCAAAAGAGCAGTTAATCATAGTTGGAATAAAGGGGCAGGCCCGTCCACTTCACACTTCTGTTGTATTTTGCCCATCTCCAGCTCTTGTCTGTGTTTCTTGCTTTGTTCTTCCTGCTGGTTCTAGTAAACAGGTGAACTCAATATACATCTAGCAACCACTGGTTCTTCCCCCTCTTTGTCTGAGGTGGCATATGGTAGCCACCTGTCCTGAATTTTGTGTGATTGTCCTAATCTCACTAGAGAGATCCCATGTCCTGCAGGACCATTGCAGTGCCCCCAACATTATTTTAGACCGGTATAATGGTGTTTCTTCATGATGACATGCTGCATTCATACTCAGAGGTAACTACTATTACTTGGGCAAAACCAGGTCTTGAGCATCTTAATTGGTTTATTGGATTGAAGCGCTACAGGTTAGGCAAGCTACAAAATGGTGGGTTTTGCCCATTATGATTCAGGACACTCTTCTGGGAATGTCCAATCCTGGAAGGTACTGATAAACTGAACTAAATAAATCTATTGCAAACTTTAAGCACTTCAGAAATTAAAGAAAAACAATAAATTCCAAGGCCAGAAGGGAGCATTGTGATGATCTAGCCAGACCTCCTGTGTAACACAGGCTGGAGAACTGCCCCAAGATAATTCTTAGAGCAGAGCTTTTAGAAAAAGATCAAGTCTGGATTTAAAAATTGTCAGTGATGAAGAATCCACCATGACCCTTAGTAACTTGTTCCAATGGTTAATTACTCTCACCAGTAAAAATTTGCACCTTATTTCCAGCCTGAATTTGTCTAGCTTCAACTTCCACCCATTGGATCATGTTATACCTCTTTCTACTAGATTGAAGAGCCCATTATTAAGTACTTGCTCTCCATGTAGGTATTTAGACTGTAATCAAGTCACCCTTAACCTTCTCTATGTTAAGATGACTAGATTGAGCTCCTTTAGACTATCACTATAAGGTGTGGTTTTTTTATTCCTTTAATCATTCTTGTGGCTCTTCTCTGAACTCTCTCCAATTTATCATCATCCTCCTTGAACTGAAGGCACCAGAACTGGACACAGTATTCCAGCAGCTGTCACATCAGTGCCAAATACACAGGTACAATAACCTCTGTACTCCTAATCAAGATTCCTCTACTGATCCCAGGATTGCATTAGCTATTTTGGCCAATTTCACACTGGGAGCTTATGTTCAGCTGATTATCCACCATGATGCCCAAATCTTTTTCAGAGTCACTGCGTCCAGGGATAGAGTCCCCTGGCCTGTAAGTATGGCCGACATTCTTTGTTCCCAGATGCATACATTTACATTTAGTTGTACTAAAATGCATATTGTTTGCTTGTGCCCAATATCTTAAGCTAGCTATCCCCATGGTATCCACAACTAAACCCATTATATATCTCACCCTGTTAACTTGGGTCACCTCCAAATGGGTGCTGCGGCTTTTCTGGGAAGTTAACAAATCTGAACTCTGTTGAACGAAGGGAGGAAATGAATTCCAAAGGTGGGGGTCCTGCCTGCAAAATGGCCTATCAGCAGCATCCTCTCTTAAATATATCAGTGAGTAGTCTGAATGCCTGTTATGTGACCCTCCTCACCCTTTTTGCCCTATGCTTTGAGATGCTCCTTGATGCTATGATAACATAAATAATAAATAATAGAGTATTTGTTACTCCATCATTATGAGAGTACTTTCTGTTGTGAGATGGGGAAGCAGAAGGGTGACACACAGTTACAGGTAAGACAGTTTTCTCTCCTCATCTGAACATAATGCAGGCTTCTTCCTCCTTTCACCTTTTTGCACGGTATGAAAACTAAATTTTGGTACTTGTGCAGGTCACAGCTCACCCACATGTTTTGAAAAGTCTATTCCGCTCTTCAAATTACAGTTTCTGCACTGGTGCTTGGAATACTGACTGAGGCATTGAGCTCTGCCCATTATGCTCTTGCCACGCTGCAAAGATCTGTCCCAGCACCATTCTTACAGGCTGGGACATCATCAGAGGCAGATTAGGGATATTTGTGAGGCCCGTAAGAAGAACCCGCGCATGATGAGTGATCTTGTGTCCCCTGATTGCATCTTGCCACAGCCACTGCACCACAGCCCCTATCTCAGCAGCACAGATGGTACAAATGGAAAAATTATCCGCCTGCTCTGTATCCTGTCACTCCCCCCCCAACACAAGTACTAACGAGTGACGTGATACCTGTAACAGCCTGGTCAGTGGCGGGGAGAGAGGGCGTTTCAGTGCTTAGCACATGATCCTCCTGGCTCAGGAGTGACAGTTGCCCATCAGATAGGTCCTCTAGTCCAAAGGGGGGTGAGATGGGTTACTTGTAACTTGACCTGAGAACGGGAAAGAGGTGTTTCTTTAGGAATCTGAGCCTCTTAAATTGGCCCTCTTCATCTTCACATCCATGCCTCTGTTCTTTGTTCTGTTGGGAGTCTCTGCATCCCTAGTCCCGTCATTCCCTGTTCAGTACGTGACTGAGGGACTGTGCTGCAAACAACACAACCCACAGCGGTGAGTGTCAGCCCGAGCGGGAACAGCTACATGCTATTTTTAGCCCCGTAGTGCAAGCCCAAGTCACTTAACCCGAGCTCTGCTACTCACTGCCATGGGGGACTTTTTGCAGTGTAGACGTACCATGAAAGAGAGATTCACTCTGCTTTCTCTCCTTTGTTCGCAAGACAGCAAATAGATCATGATTGAGTTTGTCTCTTATTGTCGTTGGTGAAACACTCTCCACCCAACATTCTCATAGACATTCAGTATAGCTGGAAATCTACCAAAATGTCACACAAAGAGAACAAGCCTGTTGGGATTGTGTGGAATGTACCTACCTCTGCTGTGTACTTTCAGGGTCCATCTTGTTTGCACTTTGGCAATACTTGTGTGGCTTGTCTTGCCATTAAAGCATGATTGGATATAATTGTCGTCTTCCCAAGGCCGGGTGGTCATTGGGACAGTTTTCCTTCATTCAAGGGAGAATTTAGATAGGGAAACTGGGTTCCTCCATTAATCCTTGAACCAAGAAAAACAGACAATATTAAAGAACCTTGGGATAAAACACCCACTCCCGTATTTCCCCCTCAGGCTGGGAGAGAGGATAGGGGATTCCCCCTCCTTTAAGCAAGTCCCAGGCAAGTAAATAGGAAATCCAAGTCTCTGACTTCTGGGGAGGAACCAGATTCCTCTTTTTAGTATGGGGGAGGTGCAAGGAAATCTGATATTGATTTGTCTTTGTGCAGAATCCAAGCAGTGTGCTTGAAAGAAAGAACAGAAGATATTTGCTCCTGTTTGGGTAGCCAGGATTATAAGCCCTTGACTAAAATGTGTATATGTGGCACATGGCTGAGGACAAACAAGGTAAAATCTGGAAATGGGGATCGTTCTTCATAGGGTTTTTTGTTTTATTTTGTTTTTTAATTTCAAAACTAAGCCTATGCTTATGAACTTAATTCTGCATTTGTCACAGAGAATGTGGTGAAGACATTGAACCGACCTTAAGAGAAAGCAGTGGTGGATGCTGGTATTTTTCCAAAGAAATGTACATACAAGCAGGTTTGCTCCTCACTGTCTGTCATCAGACAGAAGGTATTTGAGTTTTCACCACCTGCAGTCCCTGAGACATACTTCTTACTCAAGGTTTATGTGACTGGCTGCAGCCAAACCTTCTTGGATCCGGCTTCGTTCTTGCCTCTCACCTGTAAAATCTAGCAAAACAATTAAGAGTTAGGGATGGGGTCCTTTGCACAGAGTGGACTGGTGTGTGTGTGTATGAGAGAGAGAGAGATTCAATGCCCAACTTTGTTTGGCAGATTATTGTAACCTTTGTTTGACTTGCTATTTGCTCTTGGCTGGATGTCCTGGCCTGGGCAGGGAAGACAGTGGATTACCAGTAAAAGTGTCCAAGGCTGAATGTGGAAAACTTGTCAAAGACTCGAAAGAAAATAAACAGGTGCCTGCTGAATCCAGAACCTCTAAGGCCCTGCCTACACCCCAGATACATATGTAGACAAGGCCTAAATCTGAAGCGGAAAAAAAAATTTTCTTACAAAAAGAGCTCACAGGTGTGTTGTTTGTAGTTTGTTTGATCTCTTTCACCACTTTGTTCCCTCACCCTGCTCCTTTAACCTTGCTTTCTAGAAGTAGTATTAATGATTTTTCTCTTAGGTAAGTGGGGAGAGTTTTCCATTAAAGTATGCTGCAATGGAGAAGAGCGTTGGCTCCAACAGTTGGGTGGAATCTCTCCTCAAGACAAAGTCTAGATGTGGCCTGTGCTCTTTAAAAGGTTTTATTTAACTTCTGCTTTATTTTCCCCTCCAAGCTGTTCCCTTCACAAGTGTAAAAGTCAGTAATCACTTGACTCCTCTGGTTTTCATTATGAAGCTGTGTGTCAAGTGACTCTGCCAAACACTTCTGACTTTAAATTGAGTAGCATCTGATGTTTAGTTGTTGGGATTGATTCTCTTTGCAAGGAAGGGGATATATTTCCACAAAATATCCTGTATTCTCTACCAGTCCTGTGTAGAAGAACATGCCACTGTGCCATCAGGTGGGTGATCACAATCGCTAGTTACCTGGGCTGAATTGGAACCAGTGACTTTAGAGAGAGATGTTCCATATGTTACGGCCAGTCCCCAAAGCTACTCTCTGTTCCATCCCAGAGTGCGGATTGTGGTCTTGCCTTTGAAGCTGGTTGGTGCGCTGGCATCCCACTGAAGGAGACATGGCATGGCAGGAAGACACTGTTTGCATCTTTATTTAAAGTCATTTAAAAGTCCATGTAAACAAGTTGCTAGCACAGTCCAATTAACGCCACAGACATCTGAGAGAGGATTAGCAGGACTCCATGGGGTATGAAGCTGAGGTCTTAATCTAGATCTATTAAGAGATTGACTTGGGAGGATGGGATTTTGCTCCCTTTTGTTTAATTTACTAGGATTGGATTAGCTACAAACAAGGCCACTAACCCCAAACATATTTCCCTTGATGCTGCTTCTGTGCTGATTAACCCTGAAGTTGCCAGCTGGGCCTGCATGCAGGGTTAGCTGCTGTGGTGGTCTCAGAACTCTATTTACCTTTAATAAAACAGCCTGACAACGGTGCCATTTCAGGTGGATTGTTTGGGGCCATTGCTGCAAAGTACAGTCAGATTTGTATAAAGATGGTCTTTGCTTGGGGTGGTGCATTGCAGCGCCCCATAACGTCATCTTTCCCTACACTCACTGTTGGACCAGGTTGTCAGCTGGAATTCTCAGTGATAAAGCTCAGTATTGGTAGCCAGAGAGAAGAGGATAGGTAAGGGTTAAACTGGTTTCACCTCCAGAATGAACACAGCTCCCCCATAGTTCTCAATGACGCTCCCAAGTCACTGCTACAGTGAGTAGAGAGAGGCTTTTGTTTGGCTGGAGTACTACGCCTGTAAGGGGACAAAGACCCTGTCTACACTTACCTCTGAGATTCGGCAGCAGTCGACGGGAGTTACGCAAGCTATGCAAAAAACTTGCGTAACTCCCATCGACTTCTCTGCTCCTCTTCTGCGCGCCGTCTTCACTGCTCTGCACCAACGGGAACTGTGTTCCCGTCGATGCAGCGCTACGCCACTTGTGAAGGTGGTCTTAGGCCTGGTCTACACTGGTGGTTTAATTCGAATTAAAGTCCCTTAATTTGAATTAATTACTCCCATGTCTACACTTGCGCATTGTTAATTCGAATTAAGGAGCCTTTAAAATCGAATTAATAAAACCACCTCTGCAAGTGGATTAGCGCCTGAAGCGCATCAGTTAATTTGCATTAGTGTGAGTGTGGACGCAATGGGACTTAATTCGAATTAATTGGCCTCCAGACTGTATCCCATGATGCCCCATTTCAGTACCCTCCCCCAAAGCAGCCTCGGGAAGATTTAAATCTTCATTTCCTGTGGTGAATGGGTTTAAAATCCAAGCTGCATCACCCCCCCACACACACACAACAAGCCCTTTGCAGTTTGTCTCTTTAAGAGTTTGAAAGATTTCATCACCCACCCCTCTCCCGGCATGGTGAATGCGTTTTAACTGCCCGGCAAGCCCTTTGCAGTTTGTCCCTTTAAGATTTGTCCCTTTGAAAGTTTAGCCCTTTAAAGTTTGTCCCTTTGAAAGATTTCACCCCCCACCCCACGTGCTGAATGCGTTTTAAATGCCAGCAGTGAGAGGAAATTCTTTGCTACATTGTTTCATGGAATCATGGAAATTGATACTTTCTTAAGAGTTTATTCACAGTGCTACATGTGGATACATTATATCATGCTTTCCATCAGTGAAATGGAAACATTTGTATCACTGTATTAATATACTAACTGACTCCCTTGTTATTTATCTTACATTCTACAGACACCTGTAGAATCAAAATCAAAGGAAAGCAATATACAGGGGGTAATAGGGGGATCATAAAAGCCAAACAGCATACAGGTGGGGGGGGTTCATTTGGTGAAGGGAAAAATCAAAGGCAAGCAATATACAGCGGGTGGTGGGGGGGAGCATAAAAAGCAAATGCATACAGTTCAAAAGTAATCCAGGATAAGCTGTGATGTATTTGTCACGGTCAAAATGAGAGCATAGTTCAACTGGCTCCATGTGCCTGCAGCAATGGCGATTGGGGGAGTAAAAAACCAGCATGAAAATCCTTTACCTGTTTGTTTGGGGGTGGGGGACGCGGGTGGGGGAAGCAGCGCTGCATCCTGGGATGATGACACTCGTCACAACAGCCTCTATGGTTAGTTGCACTGTGGGATAGCTTCCCACATTGCACTGCTTTCTAATTCGAATTAAGGCTGGCCAGCGTGGACGCAAGAAACCAGCACAAACACTGTAGTGTGGACAGTCTGCAGCGCTTTCTATAAATCGCTTTCTGTAATTTGAATTAAGCTAATTCGAATTAATGCTGCAGTGTAGACATAGCCTTAGTACTTTGATTTCTGGATCGACTGAGTGGGTCTTCACTGACTGCTCAGTCGATCCAGAGAAATCAATCTGACGGCAGCAGTGTAGCCGTAGCCTGAGGGTTATCTTCCTCTTCCCAGATATTGCCCATATGTATTGTACAGCACGGGATCCTGCTTCAGTTGTCACTGCAATGATTAACGTACCTGCTTTATCAAAACTCTCCCTCAAGGCCAGAGGTCGTTGGAGGGTGGCAGGGAAGGCCTATTTTGTAGATCTGAGCTTTCCAAGACTGTCTATCCTGCAGACTGCTGCTGGCGTAGCAATGTCTATCAGGAGTGTGAAAAAGTGTGGTTCCTGACCTGTGTGTAGCAGGCACGGTTATACAGGCAAAGCTGTGATTTCACAGGCGTAGCTTGTTCTGCTCATGGTGCATGGTTTATGAGGTGACTACCAAGTTCAGCTTTGTAGACATTGTTGCATCGATGACCGCTATAGCAATTTCTTTCAATATCTTTAGGAGATCTCACTGTAATAAGTTTTATCTATCACCGTGGGCCCAGGACTGTATGGAATTCCATGGGAGAGGCTGACCACATCTCCTCCAAGAATTATTAAGAGTAGGGGGTGATTAGGCAAATTCAGTCAGATTGTAACACCTCCAGAGAAGTTCCAGCACCTAGAGATTCTCAGATGTATGAGTTCAAACTGGATTCTTCAGGGACTGACAGACAAAGGAAGGACTTTTGAATAAATGGCCTGAGTTTAAACTGACTCAGGACCTTTTTTCTGATCCAGGAAATGGACAGGACCTTCTGCCCAAGGGGTGCCCAATTCTTCCTGGGAAGGGTTGGAAGGACATTGGCCTCCTGAGACCCTGTAAGACAGATGGGTGACCTCTGGTAAGTTTCAGTGCGTGTATAAGAACTTTTATTATTTGTATGTGTTTTCTTTGTAATGCTTTCACTTTAAGAATAAATGTGCTTGTTTATAAAAAATTGTGTGGGAACCCACAGCGGCTGGCAATTACAGCTGTTCATAGCCTTCAAATAGAAAGCAAAGAGCAGATGCAGGCACTAGGGAGGCAGTCTTGCTTGCCAGGAATATCACAGTGTAGGAAGGGAACTGTGCAGATGGAGCAAAATCCCAGTCAGAAGCGGGGAGACACAGGTCTCTACCCAAGAGAGATGGTGACTGAGGAACTGGGAGCCTAGAGTTGGTACCCTCAAGGGACCATGGAGAGGGGAATACAGGTGCAGTTTCCCTGAACTGTGGCAGTGTCCATCCTAGTATACTATACTCCTATACCAGTAAAGCAAGCAGTTCTGTTGTAGACACTGTAAAGTATAGCCCACCATCCTGTTTTCTTGTAACTTATTTTCTTTGTGACAGTGGAATTTGTCAGAGGAGGTGGTCTCAGGAGTGGGGTAGGCAAGGTGGTGATTGTGGTGGTAGCAACACACACCATGTTTTTCCCAGGCTTTATTTTCGAGCCCCGAAAGGGAGAGCGCCCCATTTCTTGTAGTGAATGTGGGTTGGAACGTGCCTTTACTGGGATAGAGCCTGCAGTCTGGGAAGGCAGAGCTAACTGCTTCCCCACAGCCCAGGAACTTCCAGAACAAGTCTCTCTTGAACTTCCTGGTATCTACCTGCTGGCATGGTCCTGATGTCTAAAGCTGGATAAGGAGATGAAGAGGTGGTTTAGTGAGAAACCACCCATGGATGCTTAATGGTGATGATGTTGCTGACCTAAACTCTTCTTTACTTGCAGTAAGTATGCGACAAGCCAAGTGACTGTTTTGGGGAAAGGGGCTTTTTTTCCAGCATGCCTCTTTTTGAGAAGGATTTGGAGAGCAGGTAGTTCCAGCACTGAACATAAAGTTGGCCATTATAACAGATACACAATAACATTAAAAGCTTCCTCTAATCTTCCTCAAGTGAATAGAATTAAAGAGATGGTTAACGAGTATCCAACAAACCTGCATCTGTAGAATTCTGTAGGCCTGGGGGAAGAGGACCCAGGAGTTTAAAGAGAACTAGCAGAGTAAATCTTGGCTCTTCTGAAAATCATTCCTAAATTCTGTGGAGTCAGGAGATGTTCGCAGTGGATTTGCTGACTTCTGTGCAATTAATGCAGGGCTGAGAGATTTTAACACGAAGTTTTTGCATACAGTAACGTGGAGGGAAGTAATTCATTGACTGGGAGATGGGAGCAGTGGCTTGAAGCTAAAGATTGAAACATTTTTCTATTAGCTTTAAAGGAAAGTCTCTCTCAATGGTTTTATTGCTGCTACTCAACTTTCAAAGTAAAACAACACTGCCTAGTGGTGATGGTGTTAGTGAAAACTCTTGGAGCACAACGGTGTTCACTTTCCCTGTGGAACCCATATTTTTTTAAAAGGTTCTGGATATCCTCTTAAATTATATTTGTTCCTTTTGAGGGATTGATTCTTTGAGTGCATCCTGAAATCATTGGCATAGTGTCAGTGATCCACGGCTTGGCAAGAACATCTTCGTAACCCAGATAGTACTTTTCTTCCTGAATGACTCCAATGTGCTTTTCAGACTATATTTACAAGACTCACTTAACCTTCATTGCCACTGAAATGCAGCCACCTCATAGATTAAACACCACCCAGCCCAGCATAGAACAGGAAGAAAAGAATAAAATATATAGTAGTAGGGAACCCAGTCCAGATTGATTTAAAAAAAAACCCCCAAAATACTCTGGTCTTAGTATATAACCTAAACTTTTCCTCATTTACCTTCTGGCTGTTGCTCTTTGTCCTAGCCAACAGTGAGCAAGTGGAAAAGAATCCCATCAGAGGTGGTCAAATTGCCATCACTGCACTTTCTGATGATCAACTTAGATACAAGATGTTGGTATGTGTAGAACAGGGAGACATCCTGTAAAATGCAGGGGTCAGAGTGGGCGACCCAAACAGTCCCAACTGGTCTGAGTGGCTCTGATTCTACCAGTGTACACAGCTATTGAAAAAGCCTTGAAAGGGGCCATCTGCGGCTAACAGAGGATGCAGCCCCATGATCAATAAGACTTAGGCGTCCTGTAATGTTCCCTTTAATATCCTTCCATAACATCCCTGTTTTCTCTGCATTCTTCAGTTTTCGCTTCATTGTAAGTTGTCATTAAGTGTCTTATTACCGAAGTGTTAGTTCTGTGCTCTCTGTCGCTAGCTGTTAAACTAACCTCTCTGGAGAGCTATGCCAGTGTGTCGTCCTGTCTGAAACCCCCTCTCCCCTGATGCTCTGCCTATCACAGAATAAAACTTTAAGCATATACACAGAGCTTTACATCTTCAAAACACTGAATACATTGCTGTAGTCATAACCACCCTTTCCTCTAGCGTATCCTGCTTCCCAATGCATTGATCTAGACTCTTATTTCTGATTCCATTTTAAAATTTGGAAGAACCCCCTCATATATCAGTCTATCATGGATCTGTTTAACCGGACTCAGTTCTTTTGTGAAACGCGGTTAGATTTGATGTGTGCAGAACTTATTCTGATATTGATTTTTTTTCATATTTGTTTCTCCCTTTTGGTGCACAAGGTGTACCCATGATTACTGTAGCAGGGCCTCATTATGTTTGGCTAGAGGCTTGTTGGTCATACGTCATATAGAAAAATTGTTCTTTTAATGAGTTTTGTTCATCAAACAGGTATTGGTTAGGGTGAAGCTGTGAGCTACAGTGTGGTAACAGGAGTAATTTTCCACTGATGAATAAATTTCCCTAGGTTAGCACTTTTCACATTGTCAGCTTCATATCGGAAAGCAGCTGTAAACACGTGACAGCTTCAATAGACAAACTCCCCCAGCAACATATCAGTGTGTACTGGAGTGTCAGGCGCTGTGTCAGTGTGGGCTCTGTCTTTCCCTTGCTCCTTATCTTATTGATGTGGCTTTTCATACTGTCCTTCTCCCTGACACCACATGTTTAGTTCTCCTCTTCCTGATTCTCTCTCCGTTGAAACAAAAGGCGAACTCGTTTCCAGTGGGGCAGCACCAGGCTGTGCTGTCTCAGACGGGCTGGGGGCTTCTCTGCAGGAACCAACGGTAAGCTTGTTTATTGGCCTCCCAAGCAATGCTTTTGATCCACCGCCAGATCCCGTCAGTGCTGTGCGCACGGAGTTCAAAGCTCTACTGTGAGTAGATGCCCAGGAGCATCTCAACACAGCTGCGTGCCATGACTCCCTGAGCACTGGACCATACTTCTCTCTGCCTCTCTCTGCACACCACTGTCCCTGCTTCTGGGATTTCAGAGAGTAATGTGCAAGCTTTTCAGATAAGAGTGAGGAAGAGAGGGGAGAAGAGAGCTGTGTTGTTGGACCTTCTGTGTAGAACCCTGCTTTGCTCACCCCATCTTCCTTGATATGTGTCTGGTGCACACCATGCTCAGCAGTGATGCTCTCGCTTTCAGTGTAGATTTATTTACGTGTGGGGGGTGGGGGGGTAAAATTCCAGTATCCTCATGTTCACAAACTGATCTGAGAGGTTTTTGGCAACTCCAAGGGAAGAGAAGACAGCTACTGCTGTTAATGACTGTTCAACCATCCGCCGGCTGTGCAGCCCAGCTGCCTTTTCAGGAAGGACCAGCTTGCTTCTTATGTGCCTATGTGAAGATTTGCTCTAGTGCTTGTGCTCTTCCTCACTTCCCCTTTTTCTCGGTGTGTTTCCTTGGCTTGCTGACTGTCAGAGTTATCAGACCAAGCTTCCTGGACACCATGAAGAGATCCCACTTCACTTTGCCTTTTAAAGGTAGGGAGTTTGAAAGTGTTTGCCTGTTTGCAGTGTTTCACATCTGATTGTAGTTTATACTTTGGCAGGGACAGGGGAGCTTGTCTCTTGCTTTCTTTTGTGCATTGGCATTTGGCTGTTGATTTAACAAATCTTCATCTGCAAAGGCCTTGCTGCAGGAGAGGGGATGGAGAGCCTGCGGTACAGTAACTATTAGGTGATTTGCTAAGTGGACTCTGCTGAGCTGTATCTGGCACAAGCTCACTGGAACCACTGGTTTGCTACATTCCATGGTCATTACGGCTCTTTGTTTGCTCTCTCTTTTCCTCCCCGCCTTTGCCCGCTCGCTGATAGGTTGTTGCTGTGTCTTGGCTTGCTACTGGGTTAAATTTGGGTTCTAAAATGTGCTGGATAAAAGGAGGGATCTGATGGACTTCAGATATTTCTCTTGGTGGCTCACAGGGCGCTTGAACAGCACAGGGATTCTGATATAACAACACACCTTGTCCTGGGCTATTGCTCGCTTACGCTACAAATAAACATACTCTTGACCCTTATCGGTCACCTGAATCCTGGGTAACCAGACTGCTCTGGGGAGGAACACATTGCAGCGAAATCAGTAACCAGTGAAGTCATTTTAAAGATCAGAGAAATTAGAGATTTAAAAATCAGGTCAGGGCTTGTCCATCCCCCAAGGGCCAGGGCAGGATTGTTCCCTATGTTGTTTTTTTCTAGTGCTTTGTCATACAGCTGTCTAAGCCCTCATTTTCACTTTGGGAGCAAAACCAGAGAATTTAATGTTAATGTTTGGTAACTTGAAAGCTTGGAAAGAGAGATTCATATAAATGTGTGTGAAGAATAGAGAATAAAATTAGTGAAAGCAAAGCCTTGAGTACTTCTCATCACAGCTTCTTCAATGTTGGCTTTCTGGGGAGAAAGGTTTAAATTGCTGTCTTGGAGCTCGGAGGATTTCTCCCCATCATGGGGCTCTGTAAAGCAACTGCCATCCTGCTGGTTGAGGGACATTAGCTGGAACTTAGGTCAGAGACCATTAACGGTGTTCTTTAATCAGCCAGTGAAGTTCCTGTTGAACAACAGACAGTGCTGACCCCACCCAATGGGCCAAGTGCACACCTGTGTCACAGCCAAAACTGCTGCTGGACTGGTCCTAGTACCCAGGCCAAAGACCTCATGCTGGGCAGGTTCTTTCTCTGAGTCCTACCAGAACAGAGATTGTAGGGATTGGGTGCTGTTTTTCAGGTACCATAATTGAGTAAATGTGGTTCCCACACTGTACCGTATGATTCCCACAGTGGGGCTATGTGGGAGATGAGAGGTAATTTTCCCTTTTCCTTCTGGTTTCAGTTCTCTTGCCACTTTAAATGTAGGTGAAGGGTGAATAGAGGGTGAAATACACCAGGGCTATTCAGCGCATGTCTGCCTGCTGCAATAAAGTAGAGCAGCACAAAACATCTGAGCTGTGGATCTGCTGTGTGTCTGGATAGTGAGCAGCCAGGCTTGCTGCACTGGAGTTCCCTCCCCGGCATTGTCACAGAAGTAATACTGTGCCTTTCTATGACATCTTATAGCCAGAGATCTCAAAGGGGATTAAGGAGGCATGTATTGTTGCCATCCCCACTTTATAAATGAAGAAAATGAGGCAGGGAGTGTGACCAACCTGTCAAAAGTTACATAGTGACAAAGCCAGGAATCTTGGCTCCTGTTTCCCTGCTGCAGTCATTAGACAACACCCTCTACGGATTTTCTGTTTTGATTATTTGGAAGCAGTGGCTATAAAATAAAAATGATCCGTCTGTTCTCCATCATTCTAAAATCTCTGAGGCACACATTCTGCCTGTCTTAAGTGGCTTCTCACCAGTGTAATGAAACAAAAACCTACACGGAGCTAGTTATTGGCCCCGTTGCTATCCCTAACACTGGAACAACCATTTTACATGGCCAGTAGCATATTCCAGGTTGTGTATGGCAAAGGCATGGCTCAGATGTTGCAGCCACAGATGAGGTCTGTTCACATGACCTCACACTCTGTCAGGTAGTATTGCATCCGGGCATGTATATGTGATTCTGTACTCTCACCCCATCACACACACCTGTGCCTCTTTTAAGCTCTCTTCTTCAGGCGACACAGCATGCGATCTCTGCAAATGCACTGAAAGAGAGTGGCTATTCCAATGGCTGGCATGCTGCAGGGTCCTTCTTCCCTTGCAACGTTTCATGAGGGTGTCTCCCTGAGTCCGTAAGACGTTAGGTCTGTTTGAAAGCTGGCAAAGGCGACTGTACTCTGAGTGGAGTCTGGTGCATAGGGAATATCCCCTGCAGACTGGGACAGTTACCTGCACCCATTCTGGCCCTTTAAGCATGCTGGGTCCTGCACCTTATTGTTCCAGAGTCTGCTAAAGTGCACACAGCCTCTCTCCTCTCTGCCAGCAGCCTCTTCTGCCATGCCAGATGAGTGGATGTGAAGCTTGTTCCCACACACCCAGTTCTACACCAGTTCGGGAATATCCTGTCCTGCGTGTGGCAAGGGGAATGGGGAGAACATCCGTGGTTCAGATTCCAACTATGATACCAGGGATCCCATCAACTGGTTTCTGCAGCTGCAATTCCTCTTGCTCGTTCATGCGAATCATCGGGAAAACATGCAGGGTGGAGGGGAGAGATCAGAAGAAAAGTCTATGAGCTAAGCCTGCTCACATACATTAGGATGAGCCCAGGCATGAGGTGAAAGGAAGGCTCAGAGCTTATTATCATCTAATACTCCTTCAGGGCAGTACTAAGCTTACTGCAGCGCGAGCAAGCCAGGCGCAGGGCTGTCAGAGAGAGAGTGAGCCGCATGCACATTGTTCTGTGAATATGGCTGGTCCTGGAATGTTTCATTGTGAATTTGAAGCCATCTTTAATGCAAAATATTCCTCCAGGGAATTTGTTTTCATCGCTAACCATTCAAGCCATTTTGTGCCATCTCCCAAACAAAAGGCTGTAAAGTTTGGGGTTCATTCAGAGCAAAAAGGTGCTTTTAGCCCCACTGCGTGTGTTGAGGTTATGTAACATCCCTGTTCTGTAAAAGGGGAAGGGGAAGACAAAATGAAAACATTAACCTTCTTGTTTGCTTTGTGTTCCTGTTTGGGGCAGATTTGTATGTGGCATTCCCATGTCCTTTATGGCCCCTGAATGGTACCAGTTTGAGCCTTGAAAGTAGGAAGTCTTTTTACATTGAAAATTAAAATACAAATGTTATCACATGGAGGTAACACACTTAACCCATGAAGGAAGAGAGAGAGAGCATCTTGCATAGCTAGCTAGTGTCCCCCTCTGGCCTGCATGCACAACCTGTCTGATGGGAGCTCCAGAGAGAGGAGGAAGTGAGTAGCCACTGCATGGGATCTCTTACCGGGGGGTTGGTCTGGATCCCTTGGTTCATTTCACTCCCATTGAATTGGTTGAGATCAGCCTGGTGCTTAGTTTTGGCTCCTCAAGCTGCTCAGCTGCATGGAAGAAATAAGGGGTATCTTTCTGTAAGAGACAGGAGGCCAAAAATAGCATCTCCCTTTGGTGCTGTTTCTTGCCTTTGCAAAGTCCTGTGTAGTTTTGTATATGTGGGGTTTTAGTCAAAAGAAATGTCCCCTCAGAAATAAATGCCATTCCCAGCAGTTTAACCTCCATAGCCCAGTCCTAGAGTGACACATGAGTGAGTGCAGCCGTCCCCTTCCCCCAGCTAATGTTTGGTACAGTACAAGAACCGAGATAGGTCAATATGTGCAATGCAGAGAAAATAATTTCTCCAAGTGTGTAAAGCTACAATTGTTTTTCTAATTGGAAACTGCTGAGGGATTTTCTACCTTGTTACTGTCTCAAATCTCATAATCCAGAATGTTTACAACAGAGCAGATGGCAATGAAAATCTCTCTCATCAGTGTACTGAAGTGTGCGAGTCCTCAGTCGTGTTTAGAATAACATGGCTCTTTCCATCTGAGGATCTCCGAGTGCATGCAGATGTCATTCTTCACAGCACCCCAGTGCAGTCGTATCCCCACTTTCCAGTCGGGGAAACTGCAGCACAGGAAGTTCATGTGTCTTGCGCAAGGTTGCACACACTGTGAAAGCAGAACTGAGACTAGAACCAGGGGCCCGAATTCTCAACCCCCACCCTCTCAGAGCCCATTATCATAATAGATGTGACTAGTGAATCTGTGACCTTGCCTCTGACACTTGTGGACTGGGGACCAAACACGGCGCGAAGACCCCGAGATCCCATTAGGCCAACAGTACTAAGAGGGCCTTCCTTTCATTAGTAATGCCATTCCTGGGGCTGGCTTTGATCCTTATTAGCTTCTTTCTCAGCTCAAGAGTCACCATCCCTGTGTACTCAGGAGAGCTTACTGTCTGATAACCTCTGCAGAATAGGAAAAGATTGGGGCCCCAGGTTGTGTGCGGGAATGTGTCAGAAAAGGGTCCCCTGCACTAACCGCATCGGCAATGTGAGAGAGAGCAGCATCTGGCTGGATAGCCCTTGGGCACACCCCTTGGCATTGGTCAGGTAATTATAAGTTACTCTGACGAAGGGCTGCCCCCCAGATCAGAAGGAAACCAGGGGGTTGAAACTGGGGGGCTGCATTGGTTGATTTCCTGGAGCTGACATTACTGATACCTTTGTCAAGCTGACAGCCCAGTGGGGCTGAGGAGGTGATGCACATTTGTCCTCATGGCCCCTTTGAACTTGTGTGTTTGGCTGGTTCCCCCCCTCCCCACTGCACTTGGCTGGATGCTGAGGATGAATGCACACGTTCTTTCAGAGTTTGACTGGCCTGCCTAAGCGAAGAGCTGGGGCTGAGATGCATTTGCCTGTGAAATGTTGTACGGACACTCTGCATAAGCTGGAATGGGAGGTGCAGGCACAAGAGAGGTGAAATGCAGTCAAGAGGTGGCACAACAACAGTGAGACTGAGCACTGACAGGGATGGCAGACGGAGCGTATTGTCTGAACAAAGATCACCAGCTTGCATCAGCCTGTCCCACCTGAGTAGTGCTGAAGGATGCCACTTCATAGAATCATAGAATATTAGAGTTGGAAGGGACCTCAGGAGGTCATCTAGTCCAACCCCCTGCTCAAAGCAGGACTAACCTCTGCTATATCATCCCAGCCAGGGCTTTGTCAAGCCGCAGCTTAAAAACCTCTAAGGATGGAGATTCCACCACCTCCCTAGGTAACCCATTCCAGTGCTTCACCACCCTCCTAGTAAAAAACTTTTTCCTAATGTCCAACCTAGACCTCCCTCCCTGCAACTTGAGACCGTTGCTCCTTGTTCTGTCATCTGCCACCACCGAGAACAGCCTAGCCCCATCCTCCCTAGAACCCCCTTTCAGGTAGTTAAAGGCCGCTATCAAATCCCCCCTCACTCTTCTCTTTTGCAGACTAAACAAGCCCAGTTCCCTCAGCCTCTCCTCATAAGTCCTGTGCTCCAGCCCCCTAATCATTTTTGTTGCCCTCCGCTGGACTCTCTCTAACTTGTCCACATCCTTTTTGTATTGGGGGGCCCAAAACTGGACACAATATTCTAAATGCGGCCTCACCAATGCCGAATAGAGGGGAATAATCACTTCCCGTGACCTGCTAGCAATGCCCCTCCTAATGCAGCCCAATATGCCATTGGCCTTCTTGCCAACCAGGGCACACTGCTGACTCATATCCAGCTTTTTATCCACTGTTACCCCCAGGTCCTTTTCTGCAGAGCTGCTGCCCAGCTCGTCGGTCCCCAGTCTATAGCTGTGCACTTGATGCTTTGTGGTGGGGTTGGGAGACAACCTGTGAACTCTTTGAGTCGAAGACACCAGTCACAGCTCCGAAGTTAAGATTGAGTTTTGTACTTAGAGCAGGGCTCAGTCTTTGTTCATATGAAAAATACAATGCATCTTCTCCAGAATGATAGCTCGTACATTCTTAAAGCCAATTCATTGTGGGAGAGTTTGTCAGTTAATTAGAGTTTAAATTAATTTTTATGTTGGTGCTTTAGGAAATGTAGCATAGGGTATCAAACCATTTTTTGCCTTGAATAACCTGGTAACAGAATAACAGACTCTTCAGACTTCCCTTGTACCTAAAAATGGTGAAATTCTTGAGCTCTGGCTGCACCGAGCAAGAAATCGAAATGCATGGTCAGGGTCACCCAAACAGCCCTAATTTTGCCCTGTGCAGTGACATCATGAAGAGAAAAAAGGTCTCTTGGCTTTAAACATGGATTTAGTCCAGCCAGGGACTAAAGACCAATACAGACATATGAACCAAAATAGTATAATTATTGTGTGGTATCACTGTAGGGAAAAGTTAAAATTATTTGTGTGCCCTAACTGTGTATTTCTATACTTTCTTCTGTGTAACGAATGCACAAGGGTTCAATGCTTTTTAGCTACAGGGGAAGTTTGAAGAGTCTGTATACGCTGTTCCTGAGATATTCATACCTTTGTGTTTGGCTTTCTTTTAAGTTTTAACCTTGACTCTGAAATTCCTGGGTTTGTAACACTTGTATTTAGGATATTTACATCACCTTTAAAACATATTTATTTTAAATAACTGGTATGGTCTCTCAACCCTAACTCCAATTGGACATAGTTTTTGCTTGAGATCTAAAATATGGCTGTGATACTGCTCAGTTTAGCCAAATACGCTAAAGAATAGTTTTGGTTGAAAAATGTCACCCAGTTTTATTAGACAAACCCCTTTGGGGCTGTGAATGCGTCAGGTTTCACAAGCCAAGCTGCATAGGCTCTGGTCAGTACTTGGATGGGAAACTGCCCTGATGTCCATCCTTAGCTACTGCAGGGCATGGTGATTTCCTGAGTTATTAGTAAATGCAGTGGCTCTGCAGGGGATAGGGAACTGCTGCTGGAAACAGTCTTTCAGACGAGGCTTTCACCTCTTGAGCTGAGTCGGTAGCGTGGCGGGGGAGGGTGCTGGGCCAGCCCTTCAGGATACCCAGAAGGCTCTGAGGGGCACCCTGCAGTGCTCCCCCTGCGTGTCATGGAGGACCGGCCCAGCGCCCCCCCATCTGAACCGGTACCAGTCTGCGGGGCTGCAGTGGGACAGGCGGGCGCCGCGCAGCGGGTAAGTGCGGAGGGGAGGGGCAGTGGAGGCAAGCCTGCATTTGCATCCCCTCCCCCCCGCAGGTACAGACTCCCCATCCCCGGGACAGCTAGGGGGTGGGGCTGGGACCCCTCCTGTCCTGCACATGGGGGAGCGTGAGACCTGGGGGGGGAAAGGGCGCAAATGTAGGCTTTGTCCCTGGCGCTGGAGACCCTCGGTACACCACTGTGCTGAGTAACTAACCTGTAATTTCTATTTATTTTTTAGAGGAGGGCAGCTAGTCCTGTTGTCCTGGACAAATTCCGTCGCTCATAACTGCGTTCTGTCTCCCTGAGCAGTCGCTCCCAACTTACCTCTGTGCTTTGCTTCCCCTTCTCACTTATTGCTGCTCCCTTCATCTCGCCCACTCTTACCTTTGCATCTTCTTTTGTGCTGCCTCCATTGCTTAGAAAATTCTCTCTTATTCTCTGCCAAATACTCCGTCTCCTTCCAGCAATTATTCCCACCTTGTTTTCCTGACCAATAATCACTCTATGTGCTCCTTTCCTGTTTCTGTGTTCCAGATCTTGTCCCTATCTAGAACTGTAAGTGTTTCAGGGCAGGGAGCACTTCTGTCTTAGTTTTTACAGAGCATTGTGTACATTTTAAGTACTATATACATGATTAGTAGTAAATTCTCCTTAGTTTTATTGAGTGCAGCATTCTTCACTAAACTATCATGTACTATTATCTGTGTGCTGTTAAGCAGCTGCTATGTTTCATCCTAAGGTAATTTCTGTACGAGCAAAATTAGCACCTGTATTATAGCACCTACTGGCAGCAAGGCTGCTAGTGTAAACAGGTATTTCATGACACAGCAGTAAAAACCCATGGACCTAAATGTTGTTGCTGCCCGTGGTTTAGCTATTCTGATGGTGGCTGTTGCTGTGAGATGGGTTACACTACTGTTCTCTCTTCAAGTGATTGCTCACATCCATTCCATTATAGGTGTGTGCGCGCCCCATGCACAGATTCCCGGAACTTTTTTCCCTTTAACAAACCCCGTAGGGTTGGCTCAGGCGCCCCCTGGAGTACCGCGCTCGTGCCATGGTACATAGGGTGCTGCCGACCCTGCGGGCCCTCAGTTCCTTCTTTCCGCCTGTTGATGGTTGCTGGAACATTGCCTCTTGCTTTGCAAGTCGCAGCCTCTTAGTATTGTTAGTGATTGTTAAGTAATTAAGTGAGTTTAGTATACATAGATAGTTAAGGAAACCCTTAGGGGTTTTTTCTTCATATTGGGCCATGCCTGGCTCAATGGGCTTCAAACCCTGCACCGTGTGTGCCAAACTTGTTCCCGTGAGTGACCCTCACGATCGCTGCCTCCGTTGCCTCGGAGAGCAGCACTGCAGAGATAAATGTAAGATCTGCAGAGCCTTCAAGCCCCGCACCCAGAAGGAGAGAGAGGCACGGCTGAAGGCTATCCTCATGGAGTCCACCCTGCGTCCGGACTCTGAACCGGCGCGTTCCCCTGTGGCACTGAGCGTCTCCTCGGTGCAGAGCACTCCTCCGGCACTGGCGTCGTTGATCCAGGGCCCGGCATTACTCCGGCACCGGCATCTCCACGCAGGGAGCCTTCCCCTACTCTGCAGAGTGGGGTAGCGCCCCTGCAAGGGCCATCGATTCCGGAGGTGTTCGCCGCAGCACGCGCCCTCATGGGCCTGCCCACGCCTCCGTCCCCCCCTCGGCCGAGGGCTAGGGGACCTGCGTCTTGCGGTAAACCCGCGCTGGGTGTCCTCGGTGGTTGGCGGAGACAGGAGTCCACATCTCCCCCCAGACGGTCAAGGTGGGTAGAGAGTGTGGGCTCCCCTCCCAGCTCCGGCACCGAGTTGTCGAGCTCCTCTCAGGGCTACCTCTCAGTCCTCCCTGGAGAGCCCAACTCGGCACCACATTCCATGGCACTGGTCTCGATCCCCAGCACCTAGCCCGGCGCAGATCCCGCTGCCTTACATCTCGTTGCCGGCGCCAGCACCGATACCTTCGGCACCGACACGCACACATCTCGCGGGCGGTCCCACTCCTCGCGTTCCCGATCCCCTGGTCAGCACCGATCTTCACGGTCCCGATCTTCGCGTTGGCACCGATAGCACCGCTCCCACTCCTGGGGGGAAGTGTCAACGCAAATCGTCGAGAGGGAGGAGACATTCCAGCTCCAGTAGCTCCTCTCCACGCCGGCACTGCACACGACGGCACCAGCGTTCACCATTGTCATCCTCCAGGAGCCGCTCCCCTGCAAAGGAAAGTAAGCAGAGGTCCAGCAGCTCCAGATCCCGGCACCAGGTGTCCCAGTCGGCACCGATGCCAGCTTCAGCGTGGTCTCAGGGTCCTTGGCAATGGCCATATTGGGGCCCCTGGGGTACACAAGTGGGCCAGGCTACTGCCTCGTTCCACTCATCAGTGGCTCCACCACCACCCCCCCCTACGACCCAGCCAGATAAGGGCCCTCCCTCTGACGGGGGATCAGACCCAGAGGAAGGCTCCTCCACAGAGCCACTTCCTCAGTCCTCCTCCCCCGATGATGTGACCTCCCGGGACCGTAAGGCTCCATTGCCTGACTTCAGAGCTCATCAGGACATGCTAAAAAGAGCTGCTAGCAACCTGAATCTAGAGCTAAAAGAGCTCTCAGAGGAGGAAGACCCCCTATTCGGGGTTTCGGGTATGGCAAGCCCATCAAGAGTAGCCCTGCCTGTACGCAAGAGGGTGCTCAAGTTAGCAAAATCCCTCTGGCAAACCCCCGCCTCGGTTCCCCCTACTGCCAAGGGAGCCGAGAGGAAATACTTTGTACCCACCAAAGGGGTTGAGTACTTATATAATCACCCTGCACCGTGCTCGCTAGTGGTGGATGCAGTGAACCAGAGGGATAGACAGGGGGCCCAGGGTAACACCCCCAAAAATAAGGAAGCCAAAAAGCTAGACTTGTTTGGCTGCAAAGTCTATTCAACAGCATCTCTGCAGCTGAGGATCGCGAACCACCAGGCGTTCCTTGGGAGGTACAACCTCAATCTCTGGTCCTCACTGCAGAGACTCGCTAAGATCCTGCCACAGGTTTTACCCCAGGATCAAGCGGCGGACTTCTCGACTGTCATTGAGGAGGGCGCTGCGGTGACAGGAGCGGCCTTACATTCCTCCAGCGACGCAGCGGATGCTGCCAGCAGGGCTATGGCCTCGGCCATAGTCATGCAACGATCCTCGTGGCTCCAGTCGTCGGGGCTGTCCCAAGAGGTCCAGCAGACCGTACAAGATCTCCCATTCGATGGTGTTGGCCTCTTCTTGGACAAAACCGATGATAAGCTACATGCCCTGAAAGATTCTAGGACTACGCTGCAATCCCTAGGGCTCTACACCTCGCAGGCTTCGAGGCGTCAGTCTCGGCCTCAGATCCAGCGGCAGCCTCAGCCTCCCCCGAGGCAGCCCCCAAGACCCGCTCAACCCAGGAGGGGTCGGGAGCGGTTCCGGGGCCCTAATCGTCGTCACCATTCAGGTTCCTCAGCAAGGCCCAAATAAGGGCCAAAATAATAAAATATCCTTTTGACAGTGCGCACGAGGGTGGCACTCTTCCTTTCCTCCTGGATCTCAACCGGCCCTTTGCCCACAGACTCAGGCCGCATTATGCCCACTGGCAAAGCATTACTTCGGACCGATGGGTCCTTGGCATAGTCCGCAGGGGCTATGCCCTACAGCTGATGGCCTTCCCTCCAGACCCCCCCCACCCCCCCACCCAGTCCCTCTTCAGGGACCCCTCTCACAAGCAGCTCCTCATTCAGGAAGTCTGCTCCCTCCTCCAGTTAGGAGTGGTGGAAGAGGTTCCCCCACGGGAAAAGGGAAGGGGTTTTTACTCCCGGTATTTCCTAATTCCCAAGGCCAAGGGGGGCCTGAGGCCCATTCTAGATCTCCGTCGTCTGAACAAGTTCATCAGACACCTCAGGTTTCGGATGGTCTCCCTAGCCTCCATCATTCCTACCCTAGATCCAGGGTACTGGTATGCTGCCCTTGACTTAAAGGACACATACTTTCACATCTCTATCCTCCCAGGGCACAGAAGGTTTCTACGGTTTGTGGTAGCTGGTGGCCACTACCAGTTTTCAGCCCTGCCCTTTAGCCTTTCATCTGTCCCCAGGGTATTTACAAAGTGTATGGCGGTAGTCGTGGCCCACCTGTGCCGCAGAGAAGTTCAGATATTCCCATACCTGGACGACTGGCTAATCCGTGGCAGGTCCAGGGCCCATGTCAGGAACAGCCTAGAGCTCACATGCGCAGTGTGCACCAACCTGGGGCTGCTCATCAACGAGCAGAAGTCCATTCTCACCCCGGTGCAGTGCATAGAGTTCATTGGGGCCACACTAGATTCCACCCAGGCCAGAGCCTTCCTCCCAAGGCCTCGCTTCGAGGCGATGACTGCCATAATTGACGACCTCCACAGGTCCCCCATGACGACAGCCAGGTGTTGCCTCCAGCTGTTGGGATATATGGCAGCCTGCACGTATGTGGTGAGGCTGGCTCGCCTCAAACTCAGGCCACTCCAGACATGGCTAGCCTCCGTCTACGCCCCAGCCAGACACCCTCTGAACAGGGTGGTCACGGTGCCCACCCAGATATTGGCTTCCCTAGTCTGCTGGAAGGACCCAAGGGAGGTGTTGAAGGGAGTTCCCTTCAGGGAGGTAATACCATCTGTGACTCTGATCACAGACGCCTCAGATCTGGGGTGGGGAGCACACATCACCGGCAACCTGAGTACCCGAGGGCGCTGGTCACCAGGCGAGATGTCCCTCCACATCAATGTCAGGGAACTCAGAGCAGTCCACCTGGCATGCAAAGTTTTCATCTGGTTCCTCAAGGGCAGAGTGGTACAGGTCCTAATGGACAATACAGCAGCCATGTTCTATATGACCAGGCAGGGGGGAGCGTGCTCCTTGCTCTCTGCCAGGAGGCCATACAACTTTGGGACTTGGCGGTGAGACACGACTTTCATATATCTGCCTCTCATCTCCCTGGGGTCAGGAATGACGAGGCGGACTGCCTCAGCAGGTCGTTCCTTCCCCGACACGACTGGTCACTTCACCCAGAGGTGGTAGCTTCGGTCTTCCACAAGTGGGGTGTTCCCGAACTGGACCTGTTCGCGTCGACCTGGAACAGGAAATGCCCGAGGTTCTGCTCGCTCCGGGGTCACGAGCCGGGCTCCATATCCGATGCGTTCCTTATAGAATGGACGGGGACCCTCATGTATGCGTTTCCCCCCATTCCGTTGCTGCCCAGAGTCCTCTTGTAGATCAAGAGAGACAAGGCGGATGTCATACTGATCGCCCCAGCTTGGCTGAGACAGTACTGGTTCAGCATATTGCTGGACCTGTCCATAGCCACGCCCCTGACACTCCCGAGGTGTTACGACCTGCTCTCCCAGGACCAGGGTCGCCTGCTCCACCCAGACCTGGACTCCCTCCACCTGACAGCTTGGAGACTCTGTGGCTGATGGAGGGAGAGAGAGTCTGCTCCATGCAAGTGCAGCAGGTCCTGCTTAGCAGCAGGAAACCTTCCACCCAGGTGATGTACTGGGCCAAGTGGAAGCGTTTTACCTGTTGGGCTCAGTCCCGGGGCATCCCACCGAGCTCCTCGCCAATACAGGTGATTTTGGAGTACCTCCTTCACTTGAAGCTACAGGGCTTAGCTCTGGCCTCTCTTCGGGTGTACCTGGCGGCCATCTCGGCCTTCCACCAGCCGATGGAGGGCAGATCCCTATTTTCACACCTCATGTCAGCTAGGTTTCTCAAGGGGGTGGAGAGGCTATATCCCCAGGTCCGCGACCCGGTGCCTCCCTGCGACTTAAACCTGGTCCTCGCCATGCTGACAAGACCACCCTTCGAGCCCATGGCTACATGCCCGTTGCTCATCCTCTCTTGGAAGGTATCCTTCTTAGTGGCCATTACATCGGCTAGGAGGGTCTCCGAGATAAGAGCATTGACCTCGGAGCCCCCCACATGGTCTTCTACAAAGATAAGGTCTGACTGAGACCCCACCCGGCTTTCCTGCCTAAGGTGGGATCTCAGTTTCATTATAACCAGGATATCTTCCTCCCCGTGTTCTTTCCTAAACCGCACGGTTCGGAGAAGGAGCGGAGATGGCACTCCCTGGATGTCAGACGAGCCCTGGCCTACTACATTGAGCGGACCAGGCCGCTCCGGAAGTCGATGCAGCTGTTCATGGCAGTGGCGGACCGGATGAAGTGCTCACCTGTCTCCACCCAGCGCATCTCCACCTGGATCACCGCCTGCATCAGGACCTGTTATGAGTGGGAGAAGGTGCCGCTTCCAGGAGCTGTAACAGCGCACTCAACCAGAGCCCAGGCCTCATCCGCGGCCTTCCTGGGAGGAGTGCCCCTGCAGGACATCTGCAGAGCAGCGACCTGGTCATCGGTCCACACCTTCACGTCCCACTACGCCATCGTGCAGCAGGCGAGAGAGAACGCAGGATTTGGCAGAGCCGTGCTGGCGAGGGCGGCGCAACGCTGACTTCTACCCACCTCCAAGGTATGGCTATTTAATCACCTATAATGGAATGGATATGAGCAATCACTCGAAGAGAGAAAACAAGGTTACTTACCAGTAACTGTTGTTCTTCGAGATGTGTTGCTCATATCCATTCCACACCCACCCTCCGTCCCTGCTGTCGGAGTTGGCAGAAAGAAGGGACTGAGGGCCCACGGGGTCGGCAGCGCCCTATGTACCACGGCATGAGTGCGGTACTCCAGGGGGCACCTGAGCCAACCCTACAGGGCTTGCTAAGGGGAAAAAAGTTCCGGGAATCTGTGCACGGGGCGCGAGCGCACCTATAATGGAATGGATATGAGCAACACATCTCGAAGAACAACAGTTACTGGTAAGTAAGCCTGCTTTTCTAGTGTAGACAAGCAGTGGGTGTAGAGCTTTTGTTGTGTATGATTCTGCTTACAGTTTACAGAATGCTTTGGGATCCTTTACAGTGAAATATACAATGTAAACATAAGAGTTCGTTGTTATTAAGATACAGGGCAGAATAAACTCCCGTCTTCCATGTCTCTTCTTTGAAAACATTAAAGGAAGATCATGAGACCCACCGTACTGGTGTAATCTCGCTTCAGTAGCAGGATGCAGATGGCAGGTGCTGTTGTCAGCTTGTATGTGTTTTATGTGCTAAAGAAAACAAGAGTCTAGAATGAGACCAATTGGTTCTGTTCTCTAGCAGGTCTTGGAGTTTTGTCTTCCTCAATAAGGCTGAAATCTGCCTCCCTGTCTGTGGAGGGATTCTGTTTTCCAGCTTCTCCTAACCACCCCAATCCAGAGACAAGTGCATGGCAATTTAAATAATTGATTTGCATCAGGTTCAGGCTTTGTAAATCAAATTTGAAAATGTGTGTTATTGTTTGATTAACATTTATAATAAACTTAAGTTGCAAATGCTGTGTTTTGGGGTTTTTTTTAAGCCACTACTGGTAGGGCAAATTATATGAATTTACAAAACTACTATAGGCAAAAAACCAAATACTGAAATTAAGGAGCCTACAAACACTTAAGCAGGTATGTAAGTGTACTCATCTGAATAACCCCATTGACTTCAGAGTTAAAATTAAGCATATGTATAAGTGTTTTCAACATCACGGGCTACAACTGTACTTTTATTAAGAACTTTTTTCTCAGTGGCATAAGATCTTCAAAATAAAATTGCTTTAGTGTTAACATGAAAAGTTATTTAGACTTTCAGTACATTAACTAAGTCTCTTGGGAAATGCAAAGGTTGATGGAGAAATATAGCCTGGTCAGAGTATTGCATCTGTTTGACTTGTGGAAGCTCAGTGTTTCAGAAGATGGTTTTGGTTGTAAATATAGTACGAGTTATTTGCAGTTCAATTTTGTGTTTCCGTTTGTGGTGTTCTCACAGTAATTAAGTTAATGAGGCCCTGGACTTGTCTTTTTATCATGGAGGAACATTTTAAATGTGAAATTTCATAGTAGAAAAAAATCTGTAAGGGAAATCAGAAATTCTAACTTGCTGTTAGTTAACTAATTAAAGAAACAAGAACAAAACACCCACTTTGGCAATTAAAGTCCATAAAATGGGAAGAAAATTAATAACTTGTGACATGCAATTACAAAATCAGCTTTAAATAAAAATCATTATTTAAATTTAAAATCCAGTGCTTTTATTTTTTTTAAATTATGATTTGTATCCACCCTGGTTGAGAGTTGTGTAAGCAGAGGACACTTCTGTGTGGTGGGAGTTCACCAGTAAAAGGTGGAGTTCTGGATTTTTTGTAAATAGAGGAGGGGTAACGTGTGCTGTGGGGGCAAGTGTGTGTTTGCCTGCATTTTTTAATGATTTTTTTTTTAATGATTATGGGTGCAGATGGTTTGAAAGATGAAATAATTTCACCCACATAGAGGAAGACAAATCTAACAATAACTCCCAGCTCTCTATTACCCATATGCCTGCTCCTCCAGCAGGCACATTCGTGCTGTCTTTCGTGCCTCTTCCTCAAGCTGCTATGCTGTCCTCCTCCAGATCCTTCCTCCAGGCTCATTTCTGCCATGCTGCCTGTGGAGAATTGGCAGCTGATTCCAGGTGTCTCATTTGCTATGGGGCAAGTGGATACTTGCCCCATCCCCAACCCCTGGTTTGTCTCCCCAGCTTTTCATAAGTCAGTGTGCTTTACTCTTCCCCCACCCCGACTTTGCGGAATGCAGTATAATCACATACAGCGTTCCATGTGCTGACACAACTTTGCTCCCACTCCACCCTAAATTTTTCTGAAACTGACACGGGCAAGGCAGCAGAGCTTAGAGATGATAGTCAGTGTCTCTCGTCTGTTTGTATCTTTAAAGAATCCAAATCCCTCAAGCCTGCGCGTTGCTTCCCTGACTAAGTCTATGTAACTGGCCTTCCTGTCACTGTAACCATCATCATCATCCCTCCCCTTTCATTTATTTGTAACGCCCGCCTATTGCATTTTGTCTTCATTTAGCGTGTAAGCAGTTTGCACCAGGGCTGTCTTTCTATGCAACACCCAGCCTACTGAAACCCTGGTTTTGGGTACTGGGGCCTCTGGGTACTGCTGTACTACAGTTAATAAATAACACTAACCTCCCAGAAACCAGTTAAACAGGTATGAAGACGCTTAAATATAATCCAGTTCCTTTTAATTCTTGATGAGACCATTTCTAAAGGGAGATCGGACCAAGGCAGAACTTACTGGAAGGGAGGTACTTTACATTTCCCCATCTCCCGTCACACCTTTGTCAGCTGCTTTCAAAGGAATAGCCGCACCAGAGCATATAGCAGTAAGAAAGGATGCAACATCTGTGTTATAAGACGCTTTCTTGAGAGAGCTCACCCCTTCTCTTGAAGAGGCATGTAATTCTTTCCTCTCCTAGCCCCTTAATATTATTGAGTCTGTAGATACTGAAGCTAGCCCTGGCTATTTGGCATGACTATTTGCACCCCCAGGGGGCCCAGTTTGGGCTTTGCACATTGGGCCTAGACTGCAGAAGCTGTTGCAGCATATGCTTACCCTTGAGATCCTGAATTTGCAGGGTGATGGAGACTTCACAGCCTCGAGGGTTCTCTAGCACGAGAAAGGGCATGTGTGAAGAGCAGAGGAGATAGTGGGGAGAGGATGTGCCAAGGTGTCAGACACCTTTCACAGCTTTACTTGGTGTGTGTTGCTTAACGGGAACTTCAGTTTCTGGCACTGGAGCCCTCTTCCCCAGACTGTTTGTCTGCCTGTCATATTGCATCCTTCTATCTCTGCAGGGCTAATGTGTCTATCGCTGTGTCCAGAGTTCAGTCATCTCATTCGTGCCCCAAAACAAAACTGTCTCCAGTCTACCCTTGTGTCCTGTTGCAGTTGGGAGCTGAGATTTTGGGGAGACTGTTCCCAACAGCAGTTTTCTAGCTGCGTCTTGCGTAGTGCCCTGACCATAATGAGGCTTCAGCTCCTACTAGTCACCAATGGTCAGGAATGGCTCAGCTGAGGTCCAAAGAGTCTGCCTGTGCTGATGCACTTAGCTTACTTTCTCCATAATGCAGCTGTGTTATAGAGCTGCGGCTTGATTAGCTTCTCCAGAAAGGAACCTGTAGGATGCTGCCTTCTGCAGCAGAGCAGGACACGGGAGAGCCTGGATAAAGGCAAAATTATATGGGGATGGCACCCAAAGGGGGCCACCAGGAGGCTGTGTGGTGTACGTATGTGTACGCCTGCTCTGCCCTGTTTGGAAACCCCTCCGTGTGGGCCAAAAGTGTGTTATAAAAGTAAGTTTCGGTGATGAGGGAGATCTGGACAGGAGTCGATTGTATTTATCGGGAATGTTCTGTAGCCCTTTATGCAGGAGCTCCCAAATGCAGGTGTATGGTGTGACTGTATTGATCTGTGCATTTAAGTAGGCAGTGGCTGTGTTCTCCACCAGACAAGTTTCCAGGTGATGTTTCGTTGTAGCCTCAAATAGGAACATGTTGTGGAAATATAGCATGCATGCTATGTGAAGGCCACATGCACCTTCTGGCAAAGCACAGACTGGAAAAGGGATTCTTGCCCACTGCCACTACCTAGGCATCCCAAAGCAGCCAAGGAGCTACCAAGGTCATAAACCACAGTATTAAAAGGCACGTGTGCTTTCCCTCCCACAGCATCTGCTCTCACCTCTACCTTTCCACAGTTGTTTCTTACCCACGTTACTGTTTCTTGTCTGGTCAAAGGATTGGCGTAGGCACCTCATCGTCATCTGTCAGCAGCAGGGTGCTGTCATCCAGTGAAACCAGTACAGTCCCAGGCTTAAAACAACTGGGGTCAGCAATATCTGAGGACTGCAGGGGTTACCAAAATTGCTTTGCTATCTTTTTCAATAACCTTCCCCCAAAGAGGAAGGTTAAAGGTAAGGTGATATTTTGTGGGCATCTCAGCATCAAGAGATGGTGTCTGGGACCAAGTGCTTTTGCTTGAGAGATGGTAGAACTCTGACACCCTCTTCACTCCCCCCTTCCCACTCCAAGGGGCAGATTGGACAGTCCTCTCCAGCAATGAAGCTGATGTGTCCCTACTGGTCAGTTGCAGCCGTATGTGAGAATTAAGTCATGTCTTTCTCTGTCACCCTTCCTCCTGCATATGCTGCTATTGCCTGCTGCAGAACATCTCCTCTTCCAGTGAGGCAGGCTGTGTCTTGGTATCTCTGTGGACCCGGGGCTCTTGCGTCAGCTCTTCCAGCTTCCAAGCTAAAGACACCAGGCTCTGAAACTTGGTGTTTGTCATATGTTAAAACAGACAGCCCAAGAGACAGGATATTTTGTCCCCCTCCTAAGAGTGTGTGTGTGTGTGTGTGTGTTTGTGTTCTGGGAGCTGTTCTGGGATCGCGAAACCTGCTAAGGAACATGCATGTTGTGTATCAAATCCCAGTGTGCTATTGACTGGAGCTTGGGATGTAAGAAGTAAATGGATTGGGGCTTGAAATTGCCGCTTGATTTAGCAAGGATGACTGATGGTGCCAGCTCCATGCTTCAGGCATTAACTGGCTGGGGGACAGAGGTGATATTAAGATTTTTCCACTTTTCAAGTGTGACAAATTACCCCATGTGTCCCAGACACCACTGTAGCTGGGCCCAGACTGATCCCCTTCATAACTAGGCCTTGGACTGTCCTCAAAATGCGAGGTTCCTCCTCGTAGCTGAGCTGGGCTGCTTCGCCCCCTTGAGCTGGCACCAACCTGCCTGACCTCTGCCCCGCTATGGTGCAAATATTCTTGGGTAGTCTACAGGGGAAATTCACTTCACCATGTGGTGAAGGGGGTGGTCATGGAACCCTAACATCTTTCCATGGAGGGGCTTTCGGGGTGGCTGACTGGCCACCCTTCTTCACCAAGGAGAGACCTTGGAAAGCACATGTGCAGCCAGCAGAATGGAGTTTGCTTGGGCTCAGCATGTGATTTCTTTTTTGTTAAAGAAAATATCCCAGGTTATATTCAAAGGGCACCTACACCAAAGGGATGAGGGGAGCTGTGTGCTTAGCTGGAGATACACCCCTCGAGGACTGAATGGGAGGAGTTTAAAATGCTGACAAACATCCCTTTAACTGTGAGCTTTGCCTGCTGGAAGCTTTCCAAACACAAGAGCCAGCCATGCCAGGCGGGAGGGAGCCTCTGTACACAGCCATGCAATGTTTACTTCTGCAAACCTAAACAACTTGGGGCTCCCTGGTAATTGCAAGGTTTAAACCACAAGGGCAGGTAAGCATGGAGGCCTCTCTGGTGGTTTTCACCTTCCGCTGGAGCATGCATAGAGCTTTCTTCCTCTGTCACTTCACAGGAGCTTTCCGAGCTCCAAATCTGACCCTGCTTTAACTGATTCTTACTGTGGTACACTCCTAGATGTTAAAGATGGGAAAGACACATTCGATCTGGGAGTCCATCTGTCATGGTCAGTGCAAGGCACAGCCCCTCAGCAGGGATGTAGAAGAGACTGAGCGCAGTCTAGGCTTGATCTTGGTGGTTAGAGGGGGGATTTTAAGAGGAAACACGCAAAGCAACAGGAAAAAGCTGTAAGGCATTTGGACTTTTCTCATTGCTATTTACAGCCAGACTTGCATAAATGGCCCCTGATTTTGGATGCTCAGGTTTGCTGAGCGCCCACATTTGGCGCTTGCTGCATCTCCCTGCCTGGATAGGGTATCTATCAGAGGATGGTTGCAGAGCCAGCTGTTTGTTCTCTTCACAAGCCTTCTGTCTGAGTGGTGGCATATCAGGGAATGGAGGGTAGATCCTCGCCCATGTCCAGTGCTGAAGGCACGGCAGCTATTTCCCATTCTCATCTCCAAAGCAGAGGGATTTTACAGTGATAAAGAATGTTGGTTGATGCCTAGAGAATCGGGGAACCTGAACTTAGCGTGGAAATATCCCAGGTTTGGGGGAGACCTGGACCTTCACCAAAGGCACCCGAACCTTTGTAGAAGTGGGGGCGCACTATCACCAGAATTGGGGGGGGCAGAGGACCATGCCCCCCATTTTTTAACCTGGGTGTAGTTTGGGGCCCAGGGATGGCATTGCCCCCCCATCAACTGCAAGCCTCAGGCAGGCACGGAGCGGTGCCAGCATGGGCTGTGCTTCACAGCAGGGGAGCTGATAATGCCGCCCCTCCCCAAACTACAACCATGTTAAAAAGTGGGGGGGACATGGTCCCTCGACGCCACTGACCCTTACTCATCATCAGGTGAGGTTGGGGAGCATCATTCACCACTCTGCCTTTGTGTGGGGAGCAAGGAGCCTGTGTATTGTTCCTCCTCCGCCCCACAACTCCAAGCAATGTGTGAGAGAGAGAGAGAGAGAGAGTGTGTGTGTGTGTGTGTGTGTGTGTGTGTGAGAGAGAGAGAGTGTATGAGCTTTTGTGTGTGTGTGAGAGAGAGAGGAAAGGCAGAGAAGAGGGAAGGGAGGGGAAGCCAATCCCAGGGTAAAGGGATACAGCCTTTGGAAGGGGGGTGATCCCCCAAAGAGTGAGCTCTGTAGCATCTGAGGTGAGGAAGGGAAGGTTCCCTGAAGCTGTGAGGAAAACCCTTCTTCTTCCTCACTTCAGGGCTGGTTCAGCCCACCAACACTTATATCACTTCAGCTGCTGGAGAGCACTGACCTTTCTATGCACTTGCTTTGCCAGGACACACATGCACACCCCTTGCCCCCTCTTTTCATTGCAGCCAGTGTGCGTAGCTGGCTGGCTGCCTGCTTGCATTTCTGACACTGGGGTAGGTAGCCCTTGAAATAGCTGAATGCTGCAGTATCTCGTTGTGTTTAAAGATTTCTTTTGTTTTCTAATTTGTGTGTGGGGGCTGTCAGGAGGGGGTACAGGCTATGTTCCCTGCTCGGCTCACGCGAAGCAGATAGGGGCTCGTAGTGCTGACAGCCCACCCCAGCGTCAGGTCAGTGCAAAAGTCAGAAATTCCTGGGCTAATGAAGATGTCACAGGCCAATTCTACGTGCTGCGATGGCCCCGGCAATCAGTGTAGCACGTCGGTGGGGGGCTGGGCTGATAGCTGGCCTGGATGAAGGTGCTTAGCCTCAGGAAGGCTTTTCTCAGCTGGGAGGATGGCAGCAGAGTGCTGTCAGTGGGGGTGGTGGGCCAAGAGGGGTGGCCTGGATTAGGGTGTCAGTCACGGGAGTGAGGTCAGAAGCATGTGCTGGAAGGAGCCGCTGACAGCCAGGGCCCTCGGGAGTCACAGGGTCGTGTGCAGCCGCCTGTTGGCAGACAGCGAGAAGCTGCCCGTTAGCAGGCATCTCTGAGACCTGGTAATTCCTCCATCTCATTGATGCTAGTGTGACTGAGCGCCAGGCTGCTGCTCAGCTCCCTCCTGTTCTGGACTGGCAGGGGTTAACACATGCTGTGCTGATGCAGGGGGTGTGACGTTATGCACCTGTCTGAAGAGAGGTAATTGCTCTCGCCTCTTCCAGCCCTTCTCCTCCTGTTTCAGGCTGACTTTTCAGGCCTGTCAGCCAGCTGGCAACTTTCCCACTTACCGGGATCCCTGCCAGAAGAGGCCTGTCTCCTCATGTGACTCGCTCAGGCAGATCACAGAGCTGCCTTGACTCTGTCTCTGTCTGTCAGAGTGAGCAGCAACTGCTGGTGCTTCTTGCCTGACCCAATCTCCTGCTTGAGCGCGCCACTCTTTGGGCAGTGTCCAGCCAAGGCTGTGGCGCTAACTGACAGTGGGTGTCAGTTACAGCCCCCGCTCCCAGATGAGCTCATGGACTCTAACGTCAGAAGGGGCCAATATGATCATCTGGTCTGACCTCCTGCGCAATGCAGGCCACAGAACCTCACCCAGCCACTCCTGCGTTTAAATACACCATTAACTGTTCCACACAGAGTAACCAGCCCCTCAGCCTACCAAGGGCGGGCCGCTCATTCTGCACTTGGAGCTACCTGTCTATACTAGTGATCTGACTCTGCACAGCCGCAGCAGAGGGGGAGCCGTCCGGGGTTGGTAACCGTGGTCCTGTAGCTCCAAACCCTAGTGCAGAGACAGCTGGAGAGCAGTGCAGAGGCAGGGTTGTCTGACAAGCAAGGTGGTGTTTTGGTTTTTATCATGATGACAGCAAGAATTTGGAAATTCTGCTTAAAAAAATGCTTGTTCTTAAAAAGGAAGAGCGGTGTTCCCCGGGAGATGGTGTGTTAAGGTGGAATAGAATGGACTAGAAAAATCAATTAGATTCCTTCTGTAACTACTGTATACTAGGCTTGAGAGCTTTTGTACTGATCCCACTAAAGAATTTCCAGGCCTTTACAGATGACTGCATAGCAGATCTAAAATCACATCATCCTGATGACCATCTTGCTTTTATACTACTACAGTTGCAATATGATTTTATTGCTGATTATTTCACAGACAGCTGAAATTCCCCATTAGTGCTGTGTGTCACTATGGAACTGAGAATCTGAACTTCAAAGTGGCATCAAGCGTTTGGTTTAGCCTTGGTGATTTGTGAGAGAGCTGACCTTAAACCTGTCATTGGCACATTCATCTAGTGGTGCTTCTCTGGCAGGAATGAACACAGTGAGTCTGGGACCTTGTAATTTTCAGTCCTGGCTGCACATTCTGACCTCCCGCTTCTACACCTTTTGAGATCAAGCGGTCTTGGCAAGCTTACACCCCGACTGGAACGAACCCTGATTTCTCCATGAATTTGATATTTCTGAAGTCTTAGGTCCTAATGAGTCTGACTACACAGGAAGGGACAGGTAATTTCTTCTCCTGTAAGAGGGAACTGTTTAATTCCTTCCCCTGGAAATCTGCCTGGGCATGGCAGTTCGGATAAGGGTGGCTGCTGGACGCCTCCCTCACCATTCCTGATGTCATTTTTGTAGTGCTTTTATTTTGTTTTTGTCTTAACTAAACCAGCTGATGCAGTCCCCAAAGAGCTCAGTGCGTGGCGTGCCAGATGGCATGGCTTCTGGCTGTGAGGCCTTGTTAGAGAGATCAGAGCTGACAGATTCTTGAGCAGCAAGCTGATACAGGCCTCTCTTTAATTTGTTTTTTTGCGCTCACCCATGTAACAAATGGGGGCTTGTTTGGGAGCTTCGCTGGACCATTGAATGGAGTCATTGTTATCCAAACACTGACATGATTCAGAAGTCTCCAGTGCAGGGGGTATCCTCTCCCTCTTGCCCCTCAGCTGGGCACTGCAGGTGCAGCAGTGTAGCTTAAATCCCAGCTCAGCCCAGTTTTAAAAGGAACAATCCAGTTGTCCTGCAGTTCTCCTTTTGAGAAGTGTCAACAGGCGATGGAAGGTGAGTCACCATTCAGCACTGAACAGGGAGGGTGGAGAGATGGGTGACTAGAATTAAGGAAGTGAATTAGTGCTGTTTTGCCGGCTGTTTTTTGTGGTGAGAGAGTTGCAATGCACTGTCAGGCTTCCCTAGAGATCAGTGCCACAGGGACTGTGGGATCTTCCTTTAGAGTGGCCCCTGGGTTGCAAATCCTGTCCAATCAGCATTTATTTGGTAACCCCTCCATGCAGCCCAGGGGCTCCTTGCCGTACCTCCTTCTTAAAGTCATCCTTGCAAGAAGAACTTCTTGTGCCGTATGTGGAGATGAAGTGTTTCCTGGCAGCCCAGGCAGAGGTGGATGAGGAAAAGGTGAACTACTTGGTGCGCAGTTGGCTTCTCAATCCCACCCCGTCCCACAGGCAGGATTGCGGATGTGAGGACCCCAGTGGGCTTTGGAAGTGCATTTGCGGAAGCAGACTAAAGGTGGTTTCTCATAGCAATTAATGCCCACTGACGTGTGGGTTGTAATGCCCAAGTGCAGTTCAGGAACTTCCCCGACAGGAAGGACACAGCACATTGGCTCTCTCCGTCCAGCTACTGCCCACTCTCTTTGAAACAGTGGCTCCTTTCAGTGCTGTCCCGTTTCAATTTAAAGTGACCCCAGAGATCTTTTGCCAAACAGGCTGATGGTGCAGGGGGCCTCCTTTGCAGAGATAGAGTGGGAAGGTTCATGGTGGAGTGAGTCTTGGTGTTGCATTTTCAGCTGCCCAGCTTTGAGAGACTTAGAGCCTGACTTTCAGAGGTGCTGAGCCCCGCCACACGGTACACGTATCTACAATCCAGGCTTTCGGAAACAGCCAGTGTGGGTGTGATAAAGGCAATGCATCATCTTCCCGCTGGCTGGACTGGACTCCTGAACCCAGCCCTGTCAGGGAAGAGGGCTGTCTAGGATTACAGCAGGTGATTCTTGGTTAGCGTCATCCTGACCCTTCCAGTGTGACCTCTTAAGCAAGTCACTCTTGCTTTGCCTCAGTTTCCCCATCTGTAAAGTATGCATTTTATATTACAATATCTTGAGGCCTTAGTCAGCGTTAGGCACTGCACAAACACATGCAAAGAGCTAGTCCCTGCCCTGATGAAATCACAAGCTAGGAATTATTGCAGAAAACGCATGCCAAGATCACAAAGGCATTGCGAATTTTACTGACAGGAAAGAGCATTCTGCCCCCACCCACCCAGTAAAAGGTGCTGCTGCTGCGTATTTTCTATCAACCCACTTGCTTTGTCGTCTCTGTCTCAAGCTATACAAGAGTTTGGAAGGTAGTCTAGTGGGATCCTTTGGAGTTTCATTTTTGGCCCCATCTGTGAGCTGGTCTTTTCCCTGATGTAGATGTGTTTCCGTTGTGTGATTCACATTACAAACTCAGTGTCTTTGTTTTTAAAGCCCTGCTTTGGTAAACAGGCCCTATGTCTGCTTTACAATTAGAGACAAATAGAGCTAATCAAATTACATCAGAATAATCAGAATCAGAGCAAAAAGGCTAAGCAGAGGGAAAAACTGCTGAATGGTCCACTTCAGCACCACCTCGTTTCTCTTCATGCTGTGCCCGTTGCATTGGGGGAAGGAACTGTTTGTGTGTGCATTGTGCAGCTGTGTGTTTCGGGTTTATTGGTGAAAGTCAGAAAGAGCTCATTGTGGTCGTGTGACTGAGTCAGTGTGGGACATCTGGCACTTCCTTGTTACAAGGCCCTGGTGCTTGGTCAGCATCTGTCTGGGCTGGGAAGGGGTGGGTGTGCGTGAGAGTGAGTGAGATCCATGTGCAACCCAGCAAATGTAACTGTATCCTGTGTGGCAAGTGCCTTGGAAGCTGCTTTGAATTAGGTAGCCGTGTTTCTGGCAAGGAGACAGAAGCAGAAGCAGTGATTTTGAAATCAGGGCAGATCTTGTAACTTCCCTGGTATTTGCATCTTGGAGGGACTGGTGCTTGTCCATCCTCATGCGGATCTTGTCCAGTAAAAATACCAGCATGTGGTGAAACCAGGCTGCTAGTGTAAAAAGTGCCCCATTGCCAAAAAGGCTAATGGCATATTGGGCTGCATTAGTTGGAGCATTGCCAGCAGTTCGAGGGAAGTGATTGTTCCCCTCTATTCGACACCGGTGAGGCCACATTTGGAGTATTCTGTCCAGTTTTGGGGCCCCCCACTAAAGGAAGGATGGGGACAAATTGGAAAGAGTCCAGTGGAGGTCAAGGAAAATTATTAGGAAGCTGGAGCACGTGACTTATGAGTAGAGGCTGAGGGAAGTGAAGGGGGGATCCAGGGTGGATGGAGCTAGGCTGTTCTCAGTGGTGGCAAGTGACAGAACAAGGAGCAATGGTCTCAAGTTGCAGTGGGGGAGGTCTAGGTTGGATATTAGGAAAAGCTTTTTCACTAGGAGGTTGGTGAAGCACTGGAAGGGGTTACCTAGGGAGGTGGTGGAATCTCCATCCTTAGAGGTTTTTAAGGCCCAGCTTGACACAGCCCTGACTGGAATGATTTAGTCGGGGTTGGTCTTGCTTTGAGCAGGAGGAGGGACTAGGTGACCTCCTGAGGTCCCTTCCAACCCTAATCTTCTGTGATTCTATGACAGGCGAGCTGGGGGATTGGCAGTGAGATATACAGCCTTAACCTGGCCCAAGTGCACCCCCAGCTGTGTGGGGCTGAAAGATGGGCTGTGTGAAATGCAGGAGGAAGAGGGAGGTGAAACAGGTGTTCCCACCCCCACAGCCATCCAGTCCCTTGGCGCTAATTGCCCTTGTTGGCAGTCTCAGCAGAGCCCAAAGGCTAACTGAACTCCCCTCTCATCCTTAGAAGTGCCGGGGACAGCCCAGGCCAGTCATTCGGAAAGTTTGCACCCAGGAGCCCATCAGGAAGATCAACAGTCTCCAAGGTTGTTAGTCATGCACATTTCACTGGCTGTGTGTGCACGTGTTCAAATGAAAGCTGTCCGACTAGCCTGAGCATCAGAGTTTCTATGCTGGGAAAAGGCATCACCGGAGGCACATATGGGAGGCCCCCTCTCCTCACATGTAAAAAGGAAACTGCTCTCCCAGCCTTTGCCTTTTGTAGCTCGCGGGCTGCCTGTAGGGAGGACGTGCTCTCTCTGGGGACAGTGGGACTTGAAGGGACCCGTCTGAGCGTTTAGGAGGAGCTGTGTCCCCCGTGGGAAGCAGGAGGCAGGGCGTGGAAATGGTGGAGTGCGGGATCGCGTCATTCCAACGGTGGAGGAGGGAGACACTAGCTGCAGTCAGAGAGCCTGGGGAGTGGGGACCGCAGTACCCCCAGAGTCCACAAGGAAGCAGGCACTGAGTTAATCCCCTTCTCTTGCCGTGGGGGGGACATGGTTATGACAAGCATAGGTTACATAGGGGAACGTGAGGTCCACGTAATGCTGCTGATGATTGTGAAAGGGAGGTCTGGGTAGGAGGGGATTCCTCTCTTGTGTTATTGAGGGCAAAAGAAGGGCTGGGCACTCAGTGGCAAATGCTATAGGCTCCATTTATCACAGTGTGAGAATCCCACCGGAGGGAATAGCACCATCACTGTTCCCTGCACAGTCATTCCCCAGCTCACCCGGGTTCCTTTACTGATGGTGCATTTCAGATCGCCAGAGGCTGGGTGTGATCCGTGACTGGCCAACACATTGCCTTTCCCTTGCCTCCATGCCCATCCGCTACCCCAGCCCTGCTGATCTTACCATTTTGAGCCCCCCTCGCCTGCTAAATATTCTGACCACTTACTGAAAGTCTGTCTCTCTTTTCAATTGCAGGGTGTAGCTAGAAGGTGCCATCATGTGAATGGCAAGCGGCTAGCTGAGGAATAAACTGCCAGGTGGATTCCCTGGCTCCGCACGCTGGCACACAGGATGGCTGACTGATTTGGTCTGGGAAACGAAGGCCTTTATAAGCACCCTATCCTCCCAAGGACTTGGTTGAGCGAGAGGAGTGGCGGCGGGGGCAGCAGACGGAGGAGCGATGGGCATTGAGGACCATGGTTACTTGAGATAAATGGCAGATCCCTGGGAGTCTAGTCTCGTAGCTGCTTGCTTTAGCTTTCCCTCTCTCTGCAGCCACGGTTTCTTCTCCATAAGACGCCGCTGGGCACTGCCACGCTGGCGCTGGAGATCTCCCGGGCGAGTTGAGTGCAAAGCTTGAGGAGGGGTGGCTTGCCCGCCTCATCATGATTCAGCTGTGGAAAGTGGTGCGGCACGTGCGACAGCTGGAGCTCCACAGACTGATCCTGCTGCTCATCGCCTTCAGCCTGATTTCCATGTGCTTCCTGGCCTACTACGTCACCAACAGCCCCAAAATCAAGGAGCCGCCACCCCTGCCCTTCAGTGACTGCAGCAACCAGCACAGGGCCCCAGTACCACCGCAGGCCAGCTGGAGGCTCACCAAGTCCGTTGACACCTCGCGCACTGATCCTGTGGTGCTAGTCTTTGTGGAAAGCATTTATTCCCAGCTGGGGCAGGAAATTGTGGCCATCCTGGAGTCCAGCCGGTTTAAATACAGGACCGAGATTGCCCCTGGCAAGGGGGATATGCCCACCCTGACAGACAAAGACAGGGGTCGCTATGCTCTTATTATTTATGAGAATGTCCTTAAATATGTGAACCTAGACGCTTGGAACCGGGAGCTGCTGGACAAATACTGTGTGGAGTATGGAGTGGGGATCATAGGCTTCTTCAAAGCCAATGAGAACAGCCTGCTCAGTGCTCAGCTCAAGGGTTTCCCCCTCTTCCTACACTCTAACCTGGGGCTGCGGGACTATCACATCAACCCCAGTGCCCCCCTGCTCTACGTCACCCGGGCTAATGAGGTGGATCAGGGCCCCCTGCCCGGTGATGACTGGACCGTATTCCAGTCAAACCACAGCACCTACGAGCCTGTGCTGTTGGCCAGCACAAAGTCCTCGGAGTCCATTACTCACCTGGCCACCCACAAAGCCCTGCATGCCACCGTCGTGCAGGACCTGGGCCTGCATGATGGGATCCAGCGGGTACTCTTTGGCAACAACCTCAGCTTCTGGCTGCACAAACTCATTTTTGTGGACGCCATTGCCTACCTGACGGGCAAGCGCCTTTGTCTCACGCTTGATCGCTACACCCTTGTGGACATCGATGACATATTTGTGGGCAAGGAGGGCACTCGCATGAAGGTGTCTGATGTGGAGGTAAAGCCTGGGACCTGTAGCCCTGAAGAGCTGCACTTGGAGGTTAAAGATGAGAGTGCCTGCAGCATCTGCTCTTCCTCATCTTCAACCTAGCAGTGGAGCCCCGGGGGGTCCCACAATGCAATGCTACATCTTGGTCTGAGCAACCTCTGTTGAGAGCATCACATGCAGAGAGGCCTGTAGTCCTCTCTCAACTGTGAAGGCAGCTGCCGGGCGCATTGTAGAACTCCGCTGGCCAACCAATGCAACCGATGCAGCCCTTTTAGGGCAGCCCTGAGTTGGGAGAGTGAGGGGCTCTCTTGTCCCCTCAGTGTATTCACCTGCTCTTTTCAGTTCGCCCACCCCCAGCCCTGCAGGGCACCTATGGAAGGAGGAGTGTCCAGCAAGCCCGGAATAAGGGTTGGGGGTAGATGCACAGAGCAGCTCCCAGGGCTCAGTCCAGGAGCTCTCCCCACCGCCTCACTGCTGGAGAGTAGGAGGGGGACCATTTTTAAGGTTCATTGATCATGGCCCTGGGTGATTGACTGAGTGGTGATGATGTAACTGAGGAAGGAGTCGAGAAAAGGACAGGCTGGAGAGAGAGTGGGGTGGAATTTGGAGAGGAAACGAGGGTAGGAGGGAGATAAAGGGGGAAAGAGAGAAGGCACAAGCTCAGGAACAGAGAAACACGGGGCAGGTATTGTAAGTGGTTGCTGACAGGATGTGACAAACCATTATTTCTGTATATGTACGCACTCACCAGGCCTGCCCTAGGCACTGTAAGTCCTGGTTGCAGCCCTGTGTTTTGGGATGCTCATATGTCATAAAAGCCCAGCTCAAAGGACACTGGTCTACATTGTCCCACCCAGGACAACCCTTCCCAAACTGGGAAAGGGGGGCCCCACTCATAGCTGTGCAGAGCACTGACCCTAGGGGACAGTTGGTCCAAGCACTGGAGACAGGACACAAGTCTGCTCTAGTGATTTTAAAAACAAACCCAGATCAGATAATTCCAGAAGAGGTTTCCTTTTGGGTTTTAACTGTGTGAAATGGAGGAATAATCTGAGATCAGTAAAAGGAGAATCTCAGGCAAAGCAGATAAAGCCCAGATTTAGCCATTTAAAAGAGGCTCTATGATTGCAGAGCCAAGAGAGGTTAATGAATTTTTATTTTTTAAAACGAGAAATAACTTCATGGATTTGTTAATGGCCTTGCGCTGTGGGGAGGGCAGGGGAATCTAACAGTGACAAACAGCTGGTGTTTCTTTCGGCTTTTAACATGAACTCTGTGTTTCAGGGACATTACTGCAACACCACAGCTCTTTATTTCGAAGTTTAGATTAGAGAACAGTGGGTGGGGAGGACAGATTGGGAAGGAGGATGTTGCTTTAAATCCCAGAGATGACTGCTGGCTCAGCCAAGCTGTTTCAATTCACAGATCTGCATTCAAGGAACTCTTGTCGATCCCACGGATGATGGCTTGCGGAAGAAAACCCTCATGTTCCTTGGCCAAATGTGTGCCAGTTATGGGTGACTTGGGCAGGGGGAATGTTTTCCTTTATGACATAAAGGAGGTCTGAATGATTTTCTTTTTTAAAAAATTCCTGCTTGTTTTTATGTTATAAATATTAGCCCTTGACTACTTGTTCTTGCTGAAAGATTGATGTGGGAGTTTCTCAGCCTTCAGTTAAAGTCAAAGCATTGGACCTTTCACAGGGTGAACTTTTCTCCCAAGCGTTCTCAGGAAATGGAGTTACATAGTTAACCACAAAAACAAAGACGTTTTCCAGCATTCTGAGACTCCCTTCTCCTCTCACTTGTTTAGCTTTCAAACTCTTTCAAATCCATAACCCTGCTAGTTCTCCAGGCTGCCACAGAATCTTCCAGCAAAACTGGAAGTCAAGACCAGATATTTCTAATACAACAGAACTCTGTTTTTTCTATCTGACCTCCCTGATCCTTTCAGGCCCTCTTTATGTATCGGAAATAAGTGCTGCTGCCTCCCCTCCAAAAAAAATCAAACCCAAGCCCAATTTTTGCTCCTTTGAGCATTTAGTCAGTTGGTGAGCAGTCTTGTTTTGTGAGTCTGGGAGCTTACCTGATGGCATAGGCCTATAATTGCATGTCACTGGTGAAGGTAGTTAGAAAAAAGAAATTCAGATGACTGCCTGAGGGTGGCTGGGGCATCCTGGTGCTTTGAATCCTACAGGCTGGCCTTGCCTAAACATTTAGCAATTCTCACTGGTGCTAGCATTGTTGGGAGCACTAAAAATGCTTGGGCCTTGTCTGCACTAGTGCGTCCACCATTGAGCTGCACCAGTGCTGGGCCAACAGTGGGAGAACTGCAGAAAATTCTCAAAGTAGCTGCAGTCCAGTATGCCAGGAAGGGCTGTCAGCAGTTCAGAGCCAAGATGGATGCCCTGCCTTCCTCCCTCCTGCTTTTCTGTGTGCAGTGCTCTCTTGTTTCTTCTGCACATTTCCCCCTCCCTCAATTTTGTTGTTTCTTTCCTCCTCTTCCCCCCCAGACTCCTCTTCCTTACCTGTCTCTTTTCAGCTTTCTTTTCTTTTGCTGCATTTTTGTTCATTTTTTAGCTGGACAGGGGGAGTCAGGTTTTGTGCTGAATAGCGAAAATCACTGTAAGTGCTCTCTTCAGTGAAATGTTTTACATCTAAAAACCCAGTCATATAAAGGACAGTTCAGCCATAGAACATTATGATGTCTAGGACCATATGCTGTGTTAGAAAAGGGTTGGCAGCTTAAATAACCACATTAAACAAGATAGAGTCAGGGCTAATTTGTCTCTTCTTTCTCTTCCTCCCCTTCCCCCTCCCCCCCCCAGAATTCCTAAACCCCATACAAAGGGCTGTGTCTATATACCAGCATTATCGGGAGTTTGTAGTGATTGTAGGTGAATTCTTCTGCAGAGCCAACAGTGGGAGCATGCTGACTTTGTTTTAAAAGGGTCACACCAAAATGGGGGCTTGTCTTTTAACTTCTTTCCGCTGTGTGTTTTAAAATAAATATCTAGAGCCCAAGGATAGTTTTTTAAGACCCCCAGTTGGGGGTGTAATTGCAGGCCCAAGTGATAGAATTTAGACATCATCTTGGTTGTGCCCACAAATCTGGGCATTGGAATTTAGGTATCCATGGTTTGTGCCTGCTGATTACTGGTGCGAAATAGCAGGCTGGATTGAGGCATCTGAAAATTCAGGCCTTGGAATCTGGAAGACATTCTCCATCAGATTATAGCAATTGTAAGGTCGACTGGCTCTGGGCTGGGCTGGCTAGTGATCTGCACTTGGAATCCAGTCTCTTGTTTCCTGGAGCCCATACTACATGTTAGCCAACAGGGACCCTTCCGGCCAGCTAACGAACCGGATTATTACATGCCCATGGGAACCTCAGAAGGGTGGTGAGTAGAAGATACCAAATAGAGATACTCAGAGCTCTCCATGGGATTCAAAGCAAGAATAAGGCTTGGCCTGAGTTTGCTGGAGTCCAGAGGCAGGTTTCCTGGCCTGTGTCAGGCTGCTGAAAAGGAGACAGAGCCGAGCACAGGTCATCTTTAGCAGGCGAAGTTCAGTGTTGTGAGCAGTTTCTGGAGTGCAGGGCGGAGGAACTGCCTGCAGTTGTCAACTGGCTTCGTGTACTTGTCAGTGTAACGCTATGCCCTTCTCTGGTGCCTTTCCTGTCAGAGCACCTTACAGATGGTAATGAATTACCCCTAAGAAGCGGGTAGTATTACACCTGGCCTGTTCTACAGATAGGGAGGGAAAGATAAACTAAGTGCACGCTCCAAGATGAGTGAGTGGCAGAGATGGGACTAGAAGCCAGGTTTCCTGACTGCCGGTCCCCACTCTCTCCTTTCCATTATAAATACCATCATTTCCCCACGCTCATTTTTCCTGAGTAGGGATCACTCACCTATTTATATTCGTTCATCAGGAGTAAGTTAATGCATCCTTGGTTGGAGGAATTTCCACAGCAGCCCCTGGTTGGTTCCTGCCCTTTCTCTTATCCTGCACAGAGGGGAGTTTGTGCAACTGGGATTAAAACTGTCGTGCTGCTTTCTGAGGGCGCTCTTATGCAAGGACCAGTAATTGGTAGAAGGTCTAGTGCATCATTAAGGACAGACTTGCCCGGAAAGCAGCATGACAGTACTCTACGAGGTCTGAGTTCCTGGGCTCCCTTTGCCTCTTTCTTCCACAGGGTCCCTCGCTGTAAGCAGTAGTTTCTGCCCTCTCTGAAGAAGAGTTATTTAGGATTAATTAGCTGACAGCTGCGTTGTGATGGTAACCCAAGCCGGGCTTTACACCTCCCTCTGCAGAGGAATGTTAAATCCCTTCTCATCTCTCTCGCCTTCCCGGCAAAGCGGAGTAGCTGGAGACACCTTTCACTGCAGCACAGAAGAGAGCAGCGGCCTGGATGGCGCTGGAGGTGTTCACGGCTAGGTTAGCGGGGTAGGGGCAGCTGGGTAGCACAGGGACTGCCTCCCCTTGTTTGGTTGCTTGGTGTGGCCAAAAGCCGCTGCGCTGAGCCATGGGTGGTGCCCTGTGTGATCTCAGTCTAACCCCTGGTGGATCAGGTGTCCACACCACAGACAGAGATGCCTGGCGCAGAGCAGGTGTGGAGATTCAGCCTTGCAGCACCATTGCCCGTGCTGTCCTGCGCTGTGAACGAAAAGCCTTTGGTCCTGGAACTGCCAGGCTCTCCTTTTCTGGAGCACGAAAGGCACTTAGGGCTTGTCTACATTACAAGTTACGTCGGGAGTGTGAATAAGCCACTGTCCCGTGTGAAGTAAGTTACACCAACCTAAGCACCGGTGTGGACAGCGCTGTGTCAGGAAGAGAGCTTCTTCCACAACATAGCCACTGCTGCTCGTGGACATGGTTATATTAAGCTGACAGGAGAGCTCTCCCGTGGCATAGAGCATCTTTGCTGTGCTGCTCTAGAGCATCTAGTGTTGGTTAGCCCTTGCACTAGGTCCCAGAAGATGTCATAGACCATATTTCCCCTAAAGCATCTGTTCCCGATGGGGGTCGGCAATGAGCTAATCCCATGAGCATGGCAGGGATTGTAGCTTAGCCTTTAATATTGGTCTTACCCCTCATCCCAGGCTAAATCTGCATTTGTTGCCATTGACATATGAGTGAGGTGAGGGGGAACTGAAGTTTTTGGCCTTTCTTGCTGGAGAAGAGAGGCGGCCAGCAGCCTCTTGAACAGAGGGGTTGGGTGGCTGGGTTAGTGCAGGCTCTTGGATAGCTTCAAACACGTGCTTGACCCTCCAGAAATAATCAATGTGGTGCTGCTGATCAGCACCCTACGATGTGTCGCTAGCCAGCACTGAGAACCCCTCTTTCCTTCCTCCTCCTCTTGGCTCTCACCTTGAAGCACAGGCATGCGAGAAGGGAGGCGGAATTTTCCCCAGCAGTTAGTGCAGTTTATAGATTTGTACTGAAGAGTTCTGGTGGGCTCAGATGACAAACTCCTACATCTTCCGGCACTTGCCCTCACTCTCCAAGGGATGGGTGTGTGCAGCGGGTGGAAGTCAGTCAGAGTGAGTTACTGAATCAGTGTCATGGGCACTGCCCACGGGGCACCCCTGGGAAATAACTGCTATCGCAGTGATGTGCATGCATGCCAATTGGTTAGTGACTGAGTGGTAGGGAGTAAAGCCAGGCCCTCCATGGCATGAGAGGTTGGGCTTGGGGATGTGATTTTTGCTAGCAGGAGATCTTGTGGCCTGAGCCATGCTGGGGCAGCCCTGATGTTCTCTCCAACACTGGTAGGAACTTGTGAAATGTTGCTGGGAGATCTTCTGCTCTGTGCTGGCAGTCCAGAGTTGCTGTGTACACACTCCATGTGGCCCCCTCGCTGCATGTTAGCGTTAGCCCAGGTCTGCTATTGCTAGGTCACCACCTTCACCTTGGTGCCGTCACCGATCCGGCACTTTTTAGAACTATTAAAAAGTAAATAACTGCCTGGGACTAGGCCATCTCCAGTCCAGGCAATTCTTAATTCACCTGCCCCAGCACTCCTGCTGGGTGCCTCTTTGATTAAGAAATGCACCGGAGAGAGCTGCATTAACAGCATTCTCAGAAGCACACAGCCGGTGGCAGGGTCAGCTGGGAGGGGAGGGCAATATATCCAGCCTCCCTTTGCAAGTAGGTCTGGGAGCTCTGGTCCCGTTTTAAAGCAGGCTGCCCTCCTTCAGTTTATCCCTTCAGTATCACTGAAAGCTCCCCTTGGTCTCTGTAGCCTGGACTCTCAAGTCCTGACCCAGCCGAGCACACACAAACTTGCTTTCCATTAGCCTGCTGGGGGGGGGCGTGGGAGCGCTACAGCGCAGTCCCAGCCAGCTTTGGAGGGGAGCCTTGATGTTGGGCCTGGGACGCCATAAGGAGTTGCAGTGGGATTTGCTGCCCTTCTCTGTGTCAGCACAAGTCAGTAGTTCTGAGGCCGTGGACAAGGAGGTCTTACCTGATTGTGGCCTTTGGGCTGACCCGGTTGTGTGGCCGACAAGACTAGACTCCATGTAATGGAGCTTCGGCCACATCTCACCCAGAGAAGCAAGGTGGGGTCCCTCAGGGTGAGATTATGAGGAAATTCCTCTCTGGCGTGGCCTGCTTGGGGCTTTGCTCCAGGGACGTGGTGCCTGGCCACAATGCAGGAGAACAGGATTCTGTGCTGCTCCACTTCTTTCCCAGCCCGGACTGGAGCCAGCCAACCCAGATGTGACTGAGCAATTGAATGTGAATCTTCCTCTCTCCCATTGCATCCGAACAGGCTCTTCTGAACACCCAGAACAAGCTGAGAACATTAGTCCCCAATTTCACCTTCAACTTGGGCTTCTCTGGGAAGTTCTACCACACAGGTAAGCTCCTGCCACCCCTCCCCCCGCATCTCCCATGCCTGTGTCCATCAGGTAGCCAGCTCCGGCGGTGGCAGTGCCAGCTCCTGAGAGCGTATTGAGGCGCTCGGAACAGCCTGCGCTTCCAAAGTGCTGTGAGGGCTGCCTCCAGCAGGATGATTGTGCCGCCAGCAGTGAGCGAGTGGGTGGGTGGGTGGGTGGGTTGGTTGGTTGTAGTAAAAGCCAGGGAGAGGTCATGGGCAATAAACAAAAATTCACGGAAGCCGCAATCTGTCCCTGACATTTACTAAAAATATCTAGGAAAAAATGGGGCTGACTGGAGGTTGGGGGGGGGTGGGATGAGAGCAGTGACACAGGTGCACCTCGCTGCCTGCAGAGGCTGGGCGCAGGGCTGGGAGCTCTGGACAGCTCCATGCTCCAGGGGGCCCCCCACGGCTGCAGGGGCTGCCAGCAGCAACTGGGAGCCTTGACCACCTACAGCGGCTCGGAGTTCCAGGGTCTGTAGCAGAAGGAAATTCCAGGGACGGGGCCCCCCCCCCCCCCCCCCCCATGGGTGCCCTGCTGCTGGCTGCGGCTCAGAATTTTGGGTCTCCCCTGCCCACAGGCAGAGAGCCGCCAGCTGACAGCTCTTGTCCCTCCTCCCTAACCCCCAGCTGAAGCAGAAAATGTCACAGAGATGGCGGGTAGTCATGGATTGAGTGACCTTCATGCCATACTCTTACCCTTACTAGTGAGGGGTGCACTGTAGAGTCAGTGACATCCTCTTGCCATGGTCCCTTCTGCTCCCTGCAGGTACAGATGAGGAAGATGAAGGTGATGACATGTTGCTTAAACACAGGAAGGAGTTCTGGTGGTTCCCGCACATGTGGAGCCACATGCAGCCTCACCTCTTCCACAATGTCACCGTGCTGGCTGAGCAGATGAAGCTCAACAAGCAGTTTGCGCTGGTAAGCGGTGACGAAGGATGGTCCAGAGGCTCATTCGCTTCTTTTCAGAATCCCAAACATTTTGTCCTGGGACTGGCATTTGTGTCCTGGCCAGGCCAGGCACTAATGTGATAATCCTGCTGGATTTGAAAGCTGAGTGAATCCCTGGCCTGGTTCCGCCTGCCTCCAGGCTAAAAGTTTGACATCCAACGCTAGTGCCCAGGGGACCGTGCATCCTGGCACTCAAGCAGCAGTGTGTGGCTGCTAGTGCATTGCAGAGTGTGGCTCCCGGTGTTGTACGGTGCTGGCTGGGGGTTTGGGGCACGCTGGCTGTCTGTGCATTCTGTGCTACTTCTCCCGTCGGATTGAAAGTGTGGTACAAACTCAGACTGTGAAGAAGCATTTCCTGCTCTGTCCTTATTGGGTCATTGTGGTTTTTTTGGGAACCAGGTGTGCATTGCCCCCAGCTGATCAGTAGCATAAGGCACTCCAGATAGAACATTGGCCTCCTAGAGGGTCACTTCTGTTGAAGGGACGTTCCCTGTTGTCAAGTGGAGGAGGGCGAACATCTGGAAAGTTCTGGGACCACATCTGCTTGATGCTCTCATCACAGGGCATGGAGGTTAAACATCATCCACAGGTTTCTTTGAAAGCAAGCCTCCCTTCAGCCCATGCTCTGGGGTTATTAGTTGTGAGCCAAGCCCCATTGGAAGAAGAGTCTGTTATTTCATGCCCAGGTCACTGGAGCTCTTGACCCTGGGTAACACAAGCGCTTCTACACTCAGAGCACAACTACCACAATGCTATAACAACAATTCACCTCTTTTCTTCCCTGCTGAAATATCTGATTTTATTTTCTTTCAAACACAGGCCCAGAAACACGACAGTCCGTTGCAAAAAGATACAAAACCCAGAGAGCGATTAAACACATGTAATACAGAATGCACCAGCCAGTGAGCCTGACAGGCTGGGACTCCGTCGGGGGTGCTCTGGGTGCAATGTCAACCACCAGGGCAAAGCTGTCCTTGTTCTTGTCATCACCAGAAGCACTCAATGAAGTTAGAGCCACAAAATTCAAATATTTCCCGTTGATTTGATATGATACCTAGCTCCAACTCCCCGATCCACACTCTGCACAGCCCCCTTGCTCCCTGCTTTCCCTAGCCTTACCCTCTCCAAGAGAGAGCCCAGCTGCTGTCCACAGGTGGCAGGCGCAGTTTTGTTTTTCTGCTCTGGTGACTCTGCTCTGGGCAGCATAGGAGCAGGATTTGCCTCTTCAGCGGCACTGATTGCTTTGGCTACCAGAACCGATGGGGCTGACGAATGAGTGCAGTTTGTCACAGCCACGAGTGACCCGATGGGCTGTTTAGCAGCTCCTGCAGTACTGAATGCCCCAGCTGATACATAAGCATCCTTGCTGCCTGTGGGGCTAGATTCTGTCAGCACTCAACACTCCCCTTTCACACACAAGCTCCTGCTCCACGGGGAGAGATGCTGTGGCGCTCATTAAAGACAATGGGGAGTTAAATACCGAATGATAAAGCTATATTCTGCTTCCAGGAACACGGGATCCCAACAGACTTGGGCTATGCTGTGGCCCCGCATCATTCAGGGGTTTATCCCATCCATACACAGCTCTATGAGGCCTGGAAATCTGTCTGGGGCATCCAGGTGACCAGCACTGAGGAGTATCCCCACCTGCGGCCTGCCCGGTACCGGCGAGGATTCATCCATAATGGAATCATGGTGAATGGAATCCTTAAAATATCTCTGGGTTGATCCTGGGAGGAGCTGAGGGGCAGTCAGTTGTGTGTGTATATGTGGGGGTGGGGGAAGGGAGCTTCTACCCCATGCTGAACCTTCCCAAAACCATCAGGCAAAACTGAGAACGTGTTGGGGTAAGAGCCCGTTCGTTGTGTGTCTGTGAATGGCATCAGTGCAGTGCAGAATCCGCAAGACATGAGGTTCTAGAAGGAAAGTTCCCAAATGCCAGCAAGTACGCGTCTACAAACCCATGTATCCAGGGCCCAGGAAAGCCCCATCTCTGCTGGAGCAAACACCTCCTCGTCGGACACCAGCGCTGTTTCTGAGGAGGTGTGTCTGCAGCACTTGCCCGCCCTGACTTGCATGTCAGATGGATGGTCAGCAACAGTGGGCGTGTGCTGGAGACAGAGTCGTGCGTGCTAGCACGAGGCTGAGATCCCATTAACCCCCCTGCACTGCTACTCAGAACCAGAGGAGTGTGTGAATGGAGGGAATGTCCAAGTCCCTCGCTCGCTGTGTCTCAACCTCCCTCTCTCCGGCTCCCCTAGGTGCTGCCTCGCCAGACGTGTGGGCTTTTTACTCACACCATCTTCTACAACGAATATCCTGGGGGCTCCAAGGAATTGGACAGAAGCATTCGGGGTGGCGAACTCTTCCTGACGGTGCTGTTGAACCCTGTAAGCTAGCCGGCATGGAGAGCACGGCCGGAGCGCCAGGCACCAGGGCCCATGGAGAATGTGGGGTGGGAGCCCGCAGATGGAAAGTTTGCATGGCTACTCGGGTGGGAGAGAGAGAGCTGGGGGTGGGGCAGCCACTCAGTCGCACTTGCTACTCGGGGATTCTTCAAAATCATGCTGCCCTGTTGTCCCCTGCCAGTTGGTATCAAAGTCCAGGGTCAGCCAGAGCAAACCTCCCCAAGTACAGGATTGGAAGAAAGGGGTGACATGCTGAGCCGAGATAGCCGCTGGAGCAGCTCTTACCCGTGCTGCCATCTTCCCCCAACAAAGTGCTGAGCCAGAAGTCCTTGGCTTCCTTTCTTGCTTGTGCAGCTAACTGCGGTTGGCTTGTCTCCAGGCGCTGTGACAAATCCTCCTCTGGGCTTTTGTTGCTAGGGTGTGTTTCTCCCCCCACCCTGTCCGTTTCCCTGAAACTTGGATATGCATGAAACAGTTGGTTACATGTTTGTCCTGTGATGCTGCTGAGGCATTTTCAGGAGAACTGGGCCTGGTGCAGCTTCACACTCCCTTCTCCCCTCCCCCAACACACACAGGGCCTGGCTCCAGCAAACTCCTGAATAACACACAGCCTCCAGCACCTCCAGCCTCTGCCCAGCTTCCTGCTGTGCCTGGGGGCTTTCCCACAGCCATCCTTTTAACCCAGAGAAGGGGTTACAGACAACAGTGGACAAGAAGCTGGATGTGTGTCAGCAGTATGCCCTTATTGCTAAGAAGGCTAATAGCATATTGGGCTGCATTAGTAGGAGCATTGACAGCAGATCGATGGAAGTGATTATTCCCCTCTATTCGGCAATGGTGAGGCCACTGTGTCCAGTTTTGGGCCCCCTGCTACAGGAAGGATGTGGACAAGTTGGAGAGAGTCCAGAGGAGGGTGAAGACATGACTTATGAGGAGAGGCTGCGGGAACTAGGCTTGTTTAGTCTGCAGAAGAGAAGAATGAGGGGGGATTTGATAGCAGCCTTTAACTACCTGAAAGGGGTTTCCAGGGAGGATGGAGCTAGGCTGTTCTCAGTGGTGGCAAGTGACAGAACAAGGAGCAATGGTCTCAAGTGGCAGTGGGGGAGGTCTAGGTTGGATATTAGGAAAAAATTTTTCACTAGGAGGGTGGTGAAGCACTGGAATGGGTTACCTAGGGAGGTGGTGGAATCTCCATCATTAGAGGTTTTTAAGGTGCAGCTTGACACAGCCCTGGCTGGGATGATTTAGCTGGGGTTGGTCCTGCTTTGAGCAGGGGTAGGAACTAGATGACCTCCTGAGGTCCCTTCCAACCTTCATCTTCTGTGATTCTAAACGGGGTGACAGTGGGTGTCACTGGCACATTCAGAACACTGAGATGGATGCAGCTGGAAGGGACCTTGCATCTCCTAGTCCATCCCTCTGTCACCCCCTTTATAAACGTTCCAAAACTTCTCTTTCCTAAGAGATACCTGGGGACTGTGTCACAGCAAGATGTACCGCTTTCTCATTGGTCTGTCTCCGGTCCAAGTATCTTTCCTAGTTTCCTAGTCAAATTTGTCCTTCATTAAACTTAAACCAGTTTACTCCTTGGGTCTCATAGAAGTCTCCTTTTTTGGGGTGGCTACTACAATCCTGTAAAAGTTGAGAGGGTCATTATTGTATCTTCCACCCCTATAAGCAGTATAACATCATAAGGGGGACAGCATTTATTTATTTTCATCTTTTCTCATGAATCAGTCATTCCAGGATCCCTTGGATCATTTCAGCTCTTCTTATTTACTCTTTTCGATCTTTTTCAATGTCTGCTTTGTTGATGAGGGCACCCCTGGGCTCTTTCCCAGGTGCAGTTTCACTGGGCCAAAGGCCTTGCTGAAATTCGGAGATTGCAACCCACCATGCTCCCCCTCTCAATCCAAGAGGGTGGTTTTGTTATGTAAAAGTAATGATCAGAGGAGTGCGTCCTGATGCCCAAATCACCAACCCACCCTGGCTATTCCTCTCCTTCAGTCACCCATGAATGGACTCCCATGCTGTGCTCTCCAGTATTCTGCGTGGGGTGGAAGTCTGGCTAACAGATCAGGGACTACCGAGTTATTTTTGTCCAGTGTACAGGTGGGAGCCATAGGACCTTGGACACCTCACTTGATTTGCAGGATTTGTCACATAACATTAGTGGCTCTGCAGTTCCTTCAGGACCTCTGCCGAGAATCTGCACCTCCTTCTGACTAGGTTGGATCACAGCACTTCGGGAAATCCAGTCCTCTCTTCATCTTTGCTTCTCTTTCATCCATCCACCTTCCTACTCTGGTGCCAGAGGCAGGGCTGAGAGGATGATCATAAATTCTTATAACACATGCTGGGTCCCTAACACAATCATAGGCTGAAACTGACCTACCAGTAAACATAACTGTTCATTTAACCTCCTGGTGTGTGTTCTGCATCCCCTGTACCCAGCCTGACTTTCTTGCTCAAGCTGCAGAGACTCCTGCTTTCATTTCTGAAGTTGGGTGTGGGCCACCGTTGAGGCCATTACCTTTACACAAAATACAGCCAACAAATCCACCTACGTTAGCAGTTGTCATCTTACCAATCACCTTCAGCAGAAGGCAATACACAAGTCTGTGTCCAAAGAGTCAGTCTCTTCTTTGTCTGAGGTGTCATTGGGATCACAGGTATCACTCTGGACAAGCGGAAACAGCCCAGCACAGCTCGTTTCTGGAGCTCACTGCCTCGCCCAGAGGCTGTGATTTGTGGGCTCTCAGATTATCTGGTGCAAGGTGAACTCCGCTCCATCCCTCCAACAGCCCCGCTGCAGTACAGCCAGGCCTTGACTACCCCCTGCAGACACCGCCCTGGGAGCTCTCAAGGGCTGTGGTGTCCTCTAGCAGATAAAACTGTCCCCAGAGCACAGTGCACCTTGGCTTCTGCTGGGTATTTTTCCCTTCATCCCTGTGAGCATCAGAAGGCTGCGCTGTAAACACATCTTCACGGCTGTTGTTTGCAGAGGGAGCACTGAGCTTTGCTCTCTTACTCCACTGATAGAGACATCCCAGCGTGTGGAGAAAGCCAGCCAGCCCCACATTGCCATCAGTGATCCGTAGCAGACGTGGGGCACAGCCTCTTAGCCCTCCTCTGTAGTGCTTCCAGCCCCCTGGGAGTGTGGCACTCGTGCAGGAGTCCTGTGTGTATGATTAACTCTGCAGTGTCAACAGATGATGTTTGATCTTCCCACTAGCGAGCCCTGATGTCAGGAATGAGAATAGCTGCTTACATACAGCTGCCACGTGCCCTGGCTGTACTTCCCAGCAGCAGAGAGGGGACGTTTCTGGGCACTTCTGGCAGGCCCTTCTGTTCACACTACACGCCATGAAGGCCACTGCTGTCCACCCGGCTGATTGCTTTATATTCCTAAAGGCACCCTCATCGTCTGTTCTCTGAACTCCGGGTCTCTCGGTCTGCCCTGCTCCCTGTCGGTGCTGAGCGGGGGAAATCATGCCGTGCTTCACGGGAGAGCTTAGTGCCCAGCTAGTCGTGGGTGAGTTGAGGAGCAGGGCTTGGTCATGGATTACATTAGCAGGATTGTGCAGGGCTATGTTGGCAGGACCAGCCGGCGTAAGCCAGGCCCGGCTGCCAGAGGTGATCTGATGGGGCGTGCATGTTAGGAAGAAGCCGTGGAAGTCCTGGGTGGCTTGACTGGTTGCTGTCCCTCTTGCTTGGGGCTGTTTGTGGCAATGATGTTACCCGAGCTGGTGGTGGCAGGCCTGGAGATTTGACTGGAGGTCTGCCACGGATCCAGTTGTCACAGCCCCACTGCAGACGCCGTTCATCACCCTGGCAGTCTTGCGAGTGAGCCAGTGTGGTGATTGAATCACCTGCCCAAAGCAGGAGGGTGTGTCAGTGGCAAGTGGAAGGGGGTCGCTGTGCAATGATCCCTGTCTATCCAAGGAGTTGGAGGAAATGGCTGCTTTCTCCTGATGCCCTGACAGCTACTCTGGAGCCCTTTCCCCTCGCCTTGCCACGCTGACCTGCTCCCCATCCCCGCAGCTTTCCAGCAGTGGGCACCCACATGGCTGCCGCGGCCCCTCGTGCACCCGTGCAAGGTGCTTCGGGTGAGGTTCTCTGGTTGCTCTCAGGTTCTCTGGTTGCTCTGCTCTGGTTTGGCCTTGGAGCGTCACAGGGACTGAGCCGTCACAGCCGGGTGCAGAACATGAGTCGGCAGCACTTTCAGCCAAGCGCTAAAAGTCTTGAAAGCAAACTGTCGGAGGGCCAAAGTAGCGCAGCGATGGGAGGAGGTTCAGCAAGGCAGGGGTGAATGCCCCAGCTCGTGCTGGCTGCCGGCCTGACAGCATCTCATCCCAGCGCTGGTGGGCAGGAGGTGCTCCCCTGGGGGCTTGGGGAGGGGTATGCACGTGCCCCTGAGCTTGGGGAGGGTCTCATTCCCTAAACTTGGCAGGAAGTTCAGCCAGGGGATGCCCACGCTCCCTGGGAGGCCTTTTGGTAGAGAATGTCTGTTCCCTGGCCACACCCCCAAGGCTCGGTCCTGGAGTGTTGGTTAGTGTTTTAAAGAGGGAACCCAAGATTGTGCCTTACGCTGCTGTTGAATCGAAGCTTCCCGCAGAACCGGGCTCTGGGAAGCTCCTGCAAGGGCATTGTGTCTGCCCTGGAATGCACGATTGCGCCTACCAGGCCACTGCCTAGCACCCGGAGCCATCTCTGCCAGGCAGGAGTTCAGGGGTCTCCATGTCCCCTGCCCCAGCTGACACATCGTGGCCCATGCAGGGAGGGCCCTGTTCTCAGTGCTTGTGACCCCATGAGCGATGGGAAGGCCAGCTTTGAGCACACAGGATTTCCTCTTGGACAGGGGCTTTCCAAACTGTTGACTGCTTGAAGAGGGTCCCTGTAAATACCTTCAGCATCTCTGGGAAGCCTAAACACCGCGTTGGCCCTAGTCTGGCTTCCAACCTGTCCTGGGTCACCTGGAGTGTGGTGGCTCCCTGGCTCGCTCAGGCTGGGAACATGTTTGAGGTGCGAGTGTCCGGGCCCAGAGCTCCTGGGAGAGGTGAGTTCCTGTCTCCGGGAATGCACAGCGTACTTGCCAGAGGCTGGGAGAGTTAGGAGCTGGGGAAGGCCAGTCAGTGTTTTGTAAGGGCTGAGGGGCTCCCAGTTCCAGCTGTCTGCAGAGCTAGTAACCGTGCTGTGCCTTTGGCAGGGAACGCGCTCTGCTTCATGCACGGGCTGCACTCAACATTTTACAGGGTATTGGAGAATCACCCATTCCCCTCTCCCCAGCAAGCCCCTTGCCTGGGGAAGAGGTGTGGCCTCCAGAGCAGTAATCCAGGAGGCAGCAATCTGTTTTCTTCCCTTTGCCCCATAGGCTAGAACCAATGAATGCACATTCATCCAGCCCAGACAGCCAGAGCAGGCCTGGGAAGCCAGCAGCTTCTGTCTGGCAGTGGGATGCAGCAGGGCAGCAGAGCGCAGGCTGGGGCGACGCAGGGCTGTTACTTGACTTGTAAATGCCCTTTTCTTCCCTGTTTGCAGATCAGCATCTTCATGACGCACCTGTCGAACTATGGGAACGACCGGCTGGGGCTGTACACGTTTGAGAGCCTGGTCAAGTTTGTGCAGTGCTGGACTAATCTTCGCCTGCAGACTCTGCCCCCTGTCCAGCTGGCAAAGAAGTACTTTGAAATCTTTCCCCAGGAGAAGAACCCCCTGTGGCAGGTGAGCAGGCAGTCCAGATCTCCCTGGGCCATTCAGGATGACACCCAGTGACCTCTTGCAGGAGGCTGATCTCGCTTTAGAAAGAACATGGAGTGGGAAGGGTTGCCATGGTGACACTACGGCTCTAGCGCCCGGAAGGGTGATGTGTGTGGCCTTTATGGCATCACTCCCAGATCCCAAAGACATGATGTAGGCCACACTCCTGGGGGCAGAGATAGCTCTCATCGGCCTGGACATGGATAGTTGAGGATTCCTGCTGTTACAGCAAGCTAGTGCGAAATGTAACTGTGGGGGGAGGGGGGCGCGGGGCGCGGCTGGAAGAGCTTGCAGGCATGATAATGTGATTTATCTTGAAGTAATTTCACACTATAGAATTCATGTTGGTTAAATAAAAACATGCTTATTCCATTTCATCCCAGCACAGCAGCTCTGTGCATATTAATTAGCAGATGAAGATAGAGCTGTCTGCCTGCTAGAGATGCTGTGCTGTAACATAGCAGCAGGGAAGAGATTGCTTCTCTGCCCAGCAGTGATGCTGGGCCTACATCTTGGTTACTTAGGACAGGAATTGTGGGTAACATTTTCAAAGGGGACTTGGGCTCCTTAAGCACTTGGGTGCTTTTAAAGATGTCCCCATGTCTTGGTCTGTGTAGTGCAGCCTGTCGGCACAAGACAGAATGGGGATGTGGTTGTGAATTGTTCCTCGTGTGTTACACTGTATCCCCCAGGAGTTGTGTCATCAGTAGAGCCCTGCACAGATATAAATATGTGGATCCGCACTCCTGAGAATAAACTTCTATCCGACCCGCACTCTCTTTTTTAGATGTATCCACATCACCAATCAGCTATTTGCTGCCAGCCCCCCAAACAGCTCTTGAGTCCCTGCCACCCCAAACAGCTGTTCAGCCTCTCCAATTGCCTAACAGCTGATCTGGCAGTACCCGGGGGCTGGCAGCTGCGCAAGCCCTGCCGCAGAAGTCCCAGAGGTCCCAGAAAGTCAATTCATGACCTTTGTGACCATCTGATTTGCAATGTGCAAAAAATGGTCCGCAAATATAAAGCAGATCTCCGCCGATTTGCAGGGCTCGAGTCATCCGCTCCCTCACTAATCAATTTCTTCACTCTATCTTGCAGAATCCCTGTGATGATAAGAGGCACAAGGATATCTGGTCCAAAGAGAAAACATGTGACCGTCTCCCCAAGTTCCTTGTCGTTGGACCCCAGAAAACTGGTAATTGAATAACCCATTTAAAGATAAATTCCTGACTCCTCCCTGTGCAGATAGACACTTTCATAGAATAGTAGGACTGGAAGGGAGCTCGAGAGGTCATCTAGTCCAGTCCCCTGCACTTATGGCAGGACTAAGGACCATCCCTGACAGGTGTTTGTCTAACCTGCTCTTTAAAATCTCTAATGATGGAGATTTCGACAACCTTCCTGGGAAATTTATTCCAGAGTTTTTCCCAGTGTCCAACCTAAACCTCCCTTACTGCAGTTTAAGCCCATTACTTCTTGTCCTGTCCTCAGAGGTTAAGAAGAACAGTTTTTCTCCCTCCCCTTTGTAACAACCTTTTATGTACTTGAAAGCTGTTATCATGTCCTCTCTTAGTCTTCTCTTCTCCAGACTAAACAAACCCAGTTTTTAAATCTTCGCTCATAGGTCGTGCTTTCTAGATCTTTAGTCATTTTTGTTGCTCTTCTCTGGACTTTCTCCTGTTTGTCCACATCTTTCCCAAAATGTGGTTTCCAGAACTGGACACAACACTCCAGTTGGGGCCTGATCAGCTCAGAGTAGAGCAGAAGAATTACTTCTTGTGTCTTGCTTACAACACGCCTGCTAATACATCCCAGAATCATGTTTGCTTTTTTTGCAACAGCATTACACGGCTGACTCATATTTAGCTTGTGGCCCACTACGATCTCCAGATCCCTTTCCGCAGTACTCCTTCCTAGGCAGTCATTGCCCATTTTGTATGTGTGCAACTGATTGTTCCTTCCTAAGTGGAGCACTTTGCATTCGTCCTTATTGAATTTCACCCTATTTACTTCAGACCATTTCTCCAGTTTGTCTAGATCATTTTGAAATTTAATCCTGTCCTCCAAAGCACTTGTAACCCCTCCCAGCTTGGGATCATCCGCACACATTATAAGCGTACTCTCCATGCCGTTATGTAAATCACTGACGAAGGTATTGAACAGAACTGGCCCCAGAACTGATCCCTGCGGGACCCCGCTCGCTATGCCCTTCTCGTTTGACTGGGTAGATACCTACAGCAGCAGCAATCAATGATCACACCTGATTCGGGTCTCGGATTTGTCCCACCCAAACCATTAGCGTGTGCTGTGGCATGATCCAAACTCGCAGGGAAGAGCTGAGTTACTGAGAGGAGCAGTGCAGGCTTTTGTTTTACTGTCATGAGTACTGAGCAGTCCTGACCCTCTTTAGCTGAGCAGATGTGCTCAGAAGAGGTAAGAATGATGCCCCTTTCGTACCTTCTCCATGATAGTCTGTGACCTACTGGCTCTCAAGCTGACAGTCCGCATAGGGGTCTGTCTCTGTACACTGGGCCGGTAACTCATCTGCGATTGCTTTGGGCAGGGATTTGGCTAGAGAGGCACTGAGCTGAGAAGCCGCTTTTAACATGGCGGCCTATCTCTCCAGCAAGTCTTGTTTCCCAGCCCTGGGCTTTCCCTCCAGTGATGACAGGGGCCTCCGCCCTACGGAAGATGCTCTCCCCAGCCTAGCTGCCATTGTGGGTCCCTGCTGGTGTGCCTTGGCCATTGGCAGCTCTTGTGCTGTGCCGTGCTGTTGCTGTGCAGTAAGGATGCTGGGCTTGGCTGATCCACTGAGATGCTGGAGCTGCACAGCTCTCGCAGTGCTCAGCCGGAGTGGGCAGGTGGAGGGAAAGCAACTTAACCCCAGCCAAGCCAGGCCACACCCAGCTGAAGTCACTCCTAGAAACACAGGCCTCTTCACTAGCACCCCTGACACCAACCTCCCCCTCCAGGCTCTTACAGTGCCCTGGGCCACCCAGGCTCCACTCATTGTTGTTGCTCATTGTAGGCACAACAGCTGTGCACTTCTTCCTGACCATGCACCCAGCTGTCACCAGTAACTTCCCCAGTCCATCCACCTTCGAAGAGATCCAGTTCTTCAATGGGCCCAACTATCATAAAGGAATTGACTGGTAAGCATCGCGTCCTCCTGCGTGAGCCTGTGGTCCATCTGCCTCAAGGGTTTTAGCCCGCCCTTCAGTACAGCAAGTGCAGACAAGTGCAAAGTGAGATGGACAGGGCAGTTCACACCTCCGAGTTAGCGTTCCAGGCTCTCTGCACACTCAAGCAGGTCTGTGTTCCTTCACTCAGTTCGGTCTGTTTGCTTGTCTGCATGGGGACTATTTATACCGCTCTAGTTATACCAGTGTAGACCCGTGTCAGCACTCTTATTCCAGAGTGAAAGCATCCACTCTGAGCATCTGAGTTCAGCTGGTATAACTCGAGTTAACTTTACAATGAAGACAAGCCCTAAGAGTCTTGTACGTACCCCATCACCATAGTATCTGAGCACCTCGCAATCTTAGCGAGTTTATCCTCACAACGCTCCTGGGAGGCAGGGCATGGCCACTGTCCCCATTGTACAGATAGGGAACTTAGGCACAGAGAGACTAAGTGACTTGGGCAAGGTCACTCAGCAAGTCAGTGGCAGAGCAGTGAACTTAGATCTTCAAGTCCCCAAGTAGCAGCCCACCCCCTAGGCTGTCCTTTGTCCTTCACACAACAGCTGGAGGCTCACTTGTTTTTACTGAAAGCTGAGACCTTGGGGGATAATCGAGAGGGTGGTCTGCATCCCCAGCTAGTTCCAGGCACCACCCCAGGATGCTGTGCCCTTCATGTCCTTTATTGCTTCCCCTCCACTCCACATCAGGCCCTAACCCTGTTCCCCTCTGTCCCCATTCCACGTCATCCCCTCATTGGCTCTCCAGGGCCTGTTCCCCTCAAGCTCCCCTGCAATTATGAGGTGCCGGGGGCTGGTTGCAGGGTTGTGCCCCCCACACGTCCCAACAGGGTGCCCTGGTTTGCTCTTCTTGGCAGGTACATGGACTTCTTCCCCATCCCCTCCAACGCCAGCACAGACTTCCTGTTTGAGAAAAGTGCCAATTATTTTGACACAGAGGTGGTACCGAAGCGTGGCGCCGCCCTGCTTCCCCGAGCCAAAATCATCTCCATTCTGATCAACCCGGCCATCCGAGCCTACTCCTGGTACCAGGTATCGCCCCTTCTCGGGGGCACTGGGGAGGGCTAGGGATCTGATCCCCTGTGGCCTGCAGCGCCTGGGTGAGTGGGCAGGGGAGGTTAGCACTGGAGGGAGCATGTGGGGTGTTGTTCACAGGAGAAGTGGGACCTGTCTGGGCTGCCCCAGGGCAGCAGAGAGCAGGAGAGCTGCATGCAGATGTGTGGATTGGCCAGCAAAGGGCTGTGTTCTGTGTTGCCAACTCCTAATTGCATGTTTGTTTCCCAGCACCAGCGTGCCCACGGCGACCCCGTGGCAATCAATTACACCTTCTACCGGGTGATTACCGCCAAGTCTCAGGCCCACCTGGATCTGCGCAACCTGCAGAGCCGCTGCCTGCTCCCTGGAATGTATTCCACTCACCTGGAGCGATGGCTGACATATTTCCCCTCTGGGCAGGTACAGAGCTCACCTGCGCTCGGTAGACAGCTGCTCTGCGTTAATGAGCAGCGCTGCTCGGATGCCAGCACTCTGGGAAAGGCTGTCAGGAAGCCCTGGCACCAGGGGCTGGGTGCTGCAGTGCAGAGTGTGGCTTGGGTGACAGAGAACGGGCTGGCTTTTCAGTTGCCCAGATTGCAGAGACACGAAACTCACCCTCTGTCTCACTCTCTCTGCACTTTAGCTTGTGATTCCTTTTTGGGGGTGAGCGGCTATAAACTGCTGCTTCCTTCCCTCCATGGTAGGGAGTCAGGCCAGGATACTTCCATTTGTTATTCATGTTGTCTGCAGGGTTCCTAGTACCTGTGTGCACAGAGCTGAGCTCCAGACAGCTCAGCAGCATTAGGAGGTGCAGGAAGAACTAACAGTGCAGCGTTAGGTTGTCCTGCCTTTTATCTTAGCAGTGTGTGTCCCTGAGACCCTCCTGATGCCCAGTGGGCAGTCAGCCGGGGAACCGTAGCTTTGACCAGAGGCGTTGGGGCTCTGCTGTTTGTCACGTTCACTTGTTTTTCCCATCTTGTGAAGCTTTTAGAGCTGCTGAGTGTGGATTTTATTGCAGAGGTGTCTGGAGTCCCCAGACTACTAAATTCCAGAGAGGAGCCTGTATTCTGTGTATACATTTCTAGATCAGTTAACACGAACTACAGCTCAGTTCTGTCTCTGAATCCACCTTCGCTGTGACAAGAGATTTACAAACTCTCCCGTGTGTTCTGAGTCAGAAAATATTGTAGCAACTTCTGCTTTCTAACTGATGCAAAGCGAGATTGCCTGGAACTTGGCTTCTGTTGCCAGAGTTATTCTCAGGTGGTGTCTAAAACAGCAGACTCCCATCATGCCTTTTCAGGCACTTATTCCCTGCAGCAGCAATAACTCTAAGGCATGGTAGCGGTTCTGCTTTCCAGAAAACACATACTGCTGTCCAACTAACAGACAAAGGTAAAGCAAAGTCGTGATCTGAGTTCCTAGCTTTGTTGCTGTCAGACCAGAACCAGTGCCTGACAAGAGCAGACAAGTTGTGGTGCAAATGCAGCAAGTAGGAGTAACAGACATTAATTCCCCCAAGGCAGTGTGTCATCCAGGGAGAGCCCTGGACTGTTCCCTCCCCATCTCCTGTGTACCCTGGAGAATTCTGGCTTACGTGCAACCCCCACCAGTCAATTCAAATGCAGCGACGGGGAAGGCAGCGGCAGTGCACCCTCCGGAAAGTTACTTGCCACTGGCCCTCTGTGCTCTCCAGCTCCCGCTCCTACCTGTGGCGGGATCCCTGCCTCTCCTCCCCGAAGCTTCCTCATCGCTCCCCTGCCTTTCCTCCTCCTGCTCCCCACCCCCATCCCCCTCTCTCCTTCCTAGCCCAGCAGCCCTGCCTCTGGCCTGGGGCACCCTCTCCCGGCGGGCATTGGTCAGGGCAGGCAGGGTTGCGCTGTGCTGTCACCTCGGCCAAGGAAAGCAGGGGCTGAATGTGTTTGGCTCCCCTCCACTTGGAATAGCCAGAGCCTGTTTGGTGTTGGATGGAGGGTGGGGTGCAAATGCCAGGATCGGCCCCCTGGGTGCCGGAGACCCCCAGTACGCCTCTGGCGATGGGGGAAGGAACCTGTCCTGCATAAAGTGTGCGGGAACATCCCTGGCTCAGGCCTTCCTGCCTTTGCATTCAAGCTTAGCAGTAGAGAGCAGACGAGCGCAGAGAGCAGGTCGTGTCCAGGGACAGCACTGGAAAATGGTGTCAGGGTGTAACAGATCAAGAAAATTCCGCTGCCAAGCTGATCACCGCCACGCTGGAATACGGTGCAAACAACAAGCCGGGGATCCCTCCTGGTCTCTGCAAAATCACCAGCGCTCTCCTCTCTGGCCGACTTTGAAGTTCTCTGTAAAATGAGCACCAGCTACCACACCGGGCAGGGACTAGGCTCCTTAGAGAAAGACTGTGGGTGTCTACTATAGAGCTCACGTGGGTGATCAGCACCTAGGGTAGCCTGGCTGGGGGTGAGCCGCCACACCCAAGTTACTGTGTCCTCACTCTCCGGACATACCTGCCCCGCCCCAAAGAGCACCAGCACCAGCTTTTCCTTGCAAGCCCCATGAGGGTTTGGAAGTCGCGGGTGGTGGTGGTGCCCAGCTGCAGGGGGGCGCCTCTCTGGGTGGGGGCCAGAGGCTGACATTGCTCGCCTTGAAAGCTATGTGGGTTCTTCGCTGTTTCAGATTCTGATCGTGGATGGCCAGGCACTCCGGCACAACCCTGCCTCCATCATGGAGAACGTCCAGAAGTTTCTGGGGGTGACTCCGCTCTTCAACTACACCCAGGCCCTCAAGTAAGGACTTGTCACTGTGTGCGCTGTAGCACTGCTGATATGCCAAGGCCAGGCAGCTGCATTGTGAGACTGACCATGACCTTCGCCTCCGGTGGAAGGGGTTAGGTCTCTCACGAGCTCTGCCCCCTGCCTCTCCTGAGAAGGGTTTGCCAGTCGGATTGATACTGACGGGTGGGGCGTGGCGTGTCAAGACATTTCCCTGCTCTGCTCATGTGACTTGACATGTTTAAGCGCTTGATTCCCAGAGCTGGCTGTAAAATGCTGCTGCCTTCATCCACCTGATTGCTTAGCTCCATGTGAGCCAAGAATGAGCTCAGAGGACGGTGGCGAGGTCTGGTTATTCTTTTTGTTGGTGGTACTGCACTGCACATTTGGACTCGCTTGGTGGGGTCCCCCTCTTGCTGATGAAGTCAACCTAATATCCTAGCTCCCTCCTTGAGCTGAGCCTTTGTGGCCTTGACACTGAATCTTTGAGACTTGCTGTCATGGATGTTGAATTCCTTGAGTTTTTGTTCAGCACCTCTTGGTCTCAACAAAGGCTCAGGGACTTCTGCTGGCTTCATTCCTGCTGTTTGACAGGCTCTGGCTCTTATCTTTGGGCTGGGCTGGGAGCTACAAGGTGTGAAGGGCAGATCACAACTTTATCTAGACCAAGGTGAGGGACTTCCCACGTTGCAGGGCTGGAAAGCCAGTTTTCACTGGCAGAGACGGATGGTCTGACCAGTCTGACTCAGGTACGCCTGAGGAATTGTTAGCTGGGGCACTGTCTAGTGGTGAAGGATCCAGGGTCAGGTCTGAGTTTCCTTTCCAGCTCAGACTCAGACGTGGCCTGTGTGACTGTGGACATGTGTCTTCACCTCCTGCTACCAGTGCTGTGAGATTTCACTTGGGAGAATGGTGAGATTTCAGGGGTAGTACTGTTATTAGGCTTTCTGTTGGAGCAGCTGTAAGGGATTAGTGGGATATTTATAACAATTATAGACACTCACTCACTCACTCTGCAGTTGCCATGGGTCACTGATGAGCTGCCACTGCAGAAGCAGCAATGGAGGAGGAAGCAATGCTGATCAGCCTGCAGCACTGAGAATTTGTGTGTGTTAAGTTGATGTGGCCCATTTTAGGGACAAGATGGAGGTTTTCATAACTTTTAGATCTGTATTTTACCAGTGTAAGGTGCCCGTGCATTGAGACTTTGAGCACCCTCAGAAGCTGTCAAGTAGTAGGGTGTTTTTGTTGTTAAAATTCTCTTGGGCTAAGTTCCTGTGGAAACAGCCTCCAGCATTAAACTTTCCTGTTGGTCACCACATTTTGCATGAACCTGAACATGAAATTGACTTGACATGCATTGTAATCAGAAGTAAAACTAGGACTGACTTTTCATTGCCAAAGCCTAGAGCAGTGCCAAAGAAAGGAAATGAGTGAAAACGAAATTAATTTTCAAGTCTTTGAACTCAGCTAAGGGGTCAGTAACACAGACAGACACACATTTCCTTCTCTATGATTTTTACCTGTGTCCTCCCCTTTCAGGTTTGATGAAGCAAAAGGATTTTGGTGCCAGGTGCTAGACGGAGGGAAAACTAAATGCTTGGGAAAGAGCAAAGGAAGGAAATACCCTGACATGGATTCCTCGGTGAGTACCGGCTTGGGGAAATGTGCCTTGTGTGGACTACGTCAGTGACAGCAAAAAGGGCCGTAAGTGCGTGCTAGAGAGATTTATTTCAGGCGGCGACAGGATTGCATTTAACTCTCCCTGAGGCGCTGTCTCTCTTCCCCTGCAGTCTCGACTGTTCCTCACAGACTTCTATCGGGAGCACAACATCGAGTTATCCAAGCTAATGAACAGACTTGGGCAGCCTCTTCCCACATGGCTCCGTGAGGAACTGCAGAATTCCAGCTGGAGCTGAGGGAGCGGCCCGGCCCTGGCGCTGCTGGAAGCATGGTGCTGTCTATCCATGGATATAAAAGCCAGATGGAAAATACACTACAATGCCATCTCTTGTCAGTCAAAAAACTAGAGACAAGAGCAGCAGCAAGGCCCTTGGGATGGTGACAGGAGCCCTTCCCCCTCCCACTGCTGCATCCTACCAGTCATTGCAGGGGGCCCAGCGAGACTGTTGCACCCACTGCCAATCAAGCCCCTAAGTATTAATGGTTTGTTACAAAACTTTTGTAAGAAAGGTGCAAAGAGAAGGAAATTGCACAAAGTTTAGCGGCTGCTCCATGAGGACTGTGATCCCTGAGAATGTCTGTGGGCTTCCCTCCCCCCAACCCAGAGAGCCTGCTAACCCTTGGGGGGTTTTCAGACTGCTACACTATGACTGTCTGAACTGCTCAGTGCCTCGGAGGGTGGGGACAGTTATTGCACTGTAGTGTGAGGATGAGCTGCTGCAGCCCAAGGAGGGGGTAATCCAGAGAACCCCAGCTTGGGGGAGCAGTTTTAGAGCTAGCACTGAAAGGCACCACCTTCCTCCCTCCACGCACATGGAGACCGGTCCTGCTGCTGGTAAATTATGTGATGACCCTCAACAGCAGTCTAACCGTAGGCTCCCTGCTCAGAGAGGGGGTGTTGCCTTGCCCTGCCTGCAGCTGTGCCTGTGCGAGAGGGTGTCCAGGGAACTAGGTGAAGGGGGAGAGGTTTGTGGAAGTTGTCATAAAGAATCTGTTGTCTTCCAGAGGGAGGAGAATAGAGGTTACCAGCTGTGTCCTCTAGCTCCTCCTGGGAATGGGTTTAGGTGAGTTAGTTTGAGTCCCTGGCTGGGTCTCTCACCCATGCTGCTGTTTCAGAATATAACTGAGGAGCAGCTCTTAGTGGCTGCTTCCTTCTCCTGTGTATTTCCCAGGCATTACTGCGATGGGGGAGGCTGGTCAAGTTCTTTTCTGGTGCCTCATCAGCATCCAAGGGATGGCAGAGGCCCGAAGATGCCAGGACACCAAGCTAGTTCTTCAGTGGCCATCAGTGAGAGTAGAAGGGGGCCACCCAGGAACAGCCTTGGACTAGCACGTAATTATCTAGCCAGCCCTTCAACAGAGCCAGGGCCCCTGCTGATGTCTATTCAAAAGCTGGGTACTCAGAGCAGAAGCTCACAGATCCTCCCTCAGTGCACAAAAACAAGGCCCTGGTCGCAGTGAATTAAAACTTTCACCCCCCCCTGTACAAAGCCAGCTAGCAGAGAGAGTGAAAGCATTACTGTGCTACCAAGGGAGCTGGGGCTTCTCTTGCTGGTGCAATTGTCCAGCTGCATGGGGGGGTTTTGCTTTGCACAGCAGTTGAGGTTGGCAAGGGAAGACCCGGAATGCTAGGCAGTCACAGGAGAGGAATTCTTACAAAAACTGCTCCCTGGCTGTTTGCTTCTGCTACTGCCTGCAGATCTAATAGTTTTCTTTCTCACTGAGCCATGAGCCTCTAAATTCTGTGTGGAGGAGAGTGGCTCCCCCTGTCTCCAGCCTTAAAGTGCAGCAGGGGTCATTGCTACTGCTTAAGACAGGTGGCAGGGTTTACTTAGAATGAGAGGAAGGCACTGTATGGCAACTTCTGCAGGTGTCTCCTTTTTTCTAAAAGGGGGAGAGGCTGTTTCAACCAAGCTTTTACATTGAGCCTTAGGTATCGTGTATTTTTAAATGGTGCATTTACCATTGTATGTAAATGTATATAGTATGCAATATAGTATTTTATTCCATGTGCCCTAAGGAAGGGCAAACCATGTGCAACCAAAAAGAGGAACAAAGAAATGGAAACCCATCTCTCGCGCCTGTTAGAACAGAGGCGAGAGCCCCTCGCCCTGCACTGGCTTCATGGATAGTGTCATTCACATTGAATGATGATAATGGAGAAATTCTTGGCTTGTGCAGCTAAGCACGAGTGTCTGAATAAACGCTAGATGTAGCCTTCTGTGGGGTCAATAAATGGACCACTTATTTTCTATGAGGTGTGATGCTTTGGATTGTTAGCCTCGCTGGGGTGCTGGGCCCTGCTCTCCCACGTTCCTCACCCCCTATGCTCAGGCCAAATAAGAGTGACCGAGGAGGGCACTGGCCATGTTGGGAACAGGGTTGTGAGGAGGATTTGCAGCCACAAAAGAGAACCTGGTTCCAGCCAGCAGGCTCGTAAAACCATTCCCACCTGCCTAAGCACAGCTGGGGGTGGTTGCAGTGTATGGAGAGCTTCACAAGCCACATTTCTGCCATGCTACACCTGCTTCTGTAAGCTGGAGGTCAATTGTTAAAGGCTGGCTCTAGTGAGGTCCTGACCACCTCGGCTCTGCCAGCCAGAAGCCCTGGAAGGTAGGCAACTGCACCCAATGGCTGAGGTGGGCCTGTACTGAGATAACTGGCCAGCATCCTCTGGCTGAAAGCATAAGTACCTGAGCTGCCTCACATCACTTTATCAAGATAGCTAAAACTCCAACAGCTGTGGGCTGTTGCTATTACACTGCAGAGCCAGGAAGCTGTATTAGGCACAAGCAGTGCAGGTAACTTTACAGCCTGCCTCTGTATAGAAAGTGGAGGGCCCTGCAATCACATGTAAATACTACCCAGACTCCACTAAGCACCTGTAGGGCAGCTATGGCCCTGGCCATTTACTTCCTGACCCTGGGCTTGGACTCAGGCCAAGACCTTTTCACAGCTGCTCATGTCAGACTGGGACCAGGCTATTTTTTTTCCTAACAGAAGGGGCAGTTAGTTTACCACCCACACAGGCTCAGTCTCACCTCAGAGGCTGGTGCCGCTGCTGTGGACAAATCATTTGATGACTATTCGTCTCCAGGCTCGTGGAGGAAGAGCTGGTTTTAAAACAAAACCCACCCTTGCTGGCACATTTGTTGTCATAGCCAAATCCTTCTAACTCTGCCACACAACCAGGCTGGCCATTCAGTTTGCAACTGAAGGAAGCAGATCTCTCAGCTCAAGAGGGCTCCATTCGGACTCTGCTGATGGGAAGCCTGCCCGTGTCATAGGCCAATAAAATACATTTTACTAGCTAAGCACAAAGCCTGTGGCCAGGTTAGAAGAAATCAGAATTCACAACCTAGTTTTCCTGAATGGCTGCTCTAGACCCTCCTAAACCACTAGCACAGCCTGCCAACGCCATGTGTTCATGTTGCCAAAGGGAAGAACACTCTCAGCAGCTAGAACATTAAAACACTAGGGTAAGGATAACTGCCCAGCAAAACCATATCGTGCATGAAAATTAAAATGCTGACAGGTATGGGGAGCAGATGTCACCCCAAAACTGTAGAGAAGTAGGCTCAAGTGCAACACTTCGGAACAGTATTTCCACTCCAAAGAAGCTGCTGTTTTTCTGTCCCCACATGGACCATGCAATCATTTGAGCCAGGGGGCCAGGCAAGCTCTGCCCAGATCAGAATGTAGTACCCGCCCCCCGCCCATGCAGGAGTGCTGAAGTGGTAAGCTGGCTTATGACCAAAAAAGGAACTGGCTAGTTTAGGGCAAGCTCAGTGTTGTGAGTTGGACACAGGCTAGGACATGAGTACAGTCCAAACGTCAAGTCAGGCTCAACACAGGAAAGGAGACACCCAGCTCCTGTAACCTGTCCATTAAAATGAAAGCCCCCAGAAAGGAGCTCAAGTGGCCATGGCTGAGTGCTTGAACGTCACCTTTACGGAGGGTTGGAACTGCACATCAGGCTCTCCTCCTCCCCCCCCCCCCAGCAGGTGTCCCTTCAAGTAGGCCACTGCGCCACATACAAGCAAGCAGGCAAGGCAGAGGGGATTTGGTGCTGAGCACATACCCCTAAGCAAACAGCTTTGAGTCACTGTCTTAAAAACCATTTTCAACCAGGAAAATTGTCATGAGGAAAGTAGTGAGGGCAGCTTGGTTAACACCTCCCTGCAGCTCGCGTCTCTGCAGTGGCTACAGCCAAAAGCAACGTTCCTAGGCAGTGGACCAACCAAGGATCTGACGCTGAATCACATTCAGTGTATTTCAAAGAATGCATTGGTTGCCAGTAGCTGGCCGTGGCCACTTGGGGGGGGGGGGGGGGGGTTCCCTTTATTCCTAGGGGAAGTCGGCACCCTTACACCCTGCAGGATGTGCACAGAATTAATGCTGCCAACCGCCGGACCCAGCAGTGCCCTCTGCAGCTCACACATACAAGACACTGCAACTGATATTGAGGATGGTGGTTTCTGAGCTGGGGTGCCCATTAGCTGGCCTGTCTGGTAGGGCACAGTTTTCCCCCAGTATATGCCCAGCTGGCACCTGTAACACACCCAGATTAAGGGAAAAGCATAAGAAACAGGAATTGGATTGTGGTGCAGGTTTCTTTAACGCGCCACTCCTGGGGGAAATCTTTTTTGTGGGCTGCCTTGTTACAGACATACTTGGTGACAGGTATTTTAAAATAAATTACCAAAATAATTGAAACTGGTGTGACGATGGTGTGTTGTTTTGACAAGATATATTGGAAGCAAAATTTTTAGTGGTGCAGAATTCCCCCAGGAGTAGCCTGCATCTTGTCTAGCTTTTTTTCGCTAGCAGTGTGAAAAAGGAGAATCTAATCCTTGCTTGTGCAGAACCAGGAGAGCAGTAGTGTCTGAAAGGAAAGGGGTGAATAGTCCATTCGCTGCTAAGAGCTGCTCTTGGTGCCAATCCCATTCCCTTGCCAGATTAGCACAAGTTTCTTGACTAGGCCATGTCTGCCTCAACAGGAAAATGCTGGGTAGATCATCACGCTCATCATGTAGTGATCAATGGAGGGCCCCAAGGGTCAGTCCTGAGGTGAGTTTTGTTCAGCATCTTCATTAATGATTGGGGTAGATTGCACTCTCACTAAGTTTACAAAGATATGGGGAGTAGTAGATAGCCTGGAAGGTAGGGATAGGATAGAGTGACCTAGCCAAACTGGAGGATTGGGCCAAAGGAAATCTGATGATGAGGTTCAACAAGTGCAGAGTCCTCCACTTAGGATGGAAGAATCCCATGCACAGTTACAGACTGGGGACCGACTGGCTAGGCAGGAATTCTGCAGAAAAGGACCTGGGGGTAACAGTGAATAAAAAGCTGGATCTGAGTCAGCAGTGTGCCCTAGTGGCCAAGAAGGCTAATAGCATATTGGGCTGCATTAGTAGGAGCATTGCCAGCAGATCGAGGGAAGTAGATTATTCCCCTCTATTCAGCACTGGTGAGGCCACATGTGGAGTACTGTGTCCGGCTTTGGGCCCCCCACTACAGAAAAGATGTGGACAAATTGGAGAGTCTCCAGAGGAGGGCAACAAAAATTATTAGGGGGCTGAAGCACAAGACTTATGAGGAGAGGCTGAGGAAACTAGGTTTGCTTAATCTGCAGCAGAGAAGAATGAGGGGGGATTCAATAGCAGCCTTTAACTACCTGAAAGGGGGTTACAGGGAGGATGGAGCTAGGCTGTTCTCCATGGTGGCAGATGACAGAACACAAGGACCAATGGTCTCAAGTTGCAGTGGGGGAGGTCTAGGTTGGACATTAGGAAAAGCTTTTTCCCTAGGAGGGTGGTGAAGCACTGGAATGGGTTACCTAAGGAGGTGGTGGAATCTCCATCCTTAGAGGTTTTTAAGCTGCGAGCTTGACAAAGCCCTGGCTGGGATGATTTAGCTGAGGTTAGTCCTGCTTTAAGCAGGGGGTTGGACTAGATGACCTCCAGAAGTCCCTTCCAACCCTAATCTTCTATGATTAACTAGTGCCCCCTCCCTCCCGCCCATCTGCCAAAGGGCCTGTTCACTAGGTATTTGCCTTGGGGAAAGCCAAGCTGCAGATTTCCAGTCAAGTGAGGACTCCCATAAGTCACTTGGGAACCAAGGTGCAACTGGGCACTGTTTTCACCTAAGTTATTAAGCTCAGGCCCTACTAAATAACAATTGAGAGACTGATGTGCTGGATACCTTTGAATTTAGCAGAACAGTGACAGAGTAGAGCAAGGAGGAAAATACAAGTATGGCTACATGGGAACTGCTTGCCTGAAATAGTTTTCCTTTTCTGCTGGGTAACTATTTTCCCCTCCTGTCTTAGGGGAATGCTGAGCTTTTGTGTGGGATACTGAAGTAGGATGTGAACTCATCCACATTGTCCAAGAGCAGCCTTGAGTAAATGAAGCAGGAATGTCAGGAGAGAGGGAGGAAGGCAGGTGATGTGCTCTTTGGCTATATAGGGCCTGATTCTCATGTGCCTTAAGGCAGATGAGCTACTGTGGCAGTGTACAGGACCCATCCCATGGGTGTGTTACACTTCCACTGGCTGAGTGGAGTATAAACCAGGCTCACAGCCCCAGTCTGTACACTCAGCCAGTCACCCCATGCCTTTCATCCTTTTTCCAATAGTGGGGACTGTCCAGGCCAAAAGTGCCATTGACCTGAGCAATGCTGACCTCTTCCTGTTACTTGGGGCACATTAAAAAGGCTGACAGTAAATCTAGCTCCCTAATGGGTTCAGGTTGAGTGAGATTTTCAGGTCTAAGAAATGCCTCATTCTCTCACTGGCCTCAAGTTTGGGGCAGGGCCTTGGGGGAGAAGCCTCCAGGTTCAAGGAAAAGCAAGGCAGAACCTTCGATGAGGACATCTTTTGCACCTGTCGAGTTTTCTCCCTATTTGTTTCTTCAGGAGGTGAAATGGTGAGGCTAATTCCTTCACCCCACTCCCAACTCCCAGAAGTAACCAGCAGGAAGAAAGACACCTTGGACAACAAATGCTCAAGCTGTTCAGAAGCTCTCATAGTAGCAGATCGGAAATGTGCCATTTCCATGGTCTCCTGCTAGGGCTATGGTTTGCCTGCTCCCAGGAACAGGAAGGAAACTTCAGAGCCTCTCAGACCACATGGCAGGAAAAGAAACACCTTTCTCATTAAACGTTGCTGCTCGTGCTCAGGCACAGGGAAAGGTGGATGGCTCTCCACAGCCTAAGTACTGACTATACTGTCCTGAAGTCGACAAATGAAAGAGGACCTTGAAGCACGTGGGTTCCTAGCAGCCTTATTCCTGGGACTTGGAGTGAGGAACAGGGCCAGAAACCCCTAAAACCACGCCCTGAACCACTGCCTGGCTTGGCCATTTTGCTGGCTCAGTCCATGTTAGTCTCAAGTCACATCCATCATATCCAGAGAACCCTTTTGCTCTGCCTGCAGAGGCTGGGTTCTGCTGCTAACCAGCTCTGGGGCGGCTGCAGCTCCTCTCCTGTTCCGGGAGCAAAGGCCATTCACATGAACACTTGCTCATCACAGAAGCAGAAAACGAGTACAAGACCCCATGAGATGTACAAAGTGATGATCACATGTTCCACTGCCTCCTTTCAGCTATAGCAATCACAGGGGCTACATGGAACTGGAGCTGGTACAACTTTTCCAGCGATAAATTCCCCTGTAACATCAACACAAGCAGCCTCTGCCGGGTTAGCCCAAACTGTGGACCCTGTGGACAAAGCTATTCTCCACACTGCCATCCTGCCTCCTGAGTCTGAAGAACTGCCTCCAATTCGATCTCACATTTCAACCTAAACACACCTCCTTAACTCAGTAACCCTATCACCTGGGCCCCTAGCACTTATGTAGCTTTGCTGCCTTCCCCTGTGCTTCCTGCCATTCTTAGAGAAGGCAGTAAATGTTCTCCTTTTTCTTTCCCTTCCCCATTGTTCTTCATTTAAACCTGTAGGAAGGGGGAAGATTGGGAAACAGCTTTCTTTCAGAGCCTTTTTAACATACATGCCCACCTAGCCCCTGCCCAGAGGAGGTAGCCCCACTCTGGGCTCTCAGCACAGAGCACAGGCCCATGTGCCAGGAACCCAGACCTCTCTGGATCACCTGGCTTTCTCCATTTTCAGCACTGGAGAGAATTTGAGTCAAACCCAGTAGTCAATTACCAGCGCCACAAGTTATCTTTCACAAGACCAGTCCTCTAACATACTTGAGCAGATGGCCAGGGTACTGAAAACTCCCAAGCTCATAAGGGGGCCAAAAGTTTGAATTCACATTCAGTGAGACACCAGGTCAAACCTCACCCCATGTCGAACACAGACGTTTATGGAGGCTCAATATTTCAGCAGCTTTTTAATTTGTTATTCATCTGTCTAAAGTAGAAAGAAGTTACTCACCCTATTTCTTCAAGATGTGTCCCCTATGGGTGCTCAATTGTAGGTGTGTCTGCATCCTACGCTAGCACCCATAAGGACACTACTCAAAGAAGAGACAAGTTTTACCACAAAACTTTAAAATGTTCTCATACACTTCAAGTGAGAGTAAGTAGCCATTGGAACAACTTACCAAGGAATGTGGTTGATTCTCCATTTCTTGACATCTTTCACTCAAGACTGGAGAATCAGAATGATCGCTTCCGGCTTTAAAATCTATTACATTTTTGTAGAATGTCACTGGAGATAGTTTGGATTAAGACTACAGCAGTCAAAGCCCAAACACAGCTGCACTGTGCTGTGAGCAAGAGAGTGAAACTCTGTTGTTCTTGGCCAAGGCAAATGAAGAGCATAAAGTGCATCAGATCCTTAATTTCCTTTCAGGTTTAATCATCTGAGGAGCTATCAGTAACACATGAAATGAGCTTTGGATTTTTTTTAACATATATATTTAACATGGCAGGACCCTTTATGTTTCCTTGAAATAAAAAGAAATGTTTTCTCAAACGTACATTAATTAGCACATCTGCCACAGTCTCTCACTTATTCAGCTGCACATCTCTCCACAATGGGCAGAGCGCTAATATTTTCACTAAATACCATATAAAGGGGAAGTGAGGTTAAGGGAAAATAGTTTCTGTTAGTACAAGGTTTTGAAGTAAGGGCAAATTATTCAATCGCTCGCTAATAAATTAACCAACAGGCACCTTGGCATCCAAGCCCTGATGAGGGCACCTGGTGGCCAGTGAATGTTAAGCAAGAACACACAGGAATCCCTCTCCCTCTTACACTTAGTCATGAGACTTTAGAAGAAACCTTCCAGCCTCCTCCAGATAGGCCATGTAAGGTGCTGGCTATTGAACTGTTTGGAGAAAAATCCTCCTCCAGTGTTGTGCCAGGCTAAGGGTTCTCCCACCTGTCACGGTCTGACTGAAAGCAACAATCCCCCACACTTCTCCAGCTCAGATTTCCAAACGCGTGACAGCTACTTGTGAGCCCGCGTGAGAGCTATCGCTGACCCGGGGCAGGAACATGCTAGCAGAGCAGAGAGCAGAGGGAATCAGTCTAAGAAAACGAGTGTTTAATCAGGAAACGAGGAGAGACAAGGGTAAGAAATTGATTACAGGAGAGTAAGACCTCAGCCAAAGGACCACGATTGTACAACTCAGAAGGATCAGAATCAGAACATCCTACAGAGCCAGCAGTGCCCGATGATGAACACCTGGGAAAGAGCCCAAGCAGTTCAGCAAAGCCTCCAGGCAGCCGACCACCATCCAGGTGCACATCTGTCCAAGTCCCAGCCGCTCCCATCAGAAGCTGTGGCAGGGAATTGTGGAGGTGGCATGGCTGTGAGGAGCTCTCTGCTACCCCAGTGTCAGCAGAGGTGCTGAGCGGAGCGGTCTGGCAGCAGTGGCTGTGCAGAGAGCAGTCCCAGCCTCCCTGACGGAAGCTGGCACGAGAAGTAAGAGAGAAGTTCATACAAAAAAAAGGTTTACACATTTATAAATGCCAAAAATAAATATTTGTTTAAAGACCGACTCACCCACCCTCAAACACACACTGCATGCCGCTCGTGGGACACCTCGGGAGCACAGGGAGAAATCAATGATACACCGCAAGGAACACCAGCTCAACTGCCTACTCATTTCCTCACCCTTTGGAAGGGCCTGGCCTGCTGGGGAGGAGGTGGAAGAGCAAGCGAAGCTGAACGCTGCTCTATGGTGGCGCTGGAGAGGAATGTCACGGTATAAATACACCAGATCAGTGGTTTCCAACCAGTTAAAACTAAAATAAAAAAGACACCATGAGAAACGAGGGCATGATGGGAACTGACGTTCCCCGAGGGTGGAGGTCTGCAAGTGTGTTGCGTCCTGCCTGCTGTCACGGCGAGAAGGTGGTCATCTCTAGAGACACCCTTTGCCACAGCTCCTTGGTCTGCTTGCTGCGCTTTAGGTTCTGGAGGACATCGTTGAACTGCATCATGCCCATGGGAGTCAAGCAGAAGGCGCCTCGGGCGCTGCGGATGGCATTCACAAAGTCATCGTAGTCAGCGGGGGTGAGGTGGATCAACCGGTGGTGGATGTACTGGGGGGAGGCAAGGAGACAGCGTTACGGTGTTTGCTCTCTCCCCCTTAACACCAGCTGCGAAACACTCACTGCATGGCAAAAGGGCTCCCCGGGTGACCTGTCACAGGATTCTGAACCCAGCGTTACCAACACCAGCACCAAGGCTTTAACCAGCAGGACAGCTAGTACAACAGATGCCAGTGCTATGCCTCACACCCCTGGGAAAACAGTGTGGACATGGAATGAAAATCCAAGTCTCCCATCTTACACTGCAACAGGTTCTCTCCTTTGTGAGCTACCAGAGTGTGGCACAGAAAAGACGCAGGAGTAAGAAAGTTTCTCCCACTTGTCAGCCCCACACATGCAGCCTCCACCAGGCCACGTGCATTCTACAGGTTACACACAAGGGCTGTTTATTGTTCCATCAACCCCAGCAAATTCACAGGGCCTGGCCCTCACCTCCTTTCATCTGCTACCAGGGCAAGGGAAGCTATCCCTGGAGTAATGCTGATATCACACCACTGCAGGATAACTACAGGTCCCCTGCTCTGGGTCCCTGAAACAGTCACCTCCATCAGTCTCTGGGCTGAGGCCCCAGCGCTGCTGGCGCAGTCAATGGCATGACATTCCTTTAATGTATGTTGTAAAAACATTTCAAGCCAAGCTTGCATGGTTTTCACACAGAGGCTATGTTACACCAAACAGCCTCTAGGTGGCAGATTAGGATATTCTACAGAGACCTTAGATCTGCGTCCTCACCCATCTGATAGTTTATTCAGAAAGTAATAGGCGTGTGGGTTGGTCACCTGGTCCTTTTTGCCAACACAGCCCTGGTTTGGAGGCACACAGAATGTAAAAGAGGATGCAGGAGTGAAAAATAAGGTAGAACTTGGAGGCAGGAAGAAGTGGGGAAGACAGAGAACAATGGAACAATGGAAGGAGCAGGGTGCATGGAAGATGCTCCCCCACGGGGCTGGAGCCAGCTGGCAGGTGCAGGCCGGACATGGAGGGGAAGAAACAGTCATGTGGCATGCTTTGCAGACAGTCTCTCCACAGATGAGCGCCGCCACTCTAACCCCTCATGCTGCAAAGATTCCCCATGTGATGCACCAATTCAGAAAGCTAGACAGATAATCCCAGCAGCCAATGGACTCTCCTCCCTCCCCGCACCAGGCCAGCGCCTGCACTGCTGAGAATTTGGCCTGCAGCTTTAGGAGCAGGGGTCAGAGGGCACCTTACCTGCATGTATGCCTGCTGGCACCGCTGCACCAGCTGGTGGAAGGCTGGAGTGCGCAGGTGATTGTGGACATGGGCAGGGTTGAGCCTCTGTAGCGCTTCCATGATGATCTCCTGCAGCACAAAAGGGCTCAGCACCCCCTTGGCTGCACCAACACAGAACTGATGCACATAGTTTACACCTGCACAGAAAAAGGGAGGGAGGGGGGCAAGAGCAACAGAGTGTCAAGGAGGGAAGAGAAAACAACCCATGAGACACGTACATACACCACATTAAGGCCTTGGTAAAACTGGACAATGTCAGAGAGTTTCCACCACTGCGCCACGACCAGCAGAAACCCCAGTATAAATAGGCCTCAGGCACTGGCATCTAAACCTGTGCTTCCTGCTGGGGGCAAGAGTGGGAGAATCAGAAATTTGCTGTTCCGACCAGCCCAAAGAGGGCAGGGAAATAGAACTGGAGACACGTGCTGTTCAGAAATTCTGACGAAAGGTTGCTTTGCTGCAATCTGCCAGTGGGCAAAACCAGGTTGCTTTGTGGAGATGGCCCAATTTTGTTGAACTACCAAAAGAAGCCAGACATAGGGTTTTCTGGTTTCTTGCCCGCTCACCTGCCTGGATGTGGGGGTTCCCAGGCTTCCAAGGGCCATGGTCCCAGTGCAGCCAGCCCCAGGACTGCCCCAGTCTGCCCCAGGGCTGGAGACCCTGAGCTCTATTCCCTTTCACAAAGAATTTCAACATTTTATTTTTGTTCTTCATTGAAAATATGGAAATCCTCCATGAAATGGAATGACTTTTCTCTGCACAGTTCTCCTGGTGACTCAGGCATTTATCGTTACAGAGGGACTCAGAGGGCATGAACACACACTGCAGGAAAGGCAGGGCATCTTAGGTCTGAAATGGGAAATAAAACTAAGTTATGCCTATTAACGAAATCATTGGAGCACTGAGTCCCGTCCCACGCCATGGGCTCATGCAGCACCTTGGAATTTCATCTTTAACCTGCTATAGAATCCAGAGGCCACCATCGAATGGGCTGAGGGGAGCTGGGATTCTCCAAAACACCCCAGGGAACGGAGGCAGAATTGGACCTGACCAACTATCTCCTGGTGCAGTTGTTCAGTTCGGAGGCCCACTGATTCTGCCCTAGGAAATGAGAAAACATCCAGGGCACGGAATCCTGCATGCACAACTGCATGCAAGAGCCAGAGAGCCCCTCTGCTCCTTACCTAGTTTGGCAGCTAACCCCAGGAGCCATTTCACATCCTCCGTGTAGGGTGGGCTGCGGGAGAAGTTGTTGGGATGGTCGTTGTGAGCTCTCCGGCCAAGCATTTCCAGTGCCAGCATCCCTGGGGAAGGGGCAGTCAGAATCACACAGCATTCCAACCCAGCAAGAAGAGGCACCTTGGCCCCATGGAGATTCTTCCCCAGCTAGTCTATATCATTGTCTAGACTGACAACAGATCCCCTGAGTACATTTCCCAGGCCTGGAGAAGCGCTCTGTGTAAGCTCAAAAGCTTGTCTCTCTCACCAACAGAAGTTTATTCAGTAAAAGCTATTTCCTTCCCCACCTAGTCTCCCATATGTCCTTGGACCAACATGGCTACAACACTGCAAACACACCAGGTCCCCTTGAAGATCACTAACCCAGGGTGGAGCTGAATGGACATCCAGCAACCCTGCATCAATCCCAGCCTGGAAATCTCTGCACTGCAATGGGTAAATGTGATAATGGGTAATGTAAAGGGATTTCATTAGCGTTCGTGGCAGTTTTGGTTGCATGTTTTGCTAGGTGAGCTGGGAGTTTGGTATCCTAGCAGCACAGCCCGATGACGTTGCTATTGGTTCCCCTTTATTCATAGACTCAGAGCTTATACAGCCAGAAGGGACCGTTGTGATCAAGCAGTCTGACCTCCTGCATAACACAGGCCATAGGGCTTTCCCAAAATAATTCCTGTTTGAACTAGACCATGTTCTTTAGAAAAACATCCAATCTTTGTAAATTGTTCCAGTGGTTAATTTCCCTCCCTGTTAAAAATCGCAGTGCCTTACTTCCAGTTTGAATTTGTCCAGCTTCAATTTCCCGCCTTTGGACATTGTTATATACCTTTGTCTGCTAGACTGAAGAGCCCATTACCCAAAATCTGTTGTCCACATAGGTACTTATAGATTTATCAAGTCACCCCTGAACCTTCTTTTGGTTAAGCTAATCAGACTGAGCGCTTTGATCTATCACTATAAGGCATGATTTCCAGCCCTTTAATCACACTTGCGGCTCTTCTCTGAACCCTCTGCAACTAATCCTTCCTGAGCTGTGGACACCAGAATGGGAGGCAGTATCCAGCAGTGACAGCCAGAGTCTAAAGCTGCAAAAGACAGGCCATGCAGCTTTGCTGTCACGCCCACACTTCGTGCACACTTCCTCCTTCCGAGTCCTCACACTTTAGTGCTATCTTTTATCCCTTCAACTTGGCGCCTGTCATCATCCTGCCTCAGTGGCTGCAACCAGCAAAGGCTCACTACCCAGTCTGGTAAATCTTGTTCTTCCAGATGTGCTGCAGGCATCCATTCCACTTCAGGGGCGTGCACGCAGTGCACTAGCGACAGAAATTCTTCCCTTAGAAGTAGCTGTCAGGGCAGCACATACACCCTCTGCTGCCTCGTGCTGCTACACAATGGTATAAAAGGCAGAGCCGCCCCTGACCCGAGCCCCCTCAGTTCCTTCTTACCAGACAGACTCCAACAGAGAGAGGAAGCACGCCGAGTCGTGGAATGGATATGTGCAACACATCTTGAAGAACAACAGTTACAGGACAGGTTAGTAACCATTTCTTCTTCTTCAAGTAATTGCACATGTCCCTTCCATTTCAGGTGACCCACAAACAGTTCTATCTGGGACTGGGATCAGAGTCTACCTGAACGATGATTGCAGATTTACATGCCCAAATCTGACATCATTTCTAGACTGCTGGAAGAGGCATATTGAAAAGCAAATGTACGTGCTGGAGACCAAGCTGCAGCTCTACCAATGTCAGAATAGGCACTTCAGCTAGAAAGGCTCCAGAGGCAGAGAGATCTGGTTGAATGTGCTAGCACCCTGTCTGATGGCGCTACATTGGGCACGTCGTAGCACAGACACATACAGGAGGAAACCCACAACTAGATTCTTTGGGATGAAACTGGAAGGCCATTCATCCTGTCAGTAATCACCACAAACAGTTGTGAGGATGACCTAAATGAATTAGTCCTATCCAACTAAAACTCTAGCGCCTTCCTAACATCCAGTGTATGGAGTCTCTCCTTATGAGTATGAGGCTTAGGGAAGGAAGATGACAAGTATATTGCCTGATAGAGTCTCACTTTCACTTCAATCTTGCTGAGATATCTTGGACAAGGGCAAAGGTATACCTTGTCCTTGTAGATGACTGTATACCGTGAGTCAGATACCAGGATTCTCAATACTCCTACTCTCCTTGATAGATGAAGTAACAAATAGGTAGCCAGTGGTTCAAAGAGTGGACCCATTAGTTTTGCTAATGCCAAGTTTAAATCCCAAGGGGGAATCAGGTTGTCCACTTGGGGATATAACCAATCCAGATCCTTCAGAAACCTGAGTGACATGGGGCTGGAAAGAAGTGAGTGATTACCAATTGGAGGGCAGACAGCAGAGAGAGCTGCTAGGTGCACCCTGATGGAACTAATGGCCATAACTTGCTGCTTCAGGAATAACAAATAGTCTAGTACATGTTGCCTGGAGCGTGGAACCAAAACACACCTTTTTGTGGAGTCAAGAAAGAGAATCTCTTCCACTTCAAGAGGTAAGAATACCTAGAAGATTTTCTACTATCCCAAAGGACACTTTGCACATCCCTAGGACAGAACTCCTCCTGAAGTGTTTGGAGCAGCCATCGGTAAGGTGAAAGGCCTCTGCATTGGGATGAAGGAGTTGACTGTGGTCCCATGAGATCCGGTCAAAGTCTGGTGGTAGTGTCAATGGAAGCCTGGTAGAGAGGGTCAGCAGTGTGGATAGCCCATGTTGGCGAGGCCACATCACTGTGAGTATTATGCAGGCATAGTCATATTTAATGGCACCTAGGGTAGGAGCTGAACCAAAGGTATGCATACATTAGATTGTCTTTCTAGGACAACAGAAAAGTGCCCATCAGAGACCCCAAACTGTGACCCCCTAGTGAACAAAAGTTAATGACACTTCCTATTATGTCATTGGGTTGCAAACAGGTTTATGGAACAGGCCCAGGCTTGGAAAATGTGTCTGACCATATTTGGGTGGAGAGACCACTTGTGGTGACTAATAAATCATCTGCTCAACAGATCTGCCAGATTCTTCTGGACATCCAGAAAGCTTTCAGGTGGATTGAGCTGTCAATGCAAAACTTCCAAAGCATTATTGCTTCTTGGAACAGAAGTGATGACCTGGCCCCTCCCTGTCTGTTCACATAGATCATTGCCTCAGTGTTGTCTGTAAGAATTAGAAACACTCCTGTTTCTATGGAGACCTAAATCCTGACCACAGACCTTGAGTCTGCAGAGTTCCCAGGTGGGCTCCCCAACACAGGGCAGAATCTATAACCAGAGTCAGAGTAGGATGTGAGGGAACAAAAGGAATTCCCACCCAAACTGGATGGATCCATCCACCAATCCAAAAAGGCTAAGACTAATATGGACACCCAAACTAACCAGCATGTCCAGTGGATGACACACTAGGGAATACACCGAGCTCAGCCAACTCTGCAGTTTCCTGAGACACAGCCTGGCTTGCCAAACCATGTAAATGCATGAGGCTATGTGTTCCATAAGCCTCAGGCAATTCCAGACTCTTGTGGTAGGATGGGCCTTGAGATCTAACGAAATGTCCAGCATTGTCTGGAACTTCATTTGCAGAAGGACTGCCCTGGCTTCTATAGAATCCAAGATCACCCCATCAATTCTAGTCCCTGAATAGGTGAGAGATTTTTCTTCGTAGATCAGCAATGCCAATGCATCGAAGATGAACTGGGTCTTGGCCACACTGGATATCACTTGGTTCCTGGATCGTCCTCTCACAACCAGTCATCCAGGTATGGAAAAACTTGCACTTCTGCTTTCCTTAGGAACACAGCCATCACCACTTCTTTCATATGGCTTGGGTAGGTAACAATGGTTACAAATTTATATCTAGGTTTGATAACCAGCACATTGCCGCTGCAATGAGCTGGTGAATGTTCTTCAGGTCCCCAGCAAAAGAATGAAGGGGACACTCAGATATGATGTGCTCCATCGTTTGTGAGTGGTGACCACAGTCGCATACAAGTGTTTGCCTCATTTTCCATTTGAAGAGGATTTGTCCACAGCTCCCATGAGATGTCCTGATGCAATTCAATCTGCACCAGCCTTTCTAACATAAATCAAGACACGGTGGTTCCTCAGCAGGGTAAATGATGAGCTGTTTGTTTTGAGTGGTCGAAACGTTCCATGTGGCTCTCCATTGAGCTTCAGCGTTGAAGTTGAGTGTCAGAGTCTTGATGAGGTTCCATAGAGGGTTACGGGACTTTAATCTGGTCTTTGGCAGGTTCTGCAGGTCATCGTGCAATGGGATCCTCACGTTTGCATTGACATAATTAAGAAAGCAAAATGTCTGGGCAGCTCTTTTAATCTGTGGAGGTTGGATGTGTGATAGGACCAGGAGCCAGTCAACCGAGGTCACATCAAGCATCCCTGACACTATGTGCATGGCAGTATTGTGTTGAGTATCAAGGAGTTTAGTGTGACTGTTGTGCGACCAGACTGATGCACAGTATTCAGCCTCTGAATGTACTAAGGCAATTCTTGCAGTTTGTAGTGTCCATGAACTGGAGCCTGATGTTGTTCCGGCCAGTTTCCTGATGAGCGTGATATGAAACCTGACCTTATTGTGGGTGTTCTCGAAGTGTTGTCGGAAGGTCAAACTCCAGTCCAGTGTAACGCCGAGATACTTTGGGTTAGCCTTATGGCTGACTCTCTCCCCGCAGAATGGCACATCGAGTTTGGGATTAGCCATTTTATTGTTCAGATGGAAAGCAGTCACCAGGGTTTTGTTGGGTTTTTTTTCCAGGTTAGGCCTACATCAGTCATTGTGCTACGATCTCCGGTTAGGGTGCAGCTGATGGAATGGAGGCTTGTGGGCTGACAGCAGGTAGGGCAATATCATCTGCATACACGAATTTCCTCAACTCTGTCTTTGGTATATTCACGGTATATAAATTGTATAAATTTATAAATATATAAATTAAGAGGACAGAGCCCAGAGGGATGCCAGAGTTAAGAGTTCTCAGTCTGCTGATCTGGCGATTAAGGTGTACCTTACAGTCATCGCCGCCAAGAAGCGGATCATTCACTGGCAGTGAATGACGCGGGAGATCTTGAGGAGGAGACTGTCTCCAGACGATGTAGTATGTCAAGGACAAATCAGCAAAGGCGATCCCGATCTTCAGCTTACCTTGGAATCCTGCCTCAATGTAGCTGGTGAGTGAAGCTACTTGGTCACAGCAGTTCCTCTTTGAGCAAATCCTGCCTGCTCTGCTGGGAGGATGTCTTCAATACTGTCAGACAGACAGCAAAGCAGCGCCCATTCCACAAGCTTGCTGGTGATTGAGAAGAGAGATGGGATGGTAGCTGACTGCATCCTCTGGGAGTTTCCCAGGCTTCAGTAGGGTCAAGACCATTTATAAGCTCACACAAAGACTATGAAGGCTTTGAAAGTCTCAGTGGCAGAAGTCTGGCTGCCCTGCTCCACTCCTGCCATGCAGCACTACCAGCCCCGGAGAGGGAACGGGAGGTACGGCCATAGCTTGACAGTCTCACTGGGAGCAGCAGAAACTGAATCCCAGCCTCTCACACGGCTGCTGAACACACACTTGCCTACAGAGCTGTATTTCATTCCTTCCCCCTCCCCACCCTGAGAACCTGCCCCAGCTCCTGAACATTCGTTTGCTGGATTACTAGGCTGTTTCCACACTGCACGTCTATCTGCCGTCGCACCTGCCTCGCTACAGCAGACTAAGTGTTCAACAGAAACACTGGGCAGTCAGAAATTGCTCTGCCTCCATGCCCAGGCATCAGCATGTGACAGTGAAAAGCCTTCCCCATGGGACCATGATGCCATCATCATCAGACTGGTGCAGTAGGGAATTACCATACAGCAGTGAGAGCCTCCTGCAGCCCTGCCCTGAATCCCTCTCGAGAGGGCCATGAGAGTCACGATCAGCTGTCCTTACCAACTCGGTAGGCGGAGTGGAGGTAGTGCAGACCCTGGGGGCTGACAGGTTGACTGTGCTGTTCATCCTCGGAAGGAAAACCCCCCGTAACAAGGGAGTTGGGCTGTGAGGACAGAGTTGTCAAGGAAGCCCCCTGAATTGCTGGGAATGTTGATCCCGCATGGACACTCCCTACTGGAGAGAAGAAACAGCAGCATTAAGACATACAACCGAGCCCAGGCGAAGGTGCTTAACTCACCTTCTCCCTTATGACACATGCACCCCTTTCTCCACCCATACCATCCTGCTAACTCTGCCCCATCTGAAAGCTGCAATCATACTGGGGGAGAACAGCAGAGACACCTTTTAACTGGGCTGGGAGGCACAGAGTGGAAACAGGACACACATTCTGCTTAATGAACAGGGACTGAGTCTGCTAACGAGGGACAGTGGATGTGTATCTTCGCCCTGCTCGGCACACCATGCGCCACCATGATTCATTCAGATAGTGATTTCTTTGCAACTTGTGCCTGAGGAAAATGGAATTGACGTTTCAGACCAATGCCTGTATGAACAGCGGGGAATTCAGCTGATTAGAGAGGGCAGCAAAAGTCATGAGAGTGGCTGTCTCCAGTGCCTTTGCTGGGCTTAAGTAACACCTCTGATGATGACTTGCCCAAGGAGGTGGGCCTCTGCCCAGGTTACCACAACTGAGTTCTCCACTAAACATTGGCTGGGCAAGTCACTCAAAAGGAACACTAAGAAGGATGGAACAGTAGGCGAGGGGGGATCCACTGCCCTCCCTCAGCTGCATCTGCAGCGTTGCTGCAGCATCGCTGTGACCCCAGCAAACCTCACTACAGCAAGAGGCCTAGTGTAGACTAGTCACTGGTGCTTTCATCAGTAAAGCTGCACCAATACTCAAGCAGCAGTGGGAGAACTAAGAAAGCTCTGTGAGGATACGGTCTGTAGAAGGCACTGTGGGACATCTCCCCAAGCACACACTGTATGTTGGGTCACTGAAGCTCACACATGCACGAATTAACATTAAGTGAGTCAATAAGGTGGGCTCAGGTGAGGGATCAAAGTTTATCTGAATTTCCCCCAGAGAAGGGCATTACCAGGGAAAGTTATGGCATGCCTGACCGCCATTATTTCACAACCTCCCTACATGCAACTACATCCACCTGGCTGCAAGTTAGCCTGCGGAGGAGGCTATGTTCTCATTCATGTTTTTTTTCAATGTGCTCTCTGTCACTGTGTAAGTTAGCTAAGAGATGCACACTGCCCAACAGACAACCTAAGCAGATCTGTCTGACCTCATCAGACAAGACGACAGCGAGATGTTGGGAACACAAACTACAAAACTAAGTGAAATCCATGCTGCATTTCAAGGCAAGCCAGGGAGACTGACCCATAGGGTGTGCTGAGTATCACCCAGAGTGACAGACACCGGCACATGGGTAATCACTCTCTGAACAGCATCCAGGCATTTGCAACAGTGCTTTGAAAACTAGAGGGTATGTAAGCTACAAGAGAATCCAAACTCATGTAAGCTGTGGGTGGGCAGTTTGTATTCATTTAAATTCATCTAGGGTGAGCAAGCAGTCTGTAGGCTCCAGCACAACAGGGCATCTCTAAGCTGAGGATCACAACCACTCCACAGCTGAAGTCTGAAACTGACAGCAAAGGTGCTGGGCTGAGCAGACCCGAAGAGTTTTAAGATGCTGAGACCTCCAGGGTTTTCTAGTAATTTTACATCAGTTAAAATGAGTGAAAGCACAATAACAAAAAGCAGAAAAAGCCCCTTTTCCTTCAGCTTCTGGCTGGGAGGGAGGCCAATGTGTCTAGCAAAATGCCCCCTGTGCAGGCTCTTCCAGAACTGTCTCGGTTGTGAGGCCCTGGCCGCCAGGTAGAGATGCACTTACAGTGAGAGCCAGCCCATTTCCAAATGCAATACTGCTCTTGTACAGAGTGATGGTGTAATTCAGCCCAGGGTCAGCTATCAAGAGCAGGTCAGTGATGGTCACACACAGCAGCTGTTCTCAGCACTGCACACTGGCTGCAGGGTCTGGCAGCTGAACTCCGGCCAGGCTGCAGTGTGGCAGAGCCACTCAGGACTCCAGCCAACACAGCCCTCTCCCCCAAGGGCGGCATTTGGGCCAAGACCATTTCTAAGTTGACACAAAGATGACGACCGCTTTGAAAGTCTCAGTGGCAGAAGTCTGGATGCCACCTGCTCCACGTACCCCTTGCTGGCTCACCACATTTCACACGTGCCTTCCCTTCCTTGAAGGGCTGCAGGTGGGAGGAGAGAGAAATAAAGCTCACCCATTCCCCGGCGTCAGACTGCTAACGGACTCGGTCTGACTCAATTTGATCTGAGGGGTGAACACACATTCTGGAAACTTCAGTGGACAAACACTGAAGTTTCACTTGCTGGTTCGCTCCCTATTGGTGCATTAGGTGTTTCCTGTTTCCCCATCATGGGCTTAACCTCTCTCTGCATGTGCATCTCTGGGCTGCAATGCATGTGCTGGGCACATTTCAGAACAGAGACAGTCCTGTCCCAGGTCCACAGGTCCTGACCGGGACTATGACCGACACTTCTCCTACACACAGATTCTGGGGCCTAGATACTCACTTGCTACATTGGAAGACAGCGACAGTCCTGTCTCTGCATGAAATGGGTGCACTGCAATCTGGGTCATGGATGGGACTGGCACCCCTGGGAATGACACTGCTGTAGCTGCCAGAGATGGTGTGGTTACAGAATAGGGATACTGTGCTCCTATGAACGCTGGGTGGACACCCTAGAAAGGAAGATAGGGAACGTAAGAACGGCCACACTGGGTCAGACCATGGTCTATCTAGCCCAGTGTCCTGTCTTCCAACACTGGCCAGTGCCAGGTGCTGAGAATGAACCGAACAGGGCAATTCTGAGTGATGCCCCCATCATCCAGTCCCACTTTCTAGCAGTCAGAGGTTTAGGGACACCCAGATCATGGGGTTGCATCCCTGACCATCTTGGCTAATAATCACTGATGGATCTATCCTCCATTAACCCATCTAATTCCTTTTGGAACCCAGTTATACTTTTGGCCTTCACAACATCCCCTGGCAACAAGGTCCACAGGTTGACTGTGTGTTATGTCACAAAGTACTTCCTTACATTTATTTTAAACCTGCTGCCTATTAATTTCCTTGGGTGACCCCTGGTTCTTGTGTTATGTTCACTTTCTCCACACCAGTCATGATTTTATAGATCTCTCATAACCCCCTTAGTCACCTCTTTTCTAAACTGAAGCACTTCACTGAGAAATTCCTGTGTTCCCAATCACCTCTACTTATATGGCCCTAGTCACCGTGGTATTTTTACACAATCTTGCATTTACTGTCACAACACTCCTGGGGGGGCGGGGCAGAGCAGGGATATTATCACCATTGTATAGATGGGGGAGCTGATGCTCAGAGAGAAAAAGTGACTTGTCCAAGCAGTCTGTGGCACAGCAGGGACTTAACCCATGTCTCCCAAGTTGTAGGCTAGTGCCCTAACCATGGGAACATCTTTCCTCTCTGGGCACCAAGACCCATCAAAGATAAAAATCTTAAGACAAGCCCAGTGCCTACAACTCCAGGAACCTCCTGAAGTGCTGCAAACCCCAGTGTGAGAGTCACTTCAAACCTGACTTGAGCAGAAGCAGAAGTAGTGCAGGAAGAGTTCTGCACTGGACGGAGTGATACCATAGCTCTCTGACAATACAGCACTGGTTTGTTTCTCTTCTTTTTAACTCCAAGTAGTGCTGAACAAAAATACTTAGATGAAGAATTTTAAAAAGAGAACAGACAGAATTGAAACATCCCCCTCTCCTGCCTAGACTGCACACTCTTCAGGGCAGGGGCTTTTCGCCTTCCTCTGCAGCATGGGGCACGGGTCACTTGCTGGGGGATTCTCTGTACCTTGAAATCTTTAAACTATGATTTGAGGATGTCAATAACCCAGTCATAGGTTAGGGGTCTATTACAGGAGTGGGTGGGTGAAGATCTGTGGCCTGCCTTGTGCAGGAGGTCAGACTAGATGATCATACTGGTCCCTTCTGACCTTAAGAGTCTATGAGTTTATTTCTGTACCTTGCCTAGCACACTTTGGGAACGACAGCAATACAAATTGTAATGCCGATAGCTGACACTATGCTTAATGTTCTCAAATCGCTTTACATTCATTGCCCACCCTGGGGAGGTAAGGAAATAAATCTGCTTTATAGATAGGAAAGCTGAGTTAGAGAGATGAAGTGACTTGCCAAGGCCATTAAGTGAATCAATGGCCGAGCTGAGGCTGGAGCTCCAGACATTTTGCTTCCCAGCCCAAGCTCACTCTGTAGACTATGTTCCCTCTCGAAGAAGCTGAGCAAGGTTATCGAGAAGGCAGAGGATTATCTGAAGAACACCAGGCCGCTGAGGGTGACTTACCTGGGGGTACGCTGAGCCAGGCACAGGGAAGACTGCTGGGCGTGGCATGTGCTGGATTGGGTGTCCAATATACTGGGGGTTACAGGGTATATGGGTCTGGAGGGTAGTGTAGGGGTGCAGGCCCGGGGTGTGTGCATGGGCCATGGCTGGCCCTGCCATCGTATGCTGCTGGTAGATGGTTGAGCCCACGGAGATCACCGGCACTACTGTAGCTGCTGCTGTCACTGCAGCTGCCACAGTCACAGTGGTGGGCTCAGCGGTCACCCTGCTGTCCGTCAATCCGCGCACCGCTTCAGAGGCTGCCCGGGCACCACTGGCGCTGCAACCAGTGGCTCCTTCTCTCTGGGCCGGGGTCCCACCAACAGTCTGTTCATAGAGCCAGTACCACTGGTGTGCCACTTCAAACAGGACTTCTGGGTACACCCCACCTCCTTTGGCTGCCTCTTCCACGGCCATGCAGGCCTTCTCCAGCATCAGGTTATCCTGAGCAGGGGGCAGAAAAGGGAGAAAACAAACCCAGCAGCATGAGGGACAGGAGAAAACTGCAGTAAGTAAAACACCATGCTAGCAAGGACTCTCATACGCCTCAGAATGGCCGATGCTGCCCAAAGCAGCCAGCCAGCAGGATAATAACCAGGAAGGACAGGAGACACCTCTATAACGCAGCCCTGGAGTTAGTGCTGTGTTACTCTGCTTTCACAAGGCAGGGAGGAGCCAGTCCCCAGATACCAGTTGACTCCCTGGCACATCCAGGGCTTCCTGAGGTGAGACGGCAACCAGGAAGCGATGCTCACCTGCTCCTTGCACTGCACCAGGGCCCTCTGGATCTCGTTTGGGTTCAGGGCATGAGCATGGGGCAGGCAGCTTAGTGCCAGTTCTGCAGCCGCGCGCACCATGTTGGAGTCCCTGGCCCTTGAAGCCCTGTCTGCCAATGACGCTACCTCCGGAGGAGTCAAGTGTCCGTCCCAACACTCCACCAGGATGTTCAAGGCTGCGCTGCCAATCTCCATGGCCTGCCCTAGTAACCAGAGGGAAAGAGAAGGATGAGAATCACACACCACCCTTCATAGACTTAGTCACAGCATCAATTAGCTCTTCTGAGGAGAATCAGAGATTCCAAGGCCAGAGGGGACCACTGTGATCATCCAGTCTGACCCTCCATGTAACACAGGCGCCAGAACTGCCCCACAATAATTCCCAGAGCAGATCTTTTAGAAAAACATCCAATCTGGACTTTAAAATGGGCCAGTGATGGAGAATCCACTAGACCCTTGGTAAATTGTTCCAGTGGCTAATTACTCTCACTGTTAAAAATTTTCACCTTGCTTCCAGACTGAATTTGTGTAGCCTCAGCTTCCAGCCACTGGATCACATTGTACCTTTCTCTGCTACACTGAAGAGTCCATTATTAAATGTGTTCCCCATGTAGGTATTTATAGATTGCAATCAAGTCACTCCTCCACCTTCTCCTCATTAAGCGACAGACTCAAGGAGCTGCATCTATCACTATAAAGCAGGCTTTCTAACCCTTTAACCATGCTCACAGCTCTTCTCTGAAGCCTCTTCAATTTACCAATGGGTATGGTTAGCATCATCGTGTCTCCGCAGGTGGGGAATTCCAGGCTTCTCCCAAGTACACGGATTCCCCTTGGGAAGGCAGGTGGAACGCAGTCGCTCTCCTCCGACTGGCAAAGGCAGGGGCCCTGAATAAGCTGGGCGCTCACCCTCTTGTACCACAGCAGCAGTGAGGTGGCAGCACTGCCGAATCCTAGACATAGCTCTGTGCAGCTGCTCGACCAGCACAATAGTAGTGGCAATCTAGAGGGCCAGCTTCAGGGCAAGATGGGAGGCAGTAATGGGATCAACTAGCCAAGTGCCCCACTCCACTGCCTGCGGATTAACATTTCCCTTGGATGGCATGGAGAATGCCTGAATGTCTGGTAATGCACAGGAAGGAGTCAGACAGTGGCAAGGGGTTCTGGGGGTGTCCCATCCTTTCAACTCCCTGAGAAAAGGTATTATAGCTTTTCCTTATATGAGAAATGCATCAGCAATCCTTTAGCTTTCCACTACAGGCTATCTGAGCTCTCAAAGCCACATGGGGGAAGCTAGCAGCAGGCCTGACTGTAATAGCATAAAGAGGGAAGGTAAAGTCTCCAACATGCTCAGCCACAACAAGGCTTAACAAGGATCTCTCATCAGCGGAGATCCTCAAAGAGAGACCTAAGACAATCTTATGTTCCCCCTCTTGCTCACAGACTTCTCTGAGCACTGCAGCCGGCCATGGTACAAAGTCAAGAAGGAGTTACTGGTACCAGAATCCTCCTTGTGCTGCAGTAAGCACCACCTGTGCAAATCCTTGCCACCTGGTGTGTGCAGCTGGCCATGGAAGGCTGCAGCTGTGCGCCTCAGAGGTGCTGTTGCAAAGAACAAGCTCCCTACCCCACCAGATAAAGAGCACCCTAAACAAATGCTGCCCTGACCTGTGATCCAAGAGACATGGGAGGAGTAGGTTCGAGAGAGCCAGTTGGGAGACACAAAGTTGTGCAGCCCTAGTGCATAGAGCCCAATCTCGAAGGCGCAGAGGTGGAGGTTGCGGTGGGGCCCCTGGTGCCCACCGCTGGACGAGGGGTGAGTGAAGATGGAGGTACTGCTGTTTCCACCCGCCTTGATCAGGACCGTCTTGGCCAGTTCAAAGTAGAAGTGAGCAGCTGCTTCCGAGGGTTGGTTTGGGACATGAGGTGCATGGCTTTCTGGCCTCCTCCCTTTATACCTGAAATGACAAGACACAGGAGCTGCTCAGACAGGAGCAAGCACCTAGTTCACTCACAGAGCGCCTCTCCTCCAACTCAGCAAGCTCTCACCACCAGGCACTCCACAGATGTACACATTCTGGACTCCAGGCAGCGGGACCTGAAGGGTTGTGTGTTACCAAGGAAGGACGGCGCGGCAGTGGAAGAACACCTATAGATCTTACCTGCCGACCTCCACAGTCTTTGCACGTGCTCCACCACTGGCTCTCCTGCTGCCGCTAGATGACGATGAGCCCAGTGAGTCGCTGGAGGAGCTGCTGATGCTGTCGCTGTCCTGTCCTCTGCCCCAGGAGGTGGCTGCCCACCCCCCACGAAGGGGCCGCCGGCTGAGGGTTGGAGAGCTGTCAGAGGTGGTTTCCGGAGCGCTGCTGTCAATGCTGGCCATGCCTACACCACAGACAAGAGAGGACATGTCAATGGTCTAGCCCCTCTCCAGGCCCACTGCACACCTGAACAGCTGCCAACACGTTCACACAACAGGCAGTGCAAACAGCTGGTGAGGTTTCATTTCCTTGCAAACCAGAACTGGAACATACATTCACAGACAAAGCTGGCCAGTTTATCCAACCAACGCTGCACTGATTCTGCCGTTTCAAAGTGCAGAGGGGTCCACAGAGCTCCGATGGAGGGGGGGAAGGGAAACCTGCTGCACACAGTTCCCTGCCACGCACACTCTACCCAGATCTTCGGTACATTGCGATGATATGAATCGAAGCAAATGTATGTATCGATCACCAAGCCCAGCGGACTGTGCGGATTTATTTTCTGATGTTATCAAAAGAACACAGTCCAATGTCTCTGTTGTATGTACTGTACTTAACATCTCACCCAATAGAAACAGATGTTTTCCCCACCCACAATCCCCAGACAAGTTTCCGCCCAAGCACACCCCATTCCCATAGAAGGCAGCAGAAAGGGGGTAACTCAGGCAATGAGCTCGTGGCAGTGTATCTGAGTTTGGCACAGAGCCCAAAAGCATGTGTCCTGATCTCTGGGCCAGCAGAGGCTGGGGGCACTGTGGAAGCAGTGCACCCATTTAGTTCCAACATACCTAATTTGTGATCCAGAACACAGGTAGTGTTAAATGCAAGGACTTTTTAGGAAGCAGGACTTTATAGGGCAAGACCTTTTACCCCACCCCAGAGAGCATAGACAGTCAGAGAAGAACTGCTTTTTCCAATGAGGGAGGAGACTGACGAGCAGAGTGGAGTGAAGGGTTTGTCCCTGCACAGAGCCTAGCATGGCTGTGGATGCTGCATGATGATCACCCCATACCTGTGTGTTTCTTCTTCTGCCTGACAGGTGAGCCCCAGCATCTCCCATTGTATCCACCTCGACTTCCCAGGGCCAGGCGACTGGGAACCTTGCCCTCTTGTTTTAAGACGCTGGACTCCCCATGTGGTTCACAAGGAGACCTCGGAGAACTCTCTGGACAAATGGGAAAGTAGAAAGAGACCATGAAACAAGTCCTGAAACGTATGTAAAGCCAAATGTCTCTAAGCACCCCGTATCCCTGTAAAAACATAAACACTGATTTTCTCTCTCAAAAGAGATGCTGCCAGGTGAAGCACCTGGGGCTGTGAAAGATAATCTGCCAGACCCTAGGGTTTGATACAGATCCTCCTTTTCTCACCCCAGGAGAGGGGTACTAAAAGCACAGTTGTCTGGGTGCAGGGTCAGGTTTACTCCTCACTCGAGTTAAGACCAGTTGCTCTAGTATTTTTATCTCAGTTCCACATACATAATCCTGCCCCAGACTCAGAGTGAATACACTTTACACAGGGTGTGTTTCAGGTCCTGCCCTGTCCACCTCCACCTTCCCCTCACTCCCTTCAGAAGAACAGGACATTTCCAATAAGCAAAGACCAGGATTCAACATCCAGCAGAAAAAGAGCTGTTTCTAGAAAGAACTACTTGTTCCAATTGCAATTATCCCTAATTACATTACCATGCTAGCACCCCTACAGTGAATTCTCTGAAGCTTTCAGTTATCACATTCCACATTCTTGGGCTAAATCTTCATACTAAAGGATCCCAAAATAACAGAATATTCTTGTATGGTTTTTTTTTAAATGAGGGTTTTACATTAGAAGAGCTTTTAACAAACAGCTTTAAATGTCTTTTTAAATCTCCACATAATTCTTTTTTTTTTTTTTTTTTTTTTTTTTTTTTTAAAGACACTGCTAGTATCAAACAATAATTTATTTCCCAAAAATGTTCCTGAAGATTCTTTTCCTGTAAAGACAGAAACAGAACACACAGGAACGTATTAGCCCAGAAACAAGATAGGCTTTGCTAAGACATGCAAAATGAAAGGAACACAGGAGCGTCAAAACTTGGCAACTAAAGAAAAGATAATTTAGTGGTTAAGAACCAATACTGAAGTCAGTTGGACTGAATTCTTTTTTGGCTCTGACATTGACCTATTGCGGGGTTTGGGGCAAGTCATTTAAGCTCTGTTTTCTCATCATGCCTAACAAAGGATGCAGTGGGGAAATTATGAGCTATTGTATTTCTGAATTAGTATGTGGATCATGTAATTAAAAACTGCATTATAAATGCATATGCATATTCCACAGAAGCCAAAGGAACACTTCTGCCACTCAAAACTTGAAGACAAAAGGCAATAAATTGCAGAGCTGCGCTGTCCCTGCACAAGCTGAGAGAGACAACGCCTCTCCTCAAGATCCTGGGGAATGCAGTTACCAAGTCACACTTAGAATGGACAGCTTGTACTTTCTGCAGCCAACTAAGATGTAAATTTCAACTTCCTGCCCTAGCAATTTCAGCTCTCTGTCAGGCTGCTGGAAGAAAGGTCAAGACTTTTTTTTTTTTTTTAAAGGTAGAAGAATGTATTTTTTTAATTGCTTTTGTTCTTAACCAATGAACTGTTTTCCTTTAAAGTTAAAAACACCCCATTGTCAGAGACCAGGTCTCAGTTTAACAGTTCAAACTTTCAGACAGTTCCATGCAGCTGAAGCCAGGGCTTGAGAATGGAAATACTCCAACAACCTTTACTGTACAGTCTCCAGCTATAACCAATGTCTGTAGAAAGAGGTTAGAAGGGAGCACCTCTCTTGCACTGCATGCCATTCCCAAACATGTCACGTGATGCTTGCTATTAAAGCAAGGACACACAGCACCAGGGGAAACAAACTTCAGGGAAGGGAATTTATTCTCCTCTCCCATCTGTTAATCCCCTTTTGTCTTTACTTCCCACTCCTATCTAGTTTGCTGTTCTAGTCTATGGGATGGATGGCCCTGAAACTATACGTGGTTTTTTGTAAATCTGCAGCATTGTGACACTGAGCCAAAAGACATTACTAGAGCAGCATCTTTTAAAGTGAATCAAGAGCCAGTTTACTGCTAGCTCTCTAGAGACAGGAAGCTTGAAGAACTGAGTGAATTGTTCTGTAACGAGACAGCGGACAGAGATGCTTAAAGTAGGTAGGCAGTTTTACCGAGCAGTGAGGTGTAGTAGATGAAGGAGTTCAGTGACAGTTGATTATCCACACCATTACACAAATCAGCCCTGGCCTCCTCCCAAAAAGAACGGGGATTCAGTTTCCCTTCCCATCACTAAGTACAGGGCATTCCGCGTGATCTCTTACCCTGTGCACTCTTCTCCACAAAACTTTCAGAAGGGCTGTTCTGGACTGCAGGGGTTACACCTGCTTGCTGAGTGACTGACGTCCCAGGAAGCTGCTGGATAGCTGTGGTGGATTGGGCAGCGTGTTTGGAAGGAGATTTCTGACTGGCTACTGTGGGCTTGCTGGATGAATAGAAGGAACTTAAAGTCTGTGGCTTGTGTGTTTGGCTCTCTCTGTCTAGCAGTTTGTCTAAAATCTTTAATGGGGGAGAAAAAAGGGGGGTTAGTAGCAGTGTGAGAAAATACCCCTTATCCCAAAGGATAAGAGCAAGGTACCAATTCAACTTCTTACTGGGGGAAAATAAATTCCGTTAGACAAGAGTGTCAAGAAAATACACACCCAGCTCCTTTAGGAAAAGTAGGCTCTGAGATCAGCCACAGAGGGTCCATACTCACATAACTGCACCATTCTGGACCGCGCAGATTCAAACAGTACCAACTGCTCCTTCTCCATTTACATGCATCTTAAAAAACCACCGACCCCTCCAACATTCAATGCAGAAACCATTCTGATTCTCATCAGGTGGTTAAAGAAATGGGAGCCAGGAGATCTGGGTGCTATTCTCAGTTCTGCCACAGACTCACTGAGTGACCTTGGCCAAGTCAGTTTCTCTATCTGCAAAATACTGACCTCCTGTACAGAATTGTTGAAATGTCTCGGACTTCCAAAAACTAGACAAATGCACTATACTATCCTTTAACAATAGTTTCTGATCCTCAATTTTCTATTTTTACTACTAGGGAACATCTGCATGAAAACCATCTGTTTTAAGAATTTGTCCATTTGTATTGTTCATTCCCCACATCAAAGCAACCAATTTTGATGTCTCAGAGCTAATGTCTATAATGACTGGTAATGTTACAGGCAGAGGTTTGTAACATGAAATAGGGGAAGAGCAACAGAACAGGCAAAACCTTTCAGAAGGTAGGAAAATACTGAAAATACTCTAGAAGAATGGAATTGTTTCTGAATATAATGGGCTTCAAAGTTTTTCATGCAGCACTAGTAGTTCTTTAATTGTTCTGCACAATTATGTCCTTCCAAGTACAAATAAGATTTTGGGGGTTGCGTTCATGTGCAAGTGAGTTGGGCTATACTATGAAGTAAAATGATTGTTACAATTTTGTGTACAAGAACCCGTATCACAAGGTAAAGTGGACTGGCATTAGGACAACGTGTAAAACAAAGCCCAACACCTCGGAGAATTCAGGACTAGCACTTTGGCAGGGCAGAGAATGCAGGCCAATATCCCTGGGGCAAAATGGAGCTAACATGAAGGGCAGAAACAGAACTATGCTGACAACCCAAAGACACAGGTGACAGCATCCTAGTGGATGAGGAGAGGAATCATACGTAGAGAACTAAGTGTTAGAGATGTGTGCTGCCATGCTGAGATTTAGGAGCCCCTTGGAAATTATGTCTCTGCAGAATAATTTACGCTATATGCTCAGATTTTGCATTAGAGGGAGAAAATAAGCAATACAATGCAGCCCCCAAGGCCATGAGTGGGATATGACACAGAGGAATTCAGCTTTGATCACTTAAAGAGACGCACCTTTTTCAGTTTAGACTGGTCATCTTTGTACGTGATCATCAGGGCTAGAGCCAGATCACCCTTCTCTCTTCGGGTTCCTTCACACAGAAGAGGGTGCTCTGCTTCACTCACAGTTGTCTTCATACCTGCAGGGCCAAGAAGAGAAGGATGCAGAGACAGGTGAATCCAAGAGGCTTAACAGTGTCTGATATGTATTATCTCCTTCCCCAGACTGTTTTGTTCACCTCCCCCTATTGGACATGAGTTTTCCCCATTTTGCTTGTTGACATTACAAATCATTTAATGCCCTTGAGAATGAGAGCTGGCATCTGTCCCAGAACTCTGCGCTGCCACTGCCAGAGCAACCTGATCCTGACAGGCCAAAAGGAGACACTCCCCGTCTAACACTCGCACCTGCAGACAGAGCGGGTGGAATACCAGGCACTCAGACTGCTTACGCTCTTTGCCCCCTCCAGTTTCTGCAGCCGCCACTTAGCAGACGTTCAAACACCACCATCAGTTTATCTTTCCTCCTGGGGAGGAGGAGGTGGTTGGAAAATCGTTCTGATAACACTCCACACATACACTACTTTAAAACACATCTGTAATACCACAACACTACCATACACACCACTGCTTTCTTGCTAACACACACAAATCGAAGGCCAGGAATTCTGTGCTACTCACCCATGAAGACCCTGAGCAAAGTCTGTGCTAATCCTGAGTGTCCCACAGAGTAATTCCACTGGGTTTTTATTGTTGAGTTTTAACCCCTTCTGAGGCTGTTATTCTCGGCACTGTTCAGGTTCCAGCTATGCTTGACAGGCAACTCTTTCAGGCCAAATAGCAACAAAGATGGCTGAAAACACACTCTCTCTCTCTCTCTCTCTCTCTCTCTCTCTACCCCTTTAACAGCCCTCCGGCCAATTCCAGTTCTCAGTTGTGTTTCTCCCCCAATGCATCTCAAACCTGACACACAGGATCCCCCATTACCCCAGGCACAGACTCTCCCCCCAGCTCTGACAATATCCCACCAAAACTCTTCCACTTCTGCACCAGACTGGAACGCAGATCAACAAGAGTCAACTCGCTCCACTAAAGGGGGCAGGATTTGGAATGTGAATGAGAAAAGCCCTCCTCTTCCTGGGAGGTGGAAGAAGGAGGACGAGCTGGATTCTTACCAAGAGCAGCAACAGCTGCCTCAAAACCGAGCTCCTCATCTCCAGGCATTTCATTATTCCAATTACGGCTTGGGGGCCTGGACCCTGTCGGAGAGACCACTGGACAGACAGGAGAGGACAGTTAGTGCTCAGCTGTATGAAGCTAGGACTCAAAAGCAGAAGGTATTCTAGGATCTTTCTGGGTCTGTGCTCCAATTCCAACCCACCATCCCCACCCTAAGGTCTGCCTCTCTCTCTCAACTGGACCCCTCCAAGGGTAGCACGCTCTGCCTCAGAATGGGTTTTGAAGTCCAGGTTCTCTTTCTGATGGTTAATGTATTTGTTTTCCTCAATAGAAGCAGCAGTGGGGACGTAAAAATATACTGAAAGACTCTGACTATTTTACAGGGGCACAAATGGGTCAAAAATGTGGTAAGATTCCCAAGGCTTTTGTATGATAGGGGAGCTAGGAAGAAGGTGGGTACTGAAGGACAGAGAGTGGCCATAGCCATAGCCATGTGGAGGGAACAGCAGAAGTGGGTATAATTTTAGGGTGACCAGGCTAGAATAGGGCTGCAATCATCATAAGGGAGGTGCAGATTTTCCCTGAAAGCTTCTTTTGATCACCAAGGTTCAGAATCTAGGAACATGCCCCTTGTGCATACAAACCAATGGGGACAGTACCTGGAGTGCATAGGACATCAAATATGAAGCTGGCCAGCATGAGAGGCAGGACAGGGCGGTAATCACACAAGGTCCCTTCCCTCAGCTCTTCAGCCCGTCCTCGAATGGTGTTCATCTCATTAGTGCCCAAAGGGATCTTCTTTAACAAAGCCACAATCTCAGACTCCTGGTATGCCAGCTTCACCTGTGGGTACCCACAAGGAAACACACCAAGAAGCCATCAGACACTCTTGGACATAGAACCATCTTGCCCTAGGCAGGTGATCAAATATCAGAATAATGCTGAAGGAGTTTTTATTGATTCATTAGAGTATAATCCACTGGTCTCATGCCACTCCCCGTCTTCATCCATACAGAGATGACAGCGAGGACTGTGCCCTGGTGAAGGCAGTCTCATAGGACAAACAAGTCTCTTAGATTTGCCTCACTCTAGACACAACCTTCTTCTTACCTTCCCCTTCCCTTTCAAAACAATTACACTGGAGTCTAGTTGGGGGAAAAAGTCAGTCTTCACCACGACACATGGAGAAGCATGCAGCCAGATAGGTCACTAGAAAAGCTGATCATTCCCAGTCCTACAGAGAAGGATGTTACCTTGTATAGTATAGCAGTTGAGGAGGAAAGGACTGTCCCAGAGGGGAATGGGGGCTATGTACGTATGCCACTGAACAAAGACTGTTGCATTACAGTGTGTTTTACTTCACTGTAGCATTCTTTACATTTTTAATGCATGAGGAGGATTGTTTCCCAGGCCAGCTTAAGCATCCGGTGAATAAAAAGACCCACATTTAACCTTCTGCTCAGGCACTGCTGAGTATAAGTGTAGATAATCTTAGAGTAACAAGTTTATGTCTTAGTAGGGGCCTGGACCTGAAGGATCATGCAATCTTGCTAGTCAGAAAATGACCGGAGCAGTAAATCACACAACCAAGGTGTGAACTGGTCACGTTTTTACAGAAGATCAGCATCCTAGTGGGTGAGGAGAGGTTAAAGAGTTAGTGTGTGTGAAGTTGTGTACCTATCATTGTGCACCCATTTTGATGTCTAAATCTATTTATTTAGATGTCTAAATACACAGTGTGGGCAAGAATGATGGCCTACAAAGTTGCACTAGTTTACCCTAAGGTGTGAATTCAAAGTGATTTAGTTAAACCAGTGCAAACCCTGTGTGGCACTCCAAAGCGGCTTTATTTCAGATTAGAGTGCCCCACGGGGGTTTGCATTGGTTTAATTAAATCATTTTAAATTTTCCCCTTAAGGTAAATGATTGCAACTTTCTCCTGTAAAGAAGTGCTGAGCTTCCTCCCACAGAAGATTTAGCCCAATGTGGCTTCAAGAGAAGAGTAACCTTTGCTACACAAATTCTAGGTGACTCACTGAGTGTCAGCCTGGCTCCGTGGAGACTAGTTTTGAGCAAACTCCTAAAGGCAGGACCCAGATGCACAGAACACAAGCCAGGAATACTTGAGCATGAAGGGGGAAAGCCCAGCAGTGTGTTGCTGCTCACAGGTACAGCCTTTCTGAGACACTTCATACCTCCAGGGCCTTGGTAGAGGCAGGTGGCCTCTGCAGCTCCAGGGCAAACATGCCAATGCGAAAGGCCAGGTTGTGGTATTCCAGCCTCTCACTCAGCACAGTCAGCAGGAAAGCAGCTTTGGACAGGGTATTGGTTGCCATCCACGTCTGCTTGCTGGTTGACACCTTGTTCTTCTTCCCCTGTGTGAGGAGTACTGTAGTTTATAACAGGTTTGTTAGGAAAGGACTTGATCCCCACTGCGTGACAGCGATCACCCGACGTCCTGCCTGCAGGAGGCCCGCCCCACCTGTGCACTGAGGAGAACATGCACCCATTATTCTGGAAGCACTGTTTTGTCCTGGCTCTATCTACTGCTCCTTCCCCCTCCACAATCCAGCAGTTTCTGGGTGAAGAAACAGATCCAATTTCACGCACTCTTTCCTTTTGGTGCAGAAACCCAATCGCTGTTACATATGGATGGCCCCTCCCCACAGCATCTTTCTACCCCTGCCTCATATGGCAATGCAATAGGGGCTCCTGCCTCCTCACTAAGCCATCTCCTTCCACTATTGGACCACTTTAGCAGGTGGATGCTGGCTTGGATAGTCTGTAACCTTTTCCCTTTCAATGGCAGGGACACCATCAAGATGAGCAGAGTCTGCTTAATGCCATGTGGATTCCCAGCTATACTTTCCCTTCTCGTTTCCAATTCTCTACTCCAAGATTCCAAAGCTTCCACCACTTCAGAAGATCACTGTAGAGACTAAAAATGCACTGTTAACATGTGCTCATCTTCCAGAGGGGTTTGGCTCTTTCAGTGTCCAAGCATGGTGCATGCTATAAAGCAGGGTGTCAAACTCATTTCCTATGGCGGGCCAGATTTGAATTAAATGTACTTCAAGTGGGCCATACATACCATAAATCAATTTTTTTTTAATTAAAATTATTGTATTATATTGTACTGTATTATAATAAAGTTTGACAAATTTCATTATATATGATCAAACCTAATTTGCTTCTTGGCATTTCTGCCAAGAATGAACACTAACACAACTCTTCTGAAGAAAAGAAATTAGAATAGGAATTTGAAGAACCATTAAATTGAACATTCGTTTACAGTATGTGTGAGGTCACTCGTTTTACTAGGGAAATCAGGAAGCAGGTCCTATTTTTCAGGACCTATAGGAAAATAAATGACCAATTAAAACAAGTTATTTGTTCCTTTTTTGGAATTTCAAAGATCTCTCTCTTTCTCTCCCCCTACGTTTATCAACTTTACCTTCCCCACTGGGATTGTTTGTTTTTAATCTTGTGAAGACATCAAACAGATCTATAGAACAGTGAGTAAAATGTTAAACAGGTTTAAAGATCTAGCAACCACTTACCAAGCGCTGTGTCTCATGCACACAGTGCTCCACGCGCTGCCACCAGAGTACACTGATCTCGGGGCAGGGCGCTGCTGCTGCCAGAGAGTACAACGCCGCAAGATGTCGCGGCAGCGTGCACTGCTGCCAGGGGCCAGACCAAAAAGGTTGGTGGGCCGGATCTGGCCCACGGGCCGGATGTTTGACACCCCTGCTATAAAGCAAGAGACTGAGGGTCTAAATACGGAGGAAGTGTGGAAAATCATGAAAATCAGGTAAGTCAAGTGAGTGCAGGGCTGTGGAAAAGCAAAGCTGTATTTTTGGTACTGGCGTTTCATTACGTAGCACACAGTGACGGTTGCACCTCGAAGCATGTTTAAAACAATGCTAAATAGAGTGTTTTGTTCAAAGGGAAGATGTAGAGCCCCCAGGACTGTTGGCAGGAGCTGTGGTTCCTGTGGTTCATTGCAGTTCCCATCTGGCAGACAAGCCCCCTTGCGTGCAGACTGGGGGAGGCAGGCTGTGCGAGGGGCAGGATCTAGCCAGAGTAGGGATGGCCAAGTCCCTCCAAGTCATGCTGAAGGACCCATTGCCCTTGTTCAGGTGAAATGCTGAACAGCCAGAGAAGCCTGATCCAAAGGGGATCAGGGCAGGGCATGACTAGGTAGAGCCCTGCGCAGAGAGAGCAAAGGAACCACCAAAGGATGGCACTGTGCCTGCGTCTGGCTGCACGGTAGAATTCTGCTCAGTTGCGCAAGTGTTTCCATGCCCTTGTTATCAGCAGCACTGCCATCTTTCACAATGTCCGTGTGAGGCCACGCCAGCCTGGCCGGGGCTTCAGCCCTCTCACTAATTTCGACCCCCACTGATTGGCTGCTATTCCCACTGCCCCACTCCCTGGGAAAGAGCAGCCACACAAGACTGCTACAGGAAGCAGGCTGAGCTCTCCCTAACTCCCCTCCGGAGCTAACTCCCATTCTCACAGGAGGGGAGAGGGGCTGCCCTGAGTTACTGGACTCTTTCTGCTCCTGTGAGCAACTGGATGGCTCCTCCCTATAACATCCGACCTGAAAAGAGGCAGAGGGAGGAGAGAGCCCCTGGAGTGGCAGAGATGAGGCTGGAGGAAGCAAAACTGATGGAGGGGCAGTGTGAGGGGAGATGTGTGGAGGGGGCAGATTTGATGGGCTGAGGGATGGGCAGATGTGAGGGGCAAATTTCATGATTTTTTTCCAATCTTTGGGGCTTGCAATCCTGTGCATTCCTCCCCACTTGCCCTTCTGTTCACAAGGCCCCCACTCTACCTTGGTTGGGGGCTGTTCCACCTTGAGATCAGGAGGGTTGGCCAGTAGGTCCCGGGCCAGTTCTACAGTCAGACGGCATGCTTCATTACTGTATCCATGTGCATAGAGAGCCTCTGCACAGGCAAAGAGGATCTGTAAATAAAGGGACAGAGGGCTGGGTTCAGTCCATGCTCCTCACAGTGGGAGCCATTCCCATCCCCACCACCATTTTCTCATTCAATGTCAATAAAAATAGCGTTAAACACTGATCTCAGCTCAGATTTGTATTGAATACTCATGTTACCGTGCCTCCTGTCAAATAGCCTCTCTACTGGAACAGCTGCACCATGCTCTCCAGCTCTTCTCAAAAGCACAACTTCCAAGGGGCCTAGTCCCTTTCCCTCCACGTGGTAACACAGGCAATTACATCAAGATGGAACGTTTTTCTAAAAGATATGCTCTAGTTCAAACAGGAATTAATTCAATGAAGTCCTGTGGCCTGCGTTATACAGGAGGTCAGACTAGATCATCACAGGGTCCTGTCTGATCTTATATATGTAAGAGTATGAATACTGAGAAAAACCTCAAACAAAAACTAAAAACAAAACCAATTTTATTGTTAATTGTTGCTATTCAGTCTCTCCCCCTTTCCTAGAGTCCCAATACCCGTTCCTCAGTGTACTGTCTACTTAGACAGAAGCTCCTTACCCTCAACTGCGAAGCTTCAGACATACTTTTGGGGTTTCAATAAATGGGGCTGCAGCACAGCCTCTTAAGATTCCCTGACATTTGCTTTATAAAACCCTATTTTCATTTGCTTGTAACTTTGCCAAACTAACTTTTGGGGATGAAATTTATCTGGTTGGGTGTGTGCCTCAAACTGAGATATACACATTTTAAGACTTTCATCAATTCAGCCATTCCAGAGTGAGGCTAAGGGAAATATGTTGGTTTTGTTCACATTTAACAAATTCATGTTTGATATTTTCTTTGAGACATTCAGTTGCCCCCATGCTTTGGAGCAGGGACTTGAAATTTGGAAGGGGAGTGACCCTTGTGAGGGATGTGCCTTTGGATGTTCTCATTAAAATCCACCCAAATTTGGCAAAGTTACAGCCTTTGAAAAAAGCGCACCGTCTGCCCACGCTCGCCAGAGACTTGGAGCTTCACAGCTAAATTCCCCAAAAATTCCATCCACATGGGGCATGCTCAAGCTGGGGCTGAGCAGGACTTGTCCTGCAATTGCCCCTGAACAGCTGCAGCCAGGGCCGGGCATCAGACCTGAGAGCAGGGAGCCTCGCTCTCTGGTGCTTTTCATGTCAGCCCTGCTGGGCCCAGCCAGTTTGGAGGAGGAACCTGCTTAATCTGAATGCAGAGGTGACAAGAGCTGGACCTGGGGTGTGGGGAGCAGATTGGCACAAAGAAGCCTTGGAGAAGAGAGGGGAGGCTGGAACTGGAAGCTGGTGAGGGAGAGGGAAACCAGGGCTGGAGGGGGTGGCTGGACAAGGAGAGTAGGACTGAGAGCAGGAAGCCAGCCGGTGAGGTGCCAGGGGAGGGGAGACAGACTGCAGAGCAAGGAAACTAGGACCGGGAGCCAGTGGGGCGAGGAAAAGGAGCGACAGATCTAACAATGAGCTGCCGTGTGGGGGACACTGGGATGGCTGGGCAAAGAGACTGGGACAAGGAACTGGGGGAGTTGTGAGAAACAATGCTGAGATTGTACGAGGAGTCCGGGGAGGGAGACTGGGCCTGGGAACCAGTGGGGAAAGGGAATCATAGACGCATAGGACTGGAAGGGACCCTAAGATGTCTTCTAGTCCAGTCCTGCATTCAAGCAGGACTGAAGTATTATCTAGACTATCCCTGACAGGCGTTAGAGACTGGTCAGACAAGAAGATGGGAGGGAGGAGCTAGAACTGCTTGGGAAAGGATAATGGGAACAGGGAGCTGGGCTGATTGGGGCGACTGGGGATGACTGTGCAAGGAGTCTGGGATGGACAGCCGAGAACCTGGACCAGGAATCAAAGGGCAGGGGAGATGAGAAATGGCTAAGTGAGGAGACTGGAAAAAGCAGCCAGGGATGGGGAACGGACAAGCTGGGTCAGGCTTTGAGGAAATGGGTAGAAGTGCCTGCTATCACTAGACCACACTGCCCTCCGCAGGTGGGAATGGAACCGAAGATTCTGAGTCTCACCATTCGGCTGATGTCAGGAAAAAAAAGAGCATGTGCTCATGTCAGTAGACGATCTTAATGGGGGCTGAGCAAACAGTGCACAGCCAACTTTCATTCCAGTATTTCCTACCTTGACTTTGCAACCTTAATAATGTTCTTTTAACTTACTTTATAGATTACACGCAAAGAAACTAAGAAAAATAATGACAGGCTGCTATTTTTCCACTAGAGCTAGCTCACCTCCATCCTGTTCTCTTGCTCTAGGGGCTTTATGCCAGCAAAGATATCCTGTTCCTCTTCATTTCCCACTTCTGCTTTTTCCTCCTCCTCCTTGGCCACCTCCTGTGGATTCAAATAGTACACCTGATAATCATCTTCCTCTTCTCCCTCCTCCCCTCCTCCTGCTGCACCATTCTCTCCCACTTCTTCTGGCTTCAGGCTTGCACCACCGCTGTTCTCATCTGCAGAAGGCAGATCGTCGTCTCCGCTGCCCACTTCCTCCACGGGATCCTTTGGCGCTTTCTTCACAGTGGGGCTGCTCCTGATGCTGGGCTCAGGTCCCTCCGAGAAATACACCCCACCCTCATCTTCAAAGGTGTCCCTGTAGCTTCTGCTTAGGGGGCTCTCGGCGAAACTAAAGGTGTTACTGGCCTCCGCCCCCAAAGCCAGGCTGCTGTCATCCAGGCTCATCTCTGCCAAGTCTGGCTCCAGCGAGCTGTCTTCACTGCTCATGCGACGTTTCCCACTATGTTTACTGGTTAAGCTTTTCCCCACTGGCAGCTTGGCCTTGCCCACTGCTGTCTTATAAACAGCCTTATCTCCTTCCGCCGAAAGTCGTCGCAGAACCCTCTGCGGGGCTTCAGAGACGACTTTCCGTTTCCCAATGAGTTCCTTCGGCCGGACAGCTGGCTCTTGTGAAGAGGGGCGTGATCTGTCCCCAGGTTGCAGACAGGTTCCCCCAGGTTCCTGCCCATGGCCTCTGCCAGCCTCACACGTGGTTTCCAAGCACTGCAACCGGCAGTTCCTCTGCTGGACCGCCTTCACCCAACAGAATGAGTTCTTCTTATCAGTGCTGCTGTAAGTGATGCCAGGAATGGGATAGGCCTCCTCCCAGTTGAAGTAACAGGCTTCCACAGCTGGCTTAAAACCCTGGAAGAGCTTCTCCAGGGATTTCTTGTGCTGCCCCCTCTTGACATTATCTATGACTTTCAGCTGCCACTGCCTAAGCTGGGTGCAAAGGTCCCTGCGCCTGGAGGAGGAGGAGGAGGGGGAAGAGAACACAGATCAGAAAACAGCCATAAATACACCAATGACAAAGCACCCCCCAACTCACAGAATCCTGCATCCTCCCCCCTTCTGCTGAATTAGCGTAAACAGCATTAGTCGGTCAGAAAACAGCAGAGAGAACATAGAGAAAGGAAACAGACACAAAAACAGTTTCTAGACAGGCCTATGCAATGGAAGCCAAATGCTGCCAGTTCAAACATGGAAACTTGTTGTCGACTGGGCGTTTAGGATGAAGCACTGACTTATGAACAGCTGAGCAGCTAAATCCCACAGTTCACCCATCACAGATATGACAGCATTCCGCCAAGACAGCCAAGGGCTACAACAGGGAATTATTGTACATCAGGAATAAGAATTCCTGGCAAAGCAAAGTGAGAAAGTTTGCATAGAGCTTGAAGCTGCACTATGCCCGGCTCCAATCACTGCTACCAGTCCTCCTCCCATGACTAAAGCCTACACCGACCATCCAAAGTACCAAGGAAAACATTTCTAAATTCCTGGGGTAATACCAAGTTTCTCAGTGAACTCCCTCTCTAACTTTGCCACTGACTCCAGAGTTCTGGGAAACGCAACTGAAAACCCCAACATTCGCAGGGATTTTATCAGACCCAGGAGCAAAAAAAAGGTAGAGGTAAACTGAGGAAGGGATGAGAGTTTGGACTCATTAGGATAAAAGGAGCTCTACAAACCAGACTGTTTCCATTTGACCACTAAATAAGCCAATTAACTAGGAAATATGCTGACAGGGTTCAGTCAAAAAAAGTAGCAAGGGAGAGGGTAACTACTCATAGAAAAGGTTTCATTAGGATAGGAGGAAGCTGCAACAAGTTGGAAAGGGTGTAGCAAGTCTATCTGTGATCCACTGGGAAACAGCATCATGCAGGAATGAGAATAAAACAAGCCAGATAGGAATTGAAAGTGGGCAGAAAAGGGTCCTTTCTTGTGACGCTATACAAACTCTAGGAGAACTGGAAATAAAGCAGGAAGCATTTGAATTATGCATGAAATGAAGTAGGAACCTTTAGCAATTTGGAATTAGTCAGGTGACTGGAATGTTAAGACAGACATCTACTCTATAGAAGGGCAGAAAGCTCTGACCCTGCCTATCCTCTATCAAAACAACTTTTATATTTTACTGACTACATGACGACTCACTTTTTTTTGTTTTGTTTTAAACCTCATTCCTGATTCCCTACCATCTTCCCTTTGTCTCTCTGCATTTCTTTTTCTATTTCAGATTGTAAACACTATAGGGGCAGAGATCACAATTTTTTAATCTAACTGATGTACCCCACAAAGTTATGAATTTATATTAATGTTTAATAATAATTTAGAAGATTAGAAAGTGAACCAAGAACTAAAAAGCAAATATATAAAAAAGAACATCCTGGTTTCATTCATAAGCTGAGAGTTTAGCTTTTTTTGTTTATGATTTTTTATAACATACAGGACAACACACTGCATTATATCTTGCCAAATACTGCAAACTATAAATATGTTGTAAACATGTAATAAGCATATTGTAAAACATAAAGAAGTCTTAACACAAGACCTCAACACAGCATCTACTATTCAACTTTGACTAAATGGAGAGGGTGCTCAATTGGGTGCAAATTTGCAAGGTATTGCAGTTTATAAACCTGGAGAAGCATCATGCTTCGTCCCAGAGACCTGAAGGTCCTGGCTAAGGAAACAGAACCATTGGCAATAATTGTCACTACATCTTGGAATTCAGATGAGGTTCCCCAGGACCACAGAAAACAAGATATTGTTTCAATTATTAAAAAAAGATTAGGAATAATGAATGACCTGGGTAAAGAAGAAACCCGTGAAACTACTAAATTACAAGTTAAAGTACTAAAAAAGCATTAAAATGTATTTGCAACATGTGGAGGAATCTAGCAAGTTACAGCTACAGATTGATAGAACAGGTCATGCCATACTGAAATGAAAGGCATTTTCAACAGAGAAACACCACAGATTGTTGAGGGCAACTTGGGCGCATAGTTAAACTGGATTTCAGCTAGCATTGGACAGCATCGCCCAAGCAGCACAGACACTGGAGAAATATGGTGTGACTAGTATAGTAAAGAGGACTGACTAATGAGATGCAATGAGTTATCAGTGTTACATCAAAATGGGGCAGAGAGAAAAATGGTATCCTGCAGGGGCCAATATTATTAACCACACAATCAATAACTTAATGAATATGCATACATGCATTTAGGGTTCAAATCAGCAGTCTATAGTAGCTAAAATATACAGCAAGTACAGCAGGATAAACCAAAAATACAGCTATCTGGACATCTTTGCCACTTGGCTGATCCACTGTGAGCTGAAATGCAACACAAAGCAGTGCAAGATACTTATCAAAGACTATGTCAGTTATAAACTAGGAACTCCAGAAACGAGTTATGAAGATAGATGCCAGGGGCTATCATTGAACCAAATACTTCAGAGCAATGCCATTCCAGATAGTTCCTCTAATTTCTCCTGATGGAGAAACCCTGAAGTGCATGTAAAAAGGAACCACACGGACAAGAGAAATTATTTCACTCTGGAAATCAAGGTTAAAAACAAGGAGTAATACTAGCAATGACGGGTGAAAGTGATTAAGTTGATCTTGGACATTAGAGCGTTCCTTGGCCAGGAAGATCGACAGCTGAACAGTTTGAATCATACTTTCCTCACTAGGCAATCACTAGACATGTAAAGAAAGAAAGCAAAGCGTGCGTGCGTACCACAGAGCTAAATAGTGAGGGTTGGACTGGACTCTTCAAGGAACCCACCAAAGATTATCTGACCCAGGTGCTCACCTCTGCGGGCTGATGGTCGGATCTAGGACAGCCAGCCGCCAGAGAACCACCATCTCATCACACATGCTGGCACAGGCATGTGCAGCCACTTCTGACTGGCCATTACTGCGACCGGTGTGCCCGCTAGCGCTGCTGTGGGAGGCAGACGTTCGCACGCTGTACCACCAACCAGTTATCTGCGGAAGAAGATACATTCAATGAAGCTGTGCCACTACAACCGAACACCCCACGCCCAACTCCTACCCACTCCAGATTCGCACAGGCTGGACGACCTGAATTCTGGAGGTGAACTGTAGATGCCAAAACAGGAATAGTACATTCTGTTGCTAGCCATGTAATGCCATGTTTTTTATTTCTTTCTATATAAATTAAGGGGAATGAAAGCAGAGGCACACAAAGGAGGAACCCATAGAAACACAGGGCTGGATGGGCCCTCAGACAAGAACCAAAAAACAAGGTTACTTACCAGTAACGGATGTTCTTTGAGATGTGTTGCTCATGTCCATTCCACTATAGGTGTGTGCACGCCTCTGTGCACGGCTACCAGAACTTTTTTCCCCTTAGCAGATCCAGTAGGGCCGGCTCCGGCACCCCCTGGAGCCCTGAGCACATGCCGTGGTATATGAGGCGCTGCCGGCCCTACGCCCCCTTAGTCCCTTCTTTCCACCAACTCCAGCGGCAGGGACGGGGGGTAGCTGGTGGAATGGACATGAGCAACACATCTCGAAGAACATCAATAATTGGTAAGTAACCTTGTTTTCTTCTTCGAGTGCTTGCTCATGTACATTCCACTATAGGTGACTAACAAGCAGTACCTTGGAGGTGGGCCGGAATTAGCGGTGAGCTGCCTGCAGCACAGCTGTGCTGAAGCCAGCGTCTTCCCACACCTGTTGGACAGAGGCGTGCTGGGATGTGCAGGTAAGTACCGCCAGCCTGGCAGCTGTTCTGCAGATGCCCTGCCCTGGCACTTCCGCTAGGAAGGCTGTAGATGGAGCTTGAGCTCTGTTGAGTGAACTGTGGTGGCACCTGGAAGCGGCACCTTCACCTGCTCGTAGCCGAACTTGATGCAGGAAATTATTCACAAGGGAAGTGCGCTGGGCAGAGACCGGTGAACCTTTCATCCGGTTGGCTGCTGCGACAAAGAGCTGCATCACTCTCCGGAACAGCCTTGTACACCTGATATAGAAGCCAGAGTCACTCTCACGTTTAACGAGTGCCACCTTCTCTTCTCCTCGGAACCATGTGGTTCAGGGAAAACATGGGGAGAATATATGTTGGTCGCAATGAAACTGGGAAACCACCTTAGGGCGGAAGATTCAGTGCAGCCTCAACTGAACCTTATCGTTACAGAACACAGTATGGGGGGGGTTCCATGGTCAGAGCCCTGATCCTAAAGACCTTCCCTGCCGAGGTAAATACGCCCACAAAAGCCATCTTCCCGGAAGACAGGGGTAGAGGGCATGACATCATGGGTTCCAGGAGGGGCCCCATGGGTCGTGAAAGGATGAGGTCGAGATCCCAGGGAGGCAAGAGGTCGAGATCCCAGGGAGGCGCCAGGTTGTGGACCTGCGGATAGAGCCTCCCGCCCCCCTCAGGACTCTAACCAACATCCGATAGGAGAACCGCAATCCCCCTTCCAGTGACTGATAGAAGGCTGATATGGCTGCTAGGTGGGCCTTCAGGGAGGCCACAGCCAGTCCCTGGAGCTTTAGCTGTGGCAAGTATTTCCCGGATTGCCTGCACTGGCAAGAGGCTAGGCGGAATGCCCTGGGACTCCCCCTGGCAGGCAACAGCTGCTTCCACTTAACCTGGTAAACGACCTGCGTAGAGGGCTTCCTGCTACCCAGCAGGATTCACTGGACTTGCTCTGAGCGGCTCGCTCATCATCTCTCCGTCACCGATCCACCACTTCCTGAAGTGTCGAGTGTCCAGGTCTGGGAACCGCAGGTGACCATGTCCTAGGATCTGGGATCATGCTGTTTCAGAGGCTCCCGAGGTGGGCGATCGAGAAGTCCAGCAGTATGCTGAACTGTGCTGGCGTGGCCAGGCTGGAGCAATCGAGATGGCATCTGTTTAACCCCTCCTCATCTTTAGCAGGACTGGATGCAGGGGGGGAAAGGCGGGAAAGTGAATATGAAGCTCTACGACCGCTACAGATGGATGGCGTTGGAGATCGCCCCTACCCCTTGACCACGGAAAGAGCAGCAATGTGGACACCTCATGCTCTGGTCTGATACAGGCAGATTCCCTTTGGGGAAACCCCCCCTCCAGATGGTTGTAGATGCCCTTTGTGGGCGCAGCCACCCATCGTGATGAGGGAGGGCGACCACCCAATGCAGTCTGCCTCGTCATTCATCACCTCCAGGAGTGATTCAAAACACTGGGAATTACACGCTGGCAGTGAGAGCACAGGCAGTTCCAGTAACCATCACGGGCGGAAAGAAGGAACTGAGGGGGCATAGGGCCGGCAGCGTCGCATATACCGTGGCATGTGTGCGGGGCTCCAGGGGACGCCGCAGCCGGCCCTACTGGATCTGCTAAGGGGAAAAGAGTTCCAGTAGCCATGCATGGAGGCGTGCACACACCTATAGTGGAATGGACATGAGCAAGCACTCGAAGAAGAACAAGAGCAGATTGACTGGAGATGGGAAGATGAGTTATAAAAATATATTCTGCAGTATAACAGTGGCAAATCCAGCATACTGGTAGCGACTAAAGTTACCACCACCTGGTCGCAGTTGAGTGCCCTGTGTGAAATTAATTTTGTAGGTTCACTCTGGTTCCTAGAGGACAGATGCCCAGACAATATCCACCATCACAACTGGTTCTCTTGTTAGCTGTACCCTCACAAAAAGCAAGGACTGAGTGGGCATGGAGAGAGAAATCTTTGATTCTCCCGCTCCAACTAAGGTAGAGGCATATGATAGGGTTATGGGTGGGAGAAGCATGCACTGAAGCAGTCTACGGTTACATCTGTATAGTGGAGAGAGAACCTCAGTATCCAGGGCCGTCAAAATGAACCTTTTCCCTATAATTAAATTCACACAAAGTTGTTATTATTACTATTTTTACACAGATTTAAAGTAAAGACTTAAAGCTTCAAAAAGCTATTTTCTATCAAATAACCAAAGAGTCTGAAATTCTGCCGTCCAACACAACCACTTAAAGCCAATGCAAAAGTAATGGTCATAGCCGATGGACTTTGTTTTGAAAAAAATCAGTGGAATAAACTGCACTGACAGTGGAGAAGAGGCACAGGGGAGAGATGATAAAAAGGATTTAAAACCACATGCTAATGTTAATATAAATACACATCTGACTTCATCATGGGATGCAATGGTGTTGTGGGCATCACTAACCCAGCATCCCGAGTCAGACAACAAGTGCATTGAAGGGCAGTTCCATTTGGTGGGAATGTGCCTCTCTCACAATGCACATAAAGTCTACATTTTTCCAAGCCATGAATTCTAACAACATTGAACAGTCACCACCGATAGATTCCCCAGGGGCTGATCTGCTTCCCCAGATGGGACTGAATACCTGCTCATAGGTCAGACATTGGTCAGTCAGGATCTCCAGCAGAGGGGCTGCATTGCTGTCCCTTCTCTTGAACATCTCCCGAACGATGGAGAGCAGATTCCATATCCCCTCAGGCTCTCTCCCTCTCAGGGGACGCAGGAGACATGCCCACTCGGCAGCGGCTGGTGGCTCCGTGGAGGAGAGGTACATAGAGTTGACATCACTGAGCATGTGAAAGGAGAGGGAGAACAAGAATGAAAGCAGGACAGAGCACAGCAGCACAAAAACAGGGAAGAAGATGTACAATACTAGATTCTGGGCCATCAAATATTTGCATTTCAAGAAGGGCTTTGACAAATGTATGTCACTGAAGAGAAAGCATAACAGGAGTCAAAGTGGAACAGGCAAGTTTTCTATACATTGTGCAATAACTAAATGACCTCTGGCGAGGGTTTTTAATTGACTGAGACTCAACATTGCAACAGATATGCACAAACAGAGAACACTACTTGGGAAAGTGACCCCACAATTAAGCATCCTTAGTTTCATGGCACCATGCTCATTTATACATCTTACAGAGAACACTATCTGGGAGAGTGACCCCACAATTAAGCATCCTTAGTTTCATGACACCATGCTCATTTATACATCTTACAGTCCATGTAGTAGCAAAGGAGAGCGCTCCCATGGACTCAGTCCATATTCCACAACCCTTTGTAGGCAGGGATAGAGTCCTTACTCTGAAGATGGTGCAATTTACCTGAAGACAACAGGAGAGGGCCCACAGAATTTGTGAAGGGTTTTCTTTATGTTGTCACTTAAAGTAGATTCATCCAAGTACCAGGTGCTTTGGTCTGAGGCTGAGGGACCAGCAGTAGGATCTTAAGAAGGAACATACACAGTTTGCAGGTGTTGGAGAGAGGCAGTCTACATCCCCCAGCACAAGAGAATGCAGGCAGCATATAAGCTAAGCGCCTTAACTTCATCCCATCCAGAAAGCAGCAATCTCAGAACTGTTCATGAGCCTGGAAACATATTGCATTCATTGCACAATGGGACAATGGACAATACCTTCCATTAAAAATGGCCAAGATGTGCAGTGTCTAAAGATTCCACACCATGGATTCTCATGAATATGCAGCACCAGCTGTTCCCTCCAGCAACTCTGTATAAACATATACTTATACTTATCCCATTTACTTGTCTTCCCACAGCAATCTCAGGAGCAGTGTCCCAGTAATTCAGTACCATCAACCAACGGAGAAACAGCTGCTTCTCATCCTTGAGGCAGATAGAGAATCAGACCAGATAAAAAATATCCAAATTACCTGGAGCACCACACACTGTGTTGATGGCTGTGGACTGAGAAGATAGCAGCTCATCCAGTAGGCGCTGAGCAGTAGGAAGAATCTAAAACACAAGAGAGAAATGTTGAACGTGACTTAAAAGTAAATCTGCATGTCTTGTCTTGTCATAACAAACCAAGAAGCTACTCTGATTTTCATTATTATTATGGAGGGACTGTTGGCCTGTCAAAAGATATTTAAAAGCACTTAAATCCAGTTACCCTTTAGGGTCCTTTCCTAGTTCTCAGCCCAGAGGTTCCTGCATGCAAGACATGTATAATGGCCCTTTTAAAAAACAGCACAGTGGAGAGAATGCCATATGCTATTGCTGATACCAGAGCATGACCCAAGTCATTCCACTTTTTCCCCTTTCTGCTTCATGTAAACCTTTATGCAATGTTTACATCATACAGTTTGCTCCCGAACAGGTAAACCATGGAAAGGAGTGGACGATCAAACATTTTGGGGGACATTGGGAGGCAGCAGTAAAATGACTGTGCAATTCCAAGCTTCTCTTTGGAGTCTGATTGGCTGCAGTTGAGAGTCCACCACCATTTTTTTATACCCACTCTACAGGCTTCCATTTATTATCATCCCCAGCCCATTCCCTGCAAAGCTGAATGGCACAGTCTCCAGGTTCACTTGGAGCTCTGACGCCTAGGCTTAGTTCCTAGGAGCCCCAGTGCAGGGAGGAAGGCTGGTTTTCCTCATTTTCAAACTAGTACAAGGCTGCTGTCTTGGGTCCATTTGCTACCAAGATTCATGCTCACAGTAAGCACAATGGATTACAAAAGATATCTCAGATGTAAGAGTGATACCACAGAGGGTCAAGGACAGCACTCCTCTCTCAACCCCGCTCCCACTTTGCACAGTAAAAATGCTGGGGAAAACGTGATCATGTACCTGAGACTAACGCAAAAAATACTCATTGAACACCCTCCTAGATAGTAAGAAATTTGTGAACGAGATGAGCCCATCTTCACTTATAAACAGACTGAAGGAAAACAGGGAAGAATTGGTAGGGGAAGTAGAAGTAGGTGGTAACTTGGGCAGCAGTGACCATGAGATGGTCGAGTTCAGGATCCTGACAAAAGGAAGAAAGAAGAACAGCAGAATACGGACCTTGAATTTCAGAAAAGCAGACTGACTCCCCCTCAGGGAGCTGATGGGCAGGATCCCCTGGGAGGCTAATACAAGGGGGGGGAACAGAGTCCAAGAGAGCTGGCTGTATTTTAAAGAAACCTTATTAGAGCACAGGAACAAACCATCCCCATGCTCAGAAAGAATAGCAAATATGGCAGGTAACCCGCTTGACTTAACAAAGAAGCCTTCGGTGAGCTTAAACACAAAAAGGAAGCTTACAAGAAGTGGAAGCTTGGTCAGATGACCAGGCAGGAGTATAAAAATACTGCTCAGGCATGCAGGAGTGAAATCAGGAAGATCAAAGCACAACTGGAATTGCACCTAGCAAGGGACGTGAAGGGTAACAAGAAGTTTTTCTACAGGTATGTTAGTAACAAGAAGGTGGCCAGGGAAAGCGTGGGCCCCTTACAGAATGGGGGAGGCAGCCTAGTGACAGATGGTGTGGAAAAAGCTGAAATACTCAATGCTTTTTTTCCCCTCTATCTTCCCAGACAAGGTCAGCTCCCAGACTACTGCACTGGGCAGCCCAAAGTGAGCAGCCCTCAGGGATGAAAAAACAGGTTCAGTACTATTTAGAAAGGCTGGACATGCACAAGTCCATGGGGTCAGATGCAATGCATCTGAGGGTGCTGAAGGAGTTGGCTGATGTGATGCAGAGCCATTGGCCATTGTGGTACTGGGCCAATTTTTTTCAACATTTCTATTAATGATCTGGAGGATGGAGTGGATTGCACCCTCAGCAAGTTTGCAAATGACACTAAGCTGAAGGGAGTGGTAGATACCCTGGAAGGTAGGGACAAGATACAGAGCAACCTAGACAACTTGGAGAATTGGGCCAAAAAGAAACTGATGAGATTCAACAAGAACAAGTGTAGAGTCCTGCACTTAGGCTGGAAGAATCCCACGCACTGCTACAGACTGGGGACCGACTGGCTAGGCAGCAGTTATGCAGAAAAGGACCTGGGGGATTACAATGGACAAGAAGCTGTGTGGACAAGAACAGTGTACCCTTATTGCCAGGAAGGCTGACAGAATATTGGGCTGCATTAGTAGGAGCAATGCCACTTTGAGGAAAGTAATTATGCCTCTCTCTCTATTCAGCACTGGTGAGGCCACATTTAGAGTACTGTGTCCAGTTTTGGGCCCCCCACTACAGAAAAGATATGGAAAAATTGGACAGAGTCCAGAGGAGGGCAACAAAAATTATTAGGGGGCTGGGATACATGACTTATGAGGAGAGGCTGAGGGAACGAGGCTTGTTTAGTCTGCAAAAGAGAAGAATGAGAAGGGATTTGACAGAGTCCAGAGGAGGGCAACAAAAATTATTGGGGGGCTGGGATACATGACTTATGAGGAGAGGCTAGCAGGCTTGTTTAGTCTGCAAAGAGAAGAATGAGAAGGGTTAGCAGCCTTTAGCTACCTGAAAGGGGGTTTCAGGGAGGATGGAGCTGGGCTGTTCTCAGCGGTAGTAGATGACAGAACAGAAGCAATGGTCTCAAGTCGCAGTGGGGGAGGTCTTGGCTGGATATTAGGAAAAATTTTCACTAGGAGGGTGGTAAAGCACTGGAATGGGTTACCTAGGGAGGTGGTGGAATCTCCATCCTCAGAGGTTTTTAAAGTGTGACTTCACAAAGCCCTGGCTGGTTATGATTTAGTTGGGGTTGGTCTTGCTTTGAGCAGGGGGTTGGACTAGATGACCTCCTGAGGTGCCTTCCAACCCTAATCTTCTATGATAACATAATAAAATTTAACATCCCTGGGGGAGAGGGACAATGACACCAAAGCAGCCACCATAGTAGCATTTAATTTCAGAAAGGGGAACGACACAAAAATAAAGAAGTTAGTTAAACAGAAATCAAAAGCTACAGTGCCACAAGTGATATTTCCACAAGTTGCATGAAAACTTTTTAAAGACACCATAAAAGAGGCTCAATTTAATGTATACCTCAAATTAAAAAACATAGTAAGAGAATCAAAAAAGTACCACTGTGGCTAAACAACGAAGTAAAAGAAGCAGTTAGAGGCAAAAAGGCATCCTTTAAAAAGTGGAAGTTAAATCCTATTGAGGAAAATAGAAAGGCACAAATTCTGGCAAGTGAGGTATAAAATATAATTAGGAAGGCCAAAAAAGAATTTGAAGACCAGATAGCTAAAGACACAAAAACAGGAGCAAAAAATGTTTTAAATACATCAGAAGCAGGAAGTCAGCTAAACAACCAGTGGATCCACTGGACGATCGAGATGCTGAAGGAACACTCAAGTTACTAAATGAGAAAAGTTACTAAATTAGAAATGAGTTACTAAATGCAGAGAAACTAAATGAATTCTTTGCTTCGATCTTCACAGCTGAGGATGTGAGGGGGATTCCTAAACCTGAGCCATTCTTTTTAGGTGACAAATCTGAGGAACTGTCTCAGATTGAGGTGTCATTAGAGGAGGGTTGGGAACAAACTGATAAAATTAAACAGTAATAAGTCACCAGGAACAGATGGTATCCACCCAGGAGTTCTGAAGGAACTGAAATGTGAAATTGCAGAACTACTAACCGTGGCATGTAACCTATCATTTAAATTGGCTTCTGTATCAGATGACTGGAGGCTAGCTAATGTGATGCCAATTTTTTTAAAAGGCTTCAGAGGCGATCCTGGCAATTACAGGCCGGTAAGCCTAACTTCAGTACCAGGCAAATAGGTTGAAACTCTCAGATTGGAGAGCAGTAAATAGTGGTGTCCCCCAGTAGATTGTACTGGGACCAGTACTGATCAACATATTCATAAATGATCCGGAAAAAGGGATAACAGTGAGGTGGCAAAATTTGCAGATGGTACAAAACTACTCACAATAGTTAAGTCCAAAGCAGACTGTGAAGAGTTACAAAGGGATCTCACAAAACTGGGTGACTGGGCAGCAAAATGGGAGATGACATTCAATGTTGATAAATGCAAAGTAATGCACATTGGAAAACATAATCCCAACTATACATATAAAATGATGGGGTCTAAATTAGTTGTTACCATTCAAGAAAAAGATCTTGGAGTCATTGTGGATAGTTCTCTAAAAACATACACTCAATGTGCAGCAGCAGTCAAAAAAGCTAACAGAATGTTGGGAATCATTAGAAAAGGGATAGCTAATAAGACAGAAAATATCATATTGCCTCGTTATAAATCCATGGTATGCCCACATCCTGTATACTGCGCGCAGATATCACCCCATCTCAAAAAAGACATATTGGCATTGGAAAAGATACAGAAAAAGGCAATTAAAGTGATTAGGGATATGGAAAAGTTTCCATACAAGGAGCAATTAATAAAATTGGGACCTTTCATCTTGGAGAAGAGACAACTAAGGAGGGATATGATAGAGGTCTATAAAATCATGACTGATGTGGAGAAAGTAAATAAGGAAGTGTTATTTACTCCTTCTCGGAACACAAATATTAGGGGTCACCCAATGAAATTACTAGGCAGAAGGTTTAAAACGAACAAAAGGAAGTATTTCTTCACACAACCCACAGTCAACCTGTGGAACTCCTAGCCATGGGGTGTTGTGAAGGCCAAGACTATAACGGGGTTCAAAAAAGAACTGGATAAGTTCATGGAGGATAGGTCCATCATTGGCTATCAGCCAGGATAGGCAGGGAGTGCTATTTGCCAAAGGCTGGGAATGGCCAACAGAATGGATCACTTGATGATTACCTGTTCTATTCATTCCCTCTGAAGCACCTGGCATTGGCCACTGTCAGAAGACAGGGTAGTCGGATAGATGGACCATTGGTCTGACCCAGTATGGCCGTTCTCAAGCATCCACTCTCAAGACACCTTGATCCCCAACACTCTGGGGGCTGCAGGAGGAGTTTGGGGCATACCCTCCATTATCAAAGACCCTTAGGGAAATGAAAATGATCCAGGATTACATTAAACAGGTTAAAATAGATTTTTCCAATGAAGCCTAAAAGTCCCTGTTGGGCAACATCCCATTGGATTATCTGGTAAAATGGCAATAATTTACTCTCAGCTGGCATGCCCTATTGGAGGAGATGATATAACTTCAGACATGTGGTAGGCACAGAAACCACGCAGCATTATACCAATCAAGCAGCTCATTCATTGCTAAGGGACAACTGCCAGCAGCTCTACTAGTGTTTCTGGATGCCTTTTTCTAACCAATGCCCAGATATCTAAATCCACAAAATCTGGAGGGGGTGGGAAAGGCTGATTCTATTGCGTACTCTAGCAGGAAGAACTGTAACTATCGGTTCACAATCTGTCTACAGCAAAGAGACAGGACCTTTATGTTATTTTCTTTACATTAATATGAGTGCTGTATTTTCTGCTCCTAAGCAGTTTTGGTGGTGGGAGTCTTTCTAACATTGTTCTGATTAAAGTTCCATCAGTTACTAAAGGTGCTTTTTGCACATGTTGACAGTGTCCTAAACCTAGTGGAAATAAGCTGTGAACCTACTGTGCATTGAATACATAAATTCAAAAACAGAGGAAGTAGGGGGATTGGATGGCTTAGATCAGAGTTGCTCAATTTTTTCAGGTTAGCAACCCTTACTCAAAGTTCAAAATTTTCAAGAGCTCTTACAGCTCTTGACCCCTTGGTTGAGAAATACTAGCTTAGCTAAAAAGCTTACATCTCTTCCTCACTGGTTTGAAGCAGCCCAAGCTGGTCAAGACCAAATGTTATTACGATGCAATGACTGTTCAGCAGCCAGAGTGAAAATAGTGTGATCGCTACATCACAAAACTTTCCCTCTGCTCTGCAAGCCTCAGCAGACATCAAGATTGAACAGATGAGAGTCAGAAACTAAATTATCCTTTCATCCCTACAGGTAGCCGTTAGCTTACTGTTGAAACACTGGTAAGGCAGGGTGGGGAATGCTACACCAAGGCTGGCCATATGTTCTGTAGACACTTCCCAGGGCTGTCAATCAGGCAGCTTCCATCAGCACTTAATTCACACACAATAAAGGGGCAACACTGACTTGTACTTTGAACACCATGCCCTTCCCCATTGTTAATTTCTTCTATTTTGGCAGATGTACAATCTTCATAACCATGAGCTATGCATCTATGTATGCCCATGTGGTATCCAATGACCACATTTCTTGAGATGACTAAGCACCGCTCCCCTTTTAGGGCACAATTCTAATCCTTCCCCTGGCAATCAATAACTGTTTAATCACATGGTCAGCAACAAAAGAAAGCCTTCCCGGTTACTAGAAAGTGATCAGATATAATAACTAGCTGCTTGGGAAGGAAAACATTACACACACACACAGATCAAAGTAACCCAGGATGACCTGAGTTTAACAGGGTTCCACTGGTACAGAATTGTCTCCACTCACCTGTTGTGGGAGTTCACTGATCAGGTACTGAGCAAATTTCTGTAGCTGATCTCTCTGCAGCCGAGACAAGGACTCTGAAACAGGTGCTCGCAAGCATACAGCAGATGCCTGGAGAGAAGAGATATAGAAGTATTGCTGTCAACAAAGTCAGACAGACGGAATTAAGCCCTATCCACTAGATGATTGAAACAGCGCTAGCAACTGCCACGTTTAAAGCGCTGGTGTTGCTAGCAGGGTCCTAGCACAGTTTCCTGGCTCTATGTGGATGTGGATTTTTCTTTTAATCATGTAAGACAATGCTGTAAACTAAACTCAAATAGTCTAGGGCTTTGTTTTATAGAACCTGTTTTTAAGAAAAGAATCCATTGTCAAGGAAATTCTGCTAACAACTGTGCTTAAGCACTGCTGTTGCTAACAACTGCAGAAACACAGGCAGAGAATTCACAAACAAACCTCTAAAACGGGCCCGTTTTTGGTTTTTTTAAGCTTCTGGCAAAGGAAACAGCTCTCTGGGAAATGGTTTTACAGAATCACCACTTATTCCACTTACACTATTAAATGTTTGTTCATTCTAATTCTGCAGTCAGTTTCTCTTCATTCCAGGCTTTTTAAAAAAGTTTACATAGACAGTAAAAGCCAATTCCATAAATTCTTTCATTATGCAGAACAATATCTCCCAGCAGAAGCCACCTAAACTTAAATTACAATAAAGCAAAAGCATTTAAATGATTAAGATGCCATTGATAATTGGTTTAGTTCTGAATCTGGATATGCCTGCACATAGCAAAACCCTTTCCATGCAGCTTCCTTTCTGTGCTCAGCGTATGCAAACAACACGATACTGTCCATAAGCAGCGTCTTTCTGGTGGGAGAGATGCTGGTTTGCTTTTATCAAGGGGAGGGGGGGTGGCCCAAACCTGCCTAATGCTGTGAATCAGGAAACAGGCTGCCTATTCTCAGCCTCCCACACCAACGTCTTATTGTACTTTTCAGAGTAATCATTTGAGAGCAGAAATTGGGTTTAACATACTCAGCTGCCGTGGAGACTAAAGGCAGCAAGTATCAGTTTAAGACTGTGATGATTATCCACTGTGGAAAAACCACTGATAAACTGTTAGCAAATTTCAACAGGTAATTCTCACCTATTTATGTGTTTATAGGGTCTGGGATTAATTAAAAATCACTATGGGCTGTAACTGCTCCATGCAATGCAAAATCTTTCCACTAGACACACTCACGTCCCTCCTTAAAACGTATTTCTGCAAAGCTTCTCAAAGACCAAGCAGATAAATCTGCAACAAGACTGGACCCTCCATGCATGTATTTTGTGTCTTAACATTATGTTCTGCCTGTTTTCAACTGGAGCACCTTGGGGCAAGGAGTGTCTCTTCCCTATGTTTGTACATTGCCATGCACACTGATGGCACTAATGAAAATCAAGCCTCACACTCTGGGTGCCAGCCTGGCAGGTAGCACACACTCGCTCCGCAGCACAGCATGTTAAATGAGTGAGTGCATACGAAGACCAAGATGACTGAAATGCAATTCAGGATGATTGAACAGTACAACAGCTTTCAAATCCCAAGAAATCCCACGTTTCCAAACACTTCCAGCACAAGTTTTACTCCATTGCTGACTCTTTGCAGACTGAAGGAAGAATACAGAATCCTAGGGAAACACTAAATGGGGCAGAATGGGGGGAAGAGGGGCCACGGGAGGGGAGCTATCTAGTCGCAGTGGGATGCACAGTATCAAAAGATGTTCTGCAACTTTATATCCTACCTTAATTCAAACTGTGAATGAATAGAGACTGCATTACCATACAAAGACTCCAGTCTCAAAAGCTGCATGACTCAAAACTATCGTGCCATTAGACAAGGAATAGTCAAGAATAACTTCACTGGAGAGAAGCAAGTGGGGGTCCTGTTATGGAGCATCTATCCAAAGCCCCAACATCATGATATCTAGATGATACCTAGAGAATGATAGAATTGTATTTGAAGGCCTACGTTGTGTATCCGGAAGAGACAGAGGGCCACGACGTGGGCACACCACTTGGCCCCGGCTCCGCAGGTACAGCTGCATGAGGTGATCCTGCATCGGTCAAACATCACTGCCACGTTGTATGCACCTTTTGGTGGCACCATCTGCGGAGGTACCACTGTGGCGCTCAGATGGAAACCTGTTGGAGAATAGGCCAAAGTTACTGTCCCCTGTCCACCAGTGTGTGACACCATGCAGTAAGCAAAGAACACTTGTGTATGTGCACTTTAACTTTGTACTTTAACATTAAACAGTAAAGTTCTTCTGATTATTACAACAACAGTCACACTGGGACAGCAACTTGTTAAGTCTCCAGTACTGGGCTCTTTCCATTTGGTTGATGTCAAATGTGTATCACATTTTAGCAGAAAGCCATCTATACCTTGTAAGAGACACAGAAATACCAGTTTTAACCTAAAATGTTAATTTATAGTCAGGAGAAGCCATGCAAACTGACACAAATAATTGTGGAACCTTCATCAGCAGAGGTATTCAAGGCTGGACAAGGCACCTGTACTAGGCATGGTTTAGGATAACTTAATTCAGTCATGTTATATTGAAGAGGAATAGGCTAGATGAACCCTAAGACACTATTTCCAACCCAAACTATTCTAAGGAAAAACTTCTAGCCAGGTCAACTTTCAGAATGCTGAAATGAGTAAAATGGGGCAGTTTTGTGTTATACTTAAGTACCTATTAACACATATTCCACTTCAGAAGCCAGACAACACTCAAAAATTATTGCTCCAGAAGGAATAAAGGTAAGTCCATGCCTCCTGGTATTTTGTAGATATCCTATTTTTATAACTTGTATTCTCTGACACAAAAGCAGCTTCTTGCACAAAACTAAAATAAATGTTAAAGAGAAATTGCAGTGACCCTTTTAAAAAGAAACAAATCCCATTCTTCCATGAGAAAACAGAGGGAATTCAGTTACATATTTACACTCAGACAGGATGGAAAAACCTCAGTGAACTTTGGCTTCATGGATAGCTACTATACACAGTGCATACCCATTCTATCCCTAAGGCAGCATCCTCTACAAATACTGGTTACTCACTGAGACACCTTCAATCTTCGGTGCAGGAAAAGGCTGACAACATATGCAAGTCCTTTTCAAATGTCTCTTGAAGACCTCTGTCACCTGAGCAATACCCCTTTTTAGCAATGAATATCAGCCCCAACTCCTTTAATCTATCTTCAGTTAAATTCTTCAGACTTGGTATCTGCGCTCTCTCATGCTGCACAACCTCCAAAGCAGTACTATTCTTCAGCCTTGCAGACTCCTATGCACTCACTGACCGGGGCTGACAAAATCCCCTATTTTTGGCAGTTATGTAGAATTTGTCTCCCATAAACATCCTAGTCAGGGTGGGCAAGCAGGCTGCACAAGCAAGCTACTGAACTTCCATAATGATTTCAAAAGACTGCTATAGTCATGGAGTTCAATACTGCACACAATATTCTAAACAGGACCTAACAATTCATACACAGTGCAGCACCTCTTGCTTGGTATTTAATCTTTATGCTAATACAAACTTGCTGGTATCTTGTTTATTGCTGCTGGGCACTGGGATTCAAATCCTCTTCCTGATCTAGGTAATTAGTGCACTTGAATGCCCCCAATCACTAAAGTGGCAGAAAATTTTGGAACAAAATCAAAATGAAAGGACGCATTCACTACAAAATTACTGCTCATCACCAGCTACAGGTTTAATTTATGCTCTACATTTGGATGCTAAAACACAAAGAATATCTTCACTACGCTCTAGAAAATATATGAGGGGAGATGAATGGTAAGATACCCTTCTTTAAACCAAAAATTGACCATTTCACAAATCTGAGCAATACTCAGCTTATACATGCTAGGAGAGCCACCAGAAGAGTTCCAGAGAACAAGAATGATCATGGTGACCACCTTCTTGTCAAGAACCTGTAGTGATATTTTATGTGTATATGAAGAAAGTTCACTTACAGAAGTTTGGGGAGGGGAGAATGGTTGTACTATCAGAGGAGGAGGAAAGGAACACGTCCTGTAGTATCTTCACAACATTCTTTTCAGAGACTCCATCTTATTTACACTGCACCCATCCGATTGCTTGGAAGATCACACTGCATTGTAGCTGAGATTTCTCCCCTCCCATGCCCATTGCACACCTGGTTGAGCTGGTCACCTTTTAGGAGACTGTAGAAACACAAAGAACTGTCTCCCTCCCTCTCGCTCTGCACTTTTCCCTCCACTGGCCAGTTTTTCCCTCCAATGGCCAGTGCATCTCCACCTGGATCACCGCCTGCATCAGGACCTGTTACGAGGGGTATCCCCATAAGAGCACACTACAAGGAGCTATATGCTCAATAAATTCCAAAATCAGGTATAAGAAATGGGATGTTGTCTACTAACCCCATAAAATGCAATGGTTCCCAAAAGCTAGTTATGAGGGAAACTGCATAAGTGTTCAGTCAACAATGTATCTTCTTTACAAACAAAATGAGATGTACAGACTGCTTTCAATTAAGCTTTTGTCTCACCCTGTAACATGGCAACAATGTGCCACTATAAATATGATAAACATGTTAGATGTGCAGTGAGCTTTTTAAATGATCTGAAAATCAAAAAGGAATCCTGCAGAAAGTGGAAACATGGATGGATTTCTAAGGAGAATACAAAAGAATACAACAAGCACATAGGAACAAAATCAGAAAGGCTAAGGCACAAACTGAGTTACATCTACCAAGGGACATAAAAGGCAATTAGAAGAAGTTCTTTAAATGCATTAGGAGCAAGAGAAAGTTGAAGGAGAATGTAGGTCCTTTACTTGGAGAATGAATAAAACAAGGTTACTTACCAGTAACTGTTGTTCTTCGAGATGTGTTGCTCATACCCATTCCATTATAGGTGTGTGCGCGCCCCGTGCACAGATTCCCGGAACTTTTTTCCTTAGCAAGCCCCGCAGGGTCGGCTCAGGCGCCCCCTGGAGTGCCGCGCTCATGCCACGTTATATAGGGCTCTGCCGACCCCGTGGGCCCTCAGTCCCTTCTTTCTGCCGACTCTGACAGTGGGGACGGAGGGTGGGTGTGGAATGGATATGAGCAACACATCTCGAAGAACAACAGTTACTAGTAAGTAACCTTGTTTTCTCTCTTCGAGTGATTGCTCATATCCATTCCATTATAGGTGATTAAATAGCCATACCTTGGAGGTGGGTAGGAGTCAGCGTTGAACCGCCCTCGCCAACACGGCTCTGCCGAAGCCTGCGTCCTCTCTCGCCTGTTGTACGATGGCATAGTGGGACATGAAAGTGTGGACCGACGACCAGGTCGCTGCCCTGCAGATGTCCTGCAGGGGCACTCTTCACAGGAAGGCCGCAGATGAGGCCTGGGCTCTGGTTGAGTGTGCTGTCACAGCTCCTGGAAGCGGCACCTTCGCCCGCTCATAACAGGTCCTGATGCAGGCGGTGATCCAGGTGGAGATGCACTGGGTGGAAACAGGTGAGCCCTTCATCCGGTCCGCCACTGCCATGAACAGCTGTGTTGACTTCCAGAACAGCCTGGTCCGCTCAATGTAGTAGGCCAGGGCTCGTCTGACTTCCAGGGAGTGCCATCTCCACTCCTCCTCCGAACCGTGCGGTTTAGGAAAAAACACGGGAAGGAAGATATCATGATTATAATGAAACTGAGACACCACCTTAGGCAGGAAAGCCAGATGGGGTCTCAGTTGGACCTTATCTTTGTAGAAGACCGTGTAGGGCGGCTCCGAGGTCAAACCTTTTATCTCTGAGACCCTCCTAGCCAATGTAAAGGCCACCAGGAAAGCTACCTTCCAAGAGAGGACGAGCAGCGGGCAATATAGCCATGCGGTCCTGTCAACATGGTGAGGACCAGGTTCAAATCCCAGGGAGGCACCGGGTCACGGACCTGCAGGTATAGCCTCTCCACCCCCTTGTGGAACCTGACTGACATGGGGTGAGAGAACAGGGATTGTCCTTCCATTGGCTGATGGAAGGCTGAGATAGCCATCAGGTGCACCTTCAGGGAGGCTAGTGCTAGGCCCTGGAGCTTTAGATGGAGCAGGTACTCCAAATTCACCTGTATGGGTGAACCGCTCGGTGGGATACCCCGGGACTCCGCCCAACAGGTAAAACGCTTTCACTTGGCCCGGTACACCACCTGAGTGAAAGGTTTTCTGCTGCCGAGCAGAACCTGCAAGGAGAAGGCTCTCTCCCCCTCGGTCAGCTACGGAGTTTCCATGCCATCAGATGGAGGGAGTCCAGGTCCGAGTGCAGCAGGCGACCCTGGTCCTGGGAGAGCAGGTCGTAGCGCCTTGGAAGTGGGATCGGCGGATCGATGGACAGGTCGAGCAGCATGCTGTACCAGTGTTGCCGCAGCCAAGCTGGCGCAATCAGTATCATGTCCGCTCTGTCCCTCTTGAGGACCTCGGGTAGGAGCGGGATAGGGGGAAACGCATACGTGAGGGTCCCCATCCAGTCTCGAAGGAACGCATCGGAGCGAGCAGAACGTCGGGCACTTCCTGTTCCAGGACAATGCAAACAAGTCCAGTTGGGAAGCTCCCCACTTCCGGAAGATTGAATCTACCACCTCCTGGTGCAGTGACCAATCGTGGCAGGGTAAGAACGACCTGCTGAGGCGGTCCACCTCGTCGTTCCTGACCCCAGGGAGGTGAGAGGCGGAGACTTGGAAGTCGTGCCTCACAACAAAGTCTCACAGTCGTGTAGCCTCCAGGCATAAAGCCGAGGAGCGTGCTCCCCACTGCCTGTTTATATAGAACATGGCTGTCGTATTGTCCGTGAGGACGTGAATCATCTTGCCCTTCAGGAACCAGAGGAAGACCCTGCAGGCCAGGCAGACTGCCCTCAGCTCCCTGACATTGATATGGCGGGCTCTTTTATCCAGTAACCAGAGCCCCTGAGTGCTCAAGTCCTTTCTGATGTGGATCCCCCATCCCACATCTGAGGCGTCTGTTATGAGAGTCACTGAAGGAGCCAAGTCTCTGAAGGGGACACCCTTCAGAACCTCCCCCAGGTTCCTCCAACAGTCTAGGGAGGACAGTACCTGGGTGGGAACCGTGACCACTCTGTTCAACGAATGTCTGGCTGGTACATACACTGAGGCCAACCACTCTTGGAGAGGCCTGAGTGGGAGGCGAGCCAGCCCCACTACATACGTGCACGCCGCCATATGTCCCAACAGCTGAAGGCAGTGCTGTCGTTGTGGGGGACCTGTGTAATTCGGTAATTATGGCGGCCATGATCTCGAACCGAGGCCATGGGAGAAAGGCTCTGGGCTGGGTGGCATCTAGGGTGGCCCCTATGAAATCTATGCGCTGCACCGGGGTGAGCATGGACTTCTGTTTGTTGATGAGCAGCCCCAGTTTGGTGCATGTCGCGCAGGTGAGTGTTAGGCTGTTCCTCACATGAGCCCTGGACCTGCCCCGGATCAGCCAGTCATCCAGGTATGGGAAGATATGGACTCCTTTGCGGCGGAGATAGGACGCTACCACAGCCATACACTTCGTAAAGACCCTGGGGGCTGATGAAAGGCCAAATGGCAGGGCAGAGAATTGGTAGTGGCAGCCAGCTACCATGAACCTGAGGAACCTTCTGTGACCGGGGAGGATAGAGATATGGAAATACGCATCTTTGAGGTCAAGGGCAGCATACCAGTCTCCTGGATCTAGGGTGGGAATGATGGAGGCTAGGGAAACCATGTGAAACCTGATGCATCTGATGAATCTGTTCAGACGACAGAGGTCTAATATGGGCCTCAGACCCCCCTTGGCCTTGGGGATTATGAAGTACCGTGAATAAAATCCCCTCCCCCGTTCCTGTGGAGGAACTTCTTCTACCGCTCCGAGTGAGAGAAGGAAGTTGACCTCTGGTACGAGCAGTTGCTTGTGAGCGGGATCCCTGAAGAGGGACTGAATAGGGGGAGAGTCCAGGGGGAAGGCCGTAAACTGAAGGGCATAGCCCCTGAGGACTATGCCAAAGACCAGTGGTCCGAGGTGATGGTTTCCCATTCGGCATAATAGAGCCGAAGCCTGTGGGCAAAGGGCCGGGAGAGATCCAGGGGCAATGAAGGAGTGCCACCCTCGTGCACACCATCAAAATAGTTTATTTCCATTGCTGCCCTTGCTTGGGCCTTGCTGGGGCCCCGCCAAGGACCCCTGGCGGTCACGGCGATTGGGTGCCCTGAAGCGATCCCGACCCCTCCTGGGTTGAGAGGGTCTGGGGGCCTGGCCTGGGAGGCGGCAGTGGTTGCCTCTGGGCCTGAGGCCGAGATTGACGTCTCGCAGCCTGCGGGGTGTAGAGCCCTAGGGACCTAAGGGTGGCCCGCGAATCTTTCAGGGCACGGAGCTTCTCATCTGTCTTATCAGAGAAGAGTCCCACCCCTTCAAACGGAAGGTCCTGTATTGCTTGCTGGACCTCCTGGGATAATCCTGAAGATTGCAGCCAGGAGCAGCGGCGCATGACAATGGCCAAAGCCATCACCCTGCTGGTGGCATCCGCCGCATCGCTGGCTGATTGTAATGCCGCGTTTGCCACTGCCGCTCCTTCCTGGGTCACAGTGGCAAAGTCCGCAGCCTGATTTGGTGGCAGCCCCGACTGGAACCTCTGTAGCGAGGACCACAGGTTGAGGTTATACCTCCCCAGGAGCACCTGGTGGTTGGCGACTCTTAGCTGCAGTGCCGCGGTGGAGTAAACCTTATGTCCAAAAAGGTCTAGCTTCTTGCTGTTATCTTTAGGGGTGCTGCCCTGGCCACCCTGTCAATCACGCTGGTTGACAGCATCAACAACCACTGTTCCCGGGGCAGGGTGGGTATACAGGAAGTCAAAACCCTCTTTGGGGACATAGTATTTCCTTTCTGCGGCCTTGGAGGTAGGGGCCACAGAAGAGGGGGTCTGCCAGAGGGCCTTGGCGAGTTTCATGACCCTCTCGTGCATCGGGAGGGCGATGCGCAATGGCCCTGCAAAGCCAGATGACCCAAAGAGAGGGTCTTCCTCCTCAGACATCTCTTTGAGATCGATGTTGAGGTTATCCGCCACCTGCTTTAGCAAGTCCTGGTAGGCCCTGAAGTCAAAGAGGGGGGACTTACGGTCTCTAGCCGCCACCTCATCTGGGGAGGAGGAGGAAGACTGCGGGAGAGGCCCCGTGGAGGGACCCTCCTCGGGGTCTGAACCCTCATCTGAGGGATGACCCTGGTCCGGTTGGGCCGGAGGCAGGGGTGCTGGCTGGGCCACCGAAGAGTGGATGGATGCGGTGCCCTGGCCCAGTTGGGTACCCCACGGCCCCCAGTACGGCCACTGCCAGGGGCCTTGGGGCCACGCCGTAGCCTGTATTGGGGCTTGCAGTGGCTGGCGTGCTTGAGATTCGGAGCTGCTAGACCATCGTTTGCGACCCCGGGTTGCTAAGCGGCCCCTAGATGACGATGAGGAGCGCCGGTGCCGACGTCTCCGATGTTGTCGGGGGGACGAGCTGCCGGAGGAGTGAGATGTAGAACTCCCCCTGCGCCTCGATCTTTTGCGGTGACGTTTCCCACCTCTGGAGTGGGAACGGTGCCGCCTATGTCTCCTCGAAACGGAGCGAGAGCGTATCCGACTCCGCGGTGCCAATACGAACGGTGCCATGGCAAGCGGTGCTGGAGGCAGTGCCGAGGCAGGCGGTGCAGCGACCTTCACCCACGTCGGAGACGGGGACCACTCCAGGCTATGCACGGGAGTTGGGGATCGGTGCCGAGCGAGGCTCCGTACCGAGGCATCAGAGTCGGAGCTATGATCCCTGCGCAAGGCGGAACTGGAACTGCGTTGCCTCGCGACCGCCTTCGGTGCCGCGGTGTCGACGAGCTCGACGACTCAGAGTCAGAGCTAGGAGGGGAGCCCACACTTTTGACCCTCCTTGACCGTCTGGGGGGAGATCTCGACTCCTGTCTCCTCCACCCACCAGGGCAACCCAGTGCCGGTTTACCCCGAGACGCCGGTTCCGGAACCCTCGGCCGAGGGGGGGATGGAGGCGTGGGCAGGCCCATGAAGGCGCGTGCCGCCGCGAAAGCCTCTGGCATCGACGGCCCTTGCAGAGGGCTCCCCCACACCAAAGAGTCAGGGGAGGCTCCCTGCGAGGAGATGCTGGTGCCGGAGTAACCGCCACAGCACGTGGCTGGAGCATCTCCTGAGTCGCTCCCTGCTGTACCGGTCGCAAGGAGGAGTCCATATGTGCGGCCTCAGGCCGCATCTTCTTCTCTGACACCGTTAGCTTCGGTGCCGGTGTCACTGCCAACGGGACGCTCCACACCGAGGAGACGCTTGGTGCCGCAGGCGATCGCGATGGCTCGGAGTCCGGCCGGAGCGTGGACTCCATCAGGATAGCCTTCAGCCTGGCATCCCGCTCTTTCTGGGTGCGTGGCTTAAAGGCCCTGCAGATTTTGCATTTCTCTCATCTGTGCTGCTCTCCCAGGCATCGGAGGCAGCGGTCGTGAGGATCACTCTCGGGGAAAGCTTTAGCACACATGGTGCAGGCTTTAAAGCCGGTGGAGCCAGGCATGGCTCTAACGTAGCCCCGAAGGGCACTTGTTTGCTATCCACTTATCTACTAATGGGTTGTAAACTATCACAATCAACTAACAAAGAAAAGCTCTAGAATGCTAAGGGAGGCTACTTACGCTATGCAAGAGGCAGATGTTCCAGCAACCGTCACAGACAGAAAGAAGGAACCGAGGGCCCGCGGGGTCAGCAGCACCCTATATACCGCGGCATGAGCGCGGCACTCCAGGGGGCGCCTGAGCCGACACTGCGGGGCTTGCTAAGGGAAAAAAGTTCCAGGAATCTGTGCACGGGGCACGCACACACCTATATTGGAATGGATATGAGCAATCACTCGAAGAGAGAATTGATGATATCAAGATGGCTGAGGTTTTTAATACCTGTTTTGCTGCAGTCTTCACTAAAAACAGTTAATGGTGACCAGATACTCAACATAATTGATAAGGAATACAAGCAAAAATAGGGAAAAAACAGGTTAAAGAATATTTAGCTATGTCAGACGTATTCAAGTCAGCAGGGCCTGATGAAATTCATCCTAGGATACTCAAGGAACTAGCTGAAGCCATCTCGGAACCGTTAACAATTGTCTTTGAGAACTTGGGAAGGATGGGTGAAGTCTCAGAGGACTGGAAAAGGGCTCACATAGTACCTATCTTTAAAGACGGGAATAAAAAGGACCTAGGGAATTACAGACTGATCAGTCTAATTTTGGCATCTGGAAAGATACTGGAACGAATTATTAAATAATCAATTTGTTAAGTACCTAGAGGATAACAGAGTTATAAGGAATAGCCAGCATGGATTTGTCAAAAACAAAATCATACCAAAACAACGTAATTTCCTTCTTTGACAAGGTTACTGGCCTGTTGGATAGGGGGTAAGCAGGACACATGATATGTCTTGATTTTAGTAAGGCTTCACAGTCTCTCTCATAAGCAAATTAGGGAAATGTGGTCTAGATGAAATTCCTGTCAGGTGGGTGCACAACTTGCTGAAAAAGGCCCAGCTGCATATAGAGATGAAAAGTCCCTTTTTATCTTATGCTGTTTGCCTCCCCTCCCCACCCTTTATTTATTTATTTATTAAAAGTCTCTCCACCCTCCTGTGCTGACCCAGTTGGTGTATGATGCTTATTCTCCTTTGTTCATTTTACATTAAGAACATAAGAATGGCCATACTGGTCAGACCAATGGTTGACTGTGTTGTGTGAAGAAGTACTTCCTTTGCTTCAAAGCTGCTGCCTATTAATTTCATCAGATGACCCCAGTTCTTGTGTTATCATGAAATGAAGGGGTAAATAACACTTTCCTATTCTCTTTCTCCATACTATTCACGATTTTATAGACCTCTATCATATTCCCCTCTCAGTTGTCTCTTTTCTAAGCTGAACAGTACCAGTCTTTCTAACCCCTCCTCGCATGGAAGCTGTTGCATATCCCTAATCACTTTTGTTGCCCTTCTCTGAATCTTTTCCAATATTAACTTTTATTTTTTAAACAAGGTGACCAGCACTGCATGCAGTAATCCAAGTGCAGGCGTATTATGGATTTACACACTGGCATTATATTTTCTCTTGCTCTGCACCTCTCTGTTGCCCTTTTATTACTAGAACAAGTTTTGATGGTCAACTCCCCACATTAAATACTTTGTCCTTTTCCATTGTTAGTTTCCCAGGCACTATTGAATTTCAACCAATTTCCTTTTAACTCATTCTGTATTTCTTCAAAGTCCAATAGCTATCGTACTTCTCCTCCTTCAGAGCCCCATCAGCATTTCAATCCTGATATAATATTTGGCTCAATTCCACTGATTAGCTCCAAATTAATCTCTGGTCTGGTTCATAGCCCATATACTGCAAATATAAGGAAGCACTGCCTCCTTCCCTAGAGCTCCTGCTATTGTTATTACAGTCAGTCCGGGACTAGTTGAAATCCTTTAGGAGTGCTGAGCAGTGGCATTTTTACAGGTTGCCTCTATATGCAAAAAAAATTGTGATCTACCTTCCAATTTGTCCACGAGGTCTATAGCAACAGAGGGTCATTAAGGGCTGTTACAATGCCTTTCTGCCTGGCTCCAGGTCTATAAATCTCTTCCAGGCCTGCCCATGCTATTGAATGACTTATCAAGTGTCTCATGGACACTGTGGCATGGATGCAGACTAGCTAACAGATTCAACCCAGACAAATCTGAATTATGCTTACAGGATAGAGGAAACAACCAAAGGAAACGGTGGAAATTACTGATCAGTGGGAGTCATCTTCATCGACCCTGTTTCAATCCACTACTAAAACCCCTGAAGCTGTCCTTGGTTCTGTTAAAACTTCATGCATGTAAGCGATTGTCACATGGATTGCAGTAAGTGAACATTCCCTAGCATCCCGCCAGATGCCTTGGCCATTTTCCCAAATTCCTCTTCCTTGCTGACTCAGGACATCCCACATCCTTTTCCCCTGCTTTGTGGCTCCCTTTCAATAGCTTGTCAGGGTGATGGTCCTCTGCCTCTTAGCCTGTTTATTCCATAACTCATCCAGAGCAGACCATCTGTCAGCAATGGTGAGATTGAACAGCTCCATAAAAATTTCCCTTCCTTGTGGCCACTTTCTCCCATCTTCCTCCTCTATACCACATGCATTCAGCTTCCCCAGTTTCTCAAAATCATCAGTGGATGAGAGCGCCCCTGTAAGTCCTCCCACAGCTTACACTTCATGCCTGAGTAGCCACCTCCTGATTTTGCCCATCTTCCAGAAACAGCAACACTAAGGGGATGTCTACGCTCCAATCAGAGGTATAAATGCAGCACATGTAGTCCTACCCAAGTTAGCTTTGACCCTAGCTAGTTCAAACAACAGTAGCAAGGAAGCCATGGCAGGACAAGTTGTATAAGCCAGTCTGGGACCCAGAGAATGTACTCAAGCACCTAAACCAGTGGTTCCCAACCTGTGGCCCGGGGGCCAAAAGTGGTTCGCAGAGGCTTTCAAAATGACTTGCGGCTCCCCTCCTACTGGCTGCAGAAGGGAGCTGCCACCTAAGGACCCAGGTGGAGAGCATTGCCGTGGGGCTACAAGACCGGTGCAGGCTCCTTGCTGCAGCCAAGGGGATGGGAGATCAGTGCTCCCCTCTCCCTGGCTGTAGCAGGGAGCACAGCAAAGCGCTCTGCCTGGGTCCGTAGGCACTGGGGTCCCTGATGGTGCCGGAAGAAGAGGAGCACTGATCTCCCATCCCCCTGGCTGCAGAAGAGAACCGCTGCCTGGAGACCCAGGTGGAGCGCAAAAGGCTACAGGATGCGTGCGGTTTCCCTGCTGCAGCCAGAGAGATGGGAGATCAGCAAGGAGGCTGCCTCCTCGCTGAACACTTTCCATCTGGCTGCAGTGAGGGGCGGGGGGGGGGGCCCTGGTGGCGGAGACTGTTGGCCCTTCATGGTTGTAAAAATGATATCTGTGGCCCTTGAGCCAAAAAGGTTGGGATCCACTGACCTAGACTATGCTGCCAAGGCTTCACTGCTCATTATTTGAGCTAGCTAGATCAAAAGCAGTTCACGTATGTCTGCATCAACTGTCAATCATCTGACTGTCTTAGCTCTTTCATTTGCCATTCTAATGTACTTATTTCCTATAATTTCTTCCTGTCTAAGATCAGTCAGTGGCCAAGCTAACTTGATATTCCTTCTTGTCTTGACTATAAAGATGAAAGTTGTGGTAATTTTTTCTTAGTAAAAAACACAACAAATAAGAATTTGCCTTACAGTAACAAGCAAAGGAACAAGATGAGTGGAAACAGGGATAAAAACCATTGTCCATAGCCAGGTTTCCTTCCCTCTTGTAGTACAATTACATACATGCAGCCATCACCTGCACACATGGATTCATCGGAACTGCACACTTCATCTCTGCAGTATACTTATTTTACTAGAAGCATGAATTTCATCCTACCATTAAAAAGTCATGTTATATATTGTTATTGTTAAAAGAATTAGAATATCATGGAGACAACTGCACTATATGAAATTTCCCCAAGGGATGCTCAGATCAGATGATGCCTGCTTGTCACACAGTTTTCCACCTGGACAAATGGGGCTCCAAGAAGCAAAGAAAGTGTCCAGAGCTCCAAAGTGAAGGAAGTGCATAGCTCAGCAGTGAGTTTAACCCAGGATGCTTCTGGTTACTGGTCTTCAGCTGTTGCCTTTAGACTAAAAAAGTCCTTGGGGAGAGAAGGCTGGTCTTGAGGCTGTGATCGTTCAATTATTCCTTTGTCTGAGCTATGATCTGAGATTTTAAAATACCTATAGAAGCTCAGATGCAGCATTCTTACCTATCTGCAGAGGGTCTTTGACAGCCCGCATCCGGAACAGCTGCTCCCCTCGCTGGAACTCATCTGCACTGCCATTTGCCAAGCAGGAGTACAACCTAAGAAAAGCAAACAGTTTCCTTTCAAATACAATCTTTATTGGAGAAAAGCAGATCTGCATCCCATTCCCAACCTACGGGAGCACTAAGTGTTGACAGTTTTGAATACATAAGGACAGTTTTAGCCGAGAGACATGAAAGAGCACAAACTGAGATTTGCAGAATTTGTTTAATTGGTTATTTGGGTAGGTGAAGCATAAGAGCTGAGTGACTGCACTAAAGAGCTCTGCCTCCATAGTTCCATAGAGCGAAAATCCGTGTAAGTGACTCTGTGGTCCTGCATGAGAAAGTCACACAGATGCATCATTTAGGAACGGAGTCCAGAGGATGCACCATCAGACCTGGTCATCAATCATCCATAATTGTTCCCTCTATCTTTTGTTTTGACTAGGGATTTGGGGAGGATGGGTAAGAGTATTATTTTTTTAGATGAGGGGATCAAATCTGAAGACAGTATTTTAAGGTTTGGGCCAGTAATTTAATGTTGGACACATTTGAAAAAATATTTGGTTCATAAACTGAATGAATTATTAAAAATTAAGATTTAGATTCAAATTTTAAAATTTTGTTAAATCAAATTCTTCACAAAAGGTCAAGAGCACTTTTCTTCACTTAAAAACTAAATTCATAGCAATTTAAGTTAAAAAGGAAATTTATGAACTACTTTGTTTGTACTGTGCTTTGATCATGTAAAAAGGTACATACATTTTTATGCAAGCTTCACTCAAATCGACTACACAGATTTTATTTTAAATTTCAAAAATTCACCTGAGATGAAGGATGAAAAATTTCATACCTTTCTCAAGAATGGTTCTTCAGGGCTGAGAGATGAAATAGGGATTTAGAATGCAACTCTTTCAAATTTATGGTAGCTGTCGTGTTGCTCTGGCAAAAAAGCCTGGAAGTCTGTAGTTGCAATTACAATATTTTGGGGAGTTAATGACTGTCTCTAATTTTGTTAATATAGTGATCATTACATTTTTTGAACACCGAGGCTGTACAGCATCTTCTTTTTGGGACTTAAATAAGTTTGACTTTCAACAAAACCTTTCTGCCTCACCTTACAAGTGGGGAACATAGTGTCATTTTTATCTTAACACTTTATCCACAAAAATCATTAATCGCTATCTAACTGATCCTCAGAGTACTTAGTGGCATTTCTAGACATTTTACCAGGGATGACATGGAATTTACCAGGGGTGATTTTTACCACACTGGGAAAAACTAGATAGTCCCAGTTTAAGGCATTTTCTATTTTAAAAACTGTTCAGTTAATGAACACCACATTATACTTAGTTTTAGTTACATTATTTATTTAAATAGTGGTTACACAAGGCAGTAGATTCGCAGACCAAATTAGGGTTGTACAAATAAAAAAAATAAAACTGCAGTGGAGCGATACTAATGCACAATTACAATATTGAACATTGGAATGTCTGTAGACATTCTGGCTTGGTATTTTCTCAGGGAAGTTATACATGTCATGACTCATGTTTCAGTTTTCAATATTATATGAACAGAAGTCAAAACAATTCGATTATATGAAAACCACAGTGCAAATCATCAGTCCAGGGCCATGTGGCCACGCTGCATTCTGTAGTGGACAGACACAGCCTGTTCCTCAGTGTAGAACTTGTAGTCAAAGTTTGAAATGATGTGTTCTATGCTTGCTGGACACTGATGCAATTCTTTTCCCCAGTTCAAACAGAGTTTAAGCAGGTATTTACTATGCGCAGTCCTAAACTACTTTTTCCTGGGAAATTGACAATCCTGCATGTTACCATAAAGGCTTTGGCGTTAAACCTTCTTCAGAGACTCAGATTAGTTTTACAGGCCCTTTTTCAGTTCCCAGTGTCACTGGTTCCAAATATGTACCATGAGTACAGATTCCTATACAAGTCTTAAGAGACAGTGACCAAAATGCTTAATGAGATTTGCCATCCTTAGGCAATTATCCTAATTAGGCAAATTATTGGATGGTTTTTACAGTCATCACATACTGAAACTGCCAGATTGTACTCCTACATAGCCCTACTGTACACACCTGGAATGCCTCCTCCTGTAGGGACCTTCCACTGAGTGTGAGGAATGTTTACCCTCATCTAAATCAATGAAAGGGAGCCCCTTTCACAAGGAACTCCTGGGGCACTGATTTATAAGAGTGTTCTGGCTCCGTACTGAATGTGTCGCGCAATTGGAGACATTTATGGGAAATTCCTGAAGAAGAACCTTATAGATAGTCAAAATCCCAAAAATAATCGAAAGCAGAAAGCTTATTGATCATCAATATATTTGAATCCATGAAAGAAATCTGGCCATTTCTCTGGTCCACACCTGTTCTAGCCACACAGGAGTTCAGTACCTCCCCGATTCTGGAATTGCCATGACTAAGGGTACATCTACACAACAAGCAGTGAGTCGCAGAGCCTGGGTCTACACACTTGGGCTCATATTGTAGCACTGAAAATTGCTGTGTTGACATTCAGGCTTGGCCTGGAGCCTGGACTCTGAAGCCATGGAGGGATGGGTTTCAGAGCCCAAGTCACAGTATCTACACAGCTGTTTTTAGCGCAAGTGCAATCCCAAGTCCGAGTCTCACTGCCACAGACCTAGCCTGAAAGAGCTCTACAGGAATTCAAGTCTTTTTCAGAATTTCAGATCTGTTAAATCCTGCCTCTTCAGCAACAGATTCCAACTAGGGGAAACCCACACAAAATATACCTAACATGTAGGCATTAGAATAGTACCGAGAGAACATGGGGCTCCAGTTGGAGCCATGACTCTCCTGTATTGAGCTCAGCTTGTTTTTAAGCACAAATGCAACCAGAACAGAATATATTACCTGATGTCCTCCTCATTCTCCGGGAAGCTCCAGAAGGCGATCCGAAGCTGCAGCTGTTCAGGCACAGGTGGGTAGACTTTCTCTACCACCTCGAATGGAATGTGAAAGGCCACCTGCTTCGCAGACAGTTCCACCAGTGGAATCACCAAACCATCTAACAGGACAAGGAATATTAGATATAGTTACCCATAGGAACAGCAAAACCAATCAGTGGCTGACATTGGAAGTGACAGAAGCTATTCCTCTTATTTCTCTCCTCCAATCAGATTTAGATACAAGTTTTGACAGACAGGGAGTGGCAACAAAAGGCTTTTCTGGAGAGTCACCTGCCAATCCAATATCTGTTTCCAGCCCCATGGCACAGGAGTTGCACACTCTTGTGAACCCACCTGCTTGCCATGTGGAGAGTTCAGTGGCCCGGACATTTTGTCACCTGGGCATGCTGAATCATGCCAGACTTCTCATTTTACTTATCACATATTTCTGTTTGAGCCCAGTGGGGAATATCCTGAAGGTGGTTAGGCTTTTTTCATTCACCAGATGAAAAACTGCATGTTTTCAGTCAGTATAACATAATTAACAGCACAAGCCCCCTCTGCTGGTTCCTGAATTAATTTAATATTCCCAAGGCTGCAGAGACTTTTATACTGGTGGACACACCTGACTAAGGTAGTCATAGCTATAAAGGGATGCAGATTTTTATTTTAGTGTCCAGGGTTCCCACCACAGTTCTTCCATTGCCACACTGAATCTTAATAAAAGGACTAGTTTCTCTCAGACCTAAAAATCCCAATAAGCGAAAATATTCTCTTCCCCTCCATCCCCAAAAGCTTAAAAATAGAGGAAGGTAAAGCTTGTGGCTAAAGCAGAGGCAGGGACCAAGGTTCTAATACCAGTTTTGTCAATCTATGACCTTCGGCTAGTCTTACTTTCCCTGGCTGTAAAATGGATATAGTATTTTTCTTACAGGAGTGCTGGCAAGACTAAATTAAAATCTGTAAAGTACTCATAGTTCCTCACACTCAAGGAGCTGTACAATTGCATGATACAGGTGTTTTATGGTAACCAGAAAGGAGATGCTTTCCAAGGGATTCAATACTCTGCCATCTCATGCTCCCCCTTTCCAGCAAATTGGTAAGGAAAAACTGAGTTATGATATGATTTCACAAAAAATGAGGTGTTTACTCCACACCAAATACCACAGAATTGTAACTGGTACTAAGTGCAGATACACGGACATTAAGTAGACACTATTTAGTGGTGAGGAGGTTACTTTTAGAAGTATCTCTGGGAATATGGTACTAGTGAATCTGTCAAGAGCAGATACATCACCAGCTTCCCAATCCACACCAGCTTCCCTATAGCTCTCCCTCCATCCTCATCTCCTTTGATCTGTAGGAAGGGAATTGGTTATGTAACTGAAGATCCCTCCCTTTCACACATCAGGCACACCAAAACAATTATTAAACTGGACTACACTCTGCAGTCTGCCTTGCTCTATTCATCTCTGATGGTCTGGCTAGGAACAAAGCCTTTTCTTTTTACAAAATGGCTCCTGAGTCGCCAGCCAAAAACTCCTCACAACTGGAGAGCTTGAGGTTTCAGGACCAGACTGTAGACAATGGAGGGATGCATAGGGGAAGAAATTAGATTATCTCCAGTTGTACTAACTGTTCTTTGACATTCGAGTGCCCAGCGGTCCCGAGCAGGATCAGCGCAGGATTGTGCGGGGCACTTCACAAATACATCACATGACAATCCCTGCCTCAAAGAGTATACACTGCTTCTTATGCATGGAAGACTTTCTGAACTCATCACTAAGGCCAATTCACAACGGCTAGCGCTTCTGGTGCAGACAGTGATTGGCTGGCACTTCATAACACACATTATGAACACGCTATTTCCACTGAAGTGCAATCAATGAGGCAGGGATCCTGTAGGAGAAAAGTATTATGAGATCATGTAATTAAAAACTTTATCATAATGCATATTCAGAAGGGGGTTGACCTATAGTTGCCCATGAAACCTTAATTCAGGCATTCCCTAACTTTCGAGTTCTCAGCTTTTAAATTAAATAACTGTATTTTAAGCTATTTCATTTAATATTGTATATATACACATCAGTTTATGATTTTAACCCTCTCATTGCCACCTCTCTTTAGACTGTACGTGCTTCAGTGAAGGGACATAGCGCCTTTGCACACATCTGTACAGCACCCAGCACATCGGAACTTTGATCTTCACTGGGAGTACTTGGTGCCAGGGTACTATAAACATTACATAATTATCCACGAACAGAAGTGCCATATGAAGGGGGCGAGCAGTGCAGTCAGATATATTTTATAGATGTAGACCAGCCCAGACATTTTTTAGCTGGTCAGGGAATCTTATCCCACAGCTACTCAAGATAGCAGAGTTCCAGCCTACTTTGCACTCTTGAAACTGCAACCCAGGGCCCTAAAACCAGAGATATCGGAATTGCTTCATCTCCAAGCTCCCCACTGCTTTGCTGAGACACCCCCCACCCCCACCCCCTCAGACAGCAGCCCTGGTCAGACACTGTTCTCTCCACCCCCCATTCCTTTGTCCAGTGCCTAATTAATACAATTTCAGAAACTCCATGTTTTATGACTCAATCTCCCTAACCAGCTTCTAAATCTCTGCTGGAAGGCAGAATGTAAACCAATCCAGCCACAGCCTCTCCCTCTCTATCAGCCTCCAGGCAAGGTTTCAAAGAAAAACCCAAGCACTGATGTCACCAAGCTCTTTCCCTGACTCTGCCCAGAGACAACCCTCCAGTCAGAACAGTCAGCACTCTCAACTTGAGAGGAGGGGATGAAATGCACGCAGCAAAACAGCCAAGATTTCCCCCAACACAAACAGGCCTGTCAAATTGAGGGATTACATGAACAAAGATGGAAAGAGCACACACAGCTTTCCATCACCTACTTTTCTGATCATCTGATTCCACTGAAACGACTAGTCTGCTAAATGGCATTCCCTTTGAATAGAGGGGCAGTTAATGGAGTCAGTCCTTTATGGACTAGCACTGGTTTTCCAACACCAGAGGGATGTGAAACAGTGACTTTTAATCTGCATTCAAGAGGGAGTCCCTATTTTGTGGTGCATTAATCCCACTGTTAAAGCCAAAAGGTCTGAGCATAACTGAATTATGAAGAAAAGGGGGAGTCCCTTGCTTTACATTTAACAGTGAAGCAAGAGTTTTGGGGGGAGACCAGACCCATTCTCATTTTCACTCAAATGTCTTATACCTTCTGCAACTGTCTGGCCATCAAAACCCCATGACCATTTTATTAGAGAGTCACAATAGTACTTTAAAATCATATATTACTTATACTAGGTAAAAATTCAGGCACAAATTAACTCCTGAAATTACTATAACTAAAATATTTTTTTAAATCATCCCTTTGTCCCTTGAACAACATTGAGTCAGTCTTTCCCATTTGTGTGGGTCTTTCATACAATGCCAGAAGAGAGAAAATGATGTAAAAACTTTGAAGTGTTATTGTAAAACTGCAAAAGCTGGCAAAAGGATTGGGGGCAAGTGAAGTATCTGAAACGACTTTTAATTAGTAGTTTAAAAAAACTTGTTTAGACTGCAAGTTGAAGGCATCTCTCTAGGTGACAAAAACTGAACTGGCAACACTGTCAGGAAGCAGTGAATTACTGCCAGTTATTATGGTGGTTTATGCAGTGTGCATATCTACCACTGGGAGCGGGAATGAGACCACATCCTGGATCCACGAGGCCAGTGCTACACCCCCAGCTTTGGAATAGTCTCTTGGAGGAGCCACTTCACTGCACTCAACGCCCAAGAGACTTCTTCAGGGTCAGCCATTCAGGGCTGACCACTTGTCCTCACCACCTCCTGAGATCAAAGGCTTGTCTAAACTTAAAATGCTAACCAATGTAGTTAAACCTACTTAGTTTTCTCATGTACACTAGGCCTGAACCTCTGGGGCTTCAGCACTCCTGCTTCACACCGTGAGCTCTGTTCAGCGAGTCCAGCTGAGACAGACTCCTGAGAGAGACATGCACACTCTTCAGCAACTGCCTCTCACCCAGGATTTCGAATGACACTTGAACAGTTTTTCAAACAGTTGGGCTTATTACTCAACTGGAACACAGCATAGGAAATCCTTAGGTTAACAGAAAAATGAAGGTTAAAGCACAGACCACTTTGGTAAACTCAGAGTCCCAGCCAAGCTGTAGTGAACTCCATTTGGAGGCTCTGTTTTTCTCAGTCAGACCTTCTTAGGACGAGTCTATACTTAAAAGGCTTCATTGCTGTAACGCTTTAATGAAGATGCTCCAAGCCGACAGTAGAGAGTTTTCCTGTCAGTTTAATCCATCTCCCTGAGAGGCAGCAGCTATGTCAGCAGGAGAAGCTGGGTCCGGTGGCTCCTCCCTTTAAGCTGGAGGAGGGGCCTTTAGCAGTGGCCAGGCGCTTGGCACTCAAATAGTTAACAGGAGAAGCTCTCCCGCTGACATAGCACTGTCTACATGGGGGATAAGGTCCATACCGAGCGACAGTTATACTGATATAGGTCTGTACCGCAGACCAAACCTTAGTTCTTCCAGAGCCAATTTATCCCTCATGTCACACCTTTTGTTCTTGAGCTGGGATCTCTGCTTAGCTTCCCTGCTGAGTGTGTCAAATCCATGAGTCACTGGAGCTTGCAGTGTCTCTCTGGACCCCTTGTTGATCTGGGTCTCTTTCAGCTTGTTCCTTAATGACTCTGTGGCCTGGTCTATACCAGAAAAGTCTGCTTAACTAAATTGCTCAGGGGTGTGACAAACCTACACCTCTGAGTGGTATCATTAAGCCAACCTAACCAGCAGTGTAGACAGCACTAGGTCGATGGAAGAATACTTCCATTAACGTAGCTACCGCCTCTCATGGAGCTGTATACTTACCGACAAAAGAACCCCTCCCATCAACATATGTAGTGTCTACATTTCAAATGTTGACAAGCCCTATTTATTCCATCCAGACAGGGAGGATGGAATCTTCGCCTTCCCTGAGAGCAAACTCAGTCCTTTTTCCACCACTGGGTAGCTATGAAACATACAGGGGAAACTGAGGCACACATATGACTCATAAAATACTACAGAAAATTCTTACTTTATTACAGATCACCAACCCATTTCACAAAGGTCATTGAACAACTATTATATGGTAGCAACTTCGGGTATGTCTGCACTGCAATAAAACACCCATGACTGGCCTGTGTCAGCTGCCTCTGCCTCCCGAGGCTATAAAACTGCAGTGCAGATGCCCGGGCTTGGGAACCTCAACCCTCACAGTGTGCCTAACGCCTGGGCTCTAGACTAAACTCAGATGTCTACAATGCAATTTTATAGCCCCACAGACCAAGCACAAGTCAGCTGACATGGACCAGCCACAGGTGCAGACATACCCATAAATCGCTGCTGAGCTTTAGGAGAATGTAAGTGGGTGACTGACTGAAAGATGCTCTCTCTATTCTAGATCCTGACTCACCAGTCCCCAAAACACTGACACAATCATCCTTCCGCAGAGGGCCAAACAGGATGGCAGAGCCTGATTTCAGAGCTCAAAAAACCCTCAACTGCAGGTCCCCTGGTTTTGAGAAACTGACAAATATGAAGGGCAATCTCAACTTATGTTTTTAATGAGTTTCCAATGCTTTTCCTTGCAAAGATTACTTTAAAAGTTTAAGCCTCTGTAACCCAGTGGCCAGGGCTGAAAGTCTGTCACTGATTTTTCTAATGGTCATGTCTCCTCCCTCAAGTTTATTGTAAGTGAAACTCCTTTGTGTTTGTTTTTTTAACATGTGAATGAGCCAGGCTGCCATGTGATTCTAACATCTCTCTGTCAACCAGACAGATTTACACTCTCGTAGCTGGGAAATCAAACGTCCAGACAAAACTGGACATTGCCTCAGGGTCAACTTCTGACAGCAGGACCCCGACAGTCATCACCACAGAGAGCTGGCACATAAAACCACTCTTTTAACAACCACTCTTATCTTGTCAAAGGATAGAGCATAAGCGCTTCTGACAATTAAATATATCACACTAAGCACAATGCTGGCCTGCATCACCTCCACACTCGATCTCCATGGGGGTACAGCAATAAGGTGACTATGAAGAATTATGGCTGGAATGCTGGTTCACAGAGAGTGTGATGAAACATACAAGATCATGCACGGCTACCAAAAACCTGGAGCATCGGCACTATTGTCAGTTTTCAAAAAAATAATAGCAGTTGCACAAAGCACAACGCTAGCCCATGTGACACTCAAACATCCCCCCCAGGGCAGAAAACTCCCTGGCCGGTATATACTTACAATGTAGGTCAGTGCAATCCGGCTTATGTCAACCACATAAAGTATGCGTCTCCACTGGCATGTCAGTTCCGCCGAACTAAATCGTGGTAAAAAGTGACTTAATAAAACCACCTCCGCAAGTGGCATAGCACTGAAGCCGAATTCCATGGGTCGAATGAGCGTCAGTGTAGGCAGAGCGCAACTTAAAAAGATGTCATTGGCCTCTGGGAGATATCCCATAATGCTCTCTTGTGACCACTCTGGACATTCGCACGCTGCTACACACGGCCACGTGCACAAGAACTCCCTGGCCGCATTTGGGGTAGTGTGTTCAGTTTTGGGCCCCCCACTACAAAAAGGATGTGGACAAGTTGGAGAGAGTCCAGCGGAGGGCAACAAAAATGATTAGGGGGCTGAAGCACAAGACTTATGAGGAGAGGCTGAGGGAACTAGGCTTGTTTAGTCTGCAGAAGAGAAGAATGAGGGGGGATTTGATAGCAGCCTTTAACTACCTGAAAGGGGGTTCCAGGGAGGATGGAGCTAGGCTGTTCTCAGTGATGGCAGATGACAGAACAAGGAGCAATGGTCTCAAGTTGCAGTGGAGGAGGTCTAGGTTGGACATTAGGAAAAAGTTTTTCACTAGGAGGGTGTTGAAGCACTGGAATAGGTTATCTAAGGAGGTGGTGGAATCTCCATCCTTAGAGGTTTTTAAGCTGTGGCTTGACAAAACCCTTGCTGGGCTTATTTAGCTGAGGTTACTCCTGCTTTGAGCAGGGGGTTGCACTAGATGACCTCCTGAGGTCCCTTCCAACTCTATGATTCTATGAAACAGCCCCTCCCGCTGAAGCCCCAGGAAATTTTGAATTTTCATTTCCTGTTTGGTCAGCATGGAGAGAGCTTTGTAGCTGAACTGCTCATGGCGACTGCACACCCCAAACGCACTCCAGCATGGAGTCGACCTAAGGTCTTGGATCTCATCAGCCTGTGGGGCGAAGAGTCTGTTCTGGCTCAGCTCCGAGCCAGCAAAAGAAATTTAGATATCTACAAGAAGGTATCACGTGGTATGGTGGAGAAGGGCCACAACCGGGAAGCGCAGCAGTGCCATGTTAAAATCAAAGAGCTGAATCAGGCATATCAGAAAACTAGGTAGGTGAACAGCCATTCTGGCTCATCGCCGAAGACATGCTGCTTTTATGAGAAGCTGCATGCGATTCTCGGCGGTGACCCCACCACAGTGCCACCACACAGCATTGATACCTCCGAAGAAGCCCAATCCAGCATGAATGAAGAGGACTCTGTGGATGAGGAAGAGGAGAATAGGGAGCAGGAGAGTAGGGTATCCATTATCCCTGAGAACCAGGACCTATTTGTTATCCCAGAGCAGCCCACCCAGACACAGGACAGTGTTACTGACCGACAAGCTGGGGAAGGCAAATCTGGTAAGTGTGTATAGCAAATTGCATTTCTGTGGTTATGTCCCCAGTCCAGCTTCTTATTTTTAGGAAAAAAGGGGTTTGTGTTTTTGTGGGGATGGGCTTCCTGGATGTTGGTACACTTCAGCAGAGGGTTACCCTCTGAACAGACTATTTATGTACATAGGCATGCTCAGAGAATCCTCCATGGATATCTCCAGGAAACTTTCATGTAGGTACTCTGCAATCCTTTCTTCCACCATGGTAGGACCCTTCCCCCACCACTCTATTATTAAATGAGCAGGTGTCATTGCAGAACACAGCATAGCAGCATAAGGGCCAGGCCTGTACCCCGATGCTTGCAGCAAATCTTCCCTTTCTGACTGTGTTACCCTCAGGAGACTGATATTACACATGGTCACCTAGGGAAGATGGCGCAAGTTTACAGTATGTGACCAATATAGTTACTGCGTGTTATTCTCCTGCCATGAATGATGTCCTGGGCCCCACCACAGACAATTCCTAGCCTTGATATTGTTGGCACGTGTATTAGGGGTCCAGGAATGGATGCCCCTATGTTGTATCCAGCGACACTTCATCCACACCCTCCTCCAATCCCTTTTGACCACCTCCTCCCAAACCGGTCTTTGGGATGGTAAAGGGGAGCCCAATGATCCTTCTCCTTGGTTAACTGTGCTACAGAAACTTCCCTATAATGGATGCAAGGGTCCCTTACTTACCATGGCTGGAACGTCACTCCAACCTGTGCAAGAGGTACTGATTGGTATGCGGGTCTGGCTTTGCCTTGTGAATATGAAGGGGAGTTCTTTTTACTTTGTAACATTTATTTTACTCCATGGCATCAGCTAACAATGGCAACTGTGCTTTGCTGACTTACAGTGGACACTTCGGCCTTCACCCCAGCTTCCCAGATTAGAAAGCAAAAAAAACCACCTCAGGATGACATGTTCAACGAACTAATGAACACCTCCATGGCTGCTGACATGGAGCTCAGAACCTGGAGGATGTCATAGTCAGAAAAACTAAACATGGATATGGAAAACAGAAAATCAGCACAGGAGCAGGCATGTGCAATGCACCAGGAGATGTTATATATTATGAGGGATCAGTCTGACATGCTGAGGCTGGTAGAGCTCCAGGAAGAGTAGCGGCAGGACAAACTCCCTTTTCAGTCCCTCCAAAACACTCAACCAACAAGCGCTTTCTTACCACCTCCCACCCCCAAGCATTCTAGGAAGAGGTTGAGCAGGGTGAAGTACGGGCTCCACTCCACGCTGGTGGAGGGGAGCAGAAAGAGGCGATGGCCCCTTTAAGAACTGGGAATGTGTATGCTTTGCATTCTCTGTGGCAAAGTGGTCCGGTGCGAAGATACGGATATGCGTGCCATCTATCGCCCCCCCACAGTTTGGGAACCCCACTGCCGCAAACCCCCTCCACTACATCCTGCACGTTTCCTGAAGTCACTACCCTTCTTAGCAGCAGTCTATTGATGGCCCAGCACACTTGTATCACAGCTGCTCCCACTGTGGATTTACTGACTCCAAATTGATTCCCAACTGACCGGTAGCAGACTGGAGTTGCCAGCTTCCACAGAGCAATGGCCACTCGCTTCTCCACTATCAGAGCAGGTCTCAAGCGAATATTCATGCACTTCAGGGCTGGGGACAGCTCTGCGCAAAGTTCACTGAAAGTAGCTTTTCGCATACGAAAGTTCGGCAGCCACTGATCATCATCCCACACCTTCATAATGATGCGATCCCACCAGTCTGTGCTTATTTCCCTGGACCACAACCAGCACTCCATCAACTGACTATGTTGCGTGACAGCCTGCATACGGGAATTGTTTCACTCTTTGGCTTGTAGCAGGGCGGCTAAAGTAACATCACAATTTTCCACACTGCGACTCCTGTCTCATCCTTGAAATACTGCAGGATAAGTCATGAGGTATTTGCAATGCTCACAATTATAGTGCACAGCTGAGTGGGTTCCATGCCTCTCTGGCAATGGCATGTGCACGGCACAGATGGGTTTGGAAAAATGGCATGAAAAAACATTTGTCTGTTTGTTCTGGACAGGGGGGCACGTTGCATCATGAGAGGACGACAACCTTCCCAAAAAGCACTGTGGGATAGCTACCCATGGTGCGCTGCTTTGATTATCGATTCAAGCGCAGCTGGTGGGGACGTGAACCACTGAGGCAATGCGCGCATGGTGTGATCACACTCCTCCAATTTCTGCAGCTCAGCGGGTGAAGGTCGATTTAAATTAAATCGACTTCATTCCGCAGTATAGACATATCCCCAGAGTAGGGGAAAGTGGGAATGTGGGATCTCCCAGAGCCTTAGAAGGCTCCTCAGTCCCAAATCAGCCATAGAGGGGGACACTGAGGGAGAGAGCTTAAGTGACTTGCCAACACCACACAGGAAGTCTGTGGCAGAGCCAGGTATTGAACAGAGTCCCAGTCCAGTATCTTAATCACAACACCATCATCCTCCAGCTTTCCAGGAGATTCTAGGGACTGCCTTCAGACAAGTAAACCTGGCCTTATCCCTGGCCATCCAGCTCATTTTTTTCCATGACCACTTGATGCACTTACCACTTCCCCACCCTTGAACAGCAGAGTTTCCTTGATTTACACCTATCCCTGGCACAGATCTAACCCTTTCACCATTAGCTGAAACACCAAGACTCTGAAGTACAGAGATATGGGCCAAAATCAGTAGACTCCTCCCAAAAAGTCCCAGTTTAAGTGACTTGCAAAACATCACAGACTACAGAGTCAGAAATAAAGCCATTTTCCTGGCTCCCAGTCCATTGTCTTAACCACAGAACCATTCTTTGTGTTCTTGTGGCTGCCTTCCTCATTTGGCACACAGAAATGTATTTAAGTGCAACTATTGCTAGGCAAATGCATGTGTCTCTCTCACAGTGCTTTGCATAGGTGGGTATGCAACAGAGGCCCCATTGTATAGACAGCATAGCCAAGCATGTAGATTTAGGCTGTTCTTACGACTGTCAGCATAGCTAAGAGCTTGTCTTCATTGCGAAGTTATCTAGAGTGTTGCCCCTAACTCAAGTCCTATCCACAAAAAACACTTTTAAACTGTATGGTGGTGCTTTTAACGTTAGTTGGCTGGCCCATCAGAGGTACAGGATACAGCTCAAATTAGCACAGCTAATTAGCTGCTAAAACAACCATCCTGCAGTGTGGATGCAAGCCAGCTTCACTCAAGCTAGTCTCCCAATGCCTTCCCACAGTAACTCCCGTCCCCCAGATGCCCAGAAAGGATAGACAAGTTCTCCCAAATTCCCTGGGAAAGAATTCATAGAGCAGCTCAGCTTCCTGGCATGTACAGAACCACAGAATATGCCCCCTGATGTCCTACTGCCACACACAAGTAAACATAGCACGGGTGTTATTCCTCAACATGGCCGCTCTCCTTCAAAAAGAGGCTAACTAGAGAGGAGCAACTCAGTGTGGATAACTCAAGTTAACTCTGCAGTGAAAACTGTCACAGCTCAGGGCAACTGCACTATGTTCCCCTTCAGTGGTCAAGCAAGGGTGCTCCGCAATTGTTGACTTTTTCGGTGAAGACCCATGTCTCCCTCTCTTCTGATGGGGGGGATTTCCAGGCTGCACAGTTCCCTGAGAGTAGCATAGTCTCTGCAGACAGGTTGCCAAAGGACACAATTTGCTGTCTTTTCAGAGGTGGTTAGCAGGTGTAATTCCTATTGTTAAGAGGTACCACACAGCACTTCCTGTGCAAATCTACTGTATTCTTAAGGTAAAAAGCATTACAGAGAAAAAACATAATAAAAACAATAGAAGAACCTACACACATGCCAAAAAGCTTATCAGAGTTCACCCAACATAGATTCTAGCAGGTGCAGACCTTCAGCTTGCCACACAATGCAGGGATTCCTTGTGGTTACCAGTTCATCGCCACTTCAGCTCAGAACAAGCATACACTCTAATGAGAACTCAGTAGACCCAGTCCCTCCAACCCTTCCCAAAGCCTGCATGGACAAGGGGACCTGTCAGTTTGCTGGATCAGGAAGAAGGTCATGAATCAATTTAAAATGACACTCTTTATCCAAAAGCCCTTTCATTGGCTGTTGGACCCTAGAAAATCCAGTCTGAACTAGTATATGCACACCTCACCAGGGGGTAGCTTCAAAGGGCTAATAACAGAGGAAGACATTAGCATGCCCCTCCTTACTAGAGAAGGCACGCAGTGCCCTAACACCACATACACAATGGCATTTTTAATACAATGTACCCAAAGGTATTAACCTTAATTCAATAAAGTTTAACTTAATTCCACAAGGTATGCTCAGAATATTACAGGATATTGTCAATCTGCCACAAAAACATTCCTCAAGTAGATGAAAACAACCTACATACTACTCCTGCGTCTGCTAGAAGCAACTTTTGGCTCATTACCTGACAATTTTAATGCTTATTTGACTTTTTGGGTATATCCAGCACAGTGATTCTCAACCTGTGACCCAATTAGCACACAGCTGCAGCTCAGCTGTGTACTAAAAAAATTCAAAGTTTGCCATGCTGATTGCCTCATTCCCGGATCCCCGCAGGGGGAGGGCCAGCTGAGGGGGAGACGCGCCACAGAGCCCTGCTGGAGCGCTCCCTGCCAGCAGGGAAGGTGCTCAGCCGACAGCCTGCTGCTTCCTCCCTCCCCGTGTTGTAGGGACACAATTTGTTTGCCAGATGTCCAGTTTTTGACTGGAAAGTCCAGTTAAAAAGGGAACCTGGCAGTGCTGACTGGACACTAAAAGTCTGGTTACCATGGGCGGGGGAGGCACAGAGTCATCAACTCACACCAGCTGCGGGCATAGTTTTGCCCCCATACCCCTGATATCTGCAAGTGCCGAGTAGGGCTTGCCCTGCTCAGCCTGTTGGAGGATGTGGGTGTGGGAGGGAGGGCTCTGTCCTTCCCATCCTCTGTGTTGGCTCACTCTGCCCCTTTTCCCTGGTGGAGGCTGGCAGCTCCGGGACACTGCCTCCTGAGTGCTAGTGTCCGTCTTCGTCCTCTTCTACGTGTGCTGGGTCCTGTTGCTGTACAACGATGAATGCCTGTGGGGGAGGGAGGTCAGGGCAAGAGGGTGAGGTGGGGGAAGAAGCAGTGGGGAAGGACGGGACGGGATAGTGCAGGGGGAAGAGAAGGGGATGGGGGAATGGGGCAGGGGGAAAGGGACAGGGTAGAGGACAGTGTGGAGAGGAAAGGAGATGGGACGGGGGAAGAGAAAAGGATAGGGGATGAGAGAGTGGGATGGAATGGTGGATAGTGGGGAGACAAATGGAGATGGGGTATGGGGGAGAGACAAGGGGAGAGATGGGGAATGGGCCGGGGCAGTGGAAAGTGGGGACAGGAAGGGGATGACAGAGTGCCGCCGCCAGGTGGAGCAGTCTCTTCACTTCTGGGCATCCATGCCAGAGGTGTCAGGAGAAATGGGGAGAGGGGTATGTGCCCACCCACTAGCCACAACTATGTGTTACCTCTGGGGGGGGGAGGGGAGGGGAGCAGGCTACAGGCTGCAGTGAGCCATGGGCTGCCTGCAGCAGACAGCGACCACCTGCCCAGCCCCTGGTGGCCACATCTGGACCCAGAGCTCACAGCCAGAGCAGGAGGTTGCCCCGTAAGTCCTGTCTCGGGGGGAGAGCTGGTGCGGGTGGAAATCTGTCTCACGGGTGACTTCCCAACCAAGGCCCCCCATGGCTCGGTGGCTGGGATCACCCTTGCCCCTGACTGTCTGGGAGCAGGCATGGAGGGACATGTGCCCGACTAGACAGCCACAGCAGGCAGAGTGGTACAGATATTGCATGGATACAGCCCCAATAACTTACAGAGAGCTGCATATGTGGCCCAGCATGGTAACTAGGTAAATGAGAACCACTGATCTAGAGGATGCAAAACACTTGTTTTAAAAAGAAATTTAAAGCTGCAAACTGAACTCCATTGGCAGAAAAGCAAGATCCATCTTGCAGAACCATAATCATAGAACCACAGGGTTAAAAGGGACCACAAGGGTCACCTGGTAAATGCTCCTCTGCAGTAAGGGTCTGAAAAGGGGTTCTTCAGATTCACCCCATAGTCCTCTTCCACTTCAGCTCAGACACTCTGCAGAGGAGTTACTGAACTGTTTGCTAGACAGCTGTAGCATATTCGGGTTTTATTCCCAGCTCAGAGAGAGGAATATGGTCTCGCGATTAAAGCAGTGGATACTATCAGCAAAGCCGACCGCTGTGAAAGGCAGTGTGCAACTGAGTAAATGAGACTTGGTTCTGTCTTATTAGAAACTTGGGCTCTAGTTCCAGCTCTACCTGAATCAGTCTTGGGCAGTCTCTCTCTTCTCTGACCTACAAAATGCTGGAAGGAATGAGAGCTGCCACTCCCCAAGAAACCATGGACAGGAACAAGGGTTGTGACATGAACAGAAATAGAAGCAGTCAGTGGAAGAGCAGATAAACGCATAACAGGTGTCCTGACCCCCAGCCCAGTGCTCCTTTCCGGGGGTTATGGGGCATTTTGTGAGGAAAGGTATCTTTCTCTCTGTCACAAGCCCAATATAGCTCGCATCAGTTTGAGGACCCACTCCACAGAGCCAAAACATATCCTAATTTTTCAATATGTTAATTTTGAAGCTTGATCACTGCATCAGACATTACATGTCAACCAGGGAATTCGAATGATACACATTTGTGTGGATTCTCTCCCTCTCCCCATTTGTCTTCTATTATAAGAAAGAAGAATTTTAAAACCCAGGCATATTTGAAGGGGACTGTATCTCAGGAAGTCCAGATTATCAAGGCCAATCTTGTATATGGTGATAAAACTCCTGGCCACTGAGACCATTTTATATATGTGTAAGATGGATGGGGGGACAACATTGAAAAAAATGTTTTGCAGACTCACCAAAAAATATTAAGGCCACCCCTCCCACTCATAACTCTCAGCTATACTCCTTAAAAATACACAAAAACCACCAATGCTGTTTAATACAAGATGTCCTCTCACTTGTCAGCTGGGGCCAAAGCATGCTATTTTCACACCTCTTCTAATGCCTATCAGCTGAGCAAAAGCCTGTGCAGGAAGGAGTTAAAGATGGTGCTGCATCTGAATCCCAGGGAGTAGACAATAAAGCAGGGGAACTGGAATTACGCATGAAAAAGTAGGATACCATAGCAATTTGGAATGAATCAGAGCACTGGAATGGACCACTGGATAGATAAACAAACACTGTAGAGAAGGGCTGGGAAGGGAACTGAAGGAGTGGGTGAATTAGGGCGAGATCAGGAGACCAACACAGACTAGATATTCCGGATAAAGGTAAGGGAGACATGTAATCAAGCACACATTACAGAAATTCAGTAAGATCTAATGAGGAGAAAGAGAAAACAAGACATCGTCAAGAAGTGAAATGGATGATAAAAATCCAATCATTAGTTCATTTATTCTCCAAAAAAGCCTGTTGGCTGTCTAAAAGTATCAAATGAAGCAATTTTTAAAAAAATTTTGTGAGGGAATTTCTGTAATCAAAAGGTAGATAGGAGACTCCCAAAGTAAAGAGGAAATTACAACAGATCTAGATGGAGAAAACACAAATCTTTCATTGTTAGAATATTAGGTAGGGGTAACACTATGGAGCCATCCATCGTTCTAAAATGATCTATTTTTCTTAATTAAAAAAGTTTTGGGAAACATGTCTGGAGAAGGAGGGATTGAGAAAGGCTGGAGACTAAGAAACGGCACTTTGAGCCCTAAATGAAAACCCACTCCAAAATCTACAACCAATAAAGAGTGACTAATATTATCTAGAATTAAAAATTAGTATTTATACTCAATTAGATAAGAGAAGCAATCAATAGAACAGAGAGAAAAACGAGGCCAAATATGTAGTGACATGCTAAAGAAATGGAGAGAAATAAGAACTACCTCTGGGAAAAAGAAGACAGAAAACAGGAGCCCTGCTAATAAAAAAAAAAAGGAAACAATAACCAGCAACTGAACTATTTAAATACTGCTCAGTATGTAGTAAGGACAAGGTCAACAAAGCAGATTGCAGCTCTGGTTCAAGAAACAAGCAAAGAAATGAAGGAAAGAATCAATAAAGATTTTTGTTTGTTTAATGGAAAACTGACAAATTTGCAGGAGAGTGAGACATGCATATCACAGACAGGAATATTCAGTCTCTAAAGCAGAACCTCTTGCAATAATTGTTGATACATTTTGGAAACAGGCAAGGTGCCACAGGACTGAAGAAAGGATATGCTTGTTAAGTCATGAAAATAGTAAGGACAATGACGTAGATAAAAAGTTACCTATGAAACAGTCTCAGACTCAGGTCAGAAGGGACCAATATGATCATCTAATCTGACCTCCTGCACAAGGCAGACCACAGAACCTCACCCACCCACCCCTGTAATAGACCCCTGACCTATGACTGAGTTATTAAAGTCCTCAAATCATGGCTTAAAAGACTTTAAGATACAGAGAATCCACCAGCAAGTGAACTGTGCCCCATGCTAGCGAGGAAGGCAAAAACCCCCCAGAGCCTTTGGCAATCAGCTCCGGGGGGAAATTCTTTCCCGACCCCAAATATGGCGATCAGTTTAACCCTGAGCAAGACTCACCAGACAGACACCCAAGAAAGAATTCTCTATAACAACTCAGAATCCATCCCATCTAACATCCCTTCACAGGCCATTGGTATATCTACCACCAGTAGTCAAAGATAAGTCAATGCCGAATTAGGCTGTCCCATTATACCATACCCTCCATAAATTTATCAAGCTCCGTTCTGAAGCCAGCTAGGTTTTTTTGTCCCCACTGCACCCCTTGGAAGGCTAGTCCAGAACTTCACTCCTCTGATGGTTAGAAACCTGCGTCTAATTTCAAGTCTAAACTTCCTGATGGCCAGTTTATATCCATTAGTTCGTGTGTCCACATTCGGGCTGAACTTAAATAATTCCTCTCCCTCCCTGGTATTTATCCTTCTGATGTATTTATGGAGAGCAATCATATCTTCCCTCAACCTTCTTTTGGTTAAGCTAAACAAGCCAAGCTCTTTGAGTCTCCTCTCATAAGGCAGGTTTTCCATTCCTCAGGTCATCCTAGTAGCCCTTCTCTGCACCTGTTCCAGTTTGAGTTCATCTTTCTTAAACATGGGGGACCAGAATTGCACACAGTATTCCAGATGAGGTCTTACCAGCGCCTTGTATAACAGCACTAACACCTCCCTATCTCTACTGGAAATATCTCATCTGATGCATCCAAAGAACACAGCTTTTTTCACAGCTACATCACATTGGCGGCTCATAGTCATCCTGTGATTAACCAATATGCCCGGGTTCTTCTCCTCCTCTGTCACTTCCAATTAATGCATCCCCAGCTTATAGCAAAAATTCTTGTGATCAGTCCCTAAATGCATGACCTTGCACTTTCCACTATTAAATTTCATCCTATTTCCATTACTCCAGTTTACAAGATCATCCAGATCTTCCTTTATGATATCCGGACCCTTTTCTGTATTAGCAATACCTCCCAACTTTGTGTCATGCGCAAACTTTATTAGCACATTCCCACTTTTTGTGCCAAGGTCACTAATAAAAAGGTTAAATAAGATCAGTCCCAAGAACAATCCTTGAGGAACTCCACTAGTAACATCCCTTCAGGCTGACAGTTCACTTTTCAATATGACCCATTGTAGTCTCCTCTTTAACCAGCTCCTTATCCACCTTTCAATTTTCATATTAATCCCCATCTTTTCCAATTTAAGTAATAATTCCATATGTGGAACCATATCAAATGCCTTACTGAAATCTAGGTAAATTAGATCCACTGCTTCCCTTTGTCTAAAAAATCTCTTACCTTCTCCAAAAAAGGAGATCAGGTTGGTCTGGCACGATCTGCCTTTTGTAAAGCCATGTTGTATTTTATCTCAATTACTGCTAACCTCAGTGTTACTTTCTCTTTCAAAATTTTTTCCAAGACCTTGCATGCTACTGAGGTCAAATTAACAGGCCTGTAGTTACCCGGATCACTTTTTTTCCCTTTCTTAAAAATAGGAACTATGTTAGCAAATATGGTACAGCCCCTGAGTTTACAGATTCATTAAAAATCCTTGCTAATGGGCTTGCAATTTCATGTGCTAGTTCCTTTAATATTCTTGGACGGAGATTATCTCCCCCTCTCCAATTTAGTCCCATTAAGCTGTTCAAGTTTGGCTTCTACCTCGGATGTGGTAATTTCTACCTCCATATCCCTATTCGCCACCCTACCATTATCCCCAAGCTCATCATTAGCATCATTAAAAACGGAGACAAAATATTTGTTTCGATATTCAGCCATGCCTAGATTATCCTTAACCTCCACTCCATCCTCGGTGCTTAGCGGTCCCACTTCTTCTTTCTTGGTTTTCTTCCTATTTATATGGCTATAGAAGCTTTTACTATAGGTTTTAATTCCCTTTGCAAGGTCCAATTATACTTGGCTTTTGGCCTTTCTCACTATCTCTACATGTTCTGAACTCCAAGAGGTAGCTTTCCTTGCTGATCCCTCGCATCTTCCACTCCTTGCAGGCTTTCTGCTTTCTCTTAATCACTTGTCTGAGATGCTTACTCATCCCGCTTGGTCTACAACTCTTGCCTATGATTTTTTCCTCCTTCCTTGGGATGCAGGCTTCAGATACTTCAAATCAAAGTTGCAGGAACTAATTCCAAACCTCCTCCACCTTTAGAGCCATGAGTTCTTCAGTACAGTCCACTTCCCCAACTAACTCCCTTAATTTTTTTAAGTTAGCCCTTTTGAAGTCAAAAACCCTCATTACAGATCTATTTTTGTTTATCCTTCTATTTAGTTTGAACTGAATTAGCTCATGGTCGTTCGAACCAAGGTTGTCCCCTACAACCAGTTCTTCTGTGAGGTCCTCACTACTTACCAATTCCAAATCTAAAATGGCATCCCCTCTTGGTGGTTCAGTAACTATTTGGTGAAGGAATCCGTCAACTACCATATCCAGGAAAATCTGGGCCCTATTATTACTACTAGCACTGTCCTCCAGTCTATATCTGGGAAGTTAAAGTCTCCCATAATCACACAGTTCCCAGTAGTATTTACTTCATTAAAAGCCTTAAAGAGGTTTCTATCTATGTGCAAATCAGATCCTGGTGGTCTGTACCACACCCCAAGCACTATATCCCAGGGGAAACTTAGGTAGTTTTCTTCCCCAATGTGATTTTTACCCAGACTGACTCTGTCTTATCAATTCCATCACTTCTAATTTCTTTACAGTCTACCTCATCATTGATATACAATGCTACTCCACCACCTTTGCCTTTATATCTGTCTTTCATAAACAGCACATACTCTTCAATACTTGTACACCAGTCATGACTAATATTTCACCATGTTTCTGTTATCCCTATAATATCGGGTTTCACTTCTCCTACCAGTAGCTCTAGTTCCTCCATTTTGTTACCCAAGCTTCTCACATTGGTGAACAAACATCTTCATTTTTGCTGTTTGGCTTTACACATGTTCCTTACCTGATTTGGCACAGTCATTCTACTGCCAATGTCGCCTATTAGATTGGTATCTACACTACCCTTCCTCTTTAATGTCCATTCTGCTCCCCACTTCTGTGTCCTTTCTTACTTCATTTTCTCCCTCTCAATGCTAAAATCAGGCATAGAGATTACCTGGGCATCTCCCAATCATCTCCCCCAGTTCCCTAGTTTAAAGCTCTCTTAATCAGTTGTGCCAGCCTCCATCCTAGAAGTGCATTTCCTTCCCTATTCAGGTGAAATCCATCCCAAAAGAGCAGTCCTCTGTCCACGAATGCCTCCCAGTGACCAGACATCCCAAAGCCCTTCTTATAGCACCACTGTCTGAGCCATCCGTTGATCATCAGAATGTTGTCACGCCTTTGTTGTCCTCCTCTAGGGACAGGCAGAATCCCACTGAAGATCAACTGAGCCTCAATTTCCTTAAGAGTCTTCCCCAGCCGGGCATAGTCTCTTTTGATACATTCAAGCGAGAATCTAACTATCATTTGTACCCACATGAAGGGCAATCAGTGGATTTTTTCCTGTTCCTCTTCCGTCTCAGGTCTACATCCTGTACCTTAGCACCTGACAGACAGCACACCCTTCTGTTCTCCGGACCAGCTCTGGTTACAGGCCTGTCTGTTCTTCTCAGCAGGGAGTCTCCAATCACTAGACCTGCCTTTTCCTGGTAACAGTGTGATTCTCTTGCCTATCCCCTGTTCTTTATGTCTGCAAGTCATCTCGTCTACTATTCTCCTTTGCAATCCTCTGCAACCGTTCCTGTATCCATCCTCACTCTTATTTGGTGATATCTCTATTGGCTCATCCACTCTTTGTATAGGACTAGCTGCTCTTCTCTTCTTCCTTGCCCTCTCACCTTCAGCAACCATCTGTTGTGCCCCTTCTTCATTTTCCAACTCCGCAAACCTATTTCTAAGCTCTATTTCTTCTTCATTAGCCTGTCTTTTCCTCTGCTGGGTTCTTGCACTCACATGCTTAAACTGGCCTCTTTCCTCACCCAGCATTCTCCCCTCAGAGTTCATTGGTCCTGCTTCCATCTGCAGGTCTGGGGTTTTCCCTTCAGCCTCCTCATTCCTTTGCTCCATCATCTGCTCAAACCCCATTCTAAACTAAACCAAAGTTTCCACCTGCATCTCCAATCCTCGAATCTTCACTTCCATCAGCTCTATGATGCAACACTTCATACAAATGAAGCTCTTTTGAGGTACCCCCTCTCCAAGATCATATACATCCTGCAGCTTCCACATCCAGTCATCTTCATTGTCTCTTCCACTGCTTGAGTGACTACCATTGCCACCTCTGTATCTGTCATAACCTTTTCCCCTAGTTCCTGTCAGTGACACGCACAAAAACAAAAAACCCACCAAAACAACCCCCAGTGAGCATCCCAACAATACCAGAACACTACACACTCCCTCCCCAAACTTCCCTTGCAAACTCCCGTTTTCAGGTTTGTTGGCTGACTCCTGTGCCGCTGCCTGATTGAATAGCCTAACCTGCAGGTTAAATACCAGCAAACAAAGCTATCTACTTCATGGCACATGGGACAGAAGAACTTAGCCAGGTCTACACTTGAAACTTTTGTCAGGATAATATCATTTAGGGGTATGGGTTTATTTTTCTAAAACACATTTTTATGCCAGCCAAAACCCTAGTATACACACAGTTATACTGGCAAACAAGTGCTTTGGTTTCATTCGGGGAACCAGGTGTAAGCTATACCAGCAAAAGCGAATTTTTGCCACTAGAAGTGGCATCTATACTAAAAGTGTTTGCTGGTACAGTTGTATAAGCAAGCCTTTTTTAGAGTAAACCAAGCCTTAGCAAATGGCAAACAGATTTATGAAATACAGCATGTTCAAAATTGAGCTTTGCCTTTTTCAGCACAGTAACAGAGCTGATGGATAATGGAAATGTTGAGAGAGCTTGGAGAAAAAATATTGGTTAGATAATCAAAAAAATAGGAGGCTATGAGAACACAAGGGAGATTAAATGGGGTCCAAACAGGATTGGTTACTGGAGCTCATATTCCGTGCACTATTCATCATCAAATTACATTCTCTCTGCCATGTTGTTAGTGATGATACTGTCATTCATACACAACTAAAAAGGTTCAGCACATACAGCAGAACAGACAAATATGAGTGCAACAGGACAATTCTGACAGTGTGAAATGAGATTTCGTATAAAGACAGAGCTCATAATTCCTATTAGAAATCCCCTGGGGACACACTTTTGGAGTAGAACGATTTTTTTAAAACAACCCATACAGTGAGACATCTAATTTGGTACTTTCTCAATTTCTGCTACCTCCATCACCTTGATTTTATAACTGTCCCAAGCCACTCAATCTACTGTGCGCTGCAGACTGAAACATAACATGCAACATACACAGAATAGAAAACTATAGTGCATCTACAAAAGAAAAAACAGCACAGGCAAGATGAGGTGACGTGATGCAGTAGAAACAGCCCAGATGGGGAGAGAATGATGGCCAGTGGAAAAAAAATTAGGTTACAAAATTGTGCTTTGCACTATTTCAACTGTAGTGCTTCATTAACCTTAACAATTTTCCTGTGTTTCTACAGGACCTGCAATTGGAGGGAAAAATCTGTTGTGGAATGTAATTTTTTAGAAAAATCCACTCTATCCAGAAGTAAATAGTTGTGTGACTTAAGTCCCATCAGCAACAATATTCTACCATCTTTCTTACCACTCCCCAAAATAAAGAATTTAAGAGATATAGGTCATGTGCCATGGAAACACTCCTTATATTTGATTGTAACATACAGAAATTTAAGTTCTCTGAAACCTGAAATCATCATCTTGTTTTCTAATTTCTCTCAATTTCCATCTCCAGGTTTGCTGGATTCTCATGTGTCTATTTGTTTTCTTCTTCTCTCTTTATTTCCTCCTCTCTGAAAAGCTACTCTTTTTCTTAAATTTCTTTTTAAGTTTCAAGCCCTGCATAAATACCTCAAGCAAAATGTATGTTTGTTAATTGAATTTAGATTACAAATTGCATTTTGCATAACTACATTTCTGTAAGTACATCAAAAGCACTTGTCTCACGAGCGCAAAGTCCAAGGAAAAGTTAATTTCAAACTAAATGATCAGAACCCAAAAAGGCCAATAGCCATTTAAATACCAATCCTCAAACTCTTCATTTTTTCCCTTTAGTTCAGTATCTAAAACAAAGAGGAACAAAATGTTATCAAAATTCTCTTTTTAAAAACTCACTTTTGGCCTGAAAATGAACATAAGAAATTGCAGCTCAAAGGATTTCTTTTAATAGCAAGTAACTGAAAAAGGATATTTGATCTTTTTGCCTCCACATCTCTCCCTAACACACATCTCTTCCATTAAGCCTATTAACTTTAGCCCTGCTTTCCAAAGAAAAGTTATCCCTTTAAGCTAACGCTAACAAAATGTGTGCCATGCCTATCAGCCATTCACTTAGGCTATGTCTACACTGCCGGTGGCACCGCCAGCAGTGTAGGATCCATTTAGCCGGTTCGACTGAGCGGCAGTAAAGATTTGCTCAATTGAACCCAGAAGTCCAACTCTGTAAATCCACCCCAGCATATAGCGCAGCATCGACGAGAGGGCATTTCCCGTCGGCACAGCACAGTGGAGACACCGCAGTAAGTAGATGTTAGGAAGTCAACCGGAGATACACAGGTTACTGTACATAGCTTGCATATCTCCTGTCAACTGCCACCGAAATCCACAGCCAGTGTAGACTGGGCCTCAGTAGTTATTTCTGTTCCTCCGCTGACACTTTGCCTACTTAGGCCATGATCCTGCAAACTGATCAGTAGAGGGCAACCTCTGCATTCATATGGAGCTGATATAATTTGCACTGTGTGTGAAGGAAGGGTCTATTTGTATGGATCAACTTGCAAATTCGAGGCCTTCAACTGTAAGCTGCTTGGGGCTGTATATCTATACAGCGTACTATGTACCATTCTGGCACCACAATAATCAAATATACACTAACACACAATAGTACAAAGCATACATGAGCAGGGAAATTTATTTTCAAGACAGCCCTGAATAATTATTGGGACAAGGACTTGAGACTGAATTACACTGCAGGTACACTGAATGCAAGCTCGCCAATGCAGTCAGAAATGAGACAATTTAATTTTTGAAAGGTTTATGTAAAGAAATAGTTCTCTTGCAGGGCACAAGAGGTAATATTATCACTATTCTACACTGGTAAGTCTGGGAATACCGCAGGCAGTTCTGAACCAGACCCATCAAGGACCAAAAGCAAGGATTTACAGCCTTCATTCAGAATATGACCTACAAGGAGCAACTGAAGGAGCTAAAGAGTTTTTAGAGCTGGGGGAAGGAGATATTACTTTAAAAATGCCTAAAACAGCAGGAAAATAATTATTCACACACTGGACACCAAGGGCAAACCAGTAATGAGCTAAAGCTGAAAAACACTAAATTTAACTTTGATACCAAGGAAAAACTTGTTCTGAACACAGGGGTGGTGTTCTGCTGGAGCAGTTATGGCACTATCACAACACGTGTTTAAAGAAGGGTTAGATCAACATATTTAAAGAGAAGCATATGGTCAAAAGCATGCTAGGTTCTGATGTATGGATCTGTTCCAAGAGGACTCATTTCAATCTTGTCAACTGATATTTCAGTACTACGAATCTATTTGCCTCCAAAAGCAGTCACTCTGAGGGTTATACAGTAACTGGCTTTTATGAAAGGAGCTGCTGGTCTCAATCCAGTTCACAACAGACAAGCATACACATCACAATACACTCCATCATAATTGGTGCTAATTGGCCCCCTTATGACAGTCTCAACAGAGGCAAAAAAACCAGAAGAGGCATGACAATGAACTACCCTCCTGCCCCATAGGTGATCAGAAGCAGGGTGATGAAGCTTGGGCTGCAACAGCCTGTGCTGTGCTGTGACCATTCTGAGGAGGGAGGAATTCAGTCTCCCAGGCCATGAACTGGCACCTTGCAAGAACACTAGATCTTTACACTAAAAAAGGAGAACCAAACTGAGGTCTCACCTGGCTGGGGGCTGAACTAACCTCTGAGCCAGCCTGAAAGGAGAAGATCCAATTTAACTGGGAGAAAGTGGGTCCCAGTATTATAACATTAGTTTTCCTCCAGCACAAATTTGTGCTCTCTCTACCAGCTTCCATCTAAAATCTCAAAGCACTTTACAAACAATAAACAAGCCCCAAACCCTGTAAAGTAGAGGTTTATCCTCATTTTACAGAGAGAATAAATGACTTGCCCAAGGTCACCAAGTTAACCAGACAGTAGCTATTTTAAGGAAGTAAGTGACTTTTTCTCTCGACACTAGATTTATTTGTCCTATAACCAAGCTCAGATTTAAGTTTTACCACTATGTTCCTCAACGTACGTCTGCAATGCAGCTGAGAAGAAAACTGGGTTGAGTTTGGCTAAATGTTTAAAGTATCAATAGGCACAAATCTGCCAAGTTTGAAAAGTCTAGCTTTGGCCATCTAAGTTATGAAACCACACCATTTCTGATCACCCTTACAGGGTGTTGGTTTTTCCCCTGAGCACTTAACCAGGAAAAAAAAAAAAAAAAAAAAAAAAAAAAAGCTAGGCAAATTTTGATCAGCTTTCAGTAAGAATCTTTGTGCTATGTGTGGACACTTCAGCCCAAAAGGAAGGTTTGAGAAAGTTATGAGCAACTGAAAGTGGAAGATTACGAAAGGACATTGAATACCTAACTACAGAGACTGCTGTTAGCCACTGCTTTGATGCACATCTATACACACACAGAACTGTTCCTAGGTAGAACAATTTCCAAAATATCCCCTCCCACAAGACTTCAGCAGGTCTTAAGAGGTGGAGTGCAGCTGTCTGAAAATGGCAGACTCCTGCAAACCAATCTAATGGGGCTGAGCAGTGAAAGGTTTATCTTTAAAGGGAAACTAGCAGACTTCAAAAAACTTCTCCATAGACAAGAGCTGGCGGGGTTTACAAAAAAAAACACACAAAAGCATCCCCCGTTAGCAAGGTCCATATTCCCTTCTTGGTTAAGCCTAGCATATCAGAATCACACACTGGCAGCAGAGTGCCTATCAGAGCACTTCATTAGGTAACAGGATCCAGACACAGGGAGAAAATAGCGGATAGCGGCTGGTATCTAAGAGGGGTGGTTAAACTATTTTATTTCTCACTAGTCAACACTTGCCTCTCTTTCAGACACACTGAACTGGAGAGTAGAAGTAGAATCAATAGGACATTGTGCTAAACCCGACTGCAGCTTTACTTAAAATAGCTAACATTCATCCAACCCCATCTCTGCCTCTACGCCAGTTCCACCATCTATTCTTTTTCCTTTATTGCACACAGCTTAAGCCCTCAGTTCTTGTGTAAAACAGTCACGACCAAACTGCATAAAAGCTTCCTTTGAGACCCTCTAGTTCCAATCCCCACCACCACCACAACTCCCCTACACTTTAAGATTAAAACAGCCTTGAAAAGCTGGTCATAGGTGATGTTTCTTTTATTAGCATGCACGGCAGACTTACAATAAGAGCAGCGTCTGCTTCTGCCGAATTTTAGGCACATTTGTGAGAAAGGGATTCCTTTGGAGAAGAGTTAAGAATTTTTCTTTGCTGGACTCTGAGTTTTTAACAGCCCCATAACACAGTTAAACAGGCAGCAACTTCAGTGCCTGGCTGAGTCCCACTCAGCTGCCAGATCTGTCACTTTGAAGCTCACCGTGCTACACATATGGAATTCCAGAGATTTAAGACTGTCTGGGAACCAAGAATCTACCCTTCACATTCGTACTACAGCAATATTCCACTATCCCCCAAACTAAGAGTAGCTGCCACCTGCTCTTGCAGCCCAAACAACCAGCACAGTGGTCAAGAGTTACACTAGCCACAGTAGAAAAAAAAAAGGGAGAGATATCACAAATTAACTAGTAAAGTACTACTGGGAGCACAGAGGGCCATAGGCCAGAAAAGAAAGGCCATCACATTCTTCTGAAGCACCTATTGGTACAGTGAGGCAAGAGTATGTCTTGAAGAGACCAATCAGCAGTATGTTTGAAAGCAGATGTGAGCACTCCTGCCACTGGGTGTGTTTTGAAGTGGTGTATCTAGGGAGTGAGAGCATTGCCCTTTCTCCCATCTCCTATTTCCAATGTTAGCAATGATCATTTCAGTGGCAAGTCATTTGAAAAAAAATCATCCCTTCAGTATATACAATATGAGCTTCTAAAAACAAGGGGCCAGATTCATATCTGGCATAAGCAGAAGGGATCCACTGATATCACCAGAGGTGTCTGCTTCCCTCCACTCATAAAACAAGGTTACTTACCAGTAACTGTTGTTCTTCGAGATGTGTTGCTCATATCCATTCCAATATAGGTGTGTGCGCGCCCCGTGCACAGATTCCCAGAACTTTTTTCCCTAGCAAGCCCCGCAGGGCCAGCTCAGGCGCCCCCTGGAGTGCCGTGCTCATGTCGCGGTATAAAGGGCGCTGCTGGCCCCGCAGGTCCCCAGTCCCTTCTTTCTGCCGACTCCGACAGTGGGGATGGGTTTGGAATGGATATGAGCAACACATCTCGAAGAACAACAGTTACTGGTAAGTAACCTTGTTTTCTATCTTCGAGTGATTGCTCATATGCATTCCAATATAGGTGATTAATTAGCCATACCTTGGAGGTGGGTAGGAGTTATCGGTAACCTGCTCTTGACAGCATGGCTCTGCTGAAACTCGCATCTTCCCTCGCCTGCTCCACGATGGCGTAGTGCGACGTGAACGTATGAACCGATGACCAGGTCACTGCTCTGCAGAGGCACCCACTCCAGGAAGGCCGCGGACAAGGCCTGGGCTCTAGTTGAGTGTGCCCTCACCACACCTGGAAGGGGCACTCCTGCCTGCTCGTAACAGGCTTTGATGCAGGCGGTAATCCAATTGAGATTCGCTGGGTGGAGACCGGTGAGCCTTTCATCCGGTCTGCCACTGCCACAAACAGTTGTGATGATTTCTGGAAGGGTTTGGTCCGCTCAGTGTAGTATGCCAAGGCTCGTCTGACATCCAGCAAATGCCCCCTCCTCTCCTCTTCGGAACCGTGTGGTTTAAGGAAAAACACGGGAAGGAAGATATCCTGGTTACAGTGGAACTGAGACACCACCTTAGGCAAGAAAGCCGGGTGGGGCCTCAGCCGAACCTTATCTTTATAAAACACCGTGTATGGGGGCTCCGAGGTCAAAGCCCTTATCTCGGAGACCCTCCTAGCCGATGTAATGGCCACCAGGAAGGCTACCTTCCAAGACAGGAGGAGTAGGGAGCATGTGGCCATGGGTTCGAAGGGGTGTCTCATCAACATGGTAAGCACCAAGTTGAGATCCCAGGGGGTACCGGGTCCCGGACCTGAGGGAAGGTCCTTTCCACCCCCTTAAGGAACCTAACTGACATAGGGTGGGAAAATAGGGACCGCCCTTCCATCGGCTGGTGGAAGGCCGAAATGGCTGCCAAGTGTACCTTCAAGGAAGCCAGAGCTAGGCCCTGAAGCTTAAGATGTAACAGGTATTCCAAGATCGCCTGTATAGGCAAAAAACCTGGCGGTATACCCCTAGACTCCGTCCAACAGGTGAACCGCCTCCACTTGGCCCTGTACGTAATCTGTGTGGACGGTTTCCTGCTACTCAGCAGAACCTGTTGGACTTGCAAGGAGCAGGCTCTTTCTCCATCCATTAGCCACAGAGTCTCCATGCCATCAGGTGGAGGGAGTCCAGGTCCGGGTGCAGCAGGTGCCGCTGGTCCTGGGAGAGCAAGTTGTATCGCCTGGGTAGTGGAATCGGCTCGGAGACAGAGAGGTTGAGCAGCATGCTGTACCAATGCTGCCTCGGCCATGCTGGGGCAATCAGAATGATGTTCGCTTTGTCCCTCTTGATTTTGAGGAGGACTTGGGGCAGGAGCGGGATGGGGGGAAATGTGTATATCAGACCCCCCGCCCAGCTTATAAGAAACGCGTCGGACAGGGAGCCCGGCTCGCGACCCCTGAGCGAGCAAAACCTCGGGCACTTCCTGTTCCAGGCTGACGCGAACAGGTCTAGTTGGGGAACACCCCACTCTTGGAAGGTTGAAGTCACTATGTCCTGGTGTAGTGACCAGTCGTGTCAGGGTGAAAACGACCTGCTGAGGTGGTCCGCCTCGTCGTTCCTGACCCCGGGGAGGTGAGAGGCCAACAAATGAAAATCGTACCTCACAGCAAAGTCCCAGAGGCGAATGGCTTCCTGGCAAAGGGCCGAGGAGCACGCCCCCTCTTGTCTGTTCACGTAAAACATGGCCGCCATATTGTCCATGAGACCTGGACCACCCTGCCCTTCAGGAAACTGAGGAAAGCCTTGCAGGCCAAAAGGACTGCTCTGAGCTCGCGTACATTGATGTGCAGAGCTCTCTCCTTGGGTGACCATAGCCTTTGGGTGCCCTGGTTGCGACTGATGGGGGCTCCCCATCCCACATCGGATGCATCTGTGATGAGAGTCACTGACGGGGCCAAGTCTCTGAACGGGACTCCCTTCATCACTTCCCTTGGGTCCCTCCACCAATTGAGGGATGACAGCACCTGTGGGGGAACCATGACCACTCTAGTCAGAGAACGTCTGTTTGGCGCATATACCGAGGCCAACCACGCCTGAAGAGGTCTAAGCTTGAGGCGAGCCAGCCTCACCACATATGTGGAGGCTGCCATATGTCCCAACAGCTGCAGACAGTGTCTGGCCGTCGTCGTGGGGGACTGTGGAGATCAGATATAATGGCCGCCATTGCCTCAAACCGAGTCTGTGGGAGGAAGGCCCTGGCCTGTACAGCATCCAATGTAGCCCCAATAAAATCTGCACCGGGGTGAGTGTGGATTTCTGTTCATTAATAAGCAGCCCCAGTCTGGTGCATGTTGCGCAGGTGAGCTGTAGACTGTTCCTCACATGGGCCCTGGACTTTCCCTGGATCAACCAGTCATCTAGGTAGGGGAAAACCTGTATCCCACTGCAACGCAGGTGGGCTACCACCACCGCCATGCATTTTGTAAAAACTCTTGGTGCTGAGGAAAGACCAAAGGGCAGGGCCCGAAACTGGTAGTGGCGCCCCACTACCATGAATCGTAGGACCCTCCTATGGGCAGGTAATATGGAGATGTGGAAGTACACGTCTTTTAGATCAAGGGCAGCGTACCAGTCCCCTGGATCTAGGACCGGAATGATGGTGGCGAGGGAAACACCATGCGGAACCTGATGCATCTGATATACTTATTCAGACGGCGTAGGTCTAGAATGGGTCTGAGCCCCCCCTTTGCCTTGGGGATCAGAAAATACCTGGGATAGAATCCCCGCCCCTCCTTAGTCACTGGGACTTCTTCCACCGCCGCAAGCTCCAGGAGGGAATCAATCTCCTGTATCAGGAGCTGCTCGTGGACAGGGTCCCCGAGGGGGAACATCCTAGGGGGGGAGTCAGGAGGGAAGGCTGTAAGTTGGAGGGTATAACCCTTGGCAATCACCTCCAGGACCCACCGGTCCATAGTAATGGCTTCCTATTCTACATAGAAAGGTTGGAGCCTTTCTGCAAATGGTCGGTTAAGATCCAGGGGAAAAGGAAGAGTGCTACCCTCGTGCACAACATCAAAAATGTTTATTTGAATTACCCCCTTTGGAAGGCCCCTGCTGGCCCCCAGCAGAGGACCCTTGCCGGCCTCCTCTGTTGGGTCCACGGTAGCGCTCCCGACCGCTCCTCAGTTGGGCGGGTTGGGGAGCTTGTCTTGGTGGGGGCGGCAGCTGCCTCTGGGCTTGAGGCTGGGACTGCTGTCTCGCGGCCTGGGGGGTATATAGCCCTAGGGATTTCAGGGTAGCCCGCGAATCCTTTAGGGCATGCAGTTTCTCGTCCGTCTTTTCCAAGAATAGCCCGGAGCCATCAAAGGGGAGGTCCTGTATGGCCTGTTGGACCTCTTGGGACAGGCCTGACGCTTGAAGCCAGGAGCAGCGGCGCATGACGACAGCTGAAGCCATAGCCCTGCTAGCTGTGTCCACCGCATCACTGGCAAACTGCAAGGCTGCAGTCGCCACAGCCTCCCCCTCCTGTGTCACTGTGGCAAAATCCGCCGCTTGGTCAGGCGGTAAGGTTGACACAAACCTCTGCAGCGAGGCCCAGAGGTTAAGATTATATTTTCCTAATAAGGCCTGGTGGTTAGCTACTCTAAACTGCAAGGTTGCAGTAGAGAAGATTTTCCTCCCGAATAAGTCTAGCTTCCTCCCCTCCTTATCCCTGGGAGTATTCCCCTGTTCCCCCTGGCGGTCTCTTTGATTGGCTGCATCAACCACCAAAGAGCCTGGCGTAGGGTGGTTGTAAAGGAACTCAAAGGGTTCTTTGGGTACATAGTACTTCCCTTCTACCCCTTTAGACGTAGGATGTACTGAGGAAGGGGTCTGCCAAAGGTTCCTAGCGATCTTCATGACCCTATCATGTACTGGGAGGGTTGCTCATGAAGGGCCCGCAGACCCTGAGGGTCCAAAGAGGGGGTCCTCCTCCTCGGACATGAGTTTAAACTCCATGCCCAAGTTCTCAGCGGCCCTCTTCAGGAGGTCCTGAAGGGTGCGGAAATTGAACAGGGGGGCTCTGTGATCCCTGGCCGCAACATCGTCCAGAGACAAGGAGGAGGATGGAGGCATGGGTCCCGTAGAGGGTCCTTCCTCCGGATCAGAATCACCTTCTGAGTCATGCCCCTGTGTTGTTTTAGGTAACACGGGTGCTGGTGAGGCCACCGCAGACTGTAGAGATGCCGAGCCTTGGGCCACTGGAGCATTCCATGGTCCCCAATATGGCCATTGTCACAGGCCTTGGCCCCATCCCGGTGCCTGGACAGGTGGAGGCTGATGCATCGTGGCATGCCGGCACCCTGAACCCCCAGAGCGTCACTTGCCACCCGGTATGGAGAGCGGCTGCGCGACGGGGATGTTGACCGGCGCTGACGTCTCCAGTGCCGGCGGTAGGACAAGGCTGGAGAAGAGGACAATGAAGTCGTGGACCTGCCCCTGCATTGAGACAACTTGCGGTGCCGCTTACCCCCTCGGGAGCGGCGTCGGTGATGGCTGCATGGAGCAGATCCGGACCGCATCGCCATCGGTGCCAGGCCCATCAGTGCCGGGCCCATTGGTGCCGGAAGAGGCAGTGGGACCGCGAACGGTACCGGTACCGTAGTTTCTGGGACCGGCGTGGAGGACGGTTCCCGGATCACCGGTACCCCCGATGCCGATGGTCGCGGGCTGCTGTCCCTTGATCGACTGCGGCTGCAGGATAGGGATCTGGATCGGTGCCGGAGTGGGCTCCACACCGGAGTCTGCGAGCCCGAACTGCGGCCCTTGCCGGGTTCGGAGCTGGATCTTTGACGACCCCGGCGGCTGCCTTGGGACCGCGCACGGTGCCGCAGTGCCGAGGCGCTCAACAACCTAAAGTCGGAGCTCAGAGGGGAGCCGACGCTCTCCACCCTCCGCGATCATCTGGATGGAGACTTAGATTGAGGACGTCTCCACCCACCGGGGCCACCCAGCGCGGGTTTGCCCCGAGATGCAGGTCCCTTAGCCCTCGGCCGAGGGGGGGATGGAGGCGCAGGCATGGCCATGAGGGCACGTGCCACGGTGAACGCCTCCGGCGTCGACGGCCCTTGCAGGTGCACTCCCCCACCCCAAGGAGTCAGGGGAGGCTCCCTGCGTGGAGACACCAGTGCCGGAGTAATCTCCACGGCACATAGCTGGGGTGTCTCCTTGCTCACTCCCTGCTGTCCCGGTGGCAGAGAGGAGTCCCTGGGTGCGCTTCTTCTTCGGCACCTTCGTCTTCGGTGCCGGTGTTGGTATCGGAGGGGCGCTGCTCTGTACCGATGATACACTCGGTGTCATCGGAGACCGCGATGGTTCGGACGCTGGCCGGAGCGCGGACTCCATCAATATAGCCTTCAGCCTGTCTGTGCTGCTCTCCGAGGCACTGGAGGCAGCGGTCGTGTGGATCATTGACTGGAAAGGCTTTGGTGCAGAGATCACAGTTCTTAAAGCCTGTAGAGCCCAGCATGGCTCCTAGAATAGGAACTCCGTCAGGGGTACTTACTCTAACAACTTAACTACTATTAACAGCTACTTAACACTAAAACTACAAAAACCAGTTGAACAACAAGCTAGGGTATGAATGCTACTTGCAGACAGCAAAAGGCAGTAGTTCCAGCAACCGTCACAGGCGGAAAGAAGGAACTGGGGACCCGCGGGGCCAGCAGCACCCTTTATACCACGACATGAGCGCGGCACTCCAGGGGGCGCCTGAGCGGGCCCTGCGGGGCTTGCTAGGGAAAAAAGTTCCGGGAATCTGTGCACGGGGCGCGCACACACCTATATTGAAATGCATATGAGCAATCACTCGAAGATAGAACATGTTACATTTTATACCTGCAGACAGGTTAGGAAAAGACAGAAAAAGCCAGCTCCTACAAGTCCTTAATTTCAGGACAGAAAGCCTGGCATATTCCTTCATTATTGAAGTCAAATCCCAGAAAAAGGTGCTGGCTGAGTGAGAAGAATCCAGTGCACAATTATAGTTAAGAACATAAGGACTGCCATACTGTATCAGGCAAATGGTACATGTAGCCCAGTATCCTACCTCTGACAGTGACCAATACCAGAGCTTCAGGAGGAGCATACAGTTCAGGGCAATTTAGAAGAGATTCAACCCATTCACCCCTTCTGGCTTCTGACAGTCAGATGTTTAGGGCTGACCCAAGCATGGGGTTACATTCCTGATCATCTTGGCTAATCGCCACTGATGGACCTATTCTCCATGAACTTATCTAGTTCTTTTTTTAATCCAGTTATAATTTTGGACACCACAAGCTCACAGGGCAATGAGCTCCATGGGTTAATTATGTGGAAAAAGTACTTCCTCGGTTGTATTAAACCTGCTGCCTATTATTTACATCAGGAACCGTTCTGAAGCAACACAAAACTTCTCCAAACACAAGTAAAACCTCAAGCAAAAAGGTAGTAGTAGTACAACTCATATTTCCAATTTAACACCACTGCTTCTCCCATCCATATCCACCCAATCTTTGCTATGGAAAGTCAATCTTCTGTGCAGCTTCTGTGCTAACAGCCAAGTTTTCAATGTCTGATAGTCTACTGATGCCTTTTCTGAGTGATTCAGGCACACCAGATGAGATCAATTTGTCTCTGCATGAGCTAAGAACCTGAGGAGCGAAATATCAAAAGGTTATTTTCTTGCCTCTCTCTCATCCACTAAAATCTCAAGCATGATTGAGACCCAAAGTGTGCCACTCAGTATCAGCAAAAACAAGGCACCCACAACTTGTCTGGATTCCCCAGAGCAGATCAATCAGGAGCTTATTTTTTTCAATCCCTTCCCCTCAAGGGTTCATTTCAGAAAAAAAGCAGCAATGGCAAGCAACCCTCAGCTGTTCGGATCCAAAAATGAACAGCAGCTTTTTGTAAAACCAGACATACAGTGCTACAAATCACTATTCATGCCAGAGCTGGCCAAGGCTGCATGACAAACTAGGCAGATTGCATTCTGAATAACTCTAAAGCAAATGAAGCAGATCAGCTTCAGGCTAGTCATTTTCACTGCACTGTTACTCTTACTTTCTCTCTTTGCAGAAAGTGTACAGCATAACCTTGATACTGTGTATTCAGAGCACAGAGAACAAACAGCTGCTGTTCTCTTATCAGTGCTGCCAGTTATTCACACTCCCCCATACAATATACAGGGAGGCCACAGACCACATAAAATTAGCTACTCATGTGCATGTTGTAACATTTGAAATATGCCTGTTTCAAACCTGGACCAATGGCAGAGAGGAGCCAGGTGTTTTCCAAAGGCAGGTGAACTAGCTGGTGGAACACAATCCAGAACCAGAAAAATTAGACTCCACTTCCAACCGGGTATCTGTTTTTATGAAGAGACCCTGCCACACTCAGGCGCATTAGACAGCCTTACAAAATATCATGCAGCTTATACTTTTATTGTATTGTTTATCCCATCAGTACCAGTTATCAAGAGTTGTGGGCACAATTAATCTCTAACCAGATTCTTCCTCATGCCTAAATCCCATGGCAGTATCACTTACCTACCAAACTAATGTAAGGGCAAATGCAGAAGTGCTTTACTACTGAATGAGTCAGGCAAGCTAATTTTAGCATGGTAGTTTGAAGGGTGGTTGTTTTAAGTGGATGGCTCAGGTTTGGGGACCTGGTAATTAATTGTACATGGGGATTTTCACATCTAAATAAAAAGTTCAAATCCAGCCCAGGTCAGTAACCAAAAGTAGATACCATCTGTTGACTACTTGGTGACCAATGGAACATGAATTGGAGGTCTAGGAGCCAAATTTTTAAAAGATATTTAGGTGCCCAAAGATGCAGATGGGAACCTAGTGGGATTTCCAAAAGAGCCTAGGTGCCTAATTCCCATTAAAGTCAGTGGTAGGTAGGCATCTAGGCACTTCTAAAATCTCACTAGGCCGCTATCTACATCATTAGGAGTCTAAAAGCCTTTAAAAATCTAGTTCCAGGCCTGGAGAGATGTCACAAAACCCACTCATAATTAGCAATGTTATTGACAGTCTTAGCAGAGATATCTATATAGAGATATCTATATATAGATGATATAGATGATATAGAGATCATCTATATGGGATGATATAGCAGAGGTTAGTCCTGCTTTGAGCAGGGGGTTGGACTAGATGACCTCCTGAGGTCCCTTCCAACTCTAATATTCTATGATTCTATATGATCTAGAAATGACGGGACCATGGAAAATTAGTTATCCCCATTCCAGTTCAGGGTTGCAGCACACTGGTTGGGATGCGGGGAAACCTGCACGGCCACCTCTGCTGTTGCTGTAGATGCCAGTTTTCAAGGCTGTCAGTCCACAACCTTCCACCAGCCCTACATGAAACCAGCAATTCAATTTTCCTGTGCCTAGGACAAGGCACTTATGCAGTCTCCCAGTTTGCAATACCTAATGTCACAAAGGTAGTGCAGATCTCTCTTCCATGCTCTGGTGTGTGGGGAGAGCAGGAGGTTTAAGAAAAAGAGAGTGGGACATGGAGATGAAATTAGTAAAGCAGCTTTTAAAGGAAAGTGATGGAGGGTGTGAAACACATACCTTACCATAAGACTGTTATGGAGGAAGAGCTAACCACAAGCACATCTTTAACATTTTCAAGGAGGGAAAGACAAGATAAAGAAAGCAGATTAAAGTTTTATGAGATGTTGGTCAAACACAGGTTGAGAGATTTGCTTTATCAGAAACAGAGGTCTTAGGAGAGTCCTTCCAACATCTTAGGGCTTGTCTAATGTACAGTGTTGCAGTTGTGTCACTGTAGTGCTTAGTGAAGACACTACCTACACGAACAGAAGATGAGCTTCTCCCGTCATCGTAGGTACTCCACCTCCCCGAGAGGCAGTAGCTATGTCAACGGGAGAAGCCCTCCCATCAACAGATCACTGTATGCACCAGGAATGAGGTTGGTATGACTGCATCACTCAGAGGTGTGGATTTTCCACTCCCCTGAGCAGTGTAGTTATACTGACACAAGTCTGTAGTGTAGACCATGGCTTAGAGTAGGGACAAAGTCAGCCCTTTCCCCCCCCCCCCAATTGCTACAGGGAGAATCCTCTTACATTTATGCAGGAAGTCTTCAAACACTTGTTGCTCACCACCAGCCACAGAAATCAAACTGCCTTGGGAGGAATAAGCAGTTTAGCTGATCTTTGTACAGGCCTGCTTTAAGTGCAATTGACTTATAAATGAAAAACTGCAGATGTATGATGGATCAAACTCAAGCAATTTATCTGTGTCAGTTCACCCTAGCCTCAACACAAGCAAAGAAATTGTGTGTGTATAACAGACCCTTTCATCTCACCATTATGGCTAGCTACATTAAACAGATGTATAGCCCCCATCACTTCAGCATATATTGACCAACACGTGAGGTAATGATGAACTGGATTGCATATAATTTACTGCAGCAACTGAGAAGAGAATTCTTGAATCACATGCTCTAGGATTTTTCAAAGTATTGAGTTTTCATAAAATTCCAAGTTTAGTCCATTGCTGCAGTTACTGATTATAATTAACTCACCAATATCATCATCATGACATTTAAAATGACAAATAGTTACCCAACTCTTTTCATCAGTAATCAAAGCATCCCACAAGCACTTGATTAGAAATTACAGTGATTCAAACTCTATCACTCATCAATTAGGATCTAATTTGGATCAACCTGTAGCAACACTGATTCAAGCTTGTGCACTGATTATTGATCTGAAAATAAATATACCTGCTCAAGGATCTGGTTTGGAAGTCAAAAGCATAGTATTTGTTTTTGTGCTTTTTAAACGGCTTAAGTACAGATACAGTTCCATGCAGGTAACATGAGCTGCAGAACTTGGAGAAACTATGATGGAAGTGGGAGCTGCAAATTTTATAATTTCACTGTGAGATGAGAACAGAAATTTGTTCTGAAATGTACAAAGATTTGTACATTTGTTCAAAGATATACGGAATCTACTGCTAAGGTACAACTTTTAGGCAATTTGGAACTTAAATCTCCCAGTGCAAATAGTTAGCAAGACTTTTCTAATCTAATTTCTCACTCTTCCTACTTATTCACCCATCCGCCTTGCTACCAACTGCCTATACAGAGCTTGAAGAACTTTCTAAACAACTAAATACAAGGGAACTAAACTGACTAGCCAAAAAAGATACAAAAGATGTGGTGGGACTCCACTGTCCAGCGACAATAATCAGGTGAGAAGCCTATCCTTCCTATCAATTGTTACTGAAGGGGAGGGTGCCGAGAATCGTACCAGGGTGCTGCCTGGAAGGTCCAATCAACCTCTGGCTAGTAGGTGTAGGACAGGGTTTCTCAAACTGGGAGTCGGGATACCGCAAGGGGTCACGAGGTTAATATGGGGAGTGGGGGAGTTGTGAGCTGTCAGCCCCCATGCATGCCAGGGCTGCATCTGTCAGCCCTGTGCATGGCTGACAGCCAGAGTCCTTCAGAGCTAGGTGGCCAGAGAACAGCGGCTACTGACCAGATGCTCTGAAGGCAGTATCACCCCCAGCAGCAGTGCAGATGTAAGGGTGGCATGACATGGAGGAGCAGGTGGTATTGCACAGAGGGTTGTCGCTTGGGGGGGAGGCGGGGGGATCATCGCAGCCTGAAATATTTTCAAAGGGGATCCCAACAAAAAAAGTTTGAGAACCTTTGCTGTAGGATATATTTAATGCTTCCTTCCAAACCCAAATCAGCTACTATAAGAGAGGGAACATTCTCTCCATTAGTTCCTCCCTCCAACTCCTCAGCCTTTTGGCTGTGGTGACTGGAGTGTGCCTTCGCTGTTCTACACCTCCTTAGGTCTCCTGGCTGTTACACAAACCATATGTCTGCTTTTCCGTTCTTCCCACAACCTGTTTCGGGACCTCCTCCCCAGTGAATACCTCCCACTGCCAGCCTCTGCTACTGCTCAGGACTTTCTCCAAGCAACAGCAGACAAACTGACACTGTACTTGTTAGTTTCACTGTTGCCCACAGGGTTCTGAATAACAGCTGCAAAAGGAAAAGCTTTGAACAGAAGTACAAGCAGTAGAGCTGTCTGCAAACTCAAAACTACTCTGCATTGGTTTACACTCTGCTCATGTTTGGAAGATTTTCTTAGTGACCATAAGGACTAGAAAAGTGCTTTTTTCAATGAAAGCTTAAATTCCATGCAAGTCCCTCAGGAAAGCTTATTTGCCACAGACAAGGTGATTTTCAAGCCCCGATAATAGCCAGAATATATTTGACCAACGAGAGAAAGCAGTTGTTTAGCATGATAAAGGGACGAGGTATAAAAACAAAGATTACTTACCTGTAACCGGAGTTCTTTGAAATGAATTCTGCATATTCACACACATGGAATAGTTCCAGGCTCCACAGTTCCTTGCCTACACTGTGGTATTCCCAGCAAGCCAGACTTCCTGAACATGCCCATGTCTGCGCTTTGCTTTCTCTCCAAAGCTATGAACAGTGTAACTGTTACCAGCAGTTAACAGTTACCACCCACATCTTTCTAAACAAGCACACTTATTCTTAAGGTGAAAGCATTACAAAGAAACCATATTAAAAACAATAGAAGAGCCTATATGCATGCTAAAAAGCTTACAAGAAATCACCCCAACTCCAACCTCAGGCTCTGGTAGATGTCAGTTCTTCAAAACCCATAACTGGGTTTTTCCCAAGCTTACAAGTTCATCACTGTCTCAGATTCAGAACCAGAACCACAAGCTAGGCAGTTCATCCATTTCTTTATACAGTTTGGGCCTTTGATCTTCAGTCTCCCAGAATAGGTAATTGGCAGGCAAAAATCTTCTCCTCAAGACATAGCTTCAAAAGGCACAGTTTTTGCATAACCAGTGGGGAATTTGCATTAACCGCCACCTATGTATTCCGCAGGAAATCCACTTAACACTTTGTCCCAAAAGTCCATTTCTTGTCTGGCACATTTTCAACATAGTCCTTTGAACTTCCAGGCCTCACATCACATCTCCCCTCTTCAAAGGTTACTTACAATCCTGGCCCACATAATACATAAACTTTGCATTTAATATGAAGGATCCTGAATATAATTAAACTTAAGTTAATAAGGTCTCCCAAGGAGATAGTAGGAAATTGCCATATCTGTCATAGCTATAAAAGGGGAGTGGGCGCTCCAACTATTCAGTTCCTTCCCCTAGTCCCCAGTTCCTTTGGTAATCTGGATTCCAAGAACAAAGGAAAGGTGGGCGGGAGCATGAATCTACAGAATCCCCCTTTTAAAGAACTTCATTCACAAGTAAGTAACCTTCATCTTTTTGAATGTCCTCTACATATTCTCATCCACAGGATAAACTAACAAGCAGTAATTCGGACCCAAGATGGGAGGAACAGGGAGTTCTAATAAAATATGGACTGCAATACTCCCTCACCAAATTTTGCATCTCACATAGATTCTAAGTTTAATAAATAATGCTTAGTAAACGTGTGGATTGTACTCTACATTGTTGCTCTCATATTTCTATTAAAAGGCATATCTCTAGAGAATGAGATAGAAGCTGCTTTTGATCTAGCAAAATGAGCTTTAATTCCCTCAGGAAGAGGGAGATCCATTATCTTCTCAGCTTTTTTTTAATACATAGTCTAACTGATCTTGAAAGAGTCTGAACAGTGACAGTTCTCCTTCATTCCTCTTTTTGTAAGAGAAATGAATTGGGAGATGGAACTAAGCATTTTAGACTATCTAAATAGAAAGCTAAAGCCCTTCTAACATCTACTGCATGTAATATAAGGCTCACTCTCTTGAGTGTGAGGTTTTGGGAAAAATACCAGTAACATTACAGATTGATTTATATGAAAATCTGAAATTACCTGTGTAAGAATCTTGGATGTATACAAAGAATCACTTTAACCTTTGCAAAACAGTTAATGGCAGGTCCACCCTTAGCGCGTGTAATTTATTTATGCACCTTGCTGAAGTCATAACTATCAAGACGGAATGGATAAAAAGAACCTTGAACAGCTCCACATAGACTCAAACAGATATTTATTTAATTAATTGTGTAAGCACTGTGTTAAAATGCCAAGATGGTGTAGGATCCCTGACTGGTGGATAAAGATTAACACTTCAAAAATCTTTTGATTACATCATAGGTAGGCTTTGAAGAATTAGATTTTTAATTAATAAAACTTCAGTAAACTTCGATTTCACCATACACACAAGCCAACGAAAAAATATTTCCGTCAATAGTTGAAATTTACACAAAAGGCAAAGTAGGAAAAGTGCTGCTTGAGCACATATTCAAGTTTCATTTGAAAATATTTACTTTGTATATTTTGACATGTGATGTTGTCAATTTATGATTTAATTGTTATAAAGCTTTAACTTTTTAAATCTCAACATCTACTTTCATTAAAAATTATTGTGTGGAATCCCCCCTTGAATTAATTAGTACATTTTGCACTTCTAGAGAACAAGCCTGTTCTAGTAGTCCCAGAGTCTTTCCGCGGCCGCCCCCCCCCCCATATAGTTAGGTGAAACAACTAAAGATCCAAATTGTTTCTTTTTTCTGTGTCAATAAATCCAATAATAATAGCAGAGATTTGTCTGATGCTCTAGATAGGTAAATTAAGTCTGGATATCACTGCTATACCAGCCTATACCAGCACTATCAAAATTACTCTGGGTTTCTCTAGTTTTATTTTGTTTAACACTCTTTGAATGAGGGGAAACATACTTAGCCCTTGATGCCTGATACTGAGTCTTTGTCTCTTCCCATTCACAAGCAGAATCTTTAAGAACATAAGAATGGTCATATTGGGTCAGACCAATGGTCCCTCTAAGCCCAGTAGCCTGTCTTCCAAAAGTGACCAGTTCCAGAAGCTCCAGAGGAAATAAACAGAACAGGGCAATTATAGAGTGACCCTGTCATCCAGTCCCAGTTCTCACAGTCAGAAGCTTAAGGACACCCAGACACGGGGTTGCATCCTTGACCATATTGGCTAATGCCATTGACAGACCTATCCTCCATGAATGTAGCTAATTCTTTTCTGAACCCAGTTATAGTTTTGGCCGCACCAGTCAAGATTTTATAAACCTTTATCATATCTTCTCTTAGCTGTCTCTTTTCAGTCTCTCCTCATACGGAAGATGTTACAAATCCCTAATCATTTTCATTGTTGTTCTTTTTAACTTCTCCAATTCTAATACATCTCTTTTGAGATAGGGCAACCAGAACTGAATACAGTATTCAAGGCATACCATGGATTTATATAATGGCATTATGATAGTAATCTGTTTTATTATCTATCCCTTTCCCAATGTTCCTAACATAGTTAGCTTTCTTGACTGATGCTGTACATTGAGAAATGTTTTCAGAGAACTATCAACAATGTTTCCAAGATCTCTTTCTTAAGTGGTAACAGCTAAATTAGACCCCATCGTTTTGTATGTATAGTTGAGATTATGTTATTCAATGTGTTTTACTTGGCACTTATCAACACTGAATTTTATCTGCCATTTTATTGCCCTGTCACCCAATTTTGTAAGATCCCTTTGGAACTCTTCGCAGTCAGCTTTAGACTTAATTATCTAGAGAAATTCTGTATCATTTGCAAACTTTACCATCTCGCTGTTTAAACTCTTTTCCAAATCATTTATGAATATGATGAACAACACTGGTCTCAGTACAGATCCTTTGAGGATGCTAGTATTTACCACTCTCCACTGTGAAAACTAACCACTTATTCCTACTCTTTGTTTCATGCTTTTTAACTAGTTACTGATCCATGAAAGAACCCTTCCTCTTATCCCATAACTCCTTACTTTGCTTAAGAGCCTTTGGTGAGATACCTTGTCAAAGGCTTTCTGAAAGTTCAAGTACACTATACCTACTAGATCATCCTTGTCTACATGTTTTTTGACACCCTCAATGAAGTCTAATGGATTGGTGAGGTATGATTTCCCCTTACAAAAGCCATGAGTTTTACAAAAGCTCTGATGCGCTTCTTGTTGCTTCTGGAGGCAAAAACAAAAACAGAAACTCGATTACAGGGGCCTCTACAAGTTGAAGAAATGTGATACCACTTCCTCCTTCAGTAACCACTAGTGTATCTAAGAGGTTGACCCACTCAGATAGCCTGCTAAGATCTTTAATTCCCCTGATACATGAACTGCTATCGGCTGAATCTTGTGTTATGCACAAAGTCCACAGAGACATTACCTCTCTGTACAACTGTAGAGAATTAGCCTTGCCTATTTAGATAATATAATGCTGTCTTATTGTCTGTCATCATTTGAACCACAGTGTCTTACATGAGGCAGAAGTGATTTTAAAGCCCATCTTATTGCTCTCAATTCCAGAGCACTGAAGTTTTTCTCCCCTAGTGACCATGCTCCCAATCATCAGATTGTTACCCAAACAAGTCCCCCATCCCAGAACAGATACATCTGTGGTAACTAGTACCGATGGCATAGGAAGACTGAATGCTATACTCTGTTACATTTAAACCAATCCATCCACCACTTTGGTGTTGTTAACACTTGCTGTAGAATTATCAATTTTTGATGCATACTGTCTATGCGTGATTTGTAGCTGCTCAGTAACCAGTGCTGTAATTCCCTCATTCGGAGATGAGTGGGGGGTGGTCAAAGAAGTGGTCGATGCAAAAAGGCCTTTCAATCAAGGCAGGTGAGTATTGTCTGTTGTGGAGACTGCAGGAGCAGAAGTATAGCTGATTTTATTTTTACAAACGCTCTGACCACCATGGAGTTCAATATGGTCCCTATGAAAGGAATCCTCTGTGCTGGACACACAGTGATTTTTCCTAATGTATGCGTAAATCCAGATTGGCAAAAAGTAAACACATCTACTTCACATCCCATATCACCTTCTTCCTCGATAAGGCTTTTATTAGCTAATCGTCTAAGTATGGCTATACAAAATTCCTATTTCCTTTCATATGCTGTCAGACAGACATTCTGTAAATATTCTGGAAGCCAAGGACAGACCAAAGTATAGGACTCTGTACTGAAAGTGGTCCTCTCCTACCATAAAATGTAGATATCTGCGATGACATGTCTTAATGAAATGTGCCTCTTTTAAATCCAAAGGCGCAAATCAATCCTGGAGGGAAAGATAAGGGGGTCACAGAAATTAGAGACAACATGCGGAAACAACATTTTTATAAAGTTATTTCATTTTCTAAGATCCAAGATGGGACCAAGGCCATCATCTTTTTTCAGAATCAAGCAATAATGTGAAAAAAGTCTTTCCCTTTGTGCTCACGAGGGACCTCTTCTGTTGCCTTTTATTGTAACAGGAAACAGACCTCTTCCCTCACGAGGTTCTCTTAAATTGCATCCCTGACTGGGGGGGGCAGGAGAGGGATAGGCTTGGGACAAGAAAGGGTTTTGAATTGTAGGGAGTAACCAAATGCAATCATCTCTAGAATCCACCTATGTGATGTTGTTGATTGTCGCTAACAGTAAAAGCGGGACAAGCGGTCCCCAAATGGGTGGGGAGGGATGTAAAAGTGTCTAATATGACTAGACTGCAACTGTGTCTTCAAGTCAAATCTGCTGTCTTGAAGAAAGGGTAGAAGACGTAGTTGCAGGCTTCCCCTTTTTATTGAGGTTTAAAAGGCCTCTTCTTTTGCTGATGTTGTATTTATGAGAATGATGTTGAGGCTGATAATTCCTTCTGCTAGGAGTAAGCAGTGGATAAAGAATGTGGGTATTGTCTTTGACACTTAATGCAGCCCTCCACTGATACTTAGCAACATTCTGCCCTTACACCAAAAGAGTATTTGCTAATTTTCAGTGCTCTTCAGGCAAAATATTCATGAAAGACACCGTCTTTCCCCACAGATATCGATCACCATCATGACTTGATAGTTCGCTATTCTCATGCCTAAAGCAGCTGAGGAAAATACCTTTCTTTCAAAAACATCCAGTCTCTTCCCATCTTTATCAGAAGGAGTACATTTAACTTAAGCACTCTGATCTGCTCACGGTAGCCTCTACCACCAGTGAAGAAGGATGAGTATGAAACATAGCAAGACCTTCCTGAGGAAACTAGTTCAGTTTATCAGCCTTTTTAGACATAGGCTGAGCTAATGAGGGTGCAATCCAAGCTGTTTTTGCTGGTTGAGAGAGTCCTTCCAATAAAGGAATAACTTTTTCTCGTAGCTGCTCATAAAATATCAACAAAAGACGTGAAGATTCCTCAGCATGAATCAAAGGAATCAATAATGCCCTTGTCATCTGACCCACTAGTTCAAGGAAGAGCACTGCACCATATGACAGCGACGAAGCCAAAGTCACTCCAGTCTTTCATCTGGAGAAGTTTAGTTCCTAGAGTCTGGATCTGACTCTTGGATCTCCACTAATTCTTTTTTCTCTGACAAAACATCTCTTACAAATGTAGAAGATCTAGCAGGACTGTGATGTACCACTGGATCCAACTCCTTTGGACCCAAAGCTTGAGTCCCTTCATGGTACCAAGTCAGCAAAAGTCTATTAATATACACTGGAATTTCCTGATGAGGTCCAGGAAAAGACCAAACCATCCTTTTTCCAAGGAGGAGCTTGATGCTCCAACCAAAACTCCATGCTCTGATCCAGCTGATAATACCTTTGACCATATAGATACAGAACCAGTAACTGAGTCGCTTCTAAGATCTCCTTTTCAGATCCATTTTCTGATCCAGAGTCATTGTTGGTTCAAAGGGAACAAGAAACAGTAATCTTCTACAAATGAATGAAAGATAATGGAGGAAAAACCTTCCTCTGGAGAGCCAGAGGGAGTCTGTGGTGGTAGACTTACAAGAGAGATCCTAACCTCATCTATACTCCTCCACTTCTCGGGAGGACTATCTATTTGAATCGGTGCAAGTAAAACCTCTGGTTTCTGTTCCAGCGACACACATGGATTCACTAGCAACCAAGACAGAGCCAGAGCCAGCTGATGAATCTGTGCTGTAACCACTGTTACGCTGTCTGGAGTGGCTCTCAACTGTGAGAGCTAATCCCAGGTCAGACAATCAGAAAACAGGGCAGACCCCACAAATCGGTGATATAGTCTATAATTAGATTTCATCAAGCCAACAACAAATATGAACTCCTGGATCACTATATTCGTTTTACCATGGAGCCACAGACAGTCTCCTTAGGCTCTCTTCCCACCCAGATAAACTGGACTGAGTGATAATGGTCACAAGCCAAAAATCACACCATTTCAGATTACTCCCTACCCCAAAGGGTCAGTCACTTACTCCACAGATCAATTGGTACTTTGGATCTTACCAAAGACAACGCTGGCAGCTAATTCCCTAGTAAAATAACTAAAGTTGTATTAGCAAAGAAAAAGAAATGAGAGTTATTGAGTGATTAAAACAGGTAAGTCCTATGTTTGTAAACCCAAAATGATACTCAGATGTCATAATCTGCTAGTTTTACATAACAGTCTCAGGGTTACCCAAAATAACTTTAGGAATCTCTGTCTTGCATCTAGAACTTTTCCCTGTGAGTGTCCAAATAGTTCAGAAATGAAGGATTTTTCCCTGAATTCATCCCTTTTATATCTTCTTCACACAGAAGGCTAGCTGACAGCATGGGCCTTCCTTTGATGGCTGTGTATGAGAAATGCAGACTGAGTCTGTGAATTCCCATTGTGAACTCAATGGGCCTTGCTTTGAAGTTAGCACTTTTCTTTGATGAGTGTAAAACGGGCTCCTGCCCGGTCTGGTCCTGGTGGCCCTTCCTTGGGCCCAGGCTTGGCGGAAGGCCACTGAGCCCTCCACCAAAGAGGGGATATTAGCATCCGCAAGCTATTGCCCCGGCCCTTCAGGCAGGGCGGGCGGGCGAGCAAGGAGTCTCTCACCCCGGCCCTTCAGGCAGGACAGGCGAGCAAGGAGCAGTGACCTCGAGTCAAGTGGGCAGTAGACGATATTCTCTCTTTGGGGGTGGCAAGGATAGGGGGGAGGGGAAGGGGACGCAGGCCCACCCAACTCCACTGCGTCCCAGCCCAGGGCCCTAGCAACGGCAAAGGCACTGCCACTCAGTTGGCAGGGCTCCCGCCGCAACACGCAGACTGGGCTTACCCCTGTTACAGCCACGCCTATGGCTGTCCCTGGGCTCCTTCCTTCCCGTATTCCCCAGTACCTGCGTCCGCCAGTTCCTCTGGGTCGCCGGGATACACCACCCAGGGTAGACCAGCCAGTCCCTCCTTGTCCACGGATGGTAGAGCGGGGAGCTCCTCGGCGAGGGGCAGCTCCTCCAGGTCACAGGGTTCTGGGTAGGGCTCAACCTCCGGCAACTCCTCCAAGTCTGGTCCTGCCTCCAGGGGTCCGGGCCAGCTCCGGGGGGAACTCCCAGCCCTCCGGTTCAGGGGGCTTGTCCCAGTCGCTGCAGCCCCGAGGCCGGGCCCAGTCTTTCGGGCCTGTAGGCCTCGGCCAGTCAAGTGGGCCCGGAGGCCCGATCCAGGCCTTAGAGGTGGGCCGCCGAGGTCGCTCCTGGGGCCTCGAGGCTGGGAGGCGGTTGCCTGGGGTGGAGGCCTGGTGCGGTTCGGCCCTTCGCTGCAGCCGGCGAGACAGCACATCTGCCTCCGGCGGCAGCCCTCTCCCTTCTGAGCCACAGGGCCTCCTTTTTGTAGCTGCAGTCCTTACGGAGGCTCCACTCCCCTTCTGCCGGGTTGGCTGGCTGGCAGGACCTATCAGTGGCCGGCTGCCCGGTTGCCGGGCAGGCCGTGCTGCCGGTCTGTTTAGGGTCTGATCATGCCCTTGTGGCCCTTCCTCGGGCCCAGGCTTGGAGGAAGGCTACTGCACCTTCCTACAAACCCCCTCCCCCCTTAAGTCCAGCCCCCAGTCTCCGGGGCTGGCCGGCTCTGGTGGGTCTAACCGGGATAAGGCATCCGCATTGGCATGGTTCCTCCCTGTGCGGTGTTCGACGGTAAAGGCGAACAGCTGCAGGGCAAGGTACCATCTCATTACCCGGGCGTTGGTCTCTTTCATATGCTGGAGCCAGCGAAGGGGGGCGTGGTCCGTAACAACGGTGAAGGGGCTCCCCAGTAGGTAATATCGCAGCGCTTCCAGAGCCCACTTTACAGCTAGTGCTTCCTTTTCCACCGTGGCATAACGCTCCTCTTGAGGGAACAGCCGGCGGCTTAGGTAGAGGATGGGGTGCTCCTCTCTGTCAAATACCTGCGTCAGTATGGCCCCCAGCCCAATGGCTGAGGCGTCCGTTTGCACTATGAAAGGTCGAGAAAAATCAGGGCTGTGGAGGACAGGCTCTTGACACACGGCCTCTTTCAGCATGACGAAGGCCCAGTTCTGATCTGCAGTCCATTGGACGCGGAGTGGTTGGTCCTTCCATAGGGCATCCGTAAGCGGTGCCGCAAGGGTGCCGAAGTTCGGCACAAACCGTCGGTAATATCCGGCCAGCCCTAGAAACTGCCTGACTTGTTTCTTGGTGGTCGGTCGCGTATATTCCCGCAGAGCTTGTACCTTGCTAATTAGGGGTCGCAGGGTCCCTTGGCCCAAAGTATAGCCCATGTACGTCGTCTCTCACCACCCAATGCGGCACTTCCGTGGGTTGGCAGTCGAGCCTGCGTCGTGGAGGATCCTCAGCACAGCGGCCACCTGGTTGAGGTGGTCGCCCCAGTCTTGACTATAGATTACAACATCATCCAAGTAGGTGGCAGCGTAATTTATATGGGGGACCAGGAGCTGATCCATCAGCCTCTGGAAGGTCACGGGGGCCCCGTGTAATCTGAAGGGCATCCGGATGAACTGGTATAGGCCGCTAGGCGTTACGAAGTCTGTTTTCTCCCGAGAGCCGGCAGCCAGGGGGATCTGCCAGTACCCCTTGGTTAGATTGAGCGTAGAGAAGTACTGGACCTCCCCAAGTCGGTCGAGTAGCTCGCCAATACGATGCATGGGGTACGCGTCGAACTTGGAGATTTCATTGACGCGCCGAAAATCAATACAAAAGTCTTTTCCTGAAACCGCCGTCTGTAGATCTCCGGGCTAATGTCGAGAGCGTCCATGATCGCGGCTCTCACATCGCATAGTCCTGGGCTTCTTCACTGCCCAGGGCCTGATAGGCTGCCTGGGCGACCCCAGTCAAGTAGGGGGCCAGGAGGATTGCACACTGGGCCGGGTCCCAACCCGCGGCCGTGGCCACCCGCTCGAATGTCACTAAGAACACCTCGGGGTCATCTGCGGGTCCCATTTTAGTGAGGTGTGGCTGAAGCCAGGTGACGGGCGAGCCTCGGCCTGAAGTCTCGTCCGGCCCGGGGCTTACCAGCCCCGTACGGCCAGTCAGCTGCTGCATGAGTTGCCGTTGGAGCTCCTGTTGCTGGGCCCCCAGGTCACGCAACAGTTGCTGCTGCTGGGAACCGAGCGTCTGCAGGACGTTTGTTGCTGCTGCTGTGCCTCGGTCCACCACTTAATCAGCTTCTTGGCATCCACTATGGTCGGGTCGGTCGACGCCCCCACTCCTAGGGAGAGTCGGCATTGGCAGCCCCCCTTTGCATCAGGGGAGGGTTGCCTGCATTCTCCACCACGTGTAGAACAGGCTCCTGCCCAGTCTGGTTCTGGAGGCCCTTCCTCGGGCCCAGGCTTGGCGGAAGGCCACTGAGCCCTCCACCAAAGAGGGCATATTAGCGTCCGCAAGCTATTGTCCCAGCCCTTCAGGCAGGGCAGGTGAGCAAGGAGTCTCTCGCCCCGGCCCTTCAGGCAGGGCGGGCGAGCAAGGAGCAGTGACCTCGAGTCAAGTGGGCAGTAGACGATATTCGCTCTTTGGGGGTGGCAAGGATGGGTGGAGGGGAGCGGGACGCAGGCCCAAGCAGTGGCAAAGGCACTGCCACTCAGTGGGCGGGGCTCCCACCGCAACACGCAGACTGGGCTTACCCCTGTTACAGCCACGCCTATGGCTGTCCCTGGGCTCCTTCCTCCCCATATTCCCTGGTACCTGCATCCGCCGGTTCCTCCAGGTCGCCGGGATACACCGCCCGGGGTAGACCAGCCAGTCCCTCTTCGTCCACAGGTGGCAGAACGGGGAGCTCCTCGGCGAGGGGCAGCTCCTCCAGGTCACAGGGCTCGCAGTAGGGCTCAGCCTCCGGCAACTCCTCCAGGTCTGGTCCTGCCTCCAGGGGTTCAGTGTCCGGCAGCTCCTCCAAGTCCGGGCCAGCTTCCAGGGGGAAACTTCCAGCCCTCCGGTTCAGGGGGCTCGTCCCAGTCGCTGCAGCCCCGAGGCTGGGCCCAGTCTTTCGGGCCTGTAGGCCTCGGCCAGTCAAGCGGGCCACCGGGGTCGCTCCTGGAGCCTCAAGGCTGGGAGGCAGTTGCCTGGGGTGGAGGCCTGGTGCGGTTCGGCCCTTCACTTCAGCCGGCGAGACAGCATGTCTGCCTCTGGCGGCAGCCCTCTCCCTTCTGAGCCACAGGGCCTGCTTTTTGTAGCTGCAGTCCTTACGGAGGCTCCACCCCCCTTCTGCCGGGTTGGCCGGCCAGCAGGACCTATCGGTGGCTGGCTGCCCGGTTGCCAGGCAGACTGTGCTGCCGGCCTGTTTAGGGTCTGATCGTGCCCTTGTGGCCCTTCCTCGGGCCCAGGCTCAGAGGAAGGCCACTGCACCTTCCTACAATGAGTAATTTAGCTACAGAGATGTACATAATGCAAATGCCTGCCATTAAGTAGGAACAGATAAGTGAGAAGAATACACATAACATTCCATTAGTTTTCATGACGTTCTAACACCTGAATTCACTCTTCATTAACACACCTTTGTTCTAGGGTTATTTAATTACCGGGTACCCAGAATATAGAAGTAATGTAATAAATAGCAAACTACAGGCAAAAACAATACAATCAACATCTTCTTTGATCTCCATCAGCAGAGGAGTGAATTAGTTTGAACCCATACTAACACTTAACATTTCTTTGATATTCACATACGAGTGAATTGTCCTGAGACTCTGGCATGCACTGGCATCTGGCCTGTCAGCATCACAACCATCATCCGCTGCAGTACCATATCAGAATCAGTCTTTGGATCCTCAGTATTTGGAGTCATATCCTCAGCCTACATAACAGGTTGTTTAATCTTCTCTTTTGGATCCAGCTCTTCTATATCCAAAACAATCAGATGGAAAAAGTGTCTCTTGGTTTTAGACTGAGTCTCCTTACTGGGGCCAGGTTCTTTAAATACACCCAGAACTGGTGGGCCTTTTTCACTTGAATTGCCTCTTACAATGGTTGACACTATAAAAGCCTTGTTCTTCTCTTATGGATTGGCCACGGAGAGAGTCTGATACCACTAGGTACTGTATGCAGCAGTCTTGATCTTGGGATCTTTTCCTCTGCCAGATTCCTTAGTGTTCGGTGCCAAAGATGAGAATTTACTTTTCCTTCCTCCAGACTTGCTCAAAGAGAGTATGTCCAACTGCCAGCAGCTCTGTCAGCGCTGCCAAATCGATGCTACAGGATCAATTAAGCGGGCAGCGCTCAATCAATCCCGGAAGTGCTCTCCAGTCAAAACCATAAATCGACCCCAACAAAAAGCATAAGGCTGCATTAACCAGAGGACATCTCCCATCAGCGTGGCATAATGGAGACACCATGGTAAATCAAAGTTAGTAAGTCAATGGGAGATACAAAGCTACACTACGTAACTTGCATAACTCCCATCGACTGCCGCCGGCAGTGTAGACCAAGCCAGAGACTATGACAGTCTGAGGCTCGTTGGAGGTTTATTGTCTCTCAGTTCCAGCCAACTCTGCTGATAGAGCTTTCTGGAGTAAGAGGGCTTGAAGCCTCTTCTGTTTTTCCTTCTTCGCTCACATCATGAATGTCAAGCAAAGCAAACATTTGGAAGAGGAATGCCCTTCGCTCAAACATGATAAATAACTTGCATGTGTTGGACACCAAAAACTCAGCTGTGCACAGGATTTAGCTCTTAAATCTGGGCTTTTTGGTCTTCAGTTATGTCATCTTGGCACCAAAGATTATTTTCTAAATTAAATCTAAAATTATAACCAACTATAACTGACTAACTCATAGTAATTGTACAGATTCGACAGTATTCCAGAACAGTTCCACCTTCGTTCAGCCAGTCATGGCTGGAAGGAACTGAGGCAACTGGAGCACCATACCCCTTTTATATTCTTGCCCAGGAACATTTGACGTTCACTGAATGAAGGGGTAAGGAAGGCATGTGTGCACTCTAACAAACACTGCTAGCTAGAATTCAACTGTTCAGGCTGCACCAGTCAGAGCATCCCATGAGTGATAATACACAGAGGACACTCAAAAAAGAATCAGATTCAGGTGGAGAATCAGGAAAAAAAATCCTAATGGTGAGATACTGGAATAGTATCTCAAGAAAGGAGATATATCACCTGGAATATTTAAACTAGTTTGAACAAAGCACTAGAAAATCTAATCCCCCTGTGCTGGCCTCCAGGGGATGAACCAGATGGCATCAGACCTATTCAGAAAGTTGCCTAGTCCAAACACTTCCCAATGCCACCTAGTCATAAAGGTGATTTTGTTTTAGGTAAGAAGAAAATAACATGATGGAAGGATTAGTCTACTTAGTAGCCATCACTTAAAAAAAACACATTATTGAGAACAGTAAGTCCAACATGAGGAAAAAATAAAGCATGAAGATTCCATAGTCACACTCAACATTCACAGATACAGCAAAATTTTCCTTAGCATATTTACTTCAAAGAAGAATCTAGTCCTCTTATACAAATTGAAAAGATGCCAGTGAGAATGGTTTGGCTGCATGCTGGTATTGTTTTCATTAATATATTTAAAGAGAGGCCAGATGGTAAGTTGGCTGTATTTACTGTTAAGGCTGTCTCACTTTTTCCATTCCCTGGCTAGACCTCCAACCAGAAAGACATGCCTACCCCCAATCCCTTAAAAATTACAAGTCTAGCAGACGTAATCACAATTAACTCTTTAGAGTAGTTTATTGGTGGGAAGTCAAGTTACAACCCTGATAAATTAGATTCTGGAACACTAGCCCTTTTAGTCCTTGCAAATCCACCAGTGCAATATTCATCTCTTACCGCTATTTCTGAAAGAAGGGGCATGACCATGATATATGCAGAAAGAGCTCAGTATCATACATCACTGCACTGGAGACGGAGCAAGAACTTGTGCCTCCAGGTTTTCAGCACCCGATTCTTGTTTTGTCAGGTCATTTCACCAGGATCTTAGCCATCTGGAAATGATGCAGAATGGATGGACTATGTCATGGAAATTCTCATTCCATTCACTTGGAAATTCTTGTTCCTTTTGTTACATCACCTTCTTCCAGCCTTCATTTTACTTTATTGTCTGTAACAGATCATGGCACTCCTGCATTCTTTTCAGTGTCTGACATTTCCTTTTTTAACTTTTCTACCCCTGCATTGTGGCATCTAACTCTTCCCTTATACCATTTCTTGTTCCAAAAATTCCACCTCATTTCTTTCCTATATTATTCCTTTAATCTCTCCATTTCCCCCATACACCCACAGTCACTCACTAAAAGGGGCTTGGAAACTTTACCAGACACCTGACAGAACTAAACCTAGATAAAAGAATGATACAAAAAGATACTGGACTGTCTAAAAGGACTGTCCAGATCCCCTCCCCACTTCAAATGGGAAAGAGGGTAGAATTCCACCCTAAGGTCCTGTCCCTGCATCATACTTGAGGCCCCCTCACAGGGTTGCTAATAGCGAGAAGCACATTCAGTCAATGTTATCTAACCTATCCCAGAGGTTCATGGTTGCTACAAGCTGATGTGAGCTGGGCACATGTGTCTGCTATTCTACCAATCACTCACTTTCATTTTTGGATTTTGCCAAACTTTAGGAGTTCACCTAGGAAAGTGTGCATACTGGGCATATAATGTCTTCAGCTGCAACAGGGTCCCAACCAAACTGTGTTATGCACAAAGTTTTCTACAGCACTTTTTCTTGGAGCATAACCGGACACTACCTTAATTTTTTAATCTATGTTTGCCTCATATCTTAAATTTCCAGCAGCTGATATCCAGATAAACTGGCTTAAAATGCAGCCAAATTCAGGGGCAGTAATAGGAAACCATCTCATGGCTTAGCCAGTGAAATATTTTTGCAGTGAAAATTGTAAGCACTTAATTTTAAATGCAAGCACTTCATTGGCTCAGATATGAGTCGATTTCCTTTCACATCCCCATAACTTTAAACAGCTGATAGAGTTATTGGCTTCTCCTAATTTCCAGTGACAGGAGAATTTAGGAATTCACCAGGGCACTGAATCTCCATAGGTGCCGAATCTGTGGGTGCTGAGGAACTCACAGAAAAAATAAATAATGGGTGTTCAGCATCTATTCAGCAACATAATGGAGATACAAATAAATCAGCAGACAGCTTTGCCAATCTAGTGCATATGCTTTAAAATTAATTTGACTTTTCCTAATTTAAACTGTTGGATTACAAAATGTTCTTGTTTGAAATTTTTTTCGTGCAGTTATCTAAAAAACAAGATAAAGTTGCAAGGCTGTTTCTATAAGTTCTAAAAACCAATATTGCTTCTGCAGAATGTCCAAATGCGCTATAGAAAAGTGTGTTTAGGAAGGTCAGAAAATCTAGTGATACTTAACAATTGTAGTACTTTGTGTTAAAAACACTGTACAGTCATTAGCTAATTAAGCCTCACAAAACATCTGTGAGGTGGGTAAGTAAGTATGGCTATTCCACAGTTCAGAAAACTGAGAAAAAGGTGAGTGACTTATCCAAGGCCACACAATGAGTCCTAGAGAGAACCAGGGCTTCTTGATAGCTAACCATTCCTCCAGAGCACAGTGCTTCACAAGAAGTAATTTAGATATGTAAAACATGCTTTATCAAAACAAGAAGTGCCATTTCAATAATAATTGTATCAATATTCTGAGTGTTATGGGTTACTCCTCTTTAAAAATATTAAACATCAGTTGATTCAAAATAAAAACTATTTAATCTAATCTATTTGATAAAATGTGTACCATTAATTAGGGTTTTTTTGGGGGGATTGGAATGGGTTAAGATGGCTTCAACTAAAATTGCAACATTTGCTTTTTTCCCATCACAAACAGTAACTTTTATAATTGGATTTTAGGCTTAAACAGATTTCAGTATTTGTGTGAAATGAGTTGTAAATCTTTAATTACTATAATAAGCCTTGAAATCATGCTAAAAGACATTCCTATAGGTCAAGCACCTCAGTCCTGCCACTGCTGACATGAAAGCCTTTTCTGTAGCTACCTGTTAAGTGGAACAGCCTTTACTTCTCAAATCTCACCTGAAAACCTCCCTTGCTTATGACATCCTAATTCCTGTGTTTAACTAAAGATTTCTGGGAGGAAGAATTTGTATTAAAGATATACACAGAGTGAAGTTTCCCTTCATACAGTTTATGTAACTTCATCTTCTGGTTCTGTTGCTCTTCTTCAAACTGAACTGGAATTTCAAAGTTATAAATTGTCACAGTATGTTGCATTTGACCACTGGTTCTTGAAACAGATTACATTCACCACATTTGAACCAGAGAGAGTGCAAATACAGAGCACAGATCTGTATAACTTGGACTACTGCCAGGTTAGTGTCATGAAGCTACTAAGCCATTTTGGAGATGACCCAAGTCTGGAAGTTTTAAGGAACCAAACAACTGCTTTTGGGGGACATAGCAATTTACATGTAGCATCTCTAATGATCAGCTGAAAGAGCTGAAAATATTCATCTTCATTTTAGAAAGGTTAGCTGTTTTGAGAACAGGCTTAGAACACCTAGAAGTTGAGACTCAATAAGTCACATGGGATATTCTTACAGTGTTTCAGATTGGTCTGTGTCTGTAGTGTGCCTAGCACCAGGGGGACCTAGTTTCCAACTAGGTCCCGTAGGCACCACAGTAATGCCACTGCTATTGCAATTATTGTAATAATAACCTTCAGTGCAGGAATGTGGGCCACAACGCACTGTTCTTTCCCAAACTCAACCTTTTGGTTTTATCAATCAGATTGTACCCAGTGATATTTCCATCTTTTAGGTGTCTTTTCCTGATCATTAGGTGAATAACTATCTAAAACATATGCTCGTCTCTCCACCTGCATTCTACTCCCCTTCCCATTTAGGAGCCCAAAGTAATTATGTCCAGACTCCTTTGAGACCATTTAATGGGTGTGCATGTCCCTCTCCCAAGAATGAGAACATGAGGGAGGTCATAAAAATTTAGGGGAGAGAAGTTTGATTTTTTCATACTAACTGCAATTGGGTTGGACACTGAAAAATTCACATATAGCCCTCCCCTTAACATTACACATTTTGCTTCCCTTTCTTTCACTAGTTTCTTGTGAGTTTCTGTCTTTGCCTTGGTTCAGAATTTCTCTCACCTTTTTATTCAGAGATCTTCCTAAATTCCCCTTTTAGTATGTACCATCTATCCCTTCCCACACACCTTGTAGAGATCCTCCCATTGCTGAAGGACTGGAGATTGCAGATGCTTCTGTCAACCTGAGCTTCCAAAAGAATTATAGGAGTCACACCTTTCCTTTCAGGGACTGAATGCAAGACTGTTTTACTCCAGGATCTATGTTTGTTCCTAAACTCTGATTTGCTGCTAAGCCACCTTCTGTTTTCTGCCCCCTTTCCTTTCTACCTTCTGTTTGTCCTTATACTCAGATAACCTGTGATCCTGCTCAACATGACTGATAAAACCAAAATGCTGAGTTTGGGAAAGAACAGTGCATTGCTTCTGTGGCCCACATTTCTGTACTGAAGGTTACTATTAATTGCAGTAACAGTGGTATTATCATAGTACCTAGGGGACATAGTCACAAAACCAGGACCCCCTGATGCTAGGCACGCTACAAACACAGAACAAAACCAATCCTGACAAATTAATACCTAATGCCTCGTTTATAGTCTCTCCAGAGCTGCTGATTCCAACACCTTCCTATGCAGCTTGTTCCATAGTCTCAATTATTCCAATAATCCAAGAACAGTTTCCTAATTAACTTTAGTTTTCCCTGCTGCTATTTAAAGAGACATTGACACCTCCAACACCCACCACCATTCCCTGGGTTGACTGATAGTCTAGAGCAGTGTTTCTCAACCTTTTTGATACCAGGGATCAGCTTTCTCCCTTCCTCAACTGTGTCAGGGAGATGGCAGGGGACTGGCACCTGCCTGTAGACAGACCAGTCATTGAGAAACTCAGATGTTAGCAGGACTCCTCTAGATCAGAGTCCTCCTCTTAACAACACCATGTGAGAACTATTCTTAGGGGATATCTGCTCTCTCATCACAGCATGGGTGTTTGTGGTATTTTCTCTACTTTTTAAAGGGTTTGGTTTACTTCTTTACCGGGAACTTTTGCTGAGCATTTACATGTGACTTTTGCATTCTGACCACCAGGTTTTTAATAGCTGCTCTGTTAATATATTTGGGAGCAGCAGTGCATTAGGTTTGCAGTTATGTGTGGACAGATTTGTTAGGTGTTGAAATAGGTTTAACCATTTCAGACATGATGAGCAGATGTGTTGTATCTGTATGTTCTATATGCATAAAGACTGGGTTACCTACAAAACCCATCTTCCCACAACACAAACAAAACAGAGGAACTGAGTTTGAGCCATGCAACACACTAGGAAAAGCTGCACCACAGCAGCAGGCTATGCAGTGTTCATTTTAAATATCACCACCCCCAAGTTCTTCTACATCTGTACGGACTACAGCACAGAAACAATATCTTGTATACCATCAATAGACCTCTCCAGTCTAGGATCAGTAAAACATCAGGGACAGCACGAGTTTCAGAAAAGAACACACTACAAGTTTCTGTTGCTACTTTTAGTAGTTAGTATTCGACCTGTGATTAATTTTAACATGCTGTGTGTTTTATAGGCAGACTCCATGGGAGAAGGATGGGGTGTTGCTCTCTGATCCCATTAGTTCTTTCTGTCCTTATTAACTAATGAGAATTAGTCACTGTCCTCTTTACGTCACATTGTACAAATTTAGACACTGTTCTGTCTATCACTGGGTCTGCTTTCTAAACTGACCATGCTATCAGTCTTTCTTCGGGTCTCTCTGCCAAATCTTCTAGTTTTCTAGATGCTCTCTTCTGTGTTGCTCCAATTTCATTTTTCAAAGCATGGCACCCCAGACTTAACACAGTGGGTATTCCCAGTAGTCTGGCAGAGGCTTTTGTCCAATTGACATAGTATACTATAATTTACACTCCTTCAAAGGAGTCCTACCAAATTGCTACTAACCATCTGTAGTTAATGAGGATGCTTTCTGGATGACCACCTGTGGCCACAATTTCTCAGTACAAGCACTAGCCTTTCATAACACTGTACAACTGTTCAAGTTGGCTGTAAAAAAAAATTAAGCTTTTTCTTCCCATGAGTTGCCTGTGAATGAATAGAGTTTCATCACTACATAGGTGAGAGTTGTCATCACACTTTCAGAAGAAGCTGGTGCAAATGCACAAATACACACTGAGCAAAAAGATTTGTGAATGCAATACTTCACGGTTCTTCAGTATTCCTGGCAGCCTTCTGAAGTGTTAGGTAAACATCTGTCCTTGGGAAACTTGCGACAGAAGAGACTGGGGGTGGGAAGACAGGAACATGAGAAACATTTTTCAGAAAAACCCAACACATTGAATTTGTGTATGTATATGTAGAGGGGAAGCAATTGGATTTTGGAATTTTTTTTTAATTTTTGAACTTCTGTCACAGAAGTGTTTACATGAACATATGCTTGAAAAGCTTTTTCATACTAGAAATATTAGGATCTAGTTTCAAGTGTGAATGAAATTTTTAACAAATTAAAAGATAAGTGATGAGACCCCTGAGGTCCTAGTTATGCCTATTCGGAAATAAAAAACTGCCTTGAAACCTAGAGGGGAAGGAGGCTGGTGCAGTCCTGGGATGGCTAATGGGTGGAATCAAATAATATAGGAGACACGAATGGGTGCAGTTGTGAATTACAGGGGCTTGGTTTGCTAAATTCCAGAATCTTCTGGAAGGTGGGAAAGTAATTTAATGATGTGGTTCAGCTGTCTAGCTCTACTTATTTTTCAGTCTTCACAGTGCTGAATTCACAAGGCACCTGTTTCTCATTCCAACTAATAAATTTGAAAGCTGCTGATCAATACCACAAATAGGCAATTACCAAACATCAGGTGTAAAGAATGTAATCTTTCTTCATTTTTAGCACATTGAGTAAGATGGGGACACTAGATGGGGAGGGCCCCGAGTTACTACAGAGAATTCTTTCCTAGGTGTCCAGCTGGTGGGTCTTGCTCATGCGCTCAGGACCTAACTGATCACCATATTTGGGGTCGAGAAGAAATTTTCCCCCGGGTCAGATTGGCAGAGACCCTACGGGGTTTTTACCTTCCTCTGCAGCATGGGGCATGGGTCACTTGGAGGTTCAATGGTGGATTCGTTGTAACTTAATCTTTAAATCATGATTTGAGATCTTCAGTAACTCAGAAGTTAGGGGTCTATTACACAAATGGGTGGGTGAGGTTCTGTGGCCTGCAATGTGCAAGAGGTCAGAGTAGATGATCATGATGGTCCCTTCTGGACTTAAAGTCTATGAGTTTAAGAGGTAAGAACGAGCAATTGAATGGTTAGAAATAATTAAATCAACAATTCTTCTGAAGTAAAATGTATACCATTGCCAAGAGTTGTTAAATAGCAAGTTTAAAAGGATTTCAGTTGCTCTCCAAAGCTTTGCAAATCATGGGAATGTTTTCCTGAAATTCCCTAATGAAGTTATTACTAGTTCAGCTGAATGAATGAGTGGTAGTTTAGATTCAACAGGTACTAGCATCCATATAGGGGATAAAACGCATTCCTATTTCATGTTTTTGTTTCTACATCTGAAAAGAAAGCCAAAATATTGTGTCAAGTTGCTGAAAAATGCCATCCCAAAATACAGAGAAAGTATGACAAGAAGGTCTTTGCCACTTGCTTATACTATGAAATTAAAATGAGAAGAATTTAGCAGGTGCAACTATCCTAAATTTCTGACGTATGAATGTTCAGTACTCCTAAACGTCGCTGAAAAAGTAGTACACCTATCAGTCCTTAAATCACACTAGAGAAATTCAAATATTCTTCCTCAACCACCATCAGAGCAGGGAAACGTGGTCTAGTTTAAATCACAATAAGAAAGTGCATAACTGACTCAAAAACTGAACTGAGAAAGCTGTTATCAACGGTTTGCTATCGAAGTGGAAGAACATATCTAGCAGGGTTCCATTGGGGTCTGTCCTGGGTCTGGTGCTATTCAGTATTTTCAGCAATGACTTGGAGAACAGAGCAAAGGGTATGCTTATAAAATTTGCAGATGACACTAAGATGGCAGGAGTTGCAAGCACTTTGGAGGACAGGATTAGAGTTCACAATAACCTTGACAAATTGGAGAATTAGTCTGAAATCAAGAAGATGAAAATCAATAAAGAGCAAAGCATTTCACCTGGGATGAACAAAAATCAAATGAACAAATAAAAATTGGGGAATAAATGGCTAGCCAGCAGTAGTGTTGAAAAGGGTCTGTGAGGATCACAAATTGAACATGAGCGGACAATGTAATGCAGTGGTGAAAAAGGCTAATCTCACTCTGGGGTGTATTAACAGGAGTGTTGTATGTAAGACACAGAAAGTAACTGCGTTCCACTCCACCCACCACTGCTGAGGCCTCAGTTTACGTATTGTGTCCAGTTTGGGGTGCCACAAGAAGACAAACTGGAGAGTGTCCAGAGGAGAGCAACAAATATTATAATTAGCTTTAGAAAACCTGGCCTATGAGGAAAGGTTAAAAGAATGGGGATGTTTAGTCTTAAGAAAAGATGACTGAGGGGGGACCTCATAGCAGTCTTCAGATATGATAAGGGCTGTTACAAAGAGGATGGTGATCAATTGTTCTCAATGTCCACCGAAGGTTGGACAAAAAGTAATGGGCTTAATCTGCAGCAACAGAGATTTAGGTTAGATACTAGAAAAAAAACTTTTTAACTAGGAGAGCAGTTAAACTCTAGAACAGGCTTCTAAGGGAGGTTGTGGAATCCCATCAATGAAGGTTTTTAAGAACAAGTTAGACAACAGTACAGGGGGCTGGACTAGATGACCTCTCAAGGCCCCTTCCAGCCCTACATTTCTATGAATCTGTGATCAACCTCATGGTAGATGGCCTGAGTGAGCATAAAAAGGATAGAACTACCCTGTTTCCAGTAACATACAGTGGAACTCTCAGGAAAATCCAGTCTACATTTGCAACCAATTGCCCTAATTATGCAGTGTCCTTGTGCATGCTTTTCATTTTTTTAAACTAGGTACCTCTATGTTATATGAATAAATATGCTTATGAAGTGAATCACAGTGCATTTTATATTTCACAGATTAAATCTGACTACTGCTCAGAAACAGCCAGTACACACCATATGCTGAACCAACCTGTCTGAAGTTACTGTTTTATTCTCCAGAATATCAACTTTCACTTAAAAAGAAAAGGTAAGTCTCTAGTAGTTATGCTTACAAAGAAACACTTGGTTCACATTTTTTAGATTAACCAGTACAGCTCTCCATGTGAATCTGCAGAGAACCTGGAACCATCGCACTCAGAAGTGCAAACTACCCCATTCATCTCAACAAAGTGTTAATAGTGATAATTTATAAATTATTAACCATTTCATTTTTCATGTTAGAAAGGAGAGCGAGGATTGCAGAACCGCACAATTTATTGTGAGTGGCTTCTTATTTTGGTCCCAACAGTGGATGACGATTAGGAGGTATTACCACTTATTTCTAGCTCATTCAAAAAGAAACCATGTCAAAGTAACCTAGCAAAGCCCAAGGAAATATTGAAGCCCCACTGAGGGGGAGTGGAGAACAACAGAGCCTACCAACACACACATTGTATTTTGAACATCTGCACAATCTATGGTGAGCAGTCTCATTTTGGCGACTTGTGGGCAGTGCTTATTTTGTGGAAGGAGTTTGAAAAAGTTCCCCCACCTTTTTTCCCCTGTAATCTGACCCGACTCTGCATGGACCAATCTCACACCTCTATCTTTGTACAAAGGGGACATTTTCAGCTTTCCAACACCTTTTCTTTCAGTGCATCAATGTGCAACTGGATTTAAAATGAAACACACAAAAATAAAACAGCTATGTTTTATATGATACTTTGAACAGGGCTCTAGAGTCTACATCTCAGTATAATGTGGCTTTGATAGACACATCATGGTGCTACCATTCCTTTTTCAATTTACCTGAGATTAATGGTAACGTTCAGTACTGAAACCAAAATGTGTCATGACAGCAGCAGCCCCAAAACCACCATCCAGCTTCCACTTTCATTTGGCAAGATTTTCAAGCTCCTTTCCTGCCCCTTTCCATCCTCACTCCCCAGCATAATGTGTAGTCCCATGACACACTGCATGGAGAGACAAAGGAGGTTAAATATCCTGGACTAGTGCCAGTATTCAAGTTCATTAAGCAGAGAAAAATTACGCTGTCTTGGGAAGACCATGGCTCAAAGTAAAATGCATTTTTTGGTCCTAATCTAATGCCAAGTGGACATTTGTGGACAATACAAAACTACCATGTTTCAGCACAATTTATTACAAACAACATTCTCCTTTCAAGAAGGATCTAGATTTGGAAAAGCAGGAAGTGCTGTATTTCAGGACAGCGGTGCAGCAGAATAGTTGTGGGAAGTGCACTAATGAAAAAGCAGATGCTGATCACGCAGGTCAGGATTAATGGGGATTGAGAGAGCTATGGAGGGACAAAGGACAAAGAACTGAGGCGCTGTATGTCATTACGTAAGCAAGGTTGGAATCATTTGAGACCTCTGCTAGCATTATGCCTGGCTCTATTCAGTATGATCAGTACCTGAGTTTTGAAATAAAGTCACCTGAGGAGACAAGTGATTTAATACAAACAAGTATCAGCTCAAAAAAACTATTTAGAAATAAGTTTCTGGAGGCTGGTACTGTATATTAAGCTTTCTCTGGCCAGAAGGGGATAACTGTCAGTAGGGCAGGAATATATTCAACGTCGGGGCGGAGCTGAAACACTACAAGCTCAGTTACTCCTTGTGATAGGTCTCCATGTTTGCCTGCTCAACAGCTACTGCTGAAAGTTTGCTACAGGCACTAGTAGATAAAGGTAAATACAGACGAGGGAACACGAAAATGGACTGCTGCATGCAAATGGGGGGGAGCGTACATGCCACTTCATTATTAGGTTTGTTGTGGTAAGACAATCTTTATGCAGCAGTTTATTGAGCTAAATGCAACTGGGAGCCTGTGACTAATTATTCCCATTGAAATATGTACCTTGCCTATTGCAACGTGGGCTTGTTTTTTTGTCCCTCCAGATTCCCAAGAACAGCTTTGGCAAATGTGGTCTGAGACAGAAGAGGACTACAGAAAATCTGCACTAACAATCTCCTCCAATAGGCAACCACCATTGCATGAAAGGTTTCTAGCACAACTCTGTTCAGCCTTTACTCAAAAGCGATCCCTATCAGGCAACTGATTTTGGCTCATGCTTTGGGTGGTCCCAACATGTTTCCAGATCTCTTCATCCCCACCTGGCCCAGAAGTTTCACTCCAACGCCCAAAACATCACAATGAAACTCAGTGCTCTCACCTTTCATTTTGACAGTGGGGGAATTGGGTCCAGCTGATTGCTTCCTCCATCCTCTCCAGTTCTGGCAAAGGCTCTCCGCCTCAGAGATGAAGGAACAAAGGGAGTCTTCCTCAAAGCGGTCAGAGTCTTCAAATGAAAACCTTTCCCCGTCCTCCCACTCCGCAAACATGAGTTCCATCACATCCAATAGACACGAGGAAGAAAAGAAACAGACCTGCTCACTCAGACAGATGGATGAACGTGACTCCAGGACAACTTTTATCGATACTTAAAAGTCCAGTTCCACTCAGGTCCCCGTACTACAACACCAGGGAAAAAACAGAGCAACAGCTGTCTCAAGTGGGGAGAGCAGGAGAGTGACATAAAATAAGAGAAACTCGTAAAAATCCCAAAGATACCAAGTTCTTTAAAAAGTTTAAAAACTTTTATGTCCACAAAATGTACTTGAACCCCAGGACTTGGTTAGTCTGTTGAAGATGCTTCCAGCTGCAACACAGACATGTGTCTGACAGACACAGGAAAGTCTGAAAGTTTCAACTGCAAGTGACCTGGAGAGTTTGACATGGGGGAAAAGGGGTGTTTTGTTTCTTTTAAGTTTCACTTTAGGAAAATATATTTCTATAGATTCAGGTCTCCCTGAGGTTGTGCTTATCTCTCTCTATAAGTGCAAAAAAAAATCTGCTTTCTCCCAGTCACAAAAAAAAGGTAGTGGGAGGCTGGGGGTGGGCCACTTCCCTGTGTTTGAATGGATGTAAAGCCTCCCATGTTCTTGTGAGGGGTTGGGATGGGGGGTGGTCCTCACACACTGCCTGGGGGACAGGAGGGGAGTCTTGGTAAAACAGCCCTAGGAGATGGGGGAAGAGTGAAGGGTAAAGCAGCACCCTAGACGGGGAAAGGTGTGAGGGGAGAAGTGTCAAGGGAGGGTTGGAGGAAGCAGGGCCTGGGGAGGAGAGTGCCCCAGGTCAATGCCCAGGGTGGGTGCCCAAGGAAGGAAAGGGGTGGTGCCCCAAGAGTTGGTGCCCGGGGGAGGGAGCGGTCTGTATCGGGGGAGGCGGTAGAGGAACGGTGACCCGAGGGGGGAGAAGGAGCACTGCCCGAGAGAGGGGGAGGAGCAGTGTCACGGGGGCTGCCCGGGAGCGGAGGTGCCGCGGGGGCGGCTACCGGAGCGGGCGGGGCGCTGTCAGCGGCTCCCGCCCCATGGGGCCCGGCGGGCGGGTGCGGGGGCTCCGCTCTAGGGGCTGACGGACGCGGACAGGGAGCTGCCGCCGCCTCCGCAGGGCTGGGAGCGCGCGGCTCCGGGGGGCTGGTGTCTAGCGGCCCATGGCCCCGGCTCTCCGCGCAGACTCCGCCGCAGCCCGGCCCCGGCTCCTCTCGTGGCGCAGGCGGCAGCCGGACTCCGTCCCGTCCCGTCCCGTCCCCTCCCCGGCAGGGTAAGATGGCTCTGCGCCGCCCAGCCAGCCAGCGTCACCTGCCGACCCCCGGCCCGGGACCCGCTTCCGCCGCGCCGCTTCCGGCTTCCGCCCTACCAGTCGCGGGACACCGCCAGTCCCAGCATGCCACGGGGCCCGCCCACTACATGCTGGGATGTGTAGTTCCTATGTGGAGGGGCCGCCCGCTGCATGCTGGGACGTGTAGTCTTCTATTAAGCAACAGGTGAGAGTGAGGGTGACCCAGAACAGCCAAGGAAGGGGGAGGAGGGGGAGAACAGGTGTCCTCCCAGCCAGTACAGACAGGGAAAGCTTGTCCCCCCGCAGGACATGTGGGGGCCTGGTGGTGGCAGAACTCCTCCCAGCACAGGGGGTGGGGCATTGCTTTTCCTCCTCTCCCCCCCGCACCCTGAGGCCTTTGTTTATCCTCACTCCTCCCACCCAGCTTCATTCCTCTAGCCATCACCTTGAACAAACACCGCCCCAGTCCAGCACTTGCAGGTCTCCTTGTGGATACCACTTTCCTTCCTGTTATAGGTACAACATGGGCGCACCCTCCCCCATCCTTCTCTCCCCTCCCAGCAGCTTTGGGCCTCCCTCCCCTCTTCTCTTTGAATAAGGTTCAGAGTCTAGGTCCTGGCCCCCATCTTTGAGCAGGTCACACTCCACATACAGGCCCCAGCCTTGAAAAATGCAACTCACCCACTTTCTTAGGGATGCTTTAACCTGCACCACCAATCCAAAGCCTCTATGGGTCTTACAGCCAAGGTACAACACCCAGGCCATACTGCTCTTGAAGAAGGCAAACTCCTCTCCCCAAATTGCAATAAGCACTGGTATGCCCCTTGCAAATAGGCTCATGTGTACATGGGAAGATGGGGCATAGTTCCAATTCTGTGCTTGGTGGGAAAGGCCCTCTATGCTGCTGAGATTCCTCGGCATATACTACTGTTTTGCAAACTCATTTTGCTCAGGTGGCTGCTTTGACAAGTCAAGGGCCAGCACCTTACACACAAGTGTTAGAAACAGATTGCCAGAAGGCAGGGATGCTGCCCACAACAGCAGGTTGAGCCTAAAGACTTGTTAGAAAAAGTGTATGGCAACTTTAACACCTCCTGGATTGTCTGTCTAAGATGACTCTAAAGTAGGTGTAATGTCAAGTAAATATATCTTGACAATCATTGTAAATGGCTCAAATACGTTCCTTTTGTGTAGCTTGCTTCTGTTCATAGCACCGATGTAGCAGAGTAGAGCAGTGGTTCTCAACCTTTCCAGACTATTGTACCCCTTTCACTTAAAAACTCTTTGTTTACAAAATCAGACATAAAAATACAAAAGTGTCACAGCACACTCTTACTGAAAAATTACTTACTTTTTCATTTTTACCATATAATTATAAAACAGATCGATTGGAATATAAATATTGTACTTATATTTCAGTGTATAACATAGAGCAGTATAAACCAGTTATTGTTTATAAAATTTTAGTTTGTACTAACTTCAACTCATCTAGACATTTGCCTTGTTTTACAATAGGCAAAACAGATAGTGATGTACCCCCTGGAAGACCTTTGCTACCCCCAGGGGTACATGTACCCCTGGTTGAGAAACACTGGAGTAGAGCACCATGCTAAACAAACAATTCAAAAACAGACTTGACTTCACAGAGCCTCAAGCACTCTTTGCAGGTATAAAGTATCTTTTTTTAAGGGTAATTCTACCCTGAGCAGCTCTATTTAAAAAAAAAAAAAAAAAAAAAAAAAAAAAAGCACCTATTGTTCAGCAATCTGCTTATGCCTGTATCAGTAAGTCAGTATCAATCACTTTCCTGACTAAAATAAGTTTTTACTACTCTTTACTCCATTAACCCCGCTGAGCCAACATAACCAAGATGAAGTGATCTGAATTCTATTCCTTCTTGTGCATCAACAGAATTGTTTATTAGTTATGCCTTTGCAAAACCACTGAAGGCAATAAGGCCACACAGATGGTACTAAGAGCAGAATTTGGCTCATAAAACATATTACTGGTTATGCTGCTGGAGAAAGAAATAACCCCGCTTCACTCTCTTGTGATCTGGAGTCCTTGACACAGAATGAGCAAGGAACCTTTCAATGATATTTTAATTTTAAAAATATATGTTTTTAATTGGGGGAGGAAAGGGCTTTGGGAAAAGAAGAGAACACAGAGGAAATAATTAGGGAAATTCCTGGATGAATATTATGTTTTGAACAATAAATAGTGGAAGGAGCAGTGTTCAGCAGTCCAAACAAAACTATAAAGTCCACTTTGCTTACCTCAGCCCAAGAAAGAATCTTCTTGCTCCAACAAAGCTTGGAGGAAGATTAGCCTGTGTGTGGGGTGAAATGGGTTTAGATAGTCTGAGCAACACTATTATTAGGAAGGAAGATCCACCTCACATTCCATTTATATAAGGAGGCAGCTAAGATGGCACTAGATACATTGCTCTACCCAGAACACAGATGATCTCACCTACTTCTGGACAAAAGGTATAAATAAAAGGGAACTGAAAGATTTATGCTTTTGTGGGGGAAGATGATCTAGAAAAATCAGGTTACTTATAAAGTAAAAGGACACTGACTTTCCCCCCCTGTTTATACCAGTGTTGAAAGCACTTGTTTTTACAAAGTTTGCCTGAGATTATTTTATAGCCGATTTGTGGAACAGTGAGTACTAAGTTTTCTCTCTGGAACAGAATAACTTAACATGTAGCAAACCCAGGCAGAGTATGCATTGCCCTTTTTATGGGAGGAGAGGAAGGTAAGAATCTAGGAAAAAAGAAAGGGAGGAGATCAAGAGAGAAGCAGTGGTGCTGAGGGCAGGGAGTTAAACGGATATAAAGGGAGCAAAACTATTTGGTTTAGAAATGCTAAGAATGGGTCTAATCTTACACAGTAACTTCTCAGGCAGGCTTTGATCAGCAACCATCTACTTTATACACTGCTATTTGATGCACCAGTGGTTTGAAAGGGAGCTATTTTTCTGGCTCCAGGATTTAGCTTCCAGGGTCTCATGGAAACTATTGCCATAGAACTTAAGATCCTGAATTTGGAACCATATATGTAGCTTGCATGTCATTCTCCTGCTCCATTAGAACTACTCATATGTATTTAAACGTCTGAAGGGGTGCGGCATAAGTGTCTAGTATCATTCCCTTACCCAGCGTTCTGGACTCAGATTAATTGGGGGAAGTTGCTGTCCTAGCTAGTAAAGAAAAACACTCCACCAGTTCTAAAGCCAATCAAGAAGACCCTATCCAGGATTTCATACAACATGATATGTCACTGTGTTCTAAAAAAAATCTAAACAGTTCTACTGGACTCTCTTAGAATCATAGAGTTGGAAGGGACCTCAGGAGGTATCTAGTCCAACCCCGTGCTCAAAGCAGGGCTAACCTCAGCTAAATAATCCCAGCCAGGGTTTTGTCAAGCCGCACCTTAATCTAATGATGGAGATTCCACCACCTCCCTAAGTAACCCATTCCAGTGCTTCACCACCCTCCTAGTGAAAAACTTTTTCCTAATGTCCAACCTAGACCTCCCCCACTGCAACTTGAGACCATTGCTCCTTGTTCTGTCATCTGCCACCACTGAGAACAGCCTAGCTCCATCCTCCCGGGAAGTTAAAGGCTGCTATCAAATCCCCCCCGCATTCTTCTCTTCTGCAGACTAAACAAGCCTAGTTCCCTCAGCCTCTCCTCATAAATCATGTGCTTCAGCCCCCTAATCATTTTCGTTGCTCTTCGCTGGACTCTCTCCAACTTGTCCACATCCTTTTTGTAGCGGGGGGCCCAAAACTGGACAATACTCCAAATGCGGCCTCACCAATGCCAAATAGAGGGGAATAATCACTTCCCGTGATCTGCTGGCAATGCTCCTCCTAATGCAGCCCAATAAGCTATTAGCCTTCTTGGCAACCAGGGCACACTGCTGACTCAGATCCAGCTTCTTATCTACTGTTACCCCCAGGTCCTTTTCAGCAGAACTGCAGCCTAGGTCATCGGTCCCCAGTCTGTAGCTGTGCATGGGATTCTTCCTTCCTAAGTGCAGGACTCTGCACTTGTCCACTTGAACCTCATCAGATTTCTTTTGGCCTAATCCTCCAGTTTGTTTAGGTCCTTCTGTATCCTATCCCTACTTCCAGGCTATCTACCACTCCCCCTAGCTTAGTAACATCTGCAAACTTGCTGAGGGTGCAATCTATCCCATCCTCCAGATCATTAATGAAGATGTTGAACAAAATCGGCCCCAGCACTGACCCCAGAGGCACTCCGCTTGTGACCGGCTGCCAGCTAGACATGGAGCTGTTGATCACTACTCGTTGATCCCTATGCTCTAGCCATTTTATAGTCCATTCATTCAACCCATACTTCTTTAACTTGCTGATAAGAATACTGTGAGAGATCGTATCAAAAGCTTTGCTAATGTCAAGGTAAATGTTGGTAGGATTGGGGTCGCAGTGTGTCTCTGGGGGATAGAAATCCATCCTCTGAAATAAATACTCCTTTATACATGATTCCATGGTAGATTTTTACAATAATTTTACTCCGCCAATTCAAAATCTCCAACATAGAGAGACTTTTCTCTGGTGAAAAGAGATTGCCTGAGACCTGCTTTCCTGCTAGTGAGAGATACCATTAATTAAGAATGGTTGCTGTAATTACTCTTTGTGCTAATAACAGTCAGACAATTGGGTAATTACTATGCTTGGTCTCTTGTACAGTGTTTAGGGGAGGATAGAGGAAGCTGCTTTTACTGAACACAAGGGCCTGGATCCTCCATTGGTGTAAATAGCTGTGGCTTACTGACCTCTAGGGAGCTGTGCCAACCCACACCAGCTGAAAATCTGGTCTATGGAGCTTTAATATAATGGTTTGGGTTTCTTTACTGGCTTGCAAAGCAGAGTTGATGCAGGCATTGTAGCAGAGGACAAGTTTTTGGATATAGCAATATTACACATTCATAGCTTACAATACAAAGCAGATACAGACACAAACAATATCATACTTACCAAATTATAACCTTTCCAATGGTATCTGACATGGCATATCTCTCACCAATTGCAATTTTGCAATATTGATATCAGTAATATTATAAATGGTCACTCATATACTAGACAGTGCCACAGGCATCAAAGTTCACTGAATAATACGAGAAGAAAAGGATTCTCCTGCTGGAAGGAGAGGGTGGTGTCAATGGCTGTAACCTGTGAGCAGCCAGTAAGCTGAGGTTCACTATATTTCCATTTTTCTTCTCTCTCAGGTCTTTTGCTAGAAGACGTATTCTGCCACCATTGTGGTTAGTGGGTTCATGGGATGGTTTTTCCTGACTACTGTGGATTTGGCATTACTTGCTAAATCATGCATAGCCAAATCCCATGGCTGGAGGATATTAAGTTATCTGGCATGAATCCCTGTTTCTACAGCTCAAGGAAACAGCCCTATTCTCATTTTAGCAACAACCATGTTTAAGTAGAATAGTTTTGCTATGTCCCCTCATGAGGCTCGAGGAAGCTTAAGAGCAAGAAAGATCCTGGTAGGGAGACTCAGATCTAGAATTATTCTAACCAGAAGTACATTTAAGCCTGAACTACATCTGGGAGGCACAGTCCAATACAGTAATGCCCAGTTCTTTATTATCTACTGATCTTTATTAACTACAACCTCTTACTTTCATCCCACTCACAAAGTTTTCTTTTAAAAGAGCAGCACTCTGTGGTCATGGTGCCTGCTCCAGGTACTAGGGTAAATGTGTTAGCTTTTAATCTTGGCCATTTAAAGTGCATCCAGCTACAACAGAGATGGGAGCCTTACCAATACTCCCAACAATAAACATGGCCATAGATAGCGTTGTTTTGAACCCGCTGTGGCTTAAAAGATCATGGGGATCTGAAGAATAGAGTCCTGCAAATCCATGGATATCCACTTTATATTTGCAGACCATTTTTGCAGATCACAGATCAGATGCAGATACAAATTTTGTATCCACGCATGGGTTCTACTGAAGAAATAAAGCTCAAAGTTGAAACGTACAAGTCAGTCAGGGGAATGACACATTTTGCATCTGCTCTGAAAAATCTCTATCCAAGAATATTTGTTCTAAAGGGGGGGTCGGAAGAGACATACTTTTATGGCAATATGAATAGAAAATAACCCTAAAGGTGGGATTCTGTGGTCTGACATGGGGCCGTGAGATTAAGATGTATTCAATTGCTTAAATAAGTGGGCATGTAATGCCACAGTTTGAAAAGTCTGCTGATACTTGTAGATATCGTTGCCAATTTCACATGTTATATGTAGATACATGCTACATTGCTCTTGCTCATCTGACACCAGGAGAGTAATTTTTAGGGAAAGAGTGGGGGGGGAGGGGGAAGAGAATACAATGTTCACTGCTTAATCTAATGCACCATAGGTAACGGAAGGGGACCCCAGCATGTTTCCCCATTCTGGAAAATAAGAGTAACTCTCCCCCCCCCCCCATGATGTTAGCCTCCAGGGGAGCCATGCTGAGATAGTTTAAACCAGGCAAACTGCAAAGAATGTGGCAGGCAAAGCCCTAAATACTGGTGGTTTTTCTTCCATAAGATATACCAAGCCAGCAACAAATAGCTTCTGATTACCTCACTGGTCATTTGGTAGACAAAAACAGTTTCCTTAAAACTATTCATCCCTTTGGCTAGCACCCAGATAACCAAGTCAAATATGATGGTGTAGCAAGACTCTGTGGCCTTCCTCACAGCCTGGGCCCGAGGAAGGGTTGCGATGCCCTGGCTGGACAGAACCAGGCCCTGCAGTCCAAGCCACCTGGAAGCAGAGGGGCGGAGCCAGGGCTGGAAGTATAAAAGGCAGGCCCAGCAGCTCAGAGGAAGCTGTTGCTGGAGGCAGATGTGTCTTCCCAGAGGCTGGGCTTGATCCAGGCCCTGGGGCTGTTTGGAGCAACTGCGCTGCCAACCAGAGCCTCCAAAGGCTGTTCAGATTGCTGGGCCCAAGTGACTGGGAGCAGCTATCTGAGCCTGCTGGGTGGAAGAAACCCCGAGTCCAGCCCTGACCTGGAGGAGCTGCCTGATGTGGAGGACCCACAGGAGTGGATTGAACCCCATTGACCAGAGGAACCCCTGGGACCTGCCCTCCGCTGATGACCCTAAGGAGTTTCCAGACCTGTCACTGGTGGATGGTGAGGGACTCGCAGGATGCCCGCTTGCTGTCTACCCCAGCAACCTGGAGGGAGACACTTGGATGCATGTACCCAGGAAGTGTGTGGGAGGAAGTAGCCCAGGGACAACTGACTAAAGAGTGGCTGAGTGCGTGATCAGACCAGTCAGTGTGCTGCACTTGGATCTCCACTGACCCAGTGGCAAAACGCTTTGCCACTGAGAAGGCCCTGGGCTGGGATGCAGTGGAGTTGGGTGGGCCTGCATCCTCCTCCCCCCTTCCTTAACCACTCTGGGCATGCTTGGCTTCCTCTGAGTGCCCAAAGGATACAGAGCTTTACCAGCCCCACCTGCCAATAAGGCCAGGGACTTTAGACTACTTTGCCTGCCCCACCCGCTTGAAGGCTAGGGGCAATTGACTACTTTACCTGTCCCGCCCAGCTTGGAAGACCACAATAAGATGGTGAGGACGGTCATCCTTGCGCCCTGGACATAACCCCTGCAACCTTTTGGCACCAATTTCGTGGAGAGACTTATCTGCAGCGGGCTCCACCATGGGCTGTGGCCCAGGAACTTAAAGATGGCTACAGGAGGCAGCTTAACCTGAGCTGTGCTCCACCATTGAACTGCTGAACAGGTGGTGGTGGAGCAGTTTATACATAGTCCCCCTACACCCTGAGGGAGGGCATAGGTCCTGGGACAGCTGCCCGCCACCCTATAGGCAGCCATTGGCCTTGTAGAGGACTTCCTGACCCCAGACTAGTGTTGGACTGAGAACCATGGCCACTGCATGGAACTCCTTTCTGGCGGGTGGAGGACTCTCCAGCCTTAAGGCTGCCCCTCACACGACATCGGGCTGCAATAGGGGCCATTGTGGTGCTACACTCTGCCCTGAAGTGTCATGGTGCACAGGCTAGCTGTGATGTAGGAAGGAGAGCAATGCCACCAAGGGAGCCCTCAGACCACCGGAGGGGGATGCTGAATCTCAGAAGGATCCTGCAGAGATCACTTGTGGCCACAACAGGCACCTCCAGCAGCAAGGTCCTACCATGGATTGTTCTTGGTGCGGGATAAGTGCATGCCTTAGTTGACTCCGGCTTTGGGCAGATCCTGGTGCAGCAGCAGCTTGCCCCAATGAGGGGACAGATTCAGCTACGCTGTATCCACGGGGACATGAGGATGTACCCAAGCGTCCAAGTGCCACTAACCATAGACTGGTTAATACGGGTGATGACCATGGGGGGGGGGGGGGGGGGGGGGGAGGTCACCCCACAGCTCCTTTACCTAGTCATCCTTCGGCAAGACTAGCCAGATGAACAAGGAGGAATGACCCAACCCTTTACATGCCTGAAGGGATGTTTTTGGGCTTTCACTGGAACATTAAGGAGATGATAGCACAGAACATGCAAAGAAAATCATTAGGCAAGCAGCGTGGGGCCAGAAATCTGAAAAAGCATTTAATCAGACAAAACATTTGCTGCTTCAGGCTTGTACAAACCATCCTGAGTATATTGCTTTCTCCCCTTGCCAGCAAGAGAGTACAGGAGTGATTAACTCCCTTGTCCTGAGGGTTTAGTTTTTAAATTGCACTGTAATAAGTAAGCTCCTTTCTGTGCATTTTTTCAACTATGTGCATTGCACAAGGCAGGGGAATATTTTCCCATAAAGGTCTCCCAATAGACAAAGGGTAAAGTTACTCATGAGGACAGCATGAGAAACTACATCTGACAGCTTCAATACTTCTCTGCAAGTCAGGAGAAAATTAAATAGAGCCCTGCAGAAATGACCCAACAGTCAGTTAATTTTGCTTTTTCAGGAGGCTGTACAGATAGTACCACAATATTTAAGGGGAAAGAAGGGGTAGACCAAAACAAAACAAAAACACTTATTCTTCCTCCTTATACTTGCTCTTCCAAATTCAGCATCTGCAAGCTGGGAAACACTGATCTTGCACCTGCTCCATTTCCTGTTCTAAACTGTTGCTGTGCGCTATCAAACACTTCACATTCCACCCCAGAAATGGCTGCATTTCAGTGATCGGTGAAGTGATATAATGGCTAGAACTTGTAAAGTGCTTTCATTTTCCAATGTTATGGAAAACGCTGTGCAAGTGTAAAGTTTCCCCTCTGTCTGCTAAATAAATGCAACAGCAAGAACAGGTGAGCTTGGAATTTCATATCCTACAACACAATTAGGATCTCCCAGTGAGGAATCCAAGGTCTGATTTTAACTGGACTGAATTTCCCTCTCACACATTACGTAGTCTGTAAAGGTGACCCACAGAGGAGAAAAAAAAAATAGGATTGGGCCTTTGTTTTGGTCCATTTATTAAATTCAAAACTACTATTTCTCATGCAAACTGTATTTCTTCCATTATCTCTGGAATTTTTAGGTTCGCCAATAATTGTAGTTTGTGTTGCAGTAGGAATTCTGAGGGAGAATAGTTTATTGCAGAACATTTAAAAATCTTTTTCTAAATCACTTATTTTCTGCCATTACAATTATGGGTAAAGCAAACAGGGCTTTATTTTTAAGTAAGCTATTAGAGGATATATAAAGAATGATCATGCCCTGTAGGTGATTTCCTTTTTCTTGGGACGTTCCAATGATCAATTGCTGTTGGAGACAGTTTGTTTTCTAAGATCAATTGTTCTGCTAGAGGGACTCTTGATGTGTCAATGGTAATTCCTATAATATACTAACTGCCTCCTCCCACAAAAATCTATGGGGAATACACTGCCCCATTATCACTTATTTCAAAATACTGTTCTTATGTCACTGATGGATTGAATTTTTTTTAAAAAAAGAGAGGGATGTAGAAGTTCCCCTGTAGTGGGCGGCACCAGTGGCTCTCCCTCATTGTCAGTCTCCAAGGGAGGACACACCTCCCAACACCTACACCCTTTGGGAGTCCAAATTAAAGGGGCCCCCTCCAGCCCTTAGGAGGGTGAGCCTTGGGTTTGGATCGCTCCTTAAGAATAAGTCTCTAGCCCTTTAATAGGGCGAGCAAACAGTCTATGGCCTGGCCCTCAGCAGGGACAGGCAGACAATGGGGTGTGGAAGCAGTCTCTAGCCTCTGAGAGGCGAGGGAATGGTCCAAAGTCCAGCCCTTAGGCAGGGCGGGGCAGGCAGAAAGGAAGCAGTCGCTAGCCCTCAGCAGGGCGAGTAGCTAGTCCACACTAGGCCCTTCGGCAGGGCGGAGCAGGCAGCCAGGGACAGGCTCTAGCCCTCAGCAGGCAATCACTCCTAGGTTGGGGTAAGAAGGGGTGAGGGGAATGCAGGCCCACCCCCTCCACTGTGTCCCAGCCCAGGGCCCGGGCAGTGACAGGGTGTCCCATCACCGGGTCAGGGGGCTCTGGCTGAAACACGCTGACTCGAAGTGAGTGCAAGTTCAGCCAGACTGTAGCTGGCTTTCCTGGGCTTCTTCCTCCCACCCTCTCCCTAAGGTACCTGGTCTCCTGAGCCGTACCCTGATTCCTTGACACTTGATGGCAGGTCCAGGAACTGTTCGGAGTCCTTTGCAGAGGGCAGTTCCTCTAGGTCCCAAGGTCCGCGGGTCCCTTCAGGCTCACCAGGGGCTGGTAGCTCCTCCAGGTCCTCAGGTAGTAGGCAGCTCTGGTAGGTCTTCCTCCGGGTCATAGGATCTGGGGGTCTCCTTCAGCTCATCTAGTTTGGGCAGCTCCTCAGGGCCCCATGCTGTGGGTAGCTCCAGCAGCCTCTCCTCTGGGTAGCGGTTGAGTGGAGCCCTAGGCTTGGGCACCAAGAGAAAGGCATCCTTCTCCCTCAGCCACTGGGCTCTAAGTGAGTGGGCAGGCCTGGCTTTTATAGGCCTGGCCCCGCCTACCTGCTTCTGGTCAGGTGCTGCCTTCTGGGTTCCAACCCCGAGGGGGGGGTTGGCTCTCCCTCAAGGTCAATCTCCCAGGGAAGCCATACCTCCCGACTACCAGGGAATATTCATATGGTTATCTAGTCTCTTATTCTTCTGCCTCTAGCCAAATATTTACGTGTGCATGATCTGAGAAGCATTGAAATGATCTTAGAAGTTGAACATTCTGAGCTTGAAAATAGTAGAGGAAAAACTATTCTAAGGAATCATGAATTTTGGAATAGAAAACTTCCTTTTGGATTTAGCAACGTCCAGTGGTTCCCAATAAAGATAGTTTTTCTTTGATGGAATTCCGTATATAATACAGGTGTTACAATAACATTAAAGGCTACTTAAAATGATTTTATTAGGTGTAAGATGAGTCAATGGTATATAGCTCCGATAGAAAATTGAATAATCAAAGATATATATTTCAGATCTTAAAATGACTGTTAAACATTGTGCTAGATGGCAAGAGAATAACTTTTCTCTTCTGCAGTGACTAATGTAACCACAGGATAAAATTTGATGTATGAATTCAATTAGCACAGGATGCAGTTCATATATTAGAAAGCCAGAAGAGACCATTGTGATAATCTAGTCTGACCTCCTGTTAAACATAGCCAAAAGGTATATATTACTCTTTGCCCTAGAATAACCTACAGTATAGCTTATTGTACACTCTGCTTTCTTCTACCATGGTCTGAGATATCTGCTTTCCATGGGATATTTCTCTCTTCCCCTGCCCTTATAATATAATGGTAAACATAGAATCATAGGGTTAGAAGGGACGCAAAGATCATCTAGTATAACCCCTGCCAAGATGTAGGATTTGTTGTCTAAACTATCCAAGACAGATGGCTATCCAGTCTCCTCTTGAAAACCTCCTGTGACGGAGCTTCCACAACCTCTGGAGGAAGTCTGTTCCATTGTCCGACTGACCTTACAGTTAGTAATTTTTTCCTGAGATTTAATCTAAATCTGCCATGATGAGTAATACAAATACATGAATGAATAATCCAACTAAGGGGTTACTTCAGGAGCTGGCATTAAACTCAGATGACAAACATGGAATGAGCTGGAGCATGGGATTATGCATTTTTTGAAGAGGAGAAAAAAAGCAGTAGGTGTTCCACTGATACGTTTGGACAAACATTAACTGTCTCTTTTCAGTCTTTTGTGTGCAGAGATATTTGAATGGTTCCACAACTAAACAAAAAACAGGGTTTTTTCCTGTCTTAAAGAAAAGGTGGATAATGTTGATATTCCACTTGGAGAATCTTGATGACTGCAAAAGAGATGAGGTGAGGAAACTGTATTTTGCTTAATATATGTTTCGAAGTAATTGTCTAAACAAACTCTTCAGTATAGTATTGTTTCCTAGTGTGCGATGCTGCCACCTAGGGTAATACCCTCTACAGGTAAACTGCATTACCAGTCTATTGCCAGTGGAATAATGAAATGAAGTTTCTAAACTGCAGCGGTGTTCTCACACAGCTAGATACAATTTCAGGAACCAGTTACAATTAACAGGAAAATAGATGCACTCAAGTACTGCTTCTGTAGAAGCTACAACACATTTTCATTATGGAACTGCTACTCATGCCTCCATAGCATCCTGCTGAGGGCAAAGTGAGCAGACTGGTTAATAAATAGTCCCTATTAGAGACAGAACAAACATCATTACAGTTACCACTACACTAGTATTACCTGTACAGTAATACACTCAGTGGTTCATGGCTAAATAGCAGTGATGGAATAAACTAGCAGGTAGCCCTTTCTCTCCTCTCTATACCCTTATTATATGTCTAGTAGAGGAAGCTTTATGCACTTTGAAATTTGCTTACTGTTTAAATAAAATTGGCCATGGCAAAATTGGCATTATGGCCCTGATTCAGCAAAGTATTTAAGCATTGAACTGGGCCCTATGTCATTTGAATCTTTTAAACTGGAATTGTTAGGAACCTGAGTTTACCCCTATTTTAGCTCTTAGCTAGTTATAAGAATCAACAGAGGAATATCAGGACAATACAGGAAAGAAATGGCTACTGTGAATGTTCAGGCATGTATCTATACAAAAATGATAAATTATATTTTGTACAGGCCCTCCTAATTAGTAAAGTCTCTAGCTCATAAGTATAGACTGCTCTCAATTCAAGACTTCAAAGTTTAAGGTAGTTATAAAAATATGGAAGATGTTATCTTCAACTATCAATGAAGCTAAGTAAAAGCCATATGACTAATCATAAAGTATTTCCCCTTTGGCAAATATCATTGTTTTAATTACATACATGTGAGCATTCAGTTTAACAAAATGTGCCTTACCACAGATTTTTTCCCCCTACTTTTGAGCACTGGTAAGATTCAGAGCTTTCAGGTCTTAAATAACAGTTTGTGTTTCTTTAAACCTAGCAAGGCTGCTGGGTATATCTCAGACATCTGCCACTGTAAAAGGGGACAAAAACTAGTTCTAAGTTGTCTTTTGTTTTTCCCCCCCATGCCTGAGTACATAGGATCTCTTTCATGGTAATCTGCAGCCTGTCTTTAAAGTTATATGGATAATTGCAGGTCAAGCTTGTTTTGAAAACTCTCTTTTACCTGTAAAGCTAATAGCTGTGATCCATTCAGGAAAAAAAAGCTCACTGAATGCAGAGGGGAGGTTCCTCTCCTTTAGGGAGACTCAGGCATTCCAGATTTAAGTCATCAGCGTCTATTTTCAATATTTTCCACTTTTCTAAATAGGCAACTGTTCTCCAGGAGCTGAGGACAGGTGTTTTTTGCTGTTGCAGTTAGCTGATTATGAAATAAATCTATCTTCTCAGTGAGTTGGGCTAAGAAAAATGCAATGACTCAAATTTCTGAATACCTACCATTAATTACTAAGACTAATCTTAAGGTAAGGTCTTGCATGCTTTTGGCAGGGGGGAAGATCACTGGGTTCTGCAGAGAGAGACTCTACCATCATGATAATTTTATTTTCCTCACAGTCTTAGAGCCGCAGGCTTTGGTATCAAATTTAACAGGGCTACCTTTCTGGGGGTTTCTCTTAATACAGAAGTTGCACAAGTTTAATGATGCAAAACTGCATCAATTGAATTAAATGGGTGCAATTTGGTGTCTAGACACTCTTGCATCAGTTTAGTGTGCTTGTTATTGAATAGGGATAAACCAGTGTAAAAGTACCAACATACATAATTCCACTGCTTTAACAACTAAACAGGTGTAACATCAGTTAGCTAACTGGTGCACCTGTGTGCAGACACTGACAGTGGTCAGAAATGGATATTCAGGGTTTAGAAAGCTATTTGTGGTTTAATTGCTTGGGAAGCTAAAGGGATTCAGCTGAGAGCACACAAACTTTTCAATAGCTGTGCAGCATCACAAGACCTTCTCTCCCCTAGTCTTGCTGGAAGGGATGGGAAGTTCTCAGCTATTGGAAGCGTTGAGTCTTTAGTTAGTCTCTTCATAGACTTTAATGTCAGAATGGTCCATCATGATCATCCAGTCTGACCTCCTGCACATCGCAGGCCACAGAACCTCACCCACCCACTCCTGTAATACACCCCTAACCTCTGGCTAAGTTACTGATGTTCTCAAATCATGATTTAAAGATTTCAAATTACAGTGAATCCACCATTTACAATAGATGAATTAAAGTAAGTTTTGAATGGGACAAACTGTTAGAACAAGTGAAGTTCACTCTTTGAAAATCCCTGTTGTCAAGTTTCATTAATAGCAAGTATTCTGAACACGACAAGCCAGCTGTGATAGAATAGCCAAGAAGAGAATGAGAGACTCCTTTAAAAAATGCATCTCTGACCTCCTCTGTGTTTGGTTACTGGTACTAACAGAAACAAAGCATTTAAACAATCTGAATAACACACACCTCCTCTTTCAATCAGCTCTCCATTCTGTGACAGGGGATCATAATCTTATTTGCTCTCTAGCCATCCAGAAAGCCTTTGTGGGAAAAACAGCAGGAAGAAATTGATCTTCTAACACAAAAACCTTCCTTTAAAACTTCTCCTAAAGAAAGGAGGACAAGCCTATTCTCTTTCTGAGTAGCTCACTTTTAAACAGAGCAGATTGCTTCAACTGCTGGGGCAGGTCACTATTTTGAAGGATAGGTGATAGAAAAATGTTAGTTCTCTACAGTTGACTCCAGCAGGTTGATTAAATCATTTTAAAGACCCATGTTGGTAGTTGTTTTTACCTTCTTGTCACCACCCCACATCAGGGTAAGCTGCAACTGCAAATCTCTTTACAGTGCTTATTTCTCCTACACACAGAGGAGAGAAGTGCCTACCATCCAGTGTGGTATTTGATACACACAAATACAGAGAAGCTGCTATATGACCTTCTACACAGCAAAGCACTTGCCAGCTACCTGCTGGCTCTTGAATCCTTCTGGGCTAGCATTGGTTTGGAGTTTCAATGTGTTCAGCAGGCTTCCTAGTTTTCCATGATAAAGAAACCCCAACATCTTTGATTTAAAAAGGCATAAAAATCCATGTTTTTACATGATTAAAATGAAATGCTGAAGTTTCGTTTTCCTAGCCACTACATAGGTATCAGTGGAACACGATGTTAGTGATATATTTACAGTTTTTAAGCCAGTTTGAAGCCAACCACTGCCCTCCATTATAATAAGATAAAATTAATGGAAGTGCAGTTGGTATTTCTTACATATACCAAATACTTCTGTGTCTGTCAGCCCCAGGTGGGAGCCCAGGTTCAGGGTTCAGAGAGAGAGCTAGATAATGGAGGCTTAGATAAGTGCTGTTCTACTGTATATGTTTTTATTTTTTCACAAAATGTAAAACTGAAAGATTCTCTGTAAAAATGCAAATTCCACATTTTTCTGTGCAAAATGGGCTTCTAGAAGCCCTGGAGTTCAGCAAGGGCTTCACAGCAGGATTTGTTCCAGTTTTAACTCTTGCCAGCTGGTGACCCCTGCCTGATTCTTAATCTGAACACACCTTCTTCCCAGCTCAGCTCTTTGAGCCAAAGCCACCTTAGTGCCTGTAGCAGCGTGGCTAAGGAGAGGGAGAGCAATAATCAGACCTGGTAACACAGCTTCCCTTTTGGTGAAGCTAGCAACTAGCAGCTGCCTGTTCTTCATGTTAGAAGACATGCTACAGGCTTGAAATTCTTGGAAGGATAAAGAGGGGCCGCCTCCTCCCATAAAAGGTGGGATTTCAAGGGGGCAGGAGGGACAGGGAAAAGGCTACACTTGTTTGGGTTTTGTCTCCATACCCCCAGGAACTCTGAAGACCAAATATTTCTCTAGACACAACTTTAAAAAACTAATTGTATAGTTAAAGGCACAATCCCATGGAGTGGCTGCACTGACAACAGCGTACAGTTGCTTATACCAGTACATCTTATTCCCATCCAGGAAGTGGAATAAACTAGTCTGCCATAAGAAACCATGACATGAGTATAACTGTGTCCATGGTAGGGATTGTGCTGATATCATTACTGGTTAAATCACAGTGCTAACTGGAATAGCTACAGTGCTACGAAAACTGCAGAGGTGGCTGTGCTGTCCTGCTGACTCAGGCTTTGGTTCGAACATCCAAATCAGACATTCCCCCGGCCATCAGCTTTGACACTAAGCCCTCATTTGTTTTTTTACATAGGCTTTCAAAACGCCCTTGGGAAAAGTTTGGGATGTCCAGGAATCAAGTGTTTCCATTCAATCAAATTACTTAGCCCCTTCTCCTCCCCCTGCCCTCCTGAAAATGCAGGTACCTGGGGGAACCCTACAATCAGGTATGAAGTTGCTGAAGTGCTAACCACAAACAGGCTTATTCTCCCTTCGGTGCAACCTGGAGATAACAGACACGTGTAAATAGCCTGATGCCACAACACTTTATACTGCCAGTGGGACTTTGCTTAGCCCACACAATGAAGCTGTAGCAATCTGGGGAAAGGAAGAGTCACTACTGCATCGTGCCCCAGCAGGCGTCTGACAAGTGTGGTGCTGATTCAGCTACTGTATTTCTAACAGGAATACTGACCTCTTGGCAGAGATTTCAAGACAAGTTTTGTAAAAAGAGGAGTGTTAGTACCAGTGTCCTGGCCAAATTCAAACTAGGGTCACTTCTCCCCTCCTTCCACTTCCTATGGAGCAGGGCAATGGGTCTTAATCTGTAGTAAACGAGTTAGTTAGGAGAGCATCAGAAAAAAATTAGATGACACTGACAAACTATGAAGGTAAATTACCAAGAGTTTCTGAGTTTTAGATGTAACAGGCTGGACTTTGAAATGTGAGAATAGTCTTCTTTCATTCTAAATGGCTGCAGCGTGTTCCATTAAAAGAGCTGTTGCCTTCCATTTCTGGTGTGAATTAAGTGACACTGATCCCCTGTTTGTAAGATGCTTTAGGGTCCAAGCTGCTCTCTCAAAGTAAGATTAACAGAAAAATTCAACTGACTTAGTGTGGGGCTGATCAAAATACTGATACCCACATGGAAGAACTAACCACAGAATCTTTTGTGCAGAATAACATACAATCCCATACAGTCACAGTACAGCCTGTTTATTAATATGTTGTGTGAGCTGTCATTGTTCAGCCAGGTGGACATAACAGTTTTGGTACTGAACTAATTTCAGAGGTACTCCATCCAGCACTGAGAGAAGGGGCTCAGCCCCTGGATTGTAGAAGAGAGTTATAACAAGACCAGGTTAGCTCCTACCCAAATGAGAAGTTCTCCCTGCATTTGGGGATTGAAATGTTCTGTAAACAAGTAAAAACAGAGCCCCAGGAGCATTCAGTTATGCATGTCACAATCTGACCAATTGCACAAGGAGCGCCTGGAAGCCGAGGGTATTCTGTTAGCCCTGAGGTTGTCCAACTCCTGTGCCCATTCATCCACCTTCTCTAGCCACAGCAGACTCTTGTGAACCTGTCAAGGATGCTCAAAAAAACCAAACCACACTGTAGCCAACTTCTCAGGCCCATCCACAGAGACTCTCCTTCGATGGCAGCTGCATGGTATGTAAACGCTCTGCTCCCAGCTGTTACTGCCTCACAGCACTTCTTTGCGCTGAAGTAGCTTAGATAGGTCTTCAAGTAGGCCACTGAGCTCCTCCAGTTTCCTTACCCATTTCTATATGCAGGTGTGTGACAGCTGTTCCCCTCCAATGTAAAAGTAAGCGGCCTTCTGCAGAGGTTAATAACCAGCTGCCTGATTAACTGTGGCATGGAATGTAGTTCATAGATATGAGCTGCACTGCATACAGCTCCAGGAAGGGGATAAACATCTGGTCAGAGCCTGGACTGGTTTCAAGAGAGGGCTGATAAGGGCGCAACAGGTCAGAGAGGGAGTGGATGCCAGGGCCAACCACTGACTATAGCTGAAAGTGTTGGATTCATGGAGCACTGGAACATCTTCCCTGAGGAGATGCCACTGTGCGGCTTGCACTACTTCATCTTAACCAGTCAAGCAGGCTTGGCTACTGCCTCCCAACCTTGTCCTCGTGGGGCACGCACTCCCGTCCCTCACCAGCTCTGTCACGGTGCAATGTGAGCTTGTTGCATGCAGTAGAACTCCTTTTCCCATACTGTCTGCAATGCCAGGCCAGGCAGCCAGCTGCCAACCTTTCAGGACAAAACAGGCATCGTTCTACAGGGAAGGTAAGAAGGGGCATCTAAACCAGTGGAATAAACCAGCAGAAAAACCAACTCTTTCATCAGCCAGGGGTCTTCAAGAGTCAGTATCCATCACAAGAAAGACAAATAACCAAAGCAGCATAACTACCCCAAATGTAGAGTTTGGTCCAGACATCTAACCTTGGTGGTGAAACCTGACTTTCCCACAGATGTTCTTTCTGCTCTTATAGCCATTCTCTTCAGCATTTGTGTAAGGCAAAGCAGCTGATGTATCTAGCCTTAAAAAGGTGCTAGAAATGCTACCAGGAATTACAGAGCAGTGAGCCTCTCTTCTGTACCTGATAGACTGCTTAAAATGAACATTTCAAAACTGAACTATAAATTCTTAGATGAATATCCTAGGGAAACAATGGGTACACCTTCTATGGTGGAAATTCCTGCCTCTCTAATCTACTAGAGTTCTCTGAACATGTCAACAAGAGAGGGATAAAGAAGAATGGGGTTGACATGGGGCAGTGACCGGTATTTATTCATGAGAGGACAAAGGGATGAGCAATGAGATAGTAACTTTTGTAGAAGGCAAACTTATGTAGATTAGTCAAGACTAAACACATTTATGAGGGACTTCAAAGGGGCCTAAAAAAGCTAGCTGTGTGGACAATTACTCCTGGGGGAATTCTGGGCCAAAAAAATTTAAAACTCTGCACAGTCTTAAAATTCTGCATATTTCATTTGTCAAAACAATACAATATAATCATGCTCCTGCTGACAACCCCAGGCGGCTTGGGATCCCACTGACAGCTGTTTGCCCAGGGCTGACAGCGGGCAGGAGTGCTGGGAGAAAATCACAAATTCTGCAGGAAAAAATAAAATTCTGCAGGGAATATTAATTCTGCACAAATGGTGCATTGAGCAGCGGTACAGAATTCCAGCAGGAGTAGGTAATGCAGTGGCCAATGAAATTCAGTGTGGACAAATGAAAACTAATGCACATTAGAAGTAACTACCCATCTGCATTTTTCTAGGTTTTGAAAAACGCACTGCCACACAAGCAGAAATCTGGGCCGTGGTGTGGACACCACTATGGCAAAAAGCTCTGCTCAAGAGACAGCAGCCATCAAAACAGTGGGCAAAGTTTTAACATGGCTAAAGAATGGGATAGAAAATAATAAACTGATGATACAACCTATCCTGGTGAACTGTTCAGTTCTGGTCACCAGAGCTCAAAGATCCAGCAGACATAGAAGGCATGAAGGAGACAGGTAACATACGTTACTAGAAACATGGATAGTTCTGCATGAAGAGAAACTGAAAAGACAGGGATTGTTTAGAGAAGAGGCAACCTCCCCCTCCCCCCCCCCCCCCAAAAAAAAAAAAAAAAAAAAAAAAAAGGATGATACAGAGAAAACAAGCATGCCTGTTTACGCTAATAAATGAGAACAGGGGCCATTCAATGACACTGAAAAGCATACATTTTAAACCGATAGGAAATTGCGTACTGTGTAGAAGCAAAATTAATATATGGCTCTCATTGCCAGCTAATAACATTGAAGGCAAGAGCTTAGTTGAATTAAATGAAGTATTAGACATGTCCATGGAAAGTGGGGAGTGGTTACCTTAGCCAGGATTAAAAACACAGCTATAAACCCCCCACTTCCGGCATAAACTAACCACAACTAACAGGTCAGAAACAAGCTTCCCTCATGAGGAGGTTATTCAAGCAATTGCCCAGCACAGAGTTTTTTGTATCTTTCTCTGAAGCATCTGATAATGGCTGGTCTTGGACAAAGGATACTGGACTAGAGCACAGGTCTGAGCCAGCCAGGCAATTCCATTATTCCTGTGCAATAAGGCACCTTAAGTCAACGTGTCATTATAGGTCAAATTAACTAGCCGAAGAGCGTAGTGCTTTTGTGAAACAGGCAAGCCAGGGGAATTAAGAACAGTATTTACGGACTTGACTTGTTATGGGAACTGGAAAGGAGCATGGAAAACAAATAAGAACAAGTGATACCCCCTCATTCATTCTGTCTTATGTAGTGTCCCCGGGACTTATTGAAGGATTCTCACCCCTTCAGTGGTGACTGTGAAGAACAGAAGAAAGAGCAACATGACCGTGGTAGGTTCAAAAAGGCGACGCCGGCCTGTGTCTGCTTTATGCGAAAGGGCAACTTTTTACTTGGGTCACTCTTATCAACCTCACTTGCCAGCTGGACCAGTCCATGGAGCTACATACAGAGAGTTTCGGTCCCTTAATAGGAAAAACTGCCTGGTGGGATTCTGGGCACAGATGGTCAGCTCAGCAAGGCTGTAAAGGACAGGTGTCAGCAGTGAGAGCAGTAGAAGCGCCACATGAGCTGAGAGCAGCACATTGGGTCAGCCCAAGCCAAGCCACGGTGTGTTCCCCAGTGGGTTACCATCACTACAGTTGCAGGACTCAGTGACAAAATTCACTCCACTGCAAAATCAGAGTTCCAGGAAATATTCATCCCCCTTTCCCCCAGTGCCTCCCCTCCCCCCCAAATGTCATTTACATTGAGGGAGGGAGATGATCTATCTAGAGGGAAGTCTCTGCCAGCATCTGTGGGACAGCAAACCCACAAGGCGCCACACACGCCATTCGACACAGGCCAGGCCTGGTGCCATGGGGCACCTGGTTACAGTACTGTGGATGCACTTCATGGGTACGGCACTGCAGCCCCTCATCCCTTAATAGGGGCGCTGACAGATCAGATTTCACGCAGCGATCAAGCCCTATGAAAAGCTTTCCCATCCCTCAGACCAACAGGCAGAGTTTAACAATCCCAGGGGAGCCTTATTTGAAACAAACATTCTGCTGCAGCATTCACTGCCCAGCCGCGAGAGAGTGAGAGAGAATTATTCCGTTTAATGTAGGTGGGGAAAGCTGCTTGATGTTTAACTGGGTGGGTTCCCTTTAAACTAAGGTCTCTCAGGGGAGCCAAGGCAAATGGGGTACACAATTGCTGCCTATCCAACCCAAGACATGTATCTGGAAATCTGTGCCTTGAGGTGTCTTGCTGTAACAGTGTTCACACACTGTGACACCAGCGACGCTTGTCCTGTGAATTCACCCACGCTGTGCGTAACCTTTCGTCAGGCACCTCTCCTTGTACTGAGGTGTGACAACATGGACACTGCTCTTGCACACTGATAGTGTGTTTGCAAACATCCTCCCAGGCGTGATGGCCAGGTACATGCATGTGAGCCCCATAAATGCTCCCGCTCCCGTCTGATACTGAACCCACTGGGTCCTGTTCTCTAGCGTTACGCCTAAGGTGCAGCTATATGGCACATTTTCAGCCCCATGGTCAGGTATTATTGCTGACCATTCGTAGCTCTGATTAGTCCCCTCGCTCCCTGGCTCTGCTGTGTGCAGCTAGAATGATGGGTACACTGAGCCTCCAGCTGTCTTCATTTGCTTCCACCTACTCACGAAGCGTAAGTGTCAAACAAATAAATGAAGTCCTGGGATTTTCTTACATTGGTCACTCCCCAGGGTGGGAGAAACGGAAACCAAGGAAGAGTCGTGGTGAGAATTCACAAGCCCTAGTTTATCTTAAGCTCCCTTTAGTTCCATTCATAATTTGACTACAGGCCAGATCCTTAGTAAGCAGCTACAGCAATACGGCTACAGCAATTTATACCAGCGAAGGATCCGGCCTACTGATTCCAGAGGGCAGCTGGCCCAGCAGTGAGGCTGCTAGGCTGGGTTGCAGGAGACCTGAGTTCAGGTTCTTGTTCTGCTACAGATTTCCTGTCACTTCGCCTCTGTTTCATCCACCCATGGGGTAACAGGTTTTCCCTACCACAGTCCTGGGGTACATCCATTAAAGATTGTGAGGTGCTATGGTGAGTTATTTACCTTCTGGGTTTTCAGCCTTTAGGAGGCCACATTTTCAAGTTTCCTTGGAAAGCTAGATCTTTTGCTTTGTTTTTCTTTTTTAAATGAGGCTGGACTCATCATCTGACTCCAGGAGCTGGAGTTTTAGGGAAAACACGGACTATTGCTGCTCTTGCAATTTTATCGCGAGTCTCACAACACTGTGAACATTTGGATCATACAGAGCCAAGGGAGCGCACGTGGAGGGCTGGGGGTCTTCTAGCAGGGACAGAGATGTTCACAGGGACATAGGGGAGCAGACTTCATGGTCAGAAGAGAATAAGTCCCTCGTGGGTAAGGATAAGATTCTGTCATGGGTATTTCTAGTAAAAGTCAGGAACAGGTCGTGGGCAACACACAAAAATTCATGGAAGCCACAGTGCTCTGGTGGCCCTGGGGCTGACAGCTGCTCCAGCCCTGCCACTGTGGAAGTCCTGGAGGTCCTGGATAGTGACGGAATCGTGACCTCTGTGACACAAATTGTCCCCTTACTCGTGGGCATTTGGAAAGGGAGAAAACCCTGTTGAATTTGCGGTGGGAGGGAGCAGAACATGTGTAACCTCTTCATCCTGCTTCTCCCACCCCAGTCCTGCTGCTCAAGAGGTACGGTGTGGGAAGTGGCTACAAGCCATTTCCTCCAAAGATCCTTGCAGCATTTAGTCCCCATCTCACAGGGATCTCCTCTTCTCTTGCACTGCCATCAAAGGGCGGGTCTACACTAGAACATGAAATCGACCCAGCTACATTGCTCAGGGGTGTGAAAAATGCACACCCAAGTGATGTAGTTAAAGTGACCTATGTCCCCGTGTAGACAGCACTCCCGCCTCTTGGGGAGGTAGATTCCTATGGCAACCAGAGAACCCCTCCCGGTCAGCGTAGGTAGTGTCTACACTGACGTGCTGCAGTGGTGTTGCTGTGCGCTCTAGCGTTTCGAGTGTAGACAAGCCCAAAGTGTGTGAACATACAAAAGTTGTGGGTGGGACTGACGGAGGCAATCCCCCATCCAGACCTGGGAGCAGATGGTCAAGTGCAGTCATTGTGCAGGATTCAGACAGCTCCCAGCCAGGAGCAGGGCTGTCTGCCTTGCCAGTTCATATCCACTTCACTGCTTTGGAGACGAGGGACTACGGCGAGAGCCAAGACTTCCAAGAGACAGGCATGATTGTTTCCCCTGTGTTTATGTCTCTTCTCAGTGTTCAAGGACAAAATGAGCCTCCGTCAGGTACACACAACTGCCATGGCCCCTGGTGGAGGCAAAAGAAAGCTACGTTTCCCAGGTGTGGGCCACATTTTCAATTCTGTACGGGCAAGAGGGATGAAATGTTGATGATCTCAGAGCTCAGGGACGTGCACTAGAGCTTTGTCACTTTCTTGATCCAGGGTACAAATTTGCTGACCTTTGTGTAAACCCCAGGGGAGTCCTTCCGGCCGCAGCCATAACCCCAGGAAGTGATCCCCAGAATGACCCAGTGTCCAGTTGACCTCTGACACATGAGTGGCCCACCGCTGTCACCCTGGCAGCTGTCCACCCGCTTATCTTCAGAGAGGTTTCCAGCACAGATCATGCGCTTAGTAAACTTGCCCCCATAACGAGTCTCGCAATCTTCTCTTGGGAGAAGAGGCACCGCCCCCTGCAGCAATGTTCTTGAATAGGATTTCCCTGAAACAGAGCAGAACAGCACAATTCACCACTCAGAAACCAGCAGCAGCTGGAACTACAGCATACACAGGCCCCAAGGTTAACAGCAAACCGGCATCACTTTAGGGAGGAGATCGCAAAACTAAGACTGAGCATCAGGAGACTCAAGTCCTACTCCTGGCTCTGACCGTGAACAAGTAACTTTGCCGCTCTGTGCCTCAGTTTCCCCATCTGTAAAATAGGGACAACATTTCCTTCACAAGGCTATTGGCAAGTTAAATCCATTAATGCTTGTACAGTGCTCAGTCCTCACAGCAGGCTTGAGAAGCACTACAGCGGCACCAAGCATTACTGAATATGCGTTTTGGGCACCCTCTGGCAGACTCAATTCTGTTCCCATGAATCTATAACTCCTTTTGCTCAGAGCACATGCTCCATGCACTGAATTACTGTATGGCTCTTCTTAGCTGCTGCGTTAAGATCTATAGAACATAAAACTGACTCACATTGTTTCATTTAATAGAAGAAAATGTGATGGATGCCTGTGGTGAGTCAGGCAGAGCTAGCTGCAGCAGAGAGACCCCACAATCTGCTATTCAGAAGGCTGACCCAAAGGCAAAAGGGCTTGTCACAGCCCAGATGTGGCTATCTGTCTAACCCAGAGCATTCGAGAGGCTCTGTCTCCCTGTAATCCCTGCTGATGTAGAGATTCACTCGAGATGACCCCAGCCCCATTCCCCTCTGGCTGAGCTCCCTGGAGCTGGCTGCAGCATGGATGGACACCTGGGGCAGATTATCTGACAAGGGAGAGGGTTAACACTACTGACAGTTGGGCCAGGTTCATACACCCCATCCCAGGGCTGCTCAAAGAATCTGGCCTCCATTGTCCCCCCTCCTCCTCCCCAAACCAATGCTTTGTATTAACAAACAACACAAGGGTTACAAAGACAAAGATTAAAGCCATGACAGAAGGAGTAGTGTGTAGGATACACAGAAGGGGAGCTAAATTATCATGCTAGATCCCTTCTAGAAGAAGAGATGCCTCTGGGGTGGGAGGGGCATAGTCAAAATACCTTCAGAGTAACCATCCACCATCCCACTTCACAAATGGTTTGGTTCCTATTTTAGAGAGCAGGAATACAAAATGTTCCCCCTCTCTCTTTGTTCCTGGGGTAATACCCACAGGGTCACGTTCATCCAGTCCAGCCAGCACATTGTCAATGGCCTATTCAAGTATGATGGACCATTAAAGGACACGTCACTTTCCCAATGGGCCAAGTCATCCTGGGGACACCCCAGCCAGAATATGGGTAATAGTTGACCCTGTGAGTCAGCAAGCTGTATGAGGACTCCATCTCATGCTAGTAATTGTCCATGAAGTGTGCTTTGTGAACTGTGTTTGGGACAGTAAAACTGCAAGCACGTGGCAGAGGGCATAAAAGACCCTTGAATCATCTCCATGTTGCTTCTTTCTTACTCTGATTCTCTGGACTAACAACTAAAAGGAGCATATTTGCACTCTGGACTGAGGACCTGCCAATCTCTGAGAAGGTACCAGAGATTTTACAAGCCACCACTGCTACAAACCTGATATAAGAACTTTGCAGTGACTGTATGTATATGATCTATTCACCATTTTTAATTCTCTCTTCTCTTATAAATAAACCTTTAGATTTTAGTTACTCAAGGATTGGCAGCAGCATGATTATTGGGTGAGATCTGAGTTATATGTTGACTTGGCTCTGTGTAGTTGAACTGTTTAGAGCAGAAGCACCTTTGTTTGATGAAATTGTTTTTCAGTAAGCACTCATCGTAAAGGCTAGTGTCTGGATGGTGAAGCAAAGGCTGGAATGCCTAAGGAAGTGGCATTTCTGACTCCTTGTTAACTAGTGTGGTCAGACAGAAGTTTACTTTTGTTACTGACATGGTGTATCCAATGGTAGAAAAACCACCAGTCTGGGGTGAGTCTGCTCCATTCCTCAGCAGTTTGTCCTGAACCTGCCATTCTCAGCTGAGACCCACTGAGGCACAGTGACAATAAATAAGCCACTCTGGGCTTGATTCTGGTGCCATCAGCCCCCTTTCCACCGCTCCTGTAGCACAAAGGGGCAGGAAGCTATGGAAATGCCCCCCACACACACTTTTTACTCCCAGTGTAGGGGCTTCCCTGGCTGGCATTCAGCCTTAGGGTGTGCTGTGGAGGAGGACAACCAGATGTCAGCAATCTCTGCTGCTCACAGCTCCAAGGTTGACATTCTAGCTGCTCCAACATGTAGGCCAAGCAGGGCCCGAGGGAAACACAAAGTGGCACTGAGAACACAAAGAATAAGAGAATCAGGAACACTGTCTTGAATTGCATCTAGAAATAAGGTATAGCCAGTGCAGACTCTACTGAATATAGGTGATCCTGCTGCCACTATCTCATCACATCTATTCGGTTCAGGTTCTTATACCGCACTGGGGCACCAGCATGCCCCTCCATCCATTGCCTTGTCTGGGTTCTTCCCTCACAAGTCCTTTCACCTGGGAATATCCCAGCATTTGAGCCCCTGCTCCCTTGAGGCCTCTCCCATGAGCATCATACATCCCTGACTCACCTGTGTCTCCCCAGCCGGAGATAATGCAGGCCTGCCTGTTAATGGCAGCCTTCTCCTTCCTGTTAGGGAGGCAGACGGGCAGGACGTGGCGATTGAAGGAGAGGCAGTGGCCATCCTTGCCTCGCATCCTGACCAGGGCAATATCATTGTCATTGCTGCTGGACCGATAGTCCCTGTGCAGGACGATCCTCTCGATGGGCAGCTCCCTCTCAAACTCCTCTCTCACGCCTGTGTGGTAATCACCCACTCGCAGCAGGTAACGGTGCACATCAGTGCCAAACCTGGCCAGGAGATAGAGAGCCGCCCGAGAGATCACCATTGGGAGCAAACACTGCACTGCTGGCTCCTGGGCCATGCCCCCAGCCTCCGTACCACTCCAGTGCCCCAAGTGCACCAGGCAAGAGCGGTGCTGTCTGGCCACGTCACACGCCGCCTCAGAGCCAGCTCCGCCAAGTCACCAGCAAATCAGGGGGAGTGGTGGTTCCCATTAGCAGGTCAGGTCACATCTGCGCACGCAGCCACCAAGCGCTCCAGCTCTCTGTCTGACATGCGCCAGGCTCTGAATGGCTTCCTGACCCTCTATACAGAGGCAGCAGTAACGTGCGACTGGGGTAGAGCCGCTCCAGGCTCCTGACCTCCCCGGTTCACTGTCCTCAAACTGCAGGCAGGATGTTACGGAGCAGATTTATTCCATGTGATAGCACTGGGAAATTACAGGCTGAGTATGAACACCCAAGGATAAGGCAAAGCTGTCTGGGGCTCTCCCCTCCCATGCCCCACATATATAACCCAGTAACCAAGGGTCACACAGTAACCCCTGGATCGTGGCTTTTTGCTCAGCTGGCCTCCCTCACAGCCACAGTGCTGAGAGAGCTCCTGGCTCCTGCAGGTGTTTACAGGAAAAGGCTAACGCATCCCATTCCTCAGAGATCACATCCTCTTTGGATGGAGCTGCAATAAGAGGGGGCAGGCAGGGGACTGAATCTGATGGGATTATCTTCCCTGTCCCTGGGTCTTGCTCACACCCCACGAGCCAGAGACCCCCACCCCTCCCATTACCTTTTGAAGCAGTGCGCTGCAGTCACGACCCAGCAGCTGTGTATCAGCGTTGCTCCACACAGCAGACGCGTGTCTCTGTGAAGGCCCTTTAGTCGCAGTGAGGCCTGCCATGGCCAACCACCTCTGAAAGAGGAAGAGAGGAAAGATGGGCAGGCAGCACGCACTCTGCTCCACCCACATCCACGCTGCCCCATCACAACTCAGCTACTTCTTATTCTCCCTCTGCCTAGCTCCTTAATCAAGTAACCTGCAGGAATCACCGTGGGAGGGAGGTGGTTAGTGAACTCACCTCCGGGAGCAAAAAGAAAATCAAGGAGTGATTCCAGCAGTATGTCCTTCAGCTTCCTCAGTAGTGCTAGCCACCGCTTTGGGGAAGACACGAAAAGGAGGCCTAGGATCCCTGTCATCAGCTTTGAAAGCAGAAACCAGCATTCCAAGTGACTTGGTGGGGACAGGTAACTAGGGTTGGAGTCCATGATGGATTGTCCTACAGGCACTTTGGAATACACCCAGGTGGCAAAATGCAGAGAGTATGCAATGCCTTGCAGCGAGAATCTGGACTTTACTGCTGCTTTCACACACATAGTGTGCTGGTGGGACTGAGAGTAAAGAATCTTGGACTTCAGAGAAAGTCTCCTGCAGAGCTTAGGGAAAGGGGTAACAGAACAATTGCAAACCAAAGCTGGCAAGGTATTTTTCCAGTTTGCTTGTCGATGTATTTAAACAGGAACAAAAGAACTGCCATACCAGGTCTGACCCATGGGCCTACTAGTCTGGTATCCTGTCCCCAGAAGGGGCCAGCTCCTGATTTGTCTGAGAAAGGTGTAAGATCCCTACCATGAACAACTGGCAATGACATGTCCATGGATAGCTGTCTGCTTAAGTGTGGTTGCTGGAGAGAAGCAAGTCTCAGTATTTCTCAGTTCAATAGGTTATGTAGAGTTAAAGATCAGTGGGCGTATTTTATATACCAATCATTTATACATATTCCCCACATACAAATGTGTATCCTTGGGTAATAACAGTCCTGCTGATTTGCAGCAATCATTTTTTAATTCAACTGCCCATTAGAATACAATACTACAGTATTGCTGACCTTGTCCTTGGACTGATTGCTCATAGTTATGTGGGCTTACATAAGAAATTAGCCATCTTTGACAACATCCCACCCCTATTACAGCTGGATACCGCATAGAGGGACCAGGGAGATTAGGCCTCTGGTAATTTATACCAACTCAGGAAGTTGGCTGAGAGAAGCATCAATTAAAATCTGGGCCAGATCTCAGAGACCCAGAGTAGTTAGGAATATGTTTTGCATGGCCTGTGTGTACTGAGTGGGTCTGTTCCCAGAAAGAAAGCACCCTGTCACTAAAAGCATCATCACCACAGGCATTGATTGCCTCCCACTGATCGCCGCAGCAGAGGGCCATGGGCTGACGAGGCCATGGAGACTGAACCACTCACACCCAGGGAGCATGGGAAAAGCCTGCGCTGCTGCAGCCCTGATCCTGTGGGGACACAGAGCAGGCGAGTCTCCAGGGCTGTCCTGCCAGCAGCACTCCATTCAGAAAGCAGAACAGAAAACAGCAGCAGCCCCACTCCAGCCCCTTATGGTATGGGGATGTCCCATGGAAGGCTAAATCCTATGGGAATAAAATGGGGTTCCCAAAAGCACCAGTGCAGCTTGGCCTGGTCTGGAGCTTGCAGGCCAGCTGGTGCCAGCCCTGCTCTCCCCACAATCAGAGGGCAGTACCTGAGGGACTTGTTTCCACCAATTATCCTTTTCTTGCGACGGCGAAGCAAGCGCATCCCACACATGCCAGGTGCTGACCCTGCACAGCAAAACCAGAGTGGTTAGGCAGACTGAAATGCCCCATCCGCTTCCGGGTAGCCAAGCCATCGCTCTCTGCTCACGGCGGGTCCTTCACCAGCTCCCAGAGGTGGACTGGTCTGATGAAGGACTTTGCTGTGAAAACCATACATGCAGCACACTTGCTTCTGTGGGGCTGGTGAGAACAGCACATGACTGGAGGTGGTTACTCTGCTGTGATTCTGGCTCCAAGCCTGGGGCAGGAGCCATTCAGCCCTCACTGCAGAACTCACTTTCTCAGCTTGCTAGAGACCCAAGGAAGTGCACGGTTACTGACCCTCTGAATAGGATGGGGCTCTACAAAATGGGGCAAAAACACTGGCTGCGTGGACTGCCTGCAGGCTCAGAGATACAATAAGGGGTGAAGCAGCAGTGCTGGCTGTGTGGAGTACACGGTGACTCCAGGCCAAATTTCTAACAGATGATACTGAGACAAGGGGAATAGGTGCATTGACTGCCAGGAAGCTCACATCTGCTTAGCCCCTGCCGCTCTCAGCAGGAGACACTTCAGGGTAAGAGACAGGAGTAATGGGCACTGCACCTGCATGGCTGATGTCCTGGGCCTTCTCTTCCACATAGTCACAGATCACACCAGCATCTTCATTGTGCCAGCAGTTGTGAATCCCACTGTCAGGAGTGACACATTCCCCCAGCGTGCGCTCCGTGCCACTGCATTCCACGTTGTCCAGGTGGATGGGTCCGTGCCCCTCCCCAAAATACGCCATCGTCCTGGCTTTTGCTGCACCGCTGCAAGGAGAGAAGGGCTGACCAGGCTACTCTGAGGGTGAATCTGCACTGGAGCCGGGAGGTGGGGGGCCCAGATCAGGTAGACAGGGGCACGCTAGCTTTGCTTGCACTAACATGTTAAAAGAGCCATGTAGCCAGAGGCAGCGGCTCTGGCTAGGCGCTTGAGTATGTACCCAGGGAGTCCAGGCAAGTCTGGGCTTAGGTGCCTAACCCGAACTGCTGCCCGGGGCCATGCTGCTATTTTTAGCACACCAGCATGAGCAGTGCTAGCCCGTCTATCTACTCGGGCTGCGGAGAACTCTCGCAGCTGCAGTGCAGACACACCCTGAATGCGGCACAAAAGACTCTTCTGGCAATCACATGTTTGTCTGCAGAGAGGTCCGCTATTCCAACTCCACCACCGCAGGGCTCCGGTGTGTGTGAGAGTAGAGCTAGACTGTACACACAGCGACCCTCAAACTTACAAAACAGCCCGACACTCCCTCCTGGAGGAAGAGGCAGAAGGAAATGACCCCTGCTCGCACGACTGCCTTTAAGTTACACCTACCGATCCTCTTACCTGTAACCCAGCTGCCTGCAAACCACAGCTGCATCTTTGTCTGTCCAGCCATCATCACAGACACTGCCCCACTGCCCATTCAGGAATACCTCTACCCGCCCCTCCTTGGTGCTCTCTCCGTCCACCAGCCGCACAGGGGGCCCTGCATGAGAATGAGCCCAGTCATCATCACAAAGGGAAACACAGTGAGTGAGAACTGGGGGCCTGGGGTAGGGGATCTGGACAGAAAGCTGAATCACAGAGAACTGACATCAGAAGCCAGGAAACCCCAATAGTTTAATTTATAAAGCAGCGTCCACCCCTTCCACCCATCACATCTCCTCTGAAGCACTAGGACACGGGGTGTAACAAATTAATGTAACATACATTGAATAACCAAGAAGAGACCATGCTCTGAAAGCTCAACAAAGAGGGGACCATGGAAGGGCAGAGGGGTAGAAAATCAATAAATATGGGGCTAACAGCGGGCAAGCTCATGTGCACCTGGGGAATAGGGTGGTGAGATTATTTCAAGTGGGGAGAGAGACTTCCTCACCCTGGGAAAGGCCAGAAAGTCATGCCCTAAAGCCAAGTGACAGAATCCATCTGGAGAGAGTCACAGCATGCCTGTTATAGAGAAGGCCCAGGGGAATCAGGGCTTGTCTACATGAGGAAATTGAACCAACTTAACTAAATCCATTTACATACCAATTTCGTGGATGGGTGCAACCCCCTTGCATGGACACTGATTTCAACTTAACGGTCCCTGATATCCATTTAGCCTAAGTCTATTTGTCTTTGCAAGGCCCTTGCACTGATTTAACTCAATCAGTCTCTAAACTAGTTTAGTTAAATGGGTCCAATGTTCTTGTGTAAACAAGGTCTAAGCATCCCCCTACAGAGCAATGGGATCCTAGGCAGCAGCTCCGCCTCCCACAGTTGTGGCTCCCAGAGTTTCATTTCTGTTTATGAGGCGGAGTCACTGCCAGCAAAATTCACTCTGATTTGCAAAAGAAAATGGCACCTAGGGAAGCGGGAGATAGGCTAGTACGGTGGGGAGGAGAGGTGTGAGGGAGGGATCATGGGATTGGTGGGAGTGTGAGAATAGGCCAATGACATGCCTTAGAGAACGTAATCTTCTAGCATCAGCAGGACGTTACATCAGACTGTGCATCATGTTTAGCTTGTGGAACCATCAACTCGATGGTCCTGCTATGGGGCAACCAGGCCTCTTCACTGCAGGTGCATAATCGTAGCAGGAAGGCCACTGGAATCTCTTCCCCATTGGCAACCCCATCGATAGAGCTGTCCATAGGGTAGGAGAGCTAATCTCCAGAAGGGCTAGAACAATACACCATTCCCCCACCCTCCATTGGCAGAGGCAGCGCGAACTACCAGAGGTGCCTTCGAGGATCTGGTTGGTTTCAAAGGAGCAGCGAACCCCCACGTCCTCGGCATGTGAGCAGTCGTGCTGCCCCCAGTTGCTGTGGGGACAGTCCAGGAGCGATAACTCCGTGCCTGTACAAGCCACATCATCCAGAAGGATAAAGCCTTGGCCGGGTGCGTACTCCCCCTCTGACGCCAGGCTGGCAGGGCCACTAGGGGAAGGAAATGGAAAGCACGTCAAACACCATCTCTCACCACGACCCTGAACCCTGCGCTGACCCAACTCCCAGATCCAGCTGGGGCCCTGTTTTCTCAACAGCCCGCACAGCCAAGGAGGCCAACGTGAGGAAAAGCTTGATGGTAAAGGAGACAAATCCTCACGGGAGAGAAACCTTCCTAGCTCATTCGATTGCCCGGTCAGTGACATGGGAGATGGAGGAAGAGGAGCTGAGACAGCTCAGCTTCCAGGGGGACCTGATAAAACCAATCCACCTCTTGGTGGCCAATCAGTCACACAACCACATGTGCATGTGCTTTGCAATTCTCACTAGGGGTTGCTTCACAGGTATGATGCATGGGGTACCAGCGGTGGGGGGGAAGGGCAGGGAGAAGAGTTGCCCTTTGCTCAGAAAAATCAACTTTCAGTATAAAATAGCCTATATTTCTATACTGTTTTATGGGCAAGATACACGCACAGGAATCGTCCCACACACCATTGAAACTCAGCCAACTCTGGGGTGGAACATGGCAGCTGTTTAAACACTACAGAACAGTTTAGGACAGGAAGTGAAGAATACTGTACCCAGTTGAAACTGCAGGGAGGGATTTAGTATGCCATTGTGTCAGCTGTCGAACTTGGAATTTGATAGGGCTAACACCAAAATGTGCAAGGGATCTTTAATGGCCATCCTATTTTAGTTCTAAATCTCATCCAAAAGACAGCACCTCCCCACAGCCTCTTGGGCCATCAGTTCAGTACTGGCTTAAAGGGAAGGACCATCTTCAAAATCACGACCACCACTGCAATTTTCCTTGCAGGTCTCCCATTCGAGTACTGAGCCCCAGCCCAAGGTTATCCGGCTGGAAACGTAAGGAGTACCCCGTAGACATACAGACCTTTCTTTCTTTAATGGTGATCACCTCTATAATGAAGCATAGGCAGGAGATGCTAAGGCACAGCTTTCCAGTGAGACATGGAGCCTAAACCTTGTCAATAGGCAGCTCAGCCTCCTGTAAAACTCTCTCTTCTAGAAATACCATCATTCCAGTACCTGAAGCCCAGCTGCCTGCAGACCACCTGGGCACTGAGTGCTGTCCAGCCGTCATCACACACCGTGCCCCAGTCTCCACTGTAATAAACCTCCACCCTCCCTTCGCTGGGGGTGTGGCCTCCTGCCAGCCTGACAGTGCCCTCTGCAGGGGACGGGAGAGGAAAAGGGAAGCAATCAGTAAGGGGAGAAAGCAGGGTTGGATTTAGGGGCAGGAACCCAGGCGTCTGAACGCCTGGGGGGTCGGGCATGGGGGGCCACCGGGCTCGGCGGTCTGTTTGTGCTGTGAGGAACAAAAGGGAAAATAGACCGTCTGAAGTCAAATGTTTCAGGTGTTCCGTGTGCGGATTAATTTCTCACTAACCTCCTAGAATGTTCTGGACCTTTGTAAAATCTTGTGGAACCTTCCAGACTTACTGAGAATTACAACAATTTAGGAGGTTCGAGGAAAATGTAAGCCAAGCCCTCAAGGGTATACAAGGGGCGGGGCGTCACTAGTCACTCAGTGAGAGATGAGAACAAACTGAAGTGACGCGAGAGCCCTGCTGTGATATTGTGAACCTTGTTTTATTGTGTAATTGTGGAAGTGTACTTGTGCTTTAAGACTTGAAGAGTGTAAGTAGCGACTAATAAAGGACATATTTAATGAGACACCAGAGATAGCTATCAAACCCCTATCTACGCAACAATATAAAAGAAATACTGTTACTTCTTTTTCCATGCTTAACACATAATGTTTGATGACTTTCTAATACTGCAGAATATAGACTTTTGCTCTCCCTAATACTGTCTGTTTTCCCCCATAAAAGATAAAAGATGCCCCTGAAGAAGCCTTCAGGAGCTCAGTATAGAAAGCAAAAAGCTCAATTGCAATCTAGTTTGCAGAAAGGGGCAAATTTGATTGGAAAGTATCTGAAACAGAACAACATAGACCGGGCTTTAGGCACTAGCCATCGTCCCAGTGCAGAAGAAATTGAGGAGCGAAGTGTAAACGATGGACGTCCTTTTGAACTCAAGGACTAGGGTTAACATTCTATGGCTGTCACCTACTGTAGCACTGTTTAATACTGGTCCACCCAATGTCGGGGCACAGCTCAATTTCTTGATGTTAGTATATTTCAGTTCTACGTAAAATTCAAAAGTTTCTGGAGGCTTAGGGGAAACGAATGGTTTTTATGTGCTTATATATGGCATGAATAAACACAGATTTACAGCTCCTAGCATGCAAGTTTATCATCTTATATGACAGGGATAAATCATGCATGCAAATCATGCATCAAGGTCGTGAAATGGGCTAAAAACGCAATAGAAGATAAAGATATTCAAAAGTTTAACAAATGGAGGGAGGAGGGCACCAGAGATGCTCCTTGCCTGGGGTGCCATTTGGTCGAGGGCCGGCCCCGGGAAGAAAGGAACCAACCCCAACCCTCCTCCTGAAGGCTGTGCACACTCAGAGGGAGAGGACCCCTCGAGAGAGTGTGTGTGTCGACTCAGCAAAGGAAAACCCCATTACATTGCAGAAAGGCCTCGCAGACGTGCACACCCACGAGGCACAGGCTAGGACTCACTTCGGCCTCTGCTGTACCTATGCAAGACAGTGGGAAGGCTTCGTAGCCTGGCTCTGCCCCCCACTCTGCCCATGGAGGGGATGTGCAACACTGTAGTGGGCAGGCCAGACTACCCCTGTTGAGAGGGGTCTGCAATACAGGGAGTGGGACAGGCTGCACAGGGGGAGGAGGGCTAGATCTGTACCTGTGAAGGGGTCACAGGACACTCCTGCATCCTCAATGTGATCACAGTTTTGCTGTCCCCAGTTATTCTTCTTGCACTGGTCCAGTGACAGCTCGTTCCCTGAGCACTCCACTTCATCCAGAAGGATTGAGCCGGAGCCCTGCCCATAGTGAGCCCATGACAAGGCCTTTGGAGTCCCACTACAGAGGAGACACACACACACACATACAGCGTGAGGGGCGATACACCCTTCCCCCACTCTTGCCCTACTATGGGATGCAGTCTTGTGCATAGGTTGGGGCCACAGCTACAGCAGTGGGGCTGGGAGTCCGGCGACCTCCAGTTCATTGCACAGCGTGATGCTGCCTGTTCCCCAGCCCTGTGTGAAACCTCAGGGTCTCACAGGTGAATTTTGCACCTGGCCCACATTACCCGACAGAAAACAAGCAAAGTCCATGTATTCACGTCTCAATATTGGTGACATGACTACATGGCCGCCCGGGCAATTTGCAGGCCCTGTGGATGTGCCAGCGATGTGGCAGCTCAAGGGGATGACAGCATTTCAACTCAGAAGGTTTGGTGGTTCCATCAGTGTCACGCCCTCAAAAGCCCAGGGCCAAGGTTTTCAAAAACCAAGTCTACAGTTAGACTCCAAAGTCCCTATTTAAACATTTAGCTCAGTGACTTGATTTTCACAGGTGCTGAGCACCCAGAAGCTCCCATCCAAAGCACTGAATGGCCTAGGTGAGGGTGAATAGGGACTCCCTCAGTATCTCTCTTGTGGCACAAGAAGAAAGGGACAGTCAGTGAAATGGAACGGCAATACAATTAAAACCCATCAAAGGAAACAAGCACCATTCACAGGTGGCAGGTAGGTCTAATTGCTGCAAGGTACCACTGAAGCCAAGAGATTGGAAAGATTCATCAAAGGTCGAGACCTTTACATAGATGATCAGAATATCCTTCGTCTGACGGATGGCCCCCATGGGAGATGGGACACTGAGCTAGATGGACCATGGCTCTGATTCACCTTGGCCATTCTTATGTTCATATGTCTCCCTAATCCATCACCAGCCAGAGAGGGACAGAAGGGGACTTACCTGAATCCCAGTTGCCTGCAAACCACCTCGGCATCCCTGTCATCCCATTGGTCATCACAGATGGTGCCCCACTTGCCATCATGGTAGACCTCCACTCGCCCCTCAAATCTCTCCTTCCCCCCAACCAGCCGCAGCGGGGTCCCTACACCTGTTCTTCAGGAAAGGGAGAGAGCGAGAGAGAGACAGAGACAGAGAGTGCTTCTGATGGCTGGGGACACAGAGCCAGTACCGGGGCGTCAGCCCTGGCCAAGTCTCTCCCGCCCACCGCTGAAACACGTGACTGTGCCATTAGCCTCCCCCAGTGGGGGCTTCTTGCCAAGAGATGGCTCACAAATGGCAAGGAAAGGTACAGGCGTTGATGAGCAGGGACTATGCTCCCCAGGGCAGAGGCCTGGCTGTGGAAACCCCTCCTGAGGCAAGGGGCTGGTCACTGCTGACATTTTCAATTGCTTTTAGAACAGACTGTGGGAGAAGCAGGGCAGCTCCCTTCTCCCCCACACGCCTCCCCTCTGGGTACTCAGCGCTCTCCTCTGATGGAAACAGGAGGCCATTTTTACAGCAGTCAGTAGCCTGTGTCATCTCGTCCATCTCTGCAGCCTTGCTGGCTGGGATTTTACATCTTGGTGTCAACGCTGGGAATGGGGTCACTTGGTCCCGAGGGACAGGGGTTCCCCTCCATGTGTTCTCTCCCAGCTGCGTTCCCTGGCGATTTACCTTCAGGAGGGACACACTCTGCTGCTGCCATTCCCCGGTCACAGGTTCCGGACACGGCCTCCTGATAGCCACACTGCAGCAGGGCCTTCTCATCCCCATGGCAGTTTGCCGATTGCAGATGGAGGGGAACTGGCCCCAAGGCAGCATGGCTGTTCTTCCCAGCTGTGCCGATCTCACTGAGCACAGAGACGAGAGTGCACTGAGTCACCTCCCCCCTCGCTGTCACTCCCGCATTCTCACATGGTTCCTGTGGCCTGGACCTAAACCGGACCCCAGCCACCACATCCTGTATACACACCCAGTCCAAAGAGGCAAGCACGCACCGTGGCAAGCCATCAACCACTCAGAGGTCTTCCCTATTCCCAGCAGCTGCTGCGGAAGATATAAGGATGTCACGCAGAGAGGATCACATCTCCACTGGGTAGCAAGCAGTGAGACCAGAGGGGTCTGAAGGAAGGATATGCTCACCATGCTAGCGATAAAGAATGAGGAGTGAAGCTGTGCTGAGTCTTTGCAGCATGGATTCTCAAGAGGGACACAACCATCCCTCCTCTTTGGATAGACAGGTCCTGAAACATCTTCAGTTTGTGAGGTGGGGGCCCTGTCTGGGGGAGGTTTGGAACTGCTGCTCTAAGGACTGGCATGGCAAGCGTCTCCAGGTGACCCTAGCAGCATTGTCAGACAGTAGTACAGGATCCTGTCTGGTTGTGCTCTTCGTGGAGCTCGTCAGCTACAGGCAATGTCTTAAAGCACTGCTGCGCTCATTTTCCACTGGCCCTCAGTTACCACAACCCAAGGCTGTGGGGTAAATAAATGGCCAGTCGTGATCCTTCATTTTACTTTCATGGTAACTGTGGATGTTAGTGGCCCCTGACTGACCCTCTTCTTTTCCTTCCTTCATCCAGGTGGCAGCCCCGCCCCAGCGCAGGTAGACTCGTATATCACCAAGAGGTGAGGCCAGCTGCTTGAAGGGACCGCAGCCAGCCAGGGACTAGGGAGGGCAGGTTCAGGAAAATGGAGCTTCTATTTCTCCTTCCCCTTGTGAGTCTGGCCCCTGCAAGAGGCAAATTGGTTGGCACTATAACTCAGACCCTGACAATCCGGGACAGCCCCATTAGTAGGGAGAGAATCATCCCTGCCCGGCCCTTCCAAAGAAGGAGAAGGAGCAGGGGATCAGAGGGGAATTCAGCTGACAGGCTGCTGTGACTCCAGCCCTAAGCAAGAGCTCCTGGCTCCGAGTCCTCCCACAGACCTGGTGGCACCGTATCAGCACTCCCCTTCTGGGGGACATCTGAGCTTTTCTCTGGGTCCCCCACCAAAAGGGAAGCTGCTTTGCCAGGTTATTAGCCAGCACCACTCTCAGGGGATATAAAATTCAGCAGAAAACTTCCAGCCCAAGGCCCAAACCCTTCTGATGCAGGCAGCCTTCGTGCCAGGTTGCTCCTTTTCCAGGAAGGCTGTAGGCGCCAGTGGGAGCTGAGACAATGGGATTCTCACTGTATCTCATGTTGGAAGGGAGGTGGTGGGAGTTTGGTGGTCTCATGCTGCCAGTGTGAATTAGCAAAGCCCCTTCCTCTCGGTGGATTCTTCCCCCTCCCCGTTCCAGTGGGGAAAGGGGGTGAGGGAGGGAGGGACGGGCTTGGTGTGTAATCTCTCAGAAAAAGTCACTGAGGTTTGATAGTTTAGACTTTCTTCTTGCCAGTTGTGACTGGGGACAGGGATAGGGGCTGGGTCATGGCCACAGGAGGAAAACAGCAGTGTGTAGCAGTGGTTCTCAACCTCTTTTCATTTGTGGACCCCTACAAAATTTCAAATGGAGGTGCGGCGCCCTTTGGCCATGGGTGAGAACCAGTGGTGCACAGCACTGCTAACTGGGAGACCAGGGGACAGAGCAAATTCAGACCAAAGAAGGAAGCTCCGCTTCACTCCTGCACCCCTCCCAGAGGGCTGGGCCCCCAAGGAGGCGGAGGCTGTTCTCACAGTGGACCCCTGGAATCTGCCTCAGACATTCCTACCTGAGTCCCAGCTGCCTGCAGATCACGCTGGCATCCCAGTCTGTCCAACGATCAGCACAGATGGTGCCCCAGAGCCCACGGAAGTACACCTCCACCCTGTTGCCTTCAGACAGCCGCAGAGCACCTTCCGAGAGAAAGACTCTGAAACCAAAGGGGGCTCTCTGCCACACACTCAGCAGCCATGCACATGGCTAAGGCCCTGTGAGGTGAGGTGGCTCTGGAAACGGGCTGGACGCCCTGATCTCCCATGCTGCAGCTGAGCTACAGCTGGCCCCTCCCATCCCCATTCGCAGGGGCTATTACTCAGGCGGCTCTGTATGGAGAAGCACCACGCCCGGCACCTTCCCCACTTCAATGATGCCTGTTTGGGAGGCTGGCCTTTGCCATCTTCTTTTGGCAGCCAGGGTTGTACAATGGAGAGAGCAGGAGGCTGAGAAGCTAGGAGGGCCTCACTTTCCCCATCTGTGAAATAGGGATAATTCCACTTATCCACCTTTGTAGTGAGCTTTGGGGTCTGCAAATGGAATGGGTTCCACGTATTACCAGTCTCTGAAACTCCCACTCTGAGACACTTGATTGTTTAACCAATCAGGAACTCTGAACGTGCACTACACATGGCCCCAAACCCAACAGGTCAGTGGCACCACAGGAAGGGGTATGATGAGAGGGCCAGTAGCAATGGCACCAGGAGGAGGAGGAGGCGGGAATTCACTCCCTTTAAATTGCTACAATCTAACAGATCTCCATCAACCTCTGGAAAGCTCCTCACCCCAGCGGGAGTTATGTCCAGGGAGGGTGTCATGCTGGCTAGATTTGGGGGGCGGGAGGGGAGAGGAGCATTTATTATATTATTTAAAATCAGTATGTCAAAATGACAATAATTCATATGAGATATGCCGTGTCAGGTACCGTTAGAAAGGCTATAATGTGCTAAGTAAGATGATGATGTTTATGTTCATGTGTTATATGTGTAATGGAAGTTATGGATATGTTTGATATATCTGTATTTCAAATTGTGCTGTGTCTGGGCAACACCCCAGACAGGATGGCTGCAGCAATAGCCTGTTTAATGGCCCATTAAGAAATTCACAGATACAATGGGCCCAGGGGGAGAAGCCAGGGATATACCTGATGAGTCACCAGGACTTACTCATGTCACTCTGGACTCCATCTTATTTCTGCATGGCAAAAGACCAAAGGACATAAAAGGCAGCTGCCCGAGATCCATTTTGTCTTTAGTCATCTTCAGCTTTCAGCCACCTGCCTACCTCTGGATCAACTCATCTACGACTGAACTGAAGCTGTGAAACAAAGGACTGAGACCCATCCAGGTACTGGATGTATACCAGAGGGATTATACAAGCCTGAAAACTCCACAATTCTTCCAGAAACCTGATATATATGGACTCTCAAATAATTTGTATGTATCTGATTGCTTTAATCCTTTAACATTTATTTTATAGTTTGTTTCTTTCTTTTTATAATAAACCTTTAGTTTTAGTTACTAAAGGATTGGCTGGCAGTGTGGTATTTTGGGTAAGATCCAAACTTATATTGATCTGGTACTATGGCTGACCCTTTGGGGTCAGGAGAAACCTTTTTGGTAAAAAGCATAGAATTTAAATAACTGGTCTCTTTACTGGATCTAGTGGCTGATTGGAAGCCAGAGATTGAAATGCAGCAAAGGGGGCTGTGTGTATTTTTATTTTGGCTTCTTGATAACCAGTGTGGGGAATCAGAAGCACTGTTTGTGGCTGGTTGGGAAGTCTGACTTCAGTGTCACCCACCAGTGTTGGGAGAATCTGCTCTCCTTTTACAGCCTGCCCTGACCTTGGCATTTTCAGGTGGCTACCCTAGGTACAGACGGGTCACAGAGGGGACTTCCCCCAGCCCCACCCCATCCACACCCTTTGAGCACTGGGGTAGAAACACACAGCCACACCCTGCTGTCCTCTCACTCAAATAGAACATGGCTCAGAGGGAAAAGGAAGTGATGCACGAGGGAAAGGCAGGAACCCATGCCCCACCTACATGCCAGCCCCCTCATTTGGAGGAAGCCAGATTTGAAAGCGTTTGTGCCGGCTCGGGCAGGTGGAGCTGAGCGTTGTTAAAATGGTGTTTTAAGAAACACGTTGAAATACAGGTCACGAGCACAGTGGAAATGAGGCTGTGAGGCCAAATTTTCAAGGGATCAGTACCCTCAATTGGGGCCAAATTTTCTAAAGAGCTCAGCTCTCATTTAGGCACTGAAAGAAGGGGCGAAGTCTCAAAGAACAGCAGCTCCCATTGTGATACTAACAGCCAGATTTTCACAAAAAAGCCCAGCTTCTATGTGCTTCTTTTATATACTGCTAGAGTTAAACCAGTATAATTACACTGCTATAGAACTGATCTGCACTGGGACCATACATTGGCATAGCTACGTCTCTCAAGGATGTGAACTCTACATACCCCTGAGAGTTTAGCTGTGCCAACCTAACCCTAAGAATTCTTCCGTCGACCTAGCGCTGGCTACGCTGGGGTCTAGGTCGGTTTAACTGCGGCTTTCAGGGGTGTGGATTTTTTTATAACAACCTAATTTCCTAGTGTTGACCAGGCCTAAGAGTGGCTTTTTTCAATTTATCTTAAACTGCTTCCAAAGCGACATAAGCTAAAGTGGAGAAAGGTTCTTTTTACTGGCATAAGAGTTTCCACATGGGGGTTGTGAATTCACCCCTTCCCTTATAGCAGTATAATTTGCTCACGTAGACAAGACCTTAGTCTAAATGGAAGCCAAACTTTTCTGAAAATTCTGACCAGCTACTGAGCTGTGCTCATTGCTCTATGTGCTGTCCATCACTGTGCCGTATGCATCTCTGCCCAGCACCCTCCACTGACCCCCCCCCCCCATCCCTGTGGGTAAAGTCTGAGAGCACGCAGCCAAGACCCCAACAGAAATGCTGAGTGGTACTTACCCTGATTACAGTCGCAGCTGGCCCAGCCGATGGCTCCCGAAGCAAGCCGGTAGAAGCACCAAGGTGAGGATCCCCCATCCGGATTTCTGCAGTAGTTGTGGTTCCCTAAGCCCCGGTCTGGGTACTGCTGGACATAATCCGGGAACTCTGCCCAGTTCAAGCACTCTGCCCCAGACTCGGTGACAGCCAACGAGCCGTTGTAATAGCCGAGGGGTCCAATGCCACACAAGCTGGACACTGGATATAGAAAGGAAGCTTTCAGGATGGCTTGATGCCAAGAAGGGCTTGGATAGAGCCAGTATGTATCACATAACTGCCCTCTTCTGCCGGCTTCTTCCACTTCTGCAACATTTAACCTTCATTCTCTTTTTAAAAAATCAAGATTCACTGCCCTGTGCTTGTGAGGAAAACCTTGTAAATGGGATATGATAAAATGTTGCCTGAAAAATTATAGCACTGAGAGATGTGAACTCCCCAGTCATCTGAAATGACTGTTAACTCTGGACCCTAATGAGGACACCCAGCTATTCTGGGGTGGTAGGCAGAGTCCAAGTACCACTAATACGATTTCTCACCCTACCCACTCTGACTCCTGAATAAGATATCCCTACATTTGGACATAAGACTACCTGAAAGACACACTCCATCTCTCAGCTGAACCATACCCAGGACCCTGTGAAATCAGATTCTGCAAAGGAGAAGGTGAATTTATAATTTGTCCAGTGGACCCTCTTATTTTAGTATGCACTACATGCATGTTCTTTATTTATGTGAGTACATCAGCGTGTCTATTTGAAAACAGTGGTCTTACAGGGAGTTCAGATAACCCATTCCCAGCAGGCACAGAAATCCAGACCAGTGTTTAGCCAAAATTCCTGCTTGTGAAAAAAAAGTCAGTAAATTAAACATGTAGTTTCTGTGACAGATTGAAACCCTCCTTCATTCATCGGGAATAAGAGAGAGGGAAAAATGGAACTGGCTTTCTATGCCAGATAGATATACCAAGAGCAGCATGTGGGAGAAGATCCTGGAATGAATAGCAAGATAATAGTACTATTCATTTAATAAACAAACAGAAGCCGACACCCTTAGAAAACCCTTCTGCAACAACCACCAGGATAAATATGACTTGTAGGACAAAGAGCTGATGTGTGCAGAAGAATTACACTGTGCCATTGACCTTGAATGCAATAGAGATGTTTGCAAGCCCAGCTGGAATGGGCTGAGGGTACAGTGTATATCAGCAGGCACAGAGTCACAGTGAAGAAAGCAATCAATGTAAGTGTCTATAGAGAGTCACTGGGAAGATGATTTGTAGTCTGACTTGGATTCGCTGACAAAGCCATGATGAGAGGTCTGTGAGAACTCAATATTTATTAAAATAGATTAAAGAAGGAGAGAGTGTGAAAGAGACAAAGAGAGATTGAAAGGGAAACAAAATGTAGGATGAAGAGAAAACTGCTGCAGTATTAGAGATGAAAGGGAAAAAAAAGAGGCTGGAAATGTGAGAGAAGGGAGAGAAAGAGAGCTTCAAGTGTGCAATAGAACAGAAGATGGAAAAGGAGGATGAAGGCAAGCCAGCAGTTTCCATTGTGCTCACGGCCTCAGGTCACTGCAGCAATGAGGAATTGGATGGTGACTGAACTAATAACTTCTTGTTCTTACCTGCACTCTGCAAGTGGTTTTGGCTGGTCTGCAATCCCAGGAGAGCCTTGGAAAGAAACACAGAGCAAAAACAGAGAGATGATTATCCCATGAAATAAACGTGAGTAAGTCATGAAAGCTGCTGTCTCCAGCTGTTCTGGGGAAACACACCCTGGTAACCACTTCTCCCCCAGATTCCCCTTTTACAGTCCAATCACAGCTCTGCCCATGAACAATAAAATGAGTAATTCCTGGGCTGCAGAGGCTTATTCTTCATACAGCAACCACGCCACAAAGTGCTCCTCTTCATCAGCAGGCTTTTATCCAGAGTGCTCTGGGAGGCGTGGGGAGACGGAGGAAGCAGGAGAGAAAGGGAGAAATAGGGGCCTGAGCAAAATGTAAAGATGAGACTGAAATAAATTATCATACCCTCCCTTAGTCCCTCCCTCCCTGCACAAAACATGGAACAGCAGCTTCCTCTGGCTGTGACAGTGAACAGGTCTGAAGGGAGGGCAGAAGCAGTGCCCTCAGGGATTAGTGCTCAAACTCAGAGAGGACACCCACACACAAAATGCGAAGTGTCTATAAGGTTAACTCAAGAGGGCCTTTAAGATTTTGCCTTTAAAACAGTTCAGGGCTTAAAGAAGTGCAACGATGCTCCTCTAGGAACCAGCACAAGGAATATGAAACACAGCTCTTAGGTTTCTGGGGCTGCTGCTGTGGTGTGAGCAGAGGCTTCCTGGAGGTATCAACACCTCTGCTGGCTGAGGGAGGGAGATCTCTGCTCTGCCATGACCTGGTGCTTTCTCAGGATTTGCAGACAGGTGCAAGATCTTCCCAGATCAGCGGCAGCAGAGTGAGGCAAAGAGGTCGAAGCATTTCTGCTAGCACCTCACCCTCCAATTCATTTCTAAATAACTAGCAGTTTTGTAATAAGTAAGGATCGCTAATTTGCAGAGTGGGAGCATGTGTATCTTTAGAAGTCTAGGCCTTGGGAGCAGTGCTCTCCTTCACTCTTGCGCTCTCTTTTTACTGGAGCTGCAATGGTTTTTGTCTCTCTCAGCTTCACCTCTCTCTGGAAAGGGGGGAGAGAACCATTTGGGATTAAAGCTAATTCTTTTGCTGTAAGACTGTGGGCCACATCCATCTCAGGAGTAAATAGAGGCAATTCCTGCTGGTTTCAACAGGGGCCAGACCTGCTTAAGCCAGAACTGAATCTGATTTAGCAGGTGCCCTCAACAATGGGAAAGCACCAAGATCACCCCAGAAAAGCCAGACTCTGAAATTCTAGATCAGAAATTCCTATCAATGACATTTTTGGAAATGCCAGATCAGCTGGGACAAGGAGGGGTGTGTGTGTAGGGGATACCTGTGTGCGTGTAAACAGCAGTTAGATTCTTAAACACCTCTGTGTATCACACAGACCTGAGTCCACACAACGGAGAGTAACCAACAATACGCTGCACTTTTATAGTGACAGTCCTCTGAAGATCTCAAAGCACTTTACAGAGCCAGGAATTACTCTCCCCATTTCAGAAATGGGCCAACTAAACTACAAGAATCCTGTACTTGCCCAAGCTCACCCAGCAAGACAGGTGACAGAAACAGAATCCATGTCTCCCGATTCCCAGCTGCCACTGGATGCACATGCACAGGCAAGTCTGCATGTGACAGGCTGGATTAATAACAGGCCGTGTGAAGAATTGATCCACCACAGCGTGGAGACTGTGAAGCAAGAGACTGCAGCCCAAACCCCTAGAGCAGTATCTCCTCCCAAGTCCTTGCACTAAAGACCGGTCCCCTTAGTGGCGTAAACCCCCTCTAACATTAGCACGCGTGAAAACAGCCTGTCCTGCATCCTTGGCAGCTGTACATTATCAGTCCACAGCAGCAACAGGAGTGATCAATCAATCAGCAACGGGAAGAGACAGAGACCCTCCTGCCTTGATCACTGCTGTGCTTGAGAAAACCAGCCAAAGCATCTGCACCCCGTGCACCCTGCCCAGCTTTCTGGGTGCTGTGTTTTCTGATTATGCACTTTCCTAGGCAAATCAAGATAAATATCCCTCCTCACAACATATGCTCTATGCTCCAGAGAGAGAAGATGCCTGGGCACTTCAGTGAGCATATCTGCTACGTGCAAGGTCCACTTGCACAGGATATTAAAAAGCCATGTGACATTATAGGGAGATGTACACACAAACATCGCCTACCTCGGCAGCTCTGAGGCAGGGTAACAAACTCAGCAGCGCAGTCAGGCACCTGAGAGCTGTGGGGAGTTCCATCCTTCTTCTGAGCAAAGTAGCCAGAAGCTTCTTCAGGCTTCACATTCTCTCCACCGCTGAGCTCAGCTGCCTCCTCCCTTCCCTCCCCTTCTATTTCCCAGGAAGCCGGGCTGGAGACGCACAGCACGGGAAGGAGCGGGATGCTTCTGCCCTTCAATGCAGGGAAGGAAGGGGATGAAAGTTCACAGCAGCATCTTGTGATTTTGTTTTCCCCTCTCTCTCCCACCGTCTCTCTCTTATTTCCTTGTTCTGGAGCGGGGGGAAGAGACTTGCCCCAGAATTTCTGATCCACCTTCAAAAACAACAGGCGGCAAGTGCAGACGGGTAGGGTGCCGCCTTCAGTCTTCCAGGCCGCTTCCACACCTCATCTCTCGCTCTGCCTCCTGCCCTGGCTGGCTCTCTCTCCCTGTCAGTCTCCTCCCTCTTTCTTGCTGTCGCAGCCTCTCTTTTTGCTGGAGGTATGCATCTGTCTCTCAGGCCAACCTTCTCCTCTTCCCCTGCCTACCTTGCAGTCTAGCCCAGCAGTCTGTCTTCTCCTGCCACGTCTCTTCTTTCTCCAACTGATTCTTCGCTCTTCCTCATCCCTCTCCTGCCTGCAAGGCACTGGAGTAGCTGGGAGGTGTCGATTTGGAACTCTTGGCTAAACAAACTCCAGCAATAAAATGGAAGGTGTGGGGGAAAATCCTTTGTGTGCACTTGCAAGTGATTAAACTGACTGGAATAACCTGGACTTTATCCTCCAACCTCTGTCTTCTTGCTAAACCACCTGCAGCTCTCGGAGGACACCCTCTTTTCTGGTTTCTGAACCAGGGGAATAAAAGACAGAGAGTATTCCAGGTTAAGTCCCCTAAGAGGACAGCATAGGTGACAGGACAATCTCAGTGGATTCCCTCTCCCCAGCTCCCTAACTCAAAGGTGTTCCCACTGCTGGTCTGCCAGATTCTCATCACCTCCAAGGTTCATCTTTTCAGTCCAGCATTTCCTTGAATGGGAAAGCATTGAAATGGGTTATCTAGGGAGGTGGTGGAATCTCCATCTTTAGAGGTTCTTAAACTGCGGCTTGACAAAAGCCCTGGCTGGGATGATTTAGCTGAGGTTAGTCCTGCTTTGAGCAGGGGGTTGGACTAGATGACCTCCTGAGGTCCCTTCCAACTCTAATATTCTATGATTCTATGACCTTGGGCTAAGGCTGGAAAGTTATTCCCACTTGGTGGGCTGGGGTGCTTAATAACGGGTATGACTCTAAGAGCACCCCTAAGCCAGAAGGCAAGGGGCTCCCTGGTATCTAGCTCTGAGTGTCAGTGCATTCAACTTGCTATTATCAGCTGCATCTATAAGGTGTCATGTCATATGTCATTGGAAAACTAACAACTCACTGATGATTAATATTCTTGTGTGATGTATGTATGGTCAACCCACAAACAAGTACACACATGTGCTGGACTTATGATTAAAATGTGTTTAAACCAGGCCTGTCGGGGAGCTAATAAAAAAGGTTTTCCAGATACAGGAATCGGTTCCACCTGTTGGAATGTGTCTCCCATGTAAATGGAGTCAGGTGTGACCACAGACACTGAAAAGCATGTTGGCAAGCAAAGCCATCAGGAGAGAAAGGAGGGAACAAGTGAACACTTAATAATCTCGAGGAAGGATACAGATTGCACCCCAGGAAGCCTTCCTGCCTTTTGAAGCAGGGTCAATGAACTCTGAGAGAGCCTTTTCAAAGGTTTATTGAATCAAGAGAGGAGCAGAGAACCACTCTGTTACTCTTCACCTGAGGAAACAAGGAAAACCAGCACCATGGACTCTGTGGGAATCCTAAGAGCTAGTCAGCCATTGCTGGAAAAGGAAATCTGGTAAGGAAACTACCTTGAACAAAGACAGGAGCTTGTTAAGTTAGGTCTTAGCCAGTATACAGCGTACTCTTACTTTTGTTTATTTGTAACCTTTCTATCTTTATACCTTGTACTTAAAACCTCTCTTTTTGATTAAATAAACTTGTTTTACTTTTTATCTAAACCAACTCAGTGTTCTGACTGAATTTAAGAGATTGTTAGCTCTGGTCACGATAATAAGCTGGCATTTGTGTCTCTTTAAAGGAGCAGAAAACTAAATAACTTCTGTGCATGTTCCCAGAGAGGGCTGGGACTGTAGGAGACAGTTTTATGGAAATCTAGGACTGCAGCAGCTGGGCGGTGAAAGCCAGCATGTGACCTTCATGTTTGTCTGCTAGCAGCTGGTGTCCGGACTGGGAGCCAGAGCAGGGCAGCATTGAAGGCACCCAAAGGTCCAGGGCAGGCAGTGACACAATCCCTCATGGGTCTGAGCTGAATCCTAAATTGCCACAAGTAGTGGGTTGTTATTGCTGCCCACTATAGGCAGTGCTAGTTTAATTTATTTATACACTCCTTAATGTTTATCATTAATAAATAAGCAGAGACTCTGCTTCCCTGTCCACGTTCCAGCTGCTGGTGGGTGGATCCACTTGACACAGTTCAAGAATTTGAAGGTTCTCCTTTTCCATGCTGCTCCCACCTCAATTCAGTGGATAGTCGCTCTACCTATACTTTTTTATTCCTGAGGAATTAATGCTTTTGAAGTTTTGCAAAATGGAAATGTGGCATTTGCCTTAGAAAAGAGTTAATCTTGAATCTCAGAAGGGGAAAGTCCACTAGTCAATGTTTCACATAGATAAGATTCCCAGGAAACTTTCAGCACAAAAGAATGGAACAGGCTGGTGCCGTCCCTCTTGGCTGGATGCAATGCCTCTTTTTCTCTCCCTGCCCCTTACCAGCTTAATTGATTCCCGTCTTGCTTGTTTGTCTCATCGACAATCACTTATCAAATGCAATGCAATGCTGTTAGAAGATGGGACAGGGGAGCAGTGTCTCTGGGGTGGATCCTACTGCAGTATGCAGTGGGCACTGCTTGTCTGGCCAAGAATCACAATCATCTAGTTAGGAACAAATCTCTGCACTGACTGCACTAAGCAAGCAGACAGGGAGGCAGAAGAGCAGGCAAAAAGAGAGGCTGAAAGCAGAGCCTAGTCGTTGGTGGACTCTGCCTCGAGCAAGGCCGTCACAGAAAGGCAGCAGTGGCAGAGGCAGGAAGAGAAGAAAGGGAATTCAGAGTTCTAGGACTGCTTGTCCTAATGCAAACTGAGGGTAGGAACATGCTCAAACTAAAAGAGTAAAATAGCAACTCACCACAAGCTCAACAGGAGGAAGTTTATCACCGCTCTGTGTCAGCTGACAGCAAATGTCTCGCTCTGGGTCTCCCTTGAAGGTGTTCATTGATATATAACCTTTAGACTAAGTCCTTCTCTCTGAGGAAAAGGCAGAGCAAGAGCAGAAGGTAGCCTGACAGCTCATGAAACACTTGAACTTGCAGCATGGGCTCAGTTATCAGGGCTACTATTTCACTCTTGTTGAGGCCTGACACTATTTCAGTTTGGCTACTGCATCAAGGAAACAAACGCGTGGCAGCAAGTGAAACTGGGCTGGGCAAAACCCACTTGGTTTCAAAGGCTTCCAAGGGCCAAGCTGCCCTTTCCCTCCCCACCAGCACACACAGTCTCATACTCTGCAAGGGAGATTAGGGCTTGTCCATACAGGAAAGTTTTACCAGTTATACCAGTGTAATTACACCACGAAAGTATTTCAGTATTACTGCCCCTGTGGACACCTTTATTCCAGAATAAGAGTGGCTTTTTCAGCTTGGTCTAAACTGAAAAGGGTCCTCTTCTACCAAAATAAGTGCCTACATGGGGCAAAAGGGGGCTATCCCGGCATAACTATAGCAGTTAAAGTTTTTCATCTTACTTTATGACTTTCACATGTAGACAAGCCCTAACTAGATGCAATTCACCCCAAGTCCAGTGTGTATCTGTAAGAGAAATCCTCCCCCCACTCCTCTTTGAATAAAGCACATCCTTTGGTCCCAGGGACAAATCTTTCAGCCATATCCAGCAGACTAGCTTAGAATCCCTCCAAAGCCCTATGTTGGGTCTGCATTGACCCCTCTGACTCAGGAAAAGCTTTCCCTTCCCCTGCAGTGCTATTGCTCTGAGGACCTGATCCCTCTCTCCTCTCTGGTAGTGCAAAGCAGTAACCACAGCACTGGTGAAGTGCCCCCATACAGACAGAGGGATAATTTTCCTTCCCTTTGACTATTCATAGTCACTGAATGGACACAGCTCAGGCTTAAGTCTTCCTGTTAGAGATGCAACATCCCAATCCCCCTTTGTCAAGAAGCGGGGAGGTGGAATTGCTTTCTGCTGCTACTGCAGGGGCAAATCCTGCTCGTAGGGATGTCAATGGCAAGACTGCTCCTGGATTCACTGGAGAGCAAGCTGTGGCCTTGCAAGCTTCAGCACAGAGAACAGCATTTGTTTAAAGATTAGGAAGTGTCCCTGATTGCACATCCTTCAGGAGAGGCAATCCTTTACTCCCTCAGTAATGTGGAGATATCCCACATTAACTCAGGAGCTAAAGAACCAAGCTACAGTACCCCCCTCCCAGCCTCTCCCCATCTATGTGCTTGTAACCAATCGAGCCAGATAATCCAGATCAGCTTTGCATCCTAGAACATAACTGTAGTGCAGCAGGTTTCCCTGTGGCTGTTGTGTGGGCAGGGAGAGAAGAGAATGGTTAACAGCCAACTGGTCATGTTACTCCCTTCCTTCCTTCCTTCCACTCTAGTGACATGAATGTGGTGATGTTAAGGGATATCCACTCCCCCAGAGAGAGGTTGGAGAGCAAAGATATTAAAACAAATCTGCATAATCACATCTCGTATTTAGCAAATTCACACTATATCAATGCAGCCCCCGTGGCACTGTGTCCAGAAGTCAGTGGGCCTAAAAAGATACAGGCATTAAGTTAGGACTTTTGTTTTCCTCCTTTTTTGATATTACTCACACCAATGAAAGGTAAAATGGGTGCAGGAAGGAAGTTATCTCATGCCTTCACGTATAGGTGCTGCCTCCTCAGGAATTCTGAATTATTTCCTGCCTCCTAGGAGATCACTGTTTGTGTTCAGGGAAATGAAAAGATAATATTGCCTGCTCCCTAAAAGACCTTATGTGACAAAATGGTTGGAAAGGGATTTAAGAGAGCAATCATGCCCAGAGTTGGTAGTACTCAGGCTGTAAGGTAAGTGGAAGAAACAAAGATCAAGGAATTCCAACAGGTTTGCTTAAATTTATTAATCCTACCTAGAGAGGGAAAAACAGCTAGCCAGCTTTGATTTAATTAATGTTTTCCCCACTTTCCTCTTACAAAAGTGCAATACTTTTCAGAAAGTTCATGGTGCCACATGGAGCAGCAGAACCCAACAGGTACATCCAGCAACATCATCACATACATCATCCAGCAGTGCTCCCACAGAACTCATTAAGAGGAGATAATCATCCTCTGCTCAGTTGCATACAGTAAGCATCCCAGGGACTATTTTTGTTAGTGAAAGAGTCTGTCTCACCACCATAGACTCTCTGCTTAATTACAAGTGTAACAGCCAGATTTAGGGTGATCATAGCAGCTATAACTGCTGAGGACACGGTGAGAATAGACACAATGATCATAGCATAAAATCCAGAGCCAAGTGAACTGCCAAAGTAGTTTTTTTTAAAAGTAACAAGTATTGTAATGCCTAAGTGCATTAACGGAAGAGAGGGGAAAAAACCCAGAGCACATTCAATATTTTAGCAACTATAAGACCCAAGTGTGACATACTATGGCTACTGTACAGATATAGCACAGACTGAAATGATCAGAGGAGGCAACTAAATTGATGAGAAGCACTGCAGAATTTACTAATGCAATTGTAAAATCTGGGATTAGTTATCCTGGAACATACAGTTAAAGGGATTTGAATGAGTTTATTTGAGATGAAGGGTGAAGAAAAAAACCTGACCTGTAGTAAGAGGATGCCATTCGTTGTTCATATCAGGTACATTTAGAACAAGATACCCATCTCTCCAGCAGAGTACGGGGTCTCAGGCTATGCTCAGCACTATAGGTTTTAGAGTGCAGAATAGAAAGAACAGTCAGTGGGAGAAATGATCTTAGAATTCATGGCCTCATTGCTCCCAGCTTAGTGCACCTTCTCTTTAGACAAAGTATTTGGCAAGTCTTTCATCCACCTATCACCCTATGGCTTGGCAGTGCTGGGGCCAGGGAAACCAATACACCCCTGCAATACAGAATGCACCACAAAATCTAGGCCACATGAGAGGTGTGCCTTTACACATGGAACTTCTGCACTGGACCAATGGGTAGGGTATCATCTTCTCTAACTCTTTCAAATTCCTCTTCAAGACCCATGATGCCAACAAGAAGTGTCAGCCATCTTATACTGGTTAGCCTGTGGGACAATCCAATGTAACCACTGTTCATGAATTTACCATTAAAGAAAACCAGATAATTAGGACCCATCAGACTGAGCAAAAATTGTATGGATAACGCACGAGACTGGGAATCAGGGGCCTCGTTTCAACTCCTTACTCGGCCCTGCTGTGTCACCTTTGATAAAGTAACTTGGCCATTCTGTTCCTGTTTCCTCTCCCACCACTTGTTTTGTCCTGTTCATGTGGAGTGTAAGCTGATTGGGGCAGTCTCTGAATTGGGACGGTCTCTGAATGTCTGTAAGTAAACTTCTAGCACAACAGGGATCTGATCTTGGTGGGGCCCCTAGACGCTACTGTATTACAAACAACAAAAATAAATCCATTACATGCCTGCCCCACCTCCTCCCTCCCAAGGGAGAGTGTCAAGTTAGACTATAAGCTATGCAGGCCAGGTAGTGGGTCTTCTTGTGTGATGTTACCATAGTACAGCTAAGAAGAACAGTGTATGGCAAACCCTATGTTCTTTTCCCCCTGAAAAGCAGATAAACCTAGGTACTCCTAGTTTAGACTAAGTCACATTTGATATCTCCCTCAAATGTAAAAAGGTACTACTCTGAGAGTTGGTCCTAGATTTCTACCATTCTTGGTCATTCTTCACAGATGAATGGAAGTTCCAAAAATTTCAGAGGGCAAGAAAGGCAAGATTAATACACATTTGGTGAAGCATGCTTTTACCATTGTTATCAGTTGTAAGTTTATTCAAAACTGAGTAATGAACTATTTGCCAGCGACTCTCAAGTCAGGCAGGAGGCTTGCTGTAGAGTCTGCTGAAACACACAAGTATTATTCACAACCTTCTTGTGAAAAAATTCATTTATTGAATTCCTTAGACTTTATTTCACAATGAAGCAAGACTCAAGACCACATTATGGCTTAGCAAACATCCATCCTGTCATCACAAAAACCTGTAGCCCCATAGAACAATCTCAGCTAATGGAGAAAGTGACCCATTCCACAACAAAGAAATGTTCAAGTTAAGAACCTCTGAGTAATGCTGAGAGACATTGTCAACCGCAAATGCTCACTGATCACTGCTCGTAATTCCTTCTCCAAAGAGAACACCAGCTTTAGCTAGTGGCCTCCAGTTACTTGGGAAAGCAAGTCTTCCTTTAAAAATCACTTGTGATATTAGGGAACCTCCTCAGCAGTTTGTTCACTGTTTTTGGAGATAAGTTTCCCATCTGGCCCAGCGACTCTTCTTTAAGTCTTTCCTTACGCTCTGCCTGAAATACAAAGAAAACTATTAACCTCCTTTATTTGCTGAAGTAATTCATGCACAAATCCCAGCAATATTTCTAATGATACAGTCATTTCAAATGCAAACCATTTGCGCAGTGAGTAAGAGTTTTGGTAACAATTGCCTGGATAATCCTAAAGATTGCTTTCAGAAGCCAGTGACTGCAGCCTATTTCAAATGCAGTGTATCTGTGGCCCTGTTGGTCCTAGAATATTACAGACAGAAGGTGAGTAAGGCAGTATCTTTTTGTTTGGACCAATGTCTGCTGGTGAGAGAGACAAGCATTTGAGCTACACAGAGCACATCAGGTGTGGGAAAGATACTCCAAACATCATAGCTAAATGCAAGATGGAACAAATTGTCCAGTGTAAGTAGTTAGCACATGTTTTAAGGGACCATTTAAGGTTGATTCAATGATCAACACCCCTCACAACACACCTTTCAAGACCCATGAATGCAACACTTGCCAATCACATGTGGTGTACCTCAGCCAGTGCACTAAATGCCCCAACAACAATGATGTTGGTGAAACCAGACAATCACTATGGTCTCAAATGAACTGACACAGGAAAATTATAAAAGACAAAAATACCCATCACCTGTGAATGAACACCTTTCACAAAGTCATCACTCTATATCTGACCTACCAGTCCTCATCCTCAAAGAAAACCTGCACAACACTTTCAAAAGACACACCTGGGAGTTTAAATTTGTAATTGCTAGACGCTAAAAATCATGGACTGAATAGAGACACTGGATTTATGGCTTATTACAACAATCTGTAACCCACTAACTCCCTTTTTTGTCCTATAACTGCAGAAGTGTTACTGAGCCACTCTGCCTTGAATGATCTCTCAGAATATGTGCTAACAACTTATGCTAAACAATCTGTTCCATCTGACATTTAGTTGAGACACTCTGAATACCTTTTCCACACCTGTGGGCTCAAAAGCTTGTCTCTTTCACCAACAGAAGTTGGTCCAATAAAAGATATTACCTCCCCCACCTTGTCTTTCATTTGAAATGGTGACGTTGATGGGCACGATCAACTTAAAAAAAACCCCAAACATATCCTTCAATTTACTACTGTTATAAATAACTCCTATTTACTGAAACAGATAAAAATATTGTTCTCTATTTTTCAGTTTGTTTACTTTGTAATTTGAAGTGCTTCCTATATCAGTTTCCTGTTTATGTAAGTCTTTCACACACCAGAGATTATTTTTTTCTAGATTAGGTATAATTGAAGAAAAATAGAACTAGCAGAATGACTTAAGGGCAAGTGTAGTACAGGGGTTTTTGGGGGGTTTTAAATACCAACTAGATTTCAAATTTAATGTGTTTCTTTACATAGGAACACAGTCACCCAGTACCACAGTGTCTATATGCTTTGCTTTATGACTTTTAGATCCTCCTCTTTCTCCAAATTTCCCTTTCTATTTTCACCTTCATGGGGCCTGCTTTTGGCTTGTTCCCCCATGATCACAAGGAAGGCTCTAAAAGACTTTTGAAGCAATTTTCAATACCAGAAGGTTTGGATTTCCATTGCTATCCAGTGACAGAGTAAGACCTATCCCACCTCTGCACATGTAAGTGGATGTTTCTAAAGCCCAGTGTCAGATTGAGTAGGTGCAGTCTGGTATATTGTACTAACACCAGTTGTCTAGCAGCTCTGGTATTTATGAAGTATCTGAGTTTTAATTTTTTTAATAAAATATCTAATCTTTATAGTTGGAAAAAGCCCCAAAACAACATAATGAACCTTATAAACCTCCTGCCATAGTTTAACAGAGCCTGAAGACAATTTGGCATAATGGTTTTAATAGACGACTGCTTTATGCATCCTAGTGGGTTGTTTACAAGCAGAAAAATCCAGCTATTTTGTTATTTGTGTGCAGAGCTTGGCATCCAGTCCCACTACCATCTCAATCGACCCCTGCCTTGCACAGACATTTGCCCATCTTTAGGAACCAACATTAACACATACATTTAAAAAGCAGATTGAGCTGCAGATTGATTACTCTATTAGGGCTAATGGCAGGCCCAGAACGAGGGCTGAAAAGTTACTACACATATCACAGATTACTGCACATCATCTACTAGCACCAAGAGTCTTACACCCCTCATTCAAGACTATCTCCTCATGCAGAAGGGAGCAATGTTTTCTGCAGACTCCATGGTTATCAGAATATAACTGACATCAACCCTCCTCTTCTATATTTTACTCAACATCTGATTAGTTTGAAAGTGGACCAGCTGTACTGGCCAAATGTTGGTAACCATGTAAACTACTCACAGCCAAATGACCTCAGACATACGAGAAGCAGTGCATGTCTGATTTGTTGTGGAGCATTGCCCTCCCTCAGATCTGTACAATACAAATTAAATTGCACAGTGAGTGTCATTGTCCTTGCCACTACTAGAAGAATGATCGAGGGCTTCCTGCTTCCTTGCCACTAGTTTAAGACAACCAAAAAAGGTTTTAATTACATCTGCTTTTGCCACACAGTCATAGAATGTCTGGATCTCCTTGGTACATGCTGCATCGTTGAACTCATTCTGCTTCCAGCAAGCCATCATTAATGTCATCTCTGATATGCACATTGTCTCTAAAAGGAAGAAATAATGCAGTAAAAAAAATCTCTACTCAGGAATATTTCATATTAATAACCTCTGTATCACATAAATCTCAGGAGAGAGAGAGAAGACAAGTCGGTGAAGAGAGGGAAGAGGAAAAATAAAACAGGAGAGAAGAAATCTCAGCATTACTTTGGCTCACAGCGAGATGCTCTACACTTCTTTCAGTCCAATGATGGCTCAGATCCCAGTCATCTGATAGCCAGTCTTAACAATATCTAGCATTTACATAGTGTTTTTGCATAACATACTTTACAAACATACATTCTGGATATCCCAGAAGCCACCTGAAATTAGGGCCATGGTTTGAAGAAGTAACAGTTTGGCTTTTGGCTGTTCGTTATCCATCCAAAGAGGGATTTTACCAAGTTTCAAAAACTTTTTACTTATGTATATTTTATAAACATTGAGTGAGCACCCTATTGCTATTTAATGATCCAACTGTGGAATTTGCTCCCTCTGCATGTTAGTCATAGGTCAGGACACAGTGCAAGATGTTTCAATCAATCATTTGTTTTATCTTGGCCTAAAACCATGTAGGTCTCTCCATGTGGCAGACTGGATGACTGTGGGATGGCTATTATCATTACTCCTTGCAGACCAGAAAAGTTGACGTGTGCATCACACATATTGCCTGTATTACAACTGGCACCCAAGTAAGTCTATTTGTTCAGGACTGAAGATCAGTGACATCATAGCAGAACTGGCACATAATAAGTTAAATTACTTATATTATACTTCTCTTTACATAAGAGCATTGAAGAACATAAGACACTAGATCATTCTTACGGTGTCCCAGCCTGTCATGCCCTCTGTAAGTTCTTCATATAAAAGTGCCCCTATTCTCTCCCCACAGGCCGCTACGAACCTCCTCCTAGCCCATAACACCAGGGAGAGGAGGTTGGCTGGGGCGGGTGCTCTGCAACTGTGGGCCCTATTGCTGTTTCGCTGTCCGTTCACGCATCCGGGCCGTGTCCACTGGCTCCCTAGACACCTTTCGGGAGCGATGGGCGCTCTCCAGGGTTCTCTGCTCGGTGTCCCCTTCCAGTTCCCTCCGTTTGACCCTTTGACCCTCACGCCCCTGCCTGTTTTTCTCATTAGTTGTCCCACGAAACGGGTTGAGTCCAGGGCCCAGTGGCTCCTCCCCTTAGGCTGCGGGAGAAGCCTTTAGCAGCGGGCGGGCTGCCCACCCGGAATTCAAATAATAGCAAAGGGGGCTTCGGGAAGATGACAGAGCACGGCCCTAGAAGGGGGGGGGCCCACCAGCACCAAGTCTCAGGGCGGTGACCCCCGCCTTCAAAGCCGAACGTTTTCGGGCACCTTCCCTTTAAAAAACGCTGTTCTGGGAAACGTATCAAACCCCAGCCTCTGCCCGCGCGTGCGCGCCCCGCCCCGCCCCGCCCCCACACGGCCCGTGGCCCTCGGGCGCTGCCCGGGAGGTGCGATGAAGTGACCCAACCCGAGCCCCGCCCCCCATTCGCGGATCACACGGCGCAGCTCGCCCGCTCCAGCCCGGCCGGGATCCGGCAATGGGGGGGGGGGGCGGGGTAGCGGGCAGCCGGACACCTGGGTCCCTCCCCCGCCCGCTCTCACCTCCCAGGTGCTGCCGGCGGATCGCCACCTGATTGGCCAGCACCAAGGGGCGGGGGAGCCGCTTCTGCCTCTGCCCCTGCCGCCCAGCGGCCAACTTGCGCCCCAGCCAGGCCGGGTACACGGGCGCCGCCATCCCCTCTTCGCGACAGCCAGGCCGTAAAGCGAGAGAGGCGCCGGCCCCTCCGCCGCTCACGTGACCCACGCCCCGCCCCTCGAGAAATGACAGGCCAGCCTCGGCTCGAGTTCGCCGGGCTTCGCTCTGGCCGGCAAAACCCCACCCCGAGCTCGGCACCAGCGCGCCCCCTGCCGGCAGCACTCCGCCAACCACGTGCCCCGCCCCGCGGCTGTGATTCCCCCCCCCCCCGCGCCCTCGAGCCATAGGGCAATGCCCAGCGCAACGACGTCACAGCAAACCTCACCCTCCCCGAGGGCTGCCACAGCTACACTGCGCCTCAGTGCATTGCAGGGCCAACCCTCATCGCATGCTGTCACTCACCCAGCTGCACAGCCACATGGCGTTAGACACCCCCGCGCCCCCCGTGGCAATGCAGCTGTGCAGTATTGCCATGTCAAACTCTGCAGCTGGGGAGTGATGTCTTGTCAGCTGTCAGTACACTGAATGGATCCTCCAGCTAACCCCTGAAGTTACACGTAAAAGCAATTAAATCCAGGGCATGTCTGTGTGTCTCTCCCATCCCTCCTCCCCAACCTTAAATTCCTAGGGATAAAATATCCCAGAAGCCAGGGCAGAATAGCTCATTGGAGAGCCCACGCTTCTAGGATCTATTTTGCTAGGGTTGCCAACCCCCCAGAATTGTCTTGCAGTCTCCAGGAATTAACAATTAATTTTTAATTAAAGATTATGTCATGTGATCCAGGAATACATCCAACTGAAATTGGCAGCCCTCTGTGACTCAATGCCCTGTTGTCTAACGCACTCAGGAGCTAGAAGGCCTGACATAACACCTCTAAGAAGAGTAAACTGCCCATTTGTCTCACTAATGTGTTACCTGGTGCTTAACTTGAGCTGTTTCACTGTGGAGTCTTTCAGCAGAAACATTCACTTGGTTTAAGTGGGCTTGTGGATGAAACCTGAGTAGAGTACTGCCACTTTGCCATGCCCTCTGATCATGAATTACCAGAGCCCACATTTGGGAAGTTTCAGTTTGGAAAATAAAGCATATAGGACTGGACAGATCTCTGATGGATCTGTTCTGATATTGGTGGCTCTGTTCAGTTTTTTATTTTTAAGATAAAATCAGACTTTATCAAAACCATGAACAACGTCAGGGGAATTCTCTAAATAAATAAAATCCCATCTCCATTTTCAGAACCAAATTCAACCAGCCTGTTTGGAAGTTGAAGTGTTCACATGAAGTGAAGATATTTTTCCACTCCTGCTTTTCAACCAGGACAGGAAACAGGGAGTGGAAGATAATTAGATTCTTCCAGTAGTGTTTCTAGCCTGTCTGGTAGTATTGGAAATCTTGTGAGATGGCTGTGAGGTTTGTGCAGACTCAGAAGAATCAGATGTTTTGGAAAAGCTTCATGTATTCAGACAGGGTGAAATATTCACAGTAACCTAGAGGATTTGGATGTCTATCCTTTAATAGGATTCCAAACTGCTCAGACAACTTCGCAAATGTCAGTCACAAACATGATTCTCTGAACTTCAAGGTGTTTGAGGTTCACTTGCTCATTTACTGATGTTTTTCTGTCCTGTGGCCTGTTTTCCTGATTTCCTCACCCATTGCATTGATTGCCTGGTCTTGCATGGGAGAGGAGAGGAGGGCATGGGCTATTACAGGGGTGGGCAAACTTTTTGGCCTGAGGGCCACATCTGCATATAGAAATTGTATGGTGGGCCATACAGAGGGGTGGGGCTGTGCGGGAGGAGCGGCTGCCACGTGGCACTGCTTGGGGCTGGGAGCCACTCCTGTCAGGGCGCCGCTGGGCCCACGTGGTGAGAGAGGGGCGTGGGGAAGGGGCGAGACTGGGAAGGGGAGCGGCCACCGCCACAACACAAGCACTGGTTGAGCTGGAGGGCCTGATTAAAAGCTCAGCTGGGCTGTATGTTGCCCACCCCTGGGCTATTAGAACAGAAGGGATAATGGACTATAATACTTGATGTAAATGGGCAGCTCTTATTCTAAATCCCATTAGCTAATGGTGGTAGCAGCTTCCAGACACATTCACCTTCAAAATCTAATCTTATCTTTAAACAATCCCCAGAAAAGCAGGGTAGGAAGGAGGAAAGTTCCACAGAGAAAATTTTAACAGCTTCCCATCAGTTACTGCTGTCTGCATTATACTGTCTTCTTGGCATGGAGCCTGGGATGGGCTGAGTGCATTGGCCTGAGGTATATACTTGACAATGTCTGCATGCACCATGGAGAAACACTTGCCCTGAGAAAAGGAGCTCAGTTTTGAGACATGTGGGGGAACTACTGAGGGGAACATTGAGGGAGCAAGGGTGGCTCCAGGCTGTACTTCACACCAGTAATATCAGAACCACAAATGGAAGGGGTAAGAGAAATTTGTACTTTTCAGATGACTCAGAAGGAGCCTGGTCTATTTGGCAGCCCTTCTGAAGAACCACAGAGCTGCATGTTCCACTGTAAATCCCAGATGCACAACCCAAGAGCATCCAAAATTCAAACTGCATTTGCAATCTAATAATCACAAATTTGAATAAACATGGTTAAGAGGGGATCCTGGCCTGGGTCTGAAACAGTCAAGATGGACTAGCTGGGCAAAACCATTGGGCTTGAAAAAAGGCATGAGAAATTTCAGCTCAAAAGATAATTTTGTCTTCAGGAAGTTATATGTGCCTGAAACAGGCTTAGATTGCAAGAACCTCCTCCATCACAACTACAATGATGTTAGCACTATGCTATAATAAATCCATCCTTCAGATCAGATCAAGTTGTCATCTATTTAACTGGTGAGAAATTACACCAAGGTTTCTTCTGCCTGTCTTGAGCAACCATCCACGAGGAAGTTAAAAAGCCCTGAGCACTTTCCAAAAGGAGTAAGGGCTGCCTCATATAGCCAACATTTTGAGCCCAGCATTTTGATTGTGGTGCAAACAAATAAATGCATGAAGACCACAAGACGACCTCATGAGCTGCCCTAATGCAGCCTGCTTCAAAACCATACAAGCCATCCCGATACCAAAATCCATTGTGAACTGTCCTGATCCTTCTCAAAGAATACAATTTGCTCCAACTTGTTTCTAGCTGTTCTACTTAGCCCCTTCCTGATCCAGCATGAGCTATCCCCAAACTATCCTCATTTGTCTAGAGCCCTAACTTTCCCCACTATACTCAGTCAGGGCCCCCACGTGGGGGGAGGAGGGGGAAAGTGTACACTTTAGCGGGAACCGGAGGCCCGGGGAACCCGGCCCAGACTGCAACCCCCATTACCATGAGGAAAAAATTGAGGCTAAATTGTAGATCATGCCTGAGGATATTTATAGAAACTTATTTCCATTGTCCAGATCTTGTGAGATTTGCAAATCTTGGAGATCTGTATGGGCTTGAAAAAATTATACTTGAGCCCTGTACTCAGTTTCATAGAATCGTAGGACTGGAAGGGACCTTGAGAGGTCATCTAGTCCAGTCCCCTGCACTTATGGCAGGACTAATTATTATCTATATCATCCCTGACAGATGGTTGTGTTGATCTGATTCAAGATGCTTAGAGCATCAATTCCACCCAGTCCAGAGCTACTCCATCTGCCCAAGCTATTCCATTTGACTCATATTGACACTTGAATACCACAGTGATAGATTAGATTTCTATTCTGAGCTGCCACTACCTACCCCAATCTCCTTCTAGCAATCCCAATTAGACTAGACCTCTTTAAACCTCCCTGTACTATCCTGAGCTGCTCCAGGCTATCCCAATTGATCCTGATCCTCAACTGCTCAGAACTATTCCTATCCAGGCTGATCTACTCTAAACTATCATACACTATCCTTGATGCTCCCTCATTATTTTCTGAACTGTCCCAAGTTATGATTTGCTTTGATCTATTCTGAGATATCCAGATCAGTCTCTAGCTGCCCAGAGCCTCCTCAAGCCTAACTACTCTCCAGTACAGGTTTTTATACTGTAAAGTTTAAGAACAGAAATCTGAGTAACCACACAAATTAGGATACCAGTCACATCAGGGCTTTGGAAAATAATTCTGCAGCTCCACTCTTTTCACCCCCCTTCTTGAAGCCTGCAGTGCCCATGTATCTTCAAGTGCCGGCTCTGAGACAAGTCTCTGAGTCATAGAAGGAGAAGTGCAGTTTGATAAGGCGTGACATATGCCTTGGCTCAGCTGGTCATATCACTAAAAGGGTTTTGTGTCTGATTAATTTCAGTGGAGGTCTCTGAGCAAAATGAGATGAGCTGCCTTTTTGCATACTGCTGATGAATACATTTTCTAAGAGGTGCCGAGGGAGCTATCTATCATCCCAGTCAAAGCAGCCCTTAGCAATTAGAAGACAGGTAATTGTAGGGGAGTAGCTCTGCCTGTGGAGTAGTAACTAGGTGGGCAAGGGCAGGTGGCTCTTTATCTAATCTGGCATAGCTAGTTCAATCTCTGAAATCCTTGCTGAATGGATTCCAATTCAATATACTCAGGTCCTAACCCCTTGGGAACTGTTTGTTCACGCAGTAAAACAAGGTTACTTGCCAGTAACTGCTGTTCTTCAAGATGTGTTGCTCATGTCCATTCCACTATAGGTGTGTGCATGCCTCCGTGCACAGCTACCGGAACTTTTTCCCCTTAGCAGACCCCGTAGGGCTGGCTCTGGCACCCCCTGGAGCCCCGCACACATGCCATGATATATGAGGCGCGTTATATGAGGCTCAGTCCCTTCTTTTCACCAACTCTGGCAGCGGGGATGGGGGGTGGGTTGTGGAATGGACATGAGCAACACATCTCGAAGAACATCAGTTACTGGTAAGTAACCTTGTTTTCTTCTTCGAGTGCTTGCTCATATCCATTCCACTATAGGTGACTAACAAGCAATACCTTGGAGGTGGGTAGGAGTTACCGGTGAGCTGCCCTCAACACGGCTCTGCCGAATCCCGCATCCTCTCTTGCCTGCTGGACGATGGCGTAGTGGGACGTGAAGGCATGCATCAACAACCAGGTGGCGGCTTTGCAGATGTCCTGCAGGGGCACTCTCTCCAGGAAGGCTGTAGAAGAAACTTGAGCTCTAGTTGAGTGCGCTGTGATGGTTCCCAGAAGCGGCACCTTCACCTGCTCATAGCAGAACCTGATGCACGATGTTATCCACAAGGAGATGCACTGGGTGGAGACAGGTGAGCCTTTCATCCGGTTGGCCACTGCAACGAAGAGCTGCATCAAATTCTGGAACTGCTTTGTGCGCTCAATGTAGAAGGCTAGGGCTCGTCTCACGTCCAGCAAGTGCCACCTCCTCTCCTCCTCTGAACTGTGAGGTTTGGAAAAAAACACAGGGAGAAAAATATCTTGATTACAATGAAATTGGGAAACCACCTTGGGCAGAAAGGCCGGGTGTGGCCTCAACTGAACCTTATCTTTATAAAACACCATATAAGGGGGCTCCGAGGTCAGCGCTCTAATCTTGGAGACCCTCTTTGCAGAGGTAATGGCCACCAGGAAGGCTACCTTCCAGGAAAGCAGGAGCAGAGGGCATGAAGCTGTGGGTTCGAAGGCAGGCCCCGTGAGTCACGAGAGGACCAGGTTGAGCTCCCAGGGAGGCACCAGGTCATGGACCTGTGGATAGAGCCTCTCTACCCTTTTGAGGAACCTGACCAACATCAGGTAGGAGAACAGTGATCTCCCCTATAGTGGCTGATGGAATGCCGAAATAGCTGCCCGATACATGACCTGCATAGAAGGCTTCCTGCTGCCAAGCAGGACTTGTTGGATCTGCACCGAGCAGGCTCGCTCGCCTTCCGTCAGCTATAGAGCCTCCACGCTGTGAGATGCAGGGAGTCCAGGTGCAACATGTGACTGTGGTCCTGGAACAGGAGATTGTGCTGTCTTGGGAGCTCCAGGGGGAGGGGCGATTGAAAGGTCCAGCAGCATGCTGAATCAGTGCTGTCTCGGCCAGGCTGGAGTGATCAAGATAACGTCCACTCTATCCCTCTTGATCTTTAGTAGGACACTGAGCAGGAGAGGAATGGGCGGAAACGCATACATGAGGCTCCCTGACCAGTTCATGAGGAAGGCGTCGGAAATTGACCCGGTCTCTTGACCATGGAGAAAACAGAACTGTGTGCACTTCTTGTTCCAGGCCGATGTGAACAGGTCCACCTGTGGAGAGCCCCACGTCTGGAAGAACATAGACGCCACCTCTGGGTGTAGTGACCAGTCGTGGTGGGGTAAAAACGACCTGCTGAGGCGGTCCGCCTCGTTGTTCCTCACTCCTGGGAGATGAGAGGCTATCATATGGAAATCTGCGGAAGGCTGAGAAGTGGGCTTCCCCCTGCCTGTTGATGTAGTACATAGCTGCAGTGTTGTCTGTCAGCGACTGTACCACCCTGCCCACAAGGAAGCGGAGGAACACTGTGCACGCTAGGCAAATGGCCCGCAGCTCCTTCACATTGATATGCAGGCGCCTCTCCTCTCTTGACCAGATTCCTTCAGTGCCAAGGTTGGCACTGATATAGGCCTCCCACCCTATGTCCAAGGCATCCGATATTAGGGTAATTGAGGGGACTAGCTCCTTGAATGGAACGCCCTTCAGCACTGCCCGAGGGGTCCTCCACCAGTCTACGAAGGCTAGGATGGGCAGGGGAATTGTGACTACCTGATCCAGGGGGTGTCTGCTCAGGACATATACCGAGGCCAGCCATGCCTGAAGCTGTCTGAGCTTCAGACGAGTAAGTCTCACCACATAGGTGCAGGCTGCCATGTGACCCAACAGCTGCACGCAATGCCTGGCTGTGGTCATGGGGCATTGGTGCAGATGGGAGATGATGGAGACCATTGCCTCGAAGCATGGTTGGGGCAGGAAGGCTCTGGCCTGGGAAGTGTCCAGGGTAGCCCCAATTAATTCTATGCACTACACTGGGTTTAACTTGGACTTCTGTTCATTTATCAACAGGCGCAGCCTGTGGCAAGTGGCGCAAGTGAGGCTCACACTGCTCTGCACTTGGGACCTGGACCTGCCCCTGATTAGCCAATCGTGCAGGTATGGGAAAATTTGTACACCTTTTCGTCTCAGGTGGGCAGCCACCACTGCCATGCATTTGGAAAACACCCTTGGGGCCGAAGAGAGGCCAAAGGGTAAGGCTGTGAACTGGTGGTGGGAGCCAACCACCATGAAGCGAAGAAGCGCCTGTGGCTGGGGAGGATAGCTATGTGGAAATATGTGTCCTTGAGATCGAGCACAGCATACCAGTCTCCTGGATCCAGGGAAGGGATTATGGAAGCTAGGGAGACCATGCGAAACCTGAGTCTCTTGATATATTTGTTGAGACGACGCAGGTCTAATATGGGCCTTAGACCCCCTTTCGCCTTGGGAATGAGGAAGTACCTTGCATAGAAGCCTCTTCCTGCCATGCCCTAAGGGACCGTTTCCACCGCTCCCAGGCTGAGGAGGGTCTCCACCTCCTGTATAAGGAGTTTCTCGTGAGAAGGGTCCCTGAAGAGGGATGGAGAGGGAGGGCTGTTTGGGGGAAATGAGGCAAACTGGAGGGCATAGCCTACTGAAACTACCCCAAGGACCCAGCAGTCCAAAGTAATTTTGGCCCACTTGGAGTGGAAGGGCGCTAGGCGATTCAAAAAAGGGGCAGGATGGATCCAGGAGAACAGTTGGGGTGACACCCTCGTGCGCACCATCAAAAGTGCCTCCTTTGGTTGCCCACCTGCCTGGAGGGCCCTTGCTGGGGGGCTGAGGAGGAGCTCGGGGGTGGATTACGTCTCCTAGACTCCCTATTTCTGTCCCTTTGTCTGTAGGACAGGAATGGCCGAGGTTGGAACCTTTGTTGCTGCTGTGCCTGGGGACGTGACTGACACCTACAAGACTGTGGCGTGTATAGGCCCAAGGAGAGAAGCATGGCCCTTGAGTCCTTCAGACCGTGCAACTTCGCATCACTCTGGTCCAAAAACAAGGCTGACCTGTCAAAGGGAAGGTCCTGGATGGATTGCTGAACCTCTTGGGATGGCTCGGAGGATTGGAGCCACGAGCACCTTTGCACACAGATGGCAGAGGCTATAGCCCTGCCCGCCGAGTCAGCCGCATCTGAAGACGCTTGGGGTGCTGTTCTAGCTACTGTGGTACCCTCCTCCATGGTCGTATTAAAGTCCAGGGCCTGGTCCTGGGGCAGGGCCTCAGCAAAGCATCTCAGGGAGTCCCACAGGTTAAAATTATACCTGCCCAGGAGAGCCTGCTGACTGACAATCTTAAACTAGAGGCTTGCCGTAGAATACATTTTTCTCCCAAACAAGTCCAGTTTCTTGTTGTCCTTGTTTTTGAGAGTGGACCACGGCTGCCCCTGCCTATTCCTCTGATTGACAGCATCCACCACCAGGATCCTAGGGGAGGGGTGGGTAAACAAATACTCAAACCCCTTGGCTGAGACGTAATATTTCTTCTCAGCCACTTTAGACGTTGGGGCCATTGAAGAAGGGGTTTGCCACAGGGTCTTCACTATTTTGAGGACCCCTTCATGGACGGGGAGGGCTACCCAAGCTGGGGTAGCTGCCGCCAGCACATTGAAGAGATTATCTGTAGCCTCTTTCAGTTCCTCCACCTCCAGCCCCCAGTTGGTGGCAACCCTTTTGAGCAGCTCCTGGTGCGCCCTGAAGTCATCCAGTGGCACTGAGTGGTCTTGGGAGACTGCCTTGTCCGGAGTGGGAGGAGGATTGCAGGGGTGCAGCCTGAAGTGGTGCCCTCTCCTGTTGACAAGCGGTACTCACAGAGGTCCCCTCCGAGGGTGGGTGATGGGTCTTCCCCGGTACTGGAGGCATCGATTGTACCCCCAAGGACTTAACAGATTGGGGTCCCGGCCCCACCTGGAAACCCCAGGGGCCCCAATAAGGCCATTGGTGTGGCCACTGCCCTTGAAGCCATCTGGTGGCTACCTGCATCGGGGGCTCTGGCATCTTTTGTTGATGGTGACTCGTCCAACGACTATCCCCCCCGGGAGGACCCTGAAGCAGCATCGGAGTCCAAGGCCCTTGCCCTGCAGTACTGAGCCGGGAAGGAGTGGTGTCCCGAGTCCTGGGTGCTCCGCCTCTCCGGAGAATGCCCTCTCAACGCCGTCAACCTCGATGACGACGAGGGATGCCTTCGGCGCCGCGAACCGTGCTGGTGTGCGGGGTCGTGCTCTGTGGAGCTAAATGTACCGAAACGTTGTCTTGGTACTGACGACTTTCAGCGCCGCTTGCCTCTTGGCTCCATGTCAGCTTTTGGCGACTGGGTTTGGTGCCGCCTCGGTGTGGGCGAACTCCTCATGCTGGGGACAGGAACAGGAACCATCTGTGGAGCAGCGCTCGGTGGGTGACCTCGACCGGTGCCATCTCCTGGCGTGAGCTGCTCCTGGTGCCGGGGATTGACGTTGGTATCGGGAGGGAGACTCCACGTCCTGTGTTGGTGCAGGTCAGTCCGACGATCCCAACCTGGAGTGACTGCTAGGGGAGCGGCGCTGCTCCACCCTAGGTGACTGTCCGTCGGGAGATCTTTCTCCCCATACTGTGGATCTCCTCAGCCAATCAGGGGGACCCAACATGGGTTTTCCCTGCAACACGAGCCCCTTATCCCTTGGTAGAGGGCGGGGCGGAGGCGGTGAAGGCAAGGCCAACAAGGCTTTTGCCGCATGAAAGAGGGGCTCCCCCACTCCCAGGAGTCGGGAGAGGCTCCCTGACTGGAGACGTTGGCTCTGGAAAGACGGTCTCCACGGGCCAACCTCGGCGACGCTTGGTGCTCAACCCTGCCCGTTTCAATGGCACGGGGGAGTGTCTGTGTTCCCCATGCCGCTTCCTCTTCTTCTGCGTCGGGGAAGCGGCATGGTGCCGAGTCATGGTCGGTGCCAATGGCACACTCGCTACTGACCCCACACTCGGTACCGAGACAGAGTGGGTTGGCTCGGAGGCCGGGCAAAGTGCTGCCTCCATAAGCAAGGCTTTCAAATGGATTTCTCTGTCCTTTTGAGTCCTTGCTTTGAAAGCCTTGCAGGTCTTATACTTGTCCTTATGGTGGGCTTCCCCCAAACACTTCAGGCAGCTATCATGGGGGTCGCTGAGCAGGAAAGCCTTCCTGCAGGAGGCACACAGTTTGAAGCCCGGTGACCGCCCTGGTCTCAGCTAAGTCCCAGCAGGACTACCCTAAGTCTCTGTTAACTACTACTTAACTAAGCTATCTAAGGATAAGTAACAGAAAAAACAAAGTCCAGAACAAGGGGAATAGTACTTGCAAGACAAGCAAGGATAGTTCCAGCAACCGTCACAAGCAGAAAGAAGGAACCGAGGGGGAGTAGGGCCGGCAGCACCTCACGGCATTGCGCGGGGCTCCAAGGGGTGCCGGAGCCGGCCCTATGGGATCTGCTAAAGGGAAAAAAGTTCTGGTAGCCGTGCACGAAGGCATGCACACACCTATAATGGAATGGACATGAGCAAGCACTTGAAGAACTAATGTGTCCCAGTTCAGTTCAGAATGCACTCTATAAGGGAGAGAGAAGGGGCATCTGGAGAGTGATTGTCCAGCTGTTTCACTCTGCAGACCACTTTGTGTGAGCTAGATCATCACACACAACTACCTCACACACACCTCCATACCCCTGATGTCCTATCTGGTGGTTCCGAGAATATTTCATTCTACTTACACCCATGAAGGACTCCACAGACCACTGGTGGCCCATCAATCAGTTTGAGAATGACTGATCCACTAAGTAGTACTTCAAAGGGGAAACGGTCAACATTTTATCAGTCCTGGAAATACCATAGTCAGAAAGATGTCACTGTGTCATCATCACCCAATCATATTTTTCAGCCTGGTTATGTCCTTCCTAGAAATAGCGGCCTCTGTGAAGGATGGCAACACTGCAGCTAAGCAGATAAAATACCCAATTTCCCCTGAAACAGGCATAATCTGCTATCACTCTTTCTCCCATGAAACAAGAATTATTTTAATCTTCCTTACACCATGAATTTTATTGCAACTTCTTTAACCTTTGGATGGACACTGGCTTCTCCATAGAGCTCAAGATAAAGAGGCTCCAAGTAGCATTGACCTGTGGAGAGATACTGGGGAAAAATGTCAAATAGCTTACGTGACTTTAGAGACCTAAGCCATTTTCAAAGGTACCTAAGTCACTCGGAAGCCTAGATATGACAGGGAGCTGGGGGGCTCAACAGTTATTAGCATGGAGCAGAAATGACAACAGTTGTGCAGTGCAGCTTAGGAGGGAGGATTCCTTACCCTCCTCCTCTCTCTGCAGAGATTTCCCTGCAGCCAGCCATGTCACTCAGGCTAAGCACTGGAGGGAAGATTTTAGCCATGATGCTCATGCCCTGCTTATTACATACGAAGGATATACCTCAAAACACATGGTTTATAATCCACACCTATATTAGACCAGAGACACTGTGGCAGTTACAGCTAATCCAATCTCTCCTTTTATTGCTACGAGAAGCTTGGAAGTAGAAGAGAAAACTGTACAAAAGACTTAAGAGCTAAAAAATATACAAGACTTGGGAGAACGCCCCTGTGTAAGGGAGGGAGTAGAGAAGTCACATCACCTAAAACAATTGAAAATATAGTCCCTTTCATTCAATTTTTGTAAATTCATCACTATGTGACTGCAATTCAAAAGAGGGTGATTCTTACAGGACAGCACTGAAAATGAATGCAAAATACAGGAAACAGTCTATTGAAAGAGGCTCATTAAAGCTGCTTTTAAATCAAAACAATTGCAGTTAGAGAACTTTGAACAGGAGTCAGGGAAAATGTTTATGATGAATCTGCATACACATAAGGAAATACTGTATTACTAGTTCTATGAAAGAAATATAAGCTAAATTATTCAATGCTAACAGTATATGGCCAATATGAAGTTACATGCTAGCAACAATAGCTATTCTCGTGGTGAGGGGATATGATAGTTAGAAAGGCACTATCTTAAACAATCATCATGCCTAAAGACCTATTCTAAAAGAACAGAGGCGTAAAGAAATCATTAGGATAGACCTCTGCCTATGCCATGCCACGTATATGTTTATGGTTGGTATTTCCTCCTATTATCCCTCTGATGACTCAATGTACTCAAATTACAAGATAAAATACCTAAAGTATATTCTGTTACTACCTGGTTTTTATTTTTCACCTTTATTATAAAAACAAGACCAGCAGTTTCCATCTAGACCACCCATCCAGCTTCGTTTATATGAGAAGTGTACAGAGAATCAAAAAGCTAGAGAGAAGGAAGGAGAATCCTATCACAGAGGAAGACTGAGTAATTAAATGAGAAATGACTTAAGCTAGTGTTCATGTTTTGGTTCAAGGTCTGTTTATTTATTAACGTGCTGCAAAGGAGGCACCAAAATATGAATGAATGTCTCCTTAATTGTATGTTAAAAAGAAAGACAAGACAGAGGACAATAAATGTATGTAGCAACCAAGCCTATGCAACTTCCCACTAACAGACATTTATAGGTCTGAAGTTTGATTATATTATGTTGCTACAATACTTCACATTTACACAGTGCGTTTCACCTGAGGGTCAAACAGAGAGATGGGTATTATTACCCTAACCTACTAGATTGAGAAACAGAGAGGTTGAGTGATTTGTGCAAGGTTAATCAGCAATTTAGTTGCAGAATTAGGGATAGAACCCAGATCTTCTCACTGCTGATTCCCTGCTCTAACTTGCAGACTACACTGGTTTTCTTTATCAGTGTATGAAATGGCTCATAAAATGTATTTAGTGAATGGGTAAATAAACATTACACACCGGGTGCATGGCATACAAAGCTAAATTTTCAAACAGAAGCACATACTGGGTGTGCTAAAATTGACAATTGTGAAGAGAAAAGGTTAAGTCCATAACTGAAACAGGGGAATGTTAAAGATAATGAACACTTTCACATGGAACGGGAGAAATGGGGATAGTAAAAGTGTGGATGCAACGATGTCTATTATCACTGTTCCATTTCAGTCATGGATCTACCTCTGCCAAATGAGTCTGTAGTTTCTTTCAAAAGGGAAGGGAAAAAGACCCTGTTAAGCTATGGCTACACTGAAGAGTTTACAGCAGCAGAGTTGCAGCGATGCAGCAGTGCCACTGTGAACTCTCGAATGTAGCCACTCTAGAGCTGACGGGCGAGAGCTCTCCCACTGGCTTAAGTACTTCAGCCCTGAGAGCAGTGGCAGCTATGTCGGTGGGAGAAGCTATAAGCTCTTCCAGCAACATAGCACCGTGTACACCAGTGCTCAGGTCAGTGTAACTTTTGTTTCTCAAGGGGATGGTTTTTGCGACATAAGTTATACCACAGTAAGTGTTAGTGTAGACATAGCCTTAGAAATATTGTTGCTCTGCAGCTAATTTCTTCTGCTCCTGCAGGAGTCACACCAAGTGCATTATGCCACATCCAGAAAAGTGAAAACATCCCGAGAAGCTGCCAGACACAGCAGACATCAATGGATTTAATGGTAGGCTTAGCAGAATTTGACATTCTTAAATATAATTTCTATGGATAATATAAATGTTTATTTTAAAGCATTTTTTTTCAGTTATATCAAATAAAATTTTCACAGTTGCAAGAAGTTATGGATATGTGTATACCAGGTAATAGGGGGAGGTCAGAGAAGAATTATTTAATGACAGCAGACATTGAGATTCCAAAATGTATAGATTTGTAACCTTTAAAACACAAACTGTCAGTATCACTGTATTGAGGAGGTGTTGCCTCCCTCCAAGACTGATGGGGAGCAACAGGCTGGGCCTGTGGGGGCGGAGCCAGTGACTGCCTGTCTGCCTATGCGGAAGCGAGGGGGCGGGACAGGAAGTACAAAAGAGAGGCCCACAAGCTCAGTTGGTGGCCAGTTCCTGGAGGGGAAGGATGTCCCTGCCGGCCCTCCAGCTCTGCCTGCGGCCTGGTACCCAGGCGAGCCGACCAAGACTGGGTACCCGGGGAAGCGGACCAGGGCCGGCAGCCAGGCACCGGCGAAGGAGCAGTGTGAGACCTGGGGCCCTGCGGTACTCCCGGATCCACACACCCCGGTGATCCCGAGGGGTGAAGACCTGGAGGAGTTGCCCGACGCTGACGTGGAGGACGTGGCCGCACCGGGGCCAGACCCGGAGGAGTTGACCCTGGAATTGGAAGAGGATGATGGCAAGGCGAGGGGCCTTTGAACTGTTGGCAGCCCCGTATGGGGAGCTAGACTGTTTGCTGCCTCGCCTGGGGCCTTTGAACTGGTTGCTAACCCGTTGGGGAGCAAACTCTGTCCCGCCGGGGACCTTTGATCTGTTTGCTGCCCCAACCGGGGGCCTTTGAACTAGCTACAGCTCGGAGTCTGTTCCCCCAGCCCCGAGCTGGGACTACCTCTGCCAGAGCAGGGTAGTGAGGAGGTGTGACCTCCCTCCAAGACTGATGGGGAGGGACGGCCAACCATACTACACGTGGTGGAGAATATGGGCCACTCATCCCTGAAGTAAGGGGAGGCTGCCTGCGTAGACGATCCCTGGGCCCCTAGATACCCATCGCAAGTGGGGCCATGGATTTTGAAAAGTTTCTAAAGTGGTTGGCTGAGACCCACCAGCAGCAACAGGCCGCCCAGCTGCAACAGCAGCAGCAGGCAGCACAGCTCCAGCAGCAGCAAGACCTGCTACAGCAGCTGGCGACCCAGCAGCAGCAACTAATCCAGCCGCTGGCCTCCCGACAGCTGGAACAACAGCGGCAGGGCTTTGAACAGCTGGCTGTTGTTAACCTGCACTCTGGAGGTGGCACCCAAGAGTGGTGCGGGCGCCGTAGCCCCCATGATGCCACTGCAGCTATCTAAAATGGGCCCCATAGGCCACCTGGGCTGTCCCGATAAGGTAGGGCACCACTAGAGTGGCCCACTGTTCCAGGGCCCACCTGGCAGCTGAGGCCACCCGCTCGAAGGTCACATGCAACAGCAATGCCCAAAGATGAAGTGCTCCTTTGGGCAGGTCTGTGCCGCCAAGACCCGGACCCACTGGCCCACCAGCGAACTAGTGACTGTCCTGGTGACGGTAGGAGGGGAACACCTCCAGGGCCTTGTGGACTCCGGGTGTGGACAGACGTTGGTCCGGAGGCGAGGCCATCGGTGGACTAGGGCCATCGGGGAGGCTATCAGGACGTCAGGACGTACCCGAGTATGCGGATCACTCTCACAATAGGTGGACGAACCCATGAGATGGCGGTGGGGGTAGCACCCCGCCTCCCCTATCCCATCATCGTCAGCCGAGACTGGCCGGGATTTAAACAGGTCCTACATACAGCTACCCGGGAGGCCCCTCAGGAACAGACAGGCCTTGAGAGGGGACCACCAGAATCCGCCCCGCCGGCCCTGCCCATCCGACTCCCCAGAAGGTACACCCCGACAACCAGGGCCCGAGGGAAGGGAACCCTGAGCGGCTCGATGACTTTGGTCAGGACCAAAGGGAGGATCCCACCCTCCACTGGGCGTATGAACAGCTGGCGTACATGAATGGGGAGGTCGCAGATCCCCAACAAGCCGGCTGGTGGCCCCACTTTGAATTGACCAAAGACCTCCTGTATCGGGTGGTCCAGGACCCTCGGACCCACGAATCGTGTTCTCAGCTAGTGGTCCCCCGGGCTCATCGGTGGGCGGTGCTACAACTGGCACATGACATCCCGGCCGCCTGCCACCTGGGACAGGCGAAGACGCTTGCCCGAGTCCTCACCCGGTTCTACTGACCAGGGGTGCACGGGGAGGTCCAGGACTACTGCGCTTCCTGCCCCAAGTGTCAACTGACCGCACCTGCTGGTGTCCAAAAGCCCCACTGGTCCCCCTGCCCGTGGTGGGAACACCGTTTGAAAGAATTGCAATGGACCTGGTGGAATCCCTTGCTAAAAGCATGGCTGGACACCAGTATATGCTGGTCATCATGGACTATGCCATATGGTTCCCTGAGGTGATTCCTCTGCGGTCCGTGACCGCCTGGACCATAGCGGCGGAACTGATGAAGGTCTTTGCATGGGTCAGATTGCCGAAAGAAATCCCGACCGACCAGGGCACCAATTTCACCTCCTGCCTGTTAAAGGAAGTCTGCAACCTCCTGGGGGTGAGAAAGCTACAGACCTCCGTGCACCATCCCCAGACAGATGGGTTGGTGGAGCAGTTCAATCGGACCCTGAAAGGGATGCTCAGAAGATTCCCACCTGACCAGCTCCGCTGGTGGGACCAACTAATACCGCCGCTGCTCATGGCCATCTGGGAGGTGCCACAAGCCTCAACCCAATTCTCCCCATTCGAGCTGTTATACAGGCGACAACCCCTGGGCCTGCTCGATCTGATGAGAAAAACATGGGAATGCACCCCATCCATGAGCTAAGGGCTCTTGCAATATGTAACCCAGCTTTGATGCCCTGACGCGGGCTGAGGACCTCGCCCAACAGAACCTTCAGGTGGCACAAGGGGTCCAGGAGGAGGCCTACAATTGGGGGGCCTGGGCCCGAACCTTTAAGGTGCAAGACCAGGTTCTCGTCCTGCTTCCCGCTGAGAGATCCAAACTATTAGCTCGGTGGCAGGGGCCCTATAAGATCTCAAGACAGGTGGGGCCGGTCAATTATGAAGTGAATCAACCAGACCGAAAAAAGACCCGATAGATATACCATGTCAACCTCCTAAAGCCCTGGCGTGAACAGGAAGGGCTGATGATTGCCCCATACCCTTCTGAACCGCAGATGGGACCTGAACTCCCCCTCCCGACCAGGCCTGAGGAACCCATCTTAGGGGACACCCTCGCTGCAGACCAACGAGCCCAAGTCCTCTGCCTCCTGGAAGCGTTCACCCGGACCTTCACGGCTGTGCCAGGGCGAGCCACTGGAATACAGCACACCATCCAGATGGCCCTAGAGGAAGTGATCCATGAGACCACCCGGCCACTCCCGCATCGCATGCTGGGCATGCTGGGCATGCTGGGCAGCAGCTCTGCAGAAAAGGACCTGGGGGTAACAGTGGATAAAAAGCTGGATATGAGTCAGCAGTGTGCCCTGGTTGTCAAGAAGGCTAATGGCATATTGGGCTGCATTAGGAGGGGCATTGCCAGCAGGTCACGGGAAGTGATTATTCCCCTCTATTCGGCATTGGTGAGGCCGCATTTAGAGTATTGTGTCCAGTTTTGGGCCCCCCACTACAAAAAGGATGTGGACAAGTTGGAGAGAGTCCAGCGGAGGGCAACAAAAATGATTAGGGGGCTGGAGCACAGGACTTATGATGAGAGGCTGAGGGAACTGGGCTTGTTTAGTCTGCAAAAGAGAAGAATGAGGGGGATTTGATAGCGGCCTTTAACTACCTGAAAGGGGGTTCCAGGGAGGATGGGGCTAGGCTGTTCTCGGTGGTGGCGGATGACAGAACAAGGAGCAACGGTCTCAAGTTGCAGGGCAGGAGGTCTAGGTTGGACATTAGGAAAAAGTTTTTCACTAGGAGGGTGGTGAAGCACTGGAATGGGTTACCTAGGGAGGTGGTGGAATCTCCATCCTTAGAGGTTTTTAAGCTGAGGCTTGACAAAGCACTGGCTGGGATGGTGTAGCTGAGATTGGTCCTGCTTTGAGCAGGGGGTTGGACTAGATGACCTCCTGAGGTCCCTTCCAACTCTAATATTCTATGATTCTATGATAAGCCATCAAGGAGGAGGTCCGGATAATGCTCGATCTGGGAGTGATCGAGAAGTCGCGGAGCGAATGGCACAGCCCCATCGTGCTCGTCCCAAAGCCTGATGGGACCTGATGTTTCTGCATATCCTTTAGGAGGATCAACACGATCTCGACCTTTGATGCCTACCCCATGCCCCAGGTGGACGAGCTTCTCGAGTGATTGGGAGAAGTCTGATACATTACCACCCTGGACCTAACAAAGGGGTATTGGCAGATTCCGCTGGCGCCAGGATCAAAGGAAAAGACTGTCTCAGCCACTCCCAGAGGATTATACCAATTTACCAGGATGCCCTTCGGCCTCCATGGGGCATCCACGACCTTCCAGTGTCTCATGGACCACCTGCTGCAGGAACATACCAGCTATGTGGTGGCCTACCCTGATGTCGTGGTCTACAGCCAGTGTTGGGAAGACCACCTACCCCGAGTGGCGGTCATCTTGTCGACATTCCGAGATGCAGGGTTGACCGTGACCCCTTGGAAGTGCAAAATCGGATTCCAGGAGACCACCTACCTGGGGTACGTCTTGGGGCAAGGGCTAGTGCGACCCCTGGTGGGAAAGGCCCAAGCCATCTAGGACCAACTGGCACTGACTACGAAGTGACAGGTGAGGCAATTCTTGGGTGTCATCGGCTATTACCGCTGGTTTATTCCTCACTTTGCCTCAATCGCCGCCCCTTTGACGGGGCTCCTGACAAAAGACCAGCGGCAAAGAGTCCCATGGACCCCGGACTGTGACACAGCGTACCACACACTGAAGGGCTGTTTATGCAGAGAGCTGGTCCTGTACAGCCCCAGTTTCACTCAGGACTTTGTGGTCCAGACCGATGCCTCCGCGGTGGGGCTCGGGATGGTCCTCTCCCAGACCACCCAGGGAGAAGAACATCCGGTGCTCTACATTAGCAGGAAGCTGTTCCCCCGGGAGTGGAACTATTCCATGATAGAGAAAGAGGCCCTGGCGGTCAAATGGGCGGTGGAGGCTTTACGATACTACCTGTTAAGATCCACGTTCATGCTGGTGACGGACCATGCACCCCTTAAATGGCTGCAGACTATGAAGGACACGAACGCCCACCTCATGTGTTGGTACCTGGCCCTCCAACCCTTCACGTTCACAGTGCGGCACCATCCGGGTAAGGATAATGCAAATGCGGATGGCCTCTCTCAATTGGGTGAGGGAGGCCTGCCCAGCCCCATAACCTGGGAGCCGGACTTGAGGGGGGGTGGGGGTGGGGGTGTGTGTGTGTGTGTGTGTGCGCGCGCGCTGAGGAGGTGTGGCCTCCCTCCAAGACTGACGGGGAGCAACAGGTTGGACCTGTGTGGGTGAAGCCAGTGACTGCCTGTCTGCCCATCTGGAAGTGAGGGGGCGGGACAGGAAATACAAAAGAGAGGCCCAGGAGCTCAGTTGGCGGCCAGCTCCCAGAGGGGAAGGATGTCCCTCCCGGCTCTCCAGTTCTGCCTGCGGCCTGGTACCCAGGTGAGCTGGCTGAGACCGGGTACCTGGGGAAGCGGACCAGGGCCGGCATCCGGGCGCCAGCGAAGGAGCCGCGTGAGACCTGGGGCCCAGCGGTACCCCCAGATCCACCCATCCTGTTGGACCCGGTGATCCCGAGGGGTGAAGACCTGGAGGAGTTGCCCGACACCAACGCAGAGGATGTGGCCCTACTAGGGCCAGACCTGGAGGAGCTGACCCTGGAATTGGAAGAGGACGATGGCAACCTGGAGGAACTGCCCCTCCCCCCCGCAGATGGCCCTGAAGAGCTGCCCCACCTGCCACCCCCTGACGAGATCGAGGGGTTCTACAACCTGCCCCTGGGCACCTACCCTGACGAGGACGACTGGATGGCAGGATACCAGGTACCCGAGGGACAGGGGGAAGGAAGTAGCCCAGGGGAGGGGCCACATGCTCCGGGGACTGGGGAGCCGCACAGTGACTCAGGATGTTGCGGTTGGGACCCCGCTGACTCCTGGGCGGACCCCGTGGCCAACCCCTCGGCCACTGCTAGGGACCTGAGCTGGGACACAGTGGAGTCGGGTGGGCCTGCGTCCCCCTCCCCCTTCCCTGACCACCCTGGTGGTCTTTAGACTGTTTGCTGCCCCGCCGGGGACCTTTGATCTGTTTGCTGCCCCAACTGGGGGCCTTTGAACTAGCTACAGCTCGGAGACTGTTCCTCAGCCCCGAGCTGGGACTACCCTTGCCAGAGCAGGGTAGTGAGGAGGTGTGGCCTCCCTCCGAGACTGACGGGGAGGGACGGCCAACCATACTACAATCACATATCAAAAATATACAAGATAAATATTCTTAAACCAAACTAAGTTATCCAAAAACATTTTTCTTACTTTATCTATCTGTAAATTTCAAGTTATCATCAATGGCAATACCTTTTCTTTAGTTGTGTGGGTATGGGGAAATTGATGTTTACTGATAAAAATGTAATCCTTCCAAGCCTAATTATTTCCTTAGGTGGGATGCAAGCTGAGCAAGGAAAAATAACCTCATCACTTACCCAGAGCAACTAATCATGCCTGCTTCTCTCCAGCCCCTGAAACTGTTACACCAGAAAAGAACCATGTGTGTACACTCTGAGGAAGGTTACCTGAGAAGTCTGTGCCTACCTCCCACTCATTCAGCTCAGGGCAGGAAAGGACAAGCTTTGCACCCAAACGCCTGTGAGCAGATGTGGTGCTGGAAACGAAAAGTGCTGGATAAGGCACCATGGTTTAAATGCATTTGGACATGCAGAAAGTTGCAGGCACTGGAAAAGAATATTAAAAACAAATAATTCCCTTTGTCCCCGAGTGCTTGATAGAGGGATTCAGAACTTGACAGAAACGTACATTTTATTGGATCTTTCATCCAAACTCTTTACACATTAAGTAATTTAGTTTTACAGCTCAGCTGTGAAGTAGGTATATATTGCTCCTATTTTTGCAAGTAGAGAAAATGAGGTTACGAGGTTAAGTGACTTGTCCAAGGCTACTCACAGTCCTGACGCCTATTTTCTGCTCAGGTCTGTTTATTTTAGTGTATTTTTAAAAGAACTGCCAAGGGTGCCCACAGCGCATTGGTCAGATGCTTTTGTTACACTCCCTATAAATCAGAATAAATATATACAAATAATGGCTGAGTCAATCCCATGAAATTTCAATCCACTTTTTCTCAACAAGAAATGGTTTTAAAACTCCCATTTTCAACTCCAAACTCTTTATACAGGTCTGTAAATCCTCAATCATAAGCTACTTTACACACAGCGGACATTTGAAAAAAAAATGTATTTAGCCTCTCTTTATAGACTGTCACCATCTGTGAACTTGGACTGGAAAGGTTACCTTTCCTTGTCCCTTTCCCATATCCAGTTTTAAACATTTTAAAAAACAATAATTTAGAAAAATAAATATTTTTAAACATTTTAAACTGGGTGGGATAAGGGGCAGAAAGAGGAGACTTGGGAACAAAGGAGACTGTGCTGGGAGCCATGAAGCTGAGGTATTCTGGAGAAAGTGAGCAGTAGAATAGAGGTCAGGTAGGAACTTGAGAGCAGTGTGAGAACTGTGGCCCATCTCTTTTCCCCATTTTGTGACTCTTCTGCTCCTTCCCTTCCCCATACCCTGTATGCCTTCCATACACACATAGAAAAGAGCAACAAGAATGATTCAAGGTCTGAAAGACTTGGATTACAGTGAGAAACTTCAGAAGCTCTCACTATTTAGTTTATCCAAGAGAAGGTTAAAAGGTGACTTGATCAGTCTACAAATACCTACATGGAAAATACAGGTACATGGCTCTTGAATTTAACAGAAAAAGGCATAATGGCATCCAAAGGTTGCAAGTTGAGACTATATAAATTCGGACTAGACATAACACATGAATTTTTATCAGTCAGGGTAATGAACCCCTAAAACAACTTAGCCAGAAATGTGATAGATTCTCCATTCCTTGAAGTCTTTAAAATGAAACAGAAATTATAGTTTTAATGCAGAAGTTACTGTATGAAGTTCCATGGCCTGTGTTGTGCAGGAGATGAGATTGAATGGTCATCGTGGTCTCTTGGTCTTAAAATCTATTAATCTTTAATCTGTGTGTCACACACCCTCATCACCACATCTCTACCTCTCCATGCACCGCTACATACTCTCTGCCTCCATGCCTAACTACCTGAAAGGGAGTTCCAGGGAGGATGGGGCTAGGCTGTTCTCTGTGGTGGCAGATGACCGAACAAGGAGCAACGGTCTCAAGTTGCAGGGCGGGAGGTCTAGGTTGGACATTAGGAAAAAGTTTTTCACTAGGAGGGTGGTGAAGCACTGGAATGGGTTACCTAGAGAGGTGGTGGAATCTTCATCGTTAGAGGTTTTTAAGCTGAGGCTTGACAAAACCCTGGCTGGGATGATATAGCTGAAGTTAGTCCTGCTTTGAGCAGGGGGTTGGACTAGATGACCTCCTGAGGTCCCTTCCAACTCTAATATTCTATGATCTATGCCAAGGACTCCCCTTCTGTACCAGCTGTAGACTCCCTTATACAAAGGGAATCCTTAGGTAATCAGTGAACCTGTTTTTTAGCTGCTTTCCACCATCAGAGAAGCAAAACAGTCAGGATGAGGGCTAGAATCCATCCACATGTATTCTACCTATCTTCAAGTTTTCAAAGGTGCCTATTACCATGTTATTTAAGCATAGATATAACTGAAGTCTTACCAGATATACAAATATCTAATTAAAAAGCTAATATACCTAGGTATATAAATTTCCTATGCCTCGGTCATGTTCCAAATTTAGACTTCTCTTTATATACACTGCAAACCACCTAACACCCTTATGAAAAACATGAAGTGAAAATGGCAATACTAAACCAATATTATAGTGTGTGTTGCGGTAGTGCGTAGGAGCTTGTCATGGACCAGGATCCCGCTGTGCTAGGCACTGCACAAAACCATAACAAAAAAGACTATCCATGCCTCAAACAGCTTACAATCTAAGCAATATATTGGCTTTTAAAAGTATAAGATGTCCACCATCACATTCTGAAAATTTCTTAAAGACCTTGATCCAAAAACAATATTTTACAACACCAGGGGCCTCATCTCACACATCCAGCATGATTAAGGCTTTAGTCTGAAGTAGACTAGGAATGGAAGATCAGAGGCTGGTGTCCCTACAAGGGCATACTTAATGTTATGCAGACAGATATTTCTATTCTCCTGGTGCGCGCGCGTGCGTGCATGTGTACTAATGAATGTTTTTTAAGATTTGTGTCACAATTATATTGACATTCTGGCAGACCAGGTGCCAGCTCATGTCAAGGCCCCAGACCTCACTAAACACTGACAAATGCATAGCTGGAAACCAGTCTGGTTCATCTGTGTGTTAACATCTATTTTAACAACACTAAGGTGGTATGAATGTGTTTAGACCTTATGAATGGCTTGTAGCACGTGGCATGTATTAGTCTTATTTATTTGTAACCTGTGTTATAGAACAATGGCAAAGATTTGCATTGTAAACCTCTAATTGTGTAACTCACTATACATAAAAATCATGAATTAAAGAAAAAAAACGAGTTCCGTGGCACTTTAAAGACTAACAAATTTAATTTTAGCAGGCATAAGCTTTTGTGAGGCTCAGCTCACTTCGTCAGATGCAGAGGTAGAAATGAATTAAAAAGCTCATCCTGCACAAAAGAAGGCCCATTAAAAAGCAAATGACCCATTGTCATTGTGAAGCATCAAAGGACAGAGATTTTGTTGATTGCATTCCTCATCCTCCCTCCGGAGAAGGGAGACCTGCAGATAAACTCATCTCATAAGCATAAAAATCCCTGACAAAGAGAAACTTGGCACTTCTTGCTCCTTGGACTCTAAAGGGGCAAGAATTGCTAAGCATTAGCAAAAGACTGTTTTGCCTGGGTTAGCCCCAAAGGACATATAGAGACTGTTTATGATAGAAATTTCTCTTCTCTTTTGAAACTCAAGATTGATACTCACTTGTGTACGTTACCTGCTTCAACCTTGCCTGGATGGCAAGATAGACTGGAATGCCCCAAGGGACTGTCTATGACTCCATGGTAAGATTGTTATAGTGCTTTAGCAGTTCATATTATTACTAAATTGCTGAAATTTAATTCTAGAACATACAACCAGTTTGGGGTTTTTGCCCTGCTTCTTGACAATCTGCCCTGAAGCTGGCACTCATATTTGTGAGTCACTTCAGACAGTGTGACATAGATATTTAATCTAAATATGATTTCTGCATTTTTAATGTTTGTTGCTATTCAATAATACACTGGATGGTGTGGGGGGCGCGCGGAGGGAGGATTTGGAATTGCAGCTTTAACTGCAAGTTAACCAAGTGATAATGTTTTTGTAATAAATTACTTAAAGGCTTATGGCACTTAATAGTCACTTGGTAGTGACAATATCTGAGAAGGATGAGACCAGGCCTGTCAAAACCATGAATATTCTTCCCGAGCCAGAATTGTTAGTAATCACAGCCCTGATTCTATATTTGCATCTGCACAGACCTCTATGCCTGTACAGAGCTTATTGAAGTCAATGGAGCTCTGCACAAGTGAGTTTGCTCACATGGATATTGTTGCAGGACGGCAACCTATGAGTTCATTCTTCCCACGCTCCCACGACAAGCTAAACTACATGCACAGTCATGGACATAAGATGGGTTTCACCTGGAGCTGTGTCTGATATTTTGTAAATGTTGTCTATGTTTTACAAGTGTGAGCACGGCAACCGATTCAGTACTGATGGCTGTTTCTTTGCCTCACTTTCATTATTTGGATACTGCACTTAAGGCACATACAAAATTAAAATGGGGAGGAGGCGTGAAGGAGTCACCAGGTGACATCTGAAAGAAAAGAAGCCTAAATGAGAGCTCTGCAACAGGAACTTAATAAGCCTGGTCATATCAAAGCATATAACTGAAGCTACAAAGGCAAATTAGTCAACTAATTGCTTGAGCAAACACTGTCATGTGTAAGTAGTTATGATTTCCTGCAATGTATGGTTTGTAATGTTTTGGTCTCTATTCCCATCAAGTCAGGTTATTGAGTGACAGAATTCTTCTGCAAAATACATTTTTGTGGGGGCTAGAGGGGAATGTCTTCAATGCTAAGAGAAACCTACAAAAAAGTTAACAGTTGCAAGGTACATAAACAAAACACAAGCAAAAAGGAAAAAGTGAGCATACAGGATGTTTTATAGACTTGAATCGAACCTGCACTAGAGTTCCCAGGGTTGTGAAGGGAGTGGTTTCTTGGGGACATAACCATGCAGATGGAAGGAATTCAATCTCACCAAGCTGCTGAGTAGAAGCTGAACCACTGTGCAGCCATCACTATAACCTTAACGCTGCAGTTAATCCTATTGCTGTGTCCACATCCCTACTCTTCATGGAGTGATGATTGGTGGGTCCACATTGGATATTGGATCTGCTATTATTTTGCTCCTCCCCATACCTATCCCTCTGCCTCCATACCTCAAAACCTTGCTGTGTAGGGATATAAAGGGAGTCACTGAGAATGGGGCTCACACTGTATAGTGGATGCAGATACAAAGAACAGACCTGACCCACAAAATCTGCCCCACAGCCTATGTATCAGAACCACACTAGGTCCACTACAAGTGGGACCTTCCATTGTAACGGAAGACAGAGCTGGATTTTCTCCTTGAAAACAATCATATAAGAGTTTGAGTGAGAAGTCACAGGAGATAAAGGGACAGTAAGGCAGGGATAAATTAGAACCAGATATAACATGGGAGGCTGTTACTAAAGGATGCAAAAGCATGCAGGATAAGAAGCAAATGGATAGCCAAAGAGTACGTTTGGATCCCTTGCTTAAAGCAGGAGAGAAATGCTTCAGTCTTCACTGGAAAAAAAAAAAAGAAAATTAACAGAACACTTAATGCAATACTAATTAACAGGGAGGGAAAGGCCACAGGGCAAAACTACTTAATATATTCAATAAGCAGGGCCTAGGGAAACTCTCAACCCTAGAAATTGGCAAAAGCTGTATCAGAAAACAGGGTTACTTACCAGTAACTGTTGTTCCTCGAGATGTGTTGCTCATATCCATTCCATGATAGGTGTGTGCGCGCCCTGTGCACAGATTCCCGGAACTTTTCTCCCTTAGCTGTCACTGTAGGGTCGGCTCAGGCACCCTCTGGAGTACCACGCTCATGCTGCGGTACATAGGGTGCCGCCGACCCTGCGGCCTCTCAGTCCCTTCTTTCTGCCGACTCCAACAGTCGGGACGGAGGGTGGGTGTGGAATGGATATGAGCAAGACATCTCAAAGAACAACAGTTACTGGTAAGTAACCCTGTTTTCTCTCTTCGAGTGATTGCTCATATCCGTTCCATGATAGGTGATTAAATAGCCATACATTGGAGGTGGGTAGGAGTCAATGGTGAGCTGCTCTCAACAGCACGGCCCTGCCGAATTTCGCGTCCTCCCTCGCCTGCTGTACGATGGTGTAGTGGGACACGAAGGTGTGGACCGACGACCAGGTCGCTGCTCTGCAGATGTCCTGCAGGGGCACTCCTCCCAGGAAGGCCGCAGATGAGGCCTGGGCTTTGGTTGAGTGCACTGTCACAGCTCCTGGAAGCGGCACCTTCTCCCGCTCGTAGCAGGTCCTGATGCAGGGGATGATCCAGTTGGAGATGCGCTGGGTGGAGAGAAGTGAGCCCTTCATCCGGTCCGCCACTGCCATGAACAGCTGCGTTGACTTTCAGAATAGCCTGGTCCCCTCGATGTAGAAGGCCAAGGCTCGTCTGACGTCCAGCGAGTGCCATCTCCGCTCCTCCTCCGAATCGTGTGGTTTGGGAAAGAACACGGGGAGGAAGATATTCTGGTTATAATGGAACTGAGAACCTTAGGCAGGAAGGCTGGGTGGGGCCTCAGTTGGACCTTATCTTTATAAAAGATAGTGTAGGGGGGCTCCGAGGTTAAAGCTCTGAGTTCGGAGACCCTCCTAGCTGATGTATTGGCCACCAGGAAGGCTACCTTCCAAGAGAGGACGAGCAGCGGGCATGTGGCCATGGGCTCGAAGGGGGGGTCCTGACAACATGGCGAGGACCAGGTTTAAATCCCAGGGAGGCACCGGGTCATGGACCTGGTGATACAGCCTCTCCACCCCTTTGAGGAACCTAGCTGACATGGGGTGAGAGAACAGGGTATGCCCTTCCACCAGCTGGTGGAAGGCTGAGATAGCCGCCAGGTGCACCCTCAGGGAAGCCAGTGCTAAACTCTGGAGCTTCAAGTGGAGCAAGTACTCCAAGATCACCTGTATGGGCGAACCGGGCGGTGGGATACCCCGGGACTCCGCCCAACAGGTAAAACGCTTCCACTTGGCCCGGTACACAACCTGAGTGGAAGGTTTTCTGCTGCCCAGCAGAATTCATTGGACCTGCGTCGAGCAGGCTCTTTCTCCCTCCGTCAGCCAGAGTCTCCATGCTGTCAGGTGGAGGGAGTCCAGGTCCGGGTGCAGCAGGCGACCCTGGTCCTGTGAGAGCAAGTTATGACGTCTCGGGAGCGGGATCGGCCTGTTGATGGAGAGGTCGAGCAGCATAGTGTACCAGTGCTGCCACGGCCAGACTGGTGCAATCAATATCATGTCCGCCCTGTCCCTCTTTATTTTCAAAAGTACCCTGGGCAGGAGCGGAATGGGGGGGAACGCATAGTGAAGGGTCCCCTTCCAATCTATGAGGAACGCATCGGAGAGGGAGCCTGGCTTGCGACCCCGCAGCGAGCAGAACCTCGGGCACTTCCTGTTCCAGGATGATGCAAACAGGTCCAGTTGGGGAACCCCCCCACTTCCGGAAGATTGAAGCCACTACCTCCGGATGTAGTGACCAGTCATGGTGGGGTAGGAACGACCTGCTGAGGCGGTCCGCCTCGTCGTTCCTGACCCCCGGGAGGTGAGAGGCAGACATGTGAAAATCGTGCCTCACTGCAAGGTCCCAAAGAAGAGTAGCCTCCTGGCAAAGAGCCGAGGAGCACGCTCCCCCCATCTGTTTATGTAAAACATGGCCACCGTGTTGTCCGTAAGGACCTGGATGAATACCTTGCAGGCCAAGCGGACTGCCCTGAGCTCTCTGACATTTATATGGAGAGCCCTCTCGTCTGGTGACCATAGCCCTTGGGTGCTCAGCTCCTTGCTGATGTGGCCCCCCCCCCCAACCCTCAACTGAGGCATCTGTTATCAGGGTCACCGAGGGGGCCAAGTCTCTGAAGGGAATGCCCCACAGAACCTCCCCGGGGTCCCTCCACCAGTCCAGGGAGGATAGTACCTAGGCGGGAACTATGACCATCTTGTTCTGTTGATGTCTGGCCGGGGCATAGACTGAGGTCAGCCACCCTTGGAGAGACCTGAGCTTGAGGCGAGCTAGCCTCACCACATAAGAACACGCCGCCATGTGTCCCAACAGCTGAAGGCAGTGCCTGGCTGTCAAGATGGGGGACTTGTGCAGATCGTTGATTATGGCGGCCATGGTCTCGAACTGAGTTTGAGGGAGGAAAGCTCTGGCTTGGGTGGCATCCAATGTGGCCCCCATGAACTCTATGCGCTGCATCGGGGTAGGAGTAGACTTCTGCTTGTTGATGAGCAGCCCCAGTCTGGTGCATGTGGCGCAGGTAAGAGCCAGGCTGTTCCTCACATGGGCCCTGGACTTGCCCCAGATCAGCCAATTGTCCAGGTAGGGGAATATCTGGACCCCTCTGCGGCACAGGTGGGCCACTACTACTGCCATGCATTTCGTAAACACCCTTGACGCGGACGAAAGGCCAAAGGGTAGGGCTGTAAACTGGCAGTGGCATCCAGCTACCATAAACCTTAAGAACTTTCTGTGACCTGGAAGGATAGTGATATGAAAATACGCGTCCTTCAGGTCAAGGGTGGCATACCAGTCCCCTGGATCTAGGGCAGGAATAATGGGCGCTAGGGAAACCATACGAAACTTGGTGCCTCTGACAAATTTGTTCAGACATCTGAGGTCCAGAATCAGCCTCAGGCCCCCCTTGGCCTTGGGGATTAGGAAGTACCTTGAGTAGAACCCCCTTCCTCGTTCCTGTGGAAGAACCTCTTCTACCGCACCGAGAGTGAGGAGGGAATTGACCTCCTGCATGAGGAGTTGGTCGTGAGAGGGGTCCCTGAAGAGGGACTGGGTAGGGGAAGAGTTGGGGGGGAAAGCCATAAGTTGTAAGGCATAGTCCCTGAGGACTATGCCAAGAACCCATTGGTCCGTGGTAATGGCTTCCCATTCAGCGTAGTAAGGCCGAAGCCTGTGGGAAAATAACTTGGAGCGATCCAGTGGGAACGGAGGAGTGCCACCCTCGTGCACCCCATCAAAGTATTTTATTGTTAGTGTTGCCCTTGCCTGGGCCTTGCTGAGACCCCGTGGGGGGCCCTTGGCGGTCGCGGCGACTGGGCACCCGGTACCGATCCCGACCCCTCCTAGGCTGGGCGGGTCTGGGGGGCAGCCTTGGTGGAAGCTGCGGTTGCCTCTGGACCTGAGGGGTGTATAGCCCTAGGGAACTCAGGGTGGCTCGTGAGTCCTTTAGGGCGTTGAGCTTCTCGTCCGTCCTCTCGGAGAAGAGGCCGGTGCAATCAAAGGGGAGGTCCTGTATTGATTGTTGGACCTCCTGGGACAGGCCAGAAACTTGTAACCAAGAGCAGTGGCGCATGGCAATGGCCGAAGTGACTGCCCTGCTAGCAGCATCCGCTGCATCACTAGCTGCCTTAAGTGCCGCCTTAGCCACAGCCACCCTTCCTGCGACACCGTGGCAAAGTCAGCGGCCTGGTCCGGGGGCAACCCCGAGGAGAACCTCTTTAGAGAGGACCAGAGGTTCAAATTGTACTTCCCCATGAGGGCCTGATGGTTTGCTACCCTCAGCTGTAGGGCCGCAGGGGAGTACATTTTACGCCCGAAAAGGTCCAGCTTTTTGCTGTCATCTTTTGGGGTGCTGCCCTGGCCACCCTGGCGATCCTGCGGTTCACTGCATCCACTACGAGCGAACCTGGGGCGGGGTGCGTGTAAAGAAACTCAAACTCCTCCTTAGGCACATAGTACTTGCGCTCAGCGCCTTCCGAAGTGGGGGCCACTGAAGAGGGGGTCTGTCAGAGGGCCTTGGCTATCCTCATCACCCGCTCGTGAACCGGGAGGGTCAGTCGTGATGGGCCTGCTCCTTCAGAGACCCTGAAGAGGGGTCCTCCTCCTCCTCTGACAGTTCTTTAATCTTGAGCCCAAGATTATCCGCTACTCTCCTCAGGAGGTCCTGGTGGGCCCGAAAGTCAAAGAGGGGGGCCTTGTGGTCCCTGGCCACCACCTCACACGGAGAGGAGGAGGAGGATTGTGGAAGGGCCCCTGTAGAGGGTCCTTCCTCTGGGTCAGACCCCTCCTCCGAGGGGTGGCTCTCCTGTGGACAGGTCGGTGGGGGTGCTGGTTGGGCCACCGAGGAGTGAACAGAGGCAGTCCCTTGACCCATCTGTGTCCCGCAGAGCCCCCAATATGACCATTGCCAGTGCCCCTGGGGCCATACGGGTGCCTGCAGTGGAACATGCTGGGTCAATTCCAGGCGGCCCCCCTTGGAGCCCGAGCCGCTTGACCTATGCTTATGGGTGGAATGGGAGCAGCTCCAGGACGATGAAGATCTCCGTTGCCGGTGAGGAGAGGGGCTGCTGGAGGAGCTGTAGCTGGAATGGCCACTCTGCCTGGAAGACTTGCGGCGACACTTCCCAGATTTCAAATGGGAGCGGTGACACCGGTGTCGTTGCGACTCTGACCTGGAACGCGACTTGTCACGCGGTGCCGAAACGGTCGGTGCCGGGGGAGGCGGCATTGGGGAACGTCAAGCTGGGCTCCGCACCGGGGTACCGGAGCCCAAACTATGGTCTCCGCTCGAGGCGGAACTGTAGCGCCTTCGCCTCAAGCGCTTGTCCTTCGACTGCCCTCGGTGCTGTGAGGCTCAACGACTTGGGGTCGGAGCTGGGACGGGAGACCGCACTGTCAACCCTCTTCGACCGTCTGGGGGGAGAGCTCGACTCCCGTCTCTTCCACCCACTGGGGCAACCCAACGCGGGTTTACCCCGAGACACCAGTCCCGGAACCCTCGGCCGAGGGGGGGACGGAGGCGTAGGCAGGGCCATGAGGGTGCGTGCCGCAGCAAAAGCCTCCGGTGTTGACGGCCCTTGCAGAGGCGCTCAACCACCCCCAGGAGTCGGGGGAAGCTCTCTGTGAGGAGATGCTGGTGCACTCTCCACGGCACGTGGCTGGGGCATCTCCTGCTGCACCCCCTGCTTTCCTGGCAGCAGGGGGGTCCATAGGAGCGGCTTCCAGCCGCTGCTTCTTTTTCGGTGCTGGCACCAGTGCCGGTGGAGCACTCCGCACCGACGAGAGATTCAGTGCCACTGGAGAGTGCGACAGTTCGGAGTCTGGGCGAAGCGCGGACTCCATCAGGATCGCTTTTAGTCTAGCGTCCCTCTTCTTCTGGGTCCTTGGCTTGAAGGACCTACAGATCTTACATTTTTCTTTTCTGTGTTGCTCCCTGAGGCATTGGAGGCAACGGCCGTGAGGGTCACTCACGGGGAAGGATTTTGCACACGCGGTGCAGGCTTTAAAGCCAGTGGAGCCAGGCATGGCTCAGCTTTAGCCCCTAAGGGCACTAACTCTTACAACTTAACTATTTACTAATCACTAACTAGAATAACAATGAACAAGAACTCAACAACAAAGCTATAGCACTAAGGGAAGCTACTTGCGGTATGTAAGAGGCAGACGTTCCAGCAATCGTCACAGGCGGAAAGAAGGAACTGAGGGGCCGCAGGGTCGGCGGCGCCCTATGTACTGCGGCATGAGCGCGGTACTCCAGGGGGCACCTGAGCTGACCCTACGGTGACAGCGAAGGGAAAGAAGTTCCAGGAATCTGTGCACGGGGCGCGCACACACCTATCATGGAATGGATATTAGCAATCACTCGAAGAGAGAACAACTGGCTATTATTTTTGAGAGTTTATGGAGGACAGGCAAGGCCCTGATAAATTGTTGAAAGAATCAGGGAAGCAGATGATTTGTAAGCATCTAAATAGAAAAGGAGAAAAATAGTAGGCAACATGATTTAATTAAACAAATTATGCTAAATTTCTGTGTGAGACTAGATAACAAGTTTAGCTGCTAAATAAAAAGCAGAAGATGGAACCTATCTCCATTTCAGTATGGCATCTGATATGGTTCCATGAGGCTGTCCCTTAAAAACGAGATTACATGGAATTACATAAAATGACAAAAAAATGACCACAAATTATCAATGATTCAGTGTCAAGTTATGAAATAATGCCGTGTGATGTTCCATAGGGGTCTGTTTGGGGTCCAGCTTCATTAAGGACTTGGAGGATGGAAACAAGAGTAGGCTAAACAAATTCTGATTATATGAAGCTGGGAAGGGGTGTAGATACTTTGGAGAATGGGATTAAAATATCCTGATATTGATAAACTTGAAAAAAGGGCTAAAAATCAATAAAATGAGAGAAAGATAACTGCAGAGAAGCACATATATCAGGGTGGCCAAACTTACTGATCCTCCAAGCCACATACAATACTCTTCAGAAGTTCGAGAGCTGAGGCATGCCTGCCGGGGCTTGGGACTTCAGCCTCAGAGTTGGGTGGTTGGGCTAGAGGCTTCAGTCCTGGGTTGGGGGAGCGGTCTTTGGGCTTCAGCCCTGCAGGAGGTGCCTGCTGGGACTTGGGGCTTCAGCCTTGCTCCTGCTGAAGCTCCGCGCTGCGGCATGTGTGCCCTGTGGGGCTGAAAGCCCGAGAACCCCCTCCCCACTGGGCAGAAGCCCTTAGTCCCATCACCCCACTGCAGGGCAAAAGCCCTGAGCTCCCTCTCCCTCCATTCTGGTAGATGGAGAATGAGTGGGAGCATGGGGGGGGCTCCACGTGCCCCATTTTGACTGTAAAAGAGCCGCATGTGGCTCGTGAGCCATAGTTTGGCCACCCCTGACATATATGAAGGATTAATCAAGTGCACAAATACAGAGAGCAAAGATACACTGCACGCAGGCACAAGACAGCATCTGGTACCATAATGGATGATAAAATTAAACAAGTCAACAATACAATGCTGTTATAAAAGAGGTTGTATTGATAGCAGTAATAAATGTAAAACATTATTCCACTTTGATCAGCACTGATTGTGGCTATGGTTCAAATCCCAATACTTTATTTAAAAAAAAAAAAAAAAAGACAAATGAGAGCGTTCAGAAGAAAATGACAGGAAGATTAAATAATTTGGAAAACGGTATCTGAGAAGAGGTTTAGGAAGCTGAATATGTTGATTCTGGAGAAAATACTAAGGGGAGACATGCTACATGTCTACAAATGGGAAAGAGGGATGGTCTAAGATCAGTTGTCATTAGTTCATGGGACACAGGATAAGTACTGAATTGCACTCACACAGCATGTAAATTGCAAATGTGCTCATGCCCACAGTGTGTGGGTATACAGATTGCACAGTTCTTTCCATATCCTGATCATTATGAGATTTACAGGAATAATGAATGCACATTTGAAATGATGTTTTTGCCAAGACCACTAAGATTTTCATCATTTAATAGAATTGAACTCTGTTTGATGGAGGGGAAGGGAAGGGAAAAGGCTTCCTGAAATTTACTATGTTTGAGGCATATTAACTTGAAGAGGGAAAGTTTTATCACTGAAGCATCATAAGGCATAACCTTCTCTTCAGATATTAATCTATCATAGTTCCTTGACTGGGAAAATTACCTGTTTATAAAAGCCAGGCATTTACCTGTATCACTGATTTAAAAAAACAAAACAAAACAACATCATCCATCTTAATGGGAGGGATAAGTGCCTGGTGAAGTAAAAAAGGCTTTAACATAACAATGAATATGTGGAGTTAAATTCCCTAAAACGAATTTTAGGATACCTCAGTTCAGCCTCAACAGGCCCCTGTTCCAAGTCATTTGGCACAAAGGATAATACTTTTTTGGTCAGAAGGAAATTATACTGAAAGCACAAAGAGACAGAATTCTTCTCTCACCCCAGAAATTGGTGCTTCCAGGACAGGGATGGGAATCCACTGCTAAAGTGGGGTGGGGTGAAACCCAAGCCTGATTAGAGACTGACTGTCCTCAGACCTCATGAAAAGAAGGTCTCCAAAATCAGAATGAGATACAAGATGAGCAATTCCTCTTGTGTTCTGAAACAGAGACTTTGGAGGCAGGTAAGTGTCTCTACCCTCCCAGCCTTCTGTGTAACATTGAACCAGGTGCTCATGATGGTCAGTGCTGTCTGGTCCTCTTGAGGAAGATCTCATGCATATAATCCCAAAATCTTCCCTGATGAGACTCATTGTGGTGAATCATGGTGGTGAGAGCCTCGCCCTGGTCAAGACTCTGCCAATAATCCTGTAGCCACATCTCCTTCCAGCTGAAACATAGAAGAGGGAAAGCACAACAAGCCATCAGAAAGTGAGGGGGTCGGAAGCTGACTCAACACAAAGACTGAATTCCTCGCTTACAGAAGAGGGGGCTATGAAGGACAGAAGTTGGGGAAGCTCATTATTAAATATTTAAATTATTGAACCACTTTGATCTCTCTCTCTCTCTAAATGCATTAAAAAACCCTACTAGGTTAATTCCCTTCAGAAACCACAAAACCTCAGTACTGTCATTGGGACTTGTTTAGATTTTGTGTTTATGAATTTAGTGCTAGGGCAAGATACAAATCTGCTGATTTGTATCCTCATCCGATCCGCAAACATGGTCCAAAGTTATAAGCGGATATCAGCAGATTTGCAGGGCTCTAGATATAAAATTTGGATGCACATCCATCCACAATCCGCAAACATGTTTCATGGATGCAGATATCCGAAGATTTGCAGGGCTCTACTTATGGACAACCCACCAGTATATGCTCTTGCAAGTACTATATTACATAGCCCAAGAGCAATTTCAAGTTCTGATTCATAGTAAACAGGACCCCTCATCAAAAGAAGACAGGTCACTTAATCACAGTCAGCATGGCCTAGGATTCAATAGGCTACAGAAATTGACCCATTCTCTCATACCTAGAAATAGTCTCTCTACAGGTTAGGGTATGTCTATACAGCAATGTAACCTCTTGCTGCAAGCTCAAGCCTAACCCCCCTTCCAGCTACACACAAATCATTCAAACCCAAGAATTCTATGATTCTATAGGGTCTAAACCTGAGTCAAACCAGGATGCAGGGTTCATGCCCTACTGCTTTGAAGCGTAGATGCAGACCCACTGGATTCATGCTCTGGGAGTCCACCAAAAATATTCCACAATCCAATGTGGCCACTGTCTTCTGGACAGTCAGGTTTTCCCACACTGGACCACAAACAAGGGCTAGAGTGGTCACATTTGGGGAGGGCGCTAGGAACTCTGAGACATGAGTAATTGGACTTGGGCCCGCATAATGCGGTGTACACGATGAAGCCCCAGGTTGGGACCCAGGGTTCAACGATTCTTAATTGAGATTACTAATGAGTGTAGATGCTCAAGTCCTAGGTTAACAAACCCAGAGTTTGCTAACTCAAGTTCTAATAACCCCGGACTTACATTGCAGTGTAGACAGACCCTTAGAGTTGAGGCACATTGTAGCAACGCTGTAAAGGGAAGCTTTCCCTACACCTACTCTTGCTGTACATATCCTATGAATAAAGAGAGGTCTTCAGGCAACAGAATAGGACTGCCAAATCAGCATCTTCCAACAACTCTAAACTCACTATATTGAAATGTTTAAGAAGAAATGTATACCAAGTCTGAGCTGTAAATACAAGCCACACCCTTGTACATAAAGGCTACTGCAGATGCAGAGGCACATTGTAGGATACAGCATCAGGGTAATATTCCTTTAAATAGTTTTAAGCCCTCTAGTTGCTCTCACTGTTGTCTACGTTCAGAAGCCATCAGATCCTGCCAGAGCAGCAGTGTATATACGGAGCTAGACTTTGCATGTTGTATATAGTTAGTGTGAACAGTTATGTGGATGCCACTGTGCTAGTGTACCTCCTTATTACACACATTGTGTAAATTGCGGAAGATAACATACATGTACTGACAGGCACAATAGGGAATCACCCAAACTGATTTTGCTGGTTTGTAACACTACAGTCAGATTCCAAAGCTTATTATGACCATATTTGTGAAATTACAGAACAATGGAACTAAGCCACAGTTTGGTATGACGGTAGCAATTCTGTGTTTCTGTCACTCCACTGATGGCTCTTTACTATTCTGCTCTATTTTGGTGGCACAGCTGGTTAAAGTCCAAATTCTCAGAGGATAGAAGAGATGCCACTTCATCTGGAATCCTGCTGGTCACCCCATGAAAGTTAGACTGTATAGTATACAGATATCTTTCGACAGCAGATGGCCAGGAAGCATGGAAGCATTGTGTTGTATGATCTCACCATTTCCCTCTTGTCTGATGGCCCAGATACAAATTATCTGTAAATAATGGGTGAGGGGTGTACTATTGCTCAGCGAGACACTAAGAGACTATGTGAGAGACCTACAACTTGGAACATGGAGCTATAGTTTACACATCAAAATGATGATTTCCACACAGAACCGTACATTACCCTAACTTGCATCCAGAAAATCTGGCACTCTCATCACGCCTATTGAGTAACGACCGTTACTTGCGTAAACTCTTCACTGCCACCTGCTGCTCACGATGTCACCCTAACAGACAAATAGAAGGAAAAAAAGACCACCACCACCAAGGAAAGTAGTGAATTACACACTCAGTTCTATTGATAGCGATCTTGCACAGCTTGTCTTGGCTGTTTATAATGATGGAATGAACCTTTTTATCAAGATGATACATTATGATATGCAAAAACCCCTCAAAACAACCAACTAACAGAATGATAAGATAGTTAATAGATAAGAAGATAAAATGGTTATAAGGCTTTTTGGAGCTCGTTTATTCAGGAGTTTGGTTTTGCAATTGGTCCATACATGGATCACTTGCGGTATTCTGAAAACAATGTTAACAAATATGGTATTACAGTTGAAATGAGAATTGTTTTGTGCAATGACCTTCATAGAGAATTTCTATAATCTCAGGGTGAATTTTCTTTTGTTGGGGGAAGAGGGGAAGAAGAAATTTGTTAAAATTTCATTTGGCCATTTTTAATAGTATTCAAATGTAGAAAAAACAATTATTTTGAACAGTTAAGAAATTTCAAACACTTTTTTTGCACTTGGATAACTTAAAAAGTTATTTTAAAACTTCAGACTTGCCTAGGACTTCATCCCCAATGACTACACATATCTCTGACATGTTTAGAAATTACTTTACAATAAGGTTATAGACTATTTAAAATGACAGAGTGCATATTTGCAGTAAAGCGGTCTCTACTAACATTTTAACATTCCAAAATACAGAACTCCAGATGCATGAAGATAGGAGACCTGTAAACTGAAATCAACTGGGATAGAGCAGCAGTGAGTTCTTTCTAAGAAGTGTGTCTTCTGATATTTGAATCAATCATTCTGATTTGTTAAATTAATAGTTTATACAGTGGAACTGGCAATAGAATATGGAAATTTTCAGCAGCAGGTTATGGTTCAAGTACAGCCAAAGTCTGCAATAGCTAGAAGGTGTCACTATAAGTTAGCTGATAGCTTATGTCAAATGGATTGGGTAGACTCTGACCATTTCCTAAGGGGCAGATATCTACAATACAAACACCATCATGACAAGTGTTTAACTAACCTCTTTATTAGCCATCTTAAGAGAGACCCAACGACTAAATGGACTGTGGAAATGTAAATGTTTCTCACTACTAGAAGTGATTGCTTCAGAACAAGTTTGAGATACATTGCTGGTAAAGTGCAGGAAAGCTTACACTGCCTCTGCCCATGCTGAATCTGGCCTGTGGACAGAAGACTCCAGCCTTTAGGACTGTCATTCCAGTACCTTTCACCAGCACTGTGCAAAGCAGGGACAGAACCCACTCATCCTGTTATGCTCTGAGAGGTCAATCCCTTCTGAACCACTGAGACTTTAAGAACTGAAGTTCTACATAGATATTAAAGATCCTACTGTACTGTAGGAATTTATCCCAATGTCAAACACAATTTAGGATGGGTTTTTCAAACTGCTCAGAGTTGACATAACTTTGCTCTTATTGAAGTCAAGGAGAATTGTACCATTGTCTTCAATGGAGCAGAGTTAGGCAAACACAGAATACTTTTGGAACTCACACCCTTAATGCAATAATAATATTTTGTACTAAGTTACAAAGCATCTTTCATCCAAGTACCTCAAAGTGCTTTAGAAAGGTGAGTACTGTTACTGTCATTTTACAGATAGATAACATGCAGAAAGATTCAGAGGGGTAGCCATGTTAGTCTGTATACAGCAAAAACAATGAGAGTCCTGTAGCACTTTAAAGACTAACACATTTAATTTCTGCAGGCATAAGCTTTTGTGACACCATCACAAGTCCTAACCACATCAGCCATACCTTAAGGAGCTCATTCACCTGCACATCTACTAATGTAACATATACCATCATGAGCCAGCAATGCCCCTCTGCCATGTACATTGTCCAAACCGGACTGTCACTAGTCAAAAGAATAAATGGACACAAATCAGACATAAAAAATGGTAACATCCCTAAACCAGTCAGAGAGCACTTCAATCTCTCAGGACACTCTGTAGCTGACTTGAAAGTTGCCATACTTCTTCGACAAAAAAACTTCAAAACAGACTTCAGCGAGAAACTGCAGAGTTGGAACGCATATGCAAACTTGACACAATCAAATTCGGTCTGAATAGGGACTTGGAATGCTTATCTCATTACAAGAATTGTCACCTTCACAAATTCTCACCTTTTAATCAATGGTTGTGAATAGGCCTCAACTACTCTAACTGAATGGACTTTGCTAACACCTACCCTCCCCATTGTTGTTCCTTACCCTTGGATGTATATATATATATATATATAATATATACACACACACCCCCTATCTGATTTCTATTTCTTGCATCTGATGAAGTGGGTTGCAGTCCACGAAAGCTTATGCCTGCAGAAATTAAATTTGTTAGTCTTTAAAATGTTGTTGTTTATGCAGAAAGATTAAATGACTTGCTCGGGATCACAGAGCACTTCAGTAGCAAAGGAACAGATTCCAGCTTTCCCAATCTCTTGTTTCAACGACTAATCAATGCTATCTCCAAATTCTCCTTCTTTCAACCACATGGCTGTTGAACACGGCTATTGCTTCTACCCAAGAGGTGTCATACATTTCAGCAGTGCCCTACGTATATAGTTTGGGAAGTATTTAGGGATCCTTCAGGATGAAAAACATTATAAAAACATGTATTCATTGAGCTTTTTAAAACTGATTTTGTAAAAATACCATTCATACAGTACCTGTCTCCTTCAGAGAGGTTCTCAATGTTTCCAAAGCCAGGGACTGGCATGGGACATCCCATGTGTGTGAACTGAGCTATGTGGGGTTCAGGAGCTGGCACTTTCCCACGAGATTTCTTATGATCCCTCTCTCTAGCGTCTCGGATATTCTCCCTGTCACAGACGAAACACTCAAAGCCATTTAGGTAATTGGGCAAAGTCATGTCATTCACTCCCCACTCGCGCCTCTCCATGCTCTCCAGCAGAAACTGGTTTGTAATGCCTCCTGGCTTCTTATACTCTAGGTATTTCAAGTATTCCTCTCCATTCCTGTCCAGGAAGTCAAGGAACTCTGCTAACTCTTTGGGGCTTCCAAATTCATCCACGAGGATGATGGAGGTATTATCAGGCATCCAGTCCCGCACAGATGGGGAGCCTCGGTATACAGGGATGGCGCCCAAATGCATCGGACGCCACAGCTTCTCTGTCATGTAGTCATTGCATATGGCATTCTCCATGGCAAGGTGAAACTTGTACCTGGAGATAAAGGTCATGAATTCAGAATCCTCTGTTGTGGCTGTAGAAGTGTCCCTCAGCCTCTCACTGGGAAGCTCTCGATTATTCAGGCATTTACCGTAGGAGTCTACCTAAAATAGTAATAATCATCTTTACAAAAGTAATTTCTCTGTTGGTTTTAAACTTATTTTCAGTGGAAGAGCTGCCTTATATGATTCCTTCTGACCAATTCCTAAGACTCTGAGCTTGGCCTCTCTTTCACTCCAACATCTTCCTTCTCAAAAAGTAGAGTCAGCCAAAAAATTCTAAAATGTCTAATATTCATTGGAGAATTTTAAAATCTCAACCCCCCTTCCTCCTCCAAGCACTCAATTCCTTTCCTAACAAGAGGAACTCCCAAAATCAATCGGAGTTCCTTATATCCTGCAGCAGAGTTGTGCCCTAGATGTTTAACCAGAGCTGACATGAGATGCAGAAAAACTTCGAGAAATATAAACTTTAGAAAATGGTATGTTTATTCAGTGGGCAATGCACAACAGGGGTAGGTGAGGGAGAGTATGAGGCTCATACTTTACATTTTTCCTTAAAATACTTAACATTTACACAGCACTTCCCGAAAAGGTTTAATGGACAGTCAGTTTAGGCAGTAAAACTCATGGACTGAAGAGAGATGCTGAATTTATGGCTTATTACAACAACCTGTAACACACTAAACTCCCCTTTTTCTGTCCTATGACTGCAGAGGTGTTAACGGGCCACTCCACTTTGAATGGTACCTTAGAATATAGTTTCTCAACCGGCAGTACGCGTACCCGAGACACAGGCAGGGAATACGTGGCAAAAACCCAGTGAAGGGAGGCGGGCAGCAGCCGCCAGCTTCTGGCCCGGTCCCACCTCCTAGCTAGGAGGTAGATGGCAGCCGCCCCAGTCCTGGGAAACTGGGCGGCAGCCGCCTGTGTCCTGCCCAATCCCAGGTGGGAGCCTGGCAGTAGCCTCCTGTGCCTTGTGAGCTGGGCTCGCAGCTGGGTGGTTGCCACCCTTGCCCCGACTCTGAGCCGAGAGACAGCCTCCCACGCCCTGGCTTGAAGATGGGCAGTAGCTGCCTGCCGCCTGCCCACATCCCCAGGTCCCAGGCTGCATGGAAGCCTCCTCTGCCCCATCTTGGACTGGGTGGCAGTCGTTCACCTCCCGGGCTGGTAGCCAGATGGCAGGTGCCTGCAACTTGCCCAAGTGGCAGCTCCCCTCCCCGGCTCAAAGCCGGGTACCCAGAAAGCCAGGCGGAGAGCCCAGCGGCTTGCCCAGTCCTGGAGCTGGGCTCTATCCACAGGTTTACTTGTCAATTTCATTGCTCTAGCTGAGCAGTGAAATTGACAACTATGACAGCCCCAGATTTTACCAGTAAAAAAATCTTAGAGGCCCACACAATGTGATTTGCCCCAGGCCTTCACCCCCCATAGGGACGGCCATGGGGAGCACTGCTATCCACTCTGGTGGGCCACTAGTGCCTGCTCATACCTCACAAGTTTCCGCCTGTGTGAGGAGAACACTACATGATCTCGCCATAAGGCCATAGTGATTGGCTGGCATTTACCTTTGCTTCTATATGGAGGAGGAAGGAGTGGAGAAACAGCAGGGGGTTTTGTGATTTGCCACAGCCACACAGCACTGCAGAACTCAGAACTCTCCTGCTTTATGAGAAATACAGTCGTCCAGCAGTAAAGGTGAAAAAGATTATTTCTCAGAGTGGAAAACTGAGTGTTGGGGTACTTATTAAAATTTTCAGAAGTTAGAGGGTACTTACTACTTAAAAGGTTGAGAAACACTGCCTTAGAACACGTGCTAACTACTTATGCTAAACAATCTGTTCCACCTTGTATTTGGCTGTGATCTCACGGTGCCTACCTTTCCCAGACCTGAAAAAGAGCTCTGGGCAGCTTGAAAGTTTGTCTCTCTCACCAACAGAAGTTCCTGTAAGAGATATTACCTCATCCACTTTCTCTAATATCATGGAACTAATATGGTTACAACACTGCATGCAGTCAATTTAAAAGTTAGTCTAAAAAACTGAGTTAACAGACATCTAGGCATGACATCTGACTCCGAGTCCCCCTGTCAATTTTTGTGGTTTTACAATTTCAGTTTTATAATATTGTTGTCTCTCAAGACTATGTGAAATACGCACATAACCAGGGGAAACTGACTGACAGGGGAATCAGTGAAAGTGCCTATGCACAAGTTTCTCCTCTGATATCTTTTAGGCATTTATAACAATAGATAAAAATCACACTTTTGTCTGAAATAAAATTAAGTTGACTTGTCCTTAGAGCTACAGTCAATTTGAGGAATTCCTGGCACCCAGCCCACTAGATCAAGTCAGAACTGGTCCACAATACAAAATGTAACCATGTCCAAACAGAGTTGTTAGCAACCACATAACTGAACATCATTCCTTCTTGTTTACAAGTACACCTAAACCATGTTCAGCTAGCAGCAGTGCTCAGGGGCTTGTCTACACTGCTCTTATGCTGGCAAAACTTTTGTCGCTCAGAGGTGTGAAAAAACCCCACACTGATCAACATACATTTGGCAGCACGCTAGTGTAACCTGTTATGTGGGGTGGGAGGAGGGGGAGAGCAATGAGTCTCCGGCCGCATAATGAAGCCACCTAAAGGAGCAGCAGTAGCAATGTGGGTGCTTTTCGCTGGCATAGCCTCTGCTTGTGAGGGCAAAACTTATGTCACTCAGCGGGGTGTTTTTTCCCCCCAGTCTGGTAGCGGGGGTCAGGGCCCTGGTTTCTGACACAAATGCAGTTAGTTTTACCCTTAGGCTGGTCCTCAGTGTGCGACTCATTACAGCCCAGTCCCTGGTCAGACAGGAGGCCGGATATATTCTGGTAGAGGGGAAATGGGTCTAGATTCCCCCCTCGTGCCAACCAGGTTAGCGACTCAACCAATCTCCATAGCACCCAGGCGTCTCACTCAGTCCTCTCGTGTCTCGCCCACTCTCCTCTGGGCCGGGCCCGAGGGAGGCGGGCAGGGGGGCCAGAGCAAGCAGTTACCTGGATGTGTTTCATGAGCTCCTGCACGTAGCGGTCTCTGTCCGACGGGACGTCGCAGTGAGACTGCATGTACAGCACCGGCCCGTAGCCCTGCCTCCTCCACCGCTCCTTCTCCGCCAGGGGCAGGGCGGCCCGCCTTAGGTAGGCCGCTCCGGGCAGCCACTGCAGGGTCAGCGGGTAGTCCGACTCCCTGCGAAAAGTGGCCGTGTAGTTGAAGAGGCTGATCCCGGGCCGGTGGGAGAGGAGATAGTTGTTCATAGGGGACTCCTCGTGGAACAGCGCCCAGGTCTGGTGAGGCAGCCGGGGCAGCGGCGCCTCGTAGGCCCGGAAGTCGGTGCCGTAGAAGATGATGGCCTTGGTGCGCTGATGCAGCGCCACGCGCCGGCGCCGGGTCACCAGGCAGGAGCGGCGCGGACAGTCGATGCGCTCCGTGTCCCCCGGGAAGTGCGGGAAGAGGCTCGGGCTCCACCACAGCAGGATGGGCAGCTCCCGGTTGCGGCGGGTGTCGCCATTGCCAGGGCCCCGGTACGAGGCCGCTGTCACCGCCCCGAACTCCACCGCGGGCAGGCCTGTGCTGGGCTGGAAGGGGGACCGGCCGCGGGGCTCCGGCGGCCCCTCCGCGGGCTCCAGCTCTCCCGACCCCGGCGGCTCGTCCGCTGCGAACGACCCGTCTCCCGCAGCCAGCACTGCGCCGCACGCCAACGCTAAGCTCGCCACGAGGCAACAGGGCAGCCCGCCACCCCGGTCGCCCATTGCCGGCAGCTGCGTGGGGCGCCCCCCGCCGCCGGACCCAGCGTCGCGCGCGCCTTCCCCAGACTCAGTCCAGCGCGCCCGGTGGCTCGTACACCGCTTGGCCGTTAGGACAGCCCCACCCACAGGCGCGCGCTCTCTCACTACTGGCTGGTGCGGGCCGAATCCCTAGTGGTCCGTGCGCCTCGGCCCGCGCGTGCACGCGCAGACCGCTCCCTTCCTCGGCTCCCAGAGAAGAAGCCGGGCCGGGGGCAGCTTCCTGTGGGCCCCTCGGGGCCCAGCGCTCGCAGCATCCCGGCGCTACTCGCCGTCAGTCGGGCGGCTCAACGGACGGACCGCCGCGCCGGAAGGTCGATAGCGGGGGCCCGGGTATCGCGTGGCCGTTGAGGTACTCTGTCCTCATCCCCGGGGCCTGGAGAAGGGTGTGGCAGAAATTGAAGGGGCTCAGTGAGGAAACCAGCTGACTTCAGAGACTCCTGCAGGAACCTACAGCGGGGTAGCTGGAGCTGTGCTGGCCCAGGCTGGGAAGGAGACGAGGAGGTAAGGCGAGGTAAGGCACAAGCCTTGGAGCTTATCAAGCACTTCATGTCTGGGGAAGGAAATCTGAGCCCTGCTCCCTGCTACAAACGTATGTAGGTAGAAGTACATCACTCAAGGTGTGGAAAATCCACACGTCTGAGCCGTGCAGTTATTCTGACCAAACTCTGGGTGTAGACAGGGCCCTGTCAATAGGACGGCTTCTCCCATCACAATAACTACCTCCTGCTAGGAGGTGGGGTACCTGCACTACTAGGAGTAGCTCTTCCATGGGCACAGGTAGTTTCTTCACTAAGCGATACAGCTGCACAGTGTAGACAAGCACAGCGGGATAGATTGTTAAGCATAAGAAGTAAGGCACATTGAAGTCAGCCAGTGGAGCTGGAGTGGGCAGTAATGGTTAGCAGGCAGGTGTGTGTTACAAATTGTCATGAGCCATAAAACCAGTGTCCTAGTGAGTCTGTGGTTTTTGGATCCAGCAACACTATGAATTTAAGTTCCTAGTCTCACCTTTTGAAGGTGTACAGGTTTCCTTTAAGGACAAGTATTGAAAGAGCAGCTATAGAGTAATCACTTTGTGAAGAGGCTTTGCCTATGCTAATATGGTGTTTTTGTCTATCATTTTTGTGTGGGAGTTTATTACCTCACCTATGTTGTCTCTGCAAATAGAGGGCCTGTTTAGAAAGAACACTAATTAAATGAGGGGATTTGGTCATATGGTCAAAGTTAAAGTAAAAAGACTGTTATAAAGAACAGCCACTGGGCTTCTCTTTTGATCTCTGAATACAAGAACAATTTTAGGACTTACTTCAACAATCTGTAACCCACTTAAACCCTCCCCCAGCCTCCCCCCACCCCGTATAGAGGTGTTAACAGGCCATTTCACTTTGAATGGTCCCTTTAAATGTGTTAACCTACTTATGCTAAACAATCTGTTCCACCTGTATTTAGCCATGACACTGAGTACATTTTCATGACCTGAAGAAGAGCTCTGTAAACTCAAAAACCTCTCTCTTTCATCACCGAAGTTGGTCCAATAAAAGATATTACTTCACCCACCCGCTCTCATTTAAAGGCAACACATTTAAACCCAATTTAAAAAACAAAAACCACAATGCCAAGAAAATCACTGCCATCTTTTATCACTGAGGCCGAAAGCTTAGTGGGATGCACTAAGGATTAGACATTTTTATTATTGACATCCACACTTATGTAGGAGCAGCTAAGGTTATGTAAAGCAGTGTTTCTCAACCTTTTAAGCAGTAAGTACCCCCTAACTTATGAACATTTTAATAAGTACCCCAACACTCCATTTTCTATGGGATTTTATATTTACAGACTAATGTGAGCCATATGTTGGAAGAAAGGCTGAGTATATAAGGCCATGATATGACAGATGTCAGATCTAGTGTGGGTAGGGTTACCACCTTTACACCACAGGTGCACAACTCAAGTATGTACCAGGGCTAGAGGTGATGTTGGCCAAAGCTAGGAGGCTTTGAGCAGCATGCCAATGCTGGGGAACATAAAGCGCCATGCCAAATTTTTTGCCATAGATGTGAGAGGAGGAAGGGGTGAGAGAGACAGGAAAAGAGGGTAACTGGTAAAATCTGGGGCTGTCATAGTTGTCAATTTCACTGTTCAGCTAGAGCACTGCCATTGACAAGTTTTCTGGGCACTGGGCTTTGAGCCAGGGAGGGAGGCTGCCACCTGGACAAGTTGCAGGCGGCTGCTACTTGCCTCCCAGCTAGGAGCTGGGAAGGGGCAGGAAGTGGGTGGCTGCCACCTGCCTCCCAGCTGGAAGCTGGGACTCAGTGGGAAGTAGGGGGGCTACCACCTTCCTCGCAGCTGGGAGCTGGGACGTGGTGGGAAGCGGGGGCTGCCGCCTCCCGTTCACTCTTTCACCTGGTACCCTCTGCCTGTGTCTCATATTTACACCATAGTTTCTCAAGGATGTAAACACTCATTTTTCAAGGTACACATCAACCCCTGGCTGTCCTAGGATAAGAAACTTCACTTACGAGCAGTGGAGTTCCATGATTATTTCTTACACTTTTCTGTGAAGCAGGTGGTACTGACTGGTATCAGCCGATAACGGGCTAGAGGGTCTGATGCAATAAGGAAAATAAATTGTAACAAACAAGCAACGTTACTGTAGGCAGAAGTCCACCACTTTTCTTAATGCTTTGCTAAGGTTAGAAATTGGTTTGATGGAGTATTAGTAGCCAGGAAATTTTAATGAAGGGAAGTACCAATGGTAGATTTAGAAGTTAGAGAAAGTGCCAAAGGCAAAGGCGTTTTAACAATGGTGGGAAGACTACATAATAGGTTATTAGAGAAACAATGTTGGTGAGATAATTTATTGGGCTAGCTTCTGTTGATGAGAAACACACGTTGGTCCAGTAAGAGATATTACCTCATCCACCTTATTTATTATCCTGAGACTGACACAGCTACATCTATACTGCATACATAATAGGTTAGGAAGAAGAAAAGACCATGTAGTTTTCTTAAGCCACTCATGTCCTGGGCAAAGAAGTGACAGAGTAAAAAGAAGGGAACACAAGGAGAAACCTGTGACGAGAAATTACAGGGCTTATCTACACACAAACTGGACCCAAAAAAACAAATCTGGTTTAATTCACACACTTAGTTATTTGGAGTGCAATCCTAACTGTGCACATGCCTAGAATATGATTGCCTTATTTTGATTTAGTTGTCAGTACAAAAAATAGACTTTTCCAAAACAAATGTCCACCCTCAGACTTGCATCACAATAACTAATAATATGAATTAAAAAACAGATGTTATTTTGGTACCAGTATGTGTGTGTGTGTGTCAACAAGTTCTTACTTGAGAATTAGGCCAATCAAATTGAAAGAGAAAAAGGCAGAGCAGAAATTACAACTCTGCATCCTTAGTTCATTTTCAGATCTGCTAATAGCAAGGCTTCTCAGATTGGTCTGCTGAGCTGTTTCTAGATAATGGTCAAATACCTTAGTTGTCAAGGAGCTTCGACTTCTAGGATTTGCACATGCTTTAAAGAAAAACCCTGTATTTAAAACCCTTTTTCTGTCCATTGTGCAGCTGCTACCTCTGTGCTTGGAGTTTCTTTGATATCAAATCAACAAGTGATGAAATTTATGGATAACCAAGCATGGAAGGAGGACATACAGGAGGACAAATGGAAAAGTGACCTGCACTGATTAAAGCAGTGGGACGCTTTAGCCAAGGAGAGATTTGGTACTAATAAATGTGGAGTTCTAAGGTAAGGGAGAGTAAACAATAGTAAAGATAAAGAATTGGGAGAAGTAACTGAGCAGTGGCATTCATGAAAGCAAATGCATTTTCAGATTGTCATGCTACTCCTAATATTACGGTGTAACCAGACAGACACTCTAGGTGTTGCAGAGAAAGACTGAGATGGGAGTGTGTCTACAAGATCTTTATCTTGATATGATCCAACAAATGGGAAAAATATACAATTATTGCTTTAGATGACAAAGATTTTTAAAAAATCATTTCTTAAGTGCCACCCCTTATGGTTGTCATTCCCTTTTGGTTTCTTTCTTACACCAACTTGAAATGACATAGTATGTTATAGGCTCAAATTGATTAAAAAACTACATGAGTTATATCAACACAAGAAGGGAGGATAAGATTCAAGGGAAGGCTGAAAAAAGCAACTTTAGACTGCTGCGGAGTATGAGCTCATGTCATACATACTCTTTTACTATTTGTATTACCATTGTGCCTAGGAGCTCGAGTCATGGACAGGGCCCCACTGTGCTAAGCACTGTACAGACAGAACAAGATGACTTCCTGCCTCAAAGAGCAGCTTGACTTTAAAGAAAATAGATAAGTTGATCAGAACATTTGTAGTTATAGAAATCCAATTTCATAGCATATGATGTAAACTTAGCACCTGCACAAGACAAGAAAACGTGTCTTTTACAGCTACAGCAGCAAATTGGCTAAAAATACCTTGGGTTCTTTTGCCTTCCTTTGAAGAATTCGGCATTGGCCATTGCTAGAAACAGCAGTCCAGTACAGTAAATTTTATGTGCTTATGCCATTTCCGTCTCATGAATCCATCTACTCAGTGGACTGATACCATCTTAAATGTACTTGACTAGGATTTTTGTGTATATGTTGGTTCAGCTAGGTAACTTCCATAAACATTGAAAAGGGTAATATCACAAAATTCCTGCAGGCACAATTTATTCCAGATAATTAGTGCACACAGCCCATCACTTATCTCAAAGAACCAGTTCAACAGTGATTCTGGACATAAATGTAGGAACATGCCTTCTGTAACAGAAATTGTCATGACAAACTAAATACAATAGGTATTTAGCAATGACTGGCTTGTGTTTTCATATAGAGATTGCTGTAAAGATTTTTAACAGCATTAATGTACAATATCTATGTTTTAGGCTACAGTCAAGTGTACAGAGGAGACAGTGTTCAAATTAAAGTTCAATATACAAATTATGAGTTTAGTCTAGACTTCTCACAGTGCTGTTGCCAGCAGCTGTGTTTAATTTGAACTTTATTTTTGGACTCCCAAGAAAATCAGTAATTCTCTTGCCATTTTAAAGATGGGATGCTGTGTTTGAGAAAAATGGGGTCCTTGAGAGCCTAATTGTAGCTAATGAGATTTAGCGCTCAAAATATCAACTAGAATGGTTATGGACATAGACCAAAAAGCAGTCATAATTTAACCAAAGCCATCTCAGAGGAAAGGGAATGTTCTTAGCAAAATAAAGGTTCAAAACGGGTGGAAAGTTAAACACATCCAAACAGGAAAGATTAAAAATACAGAATTTGATTGGCAGCAGGTTGGATTGCGATTACTCATCTAGACCCCAGCCTTTCCCATTTCCTTCCTTTCTCCCCCCCCCCCCCAAATACAGGATTTGGAAAAATAATAAGCAGTGTTTATTTACTAACAATGACATAAAATACATCTTAATATATTTTTTATTTCTTTACAAATTAAAAGATGCATTGGAAAAAACAAGAGTGAAGAAAATGAAAGGTTCACTTATGAGCTTATTTTCCCCTCTTATATTAATACTAGAAATTAGTATTGTGGAAGTCTGTGGTTGCCGAGCATTGTATCCCTGGGAAGCTCGCTCTCTTCATCAGTTAAAAAAAACCTCTACATTTTTGGTTGGAGGCAGTGCGTGGGGTAAAAAATGTCAGCCACATTCATACAAAAATGCTAAGGACTTGTCTACTACATCTTAAAGGAGTTTCTCCATTACAGTTCTCATATTCCCCTTTGTGTGTAGTGATATGCGGGAAGACAACTAGTGGCATTAGAAGAAAAACAGATTTACACACACTACAGATCATGGGAATAAAACCAGAGCCAGTTTACAAAAAAAACCCAAAAAAACCCCCAGGTTGTCTACACAAGGACCCTATTTTGAAAAGCCAAGTCCAGATAAAACATGTCCTCTAACTGCATCCCATCTGTTCACCCATTATTCTGCAGATTCTCCCATCACACCTTCAGTGCTGCTTCTCCCTCACAAAATCCTGGGTATTGTAAGAGCACTGTGAAGTGTTAAAGTAAATCACCCCCCTTTCAAAAATCAATGAACAAGCCCTTAGAATTCTGAATCTGATTTAGACTCATTGCTCCCTTTTGCAGGGGTCCCCTCTTCCATCCTTACAGAGTGGAGAGGCAGAGCATCCAGCCAGAAATTGAATGGGCTAATCTGTCTGAGGTATTTTAGGTTAACAAACAGGCTTACAAAAAGTTTTTATGTGGATGGATGAGTAGGTAGAACTGAGGAGTTATAACAGGGTTGAAAATATTCTTTCCAATGAACCTTCGCAACAGATTGGTACTACCTTCTGCAGTGCAGTTTAAACTCTATTATTGTTCATTTGCATCCCCTTCCTTGCATTCTGGGGTACAAAGCAGCCCCAACTTGCACCAGCAAAATTTAGATGTTTGCTTATTTGCTGTGATTCACCCTAGTCTGAACAGAAAATGGCCACCTTGCCACCCAGCTCCTGTTCCCTTCAGCCCTGTGTCATCTTGCTAAAAGTATTTCCTGTTTAAATACAAGGAGATGGGTATGATCACCATGAATAGGACAGTGTAGGTTGGCTCTAACAAAACAAATGAATGAAAAGAGGCTATAGAACCAAAAGGGATAAGACAATGCTACACAGAAAAATAAGGTAGGGGAGGTTGCTTTTCCCAAGGAAGGAAAGGTGGTGCAGGGATGCCATTCATGCCAATAGAAGGCACTGATTCTATCCCTCTCCCATTCAGCAGCTGTTTACTGTTGCCCACTCACCTTTTAAAAATTACTTGTTCTACTACAGTTCTATACTGCAACTCTTACTACAATAAAGATATAAAGATGTAGGAAGGATTTGTCCTGCTAAGCACTGGCTCATAGCTCAGTTGATGAGTTTTGTTTTGTTTTTTTAAAATGAAGATTCCTGGGTCCAGAGGGCCCCAAGCTGCAGTTTGTGTGCCGCATGGTGTTTTCTCCTAAACTAGGAAGGAGAGTTAAAAAATGTTTAGGTTCTCCAATTCCCACCATCTGGCTGGGTGGCCTGCCTCCTGTCTTCTCCAACCTGTCTCCTCTTCACTCTTGGAGCATGCACGGCTGCACACAAACACACAGCAATGACCACTATTTTTAAAGAATTATCGCTTTTTCACCCAATGCTCAATCATGTACAGTGAACTGAGAAACTACATTCATTATGACGGGATTAGCGACCATGGGGGGGAGGAGAGTGAAGATTCCTGCCAAGTAAAGGAAACAACTTAGACAGGTAGACCTGGGTTCAAAGGCCTTTTTTCTGCCCTCACCAGGAAATGATGCATCTCTGAAATGGGGTTGGGAGAGGTTGAAAGGATCTCTGCTTATGCAATGTGTATTAAAAATTACAGAGTTTTACAGGTTTTATGTTGTCCTTTTTGAGGGAGCTGGGCCCATATACCAGGTGGTTAGTGGAGATTGAAATGTCACTGCTGAAGTCCAGCACCACTCCTTCCTCTAGCTCAGTAGCTGCCGAATCTCCTTGTGCATATGACAGAGGAAGTCCACATATGAAGCCCCCCCACTCATGCTCTTGTCCTCCACCAGAAAGTGCTTGAACAGCATCTCCAATTTATCTTCTTGCTTCACAATTATTAGCTATAAGCAAACAAAAAAGATTTGTGGAGTATCAACTAGTGATTTTAGTACATAAGAAAAAATCCAACTGAGACAAGCAGGTTAAGCAACTAAAAACTCCAGCACAAGAAATCACTGAAGCCACATACTCAGAACATCTTCATTTCTGTGACTAAGTCAGGTTAAACCTCAAGCACACTTAGAAGTATTAGAGTATCCAAAGTTGCCTATATACTACAGGACTTCTAGAAATTCCAGTTTTGGCGAGGTAAGCAGCAAAGCAGAGAAATTATATTCTTAAATTAGTAGTCCAGTGAACAGAGCACAGGACTGGAAGGTTAGAAGACCAGAGTTCCATTTCCAGATTGGTTACTGTCGGACTTTAACTCACTTAACATATGGTCTTCAGTTTCCCCATCTGAAAATGGGGACAATGATGTTTATTCACTTTGTAATGCATTTTGAGATCTGTGGATGAAATGGACTATACAATCAAAATATAAAAGGAATTTAAGTGTGGTTATATTCAAGTGATTAAAAATCCAAAATCCAGGAGGAAGGAATGTTAAAAACCTCTTTCCTATGGTCTTGGAATGTTAAAAGCCAGGGAGTTGTCCTGATGGACTGAGCATCAGGGCTTTCCAACACAACACCAAGCAAGAGCAGGGGGTGCGTTAGTAAGCTATGAAATATGGTCCAGTTACTTCTGTGGGAACTGCAGTCTTTTACTCTGCGAGACCCATGAGGCATAATGTTTTTGGTGATGAGGTCCCAGCCATACTCATTTGCGAGTTCATGCATACTAGATCACCAAGAAGGCCCAGGCTATTAGTGTCAAGTGCCATATATGACTACCCTTTAGGCCACATGAAAAAAGGAGAGCCTTAGCCTAACACGAGTACTAAACACATTGAGCCAGAAATGCAAGATAAGGGTCCATCAACTGCCAACAGCATGATGCTTGAAATTAAAGTGTCTGAATTAGCAACAGGAGGCTGAGAACAGGTTTGATATTACAGGTTATGAGACTAGGATTGGCGTCACCTGCTCAGAAAGGCAGTGGAAGGAAATTAAAAAGAGAAGTAGGAGCCAAGTTCTTTACCTTCATGTAGCGGGATCTTTGTGCCTGGAACAGGTCAATAATGGATCGCACTCTCTTAGAGAAGGGGTTTTCCAAGACAGGCAAGGTACTCTGGAATTAAAAGACCAGATTCCCATTGGACACAGAATTACTACAATTAATAACCAATTTTACTGCTTTCCTCATAACACATAGGTTCAAGTCCACGCCTTCAGGTCATTCTAGCTACTTGCTAGGAATAGGTGAAGTCATTGGAAAGACTATTTTTAAAACTAGATTTTTCGAGAGAACACAAATACAGAAGCTATTACCCCATTTGCCTGGGACATATAAATGCTCTCCTCACTGAGTGGCTTGGTCAGACAAGTTACAAGAATAACTTGCCCAGCTAGGTAAGTGACTAGAAATCAGATTCAAGGAAACTCTGAAAGCGAACAGTTTAGGTATAGCTAGCCTCTTAACTGTCCTTATGACCACCAGCTAGGTAAAACAACAGGCTAACACACTAGCTAGAAGGTCCTAGAAGGAAGGTCCTGGGTTTAAAACGAGTGAATTGGGCTTGAGGTCTCACCTAGAACACAGCATCTGAGCATATTATTGACCATATTGTGACTACCTTGCTCCATGTGTGGACCTGTTCTTCCATTGAATCCAGATCAACCCCCACTTATTTGTGCTAAAAGGGAGCTCCAACCACCTCAGAGGCCTGCCCTGGACTCCAGAGGTCTCGGTGTAATCCAGGGAAGGAGTGGGCAAGCTGCTTATTGTTCCTCCTCTGGCCCAAATTTAGCAGGAAAAGCTAATGTAAACTCCTGGCATTGGAACTGCACTTCCAGGGAGTCAAGGGCCAAAGCAGGGGCACAGGGCTTATATACAGACAGTCCTGGCCTGCCACAGCCTTCATGGGATTTGTCAGACTGGAGGGTGGGGAAGACAGGCCCTGCTTTAGTAAACCCCCTCCCACTCTCCTCAAAGGATGCGATGGGAGAATCTCTGGAGAAGACTCTTAAGATTAATGCAGCTCAACCTCACGAATGCAGCAGCAAGGGGACAATCTGTCCCTATGCTGAACTTTTAGCCAGCTTTCCCAGACTTGCTTTCAGGAACAGGATGTAAATAGAGAGCTCTGAAGTTGATGTTCATGCCAGCTAAATCAAATGTTTAAAATGTTCTTTCCTGTGGGCTATTACTGTACGAGTGCCCAATGAGATTTTAGGATGACAACCTTCTGAGGTGGATGCTCACTGCTCCAAGTACTGGGAGACCACCACACACCCTCCTTCCAGCCTGCTCTCCCTCATCCAGCTCACCAGGGTGCTGCTGATGTGGCTGAAGGATGACACTCCAAAGAGGTTCTGGATCAGGCCCTGCTGCACATTCACTCCTACCCACACGAAGACGTTCAGTCCATTCTCTAGCAGGTACATGTCGCCCTTAGAGAGTCGCTCCTCAGAGTTCCGGATTGCCGCTGGCAAGGTGTCGCTGTCAACATCTACTTTGGTCTGTTCAAATATGGAATGAATGAAATGACTTGAGCCCTTTTTTAGACATTTTTGCTTTGTAATGTTCAGCTGGGAATTACAAGTGTTACAGAGCAAGGACTATGTGGATGCCCCTAAATCTTGTGAAGCCACCCCGATTCCTGCCTCCAAAACCCTAATGGACCCACAATTTCTCTGACTTATCCTTCTTCTAAAAAAAGGACATTAAATTATGTAACAATCTGCAATGATACAACAAATGGAAATGAATTGTATGATTATTTATAACATTCTTCCTGTTTAGTATGGTGTGAAACAGATTAGAGACAACTTGCTGCTAATGAGAGCAGATGGACCCTGTGGGCCCTAGTGGCACTACTCCGCAATCCCAGTACTGAAGGGGAGGTTACTTACTGTAACTGATGGTTCTTCGAGATGTGTGGTCTCTATCTGGATTCCACTGTGGATACACATGCATGCCATACGCCAGAACCGGAACTGTTGAAAGCAGTGTCCATCAACCCCCATGCACGCCTTGCGTTGCCCACATGGTGCATCCGAGGTCTTATATGTCTGCGCAGGTCAACGCCCCCTCACTTTCCTCTTACACCTAGGCATTGAGCTCTAAGCAGAGGGGACGGGGGGTGGGTGGGATTGGAATCCAGATAGGGACCACACATCTCGAAGAACCATCAGTTACAGTAAGTAACCACCCCTTCTTCGAGTGATGGTTCCTATATGGATTCTACTGTAGGAGCATAGGTAGCAGTAACCAGTATGGAGGTGGGGCTAGGGCGCCGTAGATGCCAGAGTTTGTAGGACTGCAGTGCCCACTGGTGCGTCAGTAGAGGCAGCATTAGTTAAAGCATAGTGAGCCATGAATGTGTCCCAAGTTGCTGCTTCGCAAATATCTTGCCATGAGACGTCAGCAAAAAAGGCCGTTGTGGTCACCTGTGCTCTTGTGGAGTGTGCTCTGATATGAGGCGGAAGCTGAACCCGACAGAGTAGCATTCCTTTATGCAACAAAGGATCCAATGGGAGATATGCTGGGAAGAGAGTGCACGCCCCTTGCAGCGATCCGCTATCACCACAAAATTTTGGGGAGGTTCTGAAAGGGCAAGTGCATTGTAAGTAAAAGGCTAGCGCCCGTCTGACATTGAGGGAGTGTAGGGTCCTCTTCCTGGTGGAGGAATGTGGCTTAGGGTAAAAAAACAGAGGTGAATAACTTGGTGGAGGTGAAAGTGGGAGGCTACTTTAGGGAGAAATTTGGGGTGAAACCTCAGTGATACTTTGTCCTTTTGAAAGATGGTAAAAGGAGAGTCTGCCATCACAGATGCTAGTTCACTAACGCATTGAGCTGAGGTAATAGCCACGAGAAAGATTGTCTTCATAGATAGAAATGGAAGGGTACAGGAGGATGGGTTAAAAGGGCGACTTAGTAAGCATGGAAAGGACAAGGTTCAGGTCCCAAGCCAGTGTGGGGTCCCTGATGGTTGGGAACACATTAAGTAAATCTTTCATAAACCTAGCAACAGATGATTAAAAACAGAGGAACCCTCCACAGGTGGGAGGAAAGTGCTAATGGCAGCTAGGTGAACTTTTACAGAGGAATGCGAGAGCCCTAGCTGTCATAGGGAAAGGAGGTAGTCTAGGACAGTTGGAATGCTCAAGACGGGGCTATGAGTATGATCTGCTCCTGATCTTGTTTGTTTGTTGAGGAACGAGCGGAAGGGAAGGAAAGGCGTACTGGAGGTCCGGCATCCATGGAATGGGAAAGGCGTTGCCCTGTGACCCCCGTCCCAAGGCGCCTCTGGAGCAGAAGAGAAGAAGTTTGTTGTTTGTCACTGAGGCAAAGAGGTCCAATGTAGGGGTTCCCCACTGTCAGAAAATAGTCCAGAGAATAGGATCGTGGAGTTCCCATTTGTGGGAGCGAAGGAAGGAGTGACTGAGGTCGTCCGCAAGGATGTCAGTCGTTCCCGGTAAGTGTGTCGCTTGTAATGTTATATTGTGCCTCATGCAACCAGTTCCATAGGTGGATTGCTTCCTGGCATAGGGACAGGGATTTGGCTTCACCTTGCTTGATTACATAGTATGCCATCAACATGTTGTCTGAGAGGAGCTGGACATGTTTGCCCTGGAGTAGGGGAAGGAGGGGGTTGCATGCATGTCAAACTGCTCATTTCTAGGATGTTGATGTGCATCCTCACCTCTCTGGGGGACAAAAGTTCTTGAGCTGTGTTGCCCTGTACATGGACCCCGGGCCCACTAGAGACGCATCCGTCATTAGGAACGTGTCTGGGTTGGGTTGGCGAAAGGGTATGCCCACCAAAACTTTGGAGGGGTCCCGCCACGATGTCAAGGAGGCTAGCACTTTTGGCGGGAGGGAGACCCATTTGTTCCGGTGGTCCCTGTTTGGGTTGTAAACCGACCGTAACTAACATTGTAGGCAGCACATATGGAGTCGGGCACATGGTGTGACCAAAGTAGAGGCAGCCATGTGTCCCAGGAAGGATACGGATAATTGAATACGTATTCGTGGGTGACGTTGCACGCATGCAATAATGTTCATGAGTTTTTGGGAACACCGGTGCTACCCAAGTGTCCAGTGTGGTTCCAATGAATGTGAGGTTTCTAGTAGGAACAAGTATGAACTTGTCCCTGTTGATACAAAACCCAAGATCGGCAAACAGATTTTGTAGGGTTTGGATAGTTACTAGTAGTGTTCACGCTTTGATGCCACCAGTAACCAGTCGTCTAGGTAAGAAAACAGAGAATGTTTTTCTTGTTTTCTCATGTAAGCTGCCACAACTGCGAAGACTTTTGTGAACACTGGCTGTGCCGTAGCCATCCCGAAGGGGAGAATGCGGAACTGATAATGAGATAGCCGGACTTGGAAGCAGAGGAATTTGCGGTGGGCTGGGTGGATGTCTATATGAAAATATGAGTCTTGCATATCGAGAGCTGCAAACCAGGCTCCTTGATCAAGGGAGAGGGTGATTTGCGTTATCATTACATCTGAAAATAGAATTTGCAGATGAATTTGTTGAGTACCCGTAAGTTCAGAATGGGTCTGAGATCTCCCCCTTTCTTTGGAATGAGGAAGTAGGGGGAGTAAAACCCATGGTTCCTGTGTTGAGAGGGAACTCATCCTATCACTCCCTTTTTTAATAGTATTAAGAGTCTCCTGATGTAGGAGGTAGATTTGATTGGCATCCACCCTGGTTGCTCGTGGTGGGGCAGGACTATGTGGAACTCTTGAGTAGTCTTATTGTACAATGTCTAGCACCCAGTGGTTGGTAGTAATATTGCTCCATTCATCATAAAAACGAGCAAGATGGCCTCCAAATTGAACGGGTAGGGTCATGTTTGGTTTGGGAAGTGATTCGTGGTTCTCTTGTTGAAAGTCCAAAGTGTTGTCTCGGGCATTGGTGTGGGGTAGAGGCCACAGGTGTGGTAGCTGAGGAGTGGCAAGGGTGCTATGATCCTTGCCATCGGTATTGTTGCTCCAGAGGCCGTGGGGGGTAGGGTTGATAGGCCTGATAATTAGGCCTTGGTTGATATTGAGACCTTGTCGGTGTTGGAATCTGGTGGGACCAGGGGCATACAGGCCCCGTGATTAAAATGAGTCTCCCATTCCCTGAAGGACTCCAGGGCCACATCTGTCTTGTCACTAAACAATTTTTGATTATCAAATGGTAAATCTTCCAGTGTCGTTTGGACTTCCTTTGGAAACCCCAAGGTTTGTAGCCAAGAGTCACTGTAGAATAAGTCCATCCAGATGCAAGGGATCATGCTGCTGTATCCGCTGTGTCAACCGCTGCCTGAAGGGTGACTTTGGAGACCAACCTGCCTTCCTCTATTAAGGCCTTAAGTTCTCCATGTTTGTCCTCTGGCAGAGAGGTCTGGAACTCTGCCAGTCTAGAAGAAGACTGGAAGTCATATTTTGCCAGTATGGCTTGGTAATTGGCTATACGAAATTGAAGACCTGCCAAAGAGCATAACTTGTCACCAACAAGATCTAACTTTTTTGCAGCTCGATCCAGAGGGGTGGCTCTAGGGCGTTGTTGTCTGGCCTGCGGCTTGGACCATCAGTGAGTTAGGCGGTAGGTGCGTAAAAAGGAAGTCTGAATTCTTGGCCGGTACCAGATACCTGCGTTTGGCCCATTTGGATGTTGGCACACAGGAAGCTGGGGTGTGCCAGATCACCTACACTGGCTGTAACATAGCCTTATGGATCAGTAGCGCTATCCTAGCTGGGCCCGCCAGTTGAAGGATGTCTAGGAATTCATCCTGCAACCTGTGACGTCCTCTGCTGTTAGTTTTAGGATGGTTGCCATGCACCGCAGCAGCTCTTGATATTGGCCTTGATAGTCTGGTGGTGATGCAGATGGCAAAATGATGGTGATGACGAGCCTCCCGTAGGGGCTGGTGGATCCATCAGTCCTGACACAGCGAATGGTACCAGCAGTACCGAGGCTTCTGTGTAGTCCCCGAATACCAACAGTGCGGTATATACTGATGGGGGATGAGAGATTGTTGCCTGAGATCCTAATAAGGGTCCCACCCTTGCAAGTGGGGTCTATCCAAGCTTGCATAAAAGTCCTGCGGATATGTAAACAATTGCTGCTGTGGTGGCATTTGTGAGGACGCATAATGCCGTCTTGGGCTGCGTTGTGGGGAGAAATGGTGCTCTGGTTCAGATGACCAGTCAGATTCCAATGGTTCTGGTAGTGCCGTTGGTACTCTTGGAACCGGTGGAGGTTCCAGAGCCTGTATCCTATATTGTCAGCTGAGATTGCGGGACCGTATGTGTTTGTGGCCTAGCAGTACCGGTGGAACTATAGGGTATGTTCGCACCGGACAGTAGTACAATAGAAGCGGTTCATTGGCTGAAGATGGTGGCCGTATGTTATCCTTGTGAGCTGAGCCCTCCACAGGTTTACAGATTTCCACTGTGGGAGTCAAAGGGGATAGCTGTCCCAGAGTGCGAGGTACCGGGTCCAGTGGACTCATGGATGGTCCATATTCTGTAGGGGCTTCAGATATGGACAGGCTGACAACATGTTTTGTTTTGTCAGCTTTAGCTCTTCTGGGCACCGGAGTTGCCAAATCCACGCACAATGTCTCGCCTGGCTGCTCGTGGCTCAGGAAGGGAACGCAGAGTTTAGAGGTGGTCCCTCTCGGGGATCCACTCTTGTGCCCATGACTATGCTTCTTCTTATGTGGTTGCGATGGTGTTGATAGCTCCGCCGGTACTGATACATTTGGCAATGCTGGACTGCCATCGGTGTGGGTGGGCGCTTTGGCAGGTCCACTGGTGCCACCTCTTGGTGCGCATGCAGACGTATAGCTCCCTCCATAAGGAATTTTTTTAAGTCTGAATTGCCTCGCTTCTCGTGCTCTGAACAGGAAAGAGCAGCAGAAGGAGCACTGTGACACAATGTGACATTCCCCCAAAGAATATAAGCAGCGTGAATGTTCGTCGCTTACTGAGAAGAATCGCTGGCACGAGGCACAGCTCTTAAGCCCGCCTGCTTTGGCATAGTTCCCCAGACGGACAGAGGGGAAAAACAAACCTAGATCTCTATCTAATTACTTTTTTAAAAAAACGACTTACTAACAATCTGCTAACATTGAACTAATGATTTACTAACTATTCTACTGCTAACAATGAAAACATTTACTTGCTCCTCAGGTCTGAAGAGGAGAAGATGATGTTCCGACTCTAGCCATGCGGTGGTAAGAGGAAACTGAAGGGGTGTCGACCTGCAGAGACATATAAGACCTCGGACGCACAACATGGGCAACGCAAGGCATGCACGCGGTTGACCGACACTGCTTTCAATGGTTCTGGCTCCGGTGCATGGTGCGCATGTGTACCCACGGTGGAATCCACATAGGGACCATCAATCGAAGAATAACCCTAGGTTGGAAGTGCATTCAATAGCTAGTGTTAGTCCAGAAGTCTTCCCATCTAAATAAGGAGCAGTGTCATAAAATCCCATCCAGTTCTCCTAGGTTGGAAGGATTGTGGTTGTCATGTAACTTTGTAAGGATGCAGCAAGAGGATTTTCCAGGCTGCAAAAGAGCACGCAGGACCCTGTTCACCCATTCCCACAGGGTAGGAGAAGGCTTACAAACCTTGTCAAATCCACAATGCGTGGTAATGAACACAAAATTTATGATATTAAAAAACGCACCTGCTGGATGGCACATCTCAACTCCTGTCCCACAGAGCTCTTACATGAAAATGTTACTCCCCTGGGTAGAGGGGGAAGATGGAGTCTCTGGAATGAAGATGTCTCATGGTGTGTAACAAGGCTCATAAAAGATACTCTGGAACAGCAGCACTTACCAGAGGCAAAAGTCTGGGGTAAAAGAAAACATTTGTTTCTGCTACATCCATGGAGCTGACTAACTGACGGATGTAGGCGCGATCATCAGTAGTGACTTCTGCCCCAGGCTGCAGAACATCACTCTTCAACACACAGTTCAAGTACACAGGAAGCAGCTTCATGCATTCAGGAAGGATTAGCTACAAATGGCAAAATGGGAAATAAAGAGATAGAAATTAAGAATGACCCCAACCAAAAGAGGGGCAAATGTAAAAGAACTCACCATGGATCATAATTACAATTCCTTAGAATTCTGGAGGCCTATTAGTTTTCACATGCATGTAGTTCATTCAGACTGGAACACCCTTTGGATTATTATGGTGTCCTTACCTCTTCAGGGTGTCTGATGCTGAGATTCAGACACTCACCTTATGGTTCTCTTACATCATAATTGTGCTTGAGAAATACTAGTAGCAGACCCATACAAAGAAAGCTGGCCCAATATTGGAATAAATCTGAAGAGGTTCCACTCAAAACATTTAAAAGACCCATGATAAAATTTTAACATACTAAGGGGTTAAACCATTCAAAAAAAATCTAGTATCCAAGGAATGGGATTCCCTGCTATGGAGGCCTCTATTTAAGATGTCAAGTATCATGTAAGGTACTGGCTACCAAATATCATAGAACTCATGATATTACAAGTTTCTCCTGAGGTGGTCGTGATTGGTGTGACTCAATGTCAGGAAAGTCTCACTGAGAAGTCACTCTGAACAGAATTTCTCTTCCAAGCTATCTAGTTATATTTCTGCACCCAGCTGCTAAGTAAAGCACCCCACACCTATTAAATGGGATGGGAGGAGTTCCCTTATCAAGCTGACTCTCCCAAAGAGGCCTATCCAAAACAAAGCACAAGCAGTCACCTGGCCAGCAGAAGAGGGGCTAGCACAGTTCTTTCGGTAACATGCCAGAATCTGAGCGCATTGGTTGATTAGTGTGTCTCGCACAATCTTGACTGGATTATTCAGAACCCCACGATATGCTGCACAGAAAGGCATGACAAAAATTAACAGGGATGTTAAATCGTTATTAATGCCAACATTTAACTTATAAAGTGGTCTAAAATCTTTAGTCCAGGCATGATTGGAAAATTAGAGAAACTCTCAGATGGTTTACATTATAGACTTAGTTTTAATTCATTTTTTTTGCTTTGTGGGAAAGAGTCCACACATTCCTACTGGAGACCCAACCAGCCTCCATTTGCCCAGTTTGAATGCATACTCTTCATCTACTACCCCTCCTCCCCCCAGCTACCCACCCACCCACCCACCCACCCGGCCCTGTAACCTGGCCAGCCACACTTCTGGCCAAGGACAACTGGAGAGACTCCTTTCAAAGCCTGGCAATGCCATTCTCTAAGGAGCCAGCAGAGTCACTACTGAAAGCAAGTGACCCTCTCTTCCTCTTGGAGAGGAGTGCACAGCTTTTCTACAACCACTATCTGATTTGTATACTTGTAACACACAATGGGGTTTGGCACTATGAGAATGTTCACCAGTGTAGCTACTGTGACCTGGTTTGGAAGCAATGTCATCTTTTTCCATGCCTGTAGCAGAGGAACTCAGGAACATTCAAGGGGTAAAAGTATTTTGTCTCCAGGGGTGAATATACGCAGGTGGCACTAGCTACACATACACACCCTCCTTTTGTTCAGCCAGTCCACAGGGTAGTCTTGGCATCTGACTCGAGGCAGTAAGGCTGTGCCTTCTGTCTGCCCCTCCTTTCTAGACAAAGAGTATCAGGTATAGAGGAGGGGAAAGACTGCAGGAGTACAAGGATTTTGAAACTCTGACCACCACCTTGCCAACCTTCTGGTGCAAAAAGGTAGAAAACAAGTGCCACTAGCTGTGAAAGAGAAATATAATGTAACTGTAAGATGTTAGCACTGTCTCCAAGACTCTCTCTTACCAAACTTAGCCAAGTAATTGATGAGTGTGTCTGTCTCGCAGTTCCGGTAGAGGTCAGCAAGTTGCGTGCAACAGTTCAGGGAGAGGTTGTGAATGCGGAGCCGTCGCTGTCCTGCACAACTTGTGTACAACAGAGCACACTATAAAAGAGATGTACAGAATAACAGAACAGTTAAACAGAACTCCATCCTGCTACAGTAAGCAAATCAGTGCATCCAATTTTAACATCCTACCCTTTGATCTGGAAGTGTTACCTCAGTTTAGCTACTTGAGCCTGAGAAAAGTGAAGTGATTTAGAGTTCAGTCTGGTGTTCTCCAGAGCTAACTACCAGCATTTCCTTCACTGCAAAACTAGTAGTTTTGCTTATCAAAATACTGTGCCCCTTCCTTCCTATATGAAAGTGTCCATGTGGTGCATTAACACTATCAAGTCCCATCAACGTGTGAACTTCCTCTATTCCAAACAGGGCTTGGATAGTTGGATATACAAATAAGATGATACTATTCTAGTTTTAAAGGATTTTACAATCAAAGCCAAGAGCATAAGGACAAAGAATAGGGGATAGGAGACAACAAACAGAAAGAGACTGAACAGCTTCTTTATAGTTCCATATGGGAGAAAAGGTCTCTGAAGAGAAGACTAACTTGGAGAGTCTTGGAAAATGTGTTGTCAGGAGGGCTTTGAAGAGGAGGCAGAACGGGAGAAGGACCCAAAAGAAACAGCTAGTTATGTGGCTTGGGCAGAGAGAAAAGGAACTGCTTGTGTAAGTTTCACCATAAACCAATGAGGGAGGATAGAAGACTTATTCTTTCTATAGGTCATCAGTACTGGAACTGGAGGGAGCCTCAGTCAAATAAGGAATCGGGCAGAACCCCTCAGCAATGCAGCCTTGTCGTCCAGGGTACGAACAGCTGAGAAAGCGATTGTTGATTCCAAAAGAGGGAACCTTATAGCAAGTTACACTGTCACTGACAGGGGGACACCGTCACTCCAAAGATCAATGGTCCTGTATTGCTAGCAGTAGAATAGCACATTCCTGAGTTTGAAAGCTTTGACTCCACTCCCTTCCCTGCTGACTGTCTTCTGCCTCACCTGAAGAAGTGCTCCACTGTCTTCACTCAGTTTGTCGTCATGTCTGAATTCCACTGTGATGGTTTTATCACAGTCCAGACCCGCCAGCTCCACATCTGTCGTGTTGCTCATGTAGAAAGCTCCAAAGAAGTCAGTTGCTCGAATACCTGAAAGGAAAAAAGGACACTCACTGGTAAACAAACCATGTTTTACAGCAGAGTAATCTAGCGGCAGCATTTGGGAATGTGTGGCAGCCCTGCTCTATCAGGGACACTTGAGATCTCTTGCTACAGCTTTTCATTCAGTTTTGCCATGGACTTTAAAGCTTTACAGGGGCATGGTCTACAGCCTAAAATTGGTATGTTCCAGGTGATGGGTGTGCCTGTCCCTTGCCACATGTTTATTGGCCAGTTTATTAAGCCTAGGCAATGCAAATACCCACCTGTGCTTGTGCGTACCCTCATCACAGCATCAAATCCCACTTCTTTCTGGACATCTTTGCGCAAGTCATTCAGGAACCGTTCCTGGTCAGTCTCCAGCTAGAACACAAAGTGTCAACTCAGGCCTGACACCAAAAAAATTTGAGTTGCCCTATAGGCCTCAAGTCACACAGACCAGAGGTATCTCAAATCCTCCCTTCCCTTCCTCCCCCTCCTCCCCCCAAAAAAAAAAGATCAGCGCCATCTCACAGATCCCAACATCCCATTCCCCCAACTGCCAGAGGACCCACTTCTTTCAAAGCTTTCCAGTGAGTAAAATATACCAAAACCAGGATTTTAAAAATCCTAGTCTGTGTACATATTATTTCAAAGTGCTTGTAGGGAACCCTGTTCCACATAAACTGCGGGTGACCACCACACCAATGACTGCTAGAGAAAGGGATTCAGAAAACCTTTACCACAGAATACCAGAGGATGTCTACACTAGGTGAGATGAGCAGAAATCTGACTAAAAGTTTCTGCAATCTGCTGTGATGTAAACAGAAATCTCTGGCCACTGTACACCACACACAGAATAGGAGATTACAGTCAGTTTCTGAAGTGCTGAATCCCTGACATTATGAGAGATTCTCAGGACATGACAGGTTACTGTAGGATTTAGGCCCAACTACAGACAAGCTTCATGATGTGAACTCTGAGACATTGTATACAGCATTCATTTCAGTGCACAACATTTGATCCAGTTCATCTTAACAAAAGAAGCCATTGTTTGGAGACTTGCCCTCTGCAGTTTCCCTCTTCCTTGAGAGCTGATTGAAGAATATGAACTCATTCTCCATACTTCCTGTGCCGTTTGCCATCGAGATTCTCCCCATCTTTCCCGCAAACATTACATCCATTTGCAATAAACGTCTATCATGAATGAAGCCTGCTTTAGCTTGGTAAGTAAGCCTCAGATGTACATTTTCATGATGCAGAAACTTCACAGCTCATCTTAACTGCACAGCAGTCTGATGTTTTACCTTAAAAGCAAAGCCTTCCCCATCTGGTAATTTAAGGAAGATACCTAAACCAGCACAAGTTGTAATACTAAGTGTCTCTATGCAGCCAGCACTGTTGGGAGTGTCTGCCCTGTAGACAGTACACAGGGATGACTGCTATATGACTGATAATGGTCTTGAACTTTTTATTAGATTTTTCTTGTTAAAAACTTTATAGCACAGGTTCATTTTTGCTCTTGGTGCTAATAAGTTAGAAATATAAAGCAAACAAAAACCACTGAAGTTAGAATCTTGAGTTTCAAGTACAAGCTAAGATCTTCACTTTTGGCCCATACCCCATGAAAGCAAACAGGCAACTAAGTGATGGATTTTGTTCAGCTATACAAAGCAGGTGCTAGCCTGACCCAAGAAAGCACTTACCTGGAAATAGGCATACTTATAAATGGAGCCACCTGTCTGGTAAGGAACCACCCCCAGTGTTGCCACATCCAAATACTGGTTTGGAAAAAGGAACAGATCTACACAGCAGCCCTGGGCTACGCAGTCTTTAGCCAAGTTGTTGTAAAAGTTCGTCTGAGGCTGAAACAAAGTCTAGGGAGGACAAATAGAGTACAGAGATTGAAAGAGGGTGGAAAGAAAAGGAACGTGAGACTAATGTAACTGCTACATACAGACAACATACTTATTTCTTCAGGGAATTAAGGTATGCAAGGTGCCTTCCTATCTAGGATTGAATAGGTACAGCTCTAAACTTTCTACAGTGAAGGTGCAGAGCTTCTTAGCTATACATTTGTTCTCCCTCCTTGGGTTCTGGATTCTAGTGCTAATCACTCTTGTCCCCGACATGGAACTGTTTTCTGTCCTTACAATTAACACATACTCGTTTTATATGGCAACCCAAGAGGAACAGGGCAGCCATTAGATAGAAGATTTTCAGTTAACTGTTATGGAGACTTAACATCTCCTCTTGATTTCTTCTAGGTTACCCCAGAGCAATACAAAAGCTCTTCTAAGCAGCACATCAGTTGTTACCTTTTCCTTATCTGTGTTGATCAGCTTCCTGTCATCTCTGTTCTTCAGCTTCCCTGGGGCCTCTGCAATGGGCAGTGAGGTGTGAAAGATGAAGAGCTTGCCAGCACATTCTGCCGCCTACAAGGGAGGGGATGAAATTGCTTAGGTGAGAAACAGAGCTGATGAAGGACAATGTGTTTCTCAGGAAGAATATCTCTGGGCCTATATTAAATGTCTATATTGTCACTGTCCGGTTCATCTGTACCAGATGTCTGGAGAATAGCTTATGTGATGCCAGTTTTTTAAAAAAAAGACTCCGCAGGCGATCCTGGCAATTACAGGCTCATAAGCCTAACTTCAGAACCATGCAAATACTATAGTAAAGAACAGAATTATCAGACACAAAGATAAACATGATTTGCTAAAGAAGAGTCAACTTGGTTTTTGTAAAGGGAAATCATGCCTCCTCAGTCTACTATAATACTTTGAGGGGATCAACAACCATGTAGACAAGGGTACTTAGATTTTCAGAAAGCCTTTGACAAAGTCCTTCACCAAAAGCTCTTAAGCAAAGTAAGTTGTCATGGGAAGAGGGAAGGTCCTCTCCTGGATCAGTAACTAGTTAAAAGATAGGAAACAAAGGGTAGGAATAAATGGTCAGTTTTCAGAATGGAGCAAGATCAATAGTGGTGTCCCCCAGGAGTCTGTACTGGACCAGTACTGTTCAACATATTCATAAATGATCTTGAAAAAGGAGTAAACAGTGAGGTGGCAAAATTTGCAGACGATACAAAACTACTCACAATAGTTAAATCCAAAGCAGATTGAGAAGAGTTACAAAGGGATCTCACAAAAGTGGGTGACTAGGCAACAAAATGACAGATGAAATTCAAATGTTGACAAATGCAAAGTAATGCACATTGGAAAACATAATCCCAACTATATAGATATAAAATGATGGGGTCTAAATTAGCTGTTACTACTCAAGAAAGATCTTGGAGTCATTGTGGATAGTTCTCTAAAAACATCCACTCAATGTGCAGCGGCAGTCAAAAAAGCCAACAACGTTGGGAATCATTAGGGAAGGGATAGATAATAAGACAGAAAATATCATATTGCCTCTTTACAAATCCATGGTATGCCACATCTTGAACACTGTGTGCAGATCTGATCACTATCTCAAAAAAAGATATGTTGGCATTGGAAAGGTACAAAGAAGGGCAACAGAAATAATTAGGCGTATGGAACAGCTTCTACATGAGGAGAGTGTAATAAAATTGTCTCTTTTCCAAGATGAAAAGTCCCAACTAAGGGGGGAATATGATAGAGGTCTATAAAATCATGACTGGTGTGGAAAAAGTAAATAAGGAAGTGTTATTTACTCCTTCTCATAACACACAGCACGTGGCTGGGGCATCTCTTGCTGCACCCCCTGCTGTACCGGTCGCAGGGGGGAGTCCATAGACGGCCTCCAGCCGTTTCTTTTTCTTCAGCACCTTGCGCATCGGTGCCGGTGCCGGGGGAGCGCTGTGTGCCGATGAAACACTCGGTGCCGACGGTGACCCCGAGGGCTCGGAGACTGGACGAAGCGCCGACTCCATTAGAATAGTCCTGAGGCGGGCATCGCGCTCTTTTTGAGTCCTGGGTTTGAAGGACTTACAAATTCGGCATTTGTCCTTCCGATGCAGTTCCCCCAGGCAGCGGAGGCAGCGATCATGCGGGTCGCTTACCGGGAAAGCCTTGGAGCACTCAGCGCAGGCTTTGAACCCCGTGGAGCCCGGCATGGCTCCGCGTAGCCCGTAAGGGCTAACCAAACTAATTTCAACTATAACAACTAACTAACTAACACTTTTTTTTTTTTTTTTTAACTACTATAGATAAAAACTATGAACTTTACTAACTAACAACTAAATAGGAGATTGCTACTTGCGAATGAGCAAGGGGCAGCGTTCCAAAGACCGTCACGGGCGGAAAGAAGGAACTGGGGGCCGCGGGGTCGGCAGTGTCCCTATATACCGTGACATAAGCGTGGCACTCCAGGGGGCGCAGGAGCCAACCCGCAGGGGGTTGCTAGGGGCAGAAAAGCTTCCGGAGGCTCGTGCACGGGGCGCGCACTCACCTATATTGGAATGCATATGAGCAATCACTCGAAGAGAGAACACAAGAATTAGGGGTCACCCAATGAAATTAATAGGCAGAAGGTTTAAGTATTTCTTCACACAATGCACAGTCAAACTGTGGTGCTTTTTGCCAGAGGAGGTTGTTAAGGCCAAGACTGTCACAGGATTACAAAAAGAACTAGATACATTCATGGAGGCTAGGTCCATCAATGGATATTAGCCAGGATGGGCACGGTTGCAAAACTATGCTCTGAAATGTCCTTAACCTGTTTGACAGAAGCCGGGAATGGGCAACAGATGATAGATCACTTGACGATTACCTGTTATGTTCATTCCCTCTGAAGCACCTGGCATTGGCCAGTCGGAAGACAGGATACTGGGCTAGATGGTCCATTGGTCTATCCCAGCATGGCCATTCTTATGTTCTCTGTACTAGTTAGGCACTTAATCCTTCACTGATCTGACCAAGTAGTTGATGAGCCTACCTGCAAGATTCAGAGCTCCCATGTTTTGTGGGTGAAACAGAAGTACAGTCATTGGGAATGTAGTGGATTTTGTAAACAGCTTCCTCAGTTATTATTTTAAAATCTCTATCCCAAGTCTAAGGTATCTTTTTAATGGTCATATCACCAGCAGGTACATTCCTCAGTGCTTATATAGCCCATGAGTGGGATACTGAATGGCTGGTCTTTGCTTTTGCTCTTAGTGTCAGTGAACATGGATAACAATTCTCAAGAAGCAGATGATAGGAATATTTTCCAGGGAATTCTCACATGATAAGCCAATGGATCAACACATACAGGTTTGAGCGGGGTCAGGTAATGGGATGGAAAATCTTCAGAAAAGGCTTAGGTGCTTTGCAAAAAAGTGTTGTTGGCAATTTAGTAGATGATGTTGTCCTCTCCATCATCCTGCCAGGGTAATCTTTCAGAGGAGACAACACCAAGGTCCTAAATCACTTAAAAGATCCCATAGCACTTTTTGTAACACTGTGCGTATCAACTCCAGTGATCTGACCAAATGTAATCTCAGGCAGTTATTTTAAATTACAATTTAAATTCCTGTGCCGTCTCAGTTGCATAAGGTATTCCTCACTTTCTATCCCAAACAATTAATTGAGCAGGTTAAACAGCTGCTAAAGTGAACCACACAGTGGTGGGGTAAGCATTCCCTACACACTGCATACACTCCTGAGGGGTGTCACAAGCCTTGTTTATGAACAGCTCTGAGTCTCTCTAAACAGAGATGCTTCCACTATAAAACCAGACCCTTTAACAGAATGTCCCCACAACAGTGTGTCAACAAACCTTCAATGCCTCCATTCCTGCCTGAATCACTGGGGCAAAGACAGTTTCTGTTTCTCTTGTGTCTGCAAACATTTCCGGAATCTGGTCCAGCAAACTGTCAGGAAAGAGGAAAAAGGAAAACGTCAAAAGGGATTCAAACTTCCCCTGGTAAATCCATAGCTGGTGACCTTCGGGACTGCAGTGCTTTGGAAATAATAATTATTAACGTGACTAATCCTTCTCTAAGCTGCATGCTACTGAGTTTTCTTATCTGTTATCTATGAAAAATTGATCCTTCGTCATCTCTCCATCCACTACCTCTGCCTGCACTTGTCTCCTCAGTTCACATTCTAAGGCCCCAACTGATGCTTCTTCTAATAACTTCCTCTTCTTCAAAATTATGGTTTGGGCTTCCTATCCTCTGTCCCTCAGGAACATCACAGGCAAGACAGTGAGCAAACTCTAGTTTCTAGGTTAGAGGTTCTATGATCTTCTGCTCATTCCCCTTCAGTTGCTTCACTGCGCTGCTTTCTAAATTCCCGGGTAATAAGAATAAATACCAGTCTCACTCAGTCCAGCCAAACATCCCCTTCAAGTACTCAAAGCTTAATATGCTTATTCCAGTTTTATGTTAGCCATTCACTCAGCTCTCCTTACAGAACCAATTTAGTCAGCACAGTCACCTCAATTCACATCTACTGAGCAGTCACCTCAGATAAACTGACTGTGAATTCCATTACGATCTCCTGCTTTCAGTGACATTCTAACAGATTCTTCTCTAAAGAAGCCTTTCCCTGTCAGTCCCATTTTGCAGCCTCTTGCCAGTTAAGCCACAGTTCTAGCAGAGCAAATATTCAGTACACAGAACTGTGACAACTGTGGGAATGAAGTGAAGTACGGCTGTATTCCAAGGTGTGCACCAGTTGCTAGCATGCCATGAGCTGGTTATTGGCTTTCAGCATTTTCTAACAAACTGAAGAGTATAAAACTTGAAGAGGGTATTTGAATGGCAGCATTCTAGCAAGGTAAGGATACCCCTCTCACACAACGCCTCCCTGTTCTCTGCCAGCTCCAGTGTGGGCGTACTTAACATTAAATTATACCTAAACTTTATTAAATGTATGATTCAGGAATACTACAGCCAAGCAATGTACAGCTGGGCATTATCAAAGTTAGATCATATTTCAATACAATATGAGGCTCCCCCAACAAGCCATTTACTGCACATTTCTGCCCCAGTCCCCATTACCTGACAATAACTGTCCTGGACTCGTTCACATTCACCAGGAAGCCATCAAGCAGCGGCACAAACATATCAGCTACGTCCGACACAACCATCATTTGTGGTTGTGCCAGTGAGCTCTTCACGTTATAGAAGTGCAACACTTTATTGTAAGTGACGAAGCCCACCCGAATGGCTGATTCTTCCATGTTGCCTTCCCTATAAAAGAAACACTCTTACTGCATCGAAGGGGTCATTGAAATCACAACTGCCGCAATATGCTAAGTCCAACAGAACAAACCAGGACCAGGGAAAATGACGGGATGAGTGAGTAACTGTATCATCGTTCCTAGTGGACAAGTATCCACAACTGGTACTAAGTGGCTCCTTCATTGGGCACAGATTGATTGGACCATGAAGGCGGACACCTTCAACGCCATCCCTTCAGGGCAGGGCTGTCATGCTGCTGGGCCAGTGTATGAAGGCTTGCAGTGCTACTTGCCAGGCTCATGCAATGCCATCAACATTCACTTTTCACCAACAGTAAAAGCATTCTAAAGGGAGTGTATCCTCTGCAAAGGCACAGAGCTTTGCCGTGGTTTCTAGCTGCAGCAGTACAGAACACAGGAGCTAGTTACCTGGGCAGGTAATCCAGGAGTGACTTCAACTCTTCACAGATTAGCCTCACCAAGCCACTCTTTACGGCATTGTAAGACACATCAATCATGAAAATGAAAGCAGGTGGGTTGGGAAACTTGTTATTCTGTGGGAAGGGGACAAGAAAAACATTACACCACGTTTAAGAGATTGTAAAGAGGCTCTGCTACACAGAAGAATTAACAACCTCAAGCCCCCAGTGACCTCTATTTAGTAATCAGTCATGAGTAGAAACTAAGATACTGGTATTTAATTTGCTTCCTCACTCCCGCCCAATTAACTTAAGTATGCCTGCATCCTAGTTTCTGAAACATCACAATCATGCACGAAAACGATCTAATGTCATAAGTCCTTGATGGAATGTAACATCACTGGCCATTGAGGAACAGGCTTGGCATAAAAGAAGCTCCTGTTTACATGGACCAGGCCTGATGGGGTAGGAAGCAGGCAGGATTTCCCAGAACTCTCAGGCTCTAGAAAACTTTGGAAACGCGAGAACAGTAGGTGGTGTCTTGCACTGGGAGTGAAGACCTTCCTCCCCCAGAGCTGGGAGCTCTCATTTCTCACAGCACTTGTTCTGTTTTGCAGAGCATGTTCCAATCAGCACTTTCTGTGTTTGCAGAAGCAACAGGGTAACGAATGCCTCACTACTAGCATACATCAAATCTTAAGCTGCTGGGAAAAAGGGGGAGACAGATTCCTTACAACATGAAGGAAAGGAGGGGAAGGAGAAAAAGGACTTTCAGAGGGGGGCAGAACTGATGGCAAGATGTGAAGAATCAGATGAGCATGGAGAACAGAGATGCAAGAAGGAGGGGGCAGAAGTAAGCTGGGAAAAAGTGAAGGGAAGGCCTTGTACCCCACAATCCCAGTCAGCTGTTTTGCCCGCAACATGGAGACATTTGAAGGCTGCGTTGCCAGCTCTCAGTAAAAATAAAAAATGTTGTCAGGGCTAGTAAAAAGCTGCAACATTCAGAAAACTATTTTCCTATCCTTTTCAGCAAACAGATGAATCTTTTTAATATAGAACACTAATATGTGTCTTTCTCCCCAAAAGTGTCTGAAAAGTTAGAATACTGTTTAAATGGACATGCATAATGTGAAGCAGTTGAGTTTCCCAGACTATTCTTGTGTTTCAAATACGTGATCAGATTTACCGGCTTGTGTCTTTGAAACCCTCATTACAAAGTGTGATTACTGCCCGTACATGCTGTGGGGGCTTGCTCTATCGCCAGTACTGTCATTCCCATCTCAATTCCCACTGACTAGCAGACAACAGAGACATGTCTTCTCTAGCAGATGGCAGGCAATATGCAGCTGCCACTGCAGGGAGATGACTTGTACTTTTCTAGATATGGTTTTAATTACTGATAACAATTAGGGACAGTTTAACAAAACTGATATTATGGGATATGAGATCTGACTTACTTTCCACTGTAAAGTAAGTATGTAAAATCGAACCTGCTTCAGATGTAGAAGATGCTATTAATGAACTTTACCAGCTAGAAAGTCCATCCAGCTGAGTCAGCCTCCACTTAGTTTCTCAGAGGAGATGGGATTTATTTAACATCCTATCACTTCACTAACTGTACATTATTGTACCTTACAGTAGCTGACTGTTGCCAAAAACTCATAGGATCCCAATGATAATTCAGGTCGATCATAGAAATCCACTCTCTTGCCGGTATGATCCAAATGCTGGAAGTAGTGAGGAGGCACTAGGAACAAAGACAGCAAATTTTACAGACATGTAAATTGTCTACAATAGTTAATACTTTGCCTGACAGCAAACCTGACGACAACTGCAGCAGGGGTTTGGCTACACCAAGGGAAAGCAGGTCAGTCCTTTGCACTAGTATGCATGTGACTATGACTGGGGAATCTTTGCTGGCAGTCTCAGAGCAGCAGTAACAGACTCAAAAGATGTGCTCAGTCAGAAATGTCACTACAAAACAGCATGTTATAACAGAATCTGGGTTACTTCAGAGGACCTCCCCCAAATAAAAAAACTGAGTTAAATTGGTAAAGGAAGTGCTATAATCAAATGATTCAAAGAGGATTATGAGATAAGTTAGAGCAGCAGTGGTTCCCAACCACCCCATGGCCCGCAGGGTCTTCCAAGTGGCCCGCTGCTCCCCTCCTGCTGGCTGTAGAAGGGAGCCGCTGCTAGACCCAGGCAGGGTGTGGTGCTGCAAGGCTACAAGACCAATGCAGCCAAGGGGATGGGAGATCAGTGCTCCCCTCCCCCTGGCTGTAGCAGAGAGCATGGCAAAGAACTTTGCCTGGGTCCCTAGACACTGAAGTTCCTGCTGGAGCCAGAGGGTGGGGAGCACTGATCTCCCGTCCCCCTGGCTGCAGAAGGGAGCCACTGCCTAGGGACCCAGGTGGAGCGCACAGAGTTACAGGAAGCATGTGGTTTCACTGCTGCAAACAGGGAGATGGGAGCCTCCTCACTGAACTCCTTTCGTCTGGCTGCAGTAGGAGTGTGTGCATGCGCGCACTCCTTGAAGCAGTTAAGACTCACCAACAGGCTGAGTTCACTATGTGCATCTCTAAGACGGGAGACAGCCCCACCATGCTTGCATGTACAGCCTCAGGGAGCAGAATCTGCTACAGCAAGACTGCTAGCACGGGAAGGGCGGTTGTTATGGTGGGCCAGGAGCCATTATGGGGAAGGTACTGTTGTGAAGCAGTCTGCCTAGCCTCTAGCTCTCCTTGCTTCTCACAGTGTGCCACTAAAGGCTGCAACATTCATGCAGAGCTAAGTGTGCTGCAAACTGAAAAGTTAAGTTCAGGGGCCTATGCCTGTGTCCATATGCACTTTGGAAGAAGTTGATCAGGCCACCTAATATGTGTTTGAGAGGGTGAGAAGAGAGGTCTTCTCCTAACAGACAGCAGCTGCAGAAATGTGGAAGGCTCTTTTTTCTTAAGGTTCACAGGTAAGACACCGCCCTGCACTATTCCTACAGTGACCAGGACAGTGTGTGCAAGGGCAGAGGGATCTAGCCAAATGGATGCATATAATGAAATTTATTTTTTCTGTTTTTATATATAAACTATATTATTTTGAGAATTTTAATGTTAGACAATTCAGTTCTGAAAGAAACAACAAAATTAGAAAGACAGCATAAGCAACCATCCTCTGCCCCCTTGAGATATACATGACAAACCTAATTACATGACCACTATTTCTCAAATAATAAGATATGCACTTTGTTTTACAACCTCAGATACATGGATAGCACCTCGTAGTATTATGCACCACTCTGTGCATGCCAGGGTCCATGAAGTTATTTATACGACAGCAAATCAGGGACAGTCCATTTTTTATTTTATTTTTTTTTGGGTCAAAGTCCAAATTTCTTGGTCCAGTTATAGTCAAAGACCAGACTCCATAGAAAATAATTATTAAAAAACCCAATAATTATCATAAAAAGTAAACAAAAAGATTTCAGGATCCACTCACATGCACTTAGTGGTCCAGATTCAGCCTCCGGGCCGTCTATTGACTAGCCTTGCCGTAAATTATACTATTTAACCTGGAGTATGTTGTGTATCAACTTACAGTAACAGTGAAGATTAAATAGCATATATAGGCCATTGCCATTTGCAGTTATTAATTGCCTCACCAATGAATGGCACCTAAGCAGGCTGCAGTGTTGGTTGAAAAGAAACTACAGTACCATGCTGTTGACTAAATTGTTGAGAGAAGAACATTAATTTAATAAAATGTAAGTCAAAAGCATTCTGGACCAAGATGAAAACAGAACAGAGTAAGTAAACAAAGTAACAAAATGTAAGATGCTATATGTGCATCTAATGAAAAATGTATATTATAGTATGAGAAATAGTATGTGATCATTTCATTAGACAGTATGGTAAGGCAAAGACGCCAGGGGAATAGTTAAATTTACCTGTGCGATCTTAACTTGAGCATTTCAGACTTGAGCACTTAACTGTGTGCGTCAATGTATTTTGTAATGGACTAGTTTGAAGAATAACCAATAGCAGCACAGAAGCCAAAAACGGGTGCTCTACTTGGCTTTAGGGTATGCTAGGACATGAAAACACCTCGACTGAAATAATTTCCTTGCACCTCACTGAAACATCATCCAGCTTCCAGAAAGTCTTACCCTCTGTGACACAGCTGCAGAAGCAACACTGGAATCTTCTTCCCCCCTCAATGAACTGCATAAAAGGGCACATGTAGGCCTTGCACCGATTGCACCGGATAGGACCAGGTTCTCCATGGTCTACCAAATAAGGAGGAGTCTGAGGAGGAAGAGACAGGTCACAACGGCAGTGGGAGGGGAAGCATATACAGATATCACAGAGCTTGAAACTGCCTGGTAGATTGTGCAAGGCTTAGCATTTTAACAGCTGTAAAGCCCAAGAGTTTGAAATACATTTCATAAATATCGTCAAGCTCCTAGTGCAGGAGCTCTTTGGTGGGCTGCAATCATTATCAGTGCACTGAATAATGGAAGAAGTGGAGAAAGATTAAGTGCAGGAAGCATTTCCTTAGATGCCTTTGTGAGAATTCTTTCTGTATACACAAATTAGCTGGCTTGTAAGTGATTGGACCTTGTATCAGAGCTATTAAAAATGACTGGTTTCCCCACACCTAGGATCATGTGCTGATATCCAACAGCCTGCCTTCTGCACTTTACCCCAATGCCCATGGCAGTAACGTGACAAGCCTCTTTGTACACCAGCACAGTAACAGTAAGATCAACTATGTGAGACGTTCTCAAATGCCATACACCCATTCTCTCACAGAAAATAACTCTAGGGAAACCCACTGTCAGATACAGAGAAGCTTACAACTGCTAGAATTGATCTCATTCCCAAAGGTGTAAATATCAGCCCCTTCACTTTATGAAGCATGTTTAACCCCTGAATTCTTCATTAGGGACTGGGGGAAAAAATTTTGATGGTGCATCAAGCAACTGAATTTGAATTTAGCTGCTCAGGGACAAGAAAACATGGATGCATCAATTTTCAGGCTTCAGTCTCATTATCTCAATTAAATGAAACTATTGTTACTGCTGTGATTATCTAAAATATTTCTCTGCATTCTGCTTGTTCTGCTTTGGACTACAGTGCCAAGCTTACACATTTTTCATGGGACTATTACATACTCCGCTTTGTCCCAGCTTTAGTATAAAATTAAAATTCCACTACCACCACCAGTCGAGTCTGAACAGAGAATTTCCAGTGAACAGTTAAATTAGTACATACCATGAATGGTGTCCATCTGGTTTGAAACCTAGGTCTGATCATGCAGAACAGCACTAGTTTAGCCCTCCTCTACTGCTGCCTGCTGTAGCATGCTCACTGTGTCTATGCCCGCAAATCTTTTAGTCCTGGTTTCTCTTCAAGTCAGTAGAGAACTTTTTGATGGGGTTGGAAAGCATCTACACTTGGGCCATTCACTCAGATCTGCATCAAACCCTGGAGTACGCCTTGCTGCAGACAGGCGCACAGACTTACTCTGGTTAAGACCAAAATGGAAAAACCTTCCCTTGTCTTTTCTAGTACTTAGTGGCCAATGAAGACAGTATTTCTATAGCAATGTATCCCAAAAGGCAGGTGGTCTAGGGTTAAAAGTCTATGGCTTGGTCTATATTTCAAATTTAGATCAACATAACTCCTTTGCTCAGTGCTGTGAAAAATGCATACCCCGGAGTACCATGGCTATGCCAACTTAGCCACACCATAGACAAAGCGAGGTTGATGGAAGAATGCTGAACCATGATTCAGGGAGGTAGGTTACCTACAGTGATGGACTAACCTCTTCCATCCCTGTAGGAAGTGTCTACATTATGGCAGTACAGCAGCATAGCTACAGTAGCAGAGTGGTACAGCTGCAGAGCCTGTAGTGTAGACAAGCCTTCTTAAACATGTATGTGGGGAAAGCGGTGGACATGATAAACCTTGACTTTAGCAAAGCTTTTGATACAGTCTCCCACAGTATTCTTATCAGCAAGTTAAAGAAGTATGGGTTGGATGAATGGACTATAAAATGGATAGAGAACTGGCTAGATCATCAGGCTCAATGGGTAGTGATCAATGGCTCAATGTCTAGCTGGCAGCTGGTAACAAGCAGAGTGCCCCAGGGGTCGGTTTTGTTCAACAATCATCATTAATGATATGGAGTATGGGGTAGATTGCACCTTCAGCAAATTTGCAGATGACACTAAGCTAGGGGGAGTGCTAGATAGCCTGGATGGTAGGGATAGGATACAGAGTGACCTTGACAAATTGGAGGATTGGGCCAAAAGAAATCTGATGAGGTTCAACAAAGACAAGTGCAGAGTCCTGCACTTAGGACGGAAGAATCCCATGCACTGCTACAGACTAGGGACTGATGGGCTAGGCAGCAGTTCTGCAGAAAAGGACCTGGGGGTTACAGTGGGTAAGAAGCTGATATGAGTCCACAATGTGCCCTAGTTGCCAAGAAGGCTAATAGCATATTGGGCTGCATTAGTAGGAGCATTGCCAGCAGGTCACGGGAAGTGATTATTCCCCTCTATTCAGCATTGGTGAGGCTGCATTTGGAGTACTGTGTCCAGTTTTGGCCCCCCACTACAGGAAGGATGTGGACAAGTTGGAGAGAGTCCAGCAGCGGGCAACAAAAATTATTAGGGGGCTGGAGCACAAGACTTATGAGGAGAGGCTGAGGGAATTAGGCTTGTTTAGTCTGCAAAAGAGAAGAATGAGGGGGGATTTGATAGCAGCCTTTAACTACCTGAAAGGGGGTTCCAGGGAGGATGGAGCTAGGCTGTTCTCAATGGTAGTAGATGACAGAACAAGGAGCAATGGTGTTAAGTTGCAGTGGGGGAGGTCTAGGTTGGATATTAGGAAAACGTTTTTCACTAGGAGGGTGGTGAAGCACTGGAATGGGCTACCTAGAGAGGTGGTGGAATCTCCATCTTTAGAGGTTTTTAAGCTGAGGCTTGACAAAGCCCTGGCTGGGATGATATAGCTGAAGTTAGTCCTGCTTTGAGCAGGGGGTTGGACTAGATGACCTCCTGAGGTCCCTTCCAACTCTATGATTCTATGTGCACCCCCACTTTTTATAGATTTAGTAGTACTTCAGTGTAATCTTAAAGTCAGCCACTGATGCATAGGATTCTGCTTTTCCTCCTCACTCATTACCTTGTAAAGTGGCCTAGGCACACAGCCAGTCTGTGCTCTGTAATATCAGGTATAGTATTTTTAATCACACCACTTTGTGAATTCAAAACACTGAAGCCATGTGAAGAGTGGTTGCTGTTGCCTAGTGAAACTAACATCCATATGTTCAACAGCAACTTCAAGCACAGATCTGATTTTTCTGTAGCTAAGGCTTTAAAGACAGACATTTTTACCCCTTACAATGTGCCACATTTTTTCAAAGGAGACCTTTTCTGACATAAGGGCCAGGATTGTTGGTCACTACTTTGAGTCCTGCATAGTGCTTTTTAGTTTTTCTAAACCTCAAACAATAAGATTCCGTCCTACAAAAGTTAGGGACTCCAGTCACAGTGATGTTTGTGGCACCATATTTCATAATGTGCCCTTAAGTCTGTTTATCTTGATCTCTCTGAACGCCCTTGATTCAAGCTTTGTTCTGATAACTTTTTATCACTGCTTTCAATGCTCATATGTGGAGAAAACATTCTTGAATTACAGATATGGATCAGCAACCTGTCTTTTTCCAGCCAAGCCAGAGTAGGCAGTGTAGCAACTTTCAGAGCTTGGCAAATTTAGCCACAGCAGGACAGTTTGATTTGATCACGAGAACTCTTGCAAGCTACAGGTTGCATTCATAGTTCAAAGTGCATCTCACAACTGGGAGTATCCACTGCTTGACTTTTTAGCCTTTAAGCTACCCAACTGTAGCTGAAAAACTCAGACTCCATCTCTCCTGTCTTCAATCACCTCAAACCACTGATCACAGCCTTAATAGACAGCATATCCTCTTGGACTGGGGGTTGAACTCTGCCCATTCCCTTCCCTTCTCCCTCCCCATCCCCTCTGACAGCTCAGTTCTTCTGCTTTATCCAGCTCATTCTCCTCCCCCTATCTGCAAGCAACTCACTTCTCTATGCTACACTCCCATCTAGCCCCTCCAATCCCCTCCCTTCTGGCTGATAGTTCAATGCTGCTTGTGCCGGATATCACTCAGCCTGTCCCCAGCTTCCTTTGGTGGCCTTGTCCAGCAGCCAAGAAACTTGGTGTTTTACTTGCCCACGCAACACTTTGACCAAAAGTCTGAGGCAGTTCGATCGGATTTTTCCTCAGCTGGCTTTACTACCATAAGAAAAACCATACTCCACGGGGCTAAGAAGTGATTGGGATGCTGTAAAACACACACAATATCCAGCTGCACAACATGCACCACTTATTCCTCCACACTGCAGAGTCCAACAATTACTTCCTGAAGCCTCTAGTGCTTTGCTCCCTGAACTTTGCTGAGCTTTTCAAACACAGGTCCCATCTGGTAAGCAGGTGCTGGATTTTAAAGATTCTAGATTTGTCTGAATGCCTTGTTTTCACCAATCCCTGTTCTCCTCCCCCACACACTGTACACATAAATTTAGCTCCATTTACAGGGTCTTATTGCTCACAACAGGTGCGGGATACTCAGCTGGGCACTCATTTGTTAGCAGGGTCGCTTCACAAGGGAGCCAACCCTTATCCACAGTCAAGAAGTTTCCAGTGCTGGGAGATGAGTGAAGTCACTAAAACAACTTTTACACTTAGCCACATTTTGCTGGACATCAACATTTGTTCCAAGCACGCTTACATCAAGGTTTGGAGAATTAAGTATACCCAGATACTCTTACTTCACTTCCACAGAATCAATGCTTCAAAACCACCCAAGTTTCTGAAATGAGGCCACATCTAATTATCCCCGGTACTTCCTTTAAACCCCCCAGCCACACTACAGAAATTAACTTCAGAGCAATTCAGATCATCAGAATCAGGGACCAGATTTCCAAAATCCACAGACTAGTCTTAAAATGACAAAAAACGCAACAGATTAAAAACTCCATATGATATTACACTACTCAATGAATTCTAGTGCAAGTTGAACACAGCAAGACAGGTGATGGCTAGGCAGGCTGCACTACTCAATTTAGACATGCAGCCCCCAAGGACACAGTGGATTCATGGTTAGGAGAAGCAATATAAAGACAAGTAATGCAGGCCTGTAACTGAATTCATAGCACTTATACAGAACTTCTATCTTTAAACTGCTCCACAAACTGTAAGCTTCAACAGCCCTGTAAGGTAGGTAAGGATTAGCCTTATTTCACAGATGCAAAGTAAAAGCAGTGGAGGAATAACAGACTAAGTCAGGGCAGGGATGTACTCTTCCACCAGCCCACAAACTGCTGTGCATGTACACATGCATGTCCCAAACAGCTAACTCAGTGCTATGTGATACAGCAGTCTAATTTGATTCCACAGCTTGATCTGCTAGAAAAGGTTTCACTTCCGTGATCAGGAGCCATTTGAAGTAGCTATGGCAGAGTGAGCCGGGCAGATGAGCAAGCCGCGCAGCCAGTGAACTGTTTAGCCACACAGCAATTGGCTTGCTTGGCTGGAAGTGAGGGGAGGGTTAAGGAGAAACTAGCTGGACTCTCTGCTGATAAACTGGTGAATCTAACTACAGTATACCCTCGCTATAATGCCCTTCACAATAACGAACCTTAGGCTATAACGAACCTGGTCCCTGGATCCCACCTTGAGCCCCCGGGCTGCTCCCCTCCGCAGGTCTCTTTTGCTATAATGAACCCTGGCTATAATGAACAAAGGCTTGGATCCCGAGGGGTACCTTAGAGTGAGGGTGGTGGTGGTCAAATTCTTCACTTCTTTCAGAGAACATAATACAGCCCTCTCGTGCTTAACAATTACTTGACTCTGCACATTTGTTGAGAACTGATGCTTCCTTAGTCTTCACCCTCTAAACTCTCCTTCCACAAAAATGTAAATGATCTAGCTCCCATATACAGACATATCCTGAAAAAAAGTGCTGCTAGGAGTTCAGACCCTCTTAACTGCAGACCCACGATGTAGCTCTCACCTCGTCTGTGGGTAGCGTAGCCAGTGGTTTTATGACAGCAGCTAGGGGAACCTGGGATTGTTTGGCCATATCTGAGGTGCAGGGGATATTGTAAGATGTGCATCTTATGTAGCGGGGACTTGTGTTACCTGGAGGGGAAAACAGAGATCAATACAGAGCTTTAACAAAGGTTATATATTTATATTAAGTACAGAATTAAAACAAGTATCATGGGCAACATGTCAAGTCATAATGCAGACATAATGCCACAGTCGGACGGAGGGGGAGGAGCGGTGGCTGAGTGAGGGTGCAGAGGCACACGGGGATAAGGGAGAGGGGGATGCAGAGAGACACAGGGACGGGGGGGAAGAGGGGTGGCTGAGTTTGGATGCAGGGATACACAGGATGGGGGAGTTGCAGGGACACACAGGGAAAATGTGGTGTCCAAATGAATGGGAGAGGCTAGGGGTGAGCCAGGGTCTGCATAGCAATCCCTCCATCCCTCACCCCAAAAACTGTTCCATTCTTCTCCCACCCACACTCAACAACCCTCCAGGCTCACTCCTAGACTTCTTATCAGTAATTACTTCCCTCAGTTCCTCCCTTACCTGTAACTCCTCCAAGTCTTTGCTCTACTTCTGAGGAGTGCGGGAAATACATTTCTGTATTGTAGTTGAAGTTAATTATTACTCAAAGTTCTGTATTAATATGCCTAGTAAGGAATTTATTTGTCAAAAACATTTCCTGAATCTCTGTTGTCTGTATTGTTATGGATATACTTACTAACAGGTATTTTGAAATAAATTACCAAAATTGAAACTGGCGTGATTATACTGTGACATTTTCACAAATAAAATATGCAGTATTTTGCAGAATTTTAAAATATCGTGTGCAGACTTTTTATTTTTTTTGGCACAGAATTCCCCCAGGAGTAATGCCATGACTGCAGAACTGGATTCTATAACTTTCATGGGAATTTACACACTGCTGAAAAGGTGGGACTGATCGCAGTCCCTGTAATCAGACATAACACAGGTAGATATAGTGACATCTTTCCCCTCCTCACCCAGCCTCTAGATCAAGTAATGCCTCTCATTCATGAGATGAAACACCAATATGCATTTCTAGTCCTAGACCCTCTATGTTCCCTTAAAACTGCCAATGTACTTCTGTCCCGATGTGTAACACCCTCTGCTACTCCGCCTCTCAGTTGTACCCATGAAACAGTTCTTGGCTTTTTAACACACTTAGCTATTCTAGTTCTTCTGCACTCCCCAAGAAAGTGTCAATTTCCTACTTACTGATTAGTTCTAGGTGGCCAAAACATCCAGTGGAGTCCAAGTTGAAGCTCTACTCATTTCATTTGTGACCTGTAAAAACTTTGAACTCAGGCCTCCTGTGGTAAAAAGCTAGTGCACTGGCCTATGCACCACAAAGGGAAATGCCCCTCAGATTTCTCTATTAAGAATGCCTGACGATACTACTAATTGGATCTTTGGTAATGTGCTTTTTTGGGGGAGGACTCACGTAGGGAGTGAACAGTATTTTACCTTGATCTTTCACCAGGAAATTGGTAGTAACGAGGGGGGGGACCTGCCCTCTAACTCCGGTGATGAATGGCTCTGATCCACGGTTATTTCTGTCATCTTCAATTACTTGGATCTAGAATGGAAAGAAGCTTGTTACACACAGCAGGCTCCGTTTCATGGAGACATGGGGGGAGCCACAGAACCTGGCGTTACCGAGCAGTCAGACAGGGATTGGGACAAACATTACTAGCTCTAAGAACTGTCAAGCCTAGACCTAGTTTAAGCTTTACCAAGATGTCAGCTCTCATTGTTTCCGCTTTGGGAATAAGACAGGAGATGTGTTTTTTGTAGAAATAAACCTATTTAAATCTCTTCCCAGTGTTCTGTTTTAATTATTTTGAATATTGGTATGTTCTACATTTTAAAATCTGATCTGGACTCATTTAAAGCAAAATTGGTCCAAGACAACCATTTCTAACAGTATTCTGCTATTTACTGCTCCCAGTATGTTCTGCTGCAACTACATGCACAGCTTAGGTCTCTCTGGCATCTTTGTAATAGATTCCAAATATCCTTCAGCTTGCACTTCCATTTTCCCTACTTTTTTTTTCTGAGCTGTTAAGTTACCAGTATTTTCACCAAGTGAGGCTGTTCCACTGTATATCTGATTAGACTCTGACCTAGAGTATACGTCAACTCAGAAGGAATTTGAGCACTTCTACATAATGCTCACTCTACTCTGAGCTTTTGGGACCGAGGCCAGAAACTCAGACCGTTACAGATCATTCAAGCTGAACCTAACAGGATGGTAACAGCGTTAAATCGACTGATTACCGTGATAAACTTGTTTAAAAGAATATATCTAATGAGCAATGATAGGAGTGCATTATGAAGTTAAACAGCACTGTTGGATTAAGAGTATCCACTGACCTCTGCAACGGAATGGGAGATTAGAGAGAGCACTGGACCCTTGCTGGACTACCTTTTCTGTACCAATGCCAAACCCAGTTTAAGGATTAATCTAGCACTCATCCTACTGACTAATCCATCCCCCCAAATTATATGCCCCAATTTGCAATGTATTTTAACATGCAGAGAGTTCTATGGCAAGAGTTCTTGTTACCCTTACACAGTACCTGTTCTAAACTGCTCAACCACAGAATTAGATTGACCATTTCAGAAAAAAAAATCTCCTCTCTTCTCAAAACTCTACAGATTAACTGAAGTTGGTGTCATCGCTGATTAGATTTGAGCCATGTGACCAACTTTAGCCAATCACCAATGAGGCAGAAATGATATTGGGGTAATAGAAAAAATCAAATCTAGCATTTTCCTCCAATCCAAAGGTATAGATATTTTAAAAAGTTTTAAAAAGTTTCTCAAGACACATTTCTAATTTTAAAAATTTAACATTTTAATTTTTATTAGTGAAGTCGGATCACAGATAATGAAAGAATGCTTATAGCTCCCCATGCCTCAGAGGAAGTCCGCTAAGGGATTTAGATGAGGAATTAATATCAAAACAAAACAGCTACTTCAGAAGTGAGACAATGCATTAAACACTGGCCCAATACTGGCAACTCAAGAATGAACAGTAACCAAATTAAGCTTACACAGTGGAAAAGACTTCCACTAAGGCACAAACTGTGTGTACATGTAACAAATGATATGCAGAGAGTGTGTAACTACTCATACTGCATTTTTTGTGCTGGAATCTGATGTAGGTAGGTATTTTGCTTTTAAGTGTTTGAATGTGGAGGGGAGACATTCTTCATAATCTGCTTCCAAAGTGCTGCCCACTTTCTATTGCCCCTTTTTTCATGACATAGGAAGTGATTTAATGACCACAGTTCCCTTGTGTTTATTTTATTCGTTTTGATGAGGTAAGCAGAAAGGGGTGGGAAAGAAGGATAAAGGATTAACATAGGGTGTTAGTAAGGTGTTTATGCTGCCAGCATGCATAGATGGCCACCAAAACACAGATGACAGTAGACAGACACCGCACTTACTGGGCTAGGAATTGCATCTGGGTCTATTCTGTGCCTGGGTTTCTGCTGCGCTGGCAGCTCACTGAGCTGCTTTTTAAAAAAAAGTAACCGAGTGCCACAAAAAGAAAAACAAGAGAGTAATAAAACAAAAAGTAACAGTGTTACTTCTCTCTGCCCAAATTTACAGCACTGGAGTTAGATATATACATTTGTACAAGCATGCAACAAGAGGAAAAGAACACATCTCTTTCCATACTACACATTAATCCCAGAATCTGTCTTGCCGCTGAATTGTTCTTGGGCTCTGAACGTTATATGTTGGCAGAGATAATGGCTCACATGCTTGTTTTGTTAGAATTTGGAGATTTACGCTTTAACATCATGCTGCAATGGAGGAAACTTGATGCAAGTTTCTTAAGATATAATTTAGCAAAAAGGAAAGCAAGCAAGCAAAGCTATTAAAAGGTCCCCATTCCTTCCAAAAAGTAAGTTCTAAAACACAAACATTGAATTCAAAACCAGAAAAGCCTAAGACTTGAATACCATTAGCAAGATCAGGGTGGTAACATGAAGCCAGATTAATTTTATACTTCGCTTTAAAACAGTGACCATAACCATTGCCCTGAAAAAGTCTGTCAGCGTCAGAAGCAATTATGGCCTTTGGAAACACCATCTCAGCTGAATTAGGCAGTGCTGGGGATGAGCCTAGTCGGCGAGTGGTAGTAATTATAAGGGGCTCCCATTTCACATCCTTGCTTGTCTGCATTCCCCTGCCTGCTTTCTGGAACCTCCCTTCTGTTGAGAATTCAAATTTGAGAAATAGCCACATCCTTAAACAAGAGTGTCACAATTCTGCATAGAACATGCTTGGCAACAGAGTTAACTACCTGCTGATGTTACACCTACAGGTACAGAAAAGATGACATTTACAGTCCTATGTCCCATACCTTACATAAGCAAAATATCAGCAGAACTGGATGAACTGCTATGATGTTCTGTATTCAATCAGTTCCTGCCTTAATTGTGTAATAGTACACTTCTAATGAATGCACTGCCATACTCTAAACAAGCTCTTCAGGCATGTTCAAAGGCAATCATCATCTGGTTTTAACTCAATTGTTTATATCCCTCTTAGAAGCTGGGTAACCTCAGTGGTAGATGGAATTAATGCAGTTTTGGGACCTGAATCAGTCAGTCAACTGTTTCAGATTGAGGGAACTAATTATGCTCTATCAGTGAAGTGGAACGTTTAATTTAGTCCATATTCAGAATTCAGGTAACAATCCCTATAGGACGTTTGACCATTTTAAGGCAAATTGTGTTGTACCTAAACCAGCAAATGCAAGCCCTTCTGAAGAGCCACTAACAGAAACATCAGCAAACAATGATCCCATTCTGGCCAGTGGGATAGCTCTGCTTTTTGAGTGACAATATGGACTATTTTGATAAATCAATGTTCAATGGAAAGACCCTCATGCTTCTGCTTCTGAGTTAACAAGCTTGTAATCTAACCAGAGTCCTCAAGACAGAGGATGAAGGTTGTTTGAGGAATCCTCCCCTTCGCACACGCTAACATGGAACAAAGCAGCACCCTTAAAATTAGTGCTATAAATTCAGAATTTCCAATGCCATAGGGTTAATGAGCAGTAGCAAAACTGTACTTATACAGCAGCTTCCATCCATGGATCTCTGAACGCTTTACAAAGATTAGTCTCAACGACCCTCTGAGGCAGGGAAGTCTCTCATTTTTACAGAGAGAGAAACAAAGGGAGAGAGAGGCTCAGTAACTTGTACAAGGCCACCCACTGAATCAGTGAGAGCTGAGAATAGAACTCAGATGTCCTATACCCAGTTCCAGGCTCTAGTCATTACACAATGTAGCTCCTACTAAATCAGAAGTTATATTCTTAGAACCTCAGTTTATGGGAAGAAATATGAAAAACCAAGTCAACAAGTAGAGCATTGGGACCTGTTTTTGGCATTTATCAGTTTTATTTATAAGATGTTTTATGGGGAAGTTCATGTTGGTGAGAACTGAGTTAACTTACAGGGCTAGGAATGGAGTCTGGATCTAAGCGTTTTGGCGGGGGAGGTGGTCCAGGTTGACTCCCGTAATTTGGTGTTCCTGGATAAGCGCCTCCATAGTTTGGTTGTGGGCCCCTAACCTGTCCAAAGGAACCTGAAAGAGAGAACAGAATAAAAGCACATCTGATTGTTCTGTATTTGTACAGCACCTTGCACAATGGGGTCCTGCTCCATGACTAGGGCTCCATAATACAAATACTACTAAACGCTTCTCACTAAACCATTTTTTCTAGTCATCTTAATCCAAAAATAGACAGCTATTTGCCCTTCAAGTAATTAGAATTGAACAGATTTATCTAAATTCTTCAGTTGTAATCTGAGTCTCTAGCAGAGTAGTCCCAATTTAACAGTGACTGAAGCAATCCGTTTTGGGACCTGTTTCAGAAATGGGAAGAACTGGTCCTTTAAGGGAGTAGGTAATGGGTTAGATCTGCATAAAAGCCTCTATGAAAACACAGGCTATGCTGCAGATCTGGCTAATATAAACTATGACCTAAGCAGTCAAGTAGCCATACTGCACCAACAAAATAAATAAATGCTAACAGAAACATGTCAGCCAGCTTTTGTGGTGCCTGAAATTAGCACAGATTAAAATTCTACTATTTTAATTTGTTTGGTTTTTAAATTGCATGCAATTATTTCACTTAGCTTTACACTTTATTAATGGAAATTCCTGGGGTGGTCCACAGTTGCATCTATTGCAGAAGACAGCACACAAGTAGATACCTACATCCCTGTCACTATTCTCTTACAAAAGGCATAGTTCCACCCAGCAGAGTTCTTAAACACTTAGGGTAGGTCTACACTACTGCTTAAGTTGATCTAACTTTGTTGCTCAGGAGTGTGAAAAAGATACCCTACTCTCCTGAGCGACACAAGTTACAGTGACCTAAGCCCTGTCCACACCAGTGCTATGTCAGCAGGATATACTCTCCTGCCAACATAACTTCTGCCTCTCACGGGAGAGCATTGGTGCAGCTGTGCCAATATAGTGCTTCTAGTGTAGACCTGCCCTCAGTGACACGATGATCAACAAACTATACCGGGCAGATAGCTTTTAAGAAGTAGGCAATTCACCTAGCCAATTGTGCAATACTGCATAGGGGCAGCGAACTCCTTCCTGATCCTTGCAGCTAGCTATTAACATTAGGGGTCACAATCACTCAGTGCTTTCATTCAGCAGGAAATGTAATAGATATTAACTCATCCTCAATGCCCCTACAGTGGAGAAGTGTACTTCAAAGGAAGAAACAAATTCAAAGGGATAAAGTGACCTGCTCACAGAGAGAACTTCAGTCAGGGTTAGAAGAGATTACTCACCTTGTGCAATAACTGAAGTTCTTGCAGATGTGCGTCCCCATGGGTGCTCCACTGTAGATGCGGCAGTGCCTCTGCACCAGGGATTGGAGATCTTCAACAGCAGTGCACGTCGGACCACAGATTTGCACCTCCCCTCTCTCATGCTGTGTGTGGGATGTATATATAATGCTGTGCAGTCAGATTGCTCTCAGTTCTTTCCCTGCCACAGAGCTTGTGTGCTCTGCTCTGAAGCATAGGGGAGGAGGGCAGGTAGTAGAGCACCCATAGAAACACACACCTCAAAGAACCTCAGTTACTGCACAGGGTGAGTAACCATTTCTTCTTTGAGTGACGCCCCCACGGGTGCTTCACTGTAGGCGTCTACCAAGCGGTACCCTTAGCTAGAAGGTTGGGACTTCGGAGCAGCCTGTATAGCCAAGGATAGGACTGTGTGTTTAAGGAAAGTGTCAGTAGAACAGTCATGCATGATGGCGTAGTGTTGGGCCAAAGTAACTGATGATGCCCATGTGGCAACCTTATAGATATCTTCAATGAGAACATTACTTAGGAATGTAATGGAAACTGATGTAGCCGTATGCACTGTGAAATCCACTCAGAGGCATTGTTTAGATATAGCAGTGCCTCTGGATCTTTCAGTCATGGATATAAATAGACATGGCGATTTTCAGAATGGTCTAGTCCTGTCTAAACAGAATGATAGCGTGTCTTACATCTAGAGTGGCCGTGTCCTGTTGATGACAGTGTGGTTTGGGAAAGAAGGAATGGAGGATATAAGTTGGCTGAGGTGCAAAGAGGTTAGGCTGAGATGTTGGAGCCAATGCTCCTTTAGATGCCAATGGCTTCATCGGTGCTGACAGTTTTGTTGGTGTTGATGGCTTCACTGGTGCCAAAACTGGCATTGGTGCTGAAGACAAAGTAGACGGCTCACCTTGGTTGCCAGAGATGGAAAGTAGCGCTGATGGAGGTCAGTCTGCCTTGGTAGGGTCTTTAGACTTTCTAGGAGATGGTACCTGAGATACGCAGTCTCACAGCAGAGCTGTGTCCCCTGTCAGATGCCTTCCCTGGTTAGATCGGTGGCCTGAACAGCCATTCTTGTAGATTGCACCTCAGAAGCTGAGGAAGGGGCAGCTCTTTTCTTGTCCTCTGCCTAGTCAGAAGATGATTTTCTTTTCATTGGGCGTGAAGGGTGAGGGTGGTAGACAACCTCATTGAGTGTGAGGGTCTTTCCGGAGAGGAGTAGGAGCCCAGGTCTGACGCTGGATGAAGGGATTTCTCTATCAGAATCAATTTTAATCTAACATCCCTGTCCTTCTTGGCTTTCAGTTTTAAGCCCAGGCAGTGAAAGCACTTTTGGGGAACATGTCCTCTCCAAGACAGCGGATACACTGTGCGCAGCCATCCATTACTGGGAAGGCGGCCTCGCATGGGACACATCTCTTAAATCAGAGGGAGCTGGGCATAAGGGTGAAAGGAGTAGCTTCCAGGTCAGGAAGGGTGGGAAGTGGGAGAACAAAAACCTACACAATATTAAGAACTGTAGAGTTAGAGAAGTAAAGTGAGAGGGGAAAAAATTTATCTCTATAAGAAAAGGAAGAACAGTAAACTAACTATAAGGCACTATCTAAGGCAGGGGTGTCAAACTCGCTGATGGTGATGGGCCAAATTCTCATAAACTGCACTTCACAGGGGCCATGCAATACCCTCCACCGAAAAAATTGGACCATCTTCTCCTTTTCAGCAGCAGGATTTCACGGGGGATTTCGCACCGGACTGGGTGCATTGCCACTTTAAGGGATTTCTCTGCGTCCGGCATCGACGCTTTAAGACATTTCACAGCAACCAGCAATGCCGTAGGCAGAGAAATCTCTTTAAGTGCCAATGCCCTCACTCTGGGCAGCAGCACGTCTCAAAAAAACTGGCCGGACACGGGCCAGATCAAAAAGGTTCGCAGTCCGGATGTTTGACACCCCTGATCTAAGGTAATCAAGAAGGAAATGGGCTCTGCTGACAGGTTACGTCCCAGACCCAAGGCGACAGAGAAGAAACTGAGGGTGGTTGGACCGCACAGCACTACATATACATCCTGCACACAGAACGAGAGGTGGGCGGTGCACATGTGGTCCAACAGGCACTGCTGTTGAAGATCTCCGATCCCAGGTGCAGAGGCGCTGCTGCACCTACAGTGGAGCACCCATGGAGACATCACTCGGAGAAGAACCCAGGAGTGCCTCGCTCTAAACCCCATGATCAACCACTATACCACTCTATAATGCTGTGATCGACAACAGGCAACATAACAGGATGAGCACTGTAGATCTTATGTTTCAATACTTCTTTTCATGAGTTCTAAATTTACTGCTCTTTAATTTACCAAGACAGACAAATCAAGTCATAAGGAGATGGAAGAAGGAAGATACTGAAGGTGGGAGAGTAGCAATCCATTCTCAATACATTACAAACCTCTCCATAAACATGCACTGTGTGCATTTTAATCCACAAGCACTGATATTTAATTTTTTGTGAATTGCTTAACATTTGCTTTCTCCTATATTCAAAAGTAAGTTAATCAAGCAAAGCTCAATTTAATTTTGATTTCAAACTCTTTAGGGCAGGGGACCATATCTTATTCTGGTAAAGCACAATGCAAACATATGGTGCTAAACAGTTCTTTTGTACCAATGCAAGCCAGAATAATTCTTTTCTAATTCAGATTAACTCAGATAGCACCTACATTGACAAAGAAGCATGGAGTAAACACTAAATCTTCATAAGAGATACATCCTCCAGGGGTGATCTCAGGACTGATCCTCCAAATTCTAAACAAGCTACAGGGAACACTCCAGTGAAAAAAATGCAGCCCTGAGACCAACAGATACAAACCAGGAACCAGAATACACTTACACCTAAAACCCAGACAATGATCCTATGCTCTCCTGCAGTGCAGAGAAAGAGATTCTGTCTTGTGCTTACCCCAATGCATTTGTAAGACACTTTCTTCCTTCAAGAGGACTGGGAAATACTGGAATCTTCAATTACTGCCAGTCCTAGATGACTGAGATGCAGTAGCCAATACCGCTGGTTGACTCAGATTTTGCCATTACCTTATATCAAGTATAGAAGGAGCAAAGGGATGACTTACCATTCTGCTGCATTTGGTACCCTGACTGGGAAGGATGTGTAGGAGGAGGTGGTCCCTGGAGGCCAGTCACTGGAGGCCCTGACATGGCTGGATGAGGTGGTGGTGAGGACACATGATTAGGCTGGGATGTTGGTAGTCCAGTAAAAGCCTGTACAGGTAATGATGGGCCTTGCATTGTTGAAGGTCTCGGGGCTCCTGTGGTAGGAGGATAACTGGAAGGTCCAATCCCTGTGGAGCTGGGAGGTGGGACAAAACCAGAAGCTTGAGTAGGAAGGTGCTGGGCTGACAGCGGTGGACCAGAAAAACTAGGTTGTGCCAAGGAAAGACCCTGAGACAGGCTGGTAGAAGGCAATCCATGGGTCATGTTAACAGGAGAGGGTCCTTGGCTTGAAGAATAAGATGTGTAGAGACCAGATCCGGTTGCAGTAAAGCTTCCTGAGGCTGGAGGAACTGATGTTGGGGGACCTGATGAGCAGAAAAGTTATTGCCATTATTTGCTTCACACTTAAACAAAAAAGCAACACACAAAAAACATGAGCAGTTCCAACCTGTATTAAGAGAGCGCAAAAGACCCCCATGATCTCTAACCCACCTTGATCTCTACCTCAAAGCTAGTCATCTCTCAGACTACACTCGGCTCCTAAATCCAGACAAAAATGTTCAAGAAAAGCCCTTTTGAAGTTGGGGTGGGGGAGAGGATACGATGAAGTTCCCACATGTGATCATTCCTTTCTCCCCATGATCTTTGATCCCAGGAAGATTTTTAATTCATTTCATGCTGTTTAACCGTTTAAGTCTTTTCATTAATGTGAAGGCCATTATGCGGCGGGCAAAGCCAGGAAATAAAGTTCACTGTAGCTTATCTCCTACCATTTATCCTTCTCCTTGTAATAATCCAAGATAAACGATGCGCAAATTTCCTGCCTTTTTTCTGTGTACCAGAATATGTTACTATCTAAAGGTAGTTTTCATACTTCATGTCTTCAACAGCTCTAAATTGGCTAATTATGTAATTACAACATACTATTTACAGTGGGAAATTTGAAAGATATTTCCCTTAATGTGTACAGTAGAATTTGTATACTTAAATCCCACTACAGCAGGAGGACTGACACTGACAACAGAACAAAAGATGCCCAGTTTCAGCATTTTCTTCTGCAGAAGTCTTCTGATGTCAATTTAGTTTACAAATGCCCGCTGAAACCCTACAGTGCAGGGCAAGGAAGTCTTTCATCCACTTATTCACAGCAATTCCAGCCCTTTGTCACTGTGGTGGTTCCAGCAGGGTTTTTTTCCCCCTTCTTTTTTAGACCGGGCTCTTGCCCAGTGGCAAAGTATGCAGAATCTGCAACAGCTAGCTGAGAAAATGGTTTATTTCTACAATTCATATCCAGATTAAGCTAGTGTAGCTGAACAATGAAACCAGTTACACTTTTCCTCCTTGGTTCCTGCAGCCCGTTCCCAGGATCCCACCTGTAACAGGCGCAGTGCTAAGCTTTCTCCAGTTAACTTCCTGTCACTAGTAAGGTCTACCTATATACTACGATGACACTCAATGTCCACCATCTCTTACTGGAAGAGAGTCACTGCCATACAAGAGAGAAATGGCTCTACCACCAAAACATGAACACAAACAAAACCATTATACATCCACAACCCTAAGTGCTATATGACTCACCATAGCCCAGCCCAGCTGGGGGAGGAGCAGAGGTTGAAACACTGCCAATCTGCATTCTTGCCATGTGATTGGTCAGTTGCTGTGCACTGGTTGGGGGAGGGCCATATTGCTGGAAGGTAGCTGGTTGGCTAACAGGTGTGGGTGCAGTGCCTGGTATGAATGGCTGAGATGCAAAGGGCCTGTCAGGGGAGAGAAGGAAAGAACACAAACATTATTAAGAGTCCCCTGTTATGTGAGGAATTAGTTTTTCATGCCTTACAAACTGTTCTAGCGTTCCAATACACACCTACTTGGTTTCCAATACACACCTACACAAAACCTGAGAACTAAGTCGTGTAGTAATGAAGTCTGAAATACAATTACAGTGTCTGCACATCTTTCAATATTCTGTAACACTTCTGCTATCAAAAATCTGCTATCAAAAATGCAGCATAAAAACTTGTATAGATTCACCTCACCAGGCACAGTGCTTGTGTTTTCTCCATGTTAGGCCTGTCCTAGAAGTATTGCTGCAGTCTGCTGGCATAGCAGCAATGCTCTGCACTGCCAAGTGGGAGACCCGCCTTATACTTCTCAGTCTCACTCCCCCATTGGGCTGAGGCTGAAAGAGCTGTCAAGCTACGATGATCAGTGATTTTTGTGGAAGAGTGGGAAAAGGACATGCTTAGTGTCAATCAATGGAGCCTATTTCAGCTCATTAAAATAAATGCTGGCTGGCTCCAAAAAGGATTCATGCCCAGTCATCCTCCAAAACACCCTGGCATGATGAGGGCCCTTTGGATGGAGAATCTTTTTAGCTCCAAAAGGGGCACAAGGAAGCCAGAAGGAGTCAGACTAAGTCTTAGTAACATTTAAGGCTGAATATTAAGTGGGCAATCTCAAAGTTGGTTAGTTCAAAGTTTGGACACCTTCCTACTCACCTGTATTTTAAGCACATGCAATTCTTTAAATATGGTCTGCATTCAGATGTCAATGTTCTCACTTAAAAGAGCCAAAGACATCAGCCCTGCACTCATGAGCAACCCTGACATAGGTAACAAGAGCAGAACATATCAGGAAGTAACATTACTGTTTCAAGCTCATGAGATATTATTCGAAAGGAGTGAAAAAAATAAAAAAGATTTTCTAGCCTGATGCCAATGAAACTGGGGCTGCTCATAACCTCTGAAGTCTGCTCATTGAGTTTCGGTGATGTTTTGATTATATTCCTTTCCCTGTTTCGCAACTTTCTATAAAATAAAACAAAATAAAAAATCTGAAGCCACTTAAAAACCCCTTTGTTACCTAAGGCATAAATTAAGAGACCAAAAGGGATTTTTTTGCCCTTTTTTTTTTTTTTTTTTTGGCGGGGGGGGGGGGGGGGGGGAGAAAGGGGAGGGAGGGCGGAAGAAAGGGGAAGGGAAGAAGTTTTGTGCTCTTAATAGCTTGATAGATTTAAGATGGCCAAAGTCTTTCCTATGATTTGCTCTTTTCATAAATACCTTTGCATCTGGACCGCTGGAGTTGCAATCCCATTCTGCACATCTCCTTGCCCAAACTGACTATACACAGGCTGGCCAGCAGGAACAGGGGCTCCAGAGGTTGGAGGGGATGCTCCAGAGGTGGGGGGAGCTCTTAATGGACCTAGAGATACACAGAAAGACATTTTAATTGCATAGATTAGTCACAGAAATCTACCAGCACTGACCAGGTACCCACAAAACTAAGGAAAACAAGAATCCACATGCAAGAGGAGATTAATGATCTATGAACAAGGGCTTTATCTACACTGAACTTTCACCATTGCTAAAGCATTAGTGCAGCAGGATTCATAGTAACACTGAAAGCCCTGGCATCAACAGGATGCCAGCAACAGTGCTGTTAGTTAGTGTGGTTAATAGTGTGGTAGTAACCACAGTGTTGGCTAACCACACTCAGAGGAGATCAGCAATGATCAAACTTCACCACAACCCCCTTCTGACAACAAAAATTACTACAGGACCCACATGGGGCTGAAGCTATAGCTCGAACCCCCCTGCCCATGGCTGCAGCCAACACCTGTGCCCTGATGTTCCAGCTGGGGGGCCTGATGCCAAAGCCCCACACCCAGGGCTTCAGCCTTGGGCAGCAGGTCTTGGGCTTAGGCTTCAGCCCCAGGGCCAAGTGCCAGAGAATCCAACGCCAGCCCTGGCAACCCCATTAGCACAGTGTGAGAGCTGCTGGTCTAGAGGGTATTTGGTTAAGTCTCAGCAGTGGAAGTGCACCAGTGGTAACATTGCCATTGCGGCCCCTTTTCTCCCCCTTGCGGGCCACCGATCAGTTGTTCCGCAGGGCCCCTTCAATCTTCTGTTCGGCAGCTGATAGAAGGGACTGGCTGCTGAACAGCTGATCAGCAGTGGGAGGGGGTGGGGCTGGCCTCCAAATAGCTGATTTGGGGTCCCAGGGCTGTAGGTGCCATGCGGATGCAGATACAGATAGAAAAGACAGATCGCGGATGGTGGGTTGGGATATAAATTGATTCTCGCAGATGAGGATCCACATTTTTGTATCTGTGCAGGGCTCTACTTATGCTCCTTATACAGTTTATTCTACCTATATAAGCATGGCCTTATTTCATCTGCTATGCACCTGGCCTCAGAGATATCATGGAATAAGTTTTAGGAGATAATTATGCCTTATGTGAACTAGTTTCTCTCTTCATAAATTTTAAATGAGCTACCAAAATCTCACTGAATGCCCCTATTCGCTTTGCCTCATAATACCAAGAGAAAAAGGAACATTTAAATTTATTTTCTATACCATTCATTATTTTATATACCTCCAGTAAGTCACATCTTATTTGTCTCCTCTCTAAACTACACAGTCCTAAAAATTTTTTTTTTTTTTAATCTTTTCTTCCTATACAGAAGTCCCTCCAAGCCTCTAATCATTTGAGTTGCTCGTCTGGGCCCCTTCTATTTCTGCTATATTTTTTTTTTTTTTTTTTTTTTTTTTAAAAGATGGGTGCCTATTTGCACTTAATTTCATTTAAGAAAATTCAAGGTATTTTGGGGCTCTCCTTCCCACAACAAACATAGGCTCCTTGCAAAACTGCCAGAAATTGTGGGATGTAACCTTACCTTGTCTCTATCCCATGCATCTGAAAAGCATATCTTGGTTGATTCCTAGGAGATAGTGGGACTGCTCTAATGTTAGCATAGTTTAAAATTCACAACCATCCAAAATGAAATTTTCAAAGGTGATTTAACTTTGTCAACAGAACTCAGTCTCTTGCAAATACATCCATCAACGCTAGTCATGAATGCATTTCTTAAATTGTTTCCTTGCAATTGCTCCAAGAAATCACTTAAAAAAGCTGTTGGTCAATATCTGGAAATATTAGTGTCACAGCTCGGGAGGAACAATGAAGCCTCGCTCTCCCCCTTTAGCCTCAGCTGAGGACATTGTCCTTTTGCACCGCAAACCCTATACCAGCCTATCAATAGGGGCATTTTCTTTACCAACTGGACCGTCATGAGGCTAACGATACTTTGACAAAAATCTCAATCTCTCTTTATAGTGAAATTGTTTTAGTGAATTTGCCCCAATTTTGGACCTCACAGTGCCCTAAACAAACAGGATAGAAAAATGAACATTTCCTAATTTAGACCTAACTATGGCTATCATCAGGCATTTCTACTAGGATTCTTTATTCATACCCTGTGTGCGTTTCTGGAGCGCTGCCAGGGAGTAGAACGGTGAAGATACCAGCCGCCTCCACCTGAGTAACAAATGTCATGTATAGCACTTCCTTGAAACAAAGCGTTCAAATCTAATGTGGATGTAACACATTGCACAAAAAGACTTGGCAGAGAAACTGTTTTGCTGTATGCACAGCGAGACACCGATGCAAATACTCCCACACAGAAGACACCATTTACCTATGAAGTTAGGTGCAAGAGAAGGAGTGTCAGAGTTGAGAGAAACAGGAGAGCCCTTGGTAGGGAACCCCAAGGAAGGAAAGTGACCTGGAAAGACAAAACACACCGGCAAGTAAAGCCTGCTGGACATCACTGTGAGGTGACGTTGACAATGTCAGCTGAAGTCAGTTTGCTTTAGAGCAGAGAAACCCATGGAGATACAGCATGGCTCTATTTGTTATGCTCCACAAATCCTGAAATATTCCATATGCTCTGCTACTCCATATTACTATTCCATTGTCTAGAAAATGTATTACCAATGGGCAACACCAAACTATTCAAGATAGTGCTGGCTTAACAAGTATCGAGCCTGGTCAACATCAAGTACTCCAGCAGCAACCTGGTATTTAGAGAACTCTATAGGATTGCTTTTCCCATCAAAAACCCTTGTCAGAAAAGCTACTGCCTCCTATAAAACATTTACACAAACTCAGCCCATGGCAGGTTTATTCACAATTTACTCACAAGCAGCAGTCAATAGTATAACTTCACATCTCTATCCCAATTACGGTGAACGCTAGGGGAACAGAAACTCTTCTACTCTGCTACCAACTGGGAATATCATGACCCTAAAAGTGAGATCAGAAAATGGGATTTTCCCTCCAAAAGCATGGCATGGCAGGCACTGGTTTTCTGTATCTGAGATCCCTCTCCTGTTTTTAAATGTAATCCCAGCTGCAATTCTGAAATTACATGACACTGGATTTCCACCAGCCCCTTACAATTTTGGACTGAACTATGGCCTCTACATCATGCAGAGCCAATGAATCCTACTACCATTATGTGAGAGACACCTTTGTATGTGGTAGAGAGAAGAGATGGCTGGACAACTGGCTGAAAGAAGGAAGAGTGAGAGGAGGAAACTGGCCAGCTCCAAAAGATGATGCAAGTAGTGGAGCAATGGAGAAGTCACTGGGAAAACAAGCCCACCTCCTGAGTCCTTTAAAATGTGCCTGCATTATATATGGCTACATGTTTATCAGGTCCCTGATAAAACAATACAAAGTTAAAAAAAAATGGATGAAGTACTTAAACTCCTGAAATTTCACTTGAGGGTTATGTCAGTGGTTTCATATCTCTCTGAATAAGTTCTGTTCATCTAATTTAAACTCACTATTACTTCATCTGTCCTCTCTGGTGCTCTCTTGCTTGTCTTCCTCCATTTCTCTCCCATATCACGTCCACTAGTTGTAAGAACAAATGTCCACTTCTGACTATTGTGTTAACACTTAGAGCAGCCTACATTTCTTCTCTCCTCTTCCTCCCCAGTCAAGCTGTTAAAAAGAGCTAGTGAATTTCATGCCGGTGCCAGGTGCTAGACTGATAGTTCCAGGGACCAAAGCCTTTAATCCATCTGCAGAAGAGGTACAGTACACCCAATCAGGTAATTCAAGCATCCTTCACTTCATCCGACTAATATGCTTCTACTATGACCTGGGAGAACCACCTCTAAGCGTGACATGGAAAGTAGCCTCCGTGCCCCATTTAATCACAGACCTCAGATTGACATGCAAATAACCTTTATTGTAAGATGGTGTTTTGGGATATGGCCCCCGTCCACTGGGAAAAGGTCAGACCAACTGACTGCACTTAGGCCAATCAACAGCCATCAGATATTGACACCTTTCAGTCACTTGTGACCTGAGTTGGATTTGTTCTGTGACATGGAGGCAAAAAGGTGCACATCACATTACAACCAAATTAATTAAGACCTTCAGCTTCTCAGATTTTTGTGAATAATATTTCAGCTTCATCTGTAATCAAGCAGCACTTCATTACTAGTGCAACCACAACAGAACTCAGTGGAAAGGGGTAAAATAAAAACAGCTACTGGTCTTGAAATAAGGAGTACTTTCAAGTCTTACAATCACTGTAGCATCAGACAGGGAACCACTTGGCAGTTTCATTTCATAGACATCAAAAGGAGTGAACAGAAAATGTTATCTTTCCTCCCCAGAAAGAACTTCCAGGCACTGGTTACAGTGAAAAGACAAACACTAAACTTTAAATAGCGGTCCCTAAGGAAAATTTAAACTACTGTCCTCTTAGAAGAAGTGATTTCAATCATGCACACAATGTGTTACACTCATAAGTGAAGGGTTGAAGGCTTGTGGTTGATATCGTATTACGTGCCTATGCCCAGATCGACAGAATTTTAGTCCTAGGCGTCCAACTCTTTGCAGACATTAAAAGATAGTTTTTCATTTGCTTTTCATAAAACAATTTGAAAACATGAAAATGAAGTCTGTTTTTTCAGTTTCTTCTCCTCTAGCCATACTCTACTCTAAAGTTGTTCTTTAGTTGTTTACCTGCTAACAGCATTTCTTTTGAAGATAGAGAAAAAAATTAGGTCTGCCTTGCAAACAGACGCAAAATTAAAGCAGATCTAATTTTGGCTATCACTGACAGTATCCCTTTAAATTGGTAACATTTATTTATTAATACTGTGGCCAAAAGGTCTATCAGTCATTTCACCAGTTCCACCACAGACTGCATGCCCTCATCTTTCAGGAGTGAAAGTGAACCACAGATCTTTTCTGTAGAAGAATATGGACAGCTTCAGTCACATGCCTGTTATCAGCCTATTACTGCCTCAATCCAAGCTTAGCATGAAAATGGTCCTGCGCATTCTTGCTCCTGGACCACATGAGTGGGGAACTACAGGGAACAAGCTGCCATTGAGCCTTCTCAACATTTAATCTGTGGGCTATTAAAAAAGTTTAAGTCCTAGTGAGCTGGACAAACGGCCTCCACGCAATCAAATGATAAGCAACAGTGGGAGGCTGCACCACGACAAAACCCAGCTTTTACCTTGATTGCCAAAAAGTCTGCATACAGGATCTTTTATATTAATGAGAAATAACCATAAAATATGCACTACATTTAGCTACCAGCAGAACTTCAGTTCCAGAAAAACATTCCCAATGTATTCAGAAACTCACAAGCTATTAAGTTAAGTCTTGATTAAGAGTACCTTGTGGAGGGGCTGGCTGCTGATATCCTGGCATCGGACCATTGTAAGCTCCATACTGAGAATGATGAACTCCAGTCATTTGCTGCCCTCCATAACCGGGTTGTTGGTATCCCTGATACCCAGGCTGAGGCTGCCCATAAGGAAGCCCTGTGTGAGCTTGCTGGTTTACACTCATTGTGTTCACATCCCCAAACTAGTCTCCCCTGCAAGGAGATAGAAAAGAAAAGAACACATTTAGAAAACAATAATCCAAACAGCATCCCTTGCTATCAAAGCAGCTGAGCAGGTGCTGGCCTACTACTAACCCTGATTGATGCTAGAGAAAGAAATACATTAGTAAAAATAATTCTTGCACAATCATTTCTCACTTGCCTTCAAGAAATTGCCTTTGGAATTTATGAGAGAAGAGAAAATGCTTTCCAATGTACATAAGTGCTGGTAATGCCACTTACGCTCACTCTCAGTCCATTACCTGCTTCAAAATGCCTCAAATAATACTTAGCATTTATGTTGTACTGTAGAATTAAGCATCACACCACCTATAAGAAGAGATAACTATCCCCCCATTTCAGATCGAGAAATTAAAGGAATACAGGTGTCATCCTAAGATTAGTGACTCAAAAACAGAAATGGAATCAGGACTCAAGAGGTCCTGGATCCCTCAGTCCCTTAGATCTTGCTATTTCAATACAAATGGATGCAGACTAATTATCTCAGAGTCCAAAGGATTCAGAATCCAGATTAGGGTCAAGATGACATTTTAAAATAAACTGTGGACTGTCATTTAAATCCTAATGATCTCCATAATAATTTGAGAAAATGAAATTTAAAATGACAAACGCTCAAGGGAAACCTGAGACTGAACTGGAACATATCTCAAGCTAGGAGAGGTGCATGAACAGAGCTACAGGAAGGGCCGGGAGTGACAGGAATAGGAACAAGGTGCTTTGGTGGAGCTGTGTGAGGAATCTTGCAGATGGATGGACTTTTAATTCCTCACTTTCTCAATCAGTAAAAATCTACTAACTTTATTAAAAGAAAAATAGGCAGCACTTCAATACTATAACACAATACAGATACAATATACAAATGAGACACATATGCTGGTGAGAGCTTGCTCCACAGAGAATAGGTGGACCACTTCCAGCTTGATTCACAGACAGACAGCAGAGGATCCCCACTGTTATTTTACATTGAAATACTCGTGTTAGCTGCCTAGATATACCAGATTTACTACAGGACCCTGTTTACAGCCAGACAGTTAAAGTTGCAATGACTTAGTAGTATGTTGTAAAAAAAAAAAATTACAAGTGTCTGAAAGCCAGGAAATTCAAAGATAAGATCACAGTTACATAAAAACATTGGGAAGTACAGCAATGCCGATTTCGGCATACAAAAGAGCTTTAGTTCTGCCCTCATATCCCTTTCAGAACTGAAAACAGACTTGGTCCCATTAGTTCTTGATCACCTTTCTGAAAGGGATTGAGGGACAGGAAATAGCAGGAATAAAAGCCTTTCCTTCAGTAAGGTTCTGGCACCACTTCTATAACTCCCATTTTTAATAGGGGCAAGACATCTACTTGCAGCTGTTTTTTATGAGAGGGATCCCTGAAAACGGAAAAGAAGCAGGGGCTGTATTTTATCATGGCCTTGAATTTAAGGGAGTATCTCCACTCACTCTTCAAGACCCAGCAGTCCAAAGAAACACTTTCCAGTGTCTGAAAACCTGGGACAACACTGTTCTCTAACAGGAAGAAGAACCAGAATCTCAATCTTCAGAGATTAATTCAGAGGTCTTTTGAACATTCTCAGAGATACTGCTTTGGTGCAGCAGTACTGGTTACTGAAAAATCCATGGTAAAATATCTTTGCCTCCTCCAAAGAGCTCAGGAAGGCTTCTCAGACTGCAAGGAATCAGGATTAAGTCTTCTGGTCAACCATATCAAATATGATTCCTTGTTTTTGTGGCTGATTAATGCTTGAGTAAGTGTCAGATTTATCACTTGTAATCAAGAACACAAGCTGGCTTGTGGTAGAAAACAAGAAAAAAATTTAAATACCTCTCTCAGGATCCAATAGAATCAGGCTTCCTAGAAACTGAGGCAGTGGTGGCAGAATGATTTCAGACTTCTCTGACCAATTCAAGCAAGCCCTTTGACCAACAGAATTACTTTCTCCTTCAGCTCAAAGATGTCAAATAAATATGGGACTTCCTGGTCAAAGCCACTAGGATAATCACCAGAGCTATAGCCTGCATGCCTCCAGAGCGACGTTCTGGAAAGTCTTGCTGTCAGTTGGAGGAAAAAAGGAAGCAGTTAAGAGCTTCCTCAAGGGATGAGGTAAAATGCGCACTTCCTAGGGCTGTCCTACTAGGTCCTCAAAAAGTATTTGACTGTACATCACATAACTACGGATCCAGGAAAAAAAGATCAAGTAGTCCATGCAAGAGCCTTCACTTTCTTTGGAGGAAATTACTTTGAGGGAGGAAAAGATACATGCCTTGTTACCACCTCTAGCTGCAAAAATTGCTAAAGCAGGTGTAGGACAATGAGGCCAAAATATCACAAGGCAGATCATAAACAGAATTTCCTCCATCTGGGTAAATTTTAAAGTCTAAGGTGGCACCTGAGGATCCAAAAATGCTCCTGTGGTTGAACTAAACCCCACTTGAGGAAGAGGGGTGGCAGAGTGAAGGAACTGGCTCTCCTCAGATCACAGAAGTTCATGGCACCAATCTTTATCTCACAGACACAGTGAACTTCACGGATTTGAGAGCAGCACAAGTTTACTTCAGAACTTAGGTTTCCATGGTGCCAATGGCTCATCTGCAGAAGAGAAAATATTTCTAGAGAAAATCTTGCGAGAAGAGATCGAACAGATCCTGAAATTTGAGGCTTAACACCCAGGAAGGTTCTAGGTCAGTCAACAATCCCCTCCACTAGAGGCTGGAGAGGGGGTTGGCTCCTGTATACGTTTGGTCAGACAGACCAGACCAGCACAGATCCATCCAAGGAACCAGCTGCATTGAGTTCCTGCTGTATCTTTGTGGAAGTATCTTTTTTCTTACCGGGCAGCTTCTTGGAACTGCTGGAGTCACAGATGGTGTTTTCTCCATCCAAAGATTCTGACCCTAAATCAATGGAACCTGTTAACTGTTAACCACCCCTACTAGTGCCGGCAGCAGTGTCGGCGGCAGGGGCAGGTCTGCAGCCCCCGTTCCAATGGCAGTGTCAGCGGCGAGCACGGAGTAGCACAGCTCCAGCCAGGGCGCACATGCCACTCAAAGTTGGCATGCGTGCCACTTTTGGCATGCGTGCCACAGGTTGTCAACCCCTGCTTTAGAGGCACCTTTATAAGAAGACAACCCCAAGAAGACAACTCCTTTCAACCTGTGACTTCACACCTGCAGCTCCAAGGAAGGTGTAGAAGGCACCCTACTCAAGAAAACACCATTTGGGGAGAAGGTACACCTGATTTACGAGCTACCAGAGCTTCTTTACGCAACAGGTAACGGAGTAAAGTTTTACCACCTTTTTATGCAGTTTTTCAGAAGGCTGTGCAGGCATTACAGCCATTAGCCGAGAGTTCTTCATTGAGGCATAAAAGGCATTTCATGCCCTTCTAAAACAGGGATCATCACATGGCAAGGAAAGCCATCTTCAACCCTGGTTTGGTCAACTGATCCATCCTCTTGGACAAGACCCAACGCCACCTACAAATTGCAGTAATCTGACAAAATTGTTGAGAAATTTAAATAAAACTGTAGCTTCTCAGCCTAAGTCTAACTTTAATGACACAACTATTTTAGCTATTTACAATTAATTAGATTTTTGTTTAATGCAATAGAAAATGAAAGAAGATGGCTTTGTGACTGATCAAGACAAAGAAGAACTAAAGGACTGCTAGTGGGGATCTATTTACACCCTTAATTTACGGAATGCAGGACTCAAGGAACATGCATGGAACCTCAAAAACAATTTCTCAAAAAGGTTCCACAGCCACTTGGCTGTATATATAACTACTTCCCGGGTCACATGCACTTCTTACAGCCTCTCAACTTATCTGGACTTGCTCCCCTGAACTTTGCACACCTTAGTGCAGCTGATAAAAAATTGTAACAGTTTAAGATTTGTAGAAGAGGATTGGGTCAGGAAGAGAGGATAAGTTGAGGGTTAGCTAGGGATATGTAAAATGTAAAAAAAAAAAATTCAGCGTACTGAAATTGTACTAGCCATACCACTAAACATTCTGCTTGTATGTTGCATCTCTTTGCTCACCATTCACCCAGCATTTTTTTCCCTAAACCAAACCATGCCTTCCTGTATTTTGACACAATATCAACCATATTTTGAGTACTACCATACACACAAAATACTCACTTTTTGCAAGATGGGAAACACTCAAAATTAATCATTTTCTATGCTTCCCATTGCATGCCATCTACTTCATGTGGTCTTTTAGACAGTAAGATTCTCAGAACAGAGACTGTCATTATTCTGAGTCTTGCTCAGCAATGAGGATCATAGAATCATAGAGCTGGAAGAGACCTCAGGAGGTCATCTAGTCCACCCCCCTGCTTCACCACCCTCCTAGTGAAAAACTTTTTCCTAATGTCCAACCTAGACCTCCCCAACTGCAACTTGAGACTATTGCTCCTTGTTCTATCATCTACCACCACCGAGAACAGCCTAGCTCCATCCTCCCTGGAACCCCCCTTTCAGGTAGTTAAAGGCTGCTATCAAACCCCCCCTCATTCTTCTCTTCTGCAGACTAAACAAGTCTAGTTCCCTCAGCCTCTCCTCATAAGTCTTGTGCTCCAGCCCCCTAATCATTTTTGTTGCCCTCCGCTAGACTCTCTCCAACTTGTCCACATCCTTTTTGTAGTGGGGGGACCAAAATTGGACACAATACTCCAAATGTGGTCTCACCAATGCCAAATAGAGGGGAATAATCACTTGCCGTGATATGCTGGCAATGCTCCTACTAATGCAGCCCAATATGCTATTAGCCTTCTTTGCAACCAGGGCACACTGCTGACTCATATCCAGCTTCTTATCCACTATTACCCCCAGGTCCTTTTCTGCAGAACTGCTGCCTAGCTCATCAGTCCCCAGTCTGTAACAGTGCATGGGATTCTTCCTTCCTAAGTGCAGGACTCTGCACTTGTCCTTGTTGAACCTCATCAGATCTCTTTTGGCCCAATCTTCCAGTTTGTTTAGGTCCTTCTGTATCCTATCCCTACCTTCTAGGATATCTACCACTCCCCCTAGCTTAGTGTCATCTGCAAACTTGCTGAGGGTTCAATCTACCCCATCCTCCAGATCATTAATGATATTAAGGATATCAGCCTTAAAAATAAATTCTCACATATGAACTCACTTCTAAAGGAGCTAGGCATTGAATTCTTCCCTTTTCTCTTCTGGGGAGATCTTGAGATTGACAATCTCGGTCATTCTTTGTACCCCACCCTTTCTCAGGCTACGGCTACACTGACAGCGGCAAAGTTGCTGCCGTCAGATCAATTTCTCTGGATCGACTGAGCAGTCAGTGCTGACCCACTCAGTCGATCCAGAAATCGATGTACTAAGACCACCTTCACAAGTGGCGCAGTGCAGTGAAGATGGCATGCAGAAGAGAAGCCCAGAAGTCGACGGGAGTTAAGCAAGTTTTTTGCGTAGCTTGCGTAGCTCCCGTCGACTGCCGCCGAATCCCAGAGGTAAGTGTAGACAGGGTCTCAGTTACCCATCTTTAGGATTACTGACCTTCCATCCAACAACAAGTATGCTACAGGAATAAAACAGTCCTACAATTAGGAAAGAACGGTCCAAGAAGTACTAATGTCACAGAGATCATGAAAGAAATAAAATAATCCTTCAGACACTTTACCACTAGTGCCCAGAACTCACCACACACGTGGTTAAGAACAATCTGCAATCCGTGCCAGCTCCATCAAACCAATGGCAACCATCCTTCCACGTCAATTCCACCCTACTACTCTGGTCACAGAAACAAACAGGTTCTTGCAGCTACAATGAATTCTAAACAGATGTCAATGAATAATTCTGTTCCTTCCTGAATTACTTCCAAAACAAAATAAGATGTACACATTCCTATCTGTATATCTGCACTTCCAGAACAGATAATAAGAAAGGACATTTTCCTTTATGCTGCCAGTGTGTATGGATAAATGAAGGAAAGTCCCCTCCCAAAGCAGATTCAGACTTCCAAAGTTCTCTCTCGACACTTCAACCAAAATACCCATTGCTTCCCCCTGAAGAAAACAGTCAAATCGCAAGATCCCAGAGTCCACATGGAACAATTTTGTATTACTGAGCAGTGGAGACCTCCAAAAACATCCTGGGGAGCAGCTCACATCATTTTTAGATTCCTGATAAACTGGAGCTCAACTAAGAGATTCTCTCCTGGAATACAAGAAACGAATAGGAGATCTGGACAGAACCTTCTTTCCTACTAAAATTATTTTTGTCTCGTACACAGGAGGGTTCATTAAAGGCACTTTGTTTTTCTGTCTATCTAAGTACTTGTTGAAAAATATTTAGAGGATGAGATTTTACTATGCATGTCAGAGACAAACTAGTTAGGGGTAGGGGAGGATTTTTTAAAGAAGCAGCTACGGGGAAAAGTAGTACAAAGATGTATTCTTGCCATAGTATCAGGTTAATGAATGGAACCAAACAATAAACAGCAAACTCTAAAGCCCTGTCTACATTAACAGTCATTCACTAGTATTAGCAACTTCAAAAACTCAGGTGCAGACCAGCCACCAGTGTTCCAAACACTATGTCAATTACTCATGCTCTGAGCAAGTTTGGCTGAGACCATGCTTAAAAGGGCAACAGCAGCAGCAAGAAGTGGCTATCACCAGGGAAGCTGGACAGGTGTTAGCAAGAGTGGGATATATTTTTGCAAAGTTTCCCTAGTGTACACAAGGCTTCTGGAGTTGTCCACACTAGGGAAAACATGCACATATTTTTCTGTGCCAGTGCTGAAAAATATTTACAAAGTGTTCTTAATGCAAATTCACCCTATGACAAAACCAAGTCACACCAACCTCTTCCTTTACCCAGTAACCAGTTAAAAGGAAGTGAAAGTGCATCTTAGCAACACAATGCAACAGGACTCCAAGTCCCTCTTAAGAGGAAGGTTCTCATCATTCCCCACAACCTCCTCCCTAGACACCCCCTTAGTTTTAGGGCACACTTGCATTATCCCTGTCCCCCCTGCTTTTCCAAGATCCGGTTGAGACACAAAAAGCCTATTCCCAGAGCCTGACGGGGAAGGCTGGGTATCGGGCGGGGAGAGTCGGCAGATCCCTGCATGGGTCAGTGGCCCCTAACGCCTCTAAATGCACAGCAGCTACACGGCGCAAGACAAGTGCTGCCGGCTGCCGCAAGAGACGCGAGGATCACAGGAGATTAGGCGCGTTTCCTCCCGGGCTCCTGCCTTCGCAGCCAGGCGGAGTCGGTCGGAGTGTCTGAGAGCGGCTCAGCGAGCTTCAGCTCAGGCAGGACGGAAGGGAGCCGCCGATTCAGCACCAGCGGGGGAAGGGCCGACGGAGGGGCTGCGCCTGTCAGCCCGCTCGTGGGGGCCGCCTGCCTGAGCGCGGGGAGCGAGGCCGGAGCGCCCCCCCCAGCCAGGCCGCTCCCCGCCGGGGCAAGGGCCCGCCGCTCCCCCAGCCAGGCCGCTCCCCGCGGAAAGAGCCCCCCGTACCGGGCTCTGCCCGCCGCTCCGCTCACCCGGCTGCTCCCGCTCGTCCCTCCCGGTGCTGCTGCTGCCCCGGCTCGGCTCCGCTCCGCCGCCGGACCCCGCTTCCGGTTCCCGGCCGGGCCTGTCGCTCCCAGCGGAAGTGCCCCCTCCTCGGCCGCTCTCTGCCACGTCTGCACTCGCGGCCAACCCCCGACGGCCGCGATGCTCAACCTCGCAGGACCCGGACGTTGCGCAGGCGCCATGAGGCCGGGAGAGGCCGCGCGGCTTCCGGGTCCCACTCCCTGACATTGACGTCACACGGCTTACGGGCCTCTGCGTCTACCTCCTGTGGGAACGCCCCTGGCCATGGTGTCACAGGGAAGGAGCCCACGTCTGGGGTGGGGAGGGATCCGTGGGTGCCACAAGCTGCCCCCCCACCACGCCCACGGGATCACCAGTCACACAGCCAATGGGGTCACTCGCCCAAGGGGGTCACCAGGCAACAGCCAAAGGTCGCTCACCCAATGGCACAAGAGTAGTGGTGCCAATGAGCCAAATGGGTCACCAGCCACTCGCTCAGTGGGCCACAAGACCCAAGTGTCCTTAGCCATTCATCCAGTGGGTGTCCAGCCACTCACCCAGGGCTGGATTTACACCCACGTCTGTTCTGTGGGGCACCAGGCCAGCTCCGGGTGGGGGGAATATGTTCATCCCTGGACTCTGTCTTCTGGCCTGTACAGGGAGCGGCACCGCGGAGGAAGAGGAGGAGCAGTGGGTGGGGCCAGAATTCTGGTGCTTTGTACGGGGTCCCCAAATTGGCTGGGGCCTATGCGGTATCCATCACGGTTTAGATGCCCCTAGGACACTGGTGTCCCTAGGCATGTGCCTACTGTGCCTATTTGGAAATCCAGCCCTGCACTCTCCCATTGGAACAGAAGCCCCACGACCAATGGGCTCACTCACCCAGTGAGCCAGAAGCCTGTGGGTTCTCCACCCCCTAACTGAACTGGCCACAAACTAACTGGGTGGAGCCACCAACCAGTTAATAGGCCACCAGCCCAGTGGGGTCACCAGTCAGTCATCCAGTGGCCAACAAGCTCAGTGAAGTCCCCAGCCACTTTCCTGATAGGCCCCAAGTCCCAATGGTGTCACGGTGGCCACAAACTGCTAGTCCAATGGGGCCAATAGCAGCCAGGATCCGCTTACCCAAGGATGTGACAGTAGCCAGAGTGGTTGTGACGGACATGAAAACGGTCACAGTAGCCATTTTTATGGGCTTGCTCACTGGTATGAAATTTTTTGAGTTCTTGCTGCACTGAAGCACCACAATTGTTTGGTAAGGTGTATCACAGTGTATGATCACAACACAAGATGGCATCATCGCAGCAAAACATTTATTGTGCAACAACAGGGTATGCTGATTTTTTGGCAGTATAATGTGTCTGTGGTACTTTAAAATACCACACAGGAACACACTGTGCCAATTTCACACCAAAATGTGATTGCATTGCAAACAAGAGTCATTAGAGCTTGGCATTGTTGCAGCACGCTGTCCCACAGCAACCAGAGGTGCTGGAAAGAAGGGTGCTGGTGTGCTGCCATACAGCCTGGCTTGATGTGGATTCCAGTATACACAGGCTTTACCATTTGATTCAATGGCTTTCAGTGCCCCCACTATACAAATTGTTCCAGCACCCCAACAGCAACACAGTATGGCAACATCACAGCAGAAAGTGACAAAAGGTGATAGTCATAACAAATCATCACACTGTGAAGCAATGTGATGTTGTCATGTCAAAATGCCATCACCCAGAACTGTAAAGCAATTATTATTTATTACATGTTGCAGGCTAACAACATGCTCAGTACTGTAAGAATACAGATGAGACAAGGTCCCTGCCCTAAGGATCTTACACAATTCAGAAGTTCTTGTCAGAGGACTGAGGGAGATTTGTGTGGAACTAGCGAGAGACATAGATTTTATTTGTCCCTGCTTTCATTTTATTTGTCCTTCCTTTCATTCCTTCCTCATTCTTTACCTCTCTCCCATACTGCTGGCAGTTTAGAAAAGCTGCACACATGCACAATTTGAGCCTACACCACTCCATCAGTCAATCCAAATACCATCCATCTTCACTCTACCCGAAACATGTGGCCAAAGTGAGGATTTCAGCACATGTTAAAACAGGGATCAGATCTTCACTTGGCTCCTTATTCTGATTTATAGGCGCAAACACTTCAGGGGAGAGAGAAACTGAAGCAATATGCTGTCCTCCACACACACATTAGTTCTGTCCCTTTCAGAACAGTTACAGGTCCCCTGCATTCTCACAGCTATGTGCTTACACGTATGCTGTAGATGTAAAGTGAAGGACAGGGAGGGTGGAAAAGGGTGACAGAAGGCTCTGGCAAGCAGATATGAAATTAAGAGGTAGCTGTTATAAGAATGGGAGAAAAATCCCAATTAGGAGTAGAGAGGGTTCATCACCTTGCCATACCCTCATCTGTGCTTGTAGGCTCAGCAATTCCTTTAGATCAGCAGTTCCCAAACTATGAGGCAGGCCTCCCAAGGGAGATGAGGGAATGTGTAAAGGGAGGTGTGAGCTATATGCCTTTTTTTGAAAGAGCTCTGGCTATCAGTCCTGGGCAGCTGGGGCTCATGCAAAAGGGCTGTGCACACCTAGGGGAATGGGATCAAGGGGACAGCAGGACTCCCCAGATGCCCTGGGCTGACAGCAGGAGCCCAGGCTGACAGCGGGAGCTGCAGCTGCACAGGGCGCTGCAGGGCTCTTCACTAGTCCCACACAGGGCTCTCTTAGCAACTATGACACAAAGACGTCCGTTGCATGGGTTTTCCCCCAAGAACTTAAAAACATTATCAACAGCACATTTACAGTGAGAAACAGCTTACAGGGGAAGTGGATCATTTTGTGACAAAGGGAGAAAAGTATAACACAAGCCGGAGGGAGGGCGGCAGCAGAGGTTCCAGCAAAACTCAGAAGCTGAAAATATGACAAAGCTTATTTCAAACTGGGATTTACATGGAGCGGGTCCAGTGACGCACCAAGGCCTCAATGTGATATGCAGTGAAGTACTGGCAAACGAGTATGCGGCACTGCACATTACGCCAGCATCTTGAGACAAGACACCCTACCTTAGTATCTAGACCCGCAGAGTTTTTTCAGAGGAAGCTCAATGAGTTAACAGGACAAAAAAAAATTGTTGAATAGTAGAGCACTGTTAACATGAAGGCTACTGTAGTGTCTTACCATGTGGCTTTGGGCATTGGCAAAGCTGGTAAGCCACACAACATAAGCCTCTTAACTTGAGCCCCGCGAGCCTGAGTCAGCTGGCACAGGCCAGCCATGGGTGTCTAATTGCAGTGTGGACATTCCCTGGATGACTGAGAGTAGCCAGAGTTTGCAAACAGCATTTTGGTCTCGACTCCTCTCTGTCATACCCCACATTAATGGGGGCTGTGAGGGAAGGTATCACAGAGCCATTGTCGGCTCCAACCCAGTCAGGAAACCCCCCTACATCAAGAGCATTCCCCAGGAGCCAGAGAGAGAAGAATTAGAGCCCCTTCTGGGTGGATGATTCTATCTATTCTCATCCCACCCTTTAAGAGCAGGTATTGCTCTGGAGGGTAGTAGGTGTGGCTGTCTGTGGGGTTGAATTGACAACAGCTCTAGTGTCTGCCTATGTTTTCAGGAGCCATGATAAGGAATAGTGTGGTGGCACTGGCTGTGCGGGAATACACAGTAAGAGGAGCTCCTGCCTGGGTTCAAACATAGAAGGAGAAAGTGTTTCTCCCAAAGTGATCATCATGTTCAAATTTCCTGAGCCGGGCGCTACAAGCGAGCCTGCTGTGAGGGAGTTTGATCTAGTGTCATATCTCTTCCTGCAGCTGTCATTTTAGTGATTCCTGCGTGCTGGGTGACCCTAGGAGCTGTTGTGGGAGTGAGGGGTAGAAATATCCATTTTTACTGAAATGCTTAAATGAAATCACTCCGGCTTTAAGGCCATGCGACCAAGCTCTAGAGACAGGAGGTGAGCTATTTTCAGCCATACGTCGGCGAGGAATCCATGGTGCATGTGGGGGGCAGAGAGGGTGAGATTGACATGACACGTGTGAGGGACAACTCTGGCCCCTTACCAAAAGCGGAATCAAATGCCCAATCATAGGCAGCACAGCAGCTGAGAGTGCAGAAGAGCAGGGAGGGCTGGGCTCACCGGTCTGAACTCTCCCCTCATGTGTTTGAGCTTGAGGGAGAGAGTGAGGAGAGGAGTCGATGCCATTTGTGGAGATGCAAGGGGGAGCTACCACCCCGTAAGAGTTGGGGTTTTGTTTTGAAGAGGGGAAGAGGTTATCAGAGAAGGAAAGAAACCAAAAGTGCTGAAATCATGGGAGCTGAAGAAGAGGTGCTGGTTACTCTGTCTGGAGGGGCCCCCTGGGGCTTCCGGCTGCAGGGGGGCTCTGAGCAGAAAAGACCCCTTCAGGTGTCAAAGGTAGGATTGGGAGATGTTAACTCTCCAGAGCAAGGCTGTGCAGTTGATCCCAGAAACGCCTGGAGAGTCAGACATCTCCCACTGTCATTAAGGAATGCTCTATTAACATAGTGGGTCTGAAAGGAGATCTTGGGTGGGATAGTCTGCCAGTTCCCGGGAGGAGGGTGAAGGTTCTGAAATGTGTGTTACTGAGATCGAAATAGACAGGGAAGTGGCAGGTGAGGATCTGCTTTCTTCCACTCATGCACATCACTGCTTTCTACTGCAGAACCTTGATAATCCGGACACTTTATAATCTGCACAGTTCTCCTCACTTGTAAGCACCGTTATAACAGCAGCAACAGTGCAGGAGTCAGAGATCCTATTTCCACTAAATTGCAAAATTCTACCATCACAATGGGTCTCATGGCCATCAGTGCAAATTACTGTGAGTCTCCTGTATAGAAGGAAGCTGTATAATTGCTTTTTAAGATGATTGCAAGCAGCAGCTATTGGTACAAGTTTCAGGAAACTGAGGGTAAAAGGGGGAAGGATAAAACATGAATCAAGATGAACCTTGAATTGCATTCTTTCTGATCTGCAGTTGCTTATAGTTTTCTCTTTTCTTTTCAAAGTTATCACTGAGCAGTGTTGAAATACAACAGCTAGAAAAAAATCCCTCTGCTTTATTAATCCACAACTGCTGTCTTAGCTTTGACCGAAAGATATTTGAGGATGTCATGGCAGTGTCACCAGCAGCAAGGGTGGGAATGTGCTAGAACCAGCAACTTCTGGGTCCCTAGGAAGCCTGTGCCTGTGGAAAAGCACTGGAGAATGGCAAGTTCCGTAGACATTCAGCCAAATGTCAGATAGTTTGGTCCCCAGATACAGGTCTCTAAAATAGGGAAAGACTGATGATCGCCAAAGAGAGGACTTCTTCACAAACTCAGTGGGGTCTTGAGTGCTGTGGGGAAACAAAGTCATCACCCGTGGGCCTAGCTGTGTGGAGGTTCTGCGCAGAAGAAGATTTTTGGCATTCCCATAAACTATGCAGAGTGTGGAGTTGTTGTTTTTTTTGTTGCCAGTTTTCCCTAGAGATGCGGGAGTGGGGCCAGAGATGCCATCCTGCAGAATTCCATGTCTCCTGTAAATATAACCCAGGAATGAACAGCACCTGGAATTAAATATTCTCTGGGCATAAATAGCACCCAGGAGTGAATGGAATATTCCCCAGGAATTAATAGCACTTCAGACTGGATATAATCTAGCATTAGCTATCACCCTGAAATGAGAACTGAAAAATAAGTATTGCAATACAGATATTTTCCCACTATCCACACATTACATGGATACTGCAGATATAGTTCATTAGTGTAAAATATAGTTTGTATAAATCCATTTGAGATTTGAAGCACAAAGCATACTATCTGCAGGATTTAACCCTTTTATATTGCTCAGAACTAAATCTCATTTTGGGAGATTATTGCCCAGGATTTAACTTCACTTTGGAATAAATAATTACCTTGAACACTATATCATCTTAGAGACAGCGTTGTTTATGTAGCTTTCCCACAACGGATTCAGGAGTCCATGTGCTGTAAACCCAAGACGATCACACTGGTATCAGTCTGAATGCTTGAGAGAGAAGAAATCTCCAGAAGCTGACTCTGAAGTCATGCTCTGCATTGCCATGTAGGAGAGCAGATCTTGAGCTCCAGTCTGGGATCTTGCTTTCTGAGAAAAAGCCAAATCTTGGTCCTGCTAAAATCAATGGGAGTTTTACTACCAAGTTCAATAGGTTCAGGATTAGACCAAAATACTGACTGCAAAAAATATATCCCCTAACACTGCCTTACTGGATAATTTAGGAACTGAAGATAGGAAAGGCTCTGCCACCATAAGAGTCTGACTGTAGATTGTACTCATAAGGCATTTGCCAGGAGAAGTAGAGCAACTTTGCACAACTCTTGCATTGCTTCCTTTGTGCTGGGCATCTGGACATATGGTGGGCAACTGACTGTCCTTCTCTGCCTTCATCAATGAGATCAGTCCATTTGGATGGCACTTGGGAAGAAGTTATTGGTGCTGTTGGGCCTGTCGCATGCAGGCAGGGAGGGAGCTGCCATTAAAGTCCGGCCTGCCCAGCAGAGCTCAGGTTGGATGGTTTGTCGTTCAGACATCGCTCGCAGTGATGAGTGTGGCACAGCAGCATACATTAGCTAGATTAGATTGGATAGAAAGGAGTTGTCGGTGAACTCAGAGCTGACAAAGAAAGGAGCTCTCAGTAGAAAGGGGGGCCAAGATGAAAATAGAAAGACATTGCGTTAGCATAAAAGAAATACTATTAGTGTTGTGTCATACAGAGCAGAGACTGTTTGGATGGGGAGAGGATGGATAAAATAGGAATGAAGGTGAATTTTGAGATGGCGTTATAGATGGGACAGATATGATTGTGCTGTAGATGCCAGGAAATGTTTGTGCAGAGAAAGGGGGATGCCTACAAAAAAAGTCTACTATTGTGATCACAGGGGATTTCAATGCTCAGATACTGACTAAGAAAGCCGTAGTGTGAACCCTACAGCAGGAGGCATACCCATGGAGATAGTACCAGATTGCTTCTATATACCGACACACTGTGTAATGAAGGGGCAACCACGCCAGAGACTAATCTGGGCCTAATAAGTGGAAATAAGCCAAGTACAATAAATAAATGATGGTTACCCAGGGCCACAGGAACTGCCATAGTGGGTCTGACTGATGGTCAGTCCAGTCTCAGCCTGTTTCTTGCGGTGGTCAATGTTGGATGCTTCACAAAAAGGTGTAAAACTGTGCATCTAATGATTTAATAGTGTGCTATGGAGAAAAACTCTCCCCTCAGCTGGTGATCAGATTATGCCCCATGGTCTGAGAATTGATAGTCCTGGTAATTGTATCCTAACTATAAACAGCTGATTAACATGAACATCTAGTCCTTTCCTTGTCTGACTAAAACCTTACTTAGTTACGGTATTTGTCTCAATAATATTGCGCAGCAGGGAGTTGCACACATTAAACTAACATTGCATAAGTAGGTATTTCCTTTGTAGCCAGGTCCTGTTTAACTTGAGTAGCCTTTTGTTTTTGCTTATAAGGCAGGGTAAATTGGTGTGCCTGGCTGGCTTGCATTGCACTATTCATTATTTTATATAATAGAAGTATCATTCTCCTAGTTCCTCTTAGTCTTTTTCTTGGTCAGGTATACACTCTAGTCTTTTTACTGTCCTCTGCATATGGAAGCCCCTGATATGTTTAATCACTTTTATTGCTGTTTCCTGGACCTTTTTTTAATGTCTACTGTGGCTTTTTTGAGACAAGATATATAAAACAGGACACAGAATGTACCATATATGTATTAAATGGCATTAGAATATTTTTCTCTATCCCTTTCCTAATACATCATACAATCTTATTTGATTTTTTATTGTTTGTCCCTTGAGCCAGCATTTTTGTTGAGCTGTTCTCATTGATGCCAAGAACTGTCTTTCAAGCTCCAACTAATTCAGAACTCATCAGTGGGCACACATGTTTTAAACTGTTCTTTCCAACATGTGATCACTGAGTTTGTCTCAACTGAATAAAGAAACAAGTTAAAAGTGGGATTTGAAGCCGCTTCTCCATACAGAAACCAAAGCATCTTACAAGGAGAACATATAGCTTGAGGAGGTGTTTTAAACCTCTTGGCCATATGAAGGGCTCAGTCGTGAGCCCCACTCCAGCCAGCACAAAAGGGGAGAGAGCAGCTATTTCATCACATGCTGGGCCCAGCTGATGCAGAGCTGGCGTAGTTGGCTTCTATGCCATCCCATCCACCACAGCCTCTGGTTTAAGGGATGTGCCCAGAATCAGCTGCACTTTGGCAATCCACAGCTGGCAAATAGCCCCTTGGGGCCATAGTCGGTCTGATGTAATTTAAAGCAGCCCTGAGACTGCTCTAAACTACACCGGGGGGGGAAACCTGGCTGGTTTCAGGATCAGGGAGATGCACGTGGCTCCTTCTACTCAACTGTGCCCAGGGTCCAGTGACCATAGTGCTATCAACCGGTCTGACACACCAATATTCAATTGTAACAGGGCCAGCTTTAGGGTTGACCCTAGGTTAACCAGCTGATGTCTGTTCCTACCAGCCCACAGCCAAGCACAGAGACACGTATTGACTCCTTTGCTCCACATAGGCAATCAGCTGTAATGCTGGACTGGTAAAGCCACCCGGATGGTGTGGCCCTGCTGTGGAGGAAATGCGGCATCACAACTCCCAGACTTGACAGGAATGAAGAGCGAGTTAAAAAAACCTGTTGGAATTCACTAATGCCCAGGAAACCTGCAGTAGAAAAGGGTAAATAGTTTTACAGAGAGCTGGGAAAGCCACACCAAAAGTCATCCCAGTAATAAATAAGCTAAAGGGGCAACAGATTTGATTGACATCCTAGGTAGGCAGATGCCCTAGCACACTGTGACACAGAAAATATTGCTGGCAGCATAATGGATCAAGGCCAGGAACCTCACAAGTAACTGTGGAAGCCTCAGTTCATGGTATATTATGAGAAAGCTCAGACAGCCACACAGGGTGTGTAGTCACAAAGGTGTCTTGAGCTTGAGAGAGTTGCAAGGTAGGCACACATCATGGGGTTACATTGGGTAGGATCAGCCCTGCTGCTGTGCTTTAGGAACAGGATGGCTCTGCAGGAGACTGCTGGAATAGTTCCCATCCTCCCAGCCGGGGTAAAGAGTTAAGATTATCGGGCAGAAAGTGAACTGTACACGGAGAACCAGAGCCTCAGCTGGTGCAAATCAGCATAAACAATTTACATCAACTGATAGTCTGGCCCACAATTCCCTGGGCACCCCCAGAGCTCAGGATTAAGGGCAAGGAAAGCATGCACATGGACACACCATCTCAAAACAGAATAAAGAGATTAGAGGGGTGGATGGACATGCACATGCAAAATCAGAGAGAGACTGTTCCATGCTCTTTGTGTTAGTTTTTCTGTGAAGTCAGGACCAGTTCTTAAATCACATAAACTTGTATTCAGTGTAATGATACAGCTGCTCTGTAACTCCCACTAGTTCCCCAAGTTAGCTCCTTACAATCTGCCCTCAGGTTAATTCCTCTTCCAGGTCTCTCTCTCTCAAACTCTTCCCTCCTGAGTCCCGTTTCCCTCCCTATAGGATCCATGCTGACTGTGCCTGCTGTCTAAGAACTACCCCAGCTTTGTGCTGAAGCAGTCTCAGATGGCTCCATCCTATAGCCTGTTTATTCAAAGGCAGCTGGATGCTACTGTCTCCTAGGAGACCCAGAAGTCCCTCTAGTGGATGGCTGTCAGCGATTGCAATGGAAGCCCACAAAGGCTGATCTGATTTCCTCCATGCATTTATACCTAATGCTGCCACTTGAAGGCTCCTGCCACCAGCTTTATGTACCAGAAGCCAGCCTGAGTACTACAGATGGATGTTGCCTTTGCCTTATCACCCACATCTAGTAAAGAGTTTCTGATGGGTCCCTTGCCACCACTGCGCTACAGATCCACACTGTGTTCCAACCAACGCCATAATGTCCCTTCTCAAGAGGTTCTTTAGTTAGATGCTCCACTGGGCCAATGGCATTCTGCATTTTGTTAGCCATATGGTACACACAAAAGGACTGTGTGTTTGCAAGATGATTTTACCATGCCTGTGTTCATCTCCTGGGATTACATCTCCATATTCTACTAGTATGATTGGTAGGTAGGCTTTCTTCTCAGCCCTCATCGTCTTTCAGACTAAAAGTATTGTGGTGGTGTTAGTCAGGGTTATCTGAACCCAAAGCTATGCTATTTTCCAGGAGGTGTCAGGAAATAAATCATTGGGGACACAGCACTTCTGTCTAATAAAAGATTGGTACATACAAGAGTGCTTCCATCCAAAAATCCTTGTTTTTATTAAGTACAACTCACACATAAAAAAATGCAATAGTCTAGAACAGTGGTTCTCAACCATTCCAGATTACTGGACCCTTTCAGGAGTCTGATTTATCTTCTGTATCCCAAATTTCACCTTACTTAAAAACTACTTGCTTACAAAATCAGACATAAAAATACAAAAGTGTCACAGCACACTATTGCTGAAAAATTGCTTACTTTCTTATTTTATCTGCATGAAATTTTAGTTTGTACTGACTTCACTAGTGCTTTTTATGTAGCCTGTTGTAAAGTTAGGCAAATATCTAGAGGTTGTTGTATCTCTGGAAGACCTCTGCGTGCACACAGGGGTACATGTACCCCTGATTGAGAACCGCTGGTCTAGAACACTCCGGAATATAGTTACCCAAAGTCTGAGGTGGCGTTGAGTGATTCAGCAGCAGGGTTCTGGTGGCCAGCTTTTCTCCTAGCTGCTGGGGAATCTGATGCCAGTCTCTTAGCTCGTAGAAATCCTCTTGAGCTGCTCTCCCAAGCTTCTTCAATGTACACTCTCTAAACTCTTCATAAGTTGTCTCCAGACAAAGCACATAACTCATAATGGCCTCTAATAGGCTAACAATCTCCCTAACAACAGCTTAGCAACAGAGAATAATAATTCATTATTCTATTTATTGGCAGAGCAACTTCAGCAAGAAATTTACAGACAGAGACACCCAGACCAAGGTCAGATATTGCCGCCTTTTCATGCATCTGTCCTTTCACTGTATCTGGCTTAGTTAGTAACATTGCAATTGTACAGATGTTTTTGTTCTGTCTGCCTAAGCCAAGGCCAGATTTTCCTGACTCTGTAGTGTCCTTGCTTCCAGTTTATGGGGCTAAGTGTACAAGATGGTTGTGTTATGTCAAATTCAGTTCTCTGATAACAGTGGTATAGTGTGATCTGGTCCACTATCTGTATTGCCTTGCTACCCAGTGGTGCATAGCAACTCAAAGCAGTATTGTTTGCAAGGATTTTTCTTTTAAACTCGCATTTACCTGTTGGCTGCAGGATGCTTTTAAATATGTGGCACTTGCTCTTGGTGGCATTTCTGCAGACTAGTCTTTCCTCTCACCGTTGTTCCTGTCATTATATTAAAAACTGGGGGCACAGTTCCTGTGGAACTGGACCAATCACTGAGCTAGTAGCTGAACAGCAAAGAGGTCTCACAGCATTCTTGGGAAGTGCAGGTATTTTCTGGGTCCCTGGGCCAGCTTTGGTCACACAAGCAGGATTTTATTGTGTTTGGTGCAATTCACCCTGTGCTCGGCTGCCTTTCCCAGCCCCCCAGCCTCCGGTGTTATTTATAACATTTCATGCTAATTTAGTGCTGGCAGAAGGTAACAGTGACAGCTCTGGGGACTGAGGTTACTAGTTTATTCGCAGAATACATGTGGTCCCAGAATACAATGTCCCTCACAATGCTCTATCAAAGGACCTGGGAATCACCACCCAGAAGGTAATTCAAGCTGAATGGCCATTCTGGCTTTGGCCCTCCGGCTGCCAGCAAGAAGAATCCTATGTGACAATTGTGGTGCCTCTTTCTGCAGTCCACAGGGCCTGGGCTGACACCACCAGACACTTTCCATGTGGGTCACCAATTAGAGGCCAACAACTTTTGGCCCCTCTTGTCATGGGCCTTGTTCTCCTCCATGTTACTCCAGTTTTACACCATGGTACCACCAATGCTTTCAGTGCAGTTATACTGGCATAAAAACCTCATGTAACGTAAGGGAGGAATCAGGCCCCATAGCTGGATTCCAACCAGCCATCTACAGGTGAAAATCTGCTGGATGAAACTGCTACTAATCCCATGAGCCACTGCAGCTTTTGTTTTCCTGGTATAAATGTGGCACCTACTCAGAGTGGCTTTGTTTCCCACACTCCTTGCCCGTAGGTTGGACCTTTTCCCCTCCCCTTTTCATGGCATTCTAGATCTCTTATATTCCTGTGCTCTGTCTGTGCCAGGTTCAAGTTTCCCACACCCTCTCTTTCTGCAGCAGCGAAGACTCACTCCCTATGAAGAGGCATTTGCCAGGACTAGATCTGCTTCTCTGAGCGATAGTCCTCTGAGGGCTTGATCCTGCCTCCATTGATGTCAATGGGAGTAGCATCTGGCCTGTAAGTGGATCTTGGGGTTGCCACACGTGATCTGGCTTCTGCTCAATGAATTATTTGTATCCCAGAAGTTGGGGCTCTGAGTTTGCTGACATATGCATCTGACTCCTGCCTTCATATAAAAACCTGATATCTTGCTGCTTCATTCTGTTTATGGTCAAGTACTTGTCTAATGTCTTCAGTAGCTATTCTAGTGTCCGTGGCATTATTTCTTGGCAATGATGCTGTATCTCACTCAGTTCTCATCTTCTCTCCCCAGTGAAGTAATCAAAAACTTTTATCTTCATAGCTTCCTCTTGATCCTCTGTGGTCAACCCCACATACAGATTTGTTTTCAGCTTCCGGCCTTGGGCTGAGCTTTTAGCTTAGAAGACCAGAATTTCTAGTAGTCTCAGCCATCCGTATTGTCTTCTCAGTGTGGTTTATGTCTGCTGATTTCTGTTTTAATGGACTGTCAGAATAAATACAAATAATGGGACTGATTCTCCTCTCCCACTGATACAAACCAATAGAAAACAGGTGTGTGTGAGATCTGAGTCAGGCCCTGCATATTAAAAAATATGGTCTTCCCATATTGCTAATAAGGCCTGCCATTACAAAAACTGAAATAACTTTACAAACATAGTTTACTCTTCACCACTGATGCTCTTTATTTAATTTTTTGCTATCACTCAGCTTGGTTACTGAAAGTAGGCTGGTCAGTTTCACTCCCTTGGTCGCCTGCTCTAATACAACCCTATTTGTGTTCCCAGCACTGACGGGGAATACTTAAATTTAAACAAATCCCGTGTTCACTGAAATTCAAAACAAACACCTTGCGTCAGGACCCACTTGCTCCTGCCACTGCTCAAACCCACAAATTGCTCAGAGACCTTTATGCTGATAAAACACCCAGTGCAGTTTATTTACAGTGTCAGTTCCCACCCCCCTTATATACTATACAACATACTCCTGTGGTCTTAGGGAGCCCCAGATCTTGAGCCAAGCAGAGAAGAGCAGTCTCTTTCTTTCTTCCTTCCTTCCTTCCTTCCTTCCTTCGTTCGTTCGTTCCTTCCTTCCTTCCTTCCTTCCTTCCTTCCCTCCTCTCCCTCCCTCCCTCCCTGCCTGCTTTTTCGCTCCTACTGCCCTCCTGTGCCTTTTTGTAGCTTCTGCCTAACGGCTGAATTAGCCTCCCAGCTCTCCTCCACCCACCAATTAGGCACAGCTCTTCTTAACCAGAACTTGTCTGTTCTGCAGTGTTTAATTGAAGTTGCAGTGACCAGAGTATCCCCCACGCCTGCCAGTCAGTGGATTTTGCCCAGCACTGTCACACACCTGAAAAGGTTTCCCTTTAGAGCTAGTTTCATAACTCATCCTCTCCCCTTTTACTGTAAAACCTTCACTGTTACAATGAAAGACAAAGCTAAATAAGCTTAATTAGAAAGTTAAAATTGGCTGGCCAGCATCCTTTATCCTGCACTACACAGTGTTCATTACATGTCAAACACATAGGACTGGGCGTGACCAAAACAGTGCCTTCCAGCTGCCTGGTCACTAGAGACAAATAGTAGCTCAGTCTGTAGTGACCAGGCTATGCATATACTAGTGTGCATCATGTTCAGGGGCTGTATATGATCCACTTTGCAAGCCAGGATTGACTCCTGTCCTCCACCCTCCATTGTGTGGCAAGGGGAGCAAAATGGTGGACTCAAAGGGAAGACCAGCCTGGGTCTCCCCACATTTCCTGCTTCACCCTAGCTACTGGTGGTTGTTGGAGAGACTGGCAGGGGTTGGGGGAAAGATACCCCCCGGCCCCCACTGAGTCCCACATAAAAGAGAAAGCAGGTACTGTAGGAACTGCCCTACAGAGGCAGTTTACTCCTGAAAGGCACTGCAAACTGCGTGTGATTGCCCACAGCACAATCCCTTTCCCTAAGGGAAGCTTGGGTGAAAGGCTTTGAGAAGGGTCCTGGGCTATGATCAGACTAGACATGAAGCTGCTGTGTTATTATCAGGACATCTCCATTATTAGTGCTCCTGTTTGTGTCACCCCACACATACTGCTATCTAAATATAGTTCACACTAAAGGACAGATGCTGCCAATCCACATCTGACGCTCTCCTACCCCCCACTTGCATTCTGTTTCCAGAGCTCTGCCAAAATCCCTGGAGACACATCCAGCAATCACTTTGTCCTGTTGCTGCAAAAGGAAAATGCTGCTGCCTCTCCTCCCTTCCCTACCTCCTTGCTCAGCTCTCTCCCTCCCCACCCTCCGAGGCCCCTCCTGTCTTCTTCACTTGCTGCGTTCACCTTTCCCCCCCACCACTTGCTTTCCCTTCTTTCTCAACTGCTTTCCTCCCCATCCCTCCTTCTGATGAAATGTGATAAATTAGAGCAGTACGTTTCAAACTTTTTAGGCTGTGTAGCCCTTTCCAAATAATGTAGTCTACTGCATACCCCCAGCTGAGATAGGGCCATATTATATGTATGAATAGATTGCCAAGTTTGACTGAATAAAATGTGTTGTCTGCCATTACAGGATTTTTCTTACGTACCCCTTGATGAGAGCTCACGTACCCATAGTTTGAAAACCACTGAATTAGTGGAACGGGCAGAGTAATGAAAGAAAGAAAAGATGGGGTGCATTCCTAGGGGTGTGGTAGAATGGAGGTCACTTTTACCCTTCATGCTCATGGTCACAACTAGAGGGAGTGCAGAGAGCAGCAATGAAGGGCTTATCTAGATGGGGACATTTAGGAAAGTTAAGACGAATTAACGAAAGCTGTGAGCTTAGTGCACATATGTTAAAGTGCATTAAACCCGTGGGTGGATGAGGCCCTCATTCAGAAGTGGCCTTAGTTCGTGTAGTCCTAGGATCAAACTACAGGAACTGACACTTGTGCTTCTGAATGAGAGCGTCCATACTGGTTTAACACGCTTTAGTTTATGTGCATGACCATCACAGCTTTAGTTAATTTGCCTTAACTCCACAGACTAACAAGTCCTCAGAGTAAAAGATTTGGAGGAATGATGGCCTATGAGTAAGATTATGATTTTGGCATGGACATTTTTAGTAACTTTCACAGCAGAGGTGTGGGGGAAAAGAAAAAGATAAGTCACCAAAGAGAGGTCACCAAATAATGCAGTTTTCACTACACCCTTGCGTCAGGTCACAATGCTACTCAATTTGGGGGCCTCGTCAAATGTGTTTTTATAGCCCTTTCTAAGAGTTCACAGACTTTATTCAAATTCATTATTTCCTTGATCTCTGGGACAAAATCATAGCCCTATCTATGAACAAATATGAAAGGAACTATGTATGGTTAGATCGGGAAAATGGAAGCTGGGGAGATAATGTAGAAGGAGGATGGTCCAGTGGCTAGGGTGCTAGTTGGAGGCTCTAGAAAAGTGCTGTGACCTTGGTCAAATTATTTAATGTCTCTGTGCCTTAGTTCTCCCTCTGCAATATGGGGATAATGACCCTGCCCTGTCTCACAGGAGGCTAACTATATTACAGATCATGAGTCACTTAGATACCATGGTGATGAAAGTCTGTAAGTACTTAAGATAGCCAGTGGTGGGGATACAGTTAAGGTGTAAGTACTGAGTGTATGGTATTTTTCAAAGAGAGGGCATTATCATTAATTAGCATTGATTCAGACTAGAAATATCACTCCAAATTCTGCCCTCAAATGCATGATGCTGATTTAAATGGGAATTCACACTCATATCAGAGGGCAGAATTAATCAAGTCTATTGAAAATAAAACAAAACAAGTTAGTATAAACAGCAGAAAAACCCTCTAGCACCAGGCAGCAACTAACTGATCCTGGCCCTGCAGTTCCTTTTATGTGAGTTTGCTGGATCCTGACTGGCTGCTCCTTGCAGCCTATATCATTGGCTGCTTCCCCACAACCACTCTAGGCTGGTTGAAAGACTTTTCTTCTGCTCCTTTCTGGGATGGGGTGTGGCAGGACCCTGAGGCCTCCAGCAGGGGACTTCTGGTCCTAGTCCACCCCTTCACAGTAAACAACTTCCATTTGAGTCAGTGAGTTCAAAAATCACTTTAAATCTCCACTTCCTAGTTTAACAGGCACTTAATGGAGACAGTGATAAAAATGATAACAAATATTTATATTACAGCTACATCTGTGTCAGCTCCCTCCCCTTGTGCTAAGTGTGGCACAAACACAAAAGTTTGCTCCCCAAAGAATTTGCAATTTACAGGGAATAGAGTCATACTGAGGAAGGGGGTAGGGGAGAAAGAATCAAACACATACCTGTTTTAGACACCTTTTCATTTCTTTGTATTTTCATTTGCATAAATGAACAAGGCCCTGATTTAGGAAAGGCCCTAAACATGTGCCTAAATTTAAGCATGTGTGTCATCCCATGGAAACTAATGTGTTCTCCAAATGGGGACTCTGCGGGGGATGAAACTGCCCTTCCCCTGAGACCTCCAGATGTCTTCTGGTTTTCAAGTCAATTCACTGTGGTAGTTGCTGGTGCCAGCAGGGGCTGAATTAGCCCTTTAGAGGACAAGCCCAGTTCTAACAAAACTGTGAGGAGAATAGGGAAGGGGAGAGCAGCCGGACAGGACAACACATGATGCTCAGAGAACTGGCAGGAGGGGAAAAGTGTTTGGGGCTTGCTTTCCTCCAAAGGGAGGAACCATGGTGCCAAGCATAGTGGCGCTCCAGAGAAGCCAGCACAGAAAGGCTGCCCAGGTCCCCTCCTCACAGCCCACCAAAGCTGCTTCAGAAATTGACAAGAAAGGTGTTGCAAGGGGATCCCACCCTCCAATACCAGCACAGGATGCAGAGGATTTCCCTCAGGTTCCTTTAAAGTTCCACTTCCACCATCATTTCCCAGATCACTGGAATAGCTGTAGTCCTACTCTTTTCTCTCCTAGCCAGGGGGCCATAAGCAAATGCTCCTCCCAGTTAATGGTATTGCGGTTCCCTGGATGGCCAGCAGGGGGCGTTATTTTGCCCCAAATGCCAGGCTGCATGCCTGACCTGTGAAGTCGTTCCTGACCGTACATAGAGTGAGGCGTGCAGGCTGTAACTTGGCCAGAAAGCTCTTCCCAGTCCTGTGGCCAGCAAGTTCGTGCCATTCCCCATCCCGAGATGGATGTCGCTGGCACAATGCGCATTGTTGGGATGGCTGCCAAATAATCCCTCGGCCAGGATGTGCATTTTTCCTCCTCTCCCCATAATAGCCTATGCTGCCTTCTGCCCTGGGCTGTGCTTATACAGAGCACCCAGCACATTGCAGCTGCTCTGTGAATACACCATTCCTAGCTATGCTCCAAGGGGGGAATGCTAGGCTCATATGGAGCTGGACACAGAAGCGCTTACAGCTGGGAAGCCTTCCATCCTATTTTTAGGCTCTGTATTTCTCCCCCTCTGCTGGGAGTTTTCTCCTTTTTCCAGGGAGGAGAGAGGAGGGGAAGGAGCTGGAGCTCTCTTGCTGGCCTACACACGCTGGCACTGAAAGACCTTCATTGGGTTTAGTTCACATCTTCTGCTTTTCTGGTGCAAGTCTGTGTGGAGCCTAAGGCCAGAATCTCCCAGGATACTGTGCTGGGTGGCTGAATGAAAAGCTCTCCAAACTGCAGCTGACACCTCTTCTTGACTCATGCCCCATCAGCCTGCTCATTGCAGATATCACTGTCCTTTCTGCCTCCCCCAGGGCCAAACCATACTGAGCTGAGAGCATGAAACGTACCCAAATCCATGCTCACTCCTCCTGGGTGTGAATCCAGCATCCAGGCTCCCTTTTTCTGGCCAGCACATGGATACTACAGTGAGGGAGGGATACTACAATATGGGACCCTGGCTAGACAGATTCACTGGTTCTGCCTGTCTCCACCATGTCCCTGCACTCAACAGGCACAAGCTGACACAATAGGATGAGAAGAGTGACTTCCTTGATGTTGTTGGCAGAGCTTAACCCTGGCTGCTCTCTCTGCACCAGCGGAAACAACCAACTATGTGGGCTAGCCCCCACCTGGTGCCAAGCATGGAGTGCTTTGTCCTCGAGCAATGGGTGGCGTTTCTCCAATGCCCATGGGACATCCTTGCATCTGTGTCCCGTCTCTGGTGTATCGAGTGTCTCAGCAGGGAGGTGTGTAGCTCGTTTATTTTCTCTTTGGCTGGCGGGCTAAGAGCTGCCCCTGGGAGCAGAAGAGAGCATAGGGCAGAGGCTCTCATCAGAGCAAGAGTTGTTCTTTCTCCAGTGGTTTATTACAGGCCCTCATGTTCTCATCCCAGGCTGCTTGTGGTAATGAGGAGGAGGAGGAGGGTGAAGAGTCAGGGGGAAGAGAGGCTGGAGTCCGGGCTGATGGATGTGGCAGCTGGGATGAGCCAGTCCCTATTTTAAGCCTGCAGGCCAAGCACGGGGCTGAGACTCGGAGGCTGTGGCAAGATAAAGACAAACAACTCATAGCACAAACTGTCTTCTCACTCCCAGCTAGAGGTGACGCAGCCTCCTGACTGAACGGGCCCCCGATGCTATGGTCAAGGGGGGCACTGACCACCCCCGCCCTCCACTGCAGCCCTACTCCCAGCCCACTGGGGAGGGTAGGTCCAGGCGGTGTTGGAGAGCCCTGCACTCACCGCACAGCCCTGGCTCCTGTCCCGTGGGGCTTTCATGATGTCTGTGGGCACAGCTGAAGCCAGGAAGCCACACTAAGGCTGCCGCCACTCCCACCCCACTGCTTTACTTAGGGGACAGCAGGAGAAGGGTGCATCTCAGCCCACTCCAACTCTGGCAGATGGGAATGCACCCACGACAGCCAGGCCCCCCAGACCTCCAGTGGAACCCCCTTCTCAGCACCCCTACAACTGCCCCTGCTCCCCAAATGGGTACTGTGACTGGGGCAAAAGCCCCTCACTGGGGGAGAGGGGCTGCAATGGAGAGGCCAGGCACTTGGGCAATCCTCTCACAGTCCCTACGTCAGGGGGAGTCAATTATTCTTTGCCAAGGTCCAAATTTCTTGGTCCAGACTCCAGAGAAAATAATAATAATAATAAGTAAATAAAAAGATTTTGGGCTCTGTTCAAAAGCCTCTGGCAGTCCGGATTTGGCCCACAGTCCGTCTATTGACTCCCCCTGCCCTAAGGATTGTGACGATTGCCATGGAAAATGCATCTTTTTAGTGGAGATGGGGTGGCGTTAAAAGTCCCAGGCCTTTGGCTCGCTGTGGGGATTAGTTGCCATGCCCCGCCCTAAGAGAAAGCGAAGCATGTCTGGTGAAAATGTGACCAACCCCACCCAATTTTTTTACCACAAAAAAGATGGCAGACTATGCATTTCTGGTTTTGGTCACATGTTGCTGGAAGCCGAAATTGCAGAAGTGACAGGGTCCATGAGTCAGCGAAATGACCCAGACGTGGGGCCGCAGCAAGCCTGCTGGGAACAGGCCCCCAAAAAGCGATCTGCACCACTCAGCTGGCAACAAGTGCCTGGGTTACAAAAAGACCCAAATCAGCTTATAATGAGCGGACTTGCCACCACTACCCCACACCCCGCCCCAAAGATCTTCTACTAGGCTGTGTTTGGGCCCCCTCCAGCAGGGGGGCCTCTGGCCTAGTCCTCCCCATCACACACTTCTATGAGACTCAGCAGTGAAAATGTCTCCTCTGCCACCCACGCACCATGGCACAGGCATCCCTGGCTAGGAATGGAGCACTCCAAAGTTATAGCTACTCCCCATCCAGTCCATGCCAGTTACTATTCGCAACTACATGCCTGTCCTCTCCGGGCTACAAGTGCACAGGGGTCATTTCTTCTGGACCCATCTCAAGGTCTAGAGGTGAGAAAGGGAAAAGCCGCCTATGCACAGGGCATGTTCTATTTGCAAGACCTCAGGAGAGACAGCTTCAGCGATCACAGCTGGGGGAGCTGAGACACAGCCGGATTAAAATGCTCCTGCTCCCTCCCCTTTGAAGCCGGATGGTGCGGGGGAGGAGGGAAGGAGGGGAGAGGAGTATCGAGGTGTTAATTTGCACTAATAGACGCAAATCTGGCTAATGAAAAGCTCATCTCTGCACTTAGTGGAAGAACCCCTTCATGGGTGCTGAGATTCATGAGGGTTGCCTGAGGCCCTACGGCTCAGCTGGGATTAGAGTCCACGACACACCTAGCAGCCCCTGGTGCTTTGCTCTGCTCTGAGCGAGCAGCGCTCTTTGCTCTGATGTGGCTCCTTGGGGGACAATTTGCAGAGCAACGTATAAGTCAGTGGCTGAAAGTCAACTGAGTTAGACCAGTGGTTCTCAACCAGGGGTATGTCTACCTCTGGGGGCATACAGAAGTCTTCCCGGGGATACATCAACTCAGCTAGATATTTGCCAACAAGCTACATAAAAAGCACTAGCGAAGTCAGTACAAACTAAAACTTCACACAGACCATGACTTGTTTACACGGCTCTATGTACGATGCACTGAAATGTAAGTACAGTATTTACATTCCAGTTGATTTGTTGTACAATGCTATGGTAAAAATGAGGAAGTCAGCCATTGTTCAGTAACAGGGTGCTGTGACATCTTTGTATTTTTATCTCTGATTTTGTAAGCAAATTGTTTTTAAGTGAGGTGAAATTTGGTGTACGCAAGACAAATCAGACTCGTGAAAGGGGTGCAGTAGCCTGGAAAGGTTATGAGGCATGCAGTTACACAGTCTCCTTCCTTCCTTCCCTCCCCGCCTCACTCTGCTTTCCCTCTTCCAGATCCGCAAGAGAAGCAAAGCGTGCCGTGGAGGCCTGTGGGAAAACGACGAATTGGTGTCCATCAACGGAAAGCTGTGTGCCGGCCTTTCCCACGCCAGTGCCATGCAGATCATCGACTCCTCCAGCGACACTCTCCACATCTGTGTGAAAAGGTAACAGGCACGGGACTGGGATGCCGGGCAGGGGTACAGCCCAGGGCAGGACAGCTCCGTTCTGCACAGCAGCTGTCACACAAGCTGAATGCGGATATCACTTTAGCTAACACAAGGCAGGGCAGCCTTGTCCTAGTGCACTGGGACATGAAAATAAGTCAGCAAAACAGGAGTCTGGAGGACTTTTCATGCATTAAATGTATGACCACCTAGGACTTCCTGGCTGTCTCTGTGCCGTACTCCATGGCCAATTAGACAGCACAGCAACAGTGGGGAACAAAACTTAGTTTCCCTGCTCTTACTGCTTTAGCTAAGAGAATCTCTGTTAGCAGTACAGGGACTATGACTCAAAAATGAGCAGTTAGGATTCCATTCTGTAGCAGGCAGTGGTTCACACAAGACCGTTCCTCACAGTTATTAGTAACATTAGGGGCATTGCTTTATTTTGGATAAATGAGTATTCTGTACAACGTTGTTTGACTACACACGGGCTAATTGCATTAAAGGAAATAGTGGGGCATTAATTACAGCATTCCATAGGAAGGCCAATAATGGGATGGAAAGAGATACAAAGAAGTAAGATGCATGTGTCCAGACAGGTCCCTCTGGCCTGCAAGAGGCCCTTCTGGTTAAGGCCCTGATCCAAAGAAGCACCGATGCCTGGGACTAAGCCCATTAACTTTAGTGGGACTATTCCGGAGAAGTTAAACAAGTGCTTTCGGGTTTGCTGGATCAGAGTCCAGATCAGGAGGAAAGCCTGTAGGTTGGGGTTGGAAAAGCCCTGGTGGGTCCCATCTGATCCCTCTCCCTGACACTGCAGAGTTCATAGAATCATAGAATCATAGACTTGGAAGGGACCTCAGGAGGTCATCTAGTCCAACCCCCTGCTCAGAGCAGGACTAACCTCAGCTAAATAATCCCAGCGAGGGTTTTGTCAAACCACAGTTTAAAAACCTCTAAAGATGGAGATTCCACCACCTCCCTAGGTAACCCATTCCAGTGCTTCACCAACCTCCTTGTGAAAAAGTTTTTCCTAATGTCCAACCTAAACCTCCCTCCCTGCAACTTGAGACCATTGCTCCTTGTTCTGTCATCTTCCACCACCGAGAACAGCCTAGCTCCATCCTCCCTGGAACCCCCTTTCAGGTAGTTAAAGGCTGCTATCAAATCCCCTCTCATTCTTCTCTTCTGTAGACGCAACAAGCCTAGTTCGTTTAGCCTCTCCTCATAAGTCTTGTGCTCCAGCCCCCTAATCATTTTTGTTGCCCTCCGCTGGATTCTCTCTAACTTCTCCACATCCTTGTTGTAGTGGGGGGCCCAAAACTGGACACAATACTCCAAATGCGGCCTCACCAATGTTCTGTCATCTGCCACCACTGAGAACAGCCTAGCTCCATCCTTCCTGGAACCCCCTTTCAGGTAGTTAAAGGCTGCTATCAAATCTCCCCTCATTCTTCTCTTCTGCAGACTAAACAAGCCTAGTTCCCTCAGCCTCTCCTCAAAACTGGACACAATACTCCAAATGCGGCCTCACCAATGCCGAATAGAGGGGAATAATCACTTCCCGTGATCTGCTGGAAATGCTCCTACTAATGCAGCCCAATATGCTATTAGCCTTCTTGGCAACCAGGGCATACTGCTGACTCATATCCAGCTTCTTATCCACTGTTACCCCCAGGTCCTTTTCTGCAGAACTGCTGCCTAGTTCGTCGGTCCCCAGTTTGTAGCTGTGCATGGGATTCTTCCGTCCTAAGTGCAGGACTCATCAGATTTCTTTTGGCCCAATCCTCCAGTTTGTTTAGGTCCTTCTGTATCCTTCCCTATCTTCCCCCCCCAGCTTAGTGTCATCTGCAAACTTGCTGAGGGTGCAATCTACCCCATCCTCCAGATCATTGATGAAGATGTTGAACAAAACCGGCCCCAGGACCGACCCCTGGGGCACTCCGCTTGAGATCAGCTGCCAGCTAGACATGGAGCCATTGATCACTACTCATTGAGCCCTATGCTTTAGCCAGTTCTCTATCCATTTTATAGTCCATTCATCCAACCCATACTTCCTTAACTTGCTGATAAGAATACTGTGAGAGACCATATCAAAAGCTTTGCTAAAGTCAAGGTATATCACGTCCACCGCTTTCCCCATATCCACAGAGCCAGTCACCTCTTTGTAGAAAGGAATCAGGTTGGTCAGGCATGACTTTCCCTTGGTGAATCTGTGTTGACTGTTCCTGATCACCTTCCTCTCTTCCAAGTGCCTTAAAATGGATTCCTTGAGGACCTGCTCCATGATATTTACAGGGATTGAGGTGAGGCTGACCGGTCTGTAGTTCCCCTGATCCTCTTTCTTCCCTTTTTTGAAGATGGGCACTATATTTGCTTTTTTCCAGCCATCAGGGACCTCCCCCAACTGCCATGAGCTTTCAAAGATAATAGCCAATGGCTCTGAAATCACATCAGGCAACTCCCTCAGCACCCTCGGGTGCATTGCATCCGGCCCCATGGACTTGTGTATGTCCAATTTTTCTAAATAGTCTTGGATCTGTTCCTTCAGCACTGCGGCATGTTCACCTCCTTCCCATTCTGTGCCGCCCAGTGCAGCAGTCTGGGAGCTGATCTTGTCTGTGAAGACAGAGGCAAAAAAGGCATTGAGTACCTCAGCTTTCTCCACATCCTCTGTCACTAGGTTGCCTCCCACATTCTGTAAGGGGCCCACATTTTCCCTAATCTTCCTCTTGTTGGCAACATACCTGTAGAAACCCTTCTTGTTCCCCTTCACGTCCCTTGCTAGCTGCAACTCCAATTGTGCTTTGGCCTTCCTGATTTCATTCCTGCACGTTCGAGCAGTATTTTTATAATCCTCCCTAGTCATCTGACCAAGCTTCCACTTCTTGTAAGCTTCTTTTTTGTGTTTAAGTTCACCAAAGACTTCTTTGTTAAGCCAAGATGGACGCCTACCATATTTGCTGTTCTTTCTGCACATCGGGATGGTTTGTTCCTGTGCCCTCAATAAGGTTCTCAATAAGAATTCTCCCTTGCTGTCCCCCAGACTGGAAAAAGCACTTGTGACTAGTGAATGTTGCAGGCAATGAGACTTCCACAGCGCTGATGGGACAAAATCCTCAGCCCCTGGACAGTGGCAAGAAAGAGTCACGCTGGTTGATGGTCTCTGCAAAGTCGGGCCTAAGGGTGGCCGTGCTCAGACAGGGACGAGACGGAGGGATATGCAGGATGGCCCCACCCACAATAAATCAGTGCCAGGAGAGACAGTGGGTCTCCTCCTAGCTGCAGTGAGCCAGTGCTCGGAGACATTTTGGTGTGTGCACCTGTGGTTTTGGGCTCTTACCAGTGATAAAGTGTGACAAGAGAGGCCTGTGGAAGGTGTCCGGAATAGCTCTGGCCTTATTTCACCACACCAGAGCCCATCTGCAGGCCACAGGCTCTGGGACAAATTTGACACACTTTGAATTAGCAAAGTGACACAGACAGTCTCCCCACTGGGTGTGTGGATCAGCTGTCCAGAGGCCAGCATGAGACGGTTTTGGGATAACATAACCAGCTGGCCTTACTCTGCAATGGGGTTTGCCAAACGCTGCTTCCTGCTACATCTCTGCTCCTTGAGCTGTATTTATGTTCTCATGCAGCACAACATTCATGTTCTTTCAGACGGGAGAGTCAGTGTGCTGCTGATTCTGGTGAGTGCATGCGTCGGAGTGAGAGATGGGGGCTAGCAGCCAGGACTCCTGGCTTCGGTTCCTAGCCCTGACTCTCACAACAATGAATGATGCTGAGTGACTGCCAAAAAAGCAGCAGGGGGAAGTTAGGGAGTGAGAGGTCTCTTTATTTTAGGGATTCAGGGATGCTGATAGCAAGAGGAAAGAGTTGGTCTGGGAGGCCATAAATGGGAGGAGATGAGGCCAGCACAGCAGTGGGGTGTCAATGCGACATCTCTCTGTCGAGATGTGGCCAACACTGTTATGTTTGGATATGTGGAAGTTACTTGCACTCAGAGAGAACCCAACAGACAGGGACAAACACCATGACAACGTTTGAGAGTCCCAGACTAGCCCATTTTCAACAGAACCAAATTCCAAGACTGCCCTCCCCACTTAGCAGGTGACATTTCCATTCAGAGATCTCTCATGCATGATTTGCACCCATGGTTCTATGGGAGGGGATTTGAAATACGTTCCAGGCAAGCAACTGTGGCAGTGGGAATGACCTTGTGAGTTAGCCAGCTGGCACCAGTGTCTCATGCAGCGCCGCAGGCACTGGGCCCGTCAGAGTGCCAGAGTTCTGGGACCAGGAGTAAAGCAGGCTGCTAAGCCCGTGGTGCTACTGCTCTAGTCTAAAGACAATCCAGAACAGTGATACTTGGTGCTACAGCTTCTTCCCTTCTCTGTAGGCCTAGCTACACTGTTACAGACCTGGCCCGTGGCTCTCCAGGTTTAACCCCTTCCTTGTCAGTGAAAGAGGTATAATTTCCAAAAGCACCTAAGACCCAGATTTGTAAAGATAGTTAAGCTTTGCTGCGCTCAGCATTGCAATGCCTAACTGATTTAGGAGCCTGAGACTCATTTTCAAAAGGGATTTAGGCACTTGGGAGCCTAAATCCCATTGACAGTTGATTGGATTTAGGCTTCTATGTGCCTAAATCCCTTTAAAAGCTTTAGGTGCCTGTCATTTACATTTTTTTTACTTATTAATTAAAGTTTTCAATCAAGCCAAGCACCAATTTCTCTGTTGTAATCCTTACATTTAAGAGACCCACCTGCTCCAAGTGTTTGCAGTAGAAGCCCATGCAGCCCCCGCCTCCCGTCCAAGATTGACAATGAGAGTCTCCCTCTCTGCCAAAAGAGCTTTTCTTTTTCAAGCATTTATTAGTCTGAAAGATGAAACTTAGCTTGGGAAAAGGCGGCTAAGTGCCAAACTCCAAATCCTTACTCAGTGTGTGCATGGTTCTTACAGTGCAACTCCACTTACAGTGGTGTATAGCATACAGATACATTCACACTCAGCGTGCACAGCTATAAATGGCAGTGCAGACAGTGAGGCCTGGCTTAGGCGAGTAGAGTAGACTGCCCTAAAGGTCTGAGCCCTCCCGCCCCCTGGGGATGTTCCCTCCATGGCTCTCTACACGCCCACCCCATGCATCCCACATCAGTGTGGTGTCCCTGCTGCCAGAGGCTTACCCTGCAGCATGTAGCTACACATGCAGTGTGTGTATTCTGAGTGCTGCCGGAAGTGCAGACACAGCCCAGTGGGAGTTCTGACACATCAGGCTCTGGGTAATAGGAATGGCAGGATTCAGCCCCAATGAGAACCCAAGAGCCAGATCATGAAGTCCTTACTCAGCCTTTTGCAAGTGAAAGCCCCACTGAGTTTTTGCCTGGCTGGAGCTGTCAGACCTGGGCCCGGGAGAGTGTCATCAGAAATCAGAGTGCAGGGCTCAGTTACACCTCTCCCCAGCCTAGCCGGGATGGACAAAGAAGTAGGAAGTGCCTTGTCTTAGCTGTAGGGTCTGGAGACAATATGCCTTTGAGAAGCACAACAACCCCCCAGGTCTGGGGGAGGGGAAGACGGGGTGCCACTTGCTATTCCTGTGCAGCAGATGTAGCCAACCCACTTTCCAGCACAGCCAAACCAGGAAGCAGAGAAATGACCCATGACCTGCCCTGGCTCCACCCAGGGATGCCCATCAGGCCAACTAGTGCTGGGCGCTCACTGCCAAACACCGCTTCTCTCTGGGGCCTCTGTGCACAGCAGCAGGACCAAAGCAGCCAAAGCCCAGGGTTCCACTGTACCCGCATCCAATTCCCTGGCCTATGGCACTGCCGCAGAGCTGAATCAGCCGAGAACTGTCCTTCTGGACCAGCAGAGCCTCTCCCCAAGTGTCTGGGTTGTTTCTCAGGCTTTGCCATTGTGTGGCCACATACATCTGTGCAGAGTGGGTGTAACACACTACGGCTCCAACTCTTGACTCTGGGGCCTGACATAAGTTCAAGCAGTTTCAAGGCTGCTCTAATGTGCCTGGCTGCCCGTGGGGGCCATTCCAGCCACCAGTAATAGCTGGAGCACTGTGCTGCTTGGACGATGTCCCGTTTCGTGGCAATGCCACTATGCTGGCTGGGCAGGGCATGCAGACTTCCAACTGGCTGTTTGCCACCCAGGTCCCTGGCTGGCTGGTGGCTCTGCAGTTGCCTTGTGCCATTGGAGCATTGTGACTTGATGGCAGTTTAAACCTACTTTGCACAGATGTTGGGCCCAGATCCACAAAGGCGTTTAGCTTCCATGGCCTTCAGTGGAAGTTTAGGAGGCTAAACCCTTGGATGGAGCTGGCCCTTTATGACTAGAGCAGGTGACAGGCTGGAGAATTGGTTCGGGCCCCGCAGGTGTAGCTTATGTCAGTGATGAATTGGTCATCGGAGCTGCAACCGCAGAGTGGTTTTGAGTTTGGTCTGCATCATCCGGATAGCAGAGGCCCCTAAGGCCTGCCCTGCTGAGGTCCTGCTCCCTCCCCTAGGCTGAAAGCCATGGCCTGGCATCTTAAGAACCTACCCTCCCACCCCTCACTGAAACTCACCGAGTCACTCCTCCTTCTCTCCACAGGGCGGCTGGCGGGGACCGGCCTGGCACACAGCTCCCGCGCTCGCTTTCCCCCGGGGGGCTGCAAGTGCTCTCCCCACCCTCCACCGTCAGCCCAGAGCTGGCCGGTCCCCTGGCCACCACCCCGCCTGAGCCGCAGCGAAGGCGGCAGCAGCAGCTGGGGAGCCTGACCTCGCCCCCAGACAGCGAGGCATACTATGGCGAGACAGACAGCGATGCCGACAACACTGCCCAGGAGAAGCACCGGCGGGCCCGCAAGAAGAGCCCTCGCTCTCCACCTGGGGGTGCCAACAAGGCAGGCGAGCCCCAGGATGAGGTGTCCCTGTCTGAGCTGAGCGGCTATGACAGCACCCCAGAGGCTGCAGCGCAGGCTGGAGAGGGAGGAGGGACCGTGACCAGCATGGCCGAGAGAAAGAGTGTGACCCAGCCCAGCAGCTGCACAGACACCCCATTCTCAGAGAGTGAGGGGCTGCTGCAGCCACCCCTGGCAGAGGGCAGGGAGCTCTCCCCAGAGGCCATGCTCCTGCCCCATGCCACCAGGACCATCCGAGCTGAGCGCCACCTCATCCCCATGGTGGGTCCAGTCGAGCACCCTGTTGATGAAGATTTAACCACCACGTATGCAGAGAAAGCCAGAAAAGCCAGTAAGTGCCCCCAGACCACCTCCCGCAGCCCGGCCTGTGCCCAGCCCCTTTCCCAGGCCGGCTTTCCCACTCAGCGTTTCATCTAGCACCTCTCGTGGAATGAGGCAAACCAGGCCAGCCCTGCAAGGACCCGAGCCTGTGGCTTAGGTCACTCGGTGTAGCCCCTGGTAGACATTCAGGGAAGATGTTGGGAGGCTAGAATTCAAGCATAAAAAGAGGGAGGACGCCCCCAAGCCCCACCCTGATTTCTGCTGAAAACAGGAGGGAGATTGTTTGTACTGAAACTGTCCGGGTTAAGTGGATGCTGGTAACGCCCTGCACTCCATGGAAGTGACTCGGGTGTGAGTCCTCAGCCTGGTCTCTCACTGCCTAGGCTGGGGGACAAAGCAGCTCCATTCACTCAATAGCTACCTCTGTGTTCAAGCGAAGGAGCAATATGGATGGGCTCCAAAGGGGTTGCACCCAGCCTCCATGGTCAAGGAGAATTGCTGGGACAGAGACTTTGAGGACTTTGAGAAGAAGGGAGACGGTCTCCACTGAGGACCATCCCAAAATATTGTTATCAGTGGCTTATATCTCCTTGGGACTGGTCCTCCTACCCTGTCAAGATCAAGGGGTCCTGTCCATTTTCCTCTCCCTGCGAAGGGTGATTTCTCTGCAGCCTTGTTTGTGTCGGCAGGAATGTGCGTGTGTCTGGATGTGGCTCTAGTTGGCTAGCTCCAGCAGGGGAGACTGCTTTCAATGCAATGGCAGCATGGGCAAGTCAGTGAGGAGAAATGAGAGGGGGAAAATATGTCAGTGCCCCTCACTTGAGACATTTAAACTGGGACAAAGCACCAGAGAATACATGATAGGGAACAATCCTACACTGGCTTCTGAGTGATGGACTAGATCAGTATGTCTGCTAAGCCTGACTGACTCAGATTTGAGCCCAAGCTCCTCTTCCGTGCACACATAAATCAGTATGATTCAGGTCACCAAGCTCTCAGGACCTGGGATCTAGGACCCTGCTGGGGGCTGGGTCAGAGACTGAGTCCTCCTGTGACTTGGATCTAAACACTGTCATTTTGCAGTGTGGACCCTACTCAAGCCACAGGCCCTATTCAGGAGGTCAGTGTAATGCAGTATGGACATGTTAGCATGGCTGTGAGACAGAGGTACAGCAACTGAAAACCCAGGTTTACAATGCAATGTGGACACTCAAGAACAGGCTTGGATGTCCACAAGCCGGAGTCCCACAGACCCGGGTTACAATGCAGTGTAGACATACCCAAAGTGACCTAACAGGACCTTTGTATCTCTTATTTCTGTGGTTTTATGATTCTGTATCTTTCCATTCATCCTTGACCCGCTTCGCAGATTAAACCTAGCAGTTGCTAGGGTTCATGGAGATCAGGGCTAGAAGAGATCTCAGAAGTAACCAAATCTAATCCTCTTGGTCTGACTTCTCCATCCTCTTTTATTGTTTTTGAACATTTACGCAGGATATACCTCTGTGATCTCCCTGATCACTGCTCCACTAACTGCTTTTACCATTAGGATATTTTTCCTTATAGCTAATCTAAACCCGCCCATGTTGATTATTAGTTTAAGGCCACTACTTCTTGTATTACATTCTTGGCCAGCTTTCCCCACCCGTTCCCCTCATCATTCTATCGATTCCTCTCAAGAACTTGTAGCAAGGTGTTATGGGGAAGAAGAAATTTGGGTCCCACCTCCCTTGGTCTTGGACATCTTACCTGCCTCCCGCTACCCATGCATTATTTTAACACCCTCCATGGTGGCAGAGCCAGATCCATCCTTTCTTTAGAGTTGTGATCTGTCCACCTCTATCAATATGTCATACAATAGCATCTGCCATCCAAGGATGGCAAACTGCTGTACAATCAATTAATTCACATCCACAGCCTCACTGTGAGGTATGTCATTCATATTATTCCCATATTACAGATGGGGAAATTGATGCACAAAGAGGTTAAAAGACTTGCCCAGGGTCACACAGCAAATTGGGAATAAAATCCAGGAATCCTGACTTCCAGTCCCTTGCTCTAACCACTAGACTTGCTCCTGCTATTAGCAAATATCTCCAGTGGTTGGAGATAGGGCACTAGATGGGTCGGGCTTGGAGTTACTACAGAGAATTCTTTCCCAGGTGCCTGGCTGCTGGTCTTGCCCACATGCTCAGGGTCTAACTGATCGCTATATTTGGGGTCAGAAAGGAATTTTCCCCATAGGTCAAGTTGGCAGAGACCCTGGGGTTTTTGTCTTCCTCTGCAGCGTGGGGTACGTCACTTGCTAGTTTGAACTAGAGTCAATGGTGGATACTCTGTATCTTGTAGTCTTTAAATCATAATTTGAGGACTTCAGAGGTTCAGGGTCTATTACAGGAGTGGGTGGGTGCAATTCTGTGGCCTATGGTGTGCAGGAGGTCAGACTAGATGATCACCATGGTCCCTTCTGGTCTCGAAGTCTGTGAGTTGGTGTTGTGAGGCTATTACAACAGCTGCTGGTTTCCTCCATCTCTAGGAGTGATACCCCCGTGTCTCCTTACCTAAGGGAGCTTCTGGAGGCTGCTTCCTCAGCTAGGCTCCTTCCTCCTGCTGCTCTGCCCCGTGTCACAAGGTAGACTCAATCTAGCAGATGCTATCTCAAATCAGAGCCAGCTTGGCAGCACTGATGACGCAAAGCCAGGCCTTGGCTGGTTCTGTTTGTTCCACAGCCTGTTTAGAATTCACCCCCACTGAGGACAGCAGCGAAAAGAGCATTTTCCACCCCCCTAGGATGAAGCTATTTTTTCCCCTTTGAATAATGTACAAGTATGAGGTGAATGCCGAGAAAGGCACGGCCAGCTGCTCTCTGCTACCTGATAGTCCTAGCACTGGGTGAGCAATCACTTTACAGCAGGGCTTATTTTCACCAACAGAGTCAGCACAGAAGGCTCCCAGGAAAGCCACATATTTAAAGCAAAGCATTTCTGATGGCAGAATAATCTCCCATGGGCAGAGGTGACGTAAGGATGTGGCTAGCTGGACAGAGGGTTCCTAACACCACTGTCGACTGAGCTAGTCCTTTCCTTTCCTGATATGCTTCCTGACCTTTTCCTGGGCTGCAACTTTATGCTGCAAGGTGGAGACAAACTTTCTGCCCTGGTCAGGCCAGAGCACAATGGTCTGGTCACTGAAAACCCAAGGAACAACAGCAAGGAACACTGGGGAGGCAGTGATAGGAGCAAAGGCGTTCCCAGACTATGGCGAGGAGGGCTAGGGAAACTCCTGCACGGAAAACACACACATTCTGCAATTCCTGGCTTCGATGGCTTCTGCAAGCCCAGCTGGAGGGGCACTATGGTAATGCAAGGGGAATGCGGTGCCCATGCTGGTAGGGGGCTCAGGCCAGCCAGGGCAGCCCCAATGGGATGTGGCCTGGGTTCAGCGCTAGTGAAGCCTACTCACACTTTAAAGCTGCCCTCCCATGGAGAAGCCCTTTAGTTCCTCCTGAGCAACCACCACCTGCCCTTTGCTGGTGACGAATCAGCCCTGAAGCCCAGCACGGCCCACAGGGATGGTACAGGGCATGCAGTCTGGAGCCTCCGGAACCAGAGGGGTGAATCAAGATCCCAGTTCAAAACCAGCTGGTTTTCAAAAGTGGACTTGATGCCGCATGGGGGAACGGATGACTCATAGGGTCCATCCAGCCCAGGAATGGCAGAATGGCTGGATTTATAGGCTAGGAGGCCATTACAGACCGTTTAGATTGTCCAATCAAATCCCTGCTTTGCAGAATCTCTTGTTCCCACTAACACCATATCTAACCAGCCCTTGAATCCTGGTAGTGATGGAGCCTCCACAATCTCCCAGGGAGTCTGCTCCACCGCTTAGCTGCTCTTATGGGGAAGAACTCCAAATACCTCACCATAGTGCTTCCATCATCAACCTCTGGCCATGGCTCCCTGCCATGCCCCCTTCAGATTGTGAATAACCAACTCATCTTTTCATTGAGACTGCAGCCCTGAAGGTCCTTCTGATTCTTCTCTTTTCTAGTTAACTCCTCCAGCTCTCATCTCTCCTTTGAAGCTGTAGCATTTTTGTTGCCCTTCTTTGTATTCTTCCTAATTTTTCTATCTCATTCTTAGACTGCAGAGATACCCAATGACACATTGAATTCCAGGTACTATGGCAACAGGGCTCTGTAGAGTGACCCCATTACCTCTCTAGATGAACAGTGAAAGCCCTATCCAAGCACCAGGGACTAGAAGAGCCCTTATCCACATGAATAGCACTGGCACTTTCTGTAAGAGTGTTGCACTGGAAAAATCTCACACTAAGGTTGCTATCTATCTGTCCTGGGTCTTTCGCAAACTCAGATTTGTAGCTGAGAGGTTTATTTCCTTTCCCTAGAGCGAAGACCTTTACATTCTTGGCCACTCCACTCATTTCATTGCATGTAGACCATTGCTCTGATCTCTCTAGGTCATTTTACAGGTCAATTCACCACCCCCACCCCATATGTTTACTACCCCTCCAGTTTTGGTGGTGTCAGCAAATTTGATCACTGTTGAATTCAAACCTTCATTTAGACCAGTGGGGGCACTATTAAATAATAATAAAGGATCCAATGCTCATATATGTGATGCCCCACTTGGAGGTCTTTAATGAGTAATCTTTGCTTTCTGCTTGTCATCCAATTTCTAATCCAGACTCTCGTAATTTCGATCTGATTGGTATTTATCCAATGTATACATTCATTGAGACTGATTCACCGTTGCCTTGCACCTTGTGCTGGTTTTCACACCCACGCAAAGTGGATGTAAAATGCACAACCATTTTCAGAGATGGTATTGTTCTACACTCACATGGCACAGGTGTAAACCATGGCAAAAGGAGAAAATGGAATTTCACCCACTAACACCAGCAGAGGACTTGACCCCCTAAGTGCAGGGCAGTGGAGACTCAGGCCTGGTATGTGGTGAGAAGCACAGTCAATAGGAAGAGTGAGGTTGGGCAATGGAAGTGTTGCAGTGGCAGCAGAGTCGAGCGATCAAGGGGCGAAGCAATGGAGGTCCAGAGAGAGCAGAGAACGGGAGCAGGCACTGTCAGATCATGATACTAGCAGTCCATGGCTCCCAGGTTCCCTGGCTCTCCAGAGCTGCATGGTAGGTGGAACTGGATGCAATTTTTCAACTGAAAATATTTTTATAAAACTTGGAGATTCAGTGACACCAAAATGTTTCAAATGTGTGTCAATTTCACCAAATTGTTCATTTTATGGAAAAAAAACTCTGGAAAAAAAATCAAAACATTGACATTTTCTAAACAAATGTTTCAAATTTTTTTATTGAAAATGACTTTTTGTTTTGAAATTTCCTTTAATTTTTTTTAAATTAAGTTAAAATGTTAAAAATGCTGAAAATGGAAAAAGAATTCAACTTTCTGATGCACTAAACATTTTGAAAAATGTTGTTTCCTATTTAAGATTAAATTAATTTTTTTTCTATTTTTTTGGAATTGCTACTGTGAGCAAACTGAAAAATCTGTTATTCACCCAGCTCTAAGGGTAGATCCATATGATGTCCTAAGGCCATAGGAAATCTCTGCACCATTCTGTTCTGTTCTGAAATCCATTTTCCACCAGGTTTGTTTCCTCTCAGTCACCTCATTAGTGCGGTTTCTTTTATTTTCAGCAACAGTATAGATGGACTCAGATGTGGAACCGGCTCAGACACCCTCCCCCTTCCCCGGCTCACAGAAGTGCCAACCCCAGACAGATAAACCAGTTCAGGGCTCTGGTCCCAGCCTGTTATCTTGTGGTAGGAATTTGAGTCAGTGCAGAAGGGCTTCAACATATCTCAGTTTAAACTTATCTGCTGAACTATTTGTAGTCCCTGAAACTTGTCTTCCTATATATGGGGGAGAGGAGGGAAGAGAAAAAGGGGAGTGGGAAATTTCCTCCTCTGCTTGACATGGGCTCAGCTGCCTAAGTGGATTCACCAGAATTACAGCATGATCCTGTTCTGGAAAAGGAAACCCTTTTATTTTAAGCCATTGTTCTGATGTGCAGGGCTTCACCATTCAATGTAATGGGATGTGTATAAACAAATACCTTATTCTGCAGAGGTTGTGTAAAATCCCCTCACCTCATGGCAGTGAGGGTAAGCGTAATAAAGGAGCTATCTGCCTGTTACAAGGATTGTAGGGAGCAGGGGCATGAAGAATACTTCCCATTTGACCAGTACTTGGAACTCTGAATCTTTTGCACCATGGTCTGTGTTTCACTACTCAACCCCTCAGCTTTGGCAGCTGTGATTCTTGGATGACCACAGATATATGGTCACTAACAAGACTCAGAGGTGCTGCTACTCACCAGGGGTCTGAAAGACCAAGAGGCACAGTTGGGGGTGGAAGGTGTTAACTAACTGTGCTTCCAATCCCTGTCCCGAGGATCTCACCTGAGGTCTGTTCCCTGCCGTGTGGAGCAATGATGGGCTGTGACCTTCAGCCCATGTTGGGCAGTGTGCAGATGGCCACTACTAAGACAAAGCTAACCACCTGGAGGTGGTGCCTGACCTCACAAGGGCCCATATTCCTAGGGGACTGTTCCTGTTCCCTTTGGCAAGTCACCATCCCTACCTACCACCTGTAAGCAAGCTGTGGATAGGCTTTTGGATAGGAAACCATCACTTAACATTAGCAATCCATTTTCACCTGGTCTTGGCGCTCCATATTTTGGAAGACGGTTATTGAGAAGAGGTCAGTGAAATGATTACCACTATGTGTGCATCTCTCTCAGTCAGAGTCTAGGCTTCAGGTTGGCATGGACAGTGCAGTTATGTCTTCAGCTGATGATCCCTTTCTGATCTGGGCAGTGGTTATGTGTCCAGGCTTATTTTATTAGCTGCTTTGCTGACTTTATGATGGTCTTAGGGAGGTGAAAGCACTGTGAGCCTCTTGAGTTGTTGGGTGGCTGTGTCTGATCACTTCACTGAGGAGGGATGCTCACCCTTAGTCTTAGTGGTTCAGACTCCAGACGTCTTATTGGATCCACCACTGCTCCTGAACTCCCAGCTTGTAATGATGGCCCGAAGTGTCTTTTTCACCATCACTTGGTGTAGGTGTTGCTAGGGTTCTTCATGCCTTTGTCACCTCCAGGCTGTGGTACTATAACACACTCTAATTAGGACCACCCTTAAAGACTACTCAGAAGCTTCCCCCAGTGCAGAATACCGCCACCCACCCCACAGTGACTACTGATGTCAGCTCATCATAGCACAGCTCTGTGCTTTGCAATGGCTTTCCGTTCTCTTCCACGTGCAACTCAAGCTACTGGAGACCCAACTCCTTCAGAACAATTTCTGTTCCTATGCTCCATGGTGGTATTCATGATTGGGCAAGGTTTTCCTGCTGCCTAGTCCCCAGGATTGAAATCCTAGTGCAGCACTCAGCTTTGGTGATTTTCAGGGCATTATTGCCAAGTGAATTGAATTAATTTAGCAAGTCCCTGAGTAGGACATGTTTCAAAGGGGGGATGTGGTTAGCTGGTGGCTGAACGGCAGCCTAGTGGAGATGGGTGTGATTAAATTGACTTGTTGCCAATTACTGGCAGTATTCCATAGTCTATTTTTAACTATGTAATGTGCTCAAGTCTTAAGATGATGGGAACAATAATCATCTTAAAATAAAATACAGACATAAACCTCTGATTCTGTCTTCTTGCAGTGGATGGTTCCTTGGCTCCAGGGCCCAGCTGAAAGCAATCCCACTGCAAAAAGAAAATAGGAATCCCAATCAAGGGCCCATGTTGTTTCATCAGGGCTAAAAAGGTTGTGGAAGGGGAAACCTATAGGGAGATAATAAGGAGGTATAGGAACAAAGTCAAAGAGAGACTAGGGTCCAGACTGAGGTACTGTTGAGCAGAGGACATAAAAGTGAACATACTGAAAGTATGGGGATGATGGGGGAGGAGAGGCTGCAGCTCAACAGGGAAGGAGAGCATATAACAGATGGCAAAGAGAAAATTGACATGCTGACAGCTACTGTGCTTTAGCCTCCATTAAACCCGATAATAGTAATGGGAGAAAAAGAAACACCATCTACTCAGCTGATGTAATCGGCACAGCTCCACGCACGTTGAAGGAATTACACAGATTTACATCAGCTCAGGATCTGGCCCTTAATGTACAAGAAAGGGGAGCATTCACTAGGCAGGATCTGGGAAGAGCAGATTAAAGATAACTGGTTAAGTTGAGTCTATTGAAAAGAGCAAGGCTTGGGCATATTCACCCTAAAGGTTTAACCTGAGGAACTAGAGGAAGATGTGTCAGACATTATTTCTGAGAACTCATGGAGGACATGAGAGGAGACAGCAAACATAGCACCTATATTTAGGAAAGAGGGCACAGAGACTCAGAGAATTCTGAGATGTCTAGTTGGCAGCCGGTAACAAGTGGAGTGCCCCAAGGGTTGGTCCTGGGGCCAGTTTTGTTCAATGTCTTCATTAATGATTTGGAGGATGGGGTGAATTGGACCCTCAGCAAGTTTGTGGATGACCCTAAGCTGAGGTCAGTGGTAGATACGCTGGAGGGCAGGGATAGGATGCAGAGTGACCTAGACAAATTGGAGGATTGGGCCAAAAAATCTGATGAGGCTCAACAAGGATGAGTGCAGAGTCCTGCACTTAGGCTGGAAGAATCCCATGCACAGCTACAGACTGGGGACCAACTGGTTAGGCAGCAGTTCTGCAGAAAAAGACCTGGGGGTTACAGTGAACAAGAAGCTGGATATGAGTCAGCAGTGGGCCCTTATTGCTAAGAAGGCTAATGGCATATTGGGCTGCATTAGTAGGAGCATTGCCAGCAGATCAAGGAAGTGATTGTTCCCCTCTATTCAGGACTGGTGAAGCCACATTTGGAGTATTGTGTCCAGTTTTGGGCTCCCCACTACAGAAAGGATGTGGAAAAATTGAAGAGAGTCCAGCAGAAGGCAACAAAAATGATTAGGGGGCTGGAGCACATGACTTATGAGGAGAGGCTGAGGGAATTGGGCTTGTTTAGTCTGGAGAAGAGAAGAGTGAGGGAGGCTTTGATAGAGGCCTTTAACTACCTGAAAGGGGGTTCCAGGAAGAATGGAGCTAGGTTTTTCTCAGTGGTGGCAGATGACAGAACAAGGAGCGATAGTCTCAAGTTGCAGTGGGGGAGGTCTAGGTTGGCTATCAGGAAAAACTTTTTGATTAGGAGGGTGGTGAAACACTGGAATGGGTTACCTAGGGAGGTGGTGGAATCTCCATGCTTAGAGGTTTTTAAGGCCCGGCTTGGATGATTTATTTGGGGTTGGTCCTGTTTTGAGCAGGGGATTGGACTATATGATCTCCTGAGGTCCCTTCCAACCCTAATCTTCTGTGATTCTATGAATTACAGAGCAGTATGTTTAGCTTCAATGAAGTTACCGAGGCAGTCAGTTTGAAAGCACCAGCTTAAAATAAGGTGATAAATAATAAATAACATAGATTAATCAAAACCAAAGATATCAGACAGCCATCCTTGGTGTGATAAGATAATAGGCTTAGTGGGTGAAGGAAATGCAGTGCACACAGTACATGTTGACTTTAGTAAGATATTTGATATGGTTCCACATGACCTTCCCATATGACAATGACAGAAATGTGGATTAGGTGGAACTGCTGTACGATGCTACACAATTGACTAAGAATAGAATAGAGAGAATAGTTATTAATGGTTCATGATGTCTCTTTGGGAGGAAGATTTGACTGGAGTTCTGCCGGTGTCCATTCTGGGTCCAATAGTACTACTTCTGTGTTGTCTTCCTTATGGTCAACAAACACTAATCTATGTCAATCAAATGCGCACTCCACCTTCATGTTATATGACTGCAGAAGGGAGGATAATTTAGAACAAACAGAACTTTAAGTCAACACTTCCTCTCGTCTCCCAGCGCACGTTGTCCTATGTGGAGCTGTCTATTCTGGAGTGAGAGGTATATTTACAACTCAGATAGACATATCCACGCTAGCTCTTATCAAGCTAGTGAACTAAAATAGCAGTTTAGCCATGGTTGTGCAGGCAGCAGGACAGGTTAGCCATCCTTAGTAAGTACCAAGGGTTTCAGAAGGGATCGTAATTGGGGTGGCTAGCTCCTCATGCTTTTGTATGCATGGATTAGGTGATGGTTGCATGCCAATACCTAGGACTGAGGAAGGACCTTTTTTGTCCCAAGAGTTATGCCATTAATTTAAAGAAAATAATATATTCATTATTTATAAACTTATTGTTTGCAATTCCAATGCTAGTTGCGGGCTGATAAGCTGGCTTTGACTAGGGAAATGCATTGGAGTCCAATGGAACTTATTTAAGATCTTATTTTGAAAGGACTTGAATATAAAGAACATGAAGTTTCCATAACCTCTGATGACTGACTGACTGACTGAGTTATCTGCAACATCAGTTATGGAAAAATGACCTTTTGTAACAGAAATAGCTGGCAAAATAGAATTCCAGGTGACACCATATGAAAAGGCAGCATTCCACAATTATTTAAGCACATAGGAATAATTCCCATTTCTGATCTTCACAGTATACATGCCCTCTTTACAGGAGATTGATTCATAAAGCTTCTTAGGACTTGGGTCTTTTATTAAAAAAAGCTCCCACTAAGCGTGATTTGTTTGTGGCAAACAAATGAGCCTGCAGTATTAGGTATGGGAGTGAGTCAGCTGTTTTTCTGTGTTCACCTGTTTTTGTTCTTGTCTTAAGTGCTGATCCTGCCACGACTTCTGCATGTTCTTAACTTTACTACAGTAAGCTGTGCCACTCATTTCATGGTAGTGAGGATACGCATGTGTATGAGTTTTTGCAGGATCAGTGCCAAATTGCATAAGTTACTCCTTATGGAATATTTCTACAGAATGGAATAGGGACAAAAACTGCATTCTATAGACATTCACTGAAAGGTTTCTATAGAAATTGCCCTCAAAATCTATAGAATGTAGTAGAATTATATCCTTCCTATAGAATTTGTAAACTGCCTGTTTGAATGTGATAGAGAATTATATCCCAGCTATTGATACGCACAGGTTGGTTTAAAAGGTCGCCATGCTCTACTAGATTCTGTAGGACTTTTCCCTAAGACATTTTACTCCTGAATGTATAAATATTAATAATAGAAGATGAAACTCTTTTGTTTTATCACGCTCTGAGAGCCTATGCTTGAGAGAGCGGACCTGTTCCTCAGGGCTATTACCTGACCAGCTCCCATTCACTGCAGTAAGGCAGTGATTATTGGAGTTCAGGGGCAGTGTCAGACCTTCCCTGGTCAGCCTTTGCTCTAAACATACTAACACTGCAGAGGAGTTGCTTGATTCATGGAGTACCATGTTTCCAAATCTCTGGCTGCTGTGAAGGGAGGATCACCCAACAATGCCACTTTTTAAAAGTCAGGTTTTTTAATGGAGAGTGAGTGTATTGCTCATGGACAAGATGAGTAGTTAATACAAACCCAGGCTAGACACAGTGTAGAGAGGTGCTGTGTAAGCTTCCACCACACAGATTTGAAAAGAGACTCCAGCTCTGCCCTGCCAATCACTCCCTGCCCCACCACCACAATCCAGCCCCGGGTGCTCACATCATTCTAACACAATTCTGTCATGCCTCACTCCTCCTGTTTCCAGTGCTGGGCGGCCACACAGCTTTGCCAATACACCCCAGTCTTTGCATCCAGTGCCTGCCTTCTAGTACCATTCCTTGGCCCTTCATAGGGATGTGCCAACACACATTAGCCCTATAGGTAACATCCTCTGCCAGTCCACTTGTAGGTCACCCATACTCAACTCGGCCATGCATGTACAGGCAGTAAGTAACCCTGATACACCTCTGCCAGTGTGGCTCACTGCTGAGACACAGCAGCAATCCCCAAGTCCCTGCCGTGGGCTGGGTCTCCTAGGACATAGAAGTGATACACACAGGAAGAGAATGTCTCCCTCTAACATCTTCTCCTTCTTGTCTTGATGAGAGGACTGCATGGACGCTAAGATTTTGTGATGAAAGGACGACCACCTCCTTTTGTATGCATTTCTCCTGTTCCCCACGCTGGGTCAGGAGAGCATCTGCAACCCCAAAGGTCTGGAAAGAAACCAATACTTTAGCTATGGAAACCTCACCCTGAGGGGCTGGAAACACTGTTCATTGTCTGACGCTTGCACTGCACAAACATTACTGCTAGCCAACGTATTCTCTTATTTTTACACCCAGGCTGCGGAGGCAGGAAAGGGGAGAGGGAGAGTATTCAAGTGACAGGTGACAATGTCCATCACACTGCCCAGTGATGAAGCACAGAGGATAAAAATAGAGCAAGTGACCTCATGGCTTTCGGCAGCGATGCCTAAGAGACAAAAGAGAGGCTTTAAAAGGCTTGTGGAGCTGATAGCAAAGGGCTTGGACGCTTTAGTTTTGGTTCTGCTCCAGCAGGGAGCCACTCTGCCTCTCTGGCTATGGAGAGCTGTGAGTTAAATGGACTTTGTGACATGCCCAAGTCTCCAGGCCTGGATGCTGCGTTCAAGAGCTTGGATCAGCCCTATGCAGGTACAGACTTTCTTCTCTCCTCTGCTCTCCTAGCCCCACGTTAGTGAGTCACCGGAGGAGCGTTTCCCTCTCCCATGTGGTTCAAATTGCTGTTGGCCTTTGCAACTTGGATACTTTGACGATTGTGCTGGGAGGTAGGGGGAAGGAGTTAGACTGCAAGGGAGAAAGTGCTTCCTTCTGGTAAGCTGGGGGATGGGGAGGGAAGCCAGAGTGTCTGTAGAGGGCCAAGGCACAGAGAGTGTAGTTTGAATGGACACAAGAGGGGGTTGGACTCTCTGAATGCAAACCACTGGGGGAACTCTTTTGACTGGGTAAGAAGCTGCATCTGGATATTGTTACTGAGGCAGGCCCGAGTGCTGGGGGAATCGTACCCCAGACCCTGGCTGCCTTTAAGCCTCCCCTAGTAGAGGTTTGCCAGCCCCAGACTCCAGAGCTAAGAGCCTTCATGCTGCTGTGCTGCCACCTGGGCCGGCACAGACCCCAGCATTTGACTCTTTAGCCACGGCTTGCCAGTGCTAGAAATCTGCCCTACTCAGTGCCCACGGGGGAATGTTTCAGGCTGGCGTCACCTCTGGGGCACTGCTCTTCCTCCCAACAGGGATGGAACCAGAACTTGATCCAGGGAGGGTAAGTGAGACTAACCAGGGGGAGGGAAATCTCACTGATCTCCCTGACCCTGCGCCTGAGAAGGACTCCTTTCTGGAGAGAAAACTGAGTTGTGACTGTAGCCCTGCAGAGGCCACCTGAAGGGCAAAGCCAGGGAAGCACTGAGTCGCACTGAAAGGATGTCTTGATTCAATTCTGCTGAACGGGGCCACTCTGTCAGAGTGGAGGGAGAGGTTCCCAGCCCAGTGCATGCCAGTGCAAATGGGGTGCCCTTCTTTTTCCTTTAGCATACTGGCATTTTTGCTCATTGTTTCCAGCCCTCTGGGCACAGGGGAGAGGGCTGGCTCTTGTGTTCTGAGTGAGAAGAAGCTGGCCTTTTCCTTGTTAGATCTCAATGTAGAGATGCCTCTCTGTAGCAATGATGTTTGGTAGGAAATGGCTCTGAACTCCAGACATCCTGTGCTGAGTCTTTCCTTGTATTTATTGAAAGCTTCCTAGCACAATAACCAGAACCTGTTTTAAAAGCCTAAGGTGCAGGGAGTGTCTGATATTCCTGAATGGGGTGAGTTGGACCAGCAGGAAACAGTGATACAGGCTGCAGCTTTGTGACCTTTGCAAAGGGTTGCTTGCAGGTGGGAGTGGAGAGAGGGAAACGATGGCTTCAGGGGTGACACAGAGGACTCAATGGTATCATCATTAGGTAAGCTCTGTGCCCACTGCTGCACTCCTGTCGGGGCAAGCTTGGTCACAGCTATTCTTCCCGGCAATAAAGTGGCAGACGGTGAGATGTGGTAAGGTTGCGCACTTCACGTATTCTCCTGCACGTGCTGGGGAGAACTAGCAGCATTGCCCCACGAGATCCAGTGGGAGTCACCTTAGCAGGGCTGCGTGTTGTGTCTCTGTGCCACAGGAATGCGGGGCTCGATGGACAGGGGAAGGTGCTGTGCAGTTTATTAACGAACGGGTGGCAGCTGACTGAGGACATCATTGTTTTCTCTTCGGTGATGTGTGAAGCAGGGGGCTGAAGTGAAAGGGACACAGGGCAGACAAGAAGGAAGGAAAAGTCATTTCCCTGAGGGGAAAGGATCAGGAGCAGGAAAAAGAAATGAGACATCACCTGGGAATTATATTTTCTTTCAGGTTTCTGTTGGTTTCAGAGTCCGAGTCTTTAGTCGTGCCCATGAACTCTCTTCCCACAAGTCCCTGGGGACTCACCCCTGGGCCTGTGAGAGCCCCCCTGCCCTGCACACTGGCAGGGAACACACCGTCCCAGCCCATGGGCTGTGCTGGTCGGCAGGCTGGCAGAGGCAGTGGAAAGGTCCCGACGTGTGGTGGCTTTTCCAATGGGGAAGGCCATGGGAGAGCCTGTGGGAAAGGATCCTTTCTGGCCTGGCTGACCAGTTCTGAAGTATGGGCAATTGGGATTCCTCCTCATGTGCTGACAGACTCCATCCTGGCTAGGCACAGACATGAGGTTATAGGACAATGGGAGACATTGTTCTCAGGGCCACAGGCTCATTGCTACCCGTATGGCACGTTTCCAGGGGGCGGTGAATGTGCACACCCCGTACCACCACAGCACTCAGCACTTCCAGTTCACAAGCACCTAGGGAGGAGGGAGCGAGACACTTTCCTGCCCTTGCATAGCTGGGCAGGACCTGCTCACAACTGCGGTGGCTGCATTCTGGAGATCAGTGAGACGGTTTGCTCCCGCTCCCCCAGGAAGCAGGGCATGGAGAAAGGGGGGGCCATGTCTCTGCGCCAGCCCTCCCATCAGGGTTGTCCCAGGGTGACCACAAGCTGCTCCAGCCCAATGTGAATTGCAGAGTGTGGGGGGGTCTAGCCTCCGTGTGAAGTGTCCTGATAAGTAACAGAAATAATTCTCTGGGGACAATTATCCACAACACAAAACCCCAGGAAATCAGTCCAAGACCCTTGCTCATCTCTACTGAGAGAAAGCACCAGGTCTGAGCAGAGCACAGGGACTGAGCCACTTTTGACCCCAGCAGCAGGCTGGCTGTCCAGAAGGGACGGCCCCTGGCAGTAGGTGGGGAAGCCTGTCCCATGGTGAGAGCATGGAAAAAGAGAGGGCTGCAATTTTCATTATGTTCAAGAAGTCATTTTTTCCTGAAATTATCGTGAGTGGTGGGGTGGGATGACTCTCCTTGTATGGAGGCTAGAAACAATCAGTTGAGTTGTAAGCCCCGTCTCCTGCAGAGCCCTGAACCTGTCTTCTTTTGTCCCTGGCAGAGCTACATCGCAGCGAGAGCACGCAAGAGAAGAATGTGAAAGAAGCCAAAACCAAATGCCGGACGATTGCATCCCTGCTGACGGATGCGCCTAACCCCCACTCCAAGGGTGTGCTGATGTTCAAGAAGCGCAGGCAGAGGGCTAAGAAGTACACCCTGGTCAGCTTTGGGAGTGTTGACGAAGACCGCTGTTATGAGGAGGAGGATGGTGTCTTTCCAACCAGTGAGTCAGAGTTTGATGAGGAAGGCTTCTCAGATGCCCGAAGCTTAACCAACCACTCGGACTGGGACAACACTTACTTGGACATTGAAAAGCCCAAGCCAGAGTCTGAGCAGCAGCCGGGGCAGACACAGCAGGGTCTGTGTGAAGCCTCCGGCAAAGGAGCACGGTTATTTGAGCAGCAGAGGCAAAGGGCTGGTCAGTATACGGTGGAGAAAGCCCCGGCTCAGAAGCCAGAGAGCCATCAGCCACCGCCAGGAGCCATGCCAAAGCAGAGCATGGTGAACGGAGAAGTACCTGCTCTGCAGGAGGCCAGCATGGCTCCACTAAGTATCCATGTGGAAGCAGTGCAGGTATCCAGCAAGCTGCCATCATCTACCTCTGCTCAGTTCCAGTCTCCACCAGGCAGCATCGGAGGAGGTGCCATGCCATCTCCAGGCATAGAGGGCCTCTTCAACAGATCCGCACAGCCCTTCACTCCTGGGGTTTCTGGGCAGCGCCCCGTGACTTCCTCTGTCATCTTCAGGCCTTCAGCTCCCAAGAAAAGCAGTGGCAGTCTGGGCGGGCTGAGCACACTTGCTCCACCTTTCTCGCCAGGCACTCCAGTGCCACCTCCCACGGCATCAGCGATGCCACACCGCGGTCCAGCGAGCTCCTCAACCTCTCTGTATATTCCAGCGCCAGGCAGGCCAACAGCACCAGGGGCCCTGCAGCCAGCCGCAGGCGGAAGTGCTCCTGAGACTAAGACATCTACAAACCCAGCCATGACCTCCACGGCTTCCATATTTCTATCCACTCCCTCTAAGCCCGCGGGGGATGCAGCAGCTGCAACCCACCAGCCACGAGGGACAGCGTCTTCCTCCTTGTACATCAGCCCAGCCCCACAGAAGCCCAGTGAGGTGAGCAGCTCTCTGCTACCCAGCCAGCCGTATACTGTTGCCTCACCAGCTACTCCACGACCTGCTTCTGAACCCTTCACAGCCAGGGAGCAGAGGATTGCGGTGCCAGCCCCCCGAACTGGCATCTTGCAGGAGGCTCGCCGGCGGGGCAGCAAGAAGCCCATGTTTAGTGCCGTAGAAGAGAAGAAGAAGAATTCGCCCAACCCCGAGCTTCTGTCTCTGGTGCAGAATCTGGATGAGAAACCCAAAGGCGACCACCCAGGGGCAGGCTTCGAGTCTGGGCCGGAGGAGGACTTCCTCAGTCTAGGAGCCGAGGCCTGCAACTTCATGCAGTCCTTGGGCCGCAAGCAGAAGGCCCCTCCCCCAGTGGCTCCCAAGCCTCAGCAGCAGGGTGCCTCTGCTGGGCTACTAAATGGTGCCCACACCATGCCACAGCTGAGGGGCAAAGGGGCAGAGCTTTTCGCCAAGCGACAGAGCCGCATGGACAAGTTTGTGGTGGAAGCAGCCCCGAGGCCAGACACCAAGCCCAGGGCCCCCTCCCCCACCCCTTCTCTGCCATCATCCTGGAAGTATTCTTCCAACATCCGTGCCCCACCCCCAATTGCTTACAACCCCTTGCATTCCCCCTTTTACCCCCTGGCAGCAAGCAAGTCTCAGGCTAGCAAGGCAGAGAGCAAAGTGAAAAAGGCACCCAGCCAGAAATCAGGGATCAAGGCCATTGATTTCATGTGCCACCAACCCTACCAGCTAAAATCAGCCATGTTCTGTTTTGGGGAGTCCCCGAGCGCTGACCCCCAGAGCCCTCCATCCCAGCCCACCCAGCAGACCAGCCTATCTTTCACGCCTGCCAAGCAGGCACCTGTGAAAACAGCCAGGACCTATGAGATCCGGCGGTTCTCCACACCTGCCCCCGAGCCCACTGCAAGCAGCCTGGCACCCACAGTCCTGGCTCCCCGCTCCGCCACCACACTGGATGCGCCAGTGTGGAGGATGGAAGTGACCTCCTCCGCACCCCCCACCCCTGCCCCTTTCCAGGCCGGCCCCAGCCAGGCCCCTAAGCTGTACCAAAGCTCCCCAGAGCTCAGCCATGTGGGCCAAGGGGCTTCCCCACACCCAGCCTCCTCCTCCGGGTTCCAGGTAGCTAGACCCAGGTTCTCCGCAGCCAAAACTGGGATGCAGGCGCATGTGTGGCGGCCAGGCTCTGGGCATCAGTGAGCCAGGAGCTGCCCTGCCCCATACGTGGGCACGACTGGGTGTCTGACCCCAATAGGGCCCATGGGTGTCTTTAAGGTGAGCTCAGTACATGAGGGCGTGTGACGCAAAATGAAGAAAAGGGGGGAGAAGAGACTCCCTGCCCACTCCCACCCCACCCTCTTTGTTTTCAGCCTGGCAGTGTCGCTGTGAGATTTTACCCCTTGTGACTAGAGCAGGAGGACTCAGGAGGAAAGCAGCCTCTGTATAGTCAGAAGCCTGCTTCTGCTATACCCTCTCTGCAGTTCCTCCTGTCTCTGGGGCCAGGGGAATGGGAGGGGGAGATTTCCATGCTAATGGGTAGGTAGCACTTTTCATCCCCATTGGGCTTTAGAAACACGATGCCGTTACTCCTTTCAGTGCCCCGGTGAGGAGGTGCCATCCCATCTCCCCGACAGGGACACCAAGGCACTGTGCGCAGAAGGCCTCGCCCGGGTTTACACGGGACATGAGGGGTGGGGACATTAATAGAAGAGTCTCCCCACCCCAGTGAAGTGAGAAATGAGGCCCTTGCCTGGGTGACAATGTTCCCAGGCCTGCCTCCCAGGGGAGCAGCAGCAGACGTGGGCATCTGCTTTAAGGGGACCAGATGGCAAGTGTGACAAATCGGGGGAGAGGGAGGGGGAGGAATAGGCACCTATATAAGGCAAAGCCCCAAATACTGGGACTGTCCTTATAATTTTGAGATATTTGGTCACCCTAATCTGCTCACACCTAGGGCCCTCTGCCTACGACAGCCACAGCCATGAAGTGCGCGTACACTTCCGGCACCAGGCTGCGTTTGAGAAGCCAGCGGTGGGTGTCCGTCGTCCGTTGTCGTTCCCCCCCCCCCCCCCCCCCCCGGCCCTGGGGTTTCCCTGGAGCCCTTCACCCTGGGAGGCTGCTCCCAGCTGGCTCCAAGCAGCAGCCATCTACTCAGGGGCCATTTGGGGGGCTGAAAGGTTGTTGTGGCAAGTCTGGAGGAATGCAAGAGAGAAGGAGGTTTCCTGGGAAGCCAGAAGAGCAAAGTGAGGCCCAGCTACTGGCTGTTCAGTTCAGGGTGGCAGACGCAGTACGTGGGAGAGACACTTGTGTAGGAGAGTGCAAGGCTGGCTCATCAAGGATCCAGGGCTGACTTTGGTGCAGTCTCTGACAGGAGACGATGAGCAATGTGATATTCCCCTGAGAACTGTTTGCTCAGCTGGGGAGTTGGCCCCTCACGTGGGCTGACCCAGCCCAGCTGGAGGCAATGGGGAGAAGAGGAGCAGTGCATGGGGATTCACAGAAATCCAGTTAGAGCTTCTCTGAAGGGCTGGATAGTGACAGAACGGCCTAAAATTCCCTGGGGACCCGTGGCCATGCACCGGGCCGCACAGCTCTCTCTCCTGCTCGCACTGGGGTGGGCGGTTAGTCATTCCTTTCGGGCCTTGGTTCGTGGCAGGAGGGCCTCAGTCACCTGAGTATGGCCTCTTCCCTATACCAAGGGCATGTGAACAGGGAGCATCCCCCTCCCGCAGGCAGCCATGGGCTTGCTGCGCTCTGGCTTGCATGTTACCTGCAGTCTGTCTTCCTGCTTTTCAATCTGGCCCCCTCCCTCGTTTCAGCTGCTTCTGTAGCCTGACCCTGCAGACAGGAGAAAGTGCGCCCACTGCCGTGCTGGCTCCCCTGCACACTGCTGAAGCTAAGGGGGTGGAAGGGTCATCACCATTGCATTCACAGCCCCCCTCCCCACCACTGACCTCCAAGGAGTGAGAATCTGAGACTAGGGCCAAGTCGGCACTACAGTGCTGTAGCTATGCTGCCGTCACCTCATTGCATAGATGCAGACGTCCGCAACATTTTCCATTGCTGCAGAAGCAATACCTCTTCAAGCGACGGCCACTAGGTTGACAGAAGCATTCTTCCATCAGTCTAGCAGCCTCTATGCCAGAGGTTAGGTCAGCGTAGCTCTGGTGCTCAGGGGTCTGGATTTTTCATACCCCTGAACGCCCCAGTGACATCAACATGTGTTAAGTGTAGACCCAGCCTAAATGCTGCCCAGGCTGGGAGCTGTCACCAAGCCAGCAGACATGCTCCTTCCTTTACATTAGAGATTAGAAGAAACTGATCTCAAGCTTGGGGTCTGCAAAACTGGGTTCAGTTCAGGCACAGAAGTGAGCTCAGAGAAGAGTAGAGAACAACCCTGTCTCCATTGGCCAATCAAACTAGATCTGAAATCAGTTTGGCTGGAACAGCACTTAAGCCAAACCCAAACTCACTTCCTACAAATGGTCTCATGCCCAGTGTGGACAGGACTTATGACGTACTCCCCTCTTCAATGAGCTACATGAGCTCCTGCTTGGCATGTGGAGCTGGAGCTTTCCTTTATGTCATCCCTGATGATCTGCTAGGAAAGAGAGTGTTGAGGAGCCTTCCTGACAACAGGGGGCAGCTCTGTCCTTGGCATAGACTGAATTGAAACAAAGGAAAATAAATGTATCCTCATGCCAGCTCCATTCAGATTCTCCCCAGTCCAACTGGCCACAGTTCCACAGGCCCGGAGTCTATAGCACACATTCCAAGGGGGGTTTTAAGGCAGAAGCAACAGTACTGAAGGGAGGAGCAGCCAGGTTTCACTCCCCAGACCCACAGCCACCAGAAAGGGCTGAGGGGAATTGCCCAAAGGGCCCTTTGTTAATGAGCCAAGGTGCAGCCCAGGTGATTTGCACCAGGGTCTGAGCCTCCAGGATTAGCCTGGGCTGGGTGTGAGCAGCCACACTGCAAGGCCCTGCCTGAGTTACAGTGTCCTCACTGGTCCTGCATGCCACTGTGTGTGTCGCGAGGACTTCCAGGGCCATAGCTTGCTGTGCTGCTGTAATCAGAGCTGTTCTGTGATTCTACCCCGGAGAACCATGGAGCACTTATCTGTCCTTCTGTGCACATTGGAGGAACTGTAAAAAGGCAGTGGAGGACCATCAGCACTCAGATGATTTAGCCTGTGTCCACATTACAAAGTAGGTGGCTTACCAGCCTGAGTGAAAACCTGACCTAGGATTTAGCTCATAGACCCACAATGAGCTAATTTGTCCCGGTAAGAAGCACCATTAAACTCAGGTAATAGGGTTTTTTTGTGTGGACAGGAATAGGGTTGGGGCAACAGCTGTGTAAAAGTTCCAGTGAACTTCCGAGTGAAGACAGACCCCCAGAAAGGCGAGGGGTTATCCCAGTGCCACTGTCTGTCAGAGAATTACCCAGGGGAGACAGGGTTCTCAGGGGGGGATGGTGTCGGATGCTCAGTTGGCCCAGGAGTGTCTCAGGTAGAGACCCTGAAACTGAAACTGAGATTAATGGTGATTTAATCTGACCTAGCTGGAGAAATAATATGGTGCAATGTGCCAACGTGAGAGTAAGTGGTGCAAACAGGGAGGGTGGGGGTCATGCATTGGATTAGGGTTTTCACCCCTAATGACCTTGAGTCAAATCCGTATTTAGAACCAAAGTCAGAGGAGTCTCTTGGCTCTCAGCTTCGTCCCATCTTGTTGACATCACTTCACATCACACCATGAGCCAGCATTGTCAGGCTGCATTCAGGCAAGGACCAGAATCAGAACAGCAGGGGGTGCTGCAGGCCAAGACCCAGGGCTGTAATAGACTCATAGAATGGCAGGACTGGAAGGGATCTCAAGAGGTCATCTAGTCCAGTCCCCTGCGCTCGTAGCATAAGGCGCTCGTAGCATAAGGATTGAGGTGCATCAGCTGAGCTGTACCTGGGGCCTGGAAGAAGTCTACACAGTGCCCATCTTCACCATTGCTGGTGTCTGCCAGTCCTGCCAGCATCTAGGAAAGAGAGGCCCTGGGATGTCACAGCACAGGATGCAAGAGGTGCATTTTCAATATGAGGTGGGGTTCAGTGCAACTGAAGTAAGGCTACTCCCAGGACTGCAGCTGGGAACTCACTGCTGTTATTTCACTGCCTCACACCAAAGTAGGGACAAGCTCCGCCAACTTTCACAGGAAGCAGTGGAGGGAGGAGTGGTTCCCGGCTCCATCCCAGACATACTCTGGGGAAGTCAGTTACCCCGCTCATGCCCACTTTCCTTGCTGTCACATGGGTGGCCTTGCTGTCACATGGGTGGCTTTCTGAGGCCAGGCTGCCAGCCTCCCTGCGACAAGCTCCGCTAGGGAGACTGAGCCAACCCAGCGCTGCCTGGCCCTGGTGAAGAAGATGAGTAGTTCATTAGTTAAGGAACACCTGGGCCCTCATAACCCTTGCTCAGACCTTTGACACTTGCCTTGAGCCTACCTTCATTGTAAAATCGTACCCGCTGTTAGAGCAGCTGAGCTGAGTATTTGGGCAGAACATTGTGTGTAAAGTTCTCGCTTGCTGCCCTGCTGCTATGTCCCAGGCTGCAGAGACAGGCCCAGCCCTCACTGAACATTTGGACCCATCTGCGTGGTGTCCCTTTGATAGATGCCCATGGTTTCCCCTTCTCTCTCTAGCATGTTTGTAGGTTACAAAAAGACAGGGATTGCAAGCCAGGAAAGCTATTTAGGTTTCCAAGTGTCAGTGCCTGTGTTCGGGATAGGAGAGCCCACTATGGCACCCACCAGCAGAAGCAGACGCGGTACTAGCTCATTGGGGGCCCTAAGCAGGAATGTTTTTGGGCCTCCCTCCCAACACATAATAAAAGGGGCCCCCTTGAGTTTGCTTACTCTGCTTAGCAGAAGCTCTGAGCTAACACGCTGATTGAGATGGACTGATATGAGTCTGATATGAAGAAGCAACTGCTCCCCAGGCCCCGTGAGTCGAGAGGTCAGGAGAGCAGGAGCGAGATGAGGGAACAGCCCTGTATGTCAGTGGGAAAGTGATAATTGGCTGAGGGCAGGCTCCCAGAAGGCACAGGGGGCTCCTCCTACAGATAACCCATCCCCTGCAGCAGAGCAGATCTGTTCTCTGGTGGGATTCAGCTCCCCATCTCTCTCCAGAGCCAGGAATATTCGGGATTAGATAGCTGGAGGACATGGCCCATGGAAGAGGGGCTGGCAATGGGGTTTAGAGATGCTCTTGATGGGTAGCGATGGGGATGTTGTCAGCTGGGCACTGAAAGTAAGCAGCGTAGTCTCCCTGTCACTTCTACACACCCCTGGTTTAGGCATCACTGCACAGGTGACACGTGTAGGGACGCCCTCATTTGTTTTCCCATTTGTTCATCAGACACTAGGTACGACCTAGGATTGTTCCCGAGCTAGATTTTGCTCCCCTCCTCCTGTGGGGTCTAGCGGTTCCCCTCTGCTCCAGGGAAGAAATTTGTCAGTGCTCAAAGAGGGGGACTGACCTGAGGGGTGGTGACCCTGTAAGGAGAACCAGGTTTGGCTTCTGTATGTACGGAAATAGTTTTCTTTTGTGTTTTTGATTTACGGTCACTTTACACTTGTTTGTGCAGAGGAATAAACTTCTGATATGCACTTTACCCATTGCCTTTGTCACTTGATTTGTTCAGCTACTAGAGCTGCCAAACCACGTCCACCTTCGCTGCAGGTTCCATTTGATCTCACTATACCAAAAAACCCTACAATGAAGATGAAATTATAATTTTTACTTCCTTTGATTTACCAAAGTCAAAGAGATGCCCATTTGAGATTAGCAAGAATCAAGAAAAGAACTGGAGATGTAAATGGATGATGAGAACATCCAGAGTTATAATAGGATTTAAAACCTACATACATTTTAAAATAAGGACACAAAGATAACCTTGGTACTTCAGGGTTTAAATCACTGTCCTCCTCATCAATCCCTTCATTCGAGGATGATCTCTATCACGGATTTACATATGGGTCCTGAGATGATTTAGGAGACCAGTCCCAGAACCCCAAATCTGCCCGCAATAAGTTTAAACCAACCACTGCCTGACTGGGGTTGGGGAGAAACTTCCCTACTGGGCAGTGTCACAGGGTGGGCAGCTCCTTTAGGAGGAGTTGGAGTCAATCTCACTTGCATTTAGTTATCTGCCTCCTAGATGATGGGTTTGGGTCAGGCAGTCAGGCTTCATGTAATGGTAGCCTGGAACTGAGGCTTTCTATAAGAGGGAACCTGCTCTCTCAGAGTGGGGAGAGACACCAGAAACTAAGGCCTGGTCTACACTGACCTTAAAATTCAATGGCAGTCACGCAAGCTATGCAGAGTAGCTTGCGTGACTCCTGTCAACTTCTTAACTTCCTTTGTGTGCGGTGTCTTCACTGCGCTGCACGACTTGACGGGGTGGATTTAACAAGTCAACTTCCGGATCGATTGAGCGGGTCTTCACTGATGGCTCAATCGATCCGGATAGATCGATCTGACAGCGGCGAATTCACCACCGTCAGTGAAGATGTACCCTAAGACAAGCCTGGGAAGCCCCAGAGTGGGTCTGGCAGTGAGATCTGGGAAGTGGAGAGAGAGAGAGAAAGAGTGCACTGGGGCCTGATGCCCTGATATGAGGATAAAGAGGAGAGAGAAATCTTCAGGGAGGCATCTGCAGGGGCTTTGGGGCAGTGAGGAATAGGGAAGATGTGATCACTAGCAGCCAGAGGGAAAGGCCTGGCTGGAGTTACCTGAAGGGAGCCAAACTCTTAAGCAGGACTGCTGAGCCAGGGAAGGTGAGGCGATTCTAATTTGTTGTTAAATTGATGTTGTGTGAATGAACCAGATCTCAGGAGCGAGCACTTCAATAGTGCCAGTTACGGAGCTTTGGTTTCCTGGGCAAGGAGGGAAACTGAGGCAGAGGCACGGTCTTTTGCTGGATGAGGCTAGATGTTGTTACGGGGAAATTACTCCAGAAGTGCCCACTCTGGGACGTCATGTCTTTTCCTCTGAAGGATCTGGTGGTGGCCACAGTCAGAGAGCAGATACTGAGTCTGACCTGGCAATTCCCGTGTCCTCTGAGCTCTTGCGCCAGGTTGTGCCCCATAGTACAGTGGTGGGACACATTCTTTTCTCCTGTTTCTGATATTGAAGGTGACCTGCAAGGGAGTTTTTTAAATGGGACGTGTGTACTTCTTTGTATGGGTGCCACGTCTTTCACAAAGGCTTCCTTCATTCAAAAAGCTCACACAGGCATTGGAGTTAGATGGATATCAGCAAAACCAAACAGTCCAGATAGAAATCCCTTTCCCTTTTAATTGCTCAGCTTTCACTCTCTTGGCTCTTCTGATATCACCCTTTCGCTAATTCGTCACTCACCCTAGTCTTCTAGCTTCTAGCTAGTCACATAGCACCTGAATTTCTAATGTTAAAAGACTGATTTTTTTTAAACACACCTCTTTCAGCCTCTTCTTAAATCAATCATAAAGACGCAATTAGAATCAAATCAACTCATTTTTCTTTGCAGGTCACGTTTAAGGCAATCTTTGAGGAGGTTTACATGAGCATCTCAGTGAGTTACTTATCATCTTCCTTGTTCTATCATCCCATAGTATGGAGACGCCTAGGCAACAGAGAGCAGAGGTGAACTCTTCGGCTACATATCTGCACAGGGAAGCAGAATGCCTGCGAGTGCCCATCATTCCCCCTGTTATTAAGGGTGGCAGCCACACCTAAGAACAGTGACTTGTGATGAGTGCACAACTCTTTTGTTGCTGTTTTAATGAGCAGGGGAACTCAGCAGCAGCTATTAGGTTGAATGATGAAAGGGGTGGAATGAGATTGGGCACTGTCAAATAAAGGTGGATCTCTAATACAGCAGGGCTGGAATCAGCTTTATCTTTCTTCATTTTCCCGCCCGCTTGGGTGCATAGGGCATCCGCCAGTTTCCATCACTTATTCTGGTCTTGTGATGGTGTGTTCAGGGTTCTTTAACACAACAGGAACAGGCAAGCTCCCAAAACACGGCCTCCCTTTGCACCATAGTGCATGGACTCCCAAAATCTCTGCTTCTTGCAGGCTCTGTTGACCTGCGCTTCTCAGATGTGTTACCAGCTCCCGCTCCATTGTTGCGTCAGGGCCTGGAGTGGTCTGACCAGCACATCAAACACTTGCTCCTTAGGATTATTACTAGTGATCCTCTGGGCGCACCAAAGGCCCCAGCTGGGGCCGGGCTCCATTGGGCTGGGTGCAAAAGAGACAGACCATGCATGTGCTGGGGGACTTACAACTAACAACAAATGGACAAAGGGACTAAGACAACATACAAGAAGTGAGCCTGTTGATCAGTTAACAGTTGCAGCAGCTATTGAAGTCAAGGAAACATTTTTCTCAGCAGCAGCAAGGGCGCAGCTCTCCAACTAGAGCTGAACGCACCCCAGCATAAGCAGGTGCAGGTCTAGTCTAGTCTCATTAGTTCCTGAATCACACCCCTTGCCCTGTGCCTTTCCCTTCCCACCCTCTGGGTGTTCCCACAGGGCATGTCTTCACTGCAATGCGACAAACACAGCTGGCCTGGGCTCACAGGGCTCAGGGCAAGTAACTGCGATGCAGACGTTTGGGTTGGGCTGGACCCCAGGGTCTAGGATCCTGTGAGGGGGGAGGGTCCCAGAACATGGGCTGCAGCGCAAGCGCGAACATCTAAGCAGCAATTAAACAGCCCCTTAGCCCAGCCCCACGAGCCCGAATCAACTGGCCCGGACCAGCCGCAGACATCTCATTGCAGTGTAGACATACCCACAAGGCCCAGCCACAGTCTGGCTGCTGCTTCTCAGAGAAGGGAGAAGTGTCAACAGTGGGGAGCCTAGAGGCTGGGCTTGGGGCCCAGGTAGTTAATATATTTCTGAATAACTTGTAAGCGGGAGTATGCAGTGAGTTGGTGAGGCTTGCAGATGGCACAAGAAGCCTGAGCCTCTTGTCCTGGCACTTGCCTCACCCCTGCTGGAGGCAGAGTTCTGTGTGGGTGCTGACTGCAGGACTGAGCTGCGACTTATTCTGCTTAATAAAGCTGAGTGAGGAAGATTATGAGCAACTCCAGATGGCTCGAAACACACTGCAAGCCACTTGCTATGTTCATGGCTCTGATTAAATTCCCTGTTAATGTCTGCAACCTTCTTCAGTGAGGGTCATTCCTCTCATTACAGCACATCACGTCGGTGGGACCCAGACAAACAGACTTTACAAGACTGAGGGGGTCAGGACCAAGGTAATGAGCCTAAAGCAAAGCCAGGGGATTTCTAATGGCTAGGGAGGTATCTGAAGAGGAACCTGAACTCTAGTGTACTGTCCACAGAGGGGAATTGAACCCAGAAAGTTTTCTAAGGTGCTTAATGGGACCATATAACTAAAGCAGCCTAGATCAAAGGAAGGATTATGGAGAGTGTGGTAAGGTAACTTAAGGCAGGGAGAATATGATGCAGTAAAGTTTGGTGAACTTTTCTAGGGTATGCGATATCCACAGGCAATATTGAGCTACACTTTAAATAGCCACTAGATGTTGCCCCTGTTCTTCTCAACTGCAGCTAAAGATTTCCAATTCCCCTGGTATGGTGTTAAGTCTGGAGGGTTTAAAATCTTACGGCAGACTTACCAAATCCTCTCCTCCTAATCTTTTGCCCACTGGAGTTCACAGATCACAGATGGCCATTACTCTCAGTCACATATCGGCAGGGAGGGCTGGTCTCATCCCTCTGAGTTCTGACAACAGGTGGCTTGTTACAGCTTGAAGAGAGTCCTGGGATGCCAGCTTGCTGGGCATGTTGGCTCACTGGGCATAAAGCCTCCTGGAGAAAGCCTGAACAGCAGTTCTTTCCCCTTCATTAAGCAAAGCACTGGGGTCCAGTGGCCCTGGCTGCAGTATATTACAAATTCACGATGCATCTACAGGGGAGCAGGAGCGCTGCCTGCCTGCACTTGCAGGGTCACCTGCTGCTGGGAAATGGCCGTGACAGGTAGCGAGGTTTTGGGTTGCGAGGTCAGGGTAAAATATTTTTGAAAACAAAGTGGTCAGGAGAGCCCCAGAGGTCCATGTGGCTACTCCGGAGTCCATTCACAACACAAAGGAGGTGCTCTAACCCTGAGGCTAACGGCTCTGCTCAGACACAGCTGTGCCTGCTGACTTCCAGGGGAGCTCCCTGCACAAATTCAGCCCCACCTCTCAATCGCAGCGCAGAACCCGAGGAAGCAGAAATGCCAAGGCATGTAGATGAGCCACGCCTGGCACCTGGTGATTTCTTGTGACATTTCCCCCTTCAAGCAATGCTCACTAGCAAGCCGCAGAGGGGACAGTGATGAGACTCCTTGCCACATTACCTAGTGTCCAGGATGACTTCACTGTGGCAGTGGATGCAAAGGTGTCAACCTTTGTAAAACATTCTCAGGAGAAAGAGCGTTTTACCAACCAGTGGTACCAGTGGGTTGATGGGCCCTACGTGGATGTCCGCTCCCCCGCAAAAGAAACACTCCAAGGCGAGGAGTAAGGAGAAGGCAATGACCCAAACTGTGAATTAAACATTGGGATTGAAAAATCTGTTCTTGCATCACCTTGTTGTGTGTGTGGTGCGGGGAGTAAGAGGTGAGGGTGAGTCAAAGAAGTTGCTTTATTGTGCAAGCTGTCTGGGGAGCAGCCTTGCCTTCAGACAAGCACGCTGCTAATGTCACACTAACAGTAACATGACTAATAATTGGGCACGGCCTGCCTTGTGTCCCTCCCCATGCTTGCTGTACATAGTCTGGGTAGAAAAGGGAAATGTCCTGCCCCCAACAGTTCTCTTGAGCTCTGCATCCTCCTCTTTCTCCCTATACACACGCAGAAAGAAAATAACCTCCCCTGGACCAGCAGCTACAAGGGCCGAGCTGCACTGCACAAAGAACAGAAGGAGGGCTGCCATTTCAGCAGTTAGAGCAGTGGTTCCCAACCCATGGCCCGGGGGCCAAAAGCAGTCCACGGGGTCTTTCAAAGTGGTCTGTCACCTAAGGACCCAGGCGGAGCGCGTTGCCGCGGGGCTACAAGACGGGTGCAGGCTCGTTGCTGCACCTGAGGGGATGGAAGATCAGCGCTCCCCTCTTCCTGGCTGTAGCAGGGAGCATGGCAAAGCGCTCCGGTTGGGTCCCTAGGTGCTGGGGTCCCTTCTGGAGTCAGAGGGAGGGGAGCACTGATCTCCCATCCCCCTGGCTGCAGACGGGAGCCATTGCCAAGGGGCCCAGGTGGAGCGCACGGGGCTGCGGGACACATGCTGTATCCCTGCTGCAGCCAGGGGAATGGGAGATCAGCAGGGAGGCAGCCTCCTTGCTGAACTCCTTCCGTCTGGCTGCAGTGGGAGTGAGGGGGGGTTTTTGGCAGAGCAGCCGGGACCCACCATGCTTGAGGAGGGGCAGGACTCTATAAACCAGTGCCTTCTGGTTTGTCCTGCACTTAGCAGGCCACCCACCGTGACTTAGCTGCCAGGCCATGTGCTTCAGTGTGTAGTGATAGTCATTCACCTACACTAGTGCTTTAAAAGGAGAGAGGCTATGTTTTGCAGCCACTATCCCTCTCTTCCCACCCCCCAGCACAAATCACATCCATCCATCGGCTGACTGGCAAGGGTGGAAGGAGAAGCTGCTCTGGACTGCAGGATGTAGCTGCAGGCCTTGGGGAAGGAGAGGCAAAGCTCCCTGGGTAGGGCTGCCCAGGTCTGGGCAACTTCATTCAGCCAGGCCTGGAACAAATTCCCATCAGTGCCCTCGTTACAACAGCGCTGGCCCCTAGATCAGCAGGGTCTGGCTAGATCAGCACTGGATGGGAGCGTTCCAAGGAATACTGGGATTGAGCAATGGGCATTGGGCTCTCTGGGTCAGACCTGAGTGGCCTACGGCCGACCTGATCCCCGGTGCAGACAGCGCTGTGTGGATGGAAGAATGGGCGTGAGAAAGGGGAGCAGGGAGTTACACTGGTGTTCAGGACAGGAAAGGGAGTTTAGATGGGGAGCAGAGGTGAAAGTGGATTAACTGCAGTGACAAGAGAGTCCCTCCTGTTGTGGTGATGAGTGTCAAGCCTGAAAAGCTACAGCGGCTCACTGCAGTGTTTCTAGCAAAGACAAATGCCTAGCTGCCATGGGGCTGAGCCAGGGTGCCAGGCAAGTAAAGCTGGTGTAAACCTTTGCCCTTCCTTTGTGGCCTGCACTGAGCTGAGTTTGGCCAGCACTCAGGCTCCAGCTCCTCCTGCAGTCACTTACACTTGGGCAGAGTGGGTGTACTACGCTGTCACCAGCGTAAGCTGGGGAAGAGCTGTGATGTGATGGTGTTTTACACCCATACTGCACTGGTGTAAATGGTTTAAGAAGGTGCAGTGTGCCTGGATCCCTGTAACACTGTCCACAGGCTGTGGATATTTGGGGACTGATTCTCCACTCAGTCACACCTGAGTGATCATGGCATAGCTTCACAGAGCAACTCCCATTTCACACAGGTGTGCGTGAGAGGAGAATTCAGCCCTTACAGTCCAGGCTATATTTGGGGTGCTGAGAGAAGGAAGCAGCTTTCCTATGCGTGAGGGGAAGGGGAAGGGGAAGGGGAAGGGCAGGCCTCAGAGCCAGTCAGGGGCAGTTCTTGGGACACTGGAGGAGAATGAGAGGTGGGAAGCTGTGCAGGCCAGAAGAACGTCATGTATTCCACAGCTCCAGCGCCCTGAACAATGAAGCGATTACTGTAATTTGCTTTTTGCCACCTGCAACCAGATGGCCACCTCCAGAGCCCCTCTTGTGGCACGAGTGCTGGTACACCGTCCCTGCCTCAGGGTCTTGGCCCTCTAGCTAAGCCGTTAACAAGAAGTCCACCCTTTCCAGGGTACACAAGTCCAAAACCAAACCCAAAACACAGAGCCTTTACTCCAGTGTCAAAGTGGGCTCAGCCCCCTCCTTCCTGAGGCTCTGCTCTCTCTTCAATAACACACGCGCTTGACGATCTTCTGCCCGCCCTCTGGGCTCAGCTTTCTTCCTTTCCAGGCTCCTTTTCGCATCTCGCCTCAGCTCCTCCTATGCTCCTCTGGGTTGCTCTCTGCCCCTTCCTGAGCACCTGCTCCCAGCCTTCCTAGAGCCTTCCCCTGCTTGAGCAGGCCACACCCAGTCCTGTCTAGCTAGAGTCTATTCTCCCCTGGGAGCCCTCGAGAGCATCGCCCCTTCTCCCACACCCCTGGCCTCTCCTTTATCTAGCCCAGAGGTGGCTGAGTCACATGACTCATCTTCCCCACTGGGGGAGAAGAGCATGCTGTGTCAGCGGGAGGACTGGCACCCATTGCACAGAACCTGGCTTGCCGCACTCAGATAATGGAATCCAAATGGCCTGTGGGGTTTGTATTCTGCTCTCAGGGGGCCCAGCACCTGCACTTTGGTTAGTTGTTTGCACCCGTGTCAGCCTGGGAGTGTTGTACAGCTGTAAATGACTGTGCAAAGTTCAGGGCAAAAGAATCAGCCCAGGCTGAGGGGCTTCTCTGATGTTCCTTTCCTGTGTCTTAACGCTGCAGGAAGTAGCCCCCTGCACAGCCACCTCTCTGCTGCAGCCCCAGTTTGCTCCCCATATAGAAGGCTTGTTCTCAGTTGAATACAGCCATGTTCTTCCATGACTGGATTGCTCAGTTGTCATGACATGTCTCTCTCCAGTTCAGAGGTTCCCCATGCCTGTGGGGCCAGCACAAAGTGGCCCATGACACCCTAAAACAACTCGCCCTGCCCCTCTCCCCACATCCATGATGATGCCTCACTCCCATCCCTCCTTAGCTCCAAGCACCTGGGCCCTTATAAAACCCCAGCTTCTTCCCATTGCATCCATGTAATTCCCCCTGTGTGCAAGAGGCAGTGAGCAGTGAGGAGAGTTGCAGGTGGAGAGAGAATAGGAGGCATGATGTAGGCACAGAGGTTACTGGCCAGTCACACAGTCTTGGGAAGTAATGGGGGTCTGAGGAGAAGGGACCGAGGGAGTTGATGGGCATTGGGAAGTCAGGATTGGCTGGGCATGGGGTGAGGGGAGTCCAGAAGATACATATGCATAGTAGTGGGGTATTACATGGGCGTGAGGGGAAGGGAGGAGGTATAGGGGCGTGATACCCATGCATTGGGTGTGTAGAAAGGAGTCTCACTGCTGGCACACACCTGCATAGCAGAGGCTCTCCTCCTCGAGTGCGCCACTGACAGCTGCCCCAGTCCTACAGCCATCTGGCCAAGTCACTTTATAAATCTCTCTCTTTCCAGGTATCAATGCCCCAGACAGACAGTGTCCCACACAACACTAGTCATCAGCACAACATCTTCTGCCCCTCCAGGGCTCCTCTTCTGCCCCCCTCTTCTGTCAGGCAGTGGCCTCAGGACTTCTCCCTGGAACCTCTCACCCAAACCAGACACAACAAAAGTAACTTCTGCCTCTCCCCCAGGCTTGCACTGTTAATCTATTCTGGGTCCTCCCCAGCTGGTTTTCTGCAGAACGCCCCTAAGCTGGAGCCTCACACTCTTCTCTCAGGGTTTTAAGTCATCTTTATTTCTTGGTATCAGAAGGCTTCATGCCACTCTCCCAGGGGCTGGGAGGGGAGCCCAGGCCCAGGCCCACACCCACACCCTACACTGAGTTACAGTCCAGGGATCCTAGGATGAGCAGCCGATGTCTGCTCCATCAGCCACCTTGCTGCTGTCTCCTCGGGCCACTTCCTACCATTAGACTTTCTTCAGGCCTTTTTCCCCACCCTTTCCTAGACTCTTTAAAACAAGCAACACCTCCCATGGCTTTCCCCCAGAGATCTGGTTCTTACTCTGGTAGGAAGGTCGGGCATAGGAGCTTGTTCCAATCCTATGTCTTCCAGATATCTTCCCTCCCCTTTGAACATCCCCCTCACCTTGCCAGAACTTTCCTCTTCCCCTCAGGTCTCTCCAGTGCCAAAAGGTGACTGACAAGTTCATCTCTCTTCCTCCCTTGCAGTGCACACAGAGTCCATCTTTGTGTTTATTTATTCAGAAAAGATTTTCATTTAAACCACGATGGCCAGTTAGTACTCTAAGCAAAAATCACTTCTTTTTTCCTATCCAGGCCCTGAAGTATGTCATTATCCTCAACTCTAGGGCACAGTTCAAAACATCTTCTTCCTCTTTTTTCATTCATCCAAATATTTTATTATTCCTCTTTTCAATTTTTCTATACTAGGCTTTTGAATTCCTGTTTACTCAAGGGTATTTCTATGTCAGTCTTGCCATTTCTTACAGTGCTTTTAGCTGCTTTGTCCCTGTTATCCCAATATATGCTGGGATTCAGGCTAATGCTACCTGAATCCCCATTTGTTATTAGAAATATAATTTCATTGATTCTACATACAGAGACATCCTTTTTTATTGTCTTGTGGGAAATAAAAAAGCCAGGAAAGAAAATCCAAGATCCACTTTAAGATAGACACACTATGATTAGTTTAATAGGCTATGTAAATAATTTTAAATAATCATGGCATGTGGTTTGTTGCTTTTCTTTTGAAGTCCAATGGGTTGGATTAGCACAAGGAGAGAGAACAAGCTGGAGATTAAAACTTTACCATTAGGGAAGACACAGAGGACCAAGACTAGAGTGAAGAAGAAAGTTCCATGCTCCGGAGGATCGACTGAGAACAGGGTAATTGATATTGAGTCCAAAACAATGACCGCTGGTGCTGGCACGCATCCCAGATCCAGTTTAATGCTAGCATTATTGCAACTAGTTTGGATGTCAAAACAGCTACAAAATCAGATATGCTTTTAAAAATACTAATTCCTAATTTTGATATACAATATGCCCACCTACTCTTTCTGTTTTTTTCTTTTTTGGATCCAGCTATATATATTTGACAAAAATGATTCCACTTTTCATCTACATAGTGGTATGCTTTATTTTTTATACCTATTGTTTCGTTTTAACCCTTAAATTTACAAAATAAATTTAAATCCACCTTTGGACCTGTGGCTTTCCAGCCATAACTAATTTTCCAATTGTTGCCAGTTTTGACTTTGTTTAACTTTTCCTGGTCCTCCACCTTCTGCTCCACATTTCCTCTCTTTATAGCATGACCCAGCTGGGCTGCAACTTTAACTAGGCCTGGCCCACCTTCCAGGTGCAACTAGGTGTATTAATTGGCCTGTCACCATCTGAGTGGGGAATTCTATACATCATAGGGTGTGAAATGAGGGGTCAAGGATGCACGGAGTGTGTGAAATGGGGGTTGATAAGAAGGCATGGAATGATGGAAATAATGCAAGGGAATGACAGAGATGTGGATCAGGCAGAGTGACACAGAGGCAGGGGAAGAAGGGCAATGACAGGTGTGGAACAATGGAAGTGACATGGACGTGGGAGAACATGTCAGGGGAGCAAGCAATGGGAGAGCTATCTGGGTGTTGGTGGCAGAGGGGGAACATGGAGTCACTTGACCACAGGGGGAAGTAATGTGTACAAAAAGCAGGGACGGCAGGGAGCAGGACAGTGACAGGGGTGTGTGTGGAATGGAATCAGGTCCCAGACAGCACCGGGTGTTGAGATATACAACAGGGGAATGGAGTGAAGTAATTGTGAGGAGGCTCACGGTAGCAGAGTGGCGGGAGTTGTGAGGGTGCAGGAGAAAGACAGTGACTGCACAGGAGGAAGGGGGATGAGAGTTCCACAGACCTGGCGTCCATTTGGTGTCTGGGCTGGGCTGGAGGGAGCAGCTGAAGGAGTGCTGAGGTGCACTCTTTTCCTTTTCCCCCCTCTGTCTTGTGCTGGTGCTATCTGAAACCCCTTCGCTTGGTGCCATCTCCTATTAATAACCCCAGGATGCCTGCATGAGCAGCCTCCAGGAGTCAAATTCACAGCACTCTGCATCAGCACTTTGTGCTGTGCAGGTCCTGGCTGAGAACGGGTGCCCTGGCTCAGCAAGAACTGACAGCGGAGGAGGGACACGGAGAAAGCAGCCCACCATCTCCCTGCTGTGGGGCCGGGGCAGAAGGGTGTGTCTATCTGCCTGAGCCTGGAACGGTGAGCCCAGGTGAGTCCCCCTTGCTGCAGAATAGCCAAACTGAGGAGTGGCAGTTCTTGCAATGGAGCTAGACATTAGGGACCAGCCTCAAACTGGAGTGAGAACCAGAAAACTAACTTTGAAAAGTTTGCAGAAGTTAACAGCAGGTTTGGTGGGAAGGAATTGGGCCGAGGATAGAGCAATCCTGAGGGAAATGTCCACTTATGGCCTTGGTCCTGTGCTGGGGGTGGCTGGGGAAAGGACAACCAAAGTTCTGCCAGCTTCCTTCTTTGTCTGGGATCAGTGAATACTGCCTGGTCTTGGCATACCCTGAGATCACCGAACACTGCATGGTCCTTGTCCAGCCTGGACTCGTGCACAGCCGCAGGCAGTCACTTCTCCCCAGCTGGGATCAGAGAGCTGGTTCCCCTAGCCCTCACTCTGTCTGGGATCAGTGAAAGATTACAGACCAGCGCAGACTTCCTTCTCTCCCTTTCTGGGATCAGTGAGTCATAGGGCACAGCCTCCTAATGGGGACACTCTCCCCACGTGCTGCAGGGAGTTTACAATACAGGCAGGCAGAAGGTTTCCCTCCATTTTTTCCACACTTCTGACTTATCAACTGTACCCCCTAGAGAATCCCAGCCCCCACCATGTGTCCTGTCAAGAGATATTCTCCCTCTTGTATATAGACAAATAGATGGCCAGCTGCTCAGAGAATGCATGCAGTGTGTTTTATTGGTGCACCTGCTGACACTTGATTTGGGGATATACCACGTCTGGCACTTTTACGATGTGAACTTCATAGAGATCATACCAAGCCCAACAGAAAATAAACTGTGGAAATCAAGAAGAAAATCTGGCCCAGCAGAATGCCTGCTGAACTGATTGGACCTGAGCTGGTCTGGCTGAGCTGCTATTAGCATAGGAGTCAACTAGCTGTCTGGCCACCTCTCAAAACCCTGTTCCAAAAGGAACAAAATGGAGAAATACTGAAAAATATTTGGAAGACAAAATGTCTCGTTTGCAACCTGAGACCTTGTACAAGTTCTTAGGGCCATTTTTTTAAAGCAGCTAAATTTAGTACCTACGGTTCTGTACCCATAATTAATTAACGGTGCAAAATGGCAGGGACAAATGATGGAATTTAGCCGTCTAGCTAGCTGATTGCTGCTGAAATTTGAAGCTGAAGTCAATGAAGCTACACCAATTTACACTAGCTGATGATTTGGCCCCTAAATGTTGTTGTTTGCACAACTGTGGGTGTGAAACTGGAGGCTGGATTGTGACCCTGTTAAAACTGTGCTCCTTAACATTGATGCTGGATTGAGAGAATGTCTGATATGGATTTGCAGAATTCTGTCGCTTATTCTCTCTCAGCCTTGCAATGCAGATCTCTCAACCTACCTAGAGACAAAGGTGAGAGACAATGTGTGGAATTAAAGCCCCCAACAAAGGGATATATGCAAAGCTGAATAGATAGGATACAAATGAAGGTGATTTCAAAGGATGTGGAGGTTTTCCTTTAATCTGATGGCTACTTGCTTCCGTCATAAGAACATAAGAATGGCCCAGCTGGGTCATACCAATGCTCCATTTAACCCAGTATCTTCTCTTTGCAAGTGGCCACTGTCAGATGGTTCTGGCAATTGGAGGTTTAGGGACACCCGGAGCATGGAGTTGCATGCCTGACCATCTTGGTTAATAGCCATTGATGGACCTATTGTTCAGCCCTTCAGGAGTAAATCATCTACAGTTATAAGAATTTTTTTTCAGAACTTGCTACATGTTTGGTTTTGAGGGGCTGTTCCAATTTTGACAGGATTATCCCATGTCACACAATCCAAGCTTGTAGGACATGAAAAAGTATCCCTAAGTATCTCTTGGGCAGACAACATCATTACAGTAAGATGATATATCACAACCTAGTGATGTTTGCATAGCAGTGTTAAGTTGTGATGGGATGACATTACAACAGGACGTTTTGTCATAGCCTCATGATATGATGAGAGAGTTGCAGCATAGTGTCTATTACCACTGTGAAGTTGCATGATGATGATTTGGTGTGGCAATGTTATGTTGTAACATGGTGATTTTAACCTTGCGGGGCATTGACATGTTGTGTCATGACATCAAGCCACCACAAAGCAGACATCACCATTTCCTGATGAGAGGACTTTGTCTGGAAGGTTAAGTTTGCTGGCAGCTACTCTGTAGATGAGGGATGGGGAAGAATTCAAGTGAGAAATTAAGGGTTATGTTCCCTATCTGAAAGGCAAGGGAAGAAACTAGTTTCCATTCTCTCACTATAGTTTTCCAGTGTTTCACTCTCCCATCTCCTTGTCTCTCAAAGTTGAAGCAGAGAATCCTTTGTGGTAATGCCCCTTGCAGGAACTCCGGCTCCTATCAAGACGAAAAAGTCCACTAAACTGATTGGGAAGCTAACTCGTGAAGGTAAGATGTCTGCGTACAACTCCCAGAAATCCCTGGGTGTCTCAGTCAGTCTACACAGAAAGGGTATATTAGTGGAGCTGGGCAACACATTTTGGCTGTAACCTTGTGTCAGTGTCACCGAATTGTTAGCCTTAAAAAAAAGGGGTGGGAGGAAAAAAACACTTCATTTCAACATTTTTAAAAAATGTTTCAATTTTTTATTAAAAATGGCTTTATGTTTAGAAATCAATTTTATTTTTTTTAAAATGTAAAATGCTTTAAAAATGCTTGACATCAAAATGAAAAGTTTCATTTTGGTTCAAACAATGTTTCTTGTTGACCCAAAATGATTTCCCCCCCCAATTTTTTGGAATTGCCAGAGACCCAGACAGTTAGTTATTCACTCAGCTCTCTGTGAGAGCCCATCTTCATGACACAAGAGTGCATGAATGTGCTGAGCACGCTAGTGCTGTAACTGTTGGGGGCAGAAATAGGTCCCCCGCTCAGTGATTATCAACTCCAAACTCTTCCCACTGTTTGAGGTGGCCCATAGTTTCCAGTTCATTTACTGGCGGTCTCTGTTTGGTGCTGTGTAGGTCTGAATTAGCTCTTTGGAGAAGAAGCCACGTTGGCAGGTCATGGGAAGGGAAAGGCCCTGGAGGCATTAAATATGTTCAGAGAAATCAGGAGGAAAGTCTATAATGTACCTATCCATTCTCTTCTGACTGTAACACCCAAACACAAAGTGCAGTACACATGCCAATCAGCAGGGTCTTTCAGATAACATCACATACCACCATATGTGGTCTGCTGATGTTTCCCTCACAGGAGCTGTATAAACACACTGAGCCAAACTTTGCTCTTGGTTACACTTGTGTAAATCCACAGATTACAGTGGGGTTATTCCATATTTACACCAATATAACTGAGAGCAGAATTTGGCCCTGAACATATATGTTAGTGCTCCTGTGCCTTTAACTAGTTATGCACCTGTATGGATCTGTCTATTATTACCTTTGTCCCTAATTTATTTTCCTTCTGCATAACAGCAACCCCTTCATTGCCACTCACTAGTCAGTGGGCCAAGTTCTCCCAATGAAGTTGCACTGGGGTTGTAACTGATAGGACAATTCAGCCCTCTATGTCCTTCCCTTGCAGTGCTGGGGACACATTTCCTTCAGCAGTGTATGTTTGTATGGGAGGAGGTGATTTGTATGCAGCTGTGATACTCCTTTCCCCTCACTTTAAATGTAGTGATGAGATTTCCAGAGGTGCTGCAAAGAAGTAAAAAGCAAAATTCCCTTCCCAAATCCCCAAGAGGGGACTTGGGAATCTGCTCTGCTCAGGACCGTGGGGATAGGCCGGGGCACCTTTATGTAGGCTTTTATATTTGCCCCCAAGCCAGTAGGAATTGCCGAAACCCTGTATTCACATTAACAGGGAAACATAATTACAATATTCTATAGACAGTCTCTACCTACTGGCACTGGTGCTATGTGGAACTGGCTTGCTAAGGACAGAGTTCCTCCAGAGATTTTGCCCATGTGACTAGCTGGGCTGGGGAGGGGAACAGTCTCTGCCAACAATAAGGGCTGCTCTTTCAAACAGGTCAGAACATTTAGTATGTGGCAGAAGGGTTCGCATGGCTGCTTAGTGCATGGCAGGCTAGAGAGCTGTAGATTTACACTCACCTTGCCAGGCATTATGTCTTCCTATAGACAAGCCTTAAGACTACACAGGGCCATAAAACAAATTCCTCCCATCATGCCACACATTGTTTAAAGGAGGCTGGGCTCAAGATAACAGCCCACAGGAAGCTTTGTGGGGAGACGAGTTACCTGTCCTAAAGCAGAGGTACCTGACTCACCATTCTGCTACTCCAGTTTTGTGCCACTGTATTGCTATTGAAATGAATGGAGTTACTTCAGTTTTACACCTGTGTAAGAGTGGAGAACCAGGCCCTCATTCTGTGTTTATGACCAAGTCATAACTCTTTCAGAGTTAAAGGATATCAAAGGAAAAAAAGATAGGCTTCAGCCTTCTCTTGCTTAGAATGGATAAAGGCGGTCTGAAATTGCTCTTTGTTTTATTTTTTTTTTAACAACAAAAACCCTAACATTATTCCTGCATGTTTACTTCACTGGAAATATCAGCCTGTTTAAATTCCCTTTTTTGCTGGAGGACCAGTGGTGCTTGTGATACCATAAGAGATGGGAAATAAATGAGAGGGGAAGGAGTTTGTAATCAGAGGGATAGATTACAGTTTCAAGCTGAGCTGTATGTAGTGTGGACCTAGCATGAAGAGAAAGGAGGCTATATTCCACCTTTACAGCCCTGCCACCCACTCTCCATGCTCCAGGCGTTGTTTACAGCAGACATCTATTTAACTCAAGCTCTAACACACACTTGAGGGAGAAGCTGTCTCTGTGAAAGATTTGGTACCTATGCCACTTCAACCGAAGACTGAGAAAGTGCCCACTCTACTGCACTCTGGTCCTCCCAGGTGTCCTTTAGCAAAAACAGGGGAGGCAAAACTTGCTCTTCCTGGTGTTTCTAGGGTAAACAACAACAAGATCATAAAGAAGCAGAAAAGGGCACAAACACTTCCCCCCACCTTTATAGATTCCCTTCACATTTCCACCACAGAATTCCAGGGGATGGAAGAAAACTCTGCCCCTTCATTTCTTCCATGGCTTTGATGAGGTTTCTGGTGGCCTCACCAGATTTGTGGCCCGATGGACTGTGAGTCAGAATGATCAGAATGGTTTGACAAACTGCTAAATAGGACAGAGCATGACTCTGTCACAAGGAATCTCTGTAATTAACTTCAGGGGATTGTTTTCCATGCACACAGCCAAATTAAACCTCAGCCATTTGCATGGCTGTCTGGTAGGCCTTAATTCCCTAGTACCAGATTTTGTCCTGGCTTATTGCTTGCAGTGCTGCCAGGTGAGTGACTACCAGCTGAGTTGACCCTAGAGCAGTGGAGTATACCAAGAGACCAACAGGCCACTGGAGCAGTGTGGAACAGCAGTGGGAGGACTGCTTGTCCTGATTCATGTGTCCATGCTAACACTGCCCTGATGTAACTCCTACCCATTCAGATACACTTTGGATGGGAACTAGGGTAAATTCCATTCATGGATGTTAAGAGAACCATCAATGGGAGAAATTGTGTGTAGCAGGATAATTCTATCAGTGGAACCTTTCTAATGCAGACAAGGCCTTGCTACTCTGGAAGGCCTGGTGTTAGGGAACAAGGAGGTGCTGGCCTGGAATAGAGAGCTTTCTAAGCTGCATCTTCTGCTATCTTTTCCAGTCATGCCACAGGAAGGGTCCAAGCTGAACTTGGGGAAGAAGATCAGCATCCCCAGGGATGTGATGCTAGAAGAGCTCTCACTCCTCACCAACAAAGGATCCAAGATGTTCAAACTACGCCAGCTAAGGGTGGAGAAATTCATTTATGAGAATCACCCTGATATCTTCACTGACAGTTCTATGGTAGGTCAGAGAATGCAGCTATAAGCTGGTTCCTACACACATGGGAATGCGAGGAAAGGTTTCACAGCTCCACTCTCACCACAGCCTAGGGGGATATTCCTTAACAGGGCGGGGCTGGGGAGGCCCAAGGTTATGAATGAATATGCAGACTGAACTTCCTTCTCGCACCAGCACTGGGTTCCTTCAGGTCACCTTTGAGATCCATTGATGGAACAAGGTCAGGAAAACCCAACACTGGGAGAACACTGATGATTATATGTTGTGTTGATATACAGAGAATCATAGAATCATAGAATATTAGAGTTGGAAGGGACCTCAGGAGGTCATCTAGTCCAACCCCCTGCTCGAAGCAGGACTAACCTCAACTATATCATCCCAACCAGGGCTTTGTCAAGCCTCAGCTTGAAAACCTCTAAGGATGGAGATTCCACCACCTCCCTAGGTAACCCATTCCAGTGCTTCACCACCCTCCTAGTAAAAAACTTTTTCCTAATGTCCAACTTAGACCTCCCGCCCTGCAACTTGAGACCGTTGCTCCTTGTTCGGTCATCTGCCACCACCGAGAACAGCCTAGCCCCATCCTCCCTGGAACCCCCTTTCAGGTAGTTAAAGGCCGCTATCAAATCCCCCCTCACTCTTCTCTTTTGCAGACTAAACAAGCCCAGTTCCCTCAGCCTCTCCTCATAAGTCCTATGCTCCAGCCCCCTAATCATTTTGGTTGCCCTCCGCTGCACTCTCTCCAACTTGTCCACATCCTTTTTGTAGTGGGGGGCCCAAAACTGGACACAATATTCTAAATGCGGCCTCACCAATGCCGAATAGAGGGGAATAATCACTTCCCGTGACCTGCTGGCAATGCCCCTCCTAATGCAGCCCAATATGCCATTAGCCTTCTTGACAACCAGGGCACACTGCTGACTCATATCCAGCTTTTTATCCACCGTTACCCCCAGGTCCTTTTCTGCAGAGCTGCTGCCCAGCTCGTCGGTCCCCAGTCTATAGCTGTGCATGGGATTCTTCCTTCCTAAGTGGAGGACTCTGCACTTGTCCTTGTTGAACCTCATTAGATTTCTTTTGGCCCAATCCTCCAGTTTGTTTAGGTCACTCTGTACCCTATCCCTACCCTCCAGGGTATCTACCACTCCCCCCAGCTTAGTGTCGTCCGCAAACTTGCTGAGGGTGCAATCTACCCCATCCTCCAGATCATTAATAAAGATGTTGAACAAAACCGGCCCCAGGACAGACCCCTGGGGCACTCCGCTTGTGACCGGTTGCCAGCTAGACATGGAGCCATTGATCACTACTCGTTGAGCCCTATGCTCTAGCCAGTTCTCTATCCATTTTATAGTCCATTCATCCAACCCATACTTCTTTAACTTGCTGATAAGAATACTGTGTGAGACAGTATCAAAAGCTTTGCTAAAGTCAAGGTATATCACATCCACCGCCTTCCCTACATCCACAGAGCCAGTCACCTCATCATAGAAAGCAATCAGGTTGGTCAGGCATGACTTTCCCTTAGTGAATCCATGTTGACTGTTCCTGATCACCTTCCTCTCCTCCAAGTGCCTTAAAATGGATTCCTTAAGGACCTGCTCCATGATTTTTCCAGGGATTGAGGTGAGGCTGACAGGTCTGTAGTTCCCTGGATCCTCTTTCCTCCCTTTTTTGAAGATGGGCACTATATTTGCTTTTTTCCAGTCGTCAGGGACCTCCCCCTGTTGCCACGAGCTTTCAAAGATAATAGCCAACGGCTCTGAAATCACCTCAGCCAACTCCCTCAGCACCCTCGGGTGCATTGCATCCGGCCCCATGGACTTGTGAATGTCCAATCCTTCTAAATAGTCTTGGACCCGTTCCTTCAGCACTGTGGGATGCACAGAGCTACAAAAGTGCATGACTATTTAACAATTATTAAAACAACGACATTTCCCTTCTCACAGTGGTGGTAAATGATTCATTCAGACCTGAGTTCAGCTCCCCTAGACTCTATTCCATTTTTACTGTAGGATGTGGTGTTTTCCCATCTTCTTGGTGTAGGCCTGAGTTCAGTTTTGAGAGAAGATCCATGAACTACAGTTGAGACAGAGGCCTCCAGTGGCTGATATTGCACTTATTTTGGTTCATTTGCTGGGAACCCATTAGGAGAACTGTAAAGGAAAGAATTTTGACTTTGGCTAGTGTCCTATGCTATCCTTTATGGTGCATAAAGTTAGACGTGCATTTTTTCCTCCCCCTCCTCAAAAAATTCTACCTATTATTTAACCTTAGAGTCAGGGCTGGTCTTCCCTATTTTTGCTGGAAAACCAATTAGAGGATTGGAATGGGAGCTTTCTCAGCCCTCTTACAAATAGCATGGATATGGAACTTTTCACTGACAGAGCTTTTCTCCCAGGTGGTTGCCAGGAGGTTGAGTTAAATAAACAGAAGAGAGCTCATAAATTTAAACACCGTGACTCAACATCTCCTCTTTGGTCTGCTGTTTAAGATTCCATCTCTTGGCATGGCATCATCCTACTTATCCTCCTATCCAGGGGAATTCAAGATTTCCAATTTTTAATAAAAAAAAATCAAGCTGAAAAAAGGTTCTACAGAAGAAAAACGTTTGAGGTCTTCCTCATGATTAAAGCAGCAAATAAGGATTTCCCCCCCACTTTGCAGTTCCCTTTTAACAAATACAATTTGGGAAGCCAGATAAGCCATAAAAAAGGCTGGAAGGCTTAGAGGAGGGAAGTGCCATCAAAATAAGATGGGGAAGTACTGAGGGGTGGTCTTGTAGTGAGATCCCAGGATTGTTATTCATAGAATCATAGAAGATTAGAGTTGGGAGGGACCTCAGGAGGTCATCTAGTCCAAACCCCTGCTCAAAGCAGGACTAACCTTGGCTAAATCATCCCAGCCAGGGATTTGTCAAGCTGCAGCTTAAAAATCTCTAAAGATGGAGATTCCACCACTTCCCTAGGTAACCCATTCCAGTGCTTCACAACCCTCCTAGTGAAAAACGTTTTCCTAACATCCAACCTAGACCTCCCTCACTGCAACTTAACACCATTGCTCCTTGTTCTGTCATCCAGTACTACTGAGAACAGCCTATCTCCATCCTCCCTGGAACCCCCTTTCAGGTAGTTAAAGGCTGCTATCAAATCCCCCCTCATTCTTCTCTTTTGCAGACTAAACAAGCCTAATTCCCTCAGTCTCTCCTCACAAGTCTTGTGCTCCAGCCCCCTAATAATTTTTGTTGCCCTCCGCTGGACTCTCTCTAACTTGTCCACATCCTTCCTGGAGTGGGGGGCCAAAACTGGACACAGTGCTCCAAATGTGGTCTCACCAATGCCGAACAGAGGGGAATAATCACTTCCCTTGATTTCCTGGCAATGCTCCTACTAATGCAGCCCCTTATGCTATTAGCCTTTTTGGCAACCAGGGCACACTACTGCCTCATATCCAGCTTCTTATCCACTGTAACCCCCAGGTTCTTTTCTGCAGAACTGCTGCCTAGCTTGTCGGTCCCCAGTCTATAGCTATGCATGGGATTCTTCCATCCTAAGTGCAGGACCCTGCACTTGACCGTGTTGAACCTCATCAGATTTCTTTTGGCCCAATCCTCCAATTTGTCTAGGTCACTCTGTATCCTATCCTTACCTTCCAGGGTATCTACCACTTCCCCTAGCTTAGTGTCATCTGCAAACTTACTGAGGGTGCAATCTACCCGATTCTCAGATCATTAATAAAGATGTTGAACAAAACCAGTCCTAGGACCGACCCCTGGGGCACTCCGCTTGTTACCAGCTGCCAGCTAGACATCGAGTCATTGATCACTACTCGTTGAGCCCTATGCTCTAGCCAGTTCTCTATCCATTTTATAGTCCGTTCATCCAACCCATACTTCTTTAACTTGCTGATAAGAATACTGTGGGAAACTGTATCAAAAGCTTTGCTAAAGTCAAGGCATATCACGTCCACCGCTTTCCCCACATCCACAGAGCCAGTCACCTCTTCATAGAAGGCAATCAGGTTGGTCAGGCATGACTTGCCCTTGGTGAATCCATGGTGACTGTTCCTGATCACCTTCCTCTCTTCTAAGTCTCTTAAAATGGATTATTTGAGGCCCAACTACATGATTTTTCCAGGGATTGAGGTGAGGCTGACCAGTCTGTAGTTCCCTGGATCCTCTTTCTTCCCTTTCTTGAAGATGGGCACTATATTTGCCTTTTTCCAATCATCAGGGACCTCCCCCAATTGCCACGAGCTTTCAAAGATAATAGTCTATGGTTCTGAAATCACATCAGCAACTCCCTCAGCACCCTCGGATGCATTGCATCTGGCCCCATGGACTTGTGTATGTTCAATCTTTCTAAATAGTCCTGAACCTGTTCCTTCAGCACTGAGGGATGTTCACCTCCTCCTCATTCTGTGCTGCCCAGTGCAGTAATCTGGGAGCTGACCTTGTCTGTGAAGCCAGAGGCAAAAAAGGCTTTAGTACCTCAATGATATTCAGGATATGTGGATTGTATTTCTTGTCCTTTGTCCTCTTGGGCACGTCTCTCCATCTCTGGGTGGTGTGTTCATCTGTACAGTTATGTTGCTATCCTGACCTGCCTCCCAGGGGACTTCTGCCGTTAATGTCAGTACTTTGAAGTTCTTGGGTGGAAGGTGCTAGAGAAGTGTGCAGCATTGTTATAAATAGTCAGCAACCTATGAAAGATGTTGAGAGAAAAAGTGAAAAAGACACAGTCAAACTGTAAACAGGTTACTGCTGCTTCCAAACCCCTTCTCCACACAAGGAGCTGATGCACTACAATTCACCTAAGGTTGCAGTAGGGATTATAGACATGGGAAAAGCTCAGAGATTGCCAAAACTATTGAGGCCCAAGTTCATGTGTCAGCCTGAGAGGCTGTAGTGAGGCTCACAGAAACAACAAATCTTTTATTTGAGTTCAGAAGGTTTGTGAAGGGTTTACGGGAGAACTGACTCTGGGGGCATCCAAGTGGGGGTTGTCCAACTTGGGAAATGCAAAGTGAATTAACTGTGGTGCTTTAGGCAGCTCAAGTTGTGCACCAAGAAATTGAGGCACGGACGTAGAAGATATTTTTGGAAATTTGGGCGTCCAAGCCTGGGATTGCCAGAGATGGAGAGAATGATTCTAACCCAGAGTTGGGAGAAGTTTACATTATTTTTTATTAATTAAATACTAAGCTTCACTCCACACTGTTCTATCAATGGATCCCAACCACCTCCTGGATGGACACACCATTTTTCCCATGGTGAGAAAGGAATCTGGCCAGGATACTCATTAACCATCAGTGTCTCCTCAAAAGGGTGAAATCTTTCAGAGTGATGATGGAAGAAGCTCTGTTGTAGGGAAGGGTATTTGGGATTTTAAAAAATCCTTAGCAAGCCTGGAATTTCTGCATGGCCTTGCCATGGTGGAACTATGAGGGTAGTAAGTTGATGAAGTGTCTCCAAACAGGAGCCATTATTTCCCATTTTAAAATCTTACATGGCTCCTTTTCAGCTCTGCATTTTTCCAAACAGGAAAAAATTACAATTGTCCATTGTCTTTGGCCTGCAGGGTTCAGTCTGCCTTACTAGCCCCACTCAGGACTAGATTGACAGGATCAGGAACATAACAGTTACTGTCTGATGGCTACCCGGTGAACTATGTGAAATGAATTGGTTGTGCTCAGTCCATTGCCTTTATTATTATGTATTTATTTATTGTACTGTGGTAGCATTTAGGAGCCCCACTCAAAGACCTGGACCCTCTGTGCTAGGTGTTATACAAACACAGGACAAAAAGATAATCCATGCCCCAAGGAGTTTACAGTCTGAGTATAAGACAGAGGGAGGAGCACAAGGAAAGAATGAGACAGTATTGGCCAGAATGATAGGCAGTAGTCTCAGCACACTAGCACACTAACCCTTGTCAAGTTTTTTGTAGGCATCAGATCAAATGAGAATTTTGAGCAGGGATTTGAAGGAGGACAATGAGGTAGGTTTGCGGATGTTTACAGAGAGTGCCTCCCAAGTGTATGGGGCAGCATGGGAGAAAGCACGAAGGTGTTTGAAAATCTGGCAAGTGGACAGTGGCGGTTGGCATCATGGACTGATTGGAGGTGAGCATCAACAGCTCGATGGCAAATAAGAGATGACAGGCAGGATGGGGATGAAGGGCCTGGAAAAAGTGAAGAAAAGCAACTTATGTTTGATGCAATGTAGAAGGAGGAGACAGCAGAAGGATGCAAGAAGGGGGTGGATATGGTCAAAGTGATAGGCTAGGAAAATGATCTTAGCAGCAGCATCCTGAACGGATATGAGCACAGCAAAATGGCATTTGTCAGGGCCAGAGAGAAGGATGTTGCAATAATCAAGACATGAGATGATGAGACCCTGCGTGAGCGTTTCAGCTGCGTGGATGGATAGGAAAGGCCACATCTTAGAGATGTGATGCAGAAAGAATGGCCTGGATGTGAGGACTTCGAGAGAGATCCCAGTAGAAGATGATGCCCAGTTATGGGCTTGAGTGTCAAGCAGGATGATGGTGTTGTCCACAGAGTTCGAGAAAGGAGGTAGCGAAGTAAGCTTGAGGTCGGGGGTCGGAGTGGAGGGAGGAGATTAGGAGCTCTGTTTTAGCTATGTTGAGCTTGAACTGATAGTTAACCAAGAGATGTCAGAGAAACAGGTTGAAATTTTGGCTTGAACAGAAGGAGACAAGTCTAGAGTGAGTAAGTGTCCTCATCACAAAATCTATCACCACAGCTGACCTAATTAGCACCTCTGTTGGCAGCCTGAGCAAAGAGACCAAAGGCCGAATGGTTCCTGGAAACTGAACTAACTTTCTCCCAGAGGCGGTTTCTGTGGAGCAGTGGGGCAATATAGGGGCAGCTGCTAGTGCCATCGCTGTGCTGTGGGTTGATTCTTATCTCTAGGTCTGTCAATACAGCACCTCTCACTTGCACCAAATTAAAAAACTTTTCCTGACCCTGAGATTCCCTGTTCCTTGCCATCTCTTCCTTCCTTCATCTCCATTCCAGGAAAGGACATTGAAAGAGAACCTCTAACGAGGGGGAAATAAGGGCGAGAGCTTAGGGTTTTGTTTAGCAGAGGTGTAAAGCATTTCTACTGCTACTCTAAACTGCTCTCCTCTTACAATTCATGTTAGTGGCCCCTAGATCCTAGAATAAAACAATTATGGACATGGAGAAGCCCAAAGCTGAGTAGATGGCTGTATGTGGTAGTGTATAAAATTAGTTTGGTAAGTTCTCAGCCATCCCAGCAAGGTAGAGCTAATGCAACTCCGACTGTCTGGCAGCATTTATTTGAACCCAGTCTGTAGGGCTGCATGGGCAGCGACAAGAAATCTCAGTGAGCTGAGGGCAGGGTGGTCTCGTCAGAGCAGAGTGAGGGTCCAGCTGTGAAGCATCATGTGGGATGCAGGGACTACAGAGCTGCACCCTCCATCTGTTTTCTGTTGCTCCTCCAGAAGAGAGCAAACAGCAGTCAGTGGCAGGAAAGGAAATGCTATGGCCCCCAAAGCTGTCCTGGGCTTTGCGCTGCACACAAGACAAAGGATGGCATGGTCTTGGTCCCACAAGGATAACTATGGAAACTGTCAGATGTGATGTGGGAATGGGGGCAGGGAGGAGGGGATGGGCCGAGGGTTTCAGCAGTACAATCAAGTGGTGACTTAGTTAAAGGCACAGCTCGGTAGCTCCATGGGTCTATCAGTGTATTTAGAGGAAGGTGGATGAAGATAATTAGAGATGAGGGTACACACTGAACATTGAGACTATCTTTTATCTTGAAGGTCTGCTCTGCACTGAACATCAAACCATTTGAACCAAGGTTGGGGAATACCATCAGTGGAGATATTAAAATCTGAGACTTGACACCCCTCTATCAGAGATCCTGACTGACCTCAGTGCAGGCAGACCTCCTGGGATGAAACTGGTCCAGGGAAGTCAGCACTGCCATGACAGAGCAGGGTTGAACTAGAAGATCTGCTAGAAGTTTCTTTCACCCCAAACAAGTCTATGAACGACTATGGAGACTAATTACCCTCTTGCTCCAGGACAGGTGACAGGTGGGGTGGAAATCAGAGGCTCCCCACAGCAGCTTTGGGGTCTGTCACAGGGTGGACCTTTAAGTGAAGTGACTCCAGATTCCCCATGCCTGCACAGGTGCATCCCAGGTTGAGCTGAGTAAGATGGCACGGTGGCATCTGGGGGCTAACAAATGAGAGGAAGAGAGTGGTGAGAATGGAGGAGGGCTTTGGAGGGAGTTGCAGGAGTTCTCTGGGGAAAGCTGAAGGTGGGAGAACAATGGAGGGGTATCCTACTGACGTTCCTGGGCTGGAGAGCCAGCGTCAGCAGGCTGAAAAGGGCTGAGGCGAGGGGTAGAGCTACAGTGGAGCTGGAACGTGTCATTTCCAGCTTAAGGAGCTCTGTTCAAGCTAATGCACTAAAAATAGAGTGTAGCCACGGTGGCGCAAGTGGTGGGAGGGGCTGGCCACCTGAGTACCTGCCTATCTCAGATGGGATCATACATGCCATGGCCAGCCCCTCATGACACTGTGGCTTCACTGTTTTTAGTGCACTAACTCAGTTCTAGCTAGCATGGATATGACTCCATGAGCTGGGAATTTCAGCCCCAGCTCAAAGTTCAGACATATTCCAGGCTTCCTATTCCCTACCCACTCAGCCACGCTGCCTCCCAAGGGAAGGTGCAGTTATTTTAATAAATTTAACATGTGATACCTAAACATCTGGGACTATCACCCCACTCTCTCCTGATACAAGCACATGGCAAAACTCAGCCCTGGTTGAAGGGGGTGTAGCTCCAATGGAGGATTTGGGGACACCTCCCTACACTCATGCTCTCTCTTAGAAAAAAAAGTCTGCCCACCCGCTCACTCACTCACGGTCACTGCTCCACGTCTGCCTTTGTGAACTTTAAATCCCCATAGCCCAGAATAAAGGAACATGTCGCTGGCTGCTCCAGTAACTTCAGAAGTGTTATTAACAAAAAAGACATCAAGTGTTTGGGAAACTCTTCATCAGGGAGGTGGAAATAGAAACACATTTGGTGGTTTCAATCATTCCTTTTAGGGCACAGCAAGGAGCCAACAGGGAGCTCACAGTGTTCCTTCCCGGGCACTCCCTCTGTGACATCAGGACTTTGAGATGCTTAGATGAGTGGATCATTTTTCACCACCCGTTTCTCCAGAGGCACATATGGCAGTGCTGGAGGATTAGGAATTGATCCTGTGCAGGCACTCAGCAGCTTACAGGATTAGGCTCTTGATGGGGGAAAAAGGCTTCAAAGACATACAAGTTCTATTTTTTTACTAATCCTGAGCCCTGTGCATCTCTAGGGTCCATCTGCACAAGCAGCAATTGCTTTCTTGTTAGAATATTTTTGTAATGAATTTAGGGCTTCTGGATAGACAGCCCTGGATACTGAAGGCCTCTATCACATAGTATAGTGTTGAGCAGGCAGTTGCAGAGCAAACTTCCTTATGCCTCCCAGGGCAATAGGAGAATTCAGTCTGCGTCATCTATTCACTCCTTTGCCTCACTGCCATAACTGCCAAAAAAGGGGCTTTATTAATAGTGATCCTGGTGGTGCTTTATGTGACATGGGCACCTGTCCAGAAGGACATGGACTGAGATCACTAAACTTATTTCATGCTGGTCACTGAGGGTATGTTTACACTGTTGCCTCCTAGCCCAGGCAGACAGATGTGTGCTAGTTCCACTCCAGGTAGCATGCTAAATATAGCTGTGCAGACAATGCAGCATAGGCAGTGGCACGGGCTAGCCACTCGAGTACAGACCCAGGGGGTTGGAGTTGGGTAGAGCCCATGCTGCAATGTCCATGCTGCTATTTTACTATACTAGAGTGAGCAGAGCTAGCCCAGTTCCCAGCTGCAAAGTAGATGCACCCCAAGTGGCCTCCAGCTGGTAGCAGCTTTTGGACACCACCTACTTGGGTTACACTCAATCTGGTTAACCTATAGGTGAAAGGTTAGCCACCCAGCCCTGAGGCAGCCCACTGTTAGCCACGTTTCCCTTTAAACACCTTTATCTCTGGCATGCAACAAGCAGCAGAGACACAGCTCCCCCCACCAGCTTTGGCTAGGTACAGGCTCCTGCTTAGGACTCTCCTTCCAGGGGCTTCTGTCTGTTATAGGAAAACTTCCAGCTGAGGCTAGCTTTCTTCACTTGTCCTGCACAAGAGGGATGAATGACACCAGACCTACTAGGACACCAGGCCCACTCTGGAAAGGTTCTGCATGAGCATTTCTCTTTTATATGTGGCTTTTTCCATTTGCAGGGTTCCCTCTGGAGTATCTGGCTCACCAGCAGTTTTGTTGGTATGGAGAGAGGAGTTTTTAAGTGATTGCAGTGCCATGTGTTAGCTCTTTGAGATGACCTCCCTTCCACCCCACAAAAACACCCCTTTATTTCAGTCTGCCTTTATATAGCTGTCCAGTTCCCCATGTATATTCAAACAGACAGCCTCACCAGCCTCTGTGTACAGCCCAAGGCACAAGAGATGAAACTTCTGTGATCACAGTTCTCATCATCCCCACTGTTTTCTGACATTCAGGAGAGCCTTATCCTCCCTGTTCCTAAAATGGGAAGCCCATTCAGGTGGGGGAGGAGAGATGTTCCCAAAAGGCTGCCAGAGGCACCAGCTCTGTTAGTTTAGCTTGCTGATGGCTGGATGCCCGGACTGCAGTTAAGATGACCCACTGTGAAACCCTGGATGCTGTCACTGAGGCATGGAGTGGAGGGTTGATAATTCTACAGTGAGCCTTGTGGGATTTTCGCTTCTTCTCATCTATTTTTAGCTGACCGAACAGCTGGCCTTGGAAGCCTGTTACAGCCTGGAAAGTTTCTCTTTGCTAAACTGCACTAGGTATAAGTGACATGAAGAATCCTTAACCATTTAAAGGTCATGTGATTCAGATCTCCAATTGGCTTCCCCAGGGGAATTTATGCAGGCATAGCATGATGAAACAAAGATTCATTCATCTTAATCTGGCTTTCTCCATTATTTCTTTATCTGCCTATAACATACCCCTAAATCCAAGTGTACAGAACATATGTGATACATGAACATAGATAGTATCACATGTTTTACATGTGATACATATGTCTGTGTGCAGTCTGAATTATACAGAGGCATTTTGTTTTTAGCTCATATGAGTCAAGATATGACCCACCTACATTCAATATGTAAAATATGTCACGTACATGATACTGTCATATATGTCACTTACATTTTTGTTCCAAATAGGTATTTGCTGAAATGGCTTTGAGGAAAGATGGGGCAGTGCTGTGTCTGGCACCACGGCCTTCCCCTCCTTGGGGTCCTATCCCTCAATGGGCTGTGTGCCCTCTTACCCAACAGGAGTTCAGTGTGCTCAGCGCTTTGCAGGATCAAATCAGTATTAGGAGGAACAGACCCTACTTTTAGGTAGATATGAGACTGTGTTTGCTAGTCCTTACTAGGTAAGACAGAGGACTTGACCAGTGAGACCAGCTTTGTCTTTTAGATGGATGCAGGTTTCTTCACTATGCTGGCTGACTAGAGTTGGTTTGCTAATATCCACTAGGCTTAAATACAAGCTTTTTCATTCCCTTATTTTCCTCTTGCACCTGCAGTGGGTCTCAGGGAGGCCTTTGTGTGTTCTCACAAGCTGCCATCCCTCCAGGTTTACACAACCTTCATAGAATCACAGAAATGTAGGACTGGAAGGGACCTTGGAGACGTCGCTGCTCTACTCACTACTCGGCGACACCTCCTGGGGGCTCATCTGGGGAATTAGCTCTGCTACCTTGTTGGATGCCCCTTTCTGTGGTTACTCAGTCCATCATTCCACTCACTCACTCTGCGGCCTCTCATGTGCAGGGAGCAGCAGCACTTTCCTCTTCATAGCTTAGCCCTTCTCGCCAAGTCACATTAAAGTTCTCCTCCTCTTCTGGGGTATTGTAAGTCCTTTGAGGCAAACTGTCCCAGGCAGTCCACTCCACACTGCCTGGACTGTGCCATTCCTCCCATGGAGGGTAGGGGAACTTGGGCCCACCCTCTACACTGGGTTCCACTGAGGAACCCTCAGTCCAGCAGCTCTGGGTTTTTACTCTCCCAGCCCTCATTGCTCCTTCCCTGGATGGCTTCCTATTCTCTCTTTGCAGCTTCCTACTCTTCCCTCTTGTATCAGGGAGTGCCACTACAGGTTTCTTCCTCCAGTTGGCCAACTTCCTCTCTCTAGAGATCCTGCCCAGCTCCTCCCCGCCAGCTGGACTTCATCAGCAGTTAGGCCCTAGCATGCCCTAGATCTCCTTCAGGTGCAGCCTAAGGTTAATTGGCCTCATTTATTCCTTCACACCCCAACACAGACCTCAAGACATCATCAAATCCAGCCCCCTACACTGAGGCAGGACCAAGTAAATCTAGTTCATTCCTGACCTGTTCTTAAAAATTATGGCAATTCCACAGCCAACCTTGGAAGCCTGTTCCAGAGCTTGACTACACTGAGAGTTAGAAAGTTTTTCCTAAATATCTAACCTAAATTCCCCTTGCTGCAGATTAAGCCCATTACTTTTTGTCCTACCTTCAGTGGACCTGGAGAACACTGTCCTCTTTATAACAGCTCTTACCATATTTTAATACTATTATCAGGTCCCCCGTCAGTCTTCTTTTCTTAAAAATAAACACATCCAGTTTTTTAAACCTTCCCTCAGAGGTCAGGTTTCCTAAACCTTGTATCATTTTTGTTGCTCTCTTCTGGACTCTCTCCAATTTATCCACATCTTTCCTAAAATGTGTTGCCCAGAACTGGACACAGTACTTCATCTGAGCCCTCACAAGTGCCAAGCAGAGGAGGACAATTATCTCCCATGTCTTACATATGACACTCCTTTATTACACCCCAGAATTATATTAGCCTTTTTTGCAATTGCTTCACATTGTTGACTCATTGTTCCATTTGTGATCCACTATAACCCCAAGATCCTTTTCAGCAGTACTACCATCTAGCCAGTTATTCCTTTTTGTAGCTGTGTATTTGATTTTTCTTCCTAAATGAAGTACTTTGCATTTGTCTTTATTGAATTTCATCTTGTTTATTTCAGACCAATTCTCTATATTTTCAAGGTTATTTTGAATTCTAATCCTGTCCTCCAACCTGCTTGCAACCCCTCCCAGCTTGGTGTTATCTGCAAATTTTATAAGCATACTCTCCACTCCATTATTCAAATCATTAATGAAAATATTGAATAGTACCAGATCCAGCACTGACCCCTGTTGGACCCCACTAGATACACCTGCCCAGCTTGACAATGACCCATGAACTACTCTTTGAGTATTGTCTTTCAACCAGCATTGCACCCACCTTACAGGAATTTCATCGAGATCGCACTTCCCTAGTTTGCTTATGAAAGTGTCATATGGGACTGTCAAAACCCTTACTAATATCAAGATATGTCACACCTACTGCTCCCCCCATTCACTAGGCTGGTACCCTGTTAAACAAAAGCTCTTAGCATATAGAGCTGCATGTAAAGAAGAACGAATGCATTGCTGGACAGAGTAACAGTTTTATGTTGTCACAAATCCTGGTATCCCAGCATATTTAGCACCCCCCCAGTGGTCTCTTGACTCAGTTCTCATTTACCTTCCCTTGCCAGGCTAGCACATGCATGCCATGAAGCACTCTCTACTATTCAAGTCCTTTCCACCTCAGTTCTGACCTGTACCCCCTCCTGTTATTCCAGTTCTGCCACTATCCCAGCTCTACTGGTGCACCTCACTCCTGACCCTGCTGTTCTACTGCTGAGTACCTGCACAGATCTACTAATGTGTCTCAACCCTCACCTGCAGCACCCCTGCTCTTCCACTCCCTGCCCTCTAAAGTAGCCCTTTCAGTGCACTTCAAACAATGACCTTCAGCATCTCCTACTATTCCATATCTACTCCTAAAATGGGTACAGGAAAAGATCCATGCTAAATGCTGCAGGTGTTTTTGTAATTTGGACAGATGTCCAGAAGGAAATAGGAGGAGACACATCAAGTTCATTTTGAACTCTGTACCAGTGAAAAGTGAATGGAATATGCCCAGTAACAATAACTTCTGCCCTTTGTTCTCCCACTCCAGGATCACTTTCAGAAGTTCATCCCATCTGTTGGAGGACATTATGGAGGAGAAGCTCATGGTTACTTGCACAGCAGTGGGCGGATGGTGGGTGGAGTAACTGCAGGGCGGTACGGATCTAGTAAGCTGCACTATCCCCCTGCCCCTCCTCCTAAGCCTGGGAGCAAAGGTGGTGCTGGGGGCACTGAAGCTGATCATGCTGGGGGCTCAGCCGACAATGGGGGAGGAGTGGATGGTGGAGGAAGTGACGCTGCTGGAAAAGGCAAGTATCTCTCGACACACTAAGAGGAAGGATGGAGTAAGGATGTCAGAATTTGGCCCATTAGCATTGTTAGGGATGGGTAAATGGGTGTAGTGGAAAGAAAAAGATGTGTGACCTGAACCCTTCCAAACCCAATTCCCTCTCAAACTTTGGGAAAATTGGGGTGACTTTTGTTTCACGGTATTGCTTACCGCTGCCTGGTATTGGGAAGATGCAGAAATATCAAAATTCCATTAGAATTTATCTGTCCTGGCTAAACCAATGAAGTTGTGAAAACCCAATAAGAAACCTTGATCTCCTAAGCTTGGTACAGTATATGCTAACGTTATATATTGTCCATTATGGGATTTTATACCTTCTTCTGAAACACCCATCATTGGCAACCGTTGGAGACAGGGTGCTGGTCTAGTTGGACCATTGGTCTGATCTGGTATGTCACTTTCTATGTGCCTATATATTTGCTCTCTTTTCAGATCAAAGAAGTTTAGCTAAATGCACAGAAGTTTCAGATAAGCATCAGAACTGAACCACAAAATCTTCTGAGGGTCATTCATCACTAATTACTATTCTGCTGAGGCACTCAAAATCCATTTAATATTTTTATTGACTGCTAATGATGTATTTAATTTCTTCCATCTACTTCAGCCCTTGGTAAATTTGATCCTCCGTTTACTTTGGCCAGGAATCTCTAGAACCAAATCCCTTGTATTAAAACAACTCAGCATCCTTCCGTCATTATGATTACTTTAAGGAGGAGATATTGGATAATAATTCAATCTCTGGCTATAAAACATTGTCTTTTAGTCTGGTCCTAAGGGATATGGATGACAACTCTGCCCAGTTCCCATTAATTCTTAGATGTCTTTGAAAATTTCAGCTTTAATTAATGAGGAAGAATCCAAATTTGGAATTAGATCAGAACCAGCCTTAGCAGTTCTGGGTGGGCCTACGAAGAACAAAGTGTGCCCCACTTCATAGCTGCAAGCATATGCGATTCCTGTCTGTCATTGTCACATTACTGGGCAGGGGCTGAGGGGAACTTAGGTCATCGCTGTGGCTCTTGCTGCAGAAGTGGAGCCCTGTTACTTCTTCCTTTCATCCCTACTGTTCTGTTGACTTCTAAACTGCTTTACTGTTCCCAGACTCTTCACAAGGAAAAAGGCTAGAAATTAACTTATTTACTGGGGGAAAAAAAGGGGGGTAAATGAAATCTGAGATTCTTCTTTACGTTTATAATTCCCTCAAAAGAAGGCAAGACCACAAAGAGGTTTCTGGTGCCCTGGGGCAAAATCTGAAACAGAAGCCCCCAGCCCTTTCAAAAAATTACTACTGCAGAGAGGCCCTGGTGGGAAGAGTGAGAGAGGGGCTGGAGAGTGAGCCCACCTCACATTCAACCCACAGCGGCGTCTCCTTTCTCCTGCACCTGGCTTCCTGCTCCAGGTGTTGTGACCTGGCAGATGGGGTTGCAGCGCCGCTCATGCAAATTGGGCCTGGCTGCCACTCAGTCACAACGGAAGAGCAGTTGAGCCAAACCTGAGTGGTGCTGTGACCCCATTCACCAGGGATTGGGGGCCCTCTCAAATGGGTGGCCCAGGGCAAACTGCCTCTGTTGGCCCCCCTTTGGGAGACCCTGAAGCAGGGACGCTTGGGGCTGTGGGTTTGGGAAGGTCTAAAGGCTGGCTCTGAATGAGATAGAAAATAAGTGAGCCCAAAGAAGATGGATGTGCTGGAAAAAAAGAATTACAGATAAAAAGCTGTGCTGCTCAGCCTTTGCTGTTGACATTATAAGTACTGCTGTTTTAAGTGCAAGCTCCAGTAGACACCCTGATGATGGGAGGAATAACACAATGCACGTCAATCTGACCTAATCCAAATAAGAGGAAGGCACGGTTATAAAAATAGTACTTTGTACTTCTAAGGTACTTGTCATCTAAGAATCTTAAAGTGATCTACAAAACACTGCTTAATTAATGCTGCTGCTACGTACATGTCATTGTGCTCAACTGAGTAAACTAAGGCACGCAAGAGTTAAAGCGACTTGCCCAATGTCACCCACTAAGTTAATGGCTGAACCAGGACTAGAACCTAGAAGTTCTGACTATTAGGCCTCTGATAAGTGCTAATAAGTGCAGCTCCCTAGTCCCCAGGATGTGAATTTGCAGAGGGAGACCCCAACAGAAGTCTAGTCTATCACCTTTAGCCATTCTTAGGAGTTTAGAAAATTAATAATATATGAAGCAGACATCCCAGTGACAACGTAGCCACAAGACTGTAATTGGAATGGTCTATTCATGTCAATGGTACACCCAGATAAAAATATCAACTTATAAAAAGTACTGACCCATGCTGAGGGAGGTGGCCAAATCAGAAATATTCAATAGGTTGGCTTGGAAGTTGTTATTAAGACAACCCAGAGTTGCAACGATTCTGAAGTTCAAGGGCATTAGTGGCGAGCCACTATATATAGAGGAATTGATGCAAAGTTTGGCTCTAGGACCAAACTCCCCCACAGTTTGGTGGTGGTTAGATCCAGGGTTTGTTCAGACCTTATGTGATGCTGATGGAATTTATATACCCTGCCCCAAATCAGTAAGGAAGGGATTAATTCAGGCACTAGGTAGCATTTCAACATTTATAAAGGCTTCCTCCTCAGATAGTAAAGGGCTGGCTGATGGAAAGATAGACCTTCCTGGGAAAAGAGGCTTTGACCTGAACAGCCAGATGGGGCTTTGCAGAATCTGGTACTCTTACTGCCTGCCCAGAAAGAGGAGTCTGCAGGGACCTGGGGAAGGTTGAACCATACCACCCCTGTGATCTTACTATCGTTTATGTTTGGGCTGCACTAGGCTGTTTATTGTAAATGTCTCCCTTACCGAGATTAACGTGAAAGGGGCCTTAAAGGTGTGGGAGTGGCTGGGCAGTGGCCACCCCATGGTGGAACTTCCATATTCTGGGTGAAATCCTGGCCCCATTCCAGTCAAAGGCAAAACTCCTATTGATTTCAATGGGACCAGGGTTTCATCCTCAGTAGGAGTGATGTAGGAGAGTGTCCTGCAAAATGAACAAGGCCAGACTAGATAACCTAAGCAATCCTTCTCCCATCCTGCTATCTGAGATAATGTGAGTGAATTAAGAGTGATTCTTCCAACAGTGCAACAAACAAAATATTGTTCCCAGCATTGCCCTCATGAACAACCCTTTTATAAGCAGCTAGCTTTCACAAGTTACCCTAACATCACAAATCCACCTTCCTGAGCAACCCTGCAGTACTACACTGATATGCATAATCCATTGCATGTGAACAACTCTTCAGTAACAAAACTAAGAAGAAAAGCCAATGATACTCAGTGTGTTGCTTGGCTGGTTGTGTCTCCTGTGGCCACCTATGATTTTGATGCTCTCCTGCAGGGCTCGGGACAAGGCTGGAGTCCATCTTCCATGTCGTGTCTTCTCCAGTGGGAGCATCCCAATCCTGTTGATGGTGCAAGGCCATGCCATGGACCTGACTGCAGTAAAAGTTAACTTCCCAGCATGTGCCCCATACAAACTGTGGTCCATGGAATATGATTGTGAATGGGAAAGGAAGTGATACATGAGATAATCTCTTAAGATGTGGTCCATCCTATGAAAAAGTTTGAGAACCCCTGCCATAGATCCTTGCTCTTGATTTGCTATTCACAGGGTCAGCTGACAAACTCAGTGGCTTAAAGTTCAATGTCTGGGACATAGAAAGTACATTTGTTTTCTGCCAATCTCACTTGATCAAAATGCTTTTCTCTGTTTGTTTCTAGGTGACAAGGCAGGTGAAAAGTCAGGAGGTGGGAAAAAAGTCTCTATCTTTAAGACCTATATCTCTCCATGGGAGCGAGCCATGGGCATCAGCCCCCAGGAGAAAAGTCAATTCACCATTGACTTGTTGTCCTATGGTTCCAAAGCTGAACTCCCCCATTACAAATCTTTTAACAGGTGAGGCCCCATTCCAAAGCTTTTAAGTGGTGTAACGCAGGGTACATGAGCTATAGGACAATTCCGGATGTGGCCACTGTGCCTTACACCGTGTCAATGGTTTTTAATCATACATGCCATGTTGCAGCTCTAGAAAGGGGAGATAAGTTTTAATACTAGAGACAACAAATGGAGATTCTTCTTTAAAAGTCTACGTTCTGAGAGAAGATGTCCTTAGTTCTATTCTGCCTTCCCCAGAGTACGTACATATGGTTTAGCTGCGACTGCAGAGTTTTTAGCCGTGTCTGCATCCATGAATTTATTACAGTAACCACCTGTAAATATCTGCAAAAATGGCTCTTCAGGACTTGGGGCCTGAGTATCCACAGTACTGCAGTTGAGAATCAGGCCCTTGTTTCTCCTTCTCATGAGCAATAAAAGTACTGCAGATATTTCTAGCACAGCATCAGCTTTCCAGTGCATTTCTAGGTTCCCCTTTCATGTTCCTCGTTCCCCTTTCATGTTGCTGAAAGAGGCAGTATGTGGCAACTAACCTTCAGTCACAGAATGAGTCAGAGGCTCAATGAGGATTAGAACATAAGACTCACCTGTCTCCCAACCCTTTGTGCAAGCCTCTGCACCTCTCAGCCTCCTTTTTATAAGCTTATGGAGCCACTAACAGCTGTGGCAGAGGCTTGCCTGGTGTGTTGATAGAACAACAGAAGGAAAAGTACATAGGAAAAGAACTAGCAAGCATCTACTTGTTTAATACTTAATGTGCTGGAGAGGTATATGTATATGGTTGGATTAGTTTTTGATGTTTGGTAGATTTTGTTGGAGAGTGACTCCTGCAGCTATCTGGCTGGTGACTCTTCTCTTCTCTACTGGAGCATCCAACACTTGACTGATAAAAATTAGAAATTACAAATCTTTTTCTTTTCTAAACCACATTGTTTACAAATGTCCTGCTTGCTGATTCCATTTGTCACCCTATCCCAGGACCGCTATGCCTTATGGTGGCTATGAGAAGGCACGCAAACTGATGACCTTCCAGATGCCTGAATTTGATGCTGGCCCTTTAGTGCCAGAGCCCATCATTGTCTACAATCAAGATATCAACACTAGACCTTCCTTCAACAGGACCCCAATCCCCTGGCAGGGGTCAGGAGAACCCACTGAGTACAACATTGAGATCAAAGTGCCGATGGACGGTGAAACAGAAGAGCTATAAATCCCAATCTTTTCTTTCCTTTCTTCCTTTTCTCTCAACCCTTCACACTTGCAAGTCTATTGTGAGGAGCTGAGAAATACATCTCCAGTCCCAGGGATCCTTCCGCCTTTGTCCTTAGGACAGATGAGTTCCCAGTAGGTTCTAAGCTGATCTTTGCTGTGGTGTTCATCCATATCAGCAGCAGACAGAGGGAAAGCACTGAAAAAGAAAAAGAGTGAATGAGCAAGATATATGGCTTATCTTTTTACCCACTAAGGCAAGAAAAGACAACATTAGGAATGGCCTATGTTTAACGACATTGCATGTTGCCTGGCTGCTCCATATTGAACCTGTTCTGTCACTTGTTAACAATTGATAAAGCACCTAAAGGAAATAAAACAACTGTTTGTTTGTTTTTGTGTCAGGTCTGAAAAAAAATGGCTGCTCAGGCTGTATTGGAAATAGCCATAACTAGAGCCCTATAAATCTGCAGATATATGTGGATATCCTCATCCACAGATGCAGATATCCGCAGACCATGTTTGCAGATCATGGATGGATGCAGATCCAAATTTTATATCTAGAGCCCTGCTAAGATCCACATTATTTCTGCGGACCAGGTTTGCAGATCCGATATGGATACAAATTTTGTATCCGCACAGGGCTCTAGTCTTAACAAAATTAAAACAGTAATGGTCTGGGGGTTACCAACATACACAGATACTAAAAGAACCAATGGAGGGTGGGCTGCATGGGTGTTCATTGTACTAGCTAACCATACACAGTGGGGTTAGCCATGGAGACTTCACAAAGGCTACACCTAGTGCTGAATGTGACTGGCATGGTCTGGTTCTTGCTATCCAAGAGACTGCCTCATTCTCATCATCTACCAGCACAGCAGCTGAGGTGCTTTTGCTCATAGTCCCAGAAGCTGGAGACAGGGCAGTCTCTGTGAGTGCCCGGGGCTGTGGAACTCGTTTGTTCACCCCCCGCCCCCCTCCGGTCCACTAGAGCCTGAGAGTGTTGACCTTCAGGACTGGGTGTAAATCCCATCTGCTTTGTTTGGCAACTGTCTGAAGGGGATGGTTGTGGGGGAGGTCCTGGTATGTAATTTAGTGCTGAGTGAGTAGCTTCCAGTGCTAGATAATAAGTTCTTTGTTATTTTTAAAGACAGCACAGCACCCAAGGATTGTATGCACCATGCTTTTGTAAGTAAAAATTAAATAAATACACATCACACTAGGACCTGATAGTTTATTATTTAACTAGTGTGGAGAGCAGAGTACTTCTCAGAGCCAGTAACTATACACATACCAGTAACAATACTTAGCACAATACAGGTATTTTCCTAGCTAGTACTCAAGGCATCTCACAGGGCTAAATAAATTTACTTAGCTTCATTTTACAGTTGAGGAAGTTGAAGCAGTGAGAGGTGAAGAAACTTACCCAAAGTCATGCAATGAATCAGTGACAAAGCTGGAATTAGTAGAAAAGTTTCCTTACTGCTAATCCTATGCTTTGTCTACTGGATCACAGTCCCTCCATATGACAACCACTACTGGTTATATACCTCTGCCAATGCACCTCGGTCCACAACTATGATAATCTTGCTATGCTAGTCCTGAGACCCCACTCTGCTTTGCCACTGCACATTAGTCATGGGCCGCCACATCCCCTGCTCTTCTGTTCCTGTACAGCCACATAAATAGTATCCCTGAAGTCAGAACTGCAGTCCCTTCTGCCTTTCCAGTACTTGAGCCCTCTAAGCAAGACTGTCAAATGGGTAACTAGTACCTCTTTGTTGCTTCCTAATATAGACAAGTATCCACCAAGGATTGTAACAAGTTCACTAAACACATTTCTTTTGGTGGTTTAGGCATGATCTGAACTCAAGTTTCCACTGCTGGCTTGACTTCAGTGAGCCTAACATTCAACTAATCTCATCCCTGCAAATCCTTCAATTATGTATAATTTGCTAATTTTTAAATCTGTGTTAATCAAAATAATAAATGTCAGTTTCTTGTGAGCTATAGGGCACAAATCTCAGCGTTCACTATTATTCATTCCTTTTTATTTATTTATGTTATAGTAGCACTTGGGGGCCCCATGGGGAAAGACAGTCTGTGGTGTGGCACCAATCTGTGGACACTTTATGCATCTAACAGGAAGTAGGCTAGAGAGAAAGATGAAGACAGTTCAGGGATTATCTGAAGACACTCAATTCAGTTTCACCAGTTATTTGTTGATATAACATTTAAACAAGTATTTTACTATAACCTGAGACTCCCTGCCTCCTTCAGAATACAACCCAAAGAGCTTACTATGTAAACAGACAAGACAGGCAAAGGATATGAGGGGAAACAGGTGAAGTGACTTGCCAAGTTACACAGCAGATCAGTGACAAAACTAGGATTAGAAAACAGATATGTTGACTCCCAGTCCAGTGCCTTATCCACTAGGGTTACTAGTGGATTACTGTACCCCTTTCAAAAGTCTGATTTGTCTTGCGTACCCCAAGTTTCATCTGATTTAAAAACTACTTGCTTACAAAATCAGACATAAAAATACAAAAGTGTTACAGCGCACTATTGCTGAACAATGGCTGACTCTCTCATTATAACCATATAATTACAAAATAAATCAATTGGAATATAAATATTGTACTTACATTTCAGTGTATCGTATATATAGAACTATAAACAAGTCATTGTATGTAAGAAGTTTTAGTTTGTACTGATGTCGCTAGTGCTTTTTATGTAGCCTGTTGTAAAACTAGGCAAATATCTAGATGACTTGATGCACCCCCTCGAAGATCCCAGGGTACGTGTACTGCTGGCTGACAATCACTGCACTAGACTATGCTGCCTCCAAACCTACTCACCTTACTGCTACCCGTTGCTATATGAGTGCCACTCGGGTAGGAAAAGAGCTGGACACCAAATGAAATGAGAAGGCTGTATTTTAAAAAACCTTATTGAGGGCGCAGGAACAAACCATCCCAATGTTCAGAAAGAATAGCAAATATGGCAGGTGACCAGTTTGGCTTAACAAAGACGTCTTTGGAGAGCTTAAACACAAAAAGGAAGCTTACAAGAAGTGGAAGCTTGGTCAGATGACTAGGGAGGAGTATAAAAATATTGCTCGAGCATGCAGGAGTGAAAGCACAACTAGAGTTGCAGCTAGCAAGGGACATGAAGGGTAACAAGAAGGGTTTCTACAGGTATGTTAGCAACAAGGTCAGGGGAAGTGGGGGCCCCTTACAGAATGGGGGACGCAACCTAGTGGTAGATGATGTGGAAAAAGCTAAAGCACTCAATGCTTTTTTTGCCTCTATCTTCACGGACAAAGTCAGCTCCCAGACTACTGCACTGGGCAGCACAGAATGGGGAGGAGGTGAGCAGCCCTCAGTGCTGAAAGAACAGGTTCAGGACTATTTAGAAAGGTTGGACATGCACAAGTCCATAGGGCCGTATGCAATGCATCCGAGGGTGCTGAGGGAGTTGGCTGATGTGATTTCAGAGCCATTGACTATTATCTTTGAAAATCGTGGCAATTGGGGGAGGCCACAGAGGATTGGAAAAAGGCAAATATAGTGCCCATCTTCAAAAAATGGAAGGAGGAGGAACCGGGAAATTATAGACTGGTCAGCCTCTCCTCAGTCCCCGGAAAAAATCATGGAACAGGTCCTCAAAGAATCCACTTTGAGGCACTTGGAAAAGAGGAAGGTGATCAGGAACAGTCAGCATGGATTCATCAAGGCTAAGTCATGATTGACCAACCTGATTGACTGGCTCCATGGTTGTGGGGAAAGCAATGGACGTGATATACCTTGACTTTAGCAAAGCTTTTGATACAGTCTCCCACAGTATTCTTATCAGCAAGTAAAGAAGTATGGGTTGGATGAATGGACTATAAGATGGCTAGATCTGGATGGCTAGATCTGGATGGATCATAGGGCTCAATGGGTAGGGATCAACGGCTCGATGTTTAGTTGGCAGCCTGTAACAAGTAGAGAGCCATAGCGGTCGGTGCTGGGGCTGGTTTTGTTCAACATCTTCATTAATGATCTGGAGGATGGGGTGGATTGCACCCTCAGCAAGTTTGCACATGACACTAAGCTGCGGGGAGTAGTAGATACTCTGGAAGGTAGGGATAAGTTACAGAGTGATCTAGACAAATTGGATGATTGGGCCAAAAAAAAAAATCTGATGAGGTTCAACAAGGACAAGTGCAGAGTCCTGCACTTAGGACGGAAAAATCCCATGCACTGCTACAGATTGAGGACCAACTGGCTAGGCAGCAGTTTGGCAGAAAAGGACCTGGCAGTTACTGTGGAGAAGAAGCTGGATATGTGTCAACAGAGTGCCCTTATTGCCAAGAAGGCTAATGGCATATTGGGCTGCATAGGTAGGAGCATTGCCAGCAGATCGAGGGAAGTGATTATTCCCCTCTGTTCAGCACTGGTGAGGCCACATTTGGAGTATTGTGTCCAGTTTTGGGTCCCCCACTACAGAAAGGAGGTGGACAAATTGGAGGGAGTCCAGAGGAGGGCAACAAAAATTATTAGGGGGCTAGAGCACATGAATTGTGAGGAGAAGCTGAGGGAACTAGACTTGTTTAGTCTGCAGAAGAGAAGAATGAGGGGGGATTTGACAGCAGCCTTTAACTACTGAAAGGGGGTTCCAGAGATGATGGAGCTAGGCTGTTCTCAGTGGTACTGGATGACAGAACTAGGAGCAATGGTCTCAAGTTGCAGTGAGTTGGATATTAGGAAAACCGTTTTCACTAGGAGAGGGTGAAGCACTGGAATGGGTTACCTAGGGAGGTGGTGGAATTGCCATCTTTAAAGTTTTTAAGGTGTGGCTTGACAAAACTCTGGATGGGATGGCGTTGGTCCTGCGTTGAGCAGGGGCTTGGACTAGATGATCTCCTAAGTCCCTTCCAACCCTAATCTTCTGTGATTCTAAATGAGTGAAGAAATTTTAGATTAATTTCCGGAGCTGCCTCCTGTTCAGTGTGTGTTTGTGCTCTGACATACCACTCGCAGGTCAGGGATACCACCATTATATCTTTGCTTGCCCTTGAGCTTGGGCCTTGGATATGCTATTTTCGGCCCCTCAGCCACTAACTCCTTCTTATAAACAGTGCTTAAAAACCTTTTCATAGGGCCTAACCCAGAACCCACTGAAGTCCATGGAAAGATTCCTAGTGACTTCAGTGGGTGCTCAATCAGGTGCATGCTTATTAGTACCTATTTATTTCCTTTTACTCTTATGTTCTGCTTGTAGTCTTATGAGAATGAGTTTCATTACATTATTTAAAAAAGAAATAGTAAAATTATTGTACAGCATTTTGCACATCTTGGCAGAAGGGAGGGGCCCCTTTATAAATAGAACTAAACATCATGATCATAGTAGTCAGTATGAATGAAAAAACTCTACTGAAAAGACTGCACAACATTTACGATTATAACCCCCTACATTCATGTTAATAAATATCTGAAATATAAACGTTCCAAGCTAAAACGTAGAGTTGGTCAGCAAATGTGTTTATTCCTGTGAAAAAATGTCAACAAAAATGAAAGCTTTTGTTTTCATTGACATTTTTCTTCATAAGTTTTGGGGTCATCAAAAAAACAAACGGAAATTTTTCATTTTCTGGAGATTTAGTTTATTTCATGAAACCAACTTCTCCCTCCTTCTCCCCTCCAAAAAAAAAAAAAAAAAAAAGTAAAAAAAAAAAAGACATTTTCCATGGGAATTTCTATTATGATGAAAAAGCCATTTTTCATTGGAAAACAGTTTCCATTGAAAAATCTTAACCAGCTCTACTGAAATATCCCATGCTTGGTCTTCAGCTGGAGGTGATTTTGTTTATTTTCTGGAGGGGGGGGGGGGGGGCATTGGATTTTGTTTGGTTTTGGCTTTTTTTTTTTTTAAATTAAGCCAAATCCCTTCAGCTGCTTTGGTGTTTTGTGAAAGTAAAAGTTAAACAAAAAACAAAAACCCTCTTTTCCAAATGTAAAAAACAATTCTAATCACACTTTAGGGAACAGGGAAAATGACAGATGTTTGAATCTTTAAAGCTGGCATTGACATAGCTGTGATTAAGAAATAGTGACTATGCTTCTTTTGAAAAAAAATTGGGTTTTATGATAAAAAGGTAGAACAATTAGGGCTGTACTTAAATGAACACTGGTTAGGTTCAGGAACTTGCACGCTCCACTGGTGAAGCTGATTGAGATTATTATAAAATCCACAAGCCAAGGAGGAAGGTGAACCTGGGTACTTGTATAACAAGGAGTTTACCAGCTTGGCAAGCTGCTTTGTCTACCTGGATTTTATATCATGCCCATCACTATGGGTTCTGAATATCTCTGGATTTTTTCCTCCTCATTCTTTTCCATCTCTTTTTTCTCTAAAAATTCCCAAAACATTAAATGCAGAAAAAAGTTGCACAACTGCAAAGTTAAGGTTGTCCACTTAAAAATATGAGAACGCAAAAATTTAAGTTCTGACAGCAATGTGAACTCAGCCATATTGCACATATTACACGTACCATTTCCTACTCTTGCTTTTCTTATTCAGTATGTAGCTTCGTATGTCTGTTAACATTGGAAAATGGATTGCACAGGATGTGAGTTAATGCTGCTTTTGGAACCAACTTTTGCATTTCCTAACTTCATGTCATTTTCTCTGCACAGCTTCAGCATAACAGTAGCACAGTTCTGTCCATTTGAGAATACAGCCCTAAACTTACTTAGGTCTCTGTCACCAGTTGTTGCTATTATTATTTGTATTCTGGTAGAATCCAGAGGCCCCAGATCTGAATGGGGCTATATTGTGTTAAAGTCCTGTTGAAATATATATTCAGAAACAGTATATATATTGAGAAATGGGATTAAAGAGCAGGAACCTCATTGAAAACCAGATGTTGCCATTAAACTGAACTCCTCCCTTAACAAAAATACATATGCCTCTTTATGCCTCTCCATTTCTAAAAAGAGTTTATAAGGTGCTACTGTACAGAAGAACATGGACAGATTAGCTAAACTAGTTTGTGAGCTAAAATGCATTATGCTCTCTAGATAAATATGTCAGGGGCAGCAGAAACAAAATAGCTTGGTACTTGGATGACATGGTTTATTTTTAACCAGTCAGCATTCCACAGTCAGTGAGCAGGCCTCCCAAATGAACAAGAATTGCAATCAGACTGCAGGAGAATGAACTCTTTCCTGGAGACTGCAAGGAGCGTAAATCCACGGGGACATAAAGGAAGATGAAGAACCAAAAAAGTTATCTTCCCTTTCATCCCCTCACCACAGAAAGCATTTTAAGTTCCAGAGCATGGAAAACAGCAGACAAAATAAGAGATATTTGCTCACAAAAAAGAATACAAGTATAGCAGGAAGAACACAGTGCACTCTGGTGGGCTCTTCTCTCTGCAGTTCTCATATACTAGGAAGGCAGCAATGTCTAGTGATTAGATTACAGGGCTGGGTTTTGTTCCCAGCTCTGCAACGAGTTCACTATATGAGCTTAAGCAAGTCACTCCATGTCTCTACACCTCAGTTACCTTATCTGTATCATAGAATCATAGAGTTGGAAGGGACCTCAGGAAGTCATCTAGTCCAACCCCCTGCTCAAAGCAGGACTAACCTCAGCTAAATAATCCCAGTGAGGGTTTTGTCAAGCTGCAGCTTAAAAACCTCTTAAGATAGAGATTTCACCACCTCTCTAGGTAACCCATTCCAGTGCTTCACCACCCTCCTAGTGAAAAACTTTTTCCTAATATCCAACCTAGACCTCCCCCACTGCAATTTGAGGCCGTTGCTCCTTGTTCTGTCATCTGCCGTCACTGAGAACAGCCTAGCTCCATCCTTCCTGGAACCCCCTTTCAGGTAGTTAAAGGCTGCTATCAAATCCCCCTCATTCTTCTCTTCTGCAGACTAAACAAGCCTAGTTCCCTCAGCCTCTCCTCATAAGTCTTGTGCTTCAGCCCCCTAATCATTTTTGTTGCCCTCCGCTGGACTCTCTCCAATTTCTCCACATCCTTTTTGTAGCGGGGAGCCCAAAACTGGACACAATACTCCAAATGCGGCCTCACCAATGCCGAATAGAGGGGAATAATCACTTCCCGTGATCTGCTGGCAATGCTCCTCCTAATGCAGCCCAATATGCTATTAGCCTTCTTGACAACCAGGGCACACTGCTGACTCAGATCCAGCTTCTTATCCACTGTAACCCCCAGGTCCTTTTCTGCAGAACTGCTGCCTAGCTCATCGGTTCCCAGTCTGTAGCTGTGTATGGGATTCTTCCGTCCAAAGTGCAGGACTCTGCATTTGTCCTTGTTGAACCTCATCAGATTTCTTTTGGCCCAATCCTCCAGTTTGTTTAGGTCCTTCTGTATCCTATCCCTATCTTCCAGGGTATCTACCACTTCCCCTAGCTTAGTGTCATCTGCAAACTTGCTGAGGGTGCAATCTACCCCATCCTCCAGATCATTGATGAAGATGTTGAACAAAACCGGTCCCAGCACTGACCCCTGGGGCACTCCGCTTGTGACCGGTTGCCAGCTAGACATGGAGCCATTGATCACTACTCGTTGAGCCCTATGCTCTATCCATTTTATAGTCCATTCATCCAACCCATACTTCTTTAACTTGCGGATAAGAATACTGTGAGAGACCGTATCAAAAGCTTTGCTAAAGTCAAAGTATATCACATCCACTGCTTTCCCCACATCCACAGAGCCAGTCACCTCTTCATAGAAAGCAATCAGGTTGGTCAGGCATGACTTTCCCTTGGTGAATCCATGTTGACTGTTCCTGATCACCTTCCTTTCTTCCAAGTGCCTTAAAATGGATTCCTTGAGGATCTGCTCTATGATTTTTCCAGGGATTGAGGTGAGGCTGACCAGTCTGTAGTTCCCTGGATCCTCTTTCCTCCCTTTCTTGAAGATGGGCACTATATTTGCTTTTTTCCAGTCATCAGGGACCTCCCCCAATTGCCACGAGCTTTCAAAGATAATAGCCAATGGCTCTGAAATCACATCAGCCAACTCCCTCAGCACCCTCGGGTGCATTGCATGGGGATAACAATTTATAAACTTCTTGAAATATTCAGAAACATTACAAAAGTTCAAAGTATTATTAATATTACTACAATACCTATTTGCAGGCTAGGAAAACCTTTTGCTTCAGGTTGGGTAAATCAACTCATCGCATCCCTTTTCTTCTGCCAATACACTTTCAATTTCAGACCCTGGCAACCTAGATCTGCATGCTTCCAGTTCTAGTCTGAATCTAGTTTGCTTGTTGGAACACTTTACACAGCTATTCACCATTCTGTTTATCCAGCTTTCAGTTTTGTAAATGATTTAGTCATTAATCTAATGCATTTTAAAAGTTAGAAGTTAATTTACACCCTGTACAACTCTGTTGATTTCAGCAGGGATGTTAATCAAGGCAGAATTTGGCCCAATATGCTCAAATTTTTATAGAGAACTAAATCATTACTTCTGATCCTTGTTTTTCTCCCACCATACTGCAGTCTTAGAGGAGTTTCTTATCACAGTGAATCGTTAATAGAGGGTTTAAGAGGATTTTGTAAAATTTTATTACAGTGATTTTGCCCAATACATCTGCATGCCCTGATCTAAAGACAGGGAACTCAGTTATCTGGTGTTAAGTAGGATTGAAGCAATTAGAGATGGAAAGGACCTATTTGATTAAGTCCATCCTCTTGTAAGGGCAAGATATAGTCTCCAGATAAAGGATGTATGATATTAAACTGATACTACCATACATAGTAGCCAAAAGGCTGTGAAGTAGTTAGTGATGGGCTGACCAAAGATAAAGGGTCTGGATGGGTTTTGTGACTATCAAAATCTGTCATTCAGGACATATTTATGTTTTTGTTTATTGCCAGTGATGTTTTCCAAAATATGATCATTTTACAGTTTCCAGTCATTTACAAAACTTGTTTCTCTCATTTAAGGTTACAAAGGTGATAAAGATTCCAAACTGTACGAAAATAACAACTAGCTTGAGCTTGATGCTAGAAAGCAATAGCTCCTTTTTAATTTAAAAGAAAGAAAATAAAGTCAGAATCCAGAATAACTGGTGTATCAGATCTCAGCAATACTTTTCACAGGTTCCTTCTGTGAGATCTATGTGTTGGTGCTATTCAACACTTGTTTATTATAAGGAGAGATGGACCAGTGCTGTAAAAATCCATAAGAAGGATAACAAGATAAGAGCTTCTTATAAACTTACACTTCATACAGAGATCCTATGCTGCAAACCTTAGGATGTCCAGAGGGATTTTCACAAGGAAATTGTCAGTCCCAGGTCTTTCCTTCCCCTGGGCACTCTAACTTTAAAAACTGATTAAATATGAATACTGTTGCAGAAGTGGCCTCTGAGGTACTGATAGACACTATCAGATGGGGGAATGCATGGAAATGTCTGGAATAGGAACAAAGGTACTGCAGTCAGTAGCAAGAGATTCTGGATGGGAGTCCAGTCAACAATGATTCATCCCATAAAGGACAGGGAGCTGGACAATTAATCTCTCTCCTCTCACCTCCCTGGAGCAGTGGACTATTGCTGAGCCCGAGTTGTTTAGGGCAGGGATGCATATGCATATGACAATAGGGCCAGTTAATTCAACAGAGGGGAATCTGGCAGTTTCATTCTTAAATTGTTTCCCTGTGTCTTCTGCGCAAATTTGTCTGTCTCCTTGTCCTCTTGCTCCATATGGAGCTGAGCTTTTTTGCTCCTTTCTTACTACCCCCTACTACTGAGGAAGCTGCGCTATTTAAGAGTTAGGGAAAAAAAACTTTCCCTCACAACAGGAACTGCAGCACGGCTTTCCCTCATCACAGCAGACGGGGCTTTCAATGCCTATGAAAAGATGTCATACATCCCTTGTGGGTGAGATGGTTGGAAAATGAGAAGTATGTTTCATGAATATTTTTAAGGAACATTTTTATTTAAAAACTTTTCATGGATGTTTACCAGTTTTTCAATGAAAAACCAGAAACTTGAAATATTTTTGTCTGCACAGATTTGTCAAAAAAAAAAAAAAAAAAAAAAAAAAAAGAAAAATTTGAAAGAAATAAATTTTCCGTGAACATTTTCATTTAAAAAAGGGTATCTTTCATTGAAAAAAATGTTTTGATTGAAAAATTTGAACCAGCTCTGCTTGGGGGAATGTAAGGCTGAGCCTGTGCCAAGAAAACCCATCAAAAAAGGTCCACTGCATAAAAAAAAGTTATGGGGAAGGTTATAACTGTGGGTATGTCACAGGGTGACACTGGCCCTTTAAGAGGGAGCTGGGCCATTGCTCCTGTTAATGATCAGCTGATCCCACCCAGTTTTAAAGGAAGGTGCCTGGCCTTGGAAGACATATAATTCTCATTGCCTGCCCCATGGTAACAGGGAGCCTGGGAAACCTAAGATTGCCAGAGTCTCCTGGAAAGAGAGAGAGGAAGGAAGCGGGAAGCAGGAGCAAGAAGACTCCCCTGGGACTGGTGGTAGAAGAAACTAGACAACTAAAAGTGGAAAAATTCCTGGGAGCTGTAGCCCAGGGTGAATTGAGGAACTGTGTGTTTGTTGATCTGACATAAGTCTGGATAATAAAACTACATAAAAGAGAATGTGGTGTGTCAATGAGTCCTTAGCAAGCTGGGGGGGAGTTGTTATGGCACAACTATGGTTAAAATAAACAAGCCTTTTGAAATATTTATGGTAAAAAGATAGTGGTGTAAATCAGAAGTAGATTAAATTTTTGCTTACTAGGAACGGGCAAAACCAGAAAATGTTTCTCTTTGATGATGCTTTGATGATGCTAGTTGACTCATCAGCTGGCAGTGTGTAAAAGGTGCTGTTACCGGGCTGCCCTCTCTGGCCCGGCTGCTGGGGTCCTCCCTCGGGCTCGGGCTCTGTCTCTGGGGGAGGCCACAGTGCCTTCCTACACAATGGGGAAATAGCTCACTCTTGGTGAGCAAGCAGTCTATTGCTCAACCCTCAGGCAGGGCGAGCAAGCACGTAGTCAATTGCTCCAACCCTTAGGCAGGGGAGCAAGCAGTTTATCGCTCTGGCTCTCAGGCAGGGCGAGCAAGCACATTAGCAGTGGGTTGCTCTCTCTGGTGCGGAAGGGAGCAGGAGGCTGTCTTCTGGGTGGCTAGGGAAAAGGAGGGGGACGCCGGCCCACCCGTCTCCACTGCGTCCCAGCCCAGGGCCCTCTACACGCTGACTAGGCCTCTGACTCAGCCACAGACTCTGGCTGCCCTTGGGCTACTTCCTCCCAGTATTCCCCGGTACCTGCCTCCTCAGTGTCACTGGCGTACTCCATCCGGGGTAGGCCCGTCAGTCCCCCCTCGTCCACGGACGGCAAGCTCCTCTTCGAGGGGCAGCTCCTCTAGGTCGTTTGGTGCCGGGAGGGATCCAACTTCCGGCAGCTCCTCCAGGTCTTCTCCCAGCTCAGGGGGCCCAGCGGCCGGCAGCTCCTCCAGGTCCTGTCCGGCCTCAGGGGGTATCCTCCACCCGGGCTGCTCCAGGGCCTCTGTCCAGTCCCGGGGCTCCGGTGACTTGGTCCAGTCCCAGGGTCCGGGTACCTCGGCCCAGTCTCTCTGCCTGGGTTGCCATGTCCAGCTCCGGGAAGGCCCTACCCAGTCTCCAGGCCCAGTTGGGGCTGCGGTTGGTCGGTGGCTCTGTTCTGGCCTAGGTCTCTGCCGGCCGGCAGCACATCTGTCTCCAGCAGCAGTCTGTCTCTGACTGAGCCCTGGGGCTGTGCTTTTATACCGCCCCTTCCTGTGGGGGCTCCACCCCGCTGCCGCTGATTGGGCTGGCCGGGCGGTCCTATCGCGGCCCGGTTCCCTTTTGCCAGGCAGACCTAGCCGCCGGGCTTGATTGGGTCCATTCAGGCTGCTCGCACCCCCCCTCGGGCTCTGTCTCCGGGGGAGGCCACAGCGTCTTCTTACAGGTGCACATACTATTTTGGCACACAACTGTTCTGTTGCATTACTCTGATGATACTGAGATGTTGGGTCTCTTTTGATCTAGAATACATGTTAAGTAAAGTATGTAAAAAATGAAAAAAGCAGGGGGTGGAGGTGGGTGAGAGTGTGATTAGTATAGGGGCAGCGTTGAGGTGCTTTATGCACAATCCTACTGGGTCATTACCAGCTGTAAAAAGGGGTGCATTGAGAAATTCTTTGCCTGCACTCAAAGGCACACCACCCTGCACATAAGGGCAAATAAAGATTCTATGGACCTCCCATTTCTATTAAGAGTGATGATGAGGTGCCAGCCATAGGCAGCAATCTTCTTACACAATATTCACTGTAGGGAAACCAAGGCCATGTCCTCAAAGAGGAAGCACAAAGGAATAAAAAATCATCTTTCTCCTGGTAAGCCTCTGGATCAACTCACAAGCTCCTATGCAAGGACTTCATCAGGACAAATTACACCGCTTGTAGATGCTATACAAATTCAATTACATTGAATATTAACACAGTGCTTTAGTCAAATTGTATAGTGTCTGTCTCCAATGAGAAATTGCTTCAATATTGTATTATAAACTCCCAGCCATATTTTAATGTGCCTGAAGCTAGTATGGACTTAGGACTTCTTTGTATCTACTCTCCCTTTGTATCTACTCTCCCTAAATGTTTCTCATAATTATTTTGAGTACCCCAAAAAACTTTGGGGCTTCCTTTCCCCCGTCCTTTCCTCCAACTTGGCTGACTTGGTTCAGAAAAGAAAAGACAGAAAATGAGTTAATAGAATAGACTTGTAGGACTGGAAGGGATCTCGCAAAATCTAGTCCAGTCCCCTACACTTATGGCAGGACTATCTAGATCGTTATTTAGATCATCCCTGACAGGTGTTTGTCTAACCTGTTCTTAAAAATCTCCAGTGATGGAGATTCCACAACCTCCCTAGACAATTTATTCCAGTGCTTAACTACCCTCACAGTTAGGAAGATTTTCCTAATGTCCAACCTAAACTACCATTGCTAAAATTTAGCCCAGTGTTTCTTGTCCTATCCTCAGAGGTTAAGAACAAATTTTCTCCCTCCTCCTTGTAACAACCTTTTATGTACTTGAAAACTGTTATGTCCCCACTCAGTCTTCTCTTCTCCAGACTAAACAAACACAATTTTTTCAACCTTCCCTCATAGATTATGTTTCTGGACCTTTTAATAATTTTTGTTGCTCTTCTCTGGACTTCCTCCAATTTGCCCACATCCTTCCTGAAATGTGGCACCCAGAACTGGACACAACACTCCACTTGAAGCCTAATACATCCCAGAATGATGTTTGCTTTTTTTGCAGTTACACTGTTGACTCATATTTAGCTTGTGATCCTCTATGACCCCCTCCCTGCTCCCTTTCTGCAGTACTTTCCTAGGGAGTCATTTCCCATTTTGTATGTGTGCAACTGATTGTTCCTTCCTAAGTGGAATACTTTCCATTTGTCCTTAATGAATTTCATTCTATTTACTTCAGATCATTTTTCGTGTTTGTCCAGATCATTTTGAATTTTAATCCTATCCTCCAATGCACCTGCAACCCCTCCCAGATTGGTATCACCTGAAAACTTTATAAGTGTATTCTATATACCATTATCTAAATCATTGACAAAGATATTGAACAGAACCAGCTCCAGAACTGATCCCTGCAGGATCCCACTCAATATGCCCTTAAAACTTCACTATGAACCACTGATGATTACTCTCTGGGATTGGTTTTCAAACCAGTTATGCAGCCACCTTACAGTAGCTCCCTCCAGATTGTAATTCCCTAGTTTGTTTATGAGAAGGTAATGCGAGACAGTATCAAAAGATTTACTAAAGTTAAGATATACCACAGCTAACACTTACCCACCTCCACAAGGCTCCTTACTCTGTCAAAGAAAGCTATCAGGTTGGTTTGACACGGTTCATTATTGACAAATCCATGCGGACTGTTATTTGTCACCTAATTATCTTCTAGGTGTTTGCAAACTGATTGCTTAATTATTTGCTCCATTATCTTTCCTGGTACTGCAGTTAAGCTGACTGGTCTGTAATTCCCCAGGTTGTTCTTATTTCCCTTTTTATAGATTGGCACTGTATTTGCCATTTTCCAGTCCTTTGGAATCTCTCCCTGACTTTTCAAAGATAATTGCTAATGACTTGGATAGCTCTTCAGTCAGCTCTTTGAGTATTTTAGGATGTATTTCATCAGGCCCTGGTGACTTGAAGACATCTAACTTGTCTAAGTAATTTTAACTTGTTCTTTCCCTATTTTAGCCTCATATCCTACCTTATTTTCACTGGCATTCACTATGTTAGACGTCCAATAGCTACTAACCTTTTCGATGAAAACTGACAAAAAAAATCATTTAACACTTCTGCCATTTCCACATTTTCTGTTATTGTCCTCCCCTCCCCCAATGGAGATGTGGGCCTACCCTGTCTTTGGTTTTCCTCATTTTTAATATATTTGTAGCACGTTTCCTTGTTACCCTTTTTGTCTCTAGCTAGTTTAATCTCGTTTTCTGCATTGCCCTTTCTAATTTTGTCCCTATTTACGTGGGCTATTTGTTTATCTTCTTTGACTTAGTTTCCACTTTTTGTAGGACTCTTTTTTGAGTATCAGATCATTGAAGATCTCCTGGTTAAGCCAGGGTGGTCTTTTGCTAGACTTCCTATCTTTCCTACACAGTGGGATAGTTTGTTCTTGTGCTCTTCTTAATGTCTTTTTGAAAAAACTGACAATTGTGTTGAACTCTTTTTCCTCATAGACTTGCTTCCCATGGGATCTTTCCTACCTACTCCAAGTTTGCTAAATTCTGCCTTCTTGAAATCAAGTATCTTTATTGTGCTGTTTTCCCTCCTACCATTCCATAGAACTCTACCATTTCATGATCACTTTCACCTGAGCTGCCTTTCACTTTTACATTCTCAACCAGTTCCTCCCTATTTGTCAAAATCAAATCTAAAACAGCCTCTTGCCTAGTAGCTTTCTTCTGAAATAAAAAATTGGCTCCAATACATTCCAAGAACTTGTTGGATAATCTGTGCTCTGCTGTGTTCTTTTCCCAATAGATATCTGGGTAGTTGACGTCCTCCATCACCAGAAAATTCTGTGCCTTGCATGATTGTTAGTTGTTCAAAAAAACCTCATCCACCTCTTATTTCTGGTTGGGTAATCTGTTGTAGTAGACCCCTACTTTGACATCACCATTGTTTTTACCCCTTTTGACTTATCCAGAGACTCTCAACAAATCTGTCTCCTGTTTCCATCTCAGTCTCAGTCCAAGTGTATACATTTTTAATATAATCCCCTCCTTTTTCTCTACTCATCCTTCCTGAACAAGCTGTACCCCTCTAGGCCAATATTCCAGTCATGTGTATTATCCCATGTCTCTGTGATGCCAACTCAGTGTAACCCTTCTGCCAGACCGCGTCGGCAGCAGCAAGGGCCGGGTTCTATATCTAGGGGTCCCTCTCAATGATACAACACCAAACTGGCTCGAGCCCCCACCCAGTCACCTGGGAAATTACACACTATTCCCTGGGCGCCCCCAAAGGGCAATACTTCCCCTCTCACAAGCACAGAGTCTGAGTGTAGAAAGAAACCTGTTAATAGCAAAAGAGAGGTAACACAGCACTGATTTGGGGAACAGTGCAAACAGAGTTCATGAATTCAATTAACCAAACCCCTCCCAGAGTACGGGGCGTGTCCTTCGCCTCTCCCTTCCTTCTTCCCCCTGTACTGACTGGCGTCGGTTGCAATGTCCACCTCTTGGGGGTGGCTCCACCCCCTATGCCGCTCCTGTCCGACACGGGCTTGACCAGGCCCCCTCTGCTGCTGTCTCCTACCGCCTTCGGGCCTCGCTGACTCCCCGACCGCTGGCAGCGACCACGCCTGTTTCCCACCGACCGCTGGCTCTGACCGCACCTGGCTCCCGCTGACTGCACTGGGCTGGCACCGACTGTGTCGACCCCTCTGCCAATCACTGACCCAGCTGGCACTGACTGTGCCAGCCTCTCCACCGACCCTGACCGCCCCAGGCTGGCACCGACTGTGCCAGCCTCTCCGCCGACCGCACCGGCACCGACTGTGCCGGCCTCTCCACTGACCGCATCAGGCTGGCACCGACTGTGCCAGCCTCTCACCAGAGTAGCCTGGTGCTCACTCAGATTTCCCAGATCCTCTACTGGTTCAGCTCTTAGTGATTTCAGCTCATGGGTAACCTTCTGCTGACATACAGGTAATGTCCCTGCTTTCAAGAAACAAAATTATATATATATAATGTTAACTTAATGCTGATAAAAGATGCTACATTAACAACACCAGACACTAAATTATATTATATTAATCCACACATAAAAGGACAGATTACCTAGTGACTATGCAGCTTCCTGCACATACACGGACTTCCAATGCACCTTAATTATATTCTTTAGTTCAACACACCAGACAACAGCTGTGCTTAGCCTTCTCTGACAAAATTGCCAATTAAGGTGATTTGGGGGATGGGGATATTTGCCTTGTGGCATACTACCTTCAGTACCTTGTGCTTGAGTCCATCAGTTTTCACATGTAAAGCAGGGCTCAGTAGTTGACTTAGACACCTGACCCCCCTCCAGGAATACTTGGGTGCTGCAGGATATCATAAGTATATTATTTATCGTGTTGTGCTGCAAACTGTGGTCCCACAGATTTGGTGTTTCGGGCTGTATTGAGCATGTGCACTGGGACTGAGCATGCTCAGTAACATTTGCTGCAGCCGCTGCCCTCATCCTGCCCTTACTGGGAGTCAGACTCCGTTTCCTGCTGTTTAGAGGGGTTAAAAGGGGGCACATTGGAGGCAGGGATTGGCAGGATAATCAGGGGACAGAATTTTACTGGTCTGGGTGGTGAAGCCGATGGAGGCAAGAGTAGGAGAGGGGCTGAGGAGCAAAATCAAGGGGGGGTAATAAGCCGGGGTTAGCCCAGGGGCGAGGCGCTGACAGCCCATGGCAGAGGCAAAACCCCAGCCTAGGGAGGGGGGGGCAGAGTTGAAGGCCAAGCAGCCATCAAGTGCCTGGATACAGATAAAGCAGTGACCCCGCTGGGATGAGCCACCAGTGACCTGCCCTGTTTGCAAAAATAGTGCGGGTTGGGGGGGCTGAGGGGTTGTTTTGTTTTTGCTTTCACACTCGTCTGTCTCAGGGAGACTCAGCTCCAGCTTCCCAGGGCTGGGTTCTTAAAGGCACAGGCAAGGCATCCCAATACCTAAAAACAATATCTCCTGCTCTAACATTTTGGGGTGCTACAGGGGAACTGATTCCATGAAACAGTGCCACACATTTGAAGTATACTCCTTTTAGGATGTTATTTTTATTAGTCTTAATACTCTTACCACGTCATCATTTACCTTTATTATCATTGTGTGGATGCATGTCACTGTGCTATATATTAGTTATTTTAATTGCAAATACTTACCCTAAATATTTATCAGCAAATAAGTGGTATTACTTTTAGGAAGGATATCTCTCTTTTTAATATTGTACTTGCTATGATTCTTAAGAAGTTTTAATTGTATAATTGTTGTATTTAGATAAATGTTTGAGTTTTCTTGGAGTAACGTATCTGGCATATAAATGGAAAATAGGAAAGTTTCATATTACTGTTCAAGTCATTAGAGGAAAAAAGATGTTCATAACTCTGAATCATATGTTTACATAGTTGTTTTTGAAGACGTTTGATAAATCTTGGTTCTTGATTGTATATCTGTATACAATAATAAAGTTTTGAAAATTAGAAGAAAACCTCTTTCTTGATATAGTAGACAAAACTGAAACTTGGACGAATGAGGCTAAAGAATGGGATAAAGTAATACCAGGGAACAAAATTATTGTAAGAACACAATAGGTCGACCTGCTGGAGGGAATGGCGCTGTACATGAAAGAAAGCATATCACCCAATGAAGGAAAACTTGCAAATGAACCAAATATAAAATGGAATGTCTCTGGATCATAACTCCACGCTTCATTAATAGTAATATAGCAGTAGGGCTATATTCCCACCCACCTGACCAGAATGGTGATAGGGACAGTGAAATGGTATGACAGATTACAGAGACTATAAAAATAAAGAACTGAATAAAAATGGTGGATTTCAACTATTGAGTGAGTATGTCACCACAGGGTGGGATGCAGAGATAAAATTTCCAGGAACCTTAAATGTAAGCTTGTGGCACCTAGTCCTGGAACACATAAGAGAGGAAATCTTTGCTTTAGTGGTAAGTGGAGCACGGATGTGATGCAAGAGGTGAATATAGACTAACTGCTTGGTAACAGTGGCCAGAGCATCATAAAATGAAACACGCATGTGGGAATTAAAACAGCAACTTGAACCCCAAATTAAAGGTAGATTACTGAAAGTGAAATATGTGAATGGTGAATGAACTGAAATCCTACTGAGGAAAATAGAAAGGAGTTTAAATGATGGCAAGTGACGTGTAAAAATATAATTGGCAAAGAGAAATGGATTCTGAAGAATAGGTAATCTAAAAAGAGAACAAAGGAAAAAATTTAAAAAGTATATCAGAAGCAGGAAGAGTTTTGCGGCAGTACTGCGGGGGTCACAGGTTTTGTGTGGTTTTGGCATCGGGCATCAGTCATCTTGTGTGAAAGAAACACAGACAGGGCAGAAACTGTGGCAGTACTGCGGGGGTCACAGGTTTTGTCATCTGGCATCTTAAATGCCAGAAACAGAGACGGCCACCAAATCTGTGGGACCACAGTACCGGCACCGCAGGCTAGGGAGCGGGGTGGGAAAGGGGGAGGGAGGGAACCGCCGCCGCGCACTGCGAGAGCCGCGAGCGGGAAATCCAGGGCTCCAGCGGGCCGCGCCGACTCCTGCAATTACACCACCCAGTCGGCGGCGGCGGCGACGCAAGCAAGCCGCGCTGCGCCCGGGGCGCCTCCTCTCTTCGACCCATGGACTGTTCCCGCCCGTCTCTGCAGCCTCGCCCCCGCGGCTCCTTTAGGCTCCGCCCATTGCGTGCTCTCCGCAGCGCCATGTTGTGGATCTACGCAGTTGCTTTTCCTCGCCCCGCCCCTTTTCTCGCCCATCTTCTCGCGAGAGGCGGGGGGCTCGGGCGCACTCTCTCCCCCTCCCTCCGCTTTGCGGAGCAGCGGGTTCTCGCAGAAGGGATGGAATGAGGCTTTGCGGTAGTTCTCGCGAGAGCAGGTTGCCTTGGCTCCCCGTAGCTATAGCAGCGACTCCGAGGGGGAGGGGGCGAAGCGAGCGAGCGAGCTAGGATGCTCATTGCTTGGGCTCCGGTGGGACCCGTCTTTGGCGGGTGAGTAGTTACGGCAAGTGCTAACTTCCGTGAGCCCGTGCGGGGAGAGGAACCTCCGCCCTCCATCGCCCGGAGCCCTGCTCTCCGGGGGACCCGCCCCCCTCTTGGGGGGCAGCCCGAACACCCAGCCCCAGGGCGGTCGGCCCCTCGCAGCCCCAGGGAAGGCAGCGACCCCCTGCCCGCACAGCAGCGATCCTGCCCGGGGGGAGCTCCCTGCCCCCAGGAACAGCTGCCACCTCAGCAGTGTCGCATCCCAGGGCCTCTCGGGGGAGGAGAAAGGGCAAAAGGCGCCTGGGGTGGTTGGTGGGGTGGGCCGTGGCGGTATCCCAAGCGGGGAGTGTGTGAAAGGGGTCTAGCCCATTCCCACTACGCAGGACAAGAGGTCGGAGGGTGCTAATATAATGGGGCACTAAGGGGGGTAACAGTAATATGGGGTGCAATACAAAGGGCGTCCCTAAGCAGGACTGAGAGGTGAAGCCCTGACACGAGTAGCGACTGGTGTTGTATGGCTGCTCAAGCGCAAAATAATCCTAGGTTTACAAATTTACAACCTTTACCAAAACGTGGGGTTTTTTGGTGGTTGTTTTTTTGTTGCTGCTGTTATTGAGCGAAAAAGATGCTCATAATCGACTCTTACAAGTGAGGGGAAAGCCACCAGTAAACTATCAAGCTTTTTAAATCAGTTCCAGCATGACATAGCCCCTTCTTATGTGAAGTGAGCGAATTCAGTGCCTGCATAAGTGAGCTGAAATCAATGGGACTTGTCTTTAAGCGAAGGCTATAATGTTGTATGTGCTCTAACCTGCATTCATGTGGCAGGTGAGAAGAGATGTGTATGTTTAAGTCACTGAATTTGGCGAGTTGCTAATAGCTAAAGCAGAGTCAGTAGCAAAAAATGGAGTTCCAGTAGCTAAGAACATCTGTTGGAAGGAATTTTGAAGTTAGCATCACTGCTGTTAAATTTTATCGGTTAGCAATTAATTCTTGATAAACAAAAGAAACAAAAGTGCTGTATAAATTCTAGGTTGAAAGAAACTGGTTGGAAACTAGAGGCATGTTTTCTCTGTTTGCATTGAATCAAGGAATGAAAAAAATGGCTTTTCTCAAAAGGAGAAAGCTGTCTGGCTTTGCAAGGTATGATTTTGTTTGAATTTGTTTTTTTTCCTGTGGGAAGATTATTGCTGTTTTCTGATCAAAAATAAATCAAAACAATTACATATCTCCTGCCTGCAAAAAGTTGCAAGCACCTTTGTTTTCTGCTGCCTCAGTGAGTGAGGAGGGAAGCTGTGATGGGTATTAAAGGGGTAGAAGTGGGTGGCTGTGTGTGTAAGTTTTCAGTAGCTTTAGATATTACAGAGTAAACTGAGGTGCAGTAATTATGAAGATGTATACACAGTCCTCTGGAATCTCTCCCGTCTTCCATGACTTTTTGTTGATAATCCCTAATGGCTAAGATATCTCTTCAGTCAGCTCCTTGAATGTTCTAGGATGTATTTCATCAGGCCCTGGTGACTTGAAGATATCTAACGTATTTAAATAATTTTTAACTTGTTTTTTCTGTATTTAAGCCTCCTATTCTAACTCCTTTTCACTGGCATTCACTATGTTAGACGTCTAATGCTACTAACGTTTTTGGTGAAAACTGACACACAAAAAAATCATTTAGCACTTCTGCCATTTCGATATATAATGTTATTGTTTTCCCACCTCATTGAGTTGTGGGCCTACCCTGTCTTTTGTCTTCCTTTTGTTTCTAATGTATTTCTAGCATGTTTTCTTGTTACCCTTTATGTCTCTAGCTAGTTTAATCTCGTTTTCTGCATTGCCCTTTCTAATTTTGTTTCTATGTACTTGTGCTATTTGTTTATCTTCATCCTTTGTTATTTGACCTACTTTCCACAGGACTCTTTTTTGAATTTCAGATCATTGAAGATCTCCTGTTTAAGCCAGGGTGGTCTCTTGCTATACTTTAATAATGCCTCTTTGAAGAATGCCAAGTGTCTTGAATTCTTTTTCCTCTTAGACTTGCTTCCCATGGGATCTTTCCTACCAACTCCCTGAGTTTGCTAAAGTTTGCTTTCTTGAAATCAAGTATCTTTATTCTGCTATTTTCCCTCCTGCCATTCCTTAGAATCCTGAACTCTACCATTTCATGATCACTTTCACCTGAGCTGCCTTTCACTTTTACATTCTCAACCAGTTCCTCCCAGTTTGTCAAAATCAAATATAGAACAGCCTCTTGCCTAGTAGCTTTCTCCACCTTCTGAAATAAAAAATTGGCTCCAATACATTCCAAGAGTTTGTTGGATAATCTGTGCTCTGCCGTGTTCTTTCCCAACAAATATCTGGGTAGTTGAAGTCCCTCATCACTAGCAAGTTCTGTGCCTTGGATGATTTTGTTAGTGATTCAGAAAAAGCTTCATCCACCACTTCTTCCTGATTAGGTGATCTGTAATGGACCCCTACCATGACCTCACCCTTGTTTTTTACCCCTTTTATCCTTAGTCATGGCAACAGTATAGGTCACTTCATTATCCTTTCCACTACCTCACAGGGTCTGTCTCAAATGTCCTGAATTTTATTTTTCCTCACAGGAATAGGCACAAGAATGCCCTTTCCTCAATATGCCGATCATACCACGTTTTCTGGTCTTCCTGACTCTTCCTATGATTCTGCTGCACCAAATCCATTATAACTTGCAACTTCTCCTTAAATTTTGACACGTAATCTCCCATTGGCTGTTCTGTTTCCTCAGTATTGCCCTCTCAGGAGTTACAGATCAAATCTAAGGGTCCCCTGACCTGGCTCCCAAACAAGAGATCAAAGGGAGTAAACCCTGTGGATTCTTGGGGTACACTTCTATACGTGAACAGGAAATATGGAAGCGATATGTCCCAGTAATCCTCATGCCTGGAAACATGCATTCTAAGCATAGCTTTTAGAGTTCCATTGAACCTTTCTACAAGTCCATTAGTTTCATGGTTGTAGGGTGCATGTTTCAAATGCTTTACCCCACATAACTTCTTAAAAACTACAGATATAAAATTCATAGCATGGTCTGTTAAAAATTCTTTGGAAAACTTACTCTGCAAAAGATAGTGAATAAAACAGGACCAACCCCAATTAAATCATCCCAGCCAGGGCTTTGTCAAACTGGTCCTTAAAAAGGATGGAGATTTCACCACCCATTCTAGTGTTTCACCACCCTCCTAGTGAAAAAGTATTTCCTAATATCCAACCTAGACCTCTCCCACTGCAACTTGAGACCATTGCTCCTAGTTCTGTCATCTGCTACCACTGAGAACAGCCTAGTTCCATCCTCCATGGAATCCTCTTTCAGGTAATTAAAGGCTGCTATCAAATCCCCCCTCATTCTTCTCTTCTGCAGACTAAACAAGCCCAGTTCCTTCAGCCTCTTCTCATAAGTCATGTGTTCCAGCCCCCTAGTAATTTTTGTTGCCCTCCGCTGGACTCTCTCCAATTTGTCCACAACATTTCTGCAGTGGGGAACCCAAAACTGTACACAGTACTCCAAATCTTCCCCTTCCTTCCTCAGTTGAGTCATTATTCTGAGCATTGGCCCTAGTCTGCTCTAATAAAATATCACTTCGTTGAGCCACAATAAATTTCTTCTGGGTTTCACTTAAATCAAGATTTACCTCTGGCACATCAGGAGGACTTCATATGACTCCCTTTCATGCAGGCTACTATACTCAACAGTCAAAGGGCTAGAGGCAATCTCCTCCCCTTTGCAGATTTTCTCACCGGCAACAGGCAGGATAGAGGCATCAGAACCATGCTTCCCCTGGGTCCTAGTTATGACATTAACCAGATTAAACTAAGCCCTGGTCTACACTTACCTGACGATTTGGCGGCAGTCGACAGGAGTTACGCAAGCTACGCAGAGTAGCTTGCATGACTCCCGTCGACTGCTGTGCTTCCTTTCTGTGCTGTGTCTTCGCTGCACTGCGCCACTTGAAGGGGTAGTTTACCAGCGTTGACTTCTGGATCGATTGAGCGGGTCTTCATTGACCATTCAGTCGATCCAGATAGGTTGATTTGACGACGGTGACTTTGCCGCTGTCAGTATAGACATACCCATAGTTGTAATGTCATTCTCAACTAGAATATCAGTGGGTAGTCAATCCCTAATGCCTATCACAATTTCACCATTAAAATTCCCCTATTCTAGATGGATCTTTGTCGAAGGGACAGTTACAGGAAATTTGGCTAAGGTCAAAAGGCTTATGCTCCTGCTAGCCAGCTTGTCCCCTTCCCAGATAGAACACCCTTTAACCAAAAGAATGTCACATGCTGTGTCATGCCAGCTCCGAATTTCAAACCATTCACTTTTGAATTCTTAATAAATTCTTCACTACCCTTCCAAGACTCAGTTCTAATGAGCCCATGTTCTTCCTCCATAGTTTCTCTTGGAGCTAATATAGTAGTGTTAGTGCTTAGAGGGTTAGCATCTGCATTCATGGCTATAGCACTGGCATTTACAGTGGGTGCAAGTTGTGCGGTGGTCTGAAGCTTTGGAGAATTTGGCCTTATGTGGTCTGGGATCCCACATTGATGAGAGATAACCAGCTTCCCTTTAGGGTAATTTTTCAACTCCGGGCTCCTTAGGGCTTTTTTTTTTTTAAACAAAGGTGGGATTAGGTTTACCCTTACATCTTTCATCCCTTTTAAAGGGTGGTGCAGAATTATTGTTTTTCTCTAGAGTCTTATGCCTTTCATGATTGTGATTTGGTATGTATTCATCTGCAGTTTGCAAAACTGAATCAGGCTTTTTATTGCATACTGTATCCCTAATCTCATCTGGAACTAATTTTAATAACCACTCAAGTGTAATTAACTGTAATAGTTTGTCAAAGTCACCATAAGCTTTTTCCCTCAATAACCCACTTCTTAACAAAACCCAATAGTTTGAGTACTTTCCACATAAGAAACATCATTAGACATCTTAAAATTTATAAATTTTAACCTGTAAATTTCAGGAGTGACCTTGAAAGGCTTTACCACAGTATTCTTATACTTTACTTAATCCAAAGCCTCTTCCACCCTAGCTTTTCCAGTCAATCTGGTCAATAGGACATATATCCACTGCACATCTGGAATCTGGTGAACATCACACAGTCATTCAAAGGTAGATAGAAATTCTTTCACATCTTCAGTATCTTTATAAATGGGACATATTCTTTCCTAATTTTTGCTATCGAGATGAGACGAATTTCCAGATTGTGGCAGATATTTTTTGCTTTCTCAGGACTTGGAGTTGGAATGTGGTAGCTTTAACCTGTTTTTGATGTGCTTCTCTCTTGGCTTGCAGCTGTTCCATGCGTCTTTGATGAGCTTCCTTCTCAGTCTTTAGCTGTTCCACATGTCTTAGGTGTGCTTCCCTTTCCATCTGCTCAGCTGCTTGTTTCTCCTTCATTTGGGCTTCCACCATCATTCTCTTATGCTCACACTATTTCTTGGCTGCTATCATCTGCATTTGAATCACTTCTGCTGAAACTGCATCTGGGCCAGGAAAGGGATGAGGCCCTATTTGCTAGTCAAAGCTCATGAGAAAAGCTCTCAGTTCCTGAATTGGGGTTTTCTTCTTAAACATTAACCCCCATAGTAAGCACAAATCTTCAAAGGTTTGTCTGTCAAGACCCGCATATGTTCATGGACTCCTTGTAACTAATCTTTAACTGTTAAAACTCTCAATATCAAAATTAAATTTTGAATAGCATGTGGTTCTGATCCAAAGCCTAATTGACCTATGGTAATGTGTGTCCTGCCAACTACACCAAATGTGCCCCTGTGCCTGGGATAGGCCACACTGAGAATGCCACACTCAGGGCAGACAATCTCCCAACACTGGTGGTTTATTCTATAATAGTCATCAAACCAGTATCGAAAGAGCTTTGAAGTATCTCACTGGTTAACAAGAAGCCAGCACAGTCCCCTTTAGGCATTCCAGCCCTTGGCTCCCATCTAGGCAAACAGCTCTAATGTAGTGATAGATTACTGAAAACCCTGTTCACCGTACTTAAAGGTCTACCATCCCAAAGGATCATATACTTACCCTCAGGTCAGTATATATTTCAGATCTTACCCAAATATTATGCTGTCAGCTAATCCTTAGTAAACTATTTAAAGATTGATTAATAAAAGAAAAGAAGAGTGCTATTGAATGGTTGAAGAATCATATACATACAAGTGATTATCAGTGCTCATAGATCACGATCATAGCTGTGATGTTGTATCTGCTGACTTGCAAAAGTCTCTTTGGAATTATCCGAACAGGTCAGAATGCAAAGGCAGTTTAGATGTAAAGTTTGTTAGTCTTTCCATGCGTTTTCCAGTGTATTCCAAATAACTGCTTGGAAGATCTGTCTCATGATTTAAACTTTCCCTGTTTAAAGTTCAGCAGACTAAAGATGAAAGAATCAGGCCCAAGGTTTCTTTTTATAGCTGAAGTAGGTTTTTCCAGCATGTGACTGAAGATTATTCTTTTCTGAGCACAGGCTATCCCATCACTTTGAAATTAACATTCTATTTACTGTGCATACACAGGTAACCTATTTACACTGATTGGCATAAGGCAACTGCCAGTCATACATTATAACATGGATAGATAAACTGAAGACAATATATGTAAAATTGTTAATTTCATGAACAATATATGTAATGTTGTTAATTTCCTGCAGAGTGTCACATCTTTGATCTTAAAGTTAACTGAAGGCAGTCACATACGTAATGTATTCTCAATTAAGACATGAAAGGGGATTAGCATCCACAAGGTAATTTGGTTACATTTCTAACAGTATATAGATACTTAGACCAACACATAGTATCTACCCTTGATTTCTATTACTACAAATGAATGGGTTAGTGATTGCTGGTCTAGTACAGCTCCTTGAAATTCACATACAGGTGAATTCTCCTGAAATAATTTTAATGCTTCTTGTTAAGTTGTATGGGTCATACATAGGTAGACTGTTCTGCCAGTGTCACACTCATATAGACCCTAATCAGGATCAGAGCTCCTGTGTACTGGGTGCTGTATAACCAGATCTATATAGAGAGACCATTCCTGCACTGAAAAGCTTACAGTATAAGTAGACATGACACAACTAGTGATGCAACAGACAAAGGGAGGGAAATGGGCATAAGAGGGTGAGGGTATAACAGAAATTCAGTTTTCTCGTGTGTGTCTTACGGTTCAGTAATATAAAAACGAACTCTGGAATCTATTTATCCGTTTATGACTCTAGAACTCTTCTTTTACCTTAATCTCTTCATTTCCCCCCCACTAGTCCATTGTAATGAAATTCCTATCCATCCATATCCCCCACCCATTCACTTGGCTGTCTAACTTATGTTCCACTTCTTTATAGGATTAATTTTCAGCTCATTCTTTTTTTTTCTTTTTATTTCTTCCCTCACTTGAAACACCCAGTTACTCTTTTTTTCCTCCCTTCACCATGAAACTTGTTTGTCTTCTCTATCCATATACTCCTCAGCTATCATTCCAGAGTCACTGCTCTTCCTTCCCCAAAGACCATTCCCAGGGGAAAACTTGCTGTTTTTTATTGTTACGGAGTAGAGTTTTGAGAGGGTGTTGAGCCTCTGCTCAGGAGATGGGGCCAGCGAAATCCTGCTGTTTGTTCTAGGTGACTGGGAATCTCACCGGAGTCCTCTTCCCCCTGCTGCTGTCACTCAGGTAGCAGCCAGTCTCTCCTCACCACCCCCAACTCTCACTCCAGACTCTGGTTCCATCTCTGGGAGAGGATGGTGATGACTGTCCTGCACCAAGTGGGTCCAAGTTGTGTGTGTGTGGTCATCTGGGCAAAATACCCGTGGGGCACCCTACATCAAAACTTTAATGGCAATCTCATACACTCTTGTGTCAACAGATCAGTATGCTGAGCTAACACACATTTCGGTGCACATGGAAAGGTCGTCTGCTGTAATGTTACTGAAGTTGTTGCTAAGGTTTTGTGTTACAGTGGATGTTAAATGAAGCTGGAGTACATACTGCTTTTCAGTAACTGTGGGGGATGTAGGTGAATGCTTTATGAAGTGTTAATGTGTTATTTGTGCTGTTGTAGGCAATGTGAAAGTGGGCAGGGATGCAGATATTTCCCTTCCCTTTATTTTGCCATGTTTGCCAAGATTTTGGGTTGGTTCAGTGCACCTTGATGCAGTCTTAACTGTTGGTAATTGGGTTTATTTTTCTGTTAATAGACTATGAAACTTCTAGTAGATCTTGGTCTCTGATGCATGGGGAAAGGAATATGAAGTAAAGGTGAACTTGAAAGATTTTGTACCTAAGCTCAGACACGCAGATGTCTGTTTCTTTTGCAACAGTTGATAACTGTACTTGAACTGTGCAGGGAGTTGCATTACCTGCCTGAGAGTTTACTTGTCCCTAAATCTAGTAAGAGGACCATAGACCTGTAATGGACTGGACTCTAGGTTGTGCATAGCAAAAAGCCTTTCTGTTGTTCGCTGTGTGTCTTGGTTTTAAATTCTGAAAGCAGTTTGATCATATTAGGGACTAGTCATTAAATGTCAGTGTTGGAATCACATGACCACACGAAAAAGCACTCCAAATTCATATTTTTTTAGTAGCATTTATATTATTCTGAGTTGTGACTAAATCCTTTCCTGAGCTGAGTCTGTCTGCAGGAAGTTTTAACTGAAAACGGATTTGTTTCTGTCGTAAATCAGAAATACTGACAATCTTTTAAACTGTAGCTTTTCTAAATAGACACTTTACTTTGTAACAAAGGGGATGTTGAGTTTGAAATACCAATGAGTGAGGATGGGTACCTTCTCCCCCACTTTTTCTTATACACTTCAGCTTTATGAAATAGATTTATACCTGGATTTAAAACTGTGATGGGCACAAATTTGCATATGGTTATATGAAGTTTCAGTTTGATAATCTCCACAGCCCCCTGTCGGAGGGCAGCCCTGCCTAGAGCTCCCTCAGGCAGCAGATCACAGTGTGACAGGCATACCTGCCTCAGTTTTACCCTTCAGAGTCTCCAATAAACCCACTTCAGGCTCTCTTGCTTAAATAATATACCTCCTTTGGGGCCAGTGTATTACCAAACCACGGTTGATTGCATCCTCAGCAAAAGTCCCAAACAACATCCATTTCCCACATCTACTGTATGTAATCCTCAAAACCAAGCTCTTCCCAACAGGCGACCCCACCAGGCTCTCTGAGGGGAGTCCTTCTATACCACAGTCTGACTCCTCGTCAGTCCACTTCTATACCTCTGCCAGGAGAGCCGTGCCAGCCTTTCCAGCTAGATTGCAACGCTGCTCTTTCCCCTATTTGCTAGGGGAGCATCCATCACTCCCCTGGCCCTCTCATTGGTCCCTTGGGTCCCTCTCTTTGGTGTGGAGATGTCAGTGGGTAAGCCCCTGCTCTGCTCGCTGGCTTTCAGCCCTCTCTGGCCCTTGGCTTTGGCTCTCTGGCTTAGAGCCAGCAATCACCTCCCTCTGCTGCTACCGCCTCTCTTGCCTTCAGTTATGGTGTTCTCTGCGCACTGTGTGCGCGAGGTCACGCTGGCGGGGGCGGTGCAGCGCTCTCTGCAAAATGGTGTTTTCTGCATTGCGTGCTCTGCGTGAGCCCCGGCACCTCTTTCTTTTATACATTAAGCACAGCATATTGTCATAGGAGAGCTCCACCTGCAGCACCCTCCTGCAGCAGGCTGTAGCATGACAAGCATGCCTGCTTCAGTTCTGTGAATCTTCTTTGTTTGCTCTTCTCCTCCTCTCTCTTTTTCAGCATCAGCTGTTTGTGTCAGCAGCATTCTTCTTCCAGCTGTAGTGCTTTCCATTTTGGGGCCTTCTTGCCTTGTCTGTGCTTGGCTTCGGTATCTACCATTGTATTGCCAGTTACCTTCTTTACCTTTTCTTCTGCCCACCTCTCCTCCTGTCTCTTCCTCTTCTTCTTCTCATCAAACTGAGCAAATTTCTCTCCATTTGCCTTTTCTTCTCCTCCTCCATTTGCTCCACCTGTTCCTGAGCCCAGAGCACCTTCCGTTGACCCTCCTCATGTTTCAGTTTCATCTTCTCTAGTCGCCATCTCTTTTCCAGCTTCTGTTTTGTCTGCTGCTCAGCCTCCTGTTTCTTCATCAGACTCTCCAGCTGCTGCTGCTCCTTCTCAACTCACTCACCCTTGGGGTTGGTTTGGAGCGGAGTGAGTTAATGAAAAGTTTCAATAAATCTACTTCATCCCATGGAACCTGTGATCATGAGCAGCTGTTTCATTTGAACAGCATGTAAAAATGTCTTGAAAGGACAAACAACCTTGCTGGCTGTGCATAGAAGGGGATGGAGTTAGTCTTTTCTGGGAGGGGAGAGCCTACAATCCTTTGCTTGCTGCTCATCATACAGCCTATCCACAGCTTTCTTTTTACTTCTTGTTCTCCTGACACTCTTGAACTGTTCCCAGGCCTTATCACTCTGATTAGAGTTGATCTCTTTGTAGTTTCCCTCCTGCTGCTCTCCTGCAAGGTTGATGATTGCTGTCCAGTTGGCATTTCAGGAGCAAAGTGAAACCCTAGGGTTTTGGGCACCTCCTTAGAGCGGGTGCTAAATCCCAGCTCAGTCCTGACTTTTATTTCTTCATCCACAAGCCACTCTATGGAGCTGTGACAGTTCATGGGTTGGAGGCTACAGATGACTTCCGAGCTGCTTTTCTCCTGGAAGTAGTCTTGCTGCTGGATTTTGCTTTCCCTTTTGCTGGCCAGTGAATACTTCTCTGCCAGTGAGATGCTGTAGCTCATGTAGATTCAGCTGAACAGATTGCAGCGCACAGAGTAGTAGCTTGATTTGAGCCTGTGGGGGTCCCTGTGCTGGCCTTCAAATTCTGGGAAAGCTCCTTTTCTGGTCCCTGGCTATCTTCTGCAGGCTCCTTATTTACATTTGCTTTTGTAGTAGCTTTATTTAGCTGCACTCCAGCCTTCTCTTGTCCCTTGTGCTTCAGGGTTTCGGGTATCACCTGCACAGAGGCTGCAGGCAGAGGCTACAGTTCTACCATGCCAGCTTTCTTGGAAGAATCATCTGAGCTAAGGACAATGACCCTGGGAGCTCTGCCCTTTCTCAGACACACTTCTCTTCATATGTTGTTCAGTACTATTGAAATAATTGAGAATGATCTCTCCCTTCCACTGGCTGGACAGCTGACTGCTCAGGAAGTACCTTGGTGTGTGTAGCAGGTGTTGTAGCCTGGGATCTTGTCATTTGTCGAGGCAGGGATGCCTCTTCCACAACAGCCATGATTATTTCCAGACCTTCTTTTCTTCAGAATCTTTTGAAACGTTGCTTAGAAGATGCTCTCTTAATAATCCTCCACCTTCTTGATAATCTCTTCCTGAGTGGGTCAGTGTTTTTGTCATTGGCTCTGGCTTGTCACTGAATCTGCTGCTGAATGTGTTGGTGGTCTCATTGCAGATCTTGTACAGCCAGACGAGGTTGGTGGTGTTCACCTGCTGCAGGAATTCAGACTGTGTGCAGTTACAGACTGCTAACAGGTGCATGGGGCTGGCTGCCTCCACCATGGTTTTGTTTATCTGTCTGGCATTGGGCTGGTTGCTCTTGAACTCTCTCAGGCCAGGCCTGTCTCACGGTCCCTTTCTGATCCTTGGTTTTGGCTCAGGGCCCACAGGCACCTCCTGGCTTCTACCCTTTCCGGACATGGCTTGGGGATGTCAGCCAGCAAACTTGTTGCTCAGCTTACCTTCAGCCTTCCTCAAGGAAACACTTTTCCCCTGGCAGGATCTGCTGCTGCCTCTGATTCTGATTATCCCTTATCCTTCATAGCTGTTCCTAACTGACCAATTGGAAGAACCTGTTCTGGCAGAGGGGCACTGGACTGAGACACTGAGACCAGCCCCCTGTTATACCCCCCCTTTTATAATTTTTATAAATGACAAACTCGGTGCATTTGATAGCCCTGGAGATTGAAGTCCTCAGTTTACCCACAGAAAAAGCATGGCATTGCAGTAGTTATACAAGTTTTACCACTTTGCTCTAATGCTATGTCTTAGAACTGGCTGGAGTTAGCACCGAAAGGGTAGTTCTTTTTGCATACCTGTTTGAACTTTGGCTGCTCTGCTGAGATGAAACTGTCAGCAAGGACGCAAATTATGATGATGGTTTGTGACCTGGACATGAGACTGACTAATCATTTCACATAGGTCACAGCGCTCAGATGACAATAACTTTCCTCTACTGACAGAGGCTAGATTTGAACCAGTGACCTAGAGGTGAAGAGTTCTGTAGCTCAGCACCAATCCCCTGAGCCATCCATATGTTCTCTTACCTAAAATCCCTGTAGTCCTCTTAAATAGATCATGTGGTAAAAACCTGGTGTCATTTGCATTTGAAAATAACGTTGTCCATCTCAATTGTCCACTGTGCATGTGAGGCCATTAAAGTTAAATGTAGCAACAATTTCTTACACACTGAGGCTTTTCATGATAAATCCTCAATGACCATCATTGAAATCCAACCATATGGCAAAAGCCAGCTTTATCTTAAAACCATTAACTAAGAACCTATTGCTACCATTAATTGGAAAATGAATCCACAGCTCTTGTCACTTACATGTTGAGAGTTGTTAACTTCAGGCTACAGCTAAGAAAACAAATTTGAATAAAATACTGATAAGAGCAATAAAATTGTATTTACACTTCTGTCCGTCATACCCTGATATATTTTTACTTATCTCTGGAGGCTTTTGAAATTGTGTTGTCATTTTTATTCTTCATCCATTATTAATGTTTGTTGAATATAGTTGAGATGCTTGATGCTGTAAAAAGCACAGTAGTAGATGGTTTCTTTTCCATGGAGTTCAAAAGCAAGGTTAGGGGACACAAACTGGACTCATCTCAAAGCAGAGTAAATAATGGTACTGACCTTGCAAGATGCCAGACTCTCTCAGCAGCTTGCAAGATTGGGCCCAATTTATTTATTTATTTTTAACGACTGTGGGTTACACACTACATCTAGATTTCCATCCTTTTTGAGATAAAATATATCTCAAACTGCTTAGCAAAATTCCATGTTCAGGAAAATGTAAATTCTGTATTGTCATTTATCTTGAGTTTGGTAAATTATTAAAAAGCTACCTTTTACTTTTTTTTAACCTTGTACAAACTCCTGACCGGACCCTTTCTCTTTTCTTGAATTAAATCACTCCTGTTTTGAAATAGTAATATATTCCTCTTTCCCATAACATTTGTTGCTCTTTCTTATGTGTCTGAAGGAGTTTGTCAGTCTTGGTTTTGTCATTTTGCTGCCCATTTTATTTTATACCGCTTGTTTCCTAGGGATTTTCTTATTAACTGCATAGGGATTGAGTCCACATTGTCCACAGTCCACATATCCAGAGGTAAAGGAATCAATTTCTCAAAGCTCTTTGGGAGACTGAATATGAATGTTCTTTTCTCTTGCTCTATTCATTTGTTCAAATCTGAAGTTTTAACATTTTATTTTCTTTAATTATGTATGTGATCTGTATAATTTGTGTGCAATTCTGGTCTACAATGCTGCCTCTCTAGATGTGTTTATTTTGACTCAACAGGTTTACTTCCAGCTGTTGTCTATCAAATTTAGAACAAAGAAATTCCACTAGCTCCCTGGATGAAATTGCTGTACTTGTACATGGCTTTTAGTGTTTTTAGGCTTAGAATTTATTTCTAGAGAATTGCCAAAAAGTAGCTAAAATGTTTTCAGTGAAAATCAAGAAATAATGCTACTAAAGATATTCTGAGTCTTTTTGTCAGTGATGGTGGAAAAAATAGGTGAGAGAAGATACTGGAATGTTGTTACTGATGAGACTTGAGTCAAATTGTTGCTGATGGGAGCATGATAAGATTTGAGTAGGTATTATTTTTCTTCACCTGTATTTGAATCCTGGTGATGTGATGGCAACTATTCTTTCTTATTTATATATTGTTATAACTCCTGGTTAGCTGGGGGACTGGATTTTTCCATAATAGATGAAATGTGTGGATTTGATCAAGTTTGCAGTCCCCATGTTTGAAAGTCTGGGGAATAGTAGAAGCCTTTGCTGTGGAATACCTTTGAGGAATTGGGAGCAGTGGTTATAGGTGCATTATGTTATTCAGTGATATTTTTTTTTATTTTTATTTTGGGTGTTTAGCTTCAAGAAATTGTACATGTACTTGAAGACATTAAAGTGCATTTTTATAAACATAAAATGAACATGCACGCCACTGCAGAGCATGCCAAAGAAATAACAAACCTTTGGCCCAAAGAGTTGTTAATATAAAGACAGAAGCAGGTTTTAGAACGTACATAAACCCAAAGTGAACACAGATTGGTGTCTCAGAGCTGTCAGATTTCATGGAGTAGTTGGCATTTTAGAAGATTTTTTCAAAGGTGAGAAGGACTCCCATATGTTTACAGAGAGACTGCCCCAAGCTTATCCGGTGGTGTGGAAAAAAGTACAAAATGCAGAGTGAGTGAAGGAGAGCGTTGTAGTCAGATGAGAAGCCTGTGTGAAGTACAGGGAAACTTTACAGAATCACCCAGCTTTTCATATCTACATCAGCTCTTGTTCAACAAGTTGCAATTCTTCTAATGTGTTGTAAAGCTTGTAGTTTGAAAAGTTTAATTTCTGACCTGTAAATCTCAATGGATATTTGTGGTAACCAGTATTGGATAGTTATGCTTGCTCTTTTTTTCTTTTTCTTCTTCTAGAATTTTGTGAATGATTTTTTTTTTTTTTTTTTTTTTTTTTTTTTCTAAAAAGAATGACTGAACTAAAAATACACAACAGTGACTCAGAAATACCAAAGACAGCTTGTAGAAGAGATTTTTTTCTATTAACATTTTATGGAAATGCTCAAAGATAAAAATACTTTGGGAAACAGTCAGACAATAAAGTATGTCACAAAGCATGAGATGCCAGGAGATTTTCTGGTGCTACTCCTGGGATTCCCAGTAGAGAGAGTGTATAAATTAATCAGTAAACAACTAGGAATGCATCTGTTAGCATATCGGTGACATGTGCTGTCTCTAAGATACAGAAACAGGTTCATGCTTCCAATAGATCTACATGGCATTGAAGAATATAGGACACTACTGTTGGCGTAAAATGAGGGAAATTACTAGGACAAGAACATGGAAAGGAGTAACATTGATGATATAGTGTGCATCTGGCCACTTTTGAAACATTCTGCAAGACCAGCCTGTTTTCTGAAGCTTATTGCCATACCATACTCAAAATGTATTAAACTAGCACACAAGCATACCCTTCCAAAATCTGGGAAGATGGAGAGGAGCATTCTGGATGAAGTCTGCTATTGGCATTTCTATTGTCCAGTATTTTATATAATTTGATAATGGGTATTATAGGAAACTCATGGATAAATATTTCTGGAATAGGTTAAAAAAAAGAATCGCCAACACTGCATCAGCATACTTGACATGGTGGTTTTAAATATTTAAGAGTGGTCTATTTAAATCCAAAGAGGAATGGAAAAGAATGCTTATACCCAAAACAATATTGTAGTGGGAACTTAACTATACCTAAGGATGTATAATAGTTTTCCTTCTAATCATTGGTTTGCAGTTGTTCCTAACTTGTTGAAATTTTCCAGACTGGGTCTTTGCCCACAGATGACTTTTTCTTTCGGTAAGTTTCACAGAAAATATGTTTAGATATTTTTGAGTAAGATAAGTGTGTGATGGGAAGAATTGGGAATAGACATTTCCCATTACAGAAACATTTTTGCAACCTATCTTTTTCTATCTTTTCTTTTTGAACAGCTGGGTTTAAAATTTGGCATGGAAAATAGCCCTCATTGTGAAGAAATACCTTTAAGTATTCTGGAAAACACACTCTCAAATGGTATTGTTCCTTTTTTGAGGATGAGGTTTTATTTCTGAATTTCTTTCAACTATCAGTCCTGTTAGCTACTACTGTTAATTACATTGGTAGCTGAAAAACTCCTATACATTTTTTTATCCTAAAATTAAGCAATTTGCTGATCTTTCTTTTCTCTCTATCTTGTCACTTTTTGAGTGTTATTAGTTCTCTTCTTTACCTGTTTTTCTCTCCCATCATGCCTGCAGGGTGAAACTTATGCCTAGTCTATTTCTCTCATAGCTCCTGGTGACCCAGCAGAAGCCAGCTGTACTCAGAGATGAAAAGCAATAGAGTCTAGAATAGAGAGCTTTTTACTAGAACAGAGAGCTTTCTTACAACAGGTGCAAAGAGTGAAATTTTCCCTCTGGTGTTGATGTCCATGCCAATGTTTCCAGGGCAGAAGCAGCAGAACTGGCGTGATCTTCCCCTGTGGGGTTATCCTGCAGAGGAATATGTGAGGTTGTGGAAGAGGAGGAGGAAAATGCAGGATACCTGCAGTGACATGCCCAATTCAATCCCCTGATTCAACTGTGAAACAATATTTAAAGGATCAGGTGCAGAAAGATATCCCTGCATTTTTTGCTTTGCTATGTAATAGGAGCTTGTAGATACTGTCTGGGCAAGTACTCGTATTGCTTAGCACATATCTCTTATCTTTTCAAGTGTTTTCATCAGTCTTACATGCTAAAGCATGTACTTATCTTTTCAATAAATACTAATGATAAGAAACATAACATTCATCAAAAATCATTTGTACCTGAAACATCATTTCTCATACATACGATGCATGTTTTATGTGAACCTTTAGTTGAACAGGAGTCTGAAATCCAAAATGCAGAAGAGGATTCTAATTAAACATAGGTTTTTTTATGTAGGAATCCTCAGTTTATATGCATTTGGGTTTTTGCAACAGAGTGTAAAATTTATCATCAATCTAACTGTTTTTTAGTTAAAATCAAACTGTTTAGTGTATATGCTGTTGGCTGGAATTTTTTTTTGCTGTATTTTACCTCTCTTGCTTCCATTACCCCCGCTCCCTTTTTTGGGGGAGGGTGTGGAGTAAACAATTATGCAGTATTTTTATAGCTTCTTAGTCATGGATTTCCCTTCCTCCTCCAATGTTTACTCAACTTGTCAGAATTAATTTGAGTATTGACATGAATGCTAAACATAAGAGGCATATTGTTATGCAAAGAAGTGAATAAATTACCACATTCATGCTGTGTGAAACTGCATAGACAGCCATGCTTACGGTTCTGAGTGGTCTCAATTGTTTAACACTTACACGTTTCCATGTTTGCTTCATTGTAACAATGGAAATGCTGTTCCCATATTAAGAGAAAGCTATAAGAATTCTCAACCCTAAGCTCTTTTCTGCATTCCAAGTGCATATAGTTTTTTGTGGCGTCCTGGTGTATGTGACTGACATTCGAGTGCCAGCAGATAACTGTTGCGAGCCTGTGATCCTAGTCACCCCGTCACACCCTGCAATGTCGTTTGTACTGCCTTGTAAGTTGTTATTTCAAAAGTAACAACACACTGGTCAATAATATTTTTGTGAAATGGATGTGGCAATGCTGACAATGTTATGCTTTAAAGTCTGTGACTAAAACATGTTTAAACCAGGCATGTTAGAGGAGTTGATAAAACAGGTTTTCTCCAGACAAAGGAAAGAAGCCAACACCTCAGACTAGATATGGCCAAATTCAGTGTGCTTATTCATTTGTATAGAAGATTGCAGAAAGGATATTTACATTGTAAAATTGCAGCAAGAAACATCATGTGGGAGCACACGAGGGGATACCTTAACGAAGATGGAGTTTGCACCTTGGAAAACTCCAGGGGTTCAGTTTGATCTTGGAAACAAAGGCAGACTTTGAGATATAAAGAGACACAGTGGCTCTCATATCTGGGTATCCTCAGTAGCATGTTACACTGGTGCAATCAAACAGGTTTTACAGACGACTTACTATTTTAAATGAGGTTTGCACTTCAAGCACTGATAAAATAGTTTTAAGTGATTCTCAGGTGAAGAGGCTAGGAAAAGTTAAAGAAAGGTTACAGTTTTATTATTTTCTATTTTTGTTTGTTTATTTCAGGTGAGGTAATGGGGGGGCAGGGGGAGAGGAAATATAAAAATGATGTAGACATGCTAAATGAAATGAGGGCAAAGATATAGTCCTCAACAAGGCAGTCACACAACTCAAACTGGCTGAGATAGAGTTACAGAGTGGACTAAAAGGATGGAAATGGCTAATACAGAGAAGGACTGTGACCACCAAAAATGGAAAGCAGGCCCACCACCAGAGAAGCTGACCTGAGAGCCAAGGAAAGGGAGGCAGAAAGGCAGTAGCAAGTAACAGTAGCAAGCACACCAGTAGACCATAGAAGTTGAAGGGAAAAAAGAGAAGGAAACAGCTGCACACCAACAAGCCATGGAGTTGTAAAAGAAGGAAGCCCAAGAGAAGGAGAAATTATACAACCTGGACACGAGGGACAAGTATGGATAGATCTCACAGGTACTGTCTCTCCCGAAGGAGCACCCAGCTGGGACAAACTGTGCCCTGCAAACAAAGAAGCAGACTATATTGAAGAATATTATTTTGAAAGGTTACATGAGATGCATAAAGTTCCAGAGGACAAGAAAGTACAAACTTAGATTACTTATCTGTCAGGCAAAGCATTACATGTATTTAATGAAATGCCAATTGAACAGGCTTTGAAAAAGAAGAGTTTAAAGAAGCTGTACTGCAAAGGTTTCAAATTACTTCTGAAGTGTATATAGAGTAAAATGTAGAGGTCTCAGGAGGAATGATGAGATGAGTCATATAGAACATTTGTATAAATTGTGTGATTTGATGAGAAAATGTGCCAAAGGGAAGGGGGCAGATAATTATGACCAGCTGTTTGATCTCTTAATTGAGAAACAGTTCCTCGCATGGGTTCTGAGGAGATCAGACAAGCTATCTGGGATAAACCTGTGGACTCAGGCCAAAAAGCTGCTGGTCTAGCCAATGCATATATGGAAGGTAAAGGATCCAGGGGCTGCAAGTCATAGAAGGAGGGGTGAATGCCTGGTTTAAAACAGGTGGACTTGTTTTACCTCTGGAAGAAGTTGGTTAGGAGCCCAGGCACTTACCTCCCCAGAATTGATCCCTCTCCTCTAGAAATCACACATTCAGATCCCCTGTACATGAGACTGGTCCAAGAAGATATTTCATATGTGGGTCCACTGAACACATGAGAAACAATTGCCCTAAGCTAAATGGTCCTAAGCCCACACTCTGTCCAACCCAGGTTAATGCAGTTGTCATTAGCACAAAAGGGCCTCTGAGGGCTTGAATTGATTTTTGTCAGACCTCAGAGTTGCCAAGGTGAATGGCAAGAATGCATAGAGTGAAGAGACAGTGGTGTCTGGATTTCTCTGGTCAGGGGAGTCATGGGGAACCCCCCCCAACCAAACATTGGGAAGTGTGTTGGGGTGTCTACCCCACCCAGGCCTAATGAGGTAAAAAGGGCCAATTGACCCTGTGACAGGCTGCACCTGGAGGACTGTCGACTGACAATGCTTAATGGCTGATGAAGCACAGCTGGGGGAGTAGCTGGGCTACACATAAAGAGATGATGGTGCTGAGAGACTGAGAATTTCAGGGGAAGTAGTTTGCAGTTACTCCTTTGGGAGGAGGAAAGCATATTTAGGGCTATGGAGCTACAATGACTCCATAGAAAGGGGAGAGTTGGGCTGGTAAACCCAGAGAGAGGAGCTAGATAGACCAGATGATAGAGCAGAGATGCTGCTATGAGGAGGGACAAAAGCTCTGGGGTTAGAAGCAACTAGTTGTACGTGCCCAGCACTATGGGGAGTTAATGTTGCTAGCCCATGACTGATCTTTTGCTGATCATGTGGGGGCACAGTATAGGCATAGTTTGACTGCTATATTTGAGGGGACTGCATATGCCTGTAGAGTGAAGCCAGTTCCACTGTTTCTCTCACCCCTATCTGGAGTGGTACCTGGGCTGCTGGGGATGGGTGGGCTTAACTGGGGAGCCCCAGCTGCTACTGTCTGCTGTAGAGACCTGAGTGCAGGAGCTATGGCTATTCTGGCACTGGCTGCTGCCATGATGCCGGTGCTTCCCAATCCTGCTGTGGGGATTGTGGCTGCTCCCAAGGGAACGCTGCATGCCAGGCCTTTGCTTCCCTGCCTCCCCTTTTTGTACTGCCCCATCCCCTTGTCTTCCCCCTAGCCTATCCTATCCCTCTTCCTCTCCATCCCATTCTCATTTCCCACTCACTATCCTGCCCTCCTCTGGCATTGTACAGAGAAACAGGGTGGTGGCAATACAGGGTGCCCAGCACATGTAGAAGGTAACTGAAACAGGCACTAGAACCCAGCAGGTGGCATCCAACTGCAGAGGTCTGGACCCTGAGCAGCCATCCTTGGCTGGCAGGAAAATGGATTCATCCTATCCTCTCCACTCTCTGCCCAGGCCCAGTTGCCAGGGAAAGGGGCTGAGTGAGCCGGAAACCATATGGGGTGCAGTGCGTTGTGGGAAGGACAGAGCCTCCTAGTCTCTCCTGGCAGGCCTAGAAGAGTAAGCCCAGCAAGGATAGCTTGGCACTCTCAGAAATCAGGGGTGGGTAGGTAGTGGCACATGACCTGGTGTGCCCCCCCACGCCTCGCCTCTGTTTGGCCCCCAATCCCTCTAAACTACGCCCATGGGGCACAGAAAATCTAAAGTAGACTAAAGCAGAACTTTTACTGACCAGGGATACAGAATAACCCCAGGGACATTTTGTGAGTTCTGTCAGAACAGAGACACATGCAGGACCACAAAAAGTTCCTTTACACCCCTTGCTTGTGATGAAACATTTTTTAGGATTATTGTGGGCCCTATGCCATGTCCTACATAAAGGGGGAAGATAGAGATCTTGGTTGTAGTTAATTTTGCCACTAGATATCCAGAGGCAGTAGCTCTAACCTAGAAGCTGACTATGTGGCAAAAGCCCTTTTTGCCATTTTCAGCAGCCTGGGTTTCCCGAAAGAGATTGTGGGTCAAATTTCATGTCCCAGCTATTCAGTGAATTATGGGAGTTGTGTGGAGTGAAATCACTTAAAAACTACCCCATATCACCCAGAGACAAATGCTTTGTTGGAGAGCTTCAATGGGACACAAAAATCATGTAGGCCAACAAGTGGGCCCAGGGGTGGAATGAAATGTTACCTTATGTGCTGTTTGCTTATAGGCAACTGCCCCGAGAGTCTATAGGATTTGCCCCATTTGATCTTCCCTATGGAATGAAAGTGAGGGAACCCCTAGATCTGAGGCTTGTGATAAGGGGAACCTGAGGCAGAGGGGGAGCCAGTTACTGAATATGTACACAGGTTCTGAAAAGAGTTGAGACACGTGATAGAGGTGGTTTAAAACTCACAGCCGAACCAAACAAAAGGCATGATTTGATAAACATGCTTGTAAATGCCTTTTTGACGTAGGGGGCTTGGTGTTGGTGCTTATCCCTGTGGAGAAAAACAAGATGCAAAATGCATGGGAGGTACCTTTTTAAGTGTTAGAAGAGGTGAATAGATGTATATATGTTAAGACCACCCAGTAAAGCGGCCCTGCAGTTGATATATATGAATAGGCTTAAAGCTTATCACGCTAGGGAAGCAGTAGTAAACATGATTTGTTGTGTTGAAGGAGAAACTGAGGCATCATACCTCACTGATTTGATGGCTGAATGCCAAAATGATGGACCACTTTTAAGTATTGAGGTATGCCATGGGTTAAAACCATCTGAAAAGTCAGAGGTAATGTCTGTGCTGCAAGCTTACGAGCAAGTTGTTCTCCAGAAAGCCAGAGAGGACTCGTATTGATCTATGAAATCATCACTGAGGGATCCCAGCATGTGCTCAGCCAGATCTACCATACCACTGGCAAAGTGCAAGAGCAAATTCAAACAGAAATACAAAGCATACTGAACATGAGGGGTGATTAAAGAGTCTGATGGTCCCTGGACATCACCGGTTGTCTTGGTCCCTAAGAAAGATATGTGTTTATTATAGAAAACTCAGTGCTGTCACTGTTCTAGATTTGCCTGGAATTGATGATATGCTTGATATTTTGAGCAAAGCTAGATATATTAGCACCTTTGACCTTGTGAAAGGTTATTGGGAGATCCCTTTAGACGAAGATGCACATTAAAAATCTGTTTTACTAAGTGATATGGGATTGTATGAGTTCAAAATGTTACCGTTCAGATTAATTAATGCAGGAGCTACTCTTCAGAGGCTGGTCAGCCGAGTGTTAAACTGATTACAGAATTTCATGAGAGCCAGTGTTGATGACATTGCAATTTTTAGCAGCTCTTGGTCAAACACCTTGGATTTGTACTGTCAAAACTCAGAGATGTAGGTCTGATTGTAAAGGCATCTAAAGGTAAATTGGAGCAGCCAAAGTTCCTTACTTGAGACATTGGGTAAGGAGCAGTCAGATCATTCATAATCGCTTGAAAGTAGAAGCTATTGTTAACTGGCCTGTGTCTCTAACCAAAATGCAGGTCCAATCTTTCATAGGCTTGGTTAACTATAACTGCTGGTTTTGTTTGGGTTTGAGGCTATTGTATCTGCAGTCACAGATTTGTGTAAAAAGACAAAGCCAAACGAAGTTGTGTGGACAATAAGTGTTGAGGGCTTTGATTTCTTGGAGGACAGATTGCTGTGGGACATAGCAAGAACCAATTAAAGGTTGTTGGTGACATTCCTGGAGTAGCTGCAGATGGTGGAACGCTGCTTCTGGGCCTAAGAAACTAGCACTGACTGGTAATGCCGGCTTGGGATAGCAAAGAGTGGATGCACAGCTCTTGGAAGTGCACAGCCACATTTCTGGATTTATGTGCTGAACTCGGCCTAGACTGAGAGATTCCTTGCTGCTATAGATTGGACATGGAATAAACCTTGAACATCATTTGAAAATGGTAAATGCAGCATTAACAATGACTTTCTTTTTCTAGAAGGAAAAGAAATGGTTGTAGTACTGAAAATTAAATTGGTGAAGTAATGCATAACTTGAACAACAAAGTTTTAAAATATAGTTGACAAAGAACACACCATGGGCTCATATAATTTTAAACTGGTCCGTGTAGAGAAACTCTCATTTAGGAGGTGAAACAAGTAATGGCAAGATCTCCAGATCGGACTCTCCAAGAACTCTACCTAATTAAATTTGCACTGCATATTCATTTGTACTGAGCCTCTGCTCAGGAGATGGGGCCAGCGAAATCCTGCTGTTTGTTCTAGGTGACTGGGAATCTCACCGGAGTCCTCTTCCCCCTGCTGCTGTCACTCAGGTAGCAGCCAGTCTCTCCTCACCACCCCCAACTCTCACTCCAGACTCTGGTTCCATCTCTGGGAGAGGGTGGTGATGACTGTCCTGCACCAAGTGGGTCCAAGTTGTGTGTGTGTGGTCATCTGGGCAAAATACCCGTGGGGCACCCTACATCAAAACTTTAATGGCAATCTCATACACTCTTGTGTCAACAGATCAGTACGCTGAGCTAACACACATTCGGTGCACGTGGAAAGGTCGTCTGCTGTAATGTTACTGAAGTTGTTGCTAAGGTTTTGTGTTACAGTGGATGTTAAATGAAGCTGGAGTACATACTGCTTTTCAGTAACTGTGGGGGATGTAGGTGAATGCCTTATGAAGTGTTAATGTGTTATTTGTGCTGTTGTAGGCAATGTGAAAGTGGGCAGGGATGCAGATATTTCCCTTCCCTTTATTTTGCCATGTTTGCCAAGATTTTGGGTTGGTTCAGTGCACCTTGATGCAGTCTTAACTGTTGGTAATTGGGTTTATTTTTCTGTTAATAGACTATGAAACTTCTAGTAGATCTTGGTCTCTGATGCATGGGGAAAGGAATATGAAGTAAAGGTGAACTTGAAAGATTTTGTACCTAAGCTCAGACACGCAGATGTCTGTTTCTTTTGCAACAGTTGATAACTGTACTTGAACTGTGCAGGGAGTTGCATTACCTGCCTGAGAGTTTACTTGTCCCTAAATCTAGTAAGAGGACCATAGACCTGTAATGGACTGGACTCTAGGTTGTGCATAGCAAAAAGCCTTTCTGTTGTTCGCTGTGTGTCTTGGTTTTAAATTCTGAAAGCAGTTTGATCATATTAGGGACTAGTCATTAAATGTCAGTGTTGGAATCACATGACCACACGAAAAAGCACTCCAAATTCATATTTTTTTAGTAGCATTTATATTATTCTGAGACTAAATCCTTTCCTTGAGTCTGTCTGCAGGAAGTTTTAACTGAAAACGGATTTGTTTCTGTCGTAAATCAGAAATACTGACAATCTTTTAAACTGTAGCTTTTCTAAATAGACACTTTACTTTGTAACAAAGGGGATGTTGAGTTTGAAATACCAATGAGTGAGGATGGGTACCTTCTCCCCCACTTTTTCTTATACACTTCAGCTTTATGAAATAGATTTATACCTGGATTTAAAACTGTGATGGGCACAAATTTGCATATGGTTATATGAAGTTTCAGTTTGATAATCTCCACAGCCCCCTGTCAGAGGGCAGCCCTGCCTAGAGCTCCCTCAGGCAGCAGATCACAGTGTGACAGGCATACCTGCCTCAGTTTTACCCTTCAGAGTCTCCAATAAACCCACTTCAGGCTCTCTTGCTTAAATAATATACCTCCTTTGGGGCCAGTGTATTACCAAACCACGGTTGATTGCATCCTCAGCAAAAGTCCCAAACAACATCCATTTCCCACATCTACTGTATGTAATCCTCAAAACCAAGCTCTTCCCAACAGGCGACCCCACCAGGCTCTCTGAGGGGAGTCCTTCTATACCACAGTCTGACTCCTCGTCAGTCCACTTCTGTACCTCTGCCAGGAGAGCCGTGCCAGCCTTTCCAGCTAGATTGCAACGCTGCTCTTTCCCCTATTTGCTAGGGGAGCATCCATCACTCCCCTGGCCCTCTCATTGGTCCCTTGGGTCCCTCTCTTTGGTGTGGAGATGTCAGTGGGTAAGCCCCTGCTCTGCTCGCTGGCTTTCAGCCCTCTCTGGCCCTTGGCTTTGGCTCTCTGGCTTAGAGCCAGCAATCACCTCCCTCTGCTGCTACCGCCTCTCTTGCCTTCAGTTATGGTGTTCTCTGCGCACTGTGTGCGCGAGGTCACGCTGGCGGGGGCGGTGCAGCGCTCTCTGCAAAATGGTGTTTTCTGCATTGCGTGCTCTGCGTGAGCCCCGGCACCTCTTTCTTTTATACATTAAGCACAGCATATTGTCATAGGAGAGCTCCACCTGCAGCAGGCTGTAGCATGACAAGCATGCCTGCTTCAGTTCTGTGAATCTTCTTTGTTTGCTCTTCTCCTCCTCTCTCTTTTTCAGCATCAGCTGTTTGTGTCAGCAGCATTCTTCTTCCAGCTGTAGTGCTTTCCATTTTGGGGCCTTCTTGCCTTGTCTGTGCTTGGCTTCGGTATCTACCATTGTATTGCCAGTTACCTTCTTTACCTTTTCTTCTGCCCACCTCTCCTCCTGTCTCTTCCTCTTCTTCTCATCAAACTGAGCAAATTTCTCTCCATTTGCCTTTTCTTCTCCTCCTCCATTTGCTCCACCTGTTCCTGAGCCCAGAGCACCTTCCGTTGACCCTCCTCATGTTTCAGTTTCATCTTCTCTAGTCGCCATCTCTTTTCCAGCTTCTGTTTTGTCTGCTGCTCAGCCTCCTGTTTCTTCATCAGACTCTCCAGCTGCTGCTGCTCCTTCTCAACTCACTCACCCTTGGGGTTGGTTTGGAGCGGAGTGAGTTAATGAAAAGTTTCAATAAATCTACTTCATCCCATGGAACCTGTGATCATGAGCAGCTGTTTCATTTGAACAGCATGTAAAAATGTCTTGAAAGGACAAACAACCTTGCTGGCTGTGCATAGAAGGGGATGGAGTTAGTCTTTTCTGGGAGGGGAGAGCCTACAATCCTTTGCTTGCTGCTCATCATACAGCCTATCCACAGCTTTCTTTTTACTTCTTGTTCTCCTGACACTCTTGAACTGTTCCCAGGCCTTGTCACTCTGATTAGAGTTGATCTCTTTGTAGTTTCCCTCCTGCTGCTCTCCTGCAAGGTTGATGATTGCTGTCCTGTTGGCATTTCAAAAGGAAAGGGATACTCTGGGGTTTTGAGGAACCTCCTGAGACTCAGAGGGAGTGCTAAATCCCAGCTCAGTCCTGACTTTAACTGTTATTTCTTCATCCACAAGCTTCTCTGTCGAGCTGTGGTTGTTTTGAATGTTCTCTGGGGTGGAGTGGTAGGGTAGGAATGGAGCCTCTGGCACCATGTGGAATGTTGAGGAGGGTGTAGAGAGGTGCTGCAGTGGAGTTCTTCATGGACTGCGAAGGGAGGTGAGACCGGGATTGTTGAACCTGTAGGTCTACAGGAGTCTGCAGCATCTGTGGTTGCTGGTGGAGATGCTCCATATGTCCTGGTGCATCTCCCTGTCCTTTTCCTGCTGTGATTCCTGGCCTCTGCTCTTCTCTCCACTCAGTGCTTCTCCAGGGTGTCTGTAATGTTCACCATCCAGGCCCTGTGCTTATGGGCGGATGCGGCACAGTCTTGTAGGATCTCATTGAACGTGTCATTCCAACTCCTCGGTTTTTTTCCTCCTTATCTGACTCATGCATTCCACAGGTGTGGAGGGGCCCTCAAGGCTGCAATGTGCGCAACTGCAGATAAAACAGATAAAATTGTCAGTATAGTGACAGTGGAAAGTGACTTAAGATTCAGAATTCCCTTCTCTTGCGTCCCTGCTTATTGACACTTCTGCTTAGGAGTTCTCGTGCACAGCGCCACTTGCATCACCATCTATGGTCAATATGGCCTACCAGGGGTGAGAGAAATGAGGAGGGAATTTTTCAGTTGCTTGAAACTATGAATATAGGGCAATGGCACTGAATACTAGCACCGTTTTCTGCAGGCAATGACGACTTCAGCCAATATCTCATTCCTGAGGGTAATGAAGGCAGAGAGAGCGCAGCTGCTGCTGTTTCCCTAAGTCGCTGTGGCCTATTTGCTGCTCACCTGTGTACTGCAGTGGTGCCTCTGAAGTTATCACTGACTTGCATGGGATGGGAAAGTGTCCTACCATGGAGCAGAAATAAGACTACCATTCCTAGAAACCTTTGGGAGAGGATTGCAGAGTACTTCCATTAACGTTTCGTCAAGATCTCTCATGAGGAGTCAAGGGACATTCCTGCGTACATAAACAACCTGCTCCTCAGGGCCCTCTTGATTATCTCTACTGGGGAATGAAAAGCAGATGATAACCCTATCTCTCTCTCTGTTGTATTGCTTCCTCTTCCAGTATGAATAAATTAATGCAAAGTTGATAGGTGTGTCCCAACGAGTTCGCTATCACCGTAATGGGAAATAAACATGCATGCTTACCCGAAGATCCTTCCCCTGCATCGGGCTCGCCTGTGCTCCACTGCCAGGACTAGCTAGGCTGCGGTGGAGTCTCAAACAGGTCCTGGCTTGCGGGATAGCTGAACCCTCTGGTCTCCTGTCCCCCATCCTCTTTGACCACCTTCTTGTAGTCGCTGTTCAAGCCAGAGGCCTGTGACTCAGGCTTCTCAGAAGTATCCACTGTAGTGCACAGGATAGTGGTAGGGCTTATAGCAAGTATGGCATGCAGCTCTTTGTAAAAGCGGCAGGTCTGCAGCTTGGCACCAGGTTGACTGTTGGCCTGCTTCACCTTCTGGTGTGCCTGCTGCAGTTCCTTTGCTTTCACATGGCATTGCTGCCAGTCCCTGTTGTACCCCTTCTCCTGCATTCCCCCGAGCAATCGTCGTAGATGTCAATGATTGTACATCTGGTCTGCAGCTAGGCTTCCACAGTCTTTTCTCCCCACAGGCCCAGAAGATCCAATACTCCTCTCTACTGTAGGCCAGAGTGCGTCTAGAGCATGTAGCCAGCATGGGCAGCTGTGCTCAACAGTGGAGAGCTGCTAGGTGTGCTTGCCAAGCTGGGCAATCATGAAAAGGCATTTCAAAAATTTGTGGGGCTTTAAAGGAGACAGGAGAAGCACCTACTTGATCCTTTTCTGAATCCTAAGGCTAGCCCTGCACATGGTGGCCAAAATTCAGCCATTTCTGGAGGCAGTGCTGACAGACTTTCATGCCCCCCACTCTAATAGCCTCTTAAAGCCTGGCCATAGTGACAGTAGCTTATTGAAAACACTACTGGGCAAACAGAGGCAGGCCTTACTACTTTCTCACATCTGTGCTCTGTAAACCAAAACAAATGACACACCTGCATCTGTTGTAATGTTGTTGCACCTAACTAACATTTAGAGGCATCAACTCTATAATTATCCAGATAGGATCAAATCTTCTTCCCTCTATAAAGCTTTCTCCACAACAAAAAAACTTTTAAATGCACTTTAAATTATGAATTTGAAAAAACCCAAAAGCTGCACGTATGTCTGTGTCTGGCATTTGTGCACTCCTTGAAAAATGCTGTGACAAATGTTGAGCTTGGCTCAAAGCTTATTTGGACTTAATGTCACAAATTGTTTATCTTCTTGCCCTGTTTGCAGATTGATGTGTCTTTGATATATAACAAGGTTTCTAAAAATCTGAAGTTGTAACCTGCCAAACACCTGTTTGGAATTCTGTAAAGAAACTTATTTTCCCTAAGGAAGTATCCCTCCGTTGGTGTTAATTTTAAAACAGGATTGCTTGAGAGTTCTTTTATCTGCAGTCATTAGGGGTAAATATTGCTGTTACTACACTGGTGTAAATCTGGAATAACTTTTCTGGTGCTTATGGAATTAATCAGAATTTACATAATGACCAAAATTTTGCTCTAAATAAATTACTTATCTTTTAACCTATGTTCACTTTCCTCTCTGCACACCAACCATAGCAGTCTGCGTATTCAAGTCAGCAGGTCATCTCTCTGGGATGAATTTCTCTGAATTGGATGTTCTAGATGGTCTGAGACTGGAACCCAAGGCTGGAAAAACAGCCATATACAGTATTGCAGTAAGTGCTGAGCTCCTATTTTGTTCAAGGTTTAGAATCACAACAACTTTTATTCCTACCATTTACAGTATTGTAAGAAGTAAACATTTGAGTACCCTGGTACCTTTGATTGTTGGGTGCACTCTGGTTGCCAATATTGAAAGCCTGATGTCTTGAGTGGTATGGTTTACGTATCACTGGACTATATATTTAGCCATTACATTAGTCAGAAATGTATTTTCCACCAAGGGCAGAGCTGTAAGGAGGTAAAATTACTTGGTACAATAATAGCATGTATATGCAAAACATAGCAATAAAGAGCAACAATATCAATTACTTAAATAGTTTGGAGGTAAATTGTTGCTCTGTGCACATATGTATACCTTTATTTAGGAATTTATGTCTTTCATAAAACTCCAAAAAATAACTAGCTTTCATGGCTGCCGCCGCGCCCCCCGATCTCTTTTTGAGAAGCCTAGAAGAACCTAAAGTCAACAGTCTTTGTTGATACATAAATTATTTTTCAGCACCCTGCTCCAAAGCTCTTGGCTGCAGCCTTGCTCTTTATGTGGGATGTGGTAGGCAGTGCAGGCTGGGAAGTATACTTGTAGCAGCTTAATGATCTCATTGTGGTCTATGTAAAGACATAGGGTCTTGTAAGGAGCTTGTGGGAGATGGCTGCTAGTAAAACAATATGCAGCCTGAATTGTTCTTCTTTACCCTGCTCCTAGGTTACTTCCAGCTGTGCCTGATTAAATAGGGACACAAAACTTCTGTGTCTGCAAAAACAACATGTTGGCAGGCATTTTATTTACACTTTTTATTAGATGTGTCCACAACTCCATTAAAATATATTTTTACCATGCTGTTGTAATAAGTTAATCTACTTAAACTTCAGAGCTTCAAAGCAGCCAAGTTCTGAGCTGGAAACCTGCTGACCCTTGAGAAGGGAGCTTTACAAAAATAGATTGGGTCATTGTGTTCTATTTGAACAAAAAGTTCTGCTTAGGAGTGGGCCATGCTCAATAGTATTTTCCAATTATATAGTGCCTCCAAGGCCAGATCATCCACTTGCTGTAGAAGCAATAAAGCTATGGAAAATGTGATACGACCTAAAATCTGTTGGAGGGAAGAGAGTTGAGCCAGCATGACATTATTTTTCCCCTGTGCGTTTCCTCAGCCTCTACTCCATGCTCCCCAAAAGACACTCAGTGCAAAATTTATGCAGTCAAGCCTCTACAAATGTTTGTGCAGGCAGGAGTGGAGCAGGATTCCTATATGTTCCTGCTCCACTCTTTCAAACCTCCTCAGAAGGGTAGTAGGCAAGCCCTTAGGCACAGGCAGGGGGCATCATTGGAATTCCTGCTGAGTGCTGTGATGCCATGGGGGGGATGGCACCATCAAAGGGCTGGCTGTCTAGATCTGTGGGATTTCTTTGTGATACTTGAGATACCTCCAGAGTTGGAGAGCTACACAGTCTAGTTGCTGCATGAGAGGACAATTCGCTCCCGGTGCCACCCGCTCCTCAGGAGGAGAGACCTCCACGCCGAGACCCCATGCTGGGGCAGTCAGCCAAGAGTAGATCCTGGGGCAAGCCCATGACGGGTTCCGCCCAGATCCCCGACACCTCGACACCATTGTCTGACTCTTTTGATGGTCACCGACAGCCTGACAACAGTCACCAGGACCCTGTCACCATTCCCCTGGGCACTGCTGCCAGACTCCTGGTACTGCTCCCAAGAGCCTTGACTCTAGGTTACCAGGGTCCTGGCGCTGATCCTGGAGCCACGGTGTCAGTCTCTAGAGCACCACTATCGGTTGCCCGAGTACCATCGTCGACCCTTAGATGCTTGGTACCAATTGGCAGTCCTGGCACTGCTCCCCAGTACCGGAACACCACACCTTCCAGTGCACTAAAGAGTTGGAGACGAGGTCAGCACCATCATGGTCCCTGGAAGAGGACCCCTCGGACTCAGAGGGAGAGGAGATGTCCTTGCCCAGGGGTCAAGTGAACCCAGCCATGGCTGCAGGCTCCCCAACCCTACCACCGGGCTTGTGGCTGCTGACACAATGGCTTGGACCATGGCAGTTCTAGAACCCATGGGGATTCCCTCATGTGCCAGAGCTGGAGGTGCAACAATCAATCTTTGGAACATCCAAGAGATGCTCAGTGACAGTCGAGCTTGCCCCCGGAATTGGTTGAAGAACCAGATCAAGTTGCAGGGGCTTCAGTGGTACCTCTGGAAGAGGCCACCCCAGCTGCAGAAGAACAGTTGCCCACTTCACCCGTATCTGCCTCCTTCTCATCACCTGGTGAGGTAGTAGCAGGTCCTTCTGCCATGGTCTTGCAGGATGACTTTAGAGCAAACCAGGAGCTACTCAAGAGGGTGGCCACGAATTTGGGCTTGGAGGCAAAGGAGCTGAAGGAGCCCGCTGATGCTCTCTGTCATTTTGGCAGCATCAGCCCTTTCTAAAGTGGCCAATCCCATTCACGAGGGAGTTGTCAAGGCTTTATGGCAAACCCCCTCCTCTCTGCCCCCTACCTTTAAAAGTGCTGAGAAAAAATATGTGCCTGCCAAGGGGTTTGAGTATCTCTGTACTCTCACCCATCCCCGGTGTTGCTGGTGGTGTCAGCCACCAGTGAAAGAGACAGATGGAACAGTCACGCTCAATCCTCAAGATTAAAGACTCAAAAAAGCTGGATCTCTTTGGCAGAAAGATTTATTCAACTGCTAGCCTCCAGCTCCACATATCAAATCAGCAAGCCCTGCTGGGGTGATCCGACTATAACATATGGCATTCCAAGGCCAAATTTGCTGACTCCTTCCCCCAGGAGTCTAAGCAGAAGTTTGTGGTCATTTTGGAGGAGGGCGAGTCAGTGGCCTGAGCTTGCAGCTTCTGACACGGCTGACTCTGCAGCAAGAACAATGGTGTCAACAGTGTCTGTGTGGAGAGCCTCGTGGCTACAGTCATCTGGCTTATCTGCGGAGGTCCAACCATCCATCCAGCACCTCCCCTTTGATGGTGTGGCACTGTTCTCTGGCCAAACGGATGCCAGGCTTCACGGCCTACAGGCTTCCAGGGCCATGCTTTGCTCCTTAGGCCTGTATACTCCATCTGCTTCCAGGAAGCATTTCAGGCCCCAGCAACTGCAGCGGTTTGTGGGCCAGGCCAGCAGTGAGCCCAACAGAAAGAAGAGCAAAGCCTACAAGCACTGTCAAGGTCAACCCTCTGTCGGTGCTTCCCAGTCAGACTCAAGGCACTACGCACCAGGCAGCAGGCACGCCTTTTGAGGGTGCGCCCACATGTGGCTTAGCAGATTTAACCCAGGATCCAAGCCTCCCCTTCTTTTCAAAGCCTTTCCTCCTACCTTCCTGCGTGGGCAGCTATTATACCATCGGACAAGTAGGTACTGAGCACCATTGCAGTGGGGTACACCTTTCAGTTTAATTTGATTCCTCCTTCCCACTTCCCATCCCTGTCCCTCTTCATGGACCCTTCTCATAAGCAACTTCTCATCCAGAAGGTGCAAGCTGTCCTACAGGTAGGGGCTGTAGAGGAAATTCCCCTACATCTGAGAGGGAAAGGGTTGTACTCCCGTTATTTTCTAAGGCCAAAGAAGGCCTGTCGCCCATGTTGGACCTACGCCACCTCAACAAATATTTCAAGAAGCTGAAGTTCCGTATGGCCTCCCTGGCCTCCATCATCCCCTCCCTGGATCTGGGAAACTGGTATGTCACCCTTCAACCTGAAGGATGCATCCTTCCATATTTCCATATTCCATGGCCACAGATGGTTCTTACGGTTCATGGTGGGAGACAGCCACTACTAATTCACGGCCCTCTCATTTGGCCTATCACCAGTGTCAGGAGTATTCACGGCCTACATCAGATGTCAGGGAATACAAATTTACCCTTACCTTGACTGCTGGCTCATAAAGGGTCGCTCGGAAGCTCAGATCCGGCATGGTATCACGATACTACAGTCCAACTACCAAGAACTAGGCCTTTTGGTAAACAGCAATCTAAATTACTACCGGTGCAAAGGATAGTGTTCATCAGGGCTGTCCTAGACTTATACCCAGGCCAGAGCATTTCTACCTCAAGCCAGACTTCAAACCATGTCAGACTTGATCACCGGGTCACAGCTCACCCTTCACCACAGCGAGGGTTTGCTTCAGACTGCTGGGGTACATGGCAGCATGTACTTATGTGGTACAATACACAAGACTGCGCCTCAGGACTCCTTCAAATGTGGCTACAGTCGGTTTACTCCCCGACAAGACATAGCCTGGACGTGATCATAGAATCATAGAAGATTAGGGTTGGAAGAGACCTCAGGAGGTCATCTAGTCCAACCCCCTGCTCAAAGCAGGACCAACCCCCACTAAAACATCCCAGCCAGAGCTTTGTCAAGCCGCACCTTAAAAACCTCTAAGGATGTAAGATTCCACCACCTTCCTAGGTAACCCATTCCAGTGCTTCACCATCCTCCTCGTGAAAACGTTTTTCCTAATATCCAAACTAGACCTCCCCCACTGCAACTTGAGACCATTTCTCCTAGTTCTACCATCTACTATGACTGAAAACAGCCTAGATCCATCCTCCCTGGAATCCCTTTTCAGGTAAAGGCTGCTATCAAATCCCCCCCCATTCTTCTCTTCTGCAGACTAAACAAGCCTAGTTCCCTCAGCCTCTCCTCATAAGTCTTGTGCTCCAGCTCCCTAATCATGTTTGTTACCCTCCACTGGAGTCTTTTCAATTTGTCCACATCCTTTCTTTTGTGGGGGACCCAAAACCGGACACAGTACTCCAAAAGTGGTTTCACCAGTGCCGAATATAGGGGAATAATCACTTCCCTTGATCTGCTGGCAATGCTCCTACTGATGCAGCCCAATATGCCATTAGCTTTCTTGGCAATAAGGGCACACTGTTAACTCATATCCAGCTTTTTTTCCATTGTAACCCCCAGGTCCTTTTCTGCAGAACTGTTGCCAAAACCAGTCAGTCCCCAGTCAGTAGTTGTGCATAGGATTCTTCCATCCTAAGTGCAGGACTCTGAACTTGTCCTTGTTAAACCTTATCTGATTTCTTTTGGCCCAATCTTCTAATTTGTCTAGGTTACTCTGTATCCTATCCCTGCCCTCCATTGTATCTACCACTCCCCCCAGCTTAATGTCATGTGCAAACTTGCTGAGGGTGCAATCCACCCCAGCCTCCAGATCATTAATGAAGATGTTGAACAAAACCGTTCCGCTTGTTACCAATTAGACAACTAGAGCCATTGATAACTACCCGTTGAGCCCAAAGATCTAGTCAGCGTTCTATCCATCATATAATTGGGGTTGGTCCTGCTCTGAGCAGGAGTTAGACTAGATGACTTCATGAGGTGCCTTTCAACCCTAATCTTCTATGATTCTATGACCCTCTTTAGTATTGTATCCACCACATGGTCTCACAACATGTAAGCAGCTTGAGTTGGAAGTTGTGGTGACTTGCAATTCTGGAAGTTCCAGGACATGGAACTTATCATATGATATAGCTTTAGACAGCAATTCTATTTCAGAGCATCTCCCATTTAGTGCACAGAGTAACTCTTGCTAATAATGTAATGCTTTTCTTTACCAGGATTTCAGGTAGGGTCTCACAGTCATTACCATTTTTGACTACTGTTAGGAGAGGGTGACTCTGGGATGGCCCCAGCAGCTAATGCTCTTTTGGCCTCCTCTTCCCTGAACATAAGCAATGTAGAACTGATTTTCTATTGGTTATTCCCACTGGTATGAGATTAGCAAATCATGGAACTCATGCATTTTGGCCAACTGGTAACTTAAGCAGATTAGCTAAACCTGTTACCCCATTGACAATTTGAAGGACCTAATCATGGAATTATTTCCACCTATTGAACATTTATACCTAGATATACAAGATCTAGTAGTATGGTCAAAAGAGGCTTTGGCACCCATAGCTAATCTAATTAAAAACAACTTGAGGAAATAGAAGATGTACAAGAAGAGGCAGAGACAAGGTGGTGGGCTATCCCAGATGTCACTTTACATCCTGTGATCAGAACACTCAGCCTGATTTTTGTGATAATGCAAATGATAACTATAGCTGCCCTTTTTGAATTTTGTTATTTACATTGTCAAGCGAAAAGAATTAAGTTACAGCGTAAAATGGAAAGGGGGCTGGCATCGGCCATTAACAATGCCATGGTAATGAACACTGTTTAAATTTGTATTGTTTTGGTGATGGTTTTAGTTTTATGCCGAGGTATAAATAATTTTATTTTAGGTACGTTATTAATATGTAATAGAAGAATAGTACTGAATTTATTAGCTTAGGTGTGTAATGTAAGAAAGATTATAGTTACAAGCCAAACATCTCCATCCATCATTATCATATCTACAACTTAGAACATCAGGATAAAGGTGGGGTGTCCTGTGAATGACAGACCTGACCACCACATGTATATAGAATCGTGAGATTTCCCAGCCTGTCATTGATGGAGCATGTTACAGTGCACGCACTGAGTTTACTAAGTGTGCTTGAAGCTTTGAAGCTATGTCCTAAGAAACTGTAGGGTAAGTGTACGCACTTAGGAGTGTGGTTGCTAGTGAGGAAGGTGTCATCTAAGGTGTTGGCGCTTTGCTGTTGCTGATAATACTGGCTCTAGACAAAAAGGCATACTTGCAACAAATAGTGACTACTGCACTTCTTCACTGAATGGTCCCAGGCCTAACATTCCTAGGCCCACCATAAGGAACTAAAAATAATTGGAAGATAAAATCTGTCCACTGGTTGTACGAGGGAATGTGGAGACTAAGGAACAGAGAGGCATGAATGTGTGGATGGTAATACAAGGTGGCCATGTAACAGTGTTTAGCCCACTGGGTCATCTTGAGTCCATGCATTATGCTTTTCCGGGACAATGGGTAAACATCCTCCACATAAAAAGACAAGTGGGGGAATGGAGTAGAAAGTGAGAGCCTGAGGCCTGGTATTACAAGCCTAGATGCAAAAGCTGAGGCCTGAACCAAAGACTGGCTTTAGGAAACAGCAATTACTTGTCTGCTTACAAGTTCACTGACTGATGCAGGAACTTGGCAGAAATCAGCATTGGTAATACATTGGCATTCCTAAGAAGTAGTGGCAGAATAACACAGTATTGTTAAGAGCAACAGTAGTCCTAAGTCCCCCTCATACATGGTGATTGCAGAAACATAATCCTGGGAGACAGTCTGAGTACACGGCAAACAGCAGTACAATACAAGGGGGCAGTACAAGCTCTCCCCAAGATGCAATAGTGCATAAACACAATCATGAAGAATAGTACAGAGACACCCCAACCTTAGAATAAGACAGAAGGATGGATGAAGACGTTATGCTTGACTTGGAGGCAAGGTACAATAACCAATATCAAAGAGGTATTGTGTAACCTGTTTACATCGGTATAAAAAGGGGATCATAACAGAGAATCTTTGTCTGGCCGAGAGGATAATGGAAAGTCCCGCCATTAACTGAGCCAGTCCATTGTGACGAGCATACATGTGCTACTGTACCTGTAGCTCCAATGGGGCACTAGTACTGTGCTTTGCTTGCAGTAAACCTGGCTGAGTGCCTTCCCTGCTTATCCGAGTCTATGATAATTTATGGGTCATGCTTAACAAGGTCTGTCTATTCAGCTAGCTGCAGAAGCTGAGATGGCATCCAGAGGGGAACTCATACCAGCATGCAGACCCTAACTGACTTACAACAATGGCCTCAGTAATTTGCAGTTTTTACAATTAACTGGCCTGAAGCTGTTGTCTATCCAGTACAGTAATGTGTATTTATTTTCCATGGACTACATGAGGCCTTGATCATCCTTTTATAATTTTTTTTAGTTTCTCACTTAGAAGATTCAGTTAATCCTGCTGTGTTCTGTGAAAAGTGGCATTTTATAATCCAGTAACTTAAAACTGTGATGTTCCATTCAACTCTGGATGACCAAAAAATGCCAAATGATGTTAGTTTACAGCTTCTAGGTTTGAAAGAAATGTTGATTAAAAATTAGATTGATCCCATTTAGAAGCCAGACTAATTCTACAATTAGTCCTATAAATTACTTTCTTGTTATTCTTTACTATAACCTTGAGTGTTGTTATTTTTATTCTTGACATAGCAGACCACAACAGTCAACATATTTTAAAATAGTGAGGAGGAGTTGGTAGCCAAATATAACTAGACTTGACAAAGAGGGAAATTATTGAATTGCTAAGGAATTAGCTGGGGAGGAACCTGCACTTGAATAAACTGTCCAAAGGAGAACTTAAGACCTGAGGGGTTTCCAATAGACATTGCGATACGGCAGTGATCAAGTGCCCAACTACGCTTCAGTTGAAGTTGTGATCGCAGATCAGGCAGGCATATCCATGCTACCTTTAATTTAGTGAAGACTGCTAAAAATAGCAGTAAAGATGTAGTGGCGTGGGCTATAAAAGGCTTCCTGGAACACTGGACATGTGCTTGCATTGCTAGTGCGTGCGGATGCCCTTACTGCCATGTCATCACTCTATTTTTAGCTGTGCTAGCTAGATTAAAGTTAGTGTGGGTATGCCTACTTGAGCTACAATCACACCTCTGATTGCAGTGTAGACATATCCTAAGTGACAGCCACTTGGAGCCCCAGCAAGAGAACAGAGTGAGAGGTCTATTGGATACATACGAAGGTGCAAATATTTTGCTGGGATTTAGGTATCTCCATTTTGTTTTTTAAAATAAAAATAAAACAAAAAAGGCCAGTAGCCAACATATGTACTTAATCACACTTTGCAAGCTTATCATGCTTTCTGGATAAAACTGTAACAACATTTTGGGGAGTGGGGTGTGTTTCATCACATGCTGGTGAAACTTGCTGAAATCTTGAGTTTCTGCCACAGTGCATATAAACACCACAAAGTCTTGTTACTGACTGAAAAGTAACAAGTCTTGCTATGGACTGACTTTTCAGAGAAATAGGAAAATTGAAATTTCTCAAGCTGTATTAAAATTTTCTGTTAAAAATAAAATAGTAATTTGCAGCTTTGTGGGTTTTTTAAATAACTTTTGTAAGTTAATTTAATGCTATTGAGAGATGAAATCTCGGTCTGTGGGTAGACTCCATCAGAATAGCAAAAGGCCTGCCCCTTCAGGAGAGGGTTGGGGCCACAAATCAACCGATTATGGGAGACAAAGAATGAAAAAACAGGTACAGGAGTTCAGGTCACAAGGTCAGAATAAGGCATCTAGAAGGGGATTGCAAGCAGAGAGATGACAAGTGAGAGATGCCAGACTGAAAGCGCTGGAGATGGAAATCTGTTTAGTCACAGAAAAGGTTCATCACACGCAACAATGGCATGAGTGGTGCATGTACTCCCCCTTTGGGGAGGCTCACCCCCTGCCTCCTTTCCACCCAAGGCCATGCCCCCCCTTGCCTGTTGGCAGAGCCCCAGCTGGTCCCCCTCCCCGATCCTGAGCTGGAGCACAACAGCCCTGAGCAGCCCCCTGAGACTCCGACTGGAGCAAATCAGCCCCAAGCCCTGGCTAGAGTGGAGCAGCCCCTCTGAGCCCTGGCCAGTGCCCAGCTGGAGCAGCTCTCCCCTCTACCCTCAAGCCCTAGCTGGAGTGAAGCAACCCCTCCCTCCCTCAGACGGCACCCGGCTGGTACACTGCAGCCCCTAGACCTGGTCAGTGCCTGGCCTGCATGGAGCAGCCCCCCACCAAGCCCTGGCCGCCCCGCTGGTGCCTGGAGTGGTCCTGGCCTGGCCAACCCACCAGCGCCTCCATTACCCATGGTCTGCTCATGAGGGATGGGAAGAAGTGGAGTCACAATGGCCCATGCATTCAGTGGCTCAGTGGCTGCACCAAGGAAGGCTTAGCCCTGGCCTTTGATACCTGCTGCCTATGAGCAATGATGTAAGTATCCCTATGCAGCTCCACCATTGTGTCTCAACCCTGTTCTGTAGTGATCACTACTTTGGCAGTCAGCAGGCAGTTCAGTCTCCACAGCTCATTCAGTTCTTGGCCTCTCAGCTGAAGTAAGGGGAAATTAAGTGCCGGCTATATGGTGGGGTTTTTTATCATGTGTGATAGGTACCTTTTTATTATATAGAGTAGACAGTTGTTTGCTCAGGAACTGGACTGAGACTGGATTCACTTTGCATGGGCTACTGAAGAGCTATCTGATGGGGGTGATTGTTAATTACTGCTGTTTTGAGCCACCACTTACCTAGAGACAAAGCTTTTCATAGTCCATTGGCACTTGCCAGATCTTTTTGCAAATATATATTTTTAAACTAGCAGATATTTTTTTCCTGTATAAAGTGTTTCAAGCCCTGGTTATGCCAGCCTCCTACATTTTTTACAGGTGATGACTGAAAATGGTTTTATGTTAAAGGCTGAGATTATATTTCAGTATTAAAACTGAATTTAGAAACCCATAAGAGATTTTTCTAACCATAGGAAGCTTCTCTTTGCCCTCTTGTATGTAAGTACTATTCTTTAAAAGGGTAACTGGCCTAGTGGATGCAGGGAAGAGGCAAACGTGATACATCTTGGATTTTTACTCAGGCTTTTCACACTGTCCACATAACAGTCTCTCAAGCAAACTAAGGAGATGTAGACCAGATGAAATTTCTATAAAATGGGTGAAAGATCGTGTTCAGGGTAATTATCAGTGGTTTGCTGTTAAATTGAGAGGGTGTATCTATTTAGGTCCCACAGGGGTCTGACCTGAGTCTGGTGCTAGTCAGTAGTTTCATTAATGATTTGAACAACAGAGTAGAGAATAGGCTGATAAAATTTGTGGCTGACCCCATGCTGGGGGAGGGACAAGGGGTGCAAGCGCTTTGGAGGACAGCATTAGAATTCAAAATGACCTTGACAAATTGGAGAATTGATCTGAAATCAACCAAATAAAATTCAGTAAAGACAAGTGCAAAGTATTACATGTAGGGAGGAAAAATCAAATGCACACAACAAAATGGGGAACAATTGGGTAGGCAATAGTATTGCTGAAAAGGATCTGGGAATTAGAGTGAATCACAAATTGAATGAGTCAACAATGTGATGGAGTTGCTAAAAAGGCTAATATCATTTTTGGGTGTACTAACAAGAGTGTCATATGTAAGACACAGGAGGAAATTATTCTGCTCTGCTTGACAGTGGTGAAGACTCAGCTGGATTATTGTGTCCAGTTTTGAGGCACCACCTTTTAAGAAAGATATCGATTAATTGGAGATAGTCCAGAGGAGAGCAACAAAAATGATAAAAGGTTGAGAAAACCTGAGCAATCATGTCGAAAGTTTTTAAAAAACTGTCTGTGTTTAGAAGAAGACCGAGGGGAGACCTGATGATAGTCTTCAAGTATGTTAAGGACTGTTATAAAGATGATGGTGATCAAATTGTCCTCCATATCCACTGAAAATAGGAAAAGAAATAATGGGCTTAAACTGCAGCACGGAAGATTTTGCTTAATATTAGGAAAAACTTTCTAATTACAAGGATAGTAAAGGACTGGAATTGGATTCCAAGGGAGCTTATGGAATCTGCATCATTGCAGACTTTAAGAACAGCCAAGGATGCTAGGTATATTTGATCCTTCCTCAGCACAGGGTGCTGGACTATATGACTTTCCAAACTTACATTTCTATGATTATTACAGTATTTTATTACATGATGATACATTATTCAGTGATACTGTGGTCAATACTTCAGAAATATGGAAAACTGTCATAGGAGGAGGACATATCTTAGGGGATGCTCAAGTTTTGATGGGTTTTGATGAAGTTATAATAGTCATAGTATCTTGTATACATTTAAAATTAATTGAAGTGTGTTTAATCTATTTAGGAAGTTTTAACAGGTTTACTGAAATTTATTTTTTAAAAAGTATTATAGCAACTATTTGTTAATACTCATGATAATTAAGGTGGTAGAACAGATTCATTTGTAGCTTTGTTCTTTTATATTTCATAACTTCCAAAACATTCTCCCTTTGAGTCTGAACATTTCTGTTCATGCATGCTTCTTCTTTTTTTAAGAGAAGCCTCTTACAACAGTGGTTGGAGTTTGAATCTTGAACATCTCCAGAGTCTTCATTGAGAACTAGTGACTCTGCTTGAAAAAAAGAAAGTATGCGTTTAACAAATGTCGCTATTTGAAAATTAGATACTAAACGTGTGGTAGAAAAATTCCTTAAGTCTGCAGTAGCACACTGTATAGGCTCACCTTGTGTGTGTATCTATCCTGGGTGCAATTTATGGTTGAAGGACCTCAAGCTTCACTAATGCATTAAATTACTTCTAGACTCTTCTTTTTATTTTCTTAAAACACTAATACAATGTTAAGGTTGTGAGATCAAACACTTAAATTAGGGAGTTCCAAAAAATTAAATATTCTGGCAATTTAAACTTGGCCACTTTGTGCACATATAGTATATTTAGTTCCTTTCCCCCCTTCTAAATGTAAAATTTTGCTGTGCTGTTCTTTGTTACTAGTATATATCATAACTATTATACAGAAGATGCAATATGGCTAAATTAATATTATTACACAATCTTAAGGAATACTGTCAACTTGAAATCTAGTCAGTTTTCAAATATGAATTTTACGGTAGTTTTGGCTACTACACCTGCCCCTTTAATCATTCTGCCAATTTTTGTGGGTTTGCAATCATTTTCTTTTAAAATGTATTTTGTTTCCCTTATTGCTAGGAGAAGAGAGATTCACCCAAACAAAGGGAAACGGATCTAGGAAGCATTAGAGAGACATGATCTCTGCTTACTATGTGCATGAGCTAGCAAACATTTCTCTCAATCTTCAGAGTTGTGGAATTGCTAGAAGGGAATAGGTAGTGGGTGTGTAGCAGAACAATTTATGGTACTCCAAGAAAAATTTAGCTGCCTAAAAAAACAGTCAGCTGGTATAAATAAATGGGGCTGACTGGTTTACACTAGCTGAGGATCTGGTTTAGTGATTTTTTTTCTTCTTAACTACTTGGATTTTAAAGTCCAAACTCTTCTGTCTGCCATATACAGACCCTATCATTAGATCACTGCTTCTTAGGGGCAACGACAGCAAATAACTCGTGTAAAATAAATTGTGGGAGTGTAGAAATGGAACATTTAGCTGTTTGCAGCACATGGTCAGAATAAATACTGGAGAGAATCTGACTCTGGGGATATATATAATTGGCTATTATCTTTGAAAGCTCGTGGCAATTGAGGGAGGTCCCTGATGACTGGAAAAAAGCAAATATAGTGTCCATCTTCAAGAAAGGGAGGAAAGAGGATCCAGGGAACTACAGACCGGTCAGCCTCACCTCAGTCCCTGGAAAAATCATGGAGCAGGTCCTCAAGGAATCCATTTTAAAGCACTTGGAACAGGGGAAGGTGATCAGGAACAGTCAACATAGATTCACCAAGGGAAAGTCATGCCTGACCAACCTGATTGCTTTCTATGAAGAGGTGACTGGCTCTGTGGATGTGGGGAAAGCAGTGGACGTGTGATATACCTTGACTGTAGCAAAGCTTTTGACACGGGGTCTCACAATATTCTTATCAGTAAGTTAAAGAAGTATGGGTTGGATGAATGGACTATAAGGTGGATAGAGAACTGGCTAGAGCATAGGGCTCAATGAGTAGTGATTACTGGCTCCATGTCTAGCTGGAGTCACAATTGAGTGTCCCAGGGGTTGGTCCTGGGGCCGGTTTTGTTCAACATCTTCATTAATGATCTGGATGATGGGGTAGATTGCACCCTCAGCAAGTTTGCAGATGACACTAAGCTAGGGGAAGTGGTAGATACCCTGGAAGATAGGGATAGGATACAGAAGGACCTTAACAAACTGGAGGATTGGGCCAAAAGAAATCTGATAAGGTTCAACAAGGACAAATGCAGAGTCCTGCACTTAGGGCGGAAGAATCCCATGCACAGCTACAGACTGGGGACCGATGAGCTAGGCAGCAGTTCTGCAGAAAAGGACCTGGGGGTTACAGTGGATAAGAAGCTGGATCTGAGTCAGCAGTGTGACCTTGTTGCCAAAAAGGCTAATAGCATATTGGGCTGCATTAGGAGGAGCATTGCCAGCAGATCGCGGGAAGTGATTATTCCCCTCTATTTGGCATTGGTGAGGCCGCATTTGGAGTATTGTGTCCAGTTTTGGGCCCCCCGCTACAAAAAGGATGTGGACAAGTTGGAGAGAGTCCAGCGGAGGGCAACAAAAATGATTAGGGGGCTGAAGCACAAGACTTATGAGGAGAGGCTGAGGGAACTAGGCTTGTTTAGTCTGCAGAAGAGAAGAATGAGGGGAGATTTGATAGCAGCCTTTAACTACCTGAAAGGGGGTTCCAGGAAGGATGGAGCTAGGCTGTTCTCAGTGACGGCAGATGACAGAACAAGGAACAACAGTCTTAAGTTGCGGTGGGGGAGGTCTAGGTTGGACATTAGGAAAAAGTTTTTCACAAGGAGGGTGGTGAAGCACTGGAATGGGTTACCTAAGGAGGTGGTGGAATCTCCATCTGTAGAGGTTTTTAAACTGCAGTTTGACAAAACCCTCGCTGGGATTATTTAGCTGATGTTAATCCTGCTTTGAGCAGGGGTTTGGACTAGATGACCTCCTGAGGTCCCTTCCAATTCTATGGTTCTATGATATCTTCACTGCAGAGTTAACCGAGGTTTTTACCCAATTTTAACCCATTCCCCCACCCCTCCACACACACTGGCCTTTTACTTGGGTTAATACGGGCTTTGAACACAGGCTTGTTTACATGATCAGAATCATAGATTGGAGCCTCAGTTTCACTTTAACGTGGGCTATCACTTGCCCACTTTGCAATGTTGGTTGTAGGCTGAAGCCCAGGTTACAGAATTCGGGTTCTGATATTCCTCCAATGTATCCCTACAATTTCCCATCTGTTCCGTTTTCCCTATTTGCTCATCTCCTCTGCACCAGAAGTCATTTAACAATTTATATACACCTGGTTGACATTCAAACCTCTTCATTTCTACATAGCTGACTCAAACAGTGCTAGAAAAGGGAGATCCTCATCCCAGCATGCTGCTAGTTGTCTAGAGGCACACATCAAGGTTTTGATGGCCCTCTGGTGTGACTTCAGTAAGCCCCACTATTTTGGGAGATGTGCCCAGAATCAGCATTGTCACGAGAAGGTTTCCAAGAGACTGACAGAGGAGGGGAATAAAGGTATGGTTACACTATTATTAAAAAAAACCCATGGCACTGAGCGTCAGCACACTCAGATTTGCAGGGCTCAGGCTGGGGGGCTCTAAAACTGCAGTGTAGATGTTCAGACTCAGTCTGCAGCCTGAGCTGTGAGACCCTTCCCCATCACTTCAGCCTGAGCTTGAACATCAACATCTGACTGAGCCAGCCTCAACCATGCCATGAGTCTTTTATTGCAGTGTAGCCATATCTGGAGGGCATGTACTACAAAGCAAAAGATGCTAGTGGAATGTCTGGATGCTTACCGTCAGCCTGCCTCTGCTATGAGGAGTTTGACTAGGTGCTTGGCACTGCCGTGAGATGGAGCTTCTGCTTGTGCCTGACAGGGTTTTGAGCCTTGCATGATCTTATTTTTGGATCAGTGGCAGAGAGATGGGGCAGAAGGACTGGTGATGGAGTGGTTCTTCAAATAATTGACTTTGTCACACATCACTTTGGAATTTTGCATTTAAAAAAAAATGAACTTGCAGATGAAAACATTTTAAAATCTATAGGACAGTGTTCGTGACATACAAAAATGTTTTGAGTATTTTTTCCCATTATGTATCAAGAACTCAGTGGCACACAGTGTAACTTTATTCAGTACAGCCTCCATGTGCAAAGACCTCCTTGGCCAGTGACATTCATTTTCATTCTCAGTGTCCACACTTTGCTATGCTGTATCTATAAACATCACACAAGGTTCTTTCCTCTACCCCTAGTTTGTGTCCTCAGCAGGCCTAGCATTGCAGAGGTTTTATTTATTTTTTCTTACTCTTAATAGTCCTGTCTGTACAGACCCTTTCCACTATTATTACTACAATATAGTTAGTTTTGTAGCTGATTGATTGGTGTGTTGAATGAAAGCTTTTCCAAGTGCCACTGTGTGTTTCTCTAATAGAAAAATGAGTGAAATGGCTAGTTATCTATAAGCTGTAACTTGTGCATTGTTTGCATACTACAGTGTCTTAAGTCTGCATTTGCATTATTGCACACAAGAATACGGTCTTAAGGACTGGTCTTGCAAATTCCCTGGTTTCGCAACTCTGATGCTAGTTTCTATTGGAACAAGTAATTGTATCAGCTATAGCCTAGACCAGTGGTTCCTAACCTCGAGGGCCACAAATATCATGGTCACAACCCTGAAGGGCCAGTCTATCAACTCATAAAAAATGTATTGATGTATACACCATTAAGGACTACAAATCACTACATATTTAAAGTAAACATTTTGATGCTACTGTGCTCATTTTTACATTCACTATTCTACAACTTCAGATTACTCACAGTATGTCACACGCTCACAGACAAAGCACTAGTGTAGATGAGTGACTGTCACTACACACTGAAGCACATGGCTTGGGAGCTAAGTCACAGTGGGTGGCCTGCTAAGTGCAGCGAAACCGGAAGGCATTGATTTTTAGAGTTCTGCCCCTCCTCAAGTTTGGTGGGTCCTCGCTGCTCTGCCAGAACCCCCCCTCACTCCCACTGCAGCCAGATGGAAGGAGTTCAGCGAGGCGTCTGATCTCTTATTCCCCTGGCTGCAGCAGGGAAACAGCACCTGTCCTGTAGCCCTGTGCGCTCCACCTGGGCCCCTAGACAGTAGCTCCGTTCTGCAGCCAGGGGGACAGGAGATCAGTGCTCCCTTCCCTCTATCTCCAGCAGGGACCCAGCGCCTAGGGACCCAGGCAGAACACTTTGCTCTCTGCTGGAGCCAGGGGAGGGGATAGCTTATCTTTCTTTTCTCTGGCTCCAGCAGGGACCCCCAGCGCCTATGGACCTAGGCAGAGTGCTTTGCCATGCTCCCTGCTACAGACAGGGAGAAGGGAGCGTTCATCTCCCGTCCCCTTGGGTGCAGCAAGGATCCTGCACCGGTATTGTAGCCCCACGGCAATGCGCTCTGCCTGTGTCCTTAGCCACTTTGAAAGACCCCGTGGGCCACTTTAGGCCCTCAGGCCATGGGTTGGGAACCACTGGTCTACACCCTGTCTACAGTCTGGCAAGCCAGACCTAAATTCTGTGGCCTGGTCTGTGGTTCCTGTGGCACTCTGTTGAATTCTATGGCAGAGATGGATGTCTGCAACTTCAGACACGTTTTAAAAAATTGAGACTTCTTGTTTAAGTAACTATGAAAGTGAACACTACCATCAATATTCCTTATTTGGTTTGATGTATTCAACTTTAAACTGCCCTAGAATTTTCAATTTGTCATGGATGTTTGTATTAATTCATAATTGCATTGTAGATGCTGCTTTGTGGTAATCAGGAGTTTCTGACAATTGGGTACCTTCTAGATGGGATCCTTTGCACCCATGGAGGGATGTAAGGACATTTGTGGGCAGAGGAAGGGGCTTTAGCAGTCTGGCATTCAAGACACTTGAGATTTTTGACACTGAGGAGGAGCTGTGTCTCTTCTTTCCTTCTGTGTTTTCTGGGTGGATCAGAGTGTTATGCTGTCTTGAGTGGTTCACAGCTGAAAGTGCTAACCTCTCGGTAGACTGTCAAGCTGGTTTTCTGTTCTTTAATTAGATTTCACCAACCCAGCAACAAACGTGAACTCTGAAGCATTATAACACTCTTATAGTAGAGTCACAGTTAGTCCGTTTGGGCACTCTAGTCTATCTTGCCAACCAGGCAAGTTGGACTGATTGATAGTTGGTTGCCATGCACCAAAGATCACAAAAGATTCAGGTTGCTTCCAGTCCCACAATATCAGTCACTTCAGGCCAATTTATACCTCAGATCTCACACCAAAGATAATGATTGTAGCCAATCCTACAATAAACTAAGGATTTATTAACTAGGAAAAAGAAATGAGTTATTTACAGGTTAAAGTAGGTAACATATATACACAAATGAGTTAGTCTATGGTTCCAAAAGGTGACAGAGTTGTAATCTGTCAGTACTAGATGTCTGGGCTAACCCAGGCTTACCCTGGGGATCTCTGCTTTTGTTTTTCAGCTCCAGCTCTTTGAGAGTCTTTGTAACATGCCCCGGGGTGCAGTCTGGATTGTGGAACCGCTGAACCCCCTTTTCCTATCCTGCCCAGGCTGTCTCATACACTGCTATGCAGTCAACAGCAAAACCTTCCAGGCTCTGTTCACTCAGCCATCAGCGTGCAGGGGCACACCTGGCTATGTTGCATGAAGGCTCTTCCAAGTCATTCATGATATATAGGGAGACACCAGCAATTTCCCCCCAATTCCAACCTTGCATCCCAAAAATGTGAGTCTTACACTGTTCAAGACTGTTGATCCATGCAAGCTCATTAATTAGTTAGCCACTCCATCAATGGGTAGTGGATATGCCCCAGCCTCTGTAATCTGAGCAGACCCCCCACCAAACACTTTAGAGAAACTAACTAGTTTAGATTAAACAACAAAATACATTTAACTATAAAAAGATAGATTTTAAGTAATCATAAGTGATAGGCATAAAGGTCAGAGTAGGTTACTTAAGAAGTAAAAAGTAAACATTCATTGTATATCTAAACTTTATCAGGCTAAGCAAGATTTGAAACAAACAGTTTTTCTCACCCTACTGGATGTTGCAGGCAGTTTTCAGTTCACACTAATGAGAAAACTTTCTAATTAGGTCCATCCCTTCCCCTAATTCAAGGAGACTTCTTTTTGTCTTCAAAAGAATCTTGCTTCTAGGTATCGAGATGCTAGGGGTCCAGGGGTAGAGGCAAAGTGATGTCACTGTTCTTTATTTATACTTGTCCCTGGGTGTTGGAAAAATATTTGCTGTATCATGGTGTTAGTCAGCCCCCATAGTGTATGTGCTCAAACAACTGTCTTTGTTTTCAACTCCCTTTCTAGAGAATAGCTGATAGCTGGCTGGGGGTTGGTTATTCTTCTGTTATCTCTGAGGAGTTAGACTGAGGGTGTTTCCCAGACTCATAACATATTTCAGTAACAAATGTATGGCAAAATCTCCTAGCTTCATATACAATGAGGAGACATACATTTCAAAATGATATTAATGTTCAACAGATTGAGACTTTTCAAATGATATCTCACAAGGCATATTTGTCCAAAATATATCATAATCATACAACGGTGGTGAATATGTGGGTACAGGGATAACGTGGGCTACAGTATGTCTCAGAATCCAAACATCAAAGAGTTGAAAAATCTTCATGTCAACTATCTTTATTTCCTTGTTCCAGGATTCACACTGTTAGGACAAGCTTACTTGCACGTAGCCTGTTCATGGGCTTGAGAGAGCCGTTAATCCAATGTTTGTATTGTAATGTTCCACTATAACCCATCTAATTTTGATGGCCCTTCTTGGTGGGTGCAGGACCAACTCCTCCTGCCTGAGTTCACAAGTTCAGAGCAGGCATTTTTACAGTTATAAATTAAAACTTACATATTACCTTATAGAATGGGATATAGACATTACAAGTAAAATTAATGCACACTGCAACTTACAAGCATTTTATAAAATCTGAACGCTAAACACATCCTTACAAGTCTAACACCCATCTTGAAGAATAGTAATACAGGTGAGCTGGTCTGGTTTCCAGCTATGAATTTGTCAGTGCTCACCTGATGCCTACAGCCTTGGCAAGAACTGGCACCTGGTCTACCAGTGTCACACAGAGACAGTGTGGGGTTTTTGATTTTTTTTTTCAGGGTTTGAGCTCCCAGTTCTTCTCTCCTGCCAGTCTTTGAGAACAACCAGCTCTTTTGCTGCACCTGTCCTATTATCTGCCGCTGCATTCAACAGTGATAAATAAGCACACTGAACCAAATTTTGTGGACTTCAGGTCCTGTACAGGTGAAACTCCCCTGCTCTATTAGCTGAAAATTTCTATTAAAATTATTGGCGGTGAAAGTGGTTAGCAAAATTGACGTTTAAATTGTCATCATTAACTTTCAGAGTAAAAAGCCCCATAGAGATAGAAGGGGAACAGTTCAGTCAGAGCTGTTGTTTCAGGCTGTCTCTTTACAGATTTGGGAAGATAACACTGTATTAGATCACATTTAGAAGGTTTTCTTTGTAGCCATAAGAGCCAGAACCAGAAACTCTGATTTAAATTGAAAGCTTAGAATCTGCTCCATGAATTTATTACATGAACATTATTCTGTGGTGAATTCTGAAATATATGGAGCCGTAGCTGTAGCAAGAATACAGAGGCCCCCAGCAATTGTTGAGCAGCATCTAATAATACAATACTCTTTGAGATATTATATGCCAAGAAATGCTAGAGGAATCGCAGTAATAGTATGGCAAATTTAAGACTTTAAAGAAGGCTTTCTTTGAATTATTTCAAAGAAACACCTTAAATTCAGATATTTTTTGTTGTTCTTTGAAAGGCAGTAACTCAAAAAATGTTAAGTAAAATTGTCAAATTTGTCCCTTAAATCCTCTCTCAGAAGAGCAGTTCACTGATTGAAATAAGCATGGAAAACTTAGTCCTGAAAAATTATTTTTCATGTATTTTGATTTCTTCCCCATATCTGATTTAATTATTTATCATATTGAAATAAAGATTCTCCTCATATGAAGTGAAAGTTTTTTTTAAGTTTATACACTGTCAGTTTAGCACTGAAGGTACAAACAGGTCATTTAAAGCAGAAGTGTGTGTGATTAAATAATCAGAAGCTTAATTTATACAAATTCATGGAAGAAACCAGATTGGCTAAGATCAGATGGTTTGAATGAGCTCTCAGGAAACATTACTTCATGTTTTAGAAATAATGGCGGAGATGTAAAAGTCCAGACTCTATACTAGTGGTTCTCAACGCAGAGGTCTTCCTGGGGGTGCATCAACTCATCTAGATATTTGCCTAGTTTACAACAGGCTACATAAAAAGCACTAGCGCAGTCAGTACAAACTAAAACTTCTTACATACCATGACTTGTTTATACTGCTCTATATACTGTTCACTGAAATGTAAGTACAATATTTATATTCTAATTTAATTATTTTCAATGATATGGTTAAAATGAGAAAGTAAGCAATTTTTCAGTAATAGTATTCTGTGACACTTGTATTTTTATGTCTGTTTTTGTAAGTAAGTCGTTTTTAGATGAGATGAAACTTGGGGTACGCAAGACAAATCAGACTCCTGAAAGGGGTGCAGTTGTCTAGAAAGATTGAGAATCACTGCTCTATACTAAGGTAGTATGTGTAGGTTAGGGTTTTGGGTTATTTTTATGATGAAGTACAGCTTAACTGCAAGTAAAACATTTTCAGGATGAAGAAGTCAGTGTCTTTAGAGTTTGACTTTTACTACTGTAGATGTGAGGGGGACCATTTTTTCCTTAAGGTGAAGTTGGTCACACAGATATACATACTTTATCATTACATCTCTTATCCTGATGAATCTGTCACTATTTTCTTCATTTGAAATCTGATCTGGCTGAAAGGAACCCAAGCAACCATGAACAGAACAGAGTTTATTAATAGCGACTTAGCCTTTGGCCAGTACACAAAAAAACAAAAAGTATTCTAATGAAACTTAAAGTTAAATCTAAATAATAAAATATAAAAATACATATAAATAAAGATTTAAAAATACACTATTAGACTGCATATGATCACCATGCTATTTGCCTTTTCCTTATTTTAGCAGCTGATCATTACATTGTTGAAAAATAACAATGGCATCATATCCTCTCACTATTGTTGCTCTGCAAAGTCTGACCCAAAGGAAATGGGCTGTTTGCATCACTTCTTTGAAAAGGATTTTAGGATCTGTTGTGTGTGGAGTACGGCAGTGGAACGGGTTATAATCCTTTGTGAAGAACTGTCATAACTGAGCTTTGATGGAAACTTGTTTCTTTGGCATCAGCAGCTGACAAGAAAGAGCTCAGAATCAAGGTGCTTTTCAGAGTCTGCAAAATATGTTGAGCTTTCAGTGCTGAGGAATCTTGTTTTCTGACTTCATTAGAGGCAGTGACGTACCGAGGGGAGGCATGGGGGTGGGGCAGGTCCCTGGGCGCCGGCTTGTGGGGAGGCGCCAGCCTGGCCCTTCACGACAGGCAGGAGGTGAGGAGCGCAGGAGGCTCTGAGGGGGCGTCGGAGCTGGCGCTGGGCTGCAGGGCTGGAGCAGTGGGTAAGTGCTGGGCGCCGGCCGGCCCTTCAAGATGGCGGAGGATGCAGGAGGCTAAGGGGTGGTTGCTCCTGCTTCCGCTTCTGCGCGCCCTCCCCCCACGTGTCCTGAGGAGCCAGCGCTAGGCTGTGGGGCTGGAGTGGAGGGTAAGCGTTGGGCCGTCCATTCGCGATGGGTGGAGGCGGGGGGCACAGAGGGCTCTGGGGGGCTCCCCTCAGCATCTTGCCCTCACGCATCGTGAAGGGCTGACTCAGCCCCCCTCCCCAGGCCAGGCCAGGCCAGGCCATGAGGCCACCCCATCGAAACCGGCATCGGGCTGAGGGGCTGCAGTGGGAGAGGCAGGAGCCCTGCACCGGGTAAATGCAAACCCTCCCCCCCCGCGCCTCACTCCCCCACACAGGTACAGACCTACCTTCCCTGGGGCAGCTGGGGGTGGTGCTAGGATCCCTCCTGCCTTGTGCCGGGAGTGGGGTGGCTTTCGTCTGTCTTCTGATTTTGAATTTCCCCTACCCACCCACTGTGTGTGTGACAGTTAGTGTTGCCAATGCTCCCAAATTCATTAGTGGTTTTGTCCCCTGCTGCAGAAGTTTTCAACCCCCACATCTGCTCTTTCTACTCCCCACCAATTCTGTCTCCCTGCCTCATCTCTGTTGCTCCCGGATCGCCTGACTTTCTTCACTTCCTGTTGCACCTTCCCACTTCCCAGGCTGAGTGTCTAGGGAGAGAGAGAGGAGGAGCAGAGAAGACATCACATTGCTCACAGAAAAGGGGGTTGAGAATGGAGAGTGCCGCTTGCTTCCTATAGCAGTTCTGATTGGCTGCTTTTCCCCAAGAGGTGGAGTAGTGGGCACAGCAGCCATTGGAGGGGGTTCACCCCTAGGCAGGATTGAAATTTGCAAGGAGTCTGAAGCTTCTTGCATTTTTGGGAGACTGGCTCCAGTCTTGGCCAAGCTTGGCTGACTTGTGAAGAAATTGCAAGAGTTAGCAACACTTGTGAGACACCTTAGCACAGGTTTTATCTTTCGGTATAGGTGGAACTGAACCATATTTTAATCTGTTTCATACTACTGCCCTGTTAAAGTCCAGTACTGCATTATTATTTGGGAATGTGGTTTAAAGTGGTTCATTTGGTCCTCACCACAAAACCCAACTGTATGTTAACCAATCAGGAAGTTAGAGGGAGTACTCTGTTGTATTTGGGCAGTTGTTTCAGGACAACAGGACTTTAGGTCCTTCCAAACATGAATTAGAACTGTTCTATCTATAGCTGTTTTTAAATGTGTTTGTAGCTTGCATACTTTTAATTCTACATGGGGAAGGGCTCTATCTGTGGTGAGTCTAAGTTCCACCTGGAGCCTTAAAATTATTATTCTCTTCCAAGTTAAAAATTGCATCTTCCCCAGGCTTACTGGGGAAGCATCAGAAGCAAATTAAAACTCCATTCTAATTTGGCTTACTATTCAAACACTAATCCTGTCTTTTCTCAACAAAAGGACAAAAGTAGAGTAACAGTGGGTAATACTGGTGAATGAGAGATAGAGGGAAGGGCAAATCGGTAGTAAGGTGTCAGAAAAATGAAGCATGAGGCCAGTTGGGGGATGAAAAATTAAAAAAAAAAAAAAAAAAAAATTAAAAAAACCTCTTCAGTTTATTCAGAGTAATATGATAATGGGGCTGTATTAAATTTGGGGCTTAAAATAATTAACAAAGTTGTCATTCTGACAAAAGATTCTTATCCCAGTTTAGAGACTTAAAAAAAATCAAATATTTCAGCTAAATAGATACTTTAAACACTAAATAAACTTTAAAACTAAACCATGCACACTGCCACCTAGAAAGTTGTAAAGCAACGTTTGTAACCAGAGTTCTGTTTGAGTACTGTTAGGAATAAGTATTGCACTTGCCCTATTCTTCATCTGCTTTTGTTTCGGTGGCACTGTTTAGGTCCAGGATGGTGTTGGTGGGATGGTGGTGCGGAATCAAGGCAGTTCATAAATATATAGGAACCTATGTGATTTAGGTGCTTTTGAAAACTATGCATTTGTTCTAAGTCCAGTATTTTAAACCACCTAAGACTCATTGACTTTTAATGGCACTTAGGAGACTGTGTCATTTAGGCACTTTTGAAAATTCTACCGAGTAAGTACAGACTATTCTCCTTCGCATTTGCCGTGTATCCTTTTGCAGGTTCTATACTTGAGCTAATGTAGCCAGTTGTTCATTTTCCTTCTTCACTCCTTTCTCTGTGTTGCTTCCTCTTGACAGGTAGAAAATTATTCTTGCTTTATTTTATTAGTTCTGTAAGGCAGGGTGTCTCTCTCAATGGAATGCTGACTGAGACTGGTAGACGCCTTTCTTTTAAAATATATTGTATGGTTCTTTCCTGCTTGCTTTTGTTGAGTGTGAAAATTAAATAATGTCCCTAAACAATACCTTCTATAACACAATTTATGAAGCTCTAGTAAGTGGGTCTGGTATTTGGGGAAGTAGCATGTAGTAGTCTTGCAAACTCAGTTTGTAACTTATGTAGATTTAAAGTGCAGGTACTGGAATCTTGTCGGGAGCAAGAGAAGGCCCCCCCCCGCCCAATTTAGCATCCCATTCGAAACTGATAAAATATTCCCAAAATTAGTCATGGCTAATCTGTTTTACAAGATAGTTGCTGTTTAAAAATATTTAAATGATTTTAATTTCACATAAAAGTAAAGGAATAGCATGAGCCGCTTACAATGCTATATGCTGTTCTGCTGATTAGTCCTGATTTGTAACATTTGTTATATTCTAGTCCTCTTGTGTTTCTTGAATAGAGACTGCAGTAATGCCAATCTGCATTAATCTGTTGCTGTTCAGCACAATTTAGGTGAATGGTTTTTATGATGTGCACAGATGGGGAGAATGAGACCCAACACATCCATTTTCACTTTCGACAGAAGGTGGAGTTTGAACCAATTCACCTATTTTCACTTTTGAGAGAAGATGGAGTTTGAACTCTTTCTGTTTGCAATAAAATATTAGATCTAGTTGTACCAAGTCAAAAGGTCACGAGTTAGAAATTTGTGCCAGCATTCTTCAAAGAACCTTATTAATTTATTTAGGCCCCTAATTTCTCTCACCTTTATAAAAGTTAGGGTATAGTGGAAACCAACAGACCAGTGTTCTGTAGCTGAAAAACTAGAGTAATGACTAAATATAATTTTGGTATGAGACACTGTGGAGACCATCGGGTTAATCTGTAATAACTTTTAGGAAGATGTGACCTAACTTAATTATTAAGATGCTGAGTCATAGTTATATTGGGTTACTCGAATATGCAAATTTATTTGTTCAGGTTAATAGTGGGTTATTGGGGGAAATAAACAGTAAGACAACACAATAGACTAGATAAGGAACAGGACTGCAGACACTTGAAAGACAATAGCTGAGCTGTCAGTTGTGAAAAGATGACTTCCAGGCTCCACACAAGTTATAATGCTGTTTTGCTGAAGCTGAGAGCCTTGTAATTAAAAGACTGTTAAAAGGAACCCAGCATCCCCAAAGAAGGGGAGGTATGAGTAGTCAGCAACAGCTTGAGGCTCAGTTTTGAAGGACCGACACTGAGATTGCAGTGTCTATCTTCCTGCCCAGAGGTGGGTGCCTGGATTAAGTGGAATTTACCAAAACATGCAAGGAAAGAATAACGTTTAGGTAAGGTGAGATACACATAGACTTTCGTTGTTTTAATGATTTTCTCTGTTTGCTGTGTACCTTTGGTTGTATAAAAAATACTTTGGTTTTGAAGAAGCTGTTTTGAGTTTCTTTAACCAGCAGTGGTCTTGGGCCCCAGGAGGGAAGTTTTTTGCAGAAGCCAAATACAGTTGAGCCTTTTGAGTTATCATGTGTGGGAACACAGGACAGCTGCAATCCAGGAATGCAGTCTAAAAGTGGTAGAACTTGAGGGTTCCCCCCAAGGAGGGGTGAAGGTAATGAAACCTGTCACTGAGTGGTTCACTTGAGGGATTGCAAAGGGGTTTCTAAGGCACGGCTTATTCTGTAACCATGATACTGCCCAGTTCTATTTCTTGCCTCCTACTCTGAATCATGAAGTCCAACAAACTGGAATTCCAGCAATCTACACCATTCTTAATGAATGCTGATTGATGTTGATGCACATTCAAAGTAGTAAACAAAAGGGAACTTGTCCAGAATAAAATCAAAAAGGGGAAATCGTGGTTGTGAAATTATGAATAATTCTTCAAGTGTTAGGAAGGGAGTAAATGTTAATTTCAAACATTGAAGAAAACATTATAATAAGGAAATACATTGACATTACAATAAGGAAAACAATACTTAGTACTGAAACCTACAGATGAGAAGGTGCCATACAAATGAAGAGAAGTATCACTACCCCATTTTACAGAATGGGAGACTGAGGCACATGGTGGTGAAGTGACTTGCTTAAAGTCACACAACAGGTTAGATGGCATAGTGATAAGTTCTGGAAGGCTGTCTATGGTTGCACCACTGCAAGTACTGGAAGACATACAGAGGTGCTATAGCAGTGGTGTAGGTGGGTTGCTGAAAATTCTCAGTGTAAATGCAGCCATACAGTCTCTTCTATTTATTCATGAAGCCAGTGTATTTTATGACTGAGTGTACTGTAATAAAATCTTGCTCTGTAAGATAGTGTGAACCTGAAAGAGGGATAATTTGCACTAGGGAAGTATTCTGATTCATACCCCTAACTGTCATTTAGAATGGGTAAATTAATGTGAATTGTTTCAGTTTTCTTCCCCTCTCTTCTCCCAGTGTTTGCTGTTTGTCCAGCTGAGTGGAAATTATTTGAATGATGATGATGAAATGGTCTTTTGCCCCAAGCACATCATTTTTATAGTAAAGATCACTGAACAGGCTATGAGGACAATTGATTTTGTTTGGGGAAGAGAACAATAACAACCGTTTGTTTGATTTGATCCGATCCAATCCAGATTCTCAATCTCTCCCACTTGCAAAGTTTAGGTAGTATAAACTAGGTAATTGTCAGGTATGTGCCATGTCATGTTTTAGTGTGTTATTCTGAAGGAAGCCGACATGGAATGATAGTCCATGAATTGCGTGACACAGAAATAATATACTGCAGTTTTCAGAGAACTGAGTGAGCGTATGGGTGACCTTGAGACTTCTGGACTGCAGAGGCTGGAGTGGGCACTGCATTGCTAAGGTGACATTCACAGCCATTGGACAATAGGGAGTCTAGGGATCCCTGCCTTTCGGAATCCATGCTCAGTAAGTATGCCACAGTAATGTATGCTGTCTGTGGCAGTGTTTCTATATTTTTTAAAATTAGAGGTAAAATGATAGGAAAATGGAGACAGAGCTCAGAGAGTGTGATGAGGTTGCTGGCCCCTATAAGAGGAGTCTGATCCAAGGCTACACAAGCTGAGCTAATTTAAGGAGAAGGAGTCTATCTCAGTAGTTAATTAAATAATGAGCCCCTGAACGTGATAAATGCCATCGGAGCTCAGGTGGAGAGAGGTGTTCATGGACAAGCTTCTACTGACCACTGGTCCCAAGGAGGAGGTCGTTATGCAACCCCTGAGCCCAAGGAGAGAGACTACAGGCTAGAGATGCCAGGCCTGAGAACCACAAACCTCAAGGAGGGGACATGTGCACCCCCAGAACAGAGACTTTATTTTAAGTTTATTCAAATTTAACAAAGTAGAACCCAGCAGGAGAGTTTTGTCTTATACCCTTTTGGTTTGTGTGGAGTTCGTAAGGGGCCCTGAGAGAAGGGAAACAGGTAGGGAGTGCCTGCGGTGCCACATTAGGTCGTCAGGGGGCACGATTTTGTAGGCATGCCAGGTGACATTTTACTGTATTATTTTAAAATAGAGATTTGACTATTCTAAGTACGCTTCTAAAGCCCTTATTATCATAGTACATGGTGTCTTAGTTGTCTAAATTGCTTTCTTAATTCTGCATACAAATACCACTATTGAGATGCAATCAGTTGTGGGGTGGAGAATAGAAGGCAATCAGTGCATTGGTGGAGGCACTGAGGGAAATTTTGTCCAGAATGCTGGGACAAAGCCCAGTCCCTATTAAAAGTGTCATGAGGTGTGTATGGTGGTTTTGGTTTTTTTAATATGTAAGAGGAGACCTTGAAAATCAAGATCCTTTGTCTTCCGAAAGAGGCCTTGGTCAGAAAATTAGAACTCTGTCTACCTCAGTGGATGAAGGGCAGGATTGGCCTGTAGTTTGAGAGGAGTCTAGGTATTCCAGCCTGGATATTTTGACGATTAAACCGTCTCCTCTGACTAAGGCTCTATCTACACTAAGGAAATGTACTACACTAAGGAAACTGTTTATAACACTGGTTCAGCATCAACATTGTGATTAACACTGGAGCTTTCCATAAGTTACTTTATATTTAGCACTGTGGCATGTAATTCTGCTCAGAGCACTTGTGGACAACATGATGTTATAAGCACAAGGAGTGGTTACTCTACAGTGGGGCTCCCAAAGTGGTTAACATTGGTGGAACTGTACCACAGTAGGCAGTAGTGCCCTGAATGAGTGATGCTGCAAACTCCCACTTGCTCCCTACAAACTCCCACTTGCTTTACCTGTCCTCGGTCCCTCCCCTTAACAGCCATTGCCTCAGAGTTGGGGAGAGCCCCAGCAATATATCTTTGATTGGGTCAGACACTGTATCTCTATAAGCATTATATCATTTTCTGGTGGTTTGTAGAGTATCTGGAGTTAACAGGAAGTACTTTACCTGCCAGCCGTCTTGAATAAAGATACTTTAGCTTAAATGCACAAATAGTCTTTAGTAAGATCCTAGGCACTGAGTGTATATTGTGGGGGCACAGAGCAAGGAAAGGCATGTTGAAAGATGGGAGGCAAGAGGGAGGACCAGGTGGATAAAGAAGCTGGATAATGTGTAGCTGAATAAAGTGAGTTGGAAAAAATAAAAAGGTAAAAGGCATCATTTTTTTTTACCTCTGGAACTGGGAGGGAAAAGATGGGAACAAACTGTGCTGCTTTCAGTGCATCACTTAGCATGCAGTAGCAATGAATGATTTTGACCTGCATTTCAGCTGAAAATGAATTTTGCTGTGGCTCCTCCAAGGGAGCTTTTTATGTTCTGGCAATGTGAAGTAGAATGGGGGGAAACACAGAAACAGAATGAATAAGGGAAGCACATTCCGCAGTGTTGGGAACATACTGGGAAGGGCAGTGTCTGACTATCACTTTAAAAAAACAATGACCTGCCTGTTGGAGGAGGGGCAGTTTCCTGAGAATCAGGTGCATGTCTGAGGCGATGATGTCATCCTTCTACTAGACCAGCCTGAGAGAAACGGATGCAGAGGAGGGAATGTTTTCCTAATAGCTGGTTTCCAGTTGGGAGGAGGAAGAAGCTGACAGAGCTCGAGGCAGTTTGTGAGTATCAGATATAGAACTATTGCTTAAATTTTCTGAAATCTGAAGCAGTGAACTGCAGGTGGAAGATGACACACACAGCTTTGATTCTAAGTTAAGAATTGTGGGCAGACTATAGAGGTGTTGAGGAGATCCTTCTGTTACAAACATCCCATACCAGCAAACACTTTGGATGTTGCTTCCTAATAAGCTTTCATGGACCATATTATTGATCTCTTCTCCTTTCAGCAACAGTGAGCAAACTAGATGGTTTGTTCAGGGATTCAGGCTGTTTCCGTACATTTAAAGAACCAGTGTGGTAGCGTTTGCTTCTGGTATAGTGTGGTAGTGTGTGTGACAAACATTGTCCTTATTTAAAGTCTGAGGGGATTCTTGGTCCTCAGAGACTACCTGGTAACCTGCCTTTCATTAATAGCTTGTAAATGATTTAACTAGTGTAAGCAAGGTATCAGTAATGGGAAAGAAAAGCTTGATTTATGGAGATCATATGGTATTTTTAATTTCTTGCTGGTACTGCAAGAGGTGAGGAAGAGAGTGAGAAGGCAAACGTGTGCATGTTAACCTGAAATCTTAGATTTGTAAGTTTCTCGGGGCAAGGACTGTGTCTGTCTCTCTTTGTGCAGTGCCTACTACAATGGGGCCCCAATCCTAACTGGAGCTTCTGGAAATTAATCTAATCTATTTTTTTCTTCCTGTTTTCTCTACTGTCTTAAGAACATACAGAATGCCAAAGGTATTGAGTTGAAAAGCATTAAGGTGAAAAACTCTGTATGGTACCATTACTATGGTTTGTATTTTTATTCACATTGAAGTCAGAACTTATACCATGGCTGAGTCACTTTTCCTTCCCCTATTCTGTATCACCGGTGATAAATAATATTCAACAAACGAACAAAAAATGTGAACTTCTAAGGAATATGGGTGCCTTTTTAAAGGTCATTCTTGTTTTAGGTACTAACAGATTTCAGAGAGATTCTCTGTGCTTCAAATGGGGAATATTGCTAGATCTAGTGTATCCTTAACATAGACCCCAGCCCCTGAATGGAAGAAGTGATCAAGCTTGGTGCCAGTATCTATGATAACCAAAAAAACCAACCAAACCAACAATATGTGCAGATTACTGTTTGCCCATACTGCCATTAACTTTTCTTAGCTCACACCTTCAGAGTTCAAAAGGGGTGTACTTTTTCATAACCCATTTACTGGAGGCATGAAGCACAGAGGGGGGGAAACTTTCTGTTTGTAATGCGACACTTCTGTTGTTTTGTTTGTGTGTTACTGTAGCACCTCAAAGCCCCAGTCATGGATCAAGACCTCATTGTGCTAGGTTCTGCACAAACCCAGAACAAGATGATGGTCGGTTTAACTGCATCAGAAAACTGTTCACTAGAAAATGTGTTTTATACACTGATTCTTTGCAGATGAAATTAATTTTGTTCTGCAACATTTTTCATAAAAATGTTCATAATCTTTTAAATTTAAATCCCAGTGTGGTGTTCACTTATCATCTTAAACTGTTGCTGGCACTAATAAATGTACACTGTACTCTGTCCTAGAGGTGTGTGATCTCACATGAAACTGAAACATACTTAGGATCTGCTGCTCCTAGATAAAAGTTGCTATATGTAATGTAAAGTGTTTATATTTTGATAGACCAAGATAACTCAAAGTACAAAACTAACTCCTCAGTTCTGAGCAAGGAATACACAGCGCAGTGGGTTGGGGGAGTGGTGCAGATTTGTCTTTCTCACTCTCCTGGTCTGTTGGCTCATCTATGCTAGGTAGGCTGCTATTTCCTGCCCCGCTTGCTAATGGCAGCTAGTAGACACCTGGATGGAGAGGAGCCCTGGCCACACCCTCTTCTCCAAATCAGTCCCTCTGTGCTGCACCTGAAGGGTAGGTGAGGGGGTATAATCCATAAAACATCTCACCCAAAGACTCCCATACTGAGGCCAGGTCCTCCAAGTTCACTGTGTTTTGGATCAGTCTGTGCTGGTTAAAGTAGTGTGTGGTGCCCAGGGCTGCCCTCCATACAGGGATCTGGGCCCCAGCATATAAGACATTATACTTGAGGGATAAGGTGGGCATACCATTCTTAACCTTTCTTGAGGCGTTCACTTACTTAACTTATCATTGTATTAAATACATTACCATATTTAGGTCTTTTTGAGCATTCTGTACAGTCTCTAGGATGGATTTGATGGTCTGCAAAATTTGCTTTGCACAAAACAAATTTAAAATGGCTGGAATAGGTGCTTGAGAGATCCTCCTGTGCACGGAGAATCTCAGATGGGTAAAGCTAGAGAAGGGGGCTCTGCCACCTGTTTTCACCATCTCTTGTGCTGCAACTCTGGTCCTGGAGTTAAAGGAAGGAGCGTGGTGGAACGAAAGCTCCACCACACCT